>NC_092738.1:10965971-12165971 GCF_047496885.1 Scyliorhinus torazame | reverse complement strand
TCATCAAACTGGTCAACTGGGATTTGTCAACTGTCCGACTGGAGTCATCAAACTGGTCAACTGGGATTCGTCAACTGTCCGACTGGAGCGATCAAACTCGTCAACTGGGACTGGTCAACTGTCCGACTGGAGTCATCAAACTCGTCAACTGGAATTGGTCAACTGTCCGACTGGAGTGATCAAACTCGTCAACTGGGATTGGTCAACTATCCGACTGGAGTCATCAAACTCGTCAACTGGGATTGGTCAACTGACCGACTGGAGTCATCAAACTTGTCAACTGGGATTGGTCAACTGTCCGACTGGAGTCATCAAACTCCTCAACTGGGATTGGTCAACTGTCCGACGGGAGTCATCAAACTCGTCACCTGGGAGTCGCTCAACTGTCCGACTGGAGTCATCAAACTCGTCAACTGGGACTGGTCAACTGTGCGACTGGAGTAATCAAACCCGTCAACTTGGATTGGTCAACTATCCGACTGGAGTCAGCAAACTCGTCAACTGGGATTGGTCAACTGACCGACTGGAGTCATCAAACTCGTCAACTGGGATTGGTCAACTGTCCGACTGGAGTCATCAAATTCGTCAACTGGGATCGGTCAACTGACCGACTGGAGTCATCAAACTCCTCAACTGGAATTGGTCATCTGTCCGACTGGAGTCATCAAACTCGTCAACTGGGAGTCGCTCAACTGTCCGACTGGAGTCATCAAATTCGTCAACTTGGATTGGTCAACTATCCGACTGGAGTCAGCAAACTCGTCAACTGGGATTGGTCAACTGACCGACTGGAGTCATCAAACCCGTCAACTGGGATTGGGCAACTGTCCGACTGGAGTCATCAAACTCGTCAAGTGGGATTGGTCAACTGTCCGACTGGAGTCATCAAACTCGTTAAGTGGGATTGGTCAACTGTCCGACTGGAGTCATCAAACTGGTCAACTGGGATTGGTCAACTGTCCGACTGGAGTCATCAAACTCGTCAACTAGGATTAGTCTACTGTCCGACTGGAGTCATCAAACTAGTCAGCTGGGATTGGTCAACTGTCCGACTGGAGTCATCAAACTCGTCAACTGGGATTGGTCAACTGTCCGACTGGAGTCATCAAACTGGTCAACTGGGATTGGTCAACTGTCCGACTGGAGTCATCAAATTCGTCAACTGGGATTGGTCAACTGTCCGACTGGAGTCATCAAATTCGTCAACTGGGACCGGTCAACTGGCCGACTGGAGTCATCAAACTCCTCAACTGGAATTGGTCATCTGTCCGACTGGAGTCATCAAACTCGTCAACTGGGATTGGTCAACTGTCCGACTGGAGTCATCCAGCTGGTCAACTGGGATTGGTCAACTGTCCGACTGGAGTCATCAAACTCGTCAACTGGGATTGGTCAACTGTCCGACTGGAGTCAACAAATTCGTCAACTGGGACCGGTCAACTGGCCAACTGGAGTCATCAAACTCCTCAACTGGAATTGGTCATCTGTCCGACTGGATTCATCAAACCCGTCAACTGGGAGTCGCTCAACTGTCCGACTGGAGTCATCAAACTCGTCAACTGGGATTGGTCAACTGTCCGACTGGAGTAATCAAACTCATCAACTCGGATTGGTCAACTATCCGACTGGAGCGATCAAACTCATCAACTGAGATTGGTCAACTATCCGACTGGAGTCATCAAACTCGTCAACTGGGATTGGTCACTGAGCGACTGGAGTCATCAAACTCGTCAACTGGGATTGGTCAACTGTCCGACTGGAGTCATCAAACTCGTCAAGTGGGATTGGTCAACTGTCCGACTGGAGTCATCAAACTGGTCAACTGGGATTGGTCAACTTTCCGACTGGAGTACTCAAACTCGTCAACTAGGATTGGTCAACTGTCCGACTGGAGTCATCAAACTGGTCAACTGGGATTGGTCAACTGTCCGACTGGAGTCATAAAACCCGTCAACTGGGATTGGTCAACTGTCCGACTGGAGTCATCAAACTCGTCAACTGGGATTGGTCAACTGTCCGACTGGAGTCATCAAACTGGTCAACTGGGATTGGTCAACTGTCCGACTGGAGTCATCAAACTCGTCAACTGGGATTGGTCAACTGTCCGACTGGAGTCATCAAACTCGTCAACTGGAATTGGTCAACTGTCCGACTGGAGTCATAAAACTCGTCAACTGGGATTGGTCAACTGTCCGACTGGAGTCATCAAACTCGTCAACTGGGATTGGTCAACTGTCCGACTGGAGTCATCAAACTGGTCAACTGGGATTGGTCAACTGTCCGACTGGAGTCATCAAACTCGTCAACTGGGATTGGTCAACTGTCCGACTGGAGTCATCAAACTCGTCAACTGGGATTGGTCAACTGTCCGACTGGAGTCATCAAACTCGTCAACTGGGATTGTCAACTGTCCGACTGGAGTCATCAAACTCGTCAACTGTGATTGGTCAACTGTCCGACTGGAGTAATCAAACTCATCAACTCGGATTGGTTAACTGTCCGACTGGAGTCATCAAACTGGTCAACTGGGATTGGTCAACTGTCCGACTGGAGTCATCAAACTCGTCAACTAGGATTAGTCCACTGTCCGACTGGAGTCATCAAACTAGTCAACTGGGATTGGTCAACTGTCCGACTGGAGTCATCAAACTCGTCAACTGGGATTGGTCAACTGTCCGACTGGAGTCATCAAACTGGTCAACTGGGATTGGTCAACTGTCCGACTGGAGTCATCAAACTCGTCAACTGGGATTGGTCAACTGTCCGACTGGAGTCATCAAATTCGTCAACTGGGACCGGTCAACTGGCCGACTGGAGTCATTAAACACCTCAACTGGAATTGGTCATCTGTCCGACTGGAGTCATCAAACTCGTCAACTGGGATTGGTCAACTGTCCGACTGGAGTCATCCAGCTGGTCAACTGGGATTGGTCAACTGTCCGACTGGAGTCATCAAACTCGTCAACTGGGATTGGTCAACTGTCCGACTGGAGTCATCAAATTCGTCAACTGGGACCGGTCAACTGGCCAACTGGAGTCATCAAACTCCTCAACTGGAATTGGTCATCTGTCCGACTGGAGTCATCAAACCCGTCAACTGGGAGTCGCTCAACTGTCCGACTGGAGTCATCAAACTCGTCAACTGGGATTGGTCAACTGTCCGACTGGAGTAATCAAACTCATCAACTCGGATTGGTCAACTATCCGACTGGAGCGATCAAACTCGTCAACTGGGATTGGTCAACTGTCCGACTGGAGTCATCAAACTCGTCAAGTGGGATTGGTCAACTGTCCGACTGGAGTCATCAAACTGGTCAACTGGGATTGGTCAACTTTCCGACTGGAGTACTCAAACTCGTCAACTAGGATTGGTCAACTGTCCGACTGGAGTCATCAAACTGGTCAACTGGGATTGGTCAACTGTCCGACTGGAGTCATAAAACCCGTCAACTGGGATTGGTCAACTGTCCGACTGGAGTCATCAAACTCGTCAACTGGGATTGGTCAACTGTCCGACTGGAGTCTTCAAACTGGTCAACTGGGATTGGTCAACTGTCCGACTGGAGTCATCAAACTCGTCAACTGGGATTGGTCAACTGTCCGACTGGAGTCATCAAACTCGTCAACTGGAATTGGTCAACTGTCCGACTGGAGTCATAAAACTCGTCAACTGGGATTGGTCAACTGTCCGACTGGAGTCATCAAACTCGTCAACTGGGATTGGTCAACTGTCCGACTGGAGTCATCAAACTGGTCAACTGGGATTGGTCAACTGTCCGACTGGAGTCATCAAACTCGTCAACTGGGATTGGTCAACTGTCCGACTGGAGTCATCAAACTCGTCAACTGGGATTGGTCAACTGTCCGACTGGAGTCATCAAACTCGTCAACTGGGATTGTCAACTGTCCGACTGGAGTCATCAAACTCGTCAACTGTGATTGGTCAACTGTCCGACTGGAGTAATCAAACTCATCAACTCGGATTGGTTAACTGTCCGACTGGAGTCATCAAACTGGTCAACTGGGATTGGTCAACTGTCCGACTGGAGTCATCAAACTCGTCAACTAGGATTAGTCCACTGTCCGACTGGAGTCATCAAACTAGTCAACTGGGATTGGTCAACTGTCCGACTGGAGTCATCAAACTCGTCAACTGGGATTGGTCAACTGTCCGACTGGAGTCATCAAACTGGTCAACTGGGATTGGTCAACTGTCCGACTGGAGTCATCAAACTCGTCAACTGGGATTGGTCAACTGTCCGACTGGAGTCATCAAATTCGTCAACTGGGACCGGTCAACTGGCCGACTGGAGTCATTAAACACCTCAACTGGAATTGGTCATCTGTCCGACTGGAGTCATCAAACTCGTCAACTGGGATTGGTCAACTGTCCGACTGGAGTCATCCAGCTGGTCAACTGGGATTGGTCAACTGTCCGACTGGAGTCATCAAACTCGTCAACTGGGATTGGTCAACTGTCCGACTGGAGTCATCAAATTCGTCAACTGGGACCGGTCAACTGGCCAACTGGAGTCATCAAACTCCTCAACTGGAATTGGTCATCTGTCCGACTGGAGTCATCAAACCCGTCAACTGGGAGTCGCTCAACTGTCCGACTGGAGTCATCAAACTCGTCAACTGGGATTGGTCAACTGTCCGACTGGAGTAATCAAACTCATCAACTCGGATTGGTCAACTATCCGACTGGAGCGATCAAACTCATCAACTGAGATTGGTCAACTATCCGACTGGAGTCATCAAACTCGTCAACTGGGATTGGTCACTGAGCGACTGGAGTCATCAAACTCGTCAACTGGGATTGGTCAACTGTCCGACTGGAGTACTCAAACTCGTCAACTAGGATTGGTCAACTGTCCGACTGGAGTCATCAAACTGGTCAACTGGGATTGGTCAACTGTCCGACTGGAGTCATCAAACTGGTCAACTGGGATTGGTCAACTGTCCGACTGGAGTCATCAAACTCGTCAACTGGGATTGGTCAACTGTCCGACTGGAGTCATCAAACTCGTCAACTGGAATTGGTCAACTGTCCGACTGGAGTCATAAAACTCGTCAACTGGGATTGGTCAACTGTCCGACTGGAGTCATCAAACTCGTCAACTGGGATTGGTCAACTGTCCGACTGGAGTCATCAAACTGGTCAACTGGGATTGGTCAACTGTCCGACTGGAGTCATCAAACTCGTCAACTGGGATTGGTCAACTGTCCGACTGGAGTCATCAAACTCGTCAACTGGGATTGGTCAACTGTCCGACTGGAGTCATCAAACTCGTCAACTGGGATTGTCAACTGTCCGACTGGAGTCATCAAACTCGTCAACTGTGATTGGTCAACTGTCCGACTGGAGTAATCAAACTCATCAACTCGGATTGGTTAACTGTCCGACTGGAGTCATCAAACTGGTCAACTGGAATTGGTCAACTGTCCGACTGGAGTCATCAAACTCGTCAACTGGGATTGGTCAACTGTCCAACTGGAGTCATCAAACTCGTCAACTGGGATTGGTTAAATGTCTGACTGGAGTCAGCAAACTCGTCAACTGGGATTCGTCAACTGACCGACTGGAGTCATCAAACTCGTCAACTGGGATTCGTCAACTGTCCGACTGGAGTCATCAAATTCGTCAACTGGGATCGGTCAACTGACCGACTGGAGTCATCAAACTCCTCAACTGGAATAGGTCATCTGTCCGACTGGAGTCATCAAACTCGTCAACTGGGAGTCGCTCAACTGTCCGACTGGAGTCATCAAATTCGTCAACTTGGATTGGTCAACTATCCGACTGGAGTCAGCAAACTCGTCAACTGGGATTGGTCAACTGACCGACTGGAGTCATCAAACCCGTCAACTGGGATTGGGCAACTGTCCGACTGGATTCATCAAACTCGTCAAGTGGGATTGGTCAACTGTCCGACTGGAGTCATCAAACTCGTTAAGTGGGATTGGTCAACTGTCCGACTGGAGTCATCAAACTGGTCAACTGCGATTGGTCAACAGTCCGACTGGAGTCATCAAACTCGTCAACTAGGATTGGTCTACTGTCCGACTGGAGTCATCAAACTAGTCAACTGGGATTGGTCAACTGTCCGACTGGAGTCATCAAACTCGTCAACTGGGATTGGTCAACTGTCCGACTGGAGTCATCAAACTGGTCAACTGGGATTGGTCAACTGTCCGACTGGAGTCATCAAACTCGTCAACTGGGATTAGTCAACTGTCCGACTGGAGTCATCAAATTCGTCAACTGGGACCGGTCAACTGGCCGACTGGAGTCATCAAACTCCTCAACTGGAATTGGTCATCTGTCCGACTGGAGTCATCAAACTCGTCAACTGGGATTGGTCAACTGTCCGACTGGAGTCATCAAACTGGTCAACTGGGATTGGTCAACTGTCCGACTGGAGTCATCAAACTCGTCAACTGGGATTGGTCAACTGTCCGACTGGAGTCATCAAATTCGTCAACTGGGACCGGTCAACTGTCCGACTGGAGTCATCAAACTCCTCAACTGGAATTGGTCATCTGTCCGACTGGAGTCATCAAACTCGTCAACTGGGAGTCGCTCAACTGTCCGACTGGAGTCATCAAACTCGTCAACTGGGATTGGTCAACTGTCCGACTGGAGTAATCAAACTCATCAACTCGGATTGGTCAACTATCCGACTGGAGCGATCAAACTCATCAACTGAGATTGGACAACTATCCGACTGGAGTCATCAAACTCGTCAACTGGGATTGGTCACTGAGCGACTGGAGTCATCAAACTCGTCAACTGGGATTGGTCAACTGTCCGACTGGAGTCATCAAACTCGTCAAGTGGGATTGGTCAACCGTCTGACTGGAGTCATCAAACTGGTCAACTGGGATTGGTCAACTGTCCGACTGGAGTACTCAAAATCGTCAACTAGGATTGGTCAACTGTCCGACTGGAGTCATCAAACTGGTCAACTGGGATTGGTCAACTGTCCGACTGGAGTCATCAAACTGGTCAACTGGGATTGGTCAACAGTCCGACTGGAGTCATCAAACTCGTCAACTAGGATTGGTCTACTGTCCGACTGGAGTCATCAAACTAGTCAACTGGGATTGGTCAACTGTCCGACTGGAGTCATCAAACTCGTCAACTGGGATTGGTCAACTGTCCGACTGGAGTCATCAAACTGGTCAACTGGGATTGGTCAACTGTCCGACTGGAGTCATCAAACTCGTCAACTGGGATTGGTCAACTGTCCGACTGGAGTCATCAAATTCGTCAACTGGGACCGGTCAACTGGCCGACTGGAGTCATCAAACTCCTCAACTGGAATTGGTCATCTGTCCGACTGGAGTCATCAAACTCGTCAACTGGGATTGGTCAACTGTCCGACTGGAGTCATCAAACTGGTCAACTGGGATTGGTCAACTGTCCGACTGGAGTCATCAAACTCGTCAACTGGGATTGGTCAACTGTCCGACTGGAGTCATCAAATTCGTCAACTGGGACCGGTCAACTGGCCGACTGGAGTCATCAAACTCCTCAACTGGAATTGGTCATCTGTCCGACTGGAGTCATCAAACTCGTCAACTGGGATTCGCTCAACTGTCCGACTGGAGTCATCAAATTCGTCAACTGGGATTGGTCAACTGTCCGACTGGAGTAATCAAACTCATCAACTCGGATTGGTCAACTATCCGACTGGAGCGATCAAACTCATCAACTGAGATTGGTCAACTATCCGACTGGAGTCATCAAACTCGTCAACTGGGATTGGTCACTGAGCGACTGGAGTCATCAAACTCGTCAACTGGGATTGGTCAACTGTCCGACTGGAGTCATCAAACTCGTCAAGTGGGATTGGTCAACTGTCCGACTGGAGTCATCAAACTGGTCAACTGGGATTGGTCAACTGTCCGACTGGAGTACTCAAACTCGTCAACTAGGATTGGTCAACTGTCCGACTGGAGTCATCAAACTGGTCAACTGGGATTGGTCAACTGTCCGACTGGAGTCATAAAACTCGTCAACTGGGATTGGTCAACTGTCCGACTGGAGTCATCAAACTCGTCAACTGGGATTGGTCAACTGTCCGACTGGAGTCATCAAACTGGTCAACTGGGATTGGTCAACTGTCCGACTGGAGTCATCAAACTCGTCAACTGGGATTGGTCAACTGTCCGACTGGAGTCATCAAACTCGTCAACTGGAATTGGTCAACTGTCCGACTGGAGTCATAAAACTCGTCAACTGGGATTGGTCAACTGTCCGACTGGAGTCATCAAACTGGTCAACTGGGATTGGTCAACTGTCCGACTGGAGTCATCAAACTGGTCAACTGGGATTGGTCAACTGTCCGACTGGAGTCATCAAACTCGTCAACTGGGATTGGTTAACTGTCCGACTGGAGTCATCAAACTCGTCAACTGGGATTGGTCAACTGTCCGACTGGAGTCATCAAACTCGTCAACTGGGATGGGTCAACTGTCCGACTGGAGTCATCAAACTCGTCAACTGTGATTGGTCAACTGTCCGACTGGAGTCATCAAACTCGTCAAGTGGGATTGGTCAACTGTCCAACTGGAGTCATCAAACTAGTCAACTGGGATTGGTCAACTGACCAACTGGTGTCATCAAACTCGTCAACTAGGATTGGTCAACTGTCCGACTGGAGAAATCAAACTGGTCAACTGGGGTTGGTCAACTGTCCGAATGGAGTCATCAAACTCGTCAACTGCGATTGGTTAACTGTCCGACTGGAGTCATCAAACTCGTCAACTGGGATTGGTCAACTGTCCGACTGGAGTCATCAAACTCGTCAACTGGGATTGGTCAACTGTCCGACTGGAGTCATCAAACTCGTCAACTGGGATCGGTCAACTGTCCGACTGGAGTCATCAAACTCGTCACCTGGGAGTCGCTCAACTGTCCGACTGGAGTCATCAAACTCGTCAACTGGGTGTCGCTCAACTGTCCGACAGGAGACATCAAACTCGTCAACTGGGATTCGTCAACTGTCCGACTGGAGTCATCAAACTGGTCAACTGGGATTGGTCCACTGTCCGACTAGAGTCATGAAACTCCTCAACTGGGATTGGTCAACTGTCCGACTGGAGTCATCAAACTCGTCAACTGGGATTGGTCAACTGTCCGACTGGAGTCATCAAACTCGTCAACTGGAATTGGTCAACTGTCCGACTGGAGTAATCAAACTCGTCAACTGGGATGGGTCAACTGTCCGACTGGAGTCATCAAGCTCGTCAACTGGGAGTCGCTCAACTGTCCGACAGGAGACATCAAACTCGTCAACTAGCATTGGTCAACTGTCCGACTGGAGTCATCAAACTGGTCAACTGGTATTGGTCAACTGTCCGACTGGAGTCATCAAACTCGTCAACTTGGATTGGTCAACTATCCGACTGGAGTCAGCAAACTCGTCAACTGGGATTGGTCAACTGACCGACTGGAGTCATCAAACTCGTCAACTGGGATTGGTCAACTGTCCGACCGGAGTCATCAAACTCGTCAAGTGGGATTGGTCAACTGTCCGACTGGAGTCATCAAACTCCTCAACTGGGATTGGTCAACTGTCCGACTGGAGTCATCAAACTGGTCAACTGGGATTGGTCAACTGACCAACTGGTGTCATCAAACTCGTCAACTAGGATTGGTCAACTGTCCGACTGGAGTCATCAAACTGGTCAACTGGGATTGGTCAACTGTCCGACTGGAGTCATCAAACTCGTCAACTAGGATTGGTCTACTGTCCGACTGGAGTCATCAAACTAGTCAACTGGGATTGGTCATCTGTCCGACTGGAGTCATCAAACTCGTCAACTGGGATTGGTCAACTGTCCGACTGGAGTCATCAAACTGGTCAACTGGGATTAGTCAACTGTCCGACTGGAGTCATCAAACTCCTCAACTGGAATTGGGCATCTGTCCGACTGGAGTCATCAAACTCGTCAACTGGGAGTCGCTCAACTGTCCGACTGGAGTCATCAAACTCGTCAACTGGGATTGGTCAACTGTCCGACTGGAGTAATCAAACTCGTCAACTCGGATTGGTCAACTTTCCGACTGGAGCGATCAAACTCGTCAACTGAGATTGGTCAACTATCCGACTGGAGTCATCAAACTCGTCAACTGGGATTGGTCACTGAGCGACTGGAGTCATCAAACTCGTCAACTGGGATTGGTCAACTGTCCGACTGGAGTCATCAAACTCGTCAAGTGGGATTGGTCAACTGTCCGACTGGAGTCATCAAACTGGTCAACTGGGATTGGTCAACTGTCCGACTGGAGTCATCAAACTCGTCAACTAGGATTGGTCTACTGTCCGACTGGAGTCATCAAACTAGTCAACTGGGATTGGTCATCTGTCCGACTGGAGTCATCAAACTCGTCAACTGGGATTGGTCAACTGTCCACTGGAGTCATCAAACTGGTCAACTGGGATTAGTCAACTGTCCGACTGGAGTCATCAAACTCCTCAACTGGAATTGGGCATCTGTCCGACTGGAGTCATCAAACTCGTCAACTGGGAGTCGCTCAACTGTCCGACTGGAGTCATCAAACTCGTCAACTGGGATTGGTCAACTGTCCGACTGGAGTAATCAAACTCGTCAACTCGGATTGGTCAACTTTCCGACTGGAGCGATCAAACTCGTCAACTGAGATTGGTCAACTATCCGACTGGAGTCAGCAAACTCGTCAACTGGGATTGGTCACTGAGCGACTGGAGTCATCAAACTCGTCAACTGGGATTGGTCAACTGTCCGACTGGAGTCATCAAACTCGTCAAGTGGGATTGGTCAACTGTCCGACTGGAGTCATCAAACTGGTCAACTGGGATTGGTCAACTGTCCGACTGGAGTCATCAAACTGGTCAACTGGGATTGGTCAACTGTCCGACTGGAGTCATCAAACTGGTCAACTGGGATTGGTCAACTGTCCGACTGGAGTCATCAAAATGGTCAACTGGGATTGGTCAACTGTCCGACTGGAGTCATCAAACTCGTCAACTGGGATTGATCAACTGTCCGACTGGAGTCATCAAACTCGTCAACTGGAATTGGTCAACTGTCCGACTGGAGTCATCAAACTCGTCAACTGTGATTGGTCAACTGTCCGACTGGAGTAATCAAACTCATCAACTCGGATTGGTTAACTGTCCGACTGGAGTCATCAAACTGGTCAACTGGAATTGGTCAACTGTCCGACTGGAGTCATCAAACTCGTCAACTGGGATTGGTCAACTGTCCGACTGGAGTCATCAAACTCGTCAACTGGGATTGGTTAAATGTCTGACTGGAGTCATCAATCTGGTCAACTCGGAGTCGCTCAACTGTCCGACTGGAGTCATCAAACTCGTCAAGTGGGATTGGTCAACTGTCCGACTGGAGTCATCAAACTGGTCAACTGGGATTGGTCAACTGACCAACTGGTGTCATCAAACTCGTCAACTAGGATTGGTCAACTGTCCGACTGGAGAAATCAAACTGGTCAACTGGGGTTGGTCAACTGTCCGACTGGAGTCATCAAACTCGTCAACTGCGATTGGTTAACTGTCCGACTGGAGTCATCAAACTCGTCAACTGGGATTGGTCAACTGTCCGACTGGAGTCATCAAACTCGTCAACTTGGATTGGTCAACTATCCGACTGGAGTCAGCAAACTCGTCAACTGCGATTGGTTAACTGTCCGACTGGAGTCATCAAACTCGTCAACTGGGATTGGTCAACTGTCCGACTGGAGTAATCAAACTCGTCAACTTGGATTGGTCAACTATCCGACTGGAGTCATCAAACTCGTCAACTGGGATTGGTCAACTGACCGACTGGAGTCATCAAACTCGTCAACTGGGATTGGTCAACTGTCCGACCGGAGTCATCAAACTCGTCAAGTGGGATTGGTCAACTGTCCGACTGGAGTCATCAAACTCCTCAACTGTGATTGGTCAACTGTCCAACTGGAGTCATAAAACTGGTCAACTGGGATTGGTCAACTGACCAACTGCTGTCATCAAACTCGTCAACTAGGATTGGTCAACTGTCCGACTGGAGTCATCAAACTGGTCAACTGGGATTTGTCAACTGTCCGACTGGAGTCATCAAACTGGTCAACTGGGATTGGTCAACTGTCCGACTGGAGCGATCAAACTCGTCAACTGGGATTGGTCAACTGTCCGACTGGAGTCATCAAACTCGTCAACAGGAAGTGGTCAACTGTCCGACTGGAGTGATCAAACTCGTCAACTGGGATTGGTCAACTATCCGACTGGAGTCATCAAACTCGTCAACTGGGATTGGTCAACTGACCTACTGGAGTCATCAAACTTGTCAACTGGGATTGGTCAACTGTCCGACTGGAGTCATCAAACTCGCCAACTGGGATTGGTCAACTGTCCGACTGGAGTCATCAAACTCCTCAACTGGGATTGGTCAACTGTCCGACTGGAGTCATCAAACTCGTCAGCTGGGAGTCGCTCAACTGTCCGACTGGAGTCATCAAACTCGTCAACTGGGATTGGTCAACTGTCCAACTGGAGTAATCAAACTCGTCAACTTGGATTGGTCAACTATCCGACTGGGGTCAGCAAACTCGTCAACTGGGATTGGTCAACTGACCGACTGGAGTCATCAAACTCGTCAACTGGGATTGGTCAACTGTCCGACTGGAGTCATCAAATTCGTCAACTGGGATCGGTCAACTGTCCGACTGGAGTCATCAAACTCCTCAACTGGAATTGGTCATCTGTCCGACTGGAGTCATCAAACTCGTCAACTGGGAGTCGCTCAACTGTCCGACTGGAGTCATCAAATTCGTCAACTTGGATTGGTCAACTATCCGACTGGAGTCAGCAAACTCGTCAACTGGGATTGGTCAACTGACCGACTGGAGTAATCAAACCCGTCAACTGGGATTGGTCAACTGTCCGACTGGAGTCATCAAACTCGTCAAGTGGGATTGGTCAACTGTCCGACTGGAGTCATCAAACTCCTCAACTGGGATTGGTCAACTGTCCGACTGGAGTCATCAAACTGGTCAACTGGGATTGGTCAACTGACCAACTGGTGTCATCAAACTCGTCAACTAGGATTGGTCAACTGTCCGACTGGAGTCATCAAACTGGTCAACTGGGATTGGTCAACTGTCCGACTGGAGTCATCAAACTCGTCAACTAGGATTGGTCTACTGTCCGACTGGAGTCATCAAACTAGTCAACTGGGATTGTCCAACAGTCCGACTGGAGTCATCAAACTCGTCAACTGGGATTAGTCAACTGTCCGACTGGAGTCATCAAACTGGTCACCTGGGATTGGTCAACTGTCCGACTGGAGTCATCAAACTCGTCAACTGGGATTGGTCAACTGTCCGACTGGAGTCATCAAATTCGTCAACTGGGACCGGTCAACTGTCCGACTGGAGTCATCAAACTCCTCAACTGGAATTGGTCATCTGTCCGACTGGAGTCATCAAACTCGTCAACTGGGAGTCGCTCAACTGTCCGACTGGAGTCATCAAACTCGTCAACTGGGATTGGTCAACTGTCCGACTGGAGTAATCAAACTCATCAACTCGGATTGGTCAACTATCCGACTGGAGCGATCAAACTCGTCAACTGAGATTGGTCAACTATCCGACTGGAGTCATCAAACTCGTCAACTGGGATTGGTCACTGAGCGACTGGCGTCATCAAACTCGTCAACTGGGATTGGTCAACTGTTCGACTGGAGTCATCAAACTCGGCAACTGCGATTGGTTAACTGTCCGACTGGAGTCATCAAACTCGTCAACTGGGATTGGTCAACTGTCCGACTGGAGTAATCAAACTCGTCATCTTGGATTGGTCAACTATCCGACTGGAGTCAGCAAACTCGTCAACTGGGATTGGTCAACTGTCCGACTGGAGTCATCAAACTGGTCAACTGGGATTGGTCAACTGTCCGACTGGAGTCATCAAACTCGTCAACTGGGATTGGTCAACTGTCCGACTGGAGTCATCAAACTCGTCAACTGGGATTGGTCAACTGTCCGACTGGATTCATCAAACTCGTCAACTCGGATTGGTCAACTATCCGACTGGAGTGATCATACTCGTCAACTGGGATTGGTCAACTATTCGACTGCAGTCATCAAACTCGTCAACTGGGATTCGTCAACTGACCGACTGGAGTCATCAAACTCGTCAACTGGGATTGGTCAACTGTCCGACCGGAGTCATCAAACTCGTCAAGTGGGATTGGTCAACTGTCCGACTGGAGTCATCAAACTCCTCAACTGGGATTGGTCAACTGTCCGACTGGAGTCATCAAACTGGTCAACGGGGATTGGTCAACTGACCAACTGGTGTCATCAAACTCGTCAACTAGGATTGGTCAACTGTCCGACTGGAGTCATCAAACTGGTCAACTGGGATTTTTCAACTGTCCGACTGGAGTCATCAAACTGGTCAACTGGGATTCGTCAACTGTCCGACTGGAGAGATCAAACTCGTCAACTGGGACTGGTCAACTGTCCGACTGGAGTCATCAAACTCGTCAACTGGAATTGGTCAACTGTCCGACTGGAGTGATCAAACTCGTCAACTGGGATTGGTCAACTATCCGACTGGAGTCATCAAACTCGTCAACTGGGATTGGTCAACTGACCGACTGGAGTCATCAAACTTGTCAACTGGGATTGGTCAACTGTCCGACTGGAGTCATTAAACTCCTCAACTGGGATTGGTCAACTGTCCGACTGGAGTCATCAAACTCGTCAACTGGGATTGGTCAACTGTCCGACTGGAGTAATCAAACTCGTCAACTTGGATTGGTCAACTATCCGACTGGAGTCATCAAACTCATCAACTGGGATTGGTCAACTGTCCGACTGGAGTCATCAAATTTGTCAACTGGGATCGGTCAACTGACCGACTGGAGTCATCAAACTCCTCAACTGGAATTGGTCATCTGTCCGACTGGAGTCATCAAACTCGTCAACTGGGAGTCGCTCAACTGTCCGACTGGAGTCATCAAATTCGTCAACTTGGATTGGTCAACTCTCCGACTGGAGTCAGCAAACTCGTCAACTGGGATTGGTCAACTGACCGACTGGAGTCATCAAACCCGTCAACTGGGATTGGGCAACTGTCCGACTGGAGTCATCAAACTCGTCAAGTGGGATTGGTCAACTGTCCGACTGGAGTCATCAAACTCGTTAAGTGGGATTGGTCAACTGTCCGACTGGAGTCATCAAACTGGTCAACTGGGATTGGTCAAATGTCCGACTGGAGTCATCAAACTCGTCAACTAGGATTAGTCTACTGTCCGACTGGAGTCATCAAACTCGTCAACTGGGATTGGTCAACTGTCCGACTGGAGTCATCAAACTCGTCAACTGGGATTGGTCAACTGTCCGACTGGAGTCATCAAACTGGTCAACTGGGATTGGTCAACTGTCCGACTGGAGTCATCAAACTCGTCAACTGGGATTGGTCAACTGTCCGACTGGAGTCATCAAATTCGTCAACTGGGACCGGTCAACTGGCCGACTGGAGTCATCAAACTCCTCAACTGGAATTGGTCATCTGTCCGACTGGAGTCATCAAACTCGTCAACTGGGATTGGTCAACAGTCCGACTGGAGTCATCCAGCTGGTCAACTGGGATTGGTCAACAGTCCGACTGGAGTCATCAAACTCGTCAACTGGGATTGGTCAACTGTCCGACTGGAGTCATCAAATTCGTCAACTGGGACCGGTCAACTGGCCAACTGGAGTCATCAAACTCCTCAACTGGAATTGGTCATCTGTCCGACTGGAGTCATCAAACCCGTCAACTGGAAGTCGCTCAACTGTCCGACTGGAGTCATCAAACTCGTCAACTGGGATTGGTCAACTGTCCGACTGGAGTAATCAAACTCATCAACTCGGATTGGTCAACTATCCGACTGGAGCGATCAAACTCATCAACTGAGATTGGTCAACTATCCGACCGGAGTCATCAAACTCGTCAACTGGGATTGGTCACTGAGCGACTGGAGTCATCAAACTCGTGAACTGGGATTGGTCAACTGTCCGACTGGAGTCATCAAACTCGTCAAGTGGGATTGGTCAACTGTCCGACTGGAGTCATCAAACTGGTCAACTGGGATTGGTCAACTGTCCGACTGGAGTACTCAAACTCGTCAACTAGGATTGGTCAACTGTCCGACTGGAGTCATCAAACTGGTCAACGGGGATTGGTCAACTGACCAACTGGTGTCATCAAACTCGTCAACTAGGATTGGTCAACTGTCCGACTGGAGTCATCAAACTGGTCAACTGGGATTTGTCAACTGTCCGACTGGAGTCATCAAACTGGTCAACTGGGATTCGTCAACTGTCCGACTGGAGCGATCAAACTCGTCAACTGGGACTGGTCAACTGTCCGACTGGAGTCATCAAACTCGTCAACTGGAATTGGTCAACTGTCCGACTGGAGTGATCAAACTCGTCAACTGGGATTGGTCAACTATCCGACTGGAGTCATCAAACTCGTCAACTGGGATTGGTCAACTGACCGACTGGAGTCATCAAACTTGTCAACTGGGATTGGTCAACTGTCCGACTGGAGTCATTAAACTCCTCAACTGGGATTGGTCAACTGTCCGACTGGAGTCATCAAACTCGTCACCTGGGAGTCGCTCAACTGTCCGACTGGAGTCATCAAACTCGTCAACTGGGATTGGTCAACTGTCCGACTGGAGTAATCAGACTCGTCAACTTGGATTGGTCAACTATCCGACTGGAGTCATCAAACTCGTCAACTGGGATTGGTCAACTGTCCGACTGGAGTCATCAAATTCGTCAACTGGGATCGGTCAACTGACCGACTGGAGTCATCAAACTCCTCAACTGGAATTGGTCATCTGTCCGACTGGAGTCATCAAACTCGTCAACTGGGAGTCGCTCAACTGTCCGACTGGAGTCATCAAATTCGTCAACTTGGATTGGTCAACTATCCGACTGGAGTCAGCAAACTCGTCAACTGGGATTGGTCAACTGACCGACTGGAGTCATCAAACCAGTCAACTGGGATTGGGCAACTGTCCGACTGGAGTCATCAAACTCGTCAAGTGGGATTGGTCAACTGTCCGACTGGAGTCATCAAACTCGTTAAGTGGGATTGGTCAACTGTCCGACTGGAGTCATCAAACTGGTCAACTGGGATTGGTCAACTGTCCGACTGGAGTCATCAACCTCGTCAACTAGGATTAGTCTACTGTCCGACTGGAGTCATCAAACTAGTCAACTGGGATTGGTCAACTGTCCGACTGGAGTCATCAAACTCGTCAACTGGGATTGGTCAACTGTCCGACTGGAGTCATCAAACTGGTCAACTGGGATTGGTCAACTGTCCGACTGGAGTCATCAAACTCGTCAACTGGGATTGGTCAACTGTCCGACTGGAGTCATCAAATTCGTCAACTGGGACCGGTCAACTGGCCGACTGGAGTCATCAAACTCCTCAACTGGAATTCGTCATCTGTCCGACTGGAGTCATCAAACTCGTCAACTGGGATTGGTCAACTGTCCGACTGGAGTCATCCAGCTGGTCAACTGGGATTGGTCAACAGTCCGACTGGAGTCATCAAACTCGTCAACTGGGATTGGTCAACTGTCCGACTGGAGTCATCAAATTCGTCAACTGGGACCGGTCAACTGGCCAACTGGAGTCATCAAACTCCTCAACTGGAATTGGTCATCTGTCCGACTGGAGTCATCAAACCCGTCAACTGGAAGTCGCTCAACTGTCCGACTGGAGTCATCAAACTCGTCAACTGGGATTGGTCAACTGTCCGACTGGAGTAATCAAACTCATCAACTCGGATTGGTCAACTATCCGACTGGAGCGATCAAACTCATCAACTGAGATTGGTCAACTATCCGACTGGAGTCATCAAACTCGTCAACTGGGATTGGTCACTGAGCGACTGGAGTCATCAAACTCGTGAACTGGGATTGGTCAACTGTCCGACTGGAGTCATCAAACAGGTCAACTGGGATTGGTGAACTGTCCGACTGGAGTACTCAAACTCGTCAACTAGGATTGGTCAACTGTCCGACTGGAGTCATCAAACTGGTCAACTGGGATTGGTCAACTGTCCGACTGGAGTCATAAAACTCGTCAACTGGGATTGGTCAACTGTCCGACTGGAGTCATCAAACTCGTCAACTGGGATTGGTCAACTGTCCGACTGGAGTCATCAAACTGGTCAACTGGGATTGGTCAACTGTCCGACTGGAGTCATCAAACTCGTAACTGGGATTGGTCAACTGTCCGACTGGAGTCATCAAACTCGTCAACTGGAATTGGTCAACTGTCCGACTGGAGTCATAAAACTCGTCAACTGGGATTGGTCAACTGTCCGACTGGAGTCATCAAACTCGTCAACTGGGATTGGTCAACTGTCCGACTGGAGTCATCAAACTGGTCAACTGGGATTGGTCAACTGTCCGACTGGAGTCATCAAACTCGTCAACTGGGATTGGTCAACTGTCCGACTGGAGTCATCAAACTCGTCAACTGGGATTGGTCAACTGTCCGACTGGAGTCATCAAACTCGTCAACTGGGATTGTCAACTGTCCGACTGGAGTCATCAAACTCGTCAACTGTGATTGGTCAACTGTCCGACTGGAGTAATCAAACTCATCAACTCGGATTGGTTAACTGTCCGACTGGAGTCATCAAACTGGTCAACTGGAATTGGTCAACTGACCGACTGGAGTCATCAAACTCGTCAACTGGGATTGGTCAACTGTCCGACCGGAGTCATCAAACTCGTCAAGTGGGATTGGTCAACTGTCCGACTGGAGTCATCAAACTCCTCAACTGTGATTGGTCAACTGTCCAACTGGAGTCATAAAACTGGTCAACTGGGATTGGTCAACTGACCAACTGCTGTCATCAAACTCGTCAACTAGGATTGGTCAACTGTCCGACTGGAGTCATCAAACTGGTCAACTGGGATTTGTCAACTGTCCGACTGGAGTCATCAAACTGGTCAACTGGGATTGGTCAACTGTCCGACTGGAGCGATCAAACTCGTCAACTGGGATTGGTCAACTGTCCGACTGGAGTCATCAAACTCGTCAACAGGAAGTGGTCAACTGTCCGACTGGAGTGATCAAACTCGTCAACTGGGATTGGTCAACTATCCGACTGGAGTCATCAAACTCGTCAACTGGGATTGGTCAACTGACCTACTGGAGTCATCAAACTTGTCAACTGGGATTGGTCAACTGTCCGACTGGAGTCATCAAACTCGCCAACTGGGATTGGTCAACTGTCCGACTGGAGTCATCAAACTCCTCAACTGGGATTGGTCAACTGTCCGACTGGAGTCATCAAACTCGTCAGCTGGGAGTCGCTCAACTGTCCGACTGGAGTCATCAAACTCGTCAACTGGGATTGGTCAACTGTCCAACTGGAGTAATCAAACTCGTCAACTTGGATTGGTCAACTATCCGACTGGGGTCAGCAAACTCGTCAACTGGGATTGGTCAACTGACCGACTGGAGTCATCAAACTCGTCAACTGGGATTGGTCAACTGTCCGACTGGAGTCATCAAATTCGTCAACTGGGATCGGTCAACTGTCCGACTGGAGTCATCAAACTCCTCAACTGGAATTGGTCATCTGTCCGACTGGAGTCATCAAACTCGTCAACTGGGAGTCGCTCAACTGTCCGACTGGAGTCATCAAATTCGTCAACTTGGATTGGTCAACTATCCGACTGGAGTCAGCAAACTCGTCAACTGGGATTGGTCAACTGACCGACTGGAGTAATCAAACCCGTCAACTGGGATTGGTCAACTGTCCGACTGGAGTCATCAAACTCGTCAAGTGGGATTGGTCAACTGTCCGACTGGAGTCATCAAACTCCTCAACTGGGATTGGTCAACTGTCCGACTGGAGTCATCAAACTGGTCAACTGGGATTGGTCAACTGACCAACTGGTGTCATCAAACTCGTCAACTAGGATTGGTCAACTGTCCGACTGGAGTCATCAAACTGGTCAACTGGGATTGGTCAACTGTCCGACTGGAGTCATCAAACTCGTCAACTAGGATTGGTCTACTGTCCGACTGGAGTCATCAAACTAGTCAACTGGGATTGTCCAACAGTCCGACTGGAGTCATCAAACTCGTCAACTGGGATTAGTCAACTGTCCGACTGGAGTCATCAAACTGGTCACCTGGGATTGGTCAACTGTCCGACTGGAGTCATCAAACTCGTCAACTGGGATTGGTCAACTGTCCGACTGGAGTCATCAAATTCGTCAACTGGGACCGGTCAACTGTCCGACTGGAGTCATCAAACTCCTCAACTGGAATTGGTCATCTGTCCGACTGGAGTCATCAAACTCGTCAACTGGGAGTCGCTCAACTGTCCGACTGGAGTCATCAAACTCGTCAACTGGGATTGGTCAACTGTCCGACTGGAGTAATCAAACTCATCAATTCGGATTGGTCAACTATCCGACTGGAGCGATCAAACTCGTCAACTGAGATTGGTCAACTATCCGACTGGAGTCATCAAACTCGTCAACTGGGATTGGTCACTGAGCGACTGGCGTCATCAAACTCGTCAACTGGGATTGGTCAACTGTTCGACTGGAGTCATCAAACTCGGCAACTGCGATTGGTTAACTGTCCGACTGGAGTCATCAAACTCGTCAACTGGGATTGGTCAACTGTCCGACTGGAGTAATCAAACTCGTCATCTTGGATTGGTCAACTATCCGACTGGAGTCAGCAAACTCGTCAACTGGGATTGGTCAACTGTCCGACTGGAGTCATCAAACTGGTCAACTGGGATTGGTCAACTGTCCGACTGGAGTCATCAAACTCGTCAACTGGGATTGGTCAACTGTCCGACTGGAGTCATCAAACTCGTCAACTGGGATTGGTCAACTGTCCGACTGGATTCATCAAACTCGTCAACTCGGATTGGTCAACTATCCGACTGGAGTGATCATACTCGTCAACTGGGATTGGTCAACTATTCGACTGCAGTCATCAAACTCGTCAACTGGGATTCGTCAACTGACCGACTGGAGTCATCAAACTCGTCAACTGGGATTGGTCAACTGTCCGACCGGAGTCATCAAACTCGTCAAGTGGGATTGGTCAACTGTCCGACTGGAGTCATCAAACTCCTCAACTGGGATTGGTCAACTGTCCGACTGGAGTCATCAAACTGGTCAACGGGGATTGGTCAACTGACCAACTGGTGTCATCAAACTCGTCAACTAGGATTGGTCAACTGTCCGACTGGAGTCATCAAACTGGTCAACTGGGATTTTTCAACTGTCCGACTGGAGTCATCAAACTGGTCAACTGGGATTCGTCAACTGTCCGACTGGAGAGATCAAACTCGTCAACTGGGACTGGTCAACTGTCCGACTGGAGTCATCAAACTCGTCAACTGGAATTGGTCAACTGTCCGACTGGAGTGATCAAACTCGTCAACTGGGATTGGTCAACTATCCGACTGGAGTCATCAAACTCGTCAACTGGGATTGGTCAACTGACCGACTGGAGTCATCAAACTTGTCAACTGGGATTGGTCAACTGTCCGACTGGAGTCATTAAACTCCTCAACTGGGATTGGTCAACTGTCCGACTGGAGTCATCAAACTCGTCAACTGGGATTGGTCAACTGTCCGACTGGAGTAATCAAACTCGTCAACTTGGATTGGTCAACTATCCGACTGGAGTCATCAAACTCATCAACTGGGATTGGTCAACTGTCCGACTGGAGTCATCAAATTTGTCAACTGGGATCGGTCAACTGACCGACTGGAGTCATCAAACTCCTCAACTGGAATTGGTCATCTGTCCGACTGGAGTCATCAAACTCGTCAACTGGGAGTCGCTCAACTGTCCGACTGGAGTCATCAAATTCGTCAACTTGGATTGGTCAACTCTCCGACTGGAGTCAGCAAACTCGTCAACTGGGATTGGTCAACTGACCGACTGGAGTCATCAAACCCGTCAACTGGGATTGGGCAACTGTCCGACTGGAGTCATCAAACTCGTCAAGTGGGATTGGTCAACTGTCCGACTGGAGTCATCAAACTCGTTAAGTGGGATTGGTCAACTGTCCGACTGGAGTCATCAAACTGGTCAACTGGGATTGGTCAAATGTCCGACTGGAGTCATCAAACTCGTCAACTAGGATTAGTCTACTGTCCGACTGGAGTCATCAAACTCGTCAACTGGGATTGGTCAACTGTCCGACTGGAGTCATCAAACTCGTCAACTGGGATTGGTCAACTGTCCGACTGGAGTCATCAAACTGGTCAACTGGGATTGGTCAACTGTCCGACTGGAGTCATCAAACTCGTCAACTGGGATTGGTCAACTGTCCGACTGGAGTCATCAAATTCGTCAACTGGGACCGGTCAACTGGCCGACTGGAGTCATCAAACTCCTCAACTGGAATTGGTCATCTGTCCGACTGGAGTCATCAAACTCGTCAACTGGGATTGGTCAACAGTCCGACTGGAGTCATCCAGCTGGTCAACTGGGATTGGTCAACAGTCCGACTGGAGTCATCAAACTCGTCAACTGGGATTGGTCAACTGTCCGACTGGAGTCATCAAATTCGTCAACTGGGACCGGTCAACTGGCCAACTGGAGTCATCAAACTCCTCAACTGGAATTGGTCATCTGTCCGACTGGAGTCATCAAACCCGTCAACTGGAAGTCGCTCAACTGTCCGACTGGAGTCATCAAACTCGTCAACTGGGATTGGTCAACTGTCCGACTGGAGTAATCAAACTCATCAACTCGGATTGGTCAACTATCCGACTGGAGCGATCAAACTCATCAACTGAGATTGGTCAACTATCCGACCGGAGTCATCAAACTCGTCAACTGGGATTGGTCACTGAGCGACTGGAGTCATCAAACTCGTGAACTGGGATTGGTCAACTGTCCGACTGGAGTCATCAAACTCGTCAAGTGGGATTGGTCAACTGTCCGACTGGAGTCATCAAACTGGTCAACTGGGATTGGTCAACTGTCCGACTGGAGTACTCAAACTCGTCAACTAGGATTGGTCAACTGTCCGACTGGAGTCATCAAACTGGTCAACGGGGATTGGTCAACTGACCAACTGGTGTCATCAAACTCGTCAACTAGGATTGGTCAACTGTCCGACTGGAGTCATCAAACTGGTCAACTGGGATTTGTCAACTGTCCGACTGGAGTCATCAAACTGGTCAACTGGGATTCGTCAACTGTCCGACTGGAGCGATCAAACTCGTCAACTGGGACTGGTCAACTGTCCGACTGGAGTCATCAAACTCGTCAACTGGAATTGGTCAACTGTCCGACTGGAGTGATCAAACTCGTCAACTGGGATTGGTCAACTATCCGACTGGAGTCATCAAACTCGTCAACTGGGATTGGTCAACTGACCGACTGGAGTCATCAAACTTGTCAACTGGGATTGGTCAACTGTCCGACTGGAGTCATTAAACTCCTCAACTGGGATTGGTCAACTGTCCGACTGGAGTCATCAAACTCGTCACCTGGGAGTCGCTCAACTGTCCGACTGGAGTCATCAAACTCGTCAACTGGGATTGGTCAACTGTCCGACTGGAGTAATCAGACTCGTCAACTTGGATTGGTCAACTATCCGACTGGAGTCATCAAACTCGTCAACTGGGATTGGTCAACTGTCCGACTGGAGTCATCAAATTCGTCAACTGGGATCGGTCAACTGACCGACTGGAGTCATCAAACTCCTCAACTGGAATTGGTCATCTGTCCGACTGGAGTCATCAAACTCGTCAACTGGGAGTCGCTCAACTGTCCGACTGGAGTCATCAAATTCGTCAACTTGGATTGGTCAACTATCCGACTGGAGTCAGCAAACTCGTCAACTGGGATTGGTCAACTGACCGACTGGAGTCATCAAACCAGTCAACTGGGATTGGGCAACTGTCCGACTGGAGTCATCAAACTCGTCAAGTGGGATTGGTCAACTGTCCGACTGGAGTCATCAAACTCGTTAAGTGGGATTGGTCAACTGTCCGACTGGAGTCATCAAACTGGTCAACTGGGATTGGTCAACTGTCCGACTGGAGTCATCAACCTCGTCAACTAGGATTAGTCTACTGTCCGACTGGAGTCATCAAACTAGTCAACTGGGATTGGTCAACTGTCCGACTGGAGTCATCAAACTCGTCAACTGGGATTGGTCAACTGTCCGACTGGAGTCATCAAACTGGTCAACTGGGATTGGTCAACTGTCCGACTGGAGTCATCAAACTCGTCAACTGGGATTGGTCAACTGTCCGACTGGAGTCATCAAATTCGTCAACTGGGACCGGTCAACTGGCCGACTGGAGTCATCAAACTCCTCAACTGGAATTCGTCATCTGTCCGACTGGAGTCATCAAACTCGTCAACTGGGATTGGTCAACTGTCCGACTGGAGTCATCCAGCTGGTCAACTGGGATTGGTCAACAGTCCGACTGGAGTCATCAAACTCGTCAACTGGGATTGGTCAACTGTCCGACTGGAGTCATCAAATTCGTCAACTGGGACCGGTCAACTGGCCAACTGGAGTCATCAAACTCCTCAACTGGAATTGGTCATCTGTCCGACTGGAGTCATCAAACCCGTCAACTGGAAGTCGCTCAACTGTCCGACTGGAGTCATCAAACTCGTCAACTGGGATTGGTCAACTGTCCGACTGGAGTAATCAAACTCATCAACTCGGATTGGTCAACTATCCGACTGGAGCGATCAAACTCATCAACTGAGATTGGTCAACTATCCGACTGGAGTCATCAAACTCGTCAACTGGGATTGGTCACTGAGCGACTGGAGTCATCAAACTCGTGAACTGGGATTGGTCAACTGTCCGACTGGAGTCATCAAACTGGTCAACTGGGATTGGTGAACTGTCCGACTGGAGTACTCAAACTCGTCAACTAGGATTGGTCAACTGTCCGACTGGAGTCATCAAACTGGTCAACTGGGATTGGTCAACTGTCCGACTGGAGTCATAAAACTCGTCAACTGGGATTGGTCAACTGTCCGACTGGAGTCATCAAACTCGTCAACTGGGATTGGTCAACTGTCCGACTGGAGTCATCAAACTGGTCAACTGGGATTGGTCAACTGTCCGACTGGAGTCATCAAACTCGTAACTGGGATTGGTCAACTGTCCGACTGGAGTCATCAAACTCGTCAACTGGAATTGGTCAACTGTCCGACTGGAGTCATAAAACTCGTCAACTGGGATTGGTCAACTGTCCGACTGGAGTCATCAAACTCGTCAACTGGGATTGGTCAACTGTCCGACTGGAGTCATCAAACTGGTCAACTGGGATTGGTCAACTGTCCGACTGGAGTCATCAAACTCGTCAACTGGGATTGGTCAACTGTCCGACTGGAGTCATCAAACTCGTCAACTGGGATTGGTCAACTGTCCGACTGGAGTCATCAAACTCGTCAACTGGGATTGTCAACTGTCCGACTGGAGTCATCAAACTCGTCAACTGTGATTGGTCAACTGTCCGACTGGAGTAATCAAACTCATCAACTCGGATTGGTTAACTGTCCGACTGGAGTCATCAAACTGGTCAACTGGAATTGGTCAACTGTCCGACTGGAGTCATCAAACTCGTCAACTGGGATTGGTCAACTGTCCACCTGGAGTCATCAAACTCGTCAACTGGGATTGGTTAAATGTCTGACTGGAGTCAGCAAACACGTCAACTGGGATTCGTCAACTGACCGACTGGAGTCATCAAACTCGTCAACTGGGATTCGTCAACTGTCCGACTGGAGTCATCAAATTCGTCAACTGGGATCGGTCAACTGACCGACTGGAGTCATCAAACTCCTCAACTGGAATAGGTCATCTGTCCGACTGGAGTCATCAAACTCGTCAACTGGGAGTCGCTCAACTGTCCGACTGGAGTCATCAAATTCGTCAACTTGGATTGGTCAACTATCCGACTGGAGTCAGCAAACTCGTCAACTGGGATTGGTCAACTGACCGACTGGAGTCATCAAACCCGTCAACTGGGATTGGGCAACTGTCCGACTGGAGTCATCAAACTCGTCAAGTGGGATTGGTCAACTGTCCGACTGGAGTCATCAAACTCGTTAAGTGGGATTGGTCAACTGTCCGACTGGAGTCATCAAACTGGTCAACTGGGATTGGTCAACTGTCCGACTGGAGTCATCAAACTCGTCAACTAGGATTGGTCTACTGTCCGACTGGAGTCATCAAACTAGTCAACTGGGATTGGTCAACTGTCCGACTGGAGTCATCAAACTCGTCAACTGGGATTGGTCAACTGTCCGACTGGAGTCATCAAACTGGTCAACTGGGATTGGTCAACTGTCCGACTGGAGTCATCAAACTCGTCAACTGGGATTGGTCAACTGTCCGACTGGAGTCATCAAATTCGTCAACTGGGACCGGTCAACTGGCCGACTGGAGTCATCAAACTCCTCAACTGGAATTGGTCATCTGTCCGACTGGAGTCATCAAACTCGTCAACTGGGATTGGTCAACTGTCCGACTGGAGTCATCAAACTGGTCAACTGGGATTGGTCAACTGTCCGACTGGAGTCATCAAACTCGTCAACTGGGATTGGTCAACTGTCCGACTGGAGTCATCAAATTCGTCAACTGGGACCGGTCAACTGGCCGACTGGAGTCATCAAACTCCTCAACTGGAATTGGTCATCTGTCCGACTGGAGTCATCAAACTCGTCAACTGGGAGTCGCTCAACTGTCCGCCTGGAGTCATCAAACTCGTCAACTGGGATTGGTCAACTGTCCGACTGGAGTAATCAAACTCATCAACTCGGATTGGTCAACTATCCGACTGGAGCGATCAAACTCATCAACTGAGATTGGTCAACTATCCGACTGGAGTCATCAAACTCGTCAACTGGGATTGGTCACTGAGCGACTGGAGTCATCAAACTCGTCAACTGGGATTGGTCAACTGTCCGACTGGAGTCATCAAACTCGTCAAGTGGGATTGGTCAACTGTCCGACTGGAGTCATCAAACTGGTCAACTGGGATTGGTCAACTGTCCGACTGGAGTCATAAAACTCGTCAACTGGGATTGGTCAACTGTCCGACTGGAGTCATCAAACTCGTCAACTGGGATTGGTCAACTGTCCGACTGGAGTCATCAAACTGGTCAACTGGGATTGGTCAACTGTCCGACTGGAGTCATCAAACTCGTCAACTGGGATTGGTCAACTGTCCGACTGGAGTCATCAAACTCGTCAACTGGAATTGGTCAACTGTCCGACTGGAGTCATAAAACTCGTCAACTGGGATTGGTCAACTGTCCGACTGGAGTCATCAAACTATTCAACTGGGATTGGTCAACTGTCCGACTGGAGTCATCAAACTGGTCAACTGGGATTGGTCAACTGTCCGACTGGAGTCATCAAACTCGTCAACTGGGATTGGTCAACTGTCCGACTGGAGTCATCAAACTCGTCAACTGGGATTGGTCAACTGTCCGACTGGAGTCATCAAACTCGTCAACTGGGATTGGTCAACTGTCCGACTGGAGTCATCAAACTCGTCAACTGTGATTGGTCAACTGTCCGACTGGAGTAATCAAACTCATCAACTCGGATTGGTTAACTGTCCAACTGGAGTCATCAAACTGGTCAACTGGAATTGGTCAACTGTCCGACTGGAGTCATCAAACTCGTCAACTGGGATTGGTCAACTGTCCGACTGGAGTCATCAAAATCGTCAACTGGGATTGGTTAAATGTCTGACTGGAGTCATCAAACTGGTCAACTCGGAGTCGCTCAACTGTCCGACTGGAGTCATCAAACTCGTCAAGTGGGATTGGTCAACTGTCCGACTGGAGTCATCAAACTAGTCAACTGGGATTGGTCAACTGACCAACTGGTGTCATCGAACTCGTCAACTAGGATTGGTCAACTGTCCGACTGGAGAAATCAAACTGGTCAACTGGGGTTGGTCAACTGTCCGAATGGAGTCATCAATCTCGTCAACTGCGATTGTTTAACTGTCCGACTGGAGTCATCAAACTCGTCAACTGGGATTGGTCAACTGTCCGACTGGAGTCATCAAACTCGTCAACTGGGATTGGTCAACTGTCCGACTGGAGTCATCAAACTCGTCACCTGGGAGTCGCTCAACTGTCCGACTGGAGTCATCAAACTCGTCCACTGGGAGTCGCTCAACTGTCCGACTGGAGACATCAAACTCGTCAACTGGGATTCGTCAACTGTCCGACTGGAATCATCAAACTGGTCAACTGGGATTGGTCCACTGTCCGACTAGAGTCATGAAACTCCTCAACTGGGATTGGTCAACTGTCCGACTGGAGTCATCAAACTCGTCAACTGGGATTGGTCATCTGTCCGACTGGAGTCATCAAGCTCGTCAACTGGGAGTCGCTCAACTGTCCGACAGGAGACATCAAACTCGTCAACTAGCATTGGTCAACTGTCCGACTGGAGTCATCAAACTGGTCAACTGGTATTGGTCAACTGTCCGACTGGAGTCATCAAACTCGTCAACTTGGATTGGTCAACTATCCGACTGGAGTCAGCAAACTCGTCAACTGGGATTGGTCAACTGACCGACTGGAGTCATCAAACTCGTCAACTGGGATTGGTCAACTGTCCGACCGGAGTCATCAAACTCGTCAAGTGGGATTGGTCAACTGTCCGACTGGAGTCATCAAACTCCTCAACTGGGATTGGTCAACTGTCCGACTGGAGTCATCAAACTGGTCAACTGGGATTGGTCAACTGACCAACTGGTGTCATCAAACTCGTCAACTAGGATTGGTCAACTGTCCGACTGGAGTCATCAAACTGGTCAACTGGGATTGGTCAACTGTCCGACTGGAGTCATCAAACTCGTCAACTAGGATTGGTCTACTGTCCGACTGGAGTCATCAAACTAGTCAACTGGGATTGGTCATCTGTCCGACTGGAGTCATCAAACTCGTCAACTGGGATTGGTCAACTGTCCGACTGGAGTCATCAAACTGGTCAACTGGGATTAGTCAACTGTCCGACTGGAGTCATCAAACTCGTCAACTGGGATTGGTCAACTGTCCGACTGGAGTCATCAAATTCGTCAACTGGGACCGGTCAACTGTCGACTGGAGTCATCAAACTCCTCAACTGGAATTGGGCATCTGTCCGACTGGAGTCATCAAACTCGTCGACTGGGAGTCGCTCAACTGTCCGACTGGAGTCATCAAACTCGTCAACTGGGATTGGTCAACTGTCCGACTGGAGTAATCAAACTCGTCAACTCGGATTGGTCAACTTTCCGACTGGAGCGATCAAACTCGTCAACTGAGATTGGTCAACTATCCGACTGGAGTCATCAAACTCGTCAACTGGGATTGGTCACTGAGCGACTGGAGTCATCAAACTCGTCAACTGGGATTGGTCAACTGTCCGACTGGAGTCATCAAACTCGTCAAGTGGGATTGGTCAACTGTCCGACTGGAGTCATCAAACTGGTCAAATGGGATTGGTCAACTGTCCGACTGGAGTCATCAAACTCGTCAACTATGATTGGTCAACTGTCCGACTGGAGTCATCAAACTGGTCAACTGTGATTGGTCAACTGTCCGACTGGAGTCATCAAAATGGTCAACTGGGATTGGTCAACTGTCCGACTGGAGTCATCAAACTCGTCAACTGGGATTGGTCAACTGTCCGACTGGAGTCATCAAACTCGTCAACTGGAATTGGTCAACTGTCCGACTGGAGTCATCAAACTCGTCAACTGTGATTGGTCAACTGTCCGACTGGAGTAATCAAACTCATCAACTCGGATTGGTTAACTGTCCGACTGGAGTCATCAAACTGGTCAACTGGAATTGGTCAACTGTCCGACTGGAGTCATCAAACTCGTCAACTGGGATTGGTCAACTGTCCGACTGGAGTCATCCAACTCGTCAACTGGGATTGGTTAAATGTCTGACTGGAGTCATCAAACTGGTCAACTCGGAGTCGCTCAACTGTCCGACTGGAGTCATCAAACTCTTCAAGTGGGATTGGTCAACTGTCCGACTGGAGTCATCAAACTGGTCAACTGGGATTGGTCAACTGACCAACTGGTGTCATCAAACTCGTCAACTAGGATTGGTCAACTGTCCGACTGGAGAAATCAAACTGGTCACTGGGGTTGGTCAACTGTCCGACTGGAGTCATCAAACTCGTCAACTGCGATTGGTTAACTGTCCGACAGGAGTCATCAAACTCGTCAACTGGGATTGGTCAACTGTCCGACTGGAGTCATCAAACTCGTCAACTGGGATTGGTCAACTGTCCGACTGGAGTCATCAAACTCGTCAACTGGGATTGGTCAACTGTCCGACTGGAGTCATCAAACTCGTCACCTGGGAGTCGCTCAACTGTCCGACTGGAGTCATCAAACTCGTCAACTGGGAGTCGCTCAACTGTCCGACAGGAGACATCAAACTCGTCAACTGGGATTCGTCAACTGTCCGACTGGAGTCATCAAACTGGTCAACTGGGATTGGTCCACTGTCCGACTAGAGTCATGAAACTCCTCAACTGGGATTGGTCAACTGTCCGACTGGAGTCATCAAACTCGTCAACTGGGATTGGTCAACTGTCCGACTGGAGTCATCAAACTCGTCAACTGGAATTGGTCAACTGTCCGACTGGAGTAATCAAACTCGTCAACTGGGATGGGTCAACTGTCCGACTGGAGTCATCAAGCTCGTCAACTGGGAGTCGCTCAACTGTCCGACAGGAGACATCAAACTCGTCAACTAGCATTGGTCAACTGTCCGACTGGAGTCATCAAACTGGTCAACTGGTATTGGTCAACTGTCCGACTGGAGTCATCAAACTCGTCAACTTGGATTGGTCAACTATCCGACTGGAGTCAGCAAACTCGCCAACTGGGATTGGTCAACTGACCGACTGGAGTCATCAAACTCGTCACCTGGGATTGGTCAACTGTCCGACCGGAGTCATCAAACTCGTCAAGTGGGATTGGTCAACTGTCCGACTGGAGTCATCAAACTCCTCAACTGGGATTGGTCAACTGTCCGACTGGAGTCATCAAACTGGTAAACTGGGATTGGTCAACTGACCAACTGGTGTCATCAAACTCGTCAACTAGGATTGGTCAACTGTCCGACTGGAGTCATCAAACTGGTCAACTGGGATTGGTCAACTGTCCGACTGGAGTCATCAAACTCGTCAACTAGGATTGGTCTCCTGTCCGACTGGAGTCATCAAACTAGTCAACTGGGATTGGTCATCTGTCCGACTGGAGTCATCAAACTCGTCAACTGGGATTGGTCAACTGTCCGACTGGACTCATCAAACTGGTCAACTGGGATTAGTCAACTGTCCGACTGGAGTCATCAAACTCGTCAACTGGGATTGGTCAACTGTCCGACTGGAGTCATCAAATTCGTCAACTGGGACCGGTCAACTGTCGACTGGAGTCATCAAACTCCTCAACTGGAATTGGGCATCTGTCCGACTGGAGTCATCAAACTCGTCAACTGGGAGTCGCTCAACTGTCCGACTGGAGTCATCAAACTCGTCAACTGGGATTGGTCAACTGTCCGACTGGAGTAATCAAACTCGTCAACTCGGATTGGTCAACTATCCGACTGGAGCGATCAAACTCGTCAACTGAGATTGGTCAACTATCCGACTGGAGTCATCAAACTCGTCAACTGGGATTGGTCACTGAGCGACTGGAGTCATCAAACTCGTCAACTGGGATTGGTCAACTGTCCGACTGGAGTCATCAAACTCGTCAAGTGGGATTGGTCAACTGTCCGACTGGAGTCATTAAACTGGTCAACTGGGATTGGTCAACTGTCCGACTGGAGTCATCAAACTCGTCAACTAGGATTGGTCAACTGTCCGACTGGAGTCATCAAACTGGTCAACTGGGATTGGTCAACTGTCCGACTCGAGTCATCAAAATGGTCAACTGGGATTGGTCAACTGTCCGACTGGAGTCTTCAAACTCGTCAACTGGAATTGGTCAACTGTCCGACTGGAGTCATAAAACTCGTCAACTGGGATTGGTCAACTGTCCGACTGGAGTCATCAAACTCGTCAACTGGGATTGGTTAAATGTCTAACTGGAGTCATCAAACTGGTCAACTGGGAGTCGCTCAACTGTCCGACTGTAGTCATCAAACTCGTCAAGTGGGATTGGTCAACTGTCCGACTGGAGACATCAAACTGGTCAACTGGGATTGGTCAACTGTCCGACTGGAGTCATCAAACTGGTCAACTGGGATTGGTCAACTGTCCGACTGGAGTCATCAAACTCGTCAACTGGGATTGGTCAACTGTCCGACTGGAGTCATCAAACTCGTCAACTGGGATTGGTCAACTGTGCGACTGGAGTCATCAAACTCGTCAACTGGGATTGGTCAACTCTCCGGCTGGAGTCATCAAACTCGTCAACTGTGATTGGTCAACTGTCCGACTGGAGTAATCAAACTCATCAACTCGGATTGGTTAACTGTCCGACTGGAGTCATCAAACTGGTCAACTGGGATTGGTCAACTGTCCGACTGGAGTCATCAAACTCGTCAACTGGGATTGGTCAACTGTCCGACTGGAGTCATCAAACTCGGCAACTGGGATTGGTCAACTGTCCGACTGGAGTCATCAAGCTCGTCAACTGGGAGTCGCTCAACTGTCCGACAGGAGACATCAAACTCGTCAACGAGGATTGGTCAACTGTCCGACTGGAGTCATCAAACTGGTCAACTGGTATTGGTCAACTGTCCGACTGGAGTCATCAAACTCGTCAACTGGGATTGTTTAAATGTCTAACTGGAGTCATCAAACTGGTCAACTGGGAGTCGCTCAACTGTCCGACTGTAGTCATCAAACACGTCAAGTGGGATTGGTCAACTGTCCGACTGGAGTCATCAAACTCGTCAAGTGGGATTGGTCAACTGTCCGACTGGAGTCATCAAACTCCTCAACTGGGATTGGTCAACTGTCCGACTGGAGTCATCAAACTGGTCAACTGGGATTGGTCAACTGACCAACTGGTGTCATCAAACTCGTCAACTAGGATTGGTCAACTGTCCGACTGGAGTCATCAAACTGGTCAACTGGGGTTGGTCAACTGTCCGACTGGAGTCATCAAACTCGTCAACTGGGATTGGTCAACTGTCCGACTGGAGTCATCAAACTCGTCAACTGGAATTGGTCAACTGTCCGACTGGAGTAATCAAACTCGTCAACTGGGATGGGTCAACTGTCCGACTGGAGTCATCAAGCTCGTCAACTGGGAGTCGCTCAACTGTCCGACAGGAGACATCAAACTCGTCAACTAGCATTCGTCAACTGTCCGACTGGAGTCATCAAACTGGTCAACTGGTATTGGTCAACTGTCCGACTGGAGTCATCAAACTCGTCAACTTGGATTGGGCAACTATCCGACTGGAGTCAGCAAACTCGTCAACTGGGATTGGTCAACTGACCGACTGGAGTCATCAAACTCGTCAACTGGGATTGGTCAACTGTCCGACCGGAGTCATCAAACTCGTCAAGTGGGATTGGTCAACTGTCCGGCTGGAGTCATCAAACTCCTCAACTGTGATTGGTCAACTGTCCGACTGGAGTCATCAAACTGGTCAACTGGGATTGGTCAACTGACCAACTGGTGTCATCAAACTCGTCAACTAGGATTGGTCAACTGTCCGACGGGAGTCATCAAACTGGTCAACTGGGATTGGTCAACTGTCCGACTGGAGTAATCAAACTCGTCAACTCGGATTGGTCAACTATTCGTCTGGAGCGATCAAACTCGTCAACTGAGATTGGTCAACTATCCGACTGGAGTCATCAAACTCGTCAAATGGGATTGGTCACTGAGCGACTGGAGTCATCAAACTCGTCAACTGGGATTGGTCAACTGTCCGACTGGAGTCATCAAACTCGTCAAGTGGGATTGGTCAACTGTCCGACTGGAGTCATCAAACTGGTCAACTGGGATTGGTCAACTGTCCGACTGGAGTCATCAAACTCGTCAACTAGGAGTGGTCAACTGTCCGACTGGAGTCATCAAACTGGTCAACTGGGATTGGTCAACTGTCCGACTGGAGTCATCAAAATGGTCAACTGGGATTGGTCAACTGTCCGACTGGAGTCATCAAACTCGTCAACTGGGATTGGTCAACTGTCCGACTGGAGTCATAAAACTCGTCAACTGGGATTGGTCAACTGTCCGACTGGAGTCATCAAACTCGTCAACTGGGATTGGTTAAATGTCTAACTGGAGTCATCAAACTGGTCAACTGGGAGTCGCTCAACTGTCCGACTGTAGTCATCAAACTCGTCAAGTGGGATTGGTCAACTGTCCGACTGGAGACATCAAACTGGTCAACTGGGATTGGTCATCTGTCCGACTGGAGTCATCAAACTGGTCAACTGGGATTGGTCAACTGTCCGACTGGAGTCATCAAACTCGTCAACTGGGATTGGTCAACTGTCCGACTGGAGTCATCAAACTCGTCAACTGGGATTGGTCAACTGTCCGACTGGAGTCATCAAACTCGTCAACTGGGATTGGTCAACTGTCCGACTGGAGTCATCAAACTCGTCAACTGTGATTGGTCAACTGTCCGACTGGAGTAATCAAACTCATCAACTCGGATTGGTTAACTGTCCGACTGGAGTCATCAAACTCGTCACCTGGGAGTCGCTCAACTGTCCGACTGGAGTCATCAAACTCGTCAACTGGGAGTCGCTCACCTGTCCGACCGGAGACATCAAACTCGTCAACTGGGATTGGTCAACTGTCCGACTGGAGTCATCAAACTGGTCAACTGGGATTGGTCCACTGTCCGACTGGAGTCATGAAACTCCTCAACTGGGATTGGTCAACTGTCCGACTGGAGTCATCAAACTCGTCAACTGGGATTGGTCAACTGTCCGACTGGAGTCATCAAACTCGTCAACTGGAATTGGTCAACTGTCCGACTGGAGTAATCAAACTCGTCAACTGGGATTGGTCAACTGTCCGACTGGAGTCATCAAGCTCGTCAACTGGGAGTCGCTCAACTGTCCGACAGGAGACATCAAACTCGTCAACTAGGATTGGTCAACTGTCCGACTGGAGTCATCAAACTGGTCAACTGGTATTGGTCAACTGTCCGACTGGAGTCATCAAACTCGTCAACTGGGATTGGTCAACTGTCCGACTGGAGTCATTCAACTGGTCAACTGGGAGCTGGTCAACTGTCCGACTGGAGTCATCAAACTCGTCAACTGGGATTGGTCAACTGTCCGACTGGAGTCATTCAACTGGTCAACTGGGAGCTGGTCAAATGTCTGACTGGAGTCATCAAACTGGTCAACTGGGAGTCGCTCAACTGTCCGACTGGAGTCATCAAACTCGTCAAGTGGGATTGGTCAACTGTCCGACTGGAGTCATCAAACTCCTCAACTGGGATTGGTCAACTGTCCGACTGGAGTCATCAAACTGGTCAACTGGGATTGGTCAACTGACCAACTGTTGTCATCAAACTCGTCAACTAGGATTGGTCAACTGTCGGACTGGAGTCATCAAACTGGTCAACTGGGGTTGGTCAACTGTCCGACTGGAGTCATCAAACTCGTCAACTGCGATTGGTTAACTGTCCGACTGGAGTCATCAAACTCGTCAACTGGGATTGGTCAACTGTCCGACTGGAGTAATCAAACTCGTCAAGTTGGATTGGTCAACTGTCCGACTGGAGTCATCAAACTGGTCAACTGGGATTGGTCCACTGTCCGACTGGAGTCATCAAACTCCTCAACTGGGATTGGTCAACTGTCCGACTGGAGTCATCAAACTCGTCAACTGGGATTGGTCAACTGTCCGACTGGAGTCATCAAACTCGTCAACTGGAATTGGTCAACTGTCCGACTGGAGTGATCAAACTCGTCAACTGGGATTGGTCAACTATCCGACTGGAGTCATCAAACTCGTCAACTTGGATTGGTCAACTGACCGACTGGAGTCATCAAACTTGTCAACTGGGATTGGTCAACTGTCCGACTGGAGTCATCAAACTCGTCAACTGGGATTGGACAACTGTCCGACTGGAGTCATCAAACTCCTCAACTGGGATTGGTCAACTGTCCGACTGGAGTCATCAAACTCGTCACCTGGGAGTCGCTCAACTGTCCGACTGGAGTCATCAAACTCGTCAACTGGGATTCGTCAACTGTCCGACTGGAGTAATCAAACTCTTCAACTGGGATTGGTCAACTGTCCGACTGGAGTCATCAAACTGGTCAACTGGGATTGGTCCACTGTCCGACTGGAGTCATCAAACTCCTCAACTGGGATTGGTCAACTGTCCGACTGGAGTCATCAAACTCATCAACTGGGATTGGTCAACAGTCCGACTGGAGTCATCAAACTCGTCAACTGGAATTGGTCAACTGTCCGACTGGAGTGATCAAACGGGTCAACTGGGATTGGTCAACTATCCGACTGGAGTCATCAAACTCGTCAACTGGGATTGGTCAACTGACCGACGGGAGTCATCAAACTTGTCAACTGGGATTGGTCAACTGTCCGACTGGAGTCATCAAACTCGTCAACTGGGATTGGTCAACTGTCCGACTGGAGTCATCAAACTCCTCAACTGGGATTGGTCAACTGTCCGACTGGAGTCATCAAACTCGTCACCTGGGAGTCGCTCAACTGTCCGACTGGAGTCATCAAACTCGTCAACTGGGATTGGTCAACTGTCCGACTGGAGTGATCAAACTCGTCAACTGGGATTGGTCAACTGTCCAACTGGAGTCATCAACCTCGTCAACTGCGATTGGTCAACTGTCCGACTGGAGTCATCAAACTCGTCAACTGGGATTGGTCAACTGTCCGACTGGAGTCATCAAACTCCTCAACTGGAATTGGTCATCTGTCCGACTGGAGTCATCAAACTGGTCAACTGGGAGTCGCTCAAATGTCCGACTGGAGACATCAAACTGGTAAACTGGGAGTCGCTCAACTGTCCGACTGGAGTCATCAAACTGGTCAACTGGGAGTCGCTGAACTGTCCGACTGGAGTCATCAAACTGGTCAACTGGGATTGGTCAACTGTCCGACTGGAGTCATCAAACTCGTCAACTGGGATTGGTCAACTGTCCGACTGGAGTCATCAACCTCGGCAACTGGGATTGGTCAACTGTCCGACTGGAGTCATCAAACTCGTCACCTGGGAGTCGCTCAACTGTCCGACTGGAGTCATCAAACTCGTCAACTGGGAGACGCTCACCTGTCCGACCGGAGACATCAAACTCGTCAACTGGGATTGGTCAACTGTCCGACTGGAGTCATCAAACTGGTCAACTGGGATTGGTCCACTGTCCGACTGGAGTCATGAAACTCCTCAACTGGGATTGGTCAACTGTCCGACTGGAGTCATCAAACTCGTCAACTGGGATTGGTCAACTGTCCGACTGGAGTCATCAAACTCGTCAACTAGAATTGGTCAACTGTCCGACTGGAGTAATCAAACTCGTCAACTGGGATTGGTCAACTGTCCGACTGGAGTCATCAAGCTCGTCAACTGGGAGTCGCTCAACTGTCCGACAGGAGACATCAAACTCGTCAACTAGGATTGGTCAACTGTCCGACTGGAGTCATCAAACTGGTCAACTGGTATTGGTCAACTGTCCGACTGGAGTCATCAAACTCGTCAACTGGGATTGGTCAACTGTCCGACTGGAGTCATTCAACTGGTCAACTGGGAGCTGGTCAACTGTCCGACTGGAGTCATCAAACTCGTCAACTGGGATTGGTCAACTGTCCGACTGGAGTCATTCAACTGGTCAACTGGGAGCTGGTCAAATGTCTGACTGGAGTCATCAAACTGGTCAACTGGGATTGGTCAACTGTCGGACTGGAGTCATCAAACTGGTCAACTGGGGTTGGTCAACTGTCCGACTGGAGTCATCAAACTCGTCAACTGCGATTGGTTAACTGTCCGACTGGAGTCATCAAACTCGTCAACTGGGATTGGTCAACTGTCCGACTGGAGTAATCAAACTCGTCAACTTGGATTGGTCAACTGTCCGACTGGAGTCATCAAACTGGTCAACTGGGATTGGTCCACTGTCCGACTGGAGTCATCAAACTCCTCAACTGGGATTGGTCAACTGTCCGACTGGAGTCATCAAACTCGTCAACTGGGATTGGTCAACTGTCCGACTGGAGTCATCAAACTCGTCAACTGGAATTGGTCAACTGTCCGACTGGAGTGATCAAACTCGTCAACTGGGATTGGTCAACTATCCGACTGGAGTCATCAAACTCGTCAACTTGGATTGGTCAACTGACCGACTGGAGTCATCAAACTTGTCAACTGGGATTGGTCAACTGTCCGACTGGAGTCATCAAACTCGTCAACTGGGATTGGACAACTGTCCGACTGGAGTCATCAAACTCCTCAACTGGGATTGGTCAACTGTCCGACTGGAGTCATCAAACTCGTCACCTGGGAGTCGCTCAACTGTCCGACTGGAGTCATCAAACTCGTCAACTGGGATTCGTCAACTGTCCGACTGGAGTAATCAAACTCTTCAACTGGGATTGGTCAACTGTCCGACTGGAGTCATCAAACTGGTCAACTGGGATTGGTCCACTGTCCGACTGGAGTCATCAAACTCCTCAACTGGGATTGGTCAACTGTCCGACTGGAGTCATCAAACTCATCAACTGGGATTGGTCAACAGTCCGACTGGAGTCATCAAACTCGTCAACTGGAATTGGTCAACTGTCCGACTGGAGTGATCAAACTGGTCAACTGGGATTGGTCAACTATCCGACTGGAGTCATCAAACTCGTCAACTGGGATTGGTCAACTGACCGACGGGAGTCATCAAACTTGTCAACTGGGATTGGTCAACTGTCCGACTGGAGTCATCAAACTCGTCAACTGGGATTGGTCAACTGTCCGACTGGAGTCATCGAACTCCTCAACTGGGATTGGTCAACTGTCCGACTGGAGTCATCAAACTCGTCACCTGGGAGTCGCTCAACTGTCCGACTGGAGTCATCAAACTCGTCAACTGGTATTGGTCAACTGTCCGACTGGAGTGATCAAACTCGTCAACTGGGATTGGTCAACTGTCCAACTGGAGTCATCAACCTCGTCAACTGCGATTGGTCAACTGTCCGAATGGAGTCATCAAACTCGTCAACTGGGATTGGTCAACTGTCCGACTGGAGTCATCAAACTGGTCAACTGGGAGTCGCTCAAATGTCCGACTGGAGACATCAAACTGGTAAACTGGGAGTCGCTCAACTGTCCGACTGGAGTCATCAAACTGGTCAACTGGGAGTCGCTGAACTGTCCGACTGGAGTCATCAAACTCGTCAACAGGGATTGGTCAACTGTCCGACTGGAGTCATCAAACTCCTCAACTGGGATTGGTCAATTGTCCGACTGGAGTCATCAAACTGGTCAACTGGGATTGGTCAACTGAACAACTGGAGTCATCAAACTCGTAAACTAGGATTGGTCAACTGTCCGACTGGAGTCATCAAACTGGTCAACTGGGATTGGTCAACTGTCCGACGGGAGTCATCGAACTCGTCAACTGGGATTGGTCAACTGTCCGACTGGAGTCATCAAACTGGTCAACTGGGATTGGTCAACTGTCCGACTGGAGTCATTCAACTGGTCAACTGGGAGCTGGTCAACTGTCTGACTGGAGTCATCAAACTGGTCAACTGGGAGTCGCTCAACTGTCCGACTGGAGACATCAAACTGCTAAACTGGGAGTCGCTCAACTGTCCGACTGGAGTCATCACACTGGTCAACTGGGATTGGTCAACTGTCCGACTGGAGTCATCAAACTGGTCAACTGGGAGTCGCTGAACTGTCCGACTGGAGTCATCAAACTGGTCAACTGGGGTTGGTCAACTGTCCGACTGGAGTCATCAAACTGGTCAACTGCGATTGGTTAACTGTCCGACTGGAGTCATCAAACTCGTCAACTGGGATTGGTCAACTGTCCGACTGGAGTAATCAAACTCGTCAACTGGGATTGGTCAACTATCCGACTGGAGTCAGCAAACTCGTCAACTGGGATTGGTCAACTCTCCGACTGGTGTCATCAAACTCGTCAACTGGGATTGGTCAACTGTCCGACTGGAGTCATCAAACTCGTCAACTGGGATTGGTCAACTGTCCGACTGGAGTCATCAAACTCGTCACCTGGGAGTCGCTCAACTGTCCGACTGGAGTCATAAAACTCGTCAACTGGGAGTCGCTCACCTGTCCGACAGGAGACATCAAACTCGTCAACTGGGATTGGTCAACTGTCCGACTGGAGTCATCAAACTGGTCAACTGGGATTGCTCCACTGTCCGACTGGAGTCATGAAACTCCTCAACTGGGATTGGTCAACTGTCCGACTGGAGTCATCAAACTCGTCAACTGGGATTGGTCAACTGTCCGACTGGAGTCATCAAACTCGTCAACTGGAATTGGTCAACTGTCCGACTGGAGTAATCAAACTCGTCAACTGGGATTGGTCAACTGTCCGACTGGAGTCATCAAGCTCGTCAACTGGGAGTCGCTCAACTGTCCGACAGGAGACATCAAACTCGTCAACTAGGATTGGTCAACTGTCCGACTGGAGTCATCAAACTGGTCAACTGGTATTGGTCAACTGTCCGACTGGAGTCATCAAACTCGTCAACTGGGATTGGTCAACTGTCCGACTGGAGTCATTCAACTGGTCAACTGGGAGCTGGTCAACTGTCCGACTGGAGCCATCAAACTCATCAACTGGGATTGTTCAACTGTCCGACTGGAGTCATTCAACTGGTCAACTGGGAGCTGGTCATATGTCTGACTGGAGTCATCAAACTGGTCAACTGGGAGTCGCTCAACTGTCCGACTGGAGTCATCAAACTCGTCAAGTGGGATTGGTCAACTGTCCGACTGGAGTCATCAAACTCCTCAACTGGGATTAGTCAACTGTCCGACTGGAGTCATCAAACTGGTCAACTGGGATTGGTCAACTGACCAACTGTTGTCATCAAACTCGTCAACTAGGATTGGTCAACTGTCCGACTGGAGTCATCAAACTCGTCAACTGGGATTGGTCAACTGTCCGACTGGAGTCATCAAACTGGTCAACTGGGATTGGTCCACTGTCCGACTGGAGTCATCAAACTCCTCAACTGGGATTGGTGAACTGTCCGACTGGAGTCATCAAACTCGTCAACTGGTATTGGTCAACTGTCCGACTCGAGTCATCAAACTCGTCAACTGGAATTGGTCAACTGTCCGACTGGAGTGATCAAACTCATCAACTGGGAGTCGCTGAACTGTCCGACTGGAGTCATCAAACTGGTCAACTGGGGTTGGTCAACTGTCCGACTGGAGTCATCAAACTCGTCAACTGCGATTGGTTAACTGTCCGACTGGAGTCATCAAACTCGTCAACTGGGATTGGTCAACTGTCCGACTGGAGTAATCAAACTCGTCAACTGGGATTGGTCAACTATCCGACTGGCGTCAGCAAACTCGTCAACTGGGATTGGTCAACTGTCCGACTGGAGTCATCAAACTCGTCAACTGGGATTGGTCAACTGTCCGACTGGAGTCATCAAACTCGTCAACTGGGATTGGTCAACTGTCCGACTGGAGTCATCAAACTCGTCACCTGGGAGTCGCTCAAATGTCCGACTGGAGTCATAAAACTCGTCAACTGGGAGTCGCTCACCTGTCCGACAGGAGACATCAAACTCGTCAACTGGGATTGGTCAACTGTCCGACTGGAGTCATCAAACTGGTCAACTGGGATTGGTCCACTGTCCGACTGGAGTCATGAAACTCCTCAACTGGGATTGGTCAACTGTCCGACTGGAGTCATCAAACTCGTCAACTGGGATTGGTCAACTGTCCGACTGGAGTCATCAAACTCGTCAACTGGGATTGGTCAACTGTCCGACTGGAGTCATCAAACTCGTCAACTGGAATTGGTCAACTGTCCGACTGGAGTAATCAAACTCGTCAACTGGGATTGGTCAACTGTCCGACTGGAGTCATCAAGCTCGTCAACTGGGAGTCGCTCAACTGTCCGACTGGAGTCATCAAACTGGTCAACTGGGATTGGTCCACTGTCCGACTGGAGTCATGAAACTCCTCAACTGGGATTGGTCAACTGTCCGACTGGAGTCATCAAACTCGTCAACTGCGATTGGTTAACTGTCCGACTGGAGTCATCAAACTCGTCAACTGGGATTGGTCAACTGTCCGACTGGAGTAATCAAACTCGTCAACTGGGATTGGTCAACTATCCGACTGGCGTCAGCAAACTCGTCAACTGGGATTGGTCAACTGTCCGACTGGAGTCATCAAACTCGTCAACTGGGATTGGTCAACTGTCCGACTGGAGTCATCAAACTCGTCAACTGGGATTGGTCAACTGTCCGACTGGAGTCATCAAACTCGTCACCTGGGAGTCGCTCAAATGTCCGACTGGAGTCATAAAACTCGTCAACTGGGAGTCGCTCACCTGTCCGACAGGAGACATCAAACTCGTCAACTGGGATTGGTCAACTGTCCGACTGGAGTCATCAAACTGGTCAACTGGGATTGGTCCACTGTCCGACTGGAGTCATGAAACTCCTCAACTGGGATTGGTCAACTGTCCGACTGGAGTCATCAAACTCGTCAACTGGGATTGGTCAACTGTCCGACTGGAGTCATCAAACTCGTCAACTGGGATTGGTCAACTGTCCGACTGGAGTCATCAAACTCGTCAACTGGAATTGGTCAACTGTCCGACTGGAGTAATCAAACTCGTCAACTGGGATTGGTCAACTGTCCGACTGGAGTCATCAAGCTCGTCAACTGGGAGTCGCTCAACTGTCCGACTGGAGTCATCAAACTGGTCAACTGGGATTGGTCCACTGTCCGACTGGAGTCATGAAACTCCTCAACTGGGATTGGTCAACTGTCCGACTGGAGTCATCAAACTCGTCAACTGGGATTGGTCAACTGTCCGACTGGAGTCATCAAACTCGTCAACTGGAATTGGTCAACTGTCCGACTGGAGTAATCAAACTCGTCAACTGGGATTGGTCCACTGTCCGACTGGAGTCATCAAACTCCTCAACTGGGATTGGTCAACTGTCCGACTGGAGTCATCAAACACGTCAACTGGGATTGGTCAACTCTCCGACTGGAGTCATCAAACTCGTCAACTGGAATTGGTCAACTGTCCGACTGGAGTGATCAAACTGGTCAACTGGGATTGGTCAACTATCCGAATGGAGTCATCAAACTCGTCAACTGGGATTGGTCAACTGACCGACTGGAGTCATCAAACTTGTCAACTGGGATTGGTCAACTGTCCGACTGGAGTCATCAAACTCGTCAACTGGGATTGGTCAACTGTCCGACTGGAGTCATCAAACTCCTCAACCGGGATTGGTCAACTGTCCGACTGGAGTCATCAAACTCGTCACCTGGGAGTCGCTCAACTGTCCGACTGGAGTGATCAAACTCGTCAACTGGGATTGGTCAACTGTCCGACTGGAGTCATCAAACTCGTCAACTGGGATTGGTCAACTGTCCGACTGGAGTCATCAAACTCCTCAACTGGAATTGGTCATCTGTCCGACTGGAGTTATCAAACTGGTCAACTGGGAGTCGCTCAACTGTCCGACTGGAGACATCAAACTGGTAAACTGGGAGTCGCTCAACTGTCCGACTGGAGTCATCAAACTGGTCAACTGGGAGTCGCTGAACTGTCCGACTGGAGTCATCAAACTCGTCAACAGGGATTGGTCAACTGTCCGACTGGAGTCATCAAACTCGTCAACTGGGATTGGTCAACTGTCCGACTGGAGTCATCAAACTCCTCAACTGGGATTGGTCAATTGTCCGACTGGAGTCATCAAACTGGTCAACTGGGATTGGTCAACTGAACAACTGGAGTCATCAAACTCGTCAACTAGGATTGGTCAACTGTCCGACTGGAGTCATCAAACTGGTCAACTGGGATTGGTCAACTGTCCGACGGGAGTCATCGAACTCGTCAACTGGGATTGGTCAACTGTCCGACTGGAGTCATCAAACTGGTCAACTGGGATTGGTCAACTGTCCGACTGGAGTCATCAAACTGGTCAACTGGGATTGGTCAACTGTCCGACTGGAGTCATCAAACTCGTCAACTGGGATTGGTCAACTATCCGACTGGAGTCATCAAACTCGTCAACTGGGATTGGTCAACTGACCGACTGGAGTCATAAAACTTGTCAACTGGGATTGGTCAACTGTCCGACTGGAGTCATCAAACTCGTCAACTGGGATTGGTCAACTGTCCGACTGGAGTCATCAAACTCCTCAACTGGGATTGGTCAACTGTCCGACTGGAGTCATCAAACTCGTCACCTGGGAGTCACTCAACTGTCCGACTGGAGTCATCAAACTCGTCAACTGTGATTCGTCAACTGTCCGACTGGAGTCATCAAACTCTTCAACTGGGATTGGTCAACTGTCCGACAGGAGTCATCAAACTGGTCAACTGGGATTGGTCCACTGTCCGACTGGAGTCATCAAACTCCTCAACTGGGATTGGTCAACTGTCCGACTGGAGTCATCAAACACGTCAACTGGGATTGGTCAACTGTCCGACTGGAGTCATCAAACTCGTCAACTGGAATTGGTCAACTGTCCGACTGGAGTGATCAAACTGGTCAACTGGGATTGGTCAACTATCCGAATGGAGTCATCAAACTCGTCAACTGGGATTGGTCAACTGACCGACTGGAGTCATCAAACTTGTCAACTGGGATTGGTCAACTGTCCGACTGGAGTCATCAAACTCGTCAACTGGGATTGGTCAACTGTCCGACTGGAGTCATCAAACTCCTCAACCGGGATTGGTCAACTGTCCGACTGGAGTCATCAAACTCGTCACCTGGGAGTCGCTCAACTGTCCAACTGGAGTGATCAAACTCGTCAACTGGGATTGGTCAACTGTCCGACTGGAGTCATCAAACTCGTCAACTGGGATTGGTCAACTGTCCGACTGGAGTCATCAAACTCCTCAACTGGAATTGGTCATCTGTCCGACTGGAGTCATCAAACTGGTCAACTGGGAGTCGCTCAACTGTCCGACTGGAGACATCAAACTGGTAAACTGGGAGTCGCTCAACTGTCCGACTGGAGTCATCAAACTGGTCAACTGGGAGTCGCTGAACTGTCCGACTGGAGTCATCAAACTCGTCAACAGGGATTGGTCAACTGTCCGACTGGAGTCATCAAACTCCTCAACTGGGATTGGTCAATTGTCCGACTGGAGTCATCAAACTGGTCAACTGGGATTGGTCAACTGAACAACTGGAGTCATCAAACTCGTCAACTAGGATTGGTCAACTGTCCGACTGGAGTCATCAAACTGGTCAACTGGGATTGGTCAACTGTCCGACGGGAGTCATCGAACTCGTCAACTGGGATTGGTCAACTGTCCGACTGGAGTCATCAAACTGGTCAACTGGGATTGGTCAACTGTCCGACTGGAGTCATTCAACTGGTCAACTGGGAGCTGGTCAACTGTCTGACTGGAGTCATCAAACTGGTCAACTGGGAGTCGCTCAACTGTCCGACTGGAGACATCAAACTGCTAAACTGGGAGTCGCTCAACTGTCCGACTGGAGTCATCACACTGGTCAACTGGGATTGGTCAACTGTCCGACTGGAGTCATCAAACTCGTCAACTGGGATTGGTCAACTGTCCGACTGGAGTAATCAAACACGTCAACTTGGATTGGTCAACTGTCCGACTGGAGTCATCAAACTGGTCAACTGGGGTTGGTCAACTGTCCGACTGGAGTCATCAAACTCGTCAACTGCGATTGGTTAACTGTCCGACTGGAGTCATCAAACTCGTCAACTGGGATTGGTCAACTGTCCGACTGGAGTAATCAAACTCGTCAACTGGGATTGGTCAACTATCCGACTGGAGTCAGCAAACTCGTCAACTGGGATTGGTCAACTGTCCGACTGGAGTCATCAAACTCGTCAACTGGGATTGGTCAACTGTCCGACTGGAGTCATCAAACTCGTCAACTGGGATTGGTCAACTGTCCGACTGGAGTCATCAAACTCGTCACCTGGGAGTCGCTCAAATGTCCGACTGGAGTCATAAAACTCGTCAACTGGGAGTCGCTCACCTGTCCGACAGGAGACATCAAACTCGTCAACTGGGATTGGTCAACTGTCCGACTGGAGTCATCAAACTGGTCAACTGGGATTGGTCCACTGTCCGACTGGAGTCATGAAACTCCTCAACTGGGATTGGTCAACTGTCCGACTGGAGTCATCAAACTCGTCAACTGGGATTGGTCAACTGTCCGACTGGAGTCATCAAACTCGTCAACTGGAATTGGTCAACTGTCCGACTGGAGTAATCAAACTCGTCAACTGGGATTGGTCAACTGTCCGACTGGAGTCATCAAGCTCGTCAACTGGGAGTCGCTCAACTGTCCGACAGGAGACATCAAACTCGACAACTGGGATTGGTCAACTGTCCGACTGGAGTCATCAAACTGGTCAACTGGGATTGGTCCACTGTCCGACTGGAGTCATGAAACTCCTCAACTGGGATTGGTCAACTGTCCGACTGGAGTCATCAAACTCGTCAACTGGGATTGGTCAACTGTCCGACTGGAGTCATCAAACTCGTCAACTGGAATTGGTCAACTGTCCGACTGGAGTAATCAAACTCGTCAACTGGGATTGGTCAACTATCCGACTGGAGTCATCAAACTCGTCAACTGGGATTGGTCAACTGACCGACTGGAGTCATAAAACTTGTCAACTGGGATTGGTCAACTGTCCGACTGGAGTCATCAAACTCGTCAACTGGGATTGGTCAACTGTCCGACTGGAGTCATCAAACTCCTCAACTGGGATTGGTCAACTGTCCGACTGGAGTCATCAAACTCGTCACCTGGGAGTCACTCAACTGTCCGACTGGAGTCATCAAACTCGTCAACTGGGATTCGTCAACTGTCCGACTGGAGTAATCAAACTCTTCAACTGGGATTGGTCAACTGTCCGACAGGAGTCATCAAACTGGTCAACTGGGATTGGTCCACTGTCCGACTGGAGTCATCAAACTCCTCAACTGGGATTGGTCAACTGTCCGACTGGAGTCATCAAACACGTCAACTGGGATTGGTCAACTGTCCGACTGGAGTCATCAAACTCGTCAACTGGAATTGGTCAACTGTCCGACTGGAGTGATCAAACTGGTCAACTGGGATTGGTCAACTATCCGAATGGAGTCATCAAACTCGTCAACTGGGATTGGTCAACTGACCGACTGGAGTCATCAAACTTGTCAACTGGGATTGGTCAACTGTCCGACTGGAGTCATCAAACTCGTCAACTGGGATTGGTCAACTGTCCGACTGGAGTCATCAAACTCCTCAACCGGGATTGGTCAACTGTCCGACTGGAGTCATCAAACTCGTCACCTGGGAGTCGCTCAACTGTCCGACTGGAGTGATCAAACTCGTCAACTGGGATTGGTCAACTGTCCGACTGGAGTCATCAAACTCGTCAACTGGGATTGGTCAACTGTCCGACTGGAGTCATCAAACTCCTCAACTGGAATTGGTCATCTGTCCGACTGGAGTCATCAAACTGGTCAACTGGGAGTCGCTCAACTGTCCGACTGGAGACGTCAAACTGGTAAACTGGGAGTCGCTCAACTGTCCGACTGGAGTCATCAAACTGGTCAACTGGGAGTCGCTGAACTGTCCGACTGGAGTCATCAAACTCGTCAACAGGGATTGGTCAACTGTCCGACTGGAGTCATCAAACTCGTCAACTGGGATTGGTCAACTGTCCGACTGGAGTCATCAAACTCCTCAACTGGGATTGGTCAATTGTCCGACTGGAGTCATCAAACTGGTCAACTGGGATTGGTCAACTGAACAACTGGAGTCATCAAACTCGTCAACTAGGATTGGTCAACTGTCCGACTGGAGTCATCAAACTGGTCAACTGGGATTGGTCAACTGTCCGACGGGAGTCATCGAACTCGTCAACTGGGATTGGTCAACTGTCCGACTGGAGTCATCAAACTGGTCAACTGGGATTGGTCAACTGTCCGACTGGAGTCATTCAACTGGTCAACTGGGAGCTGGTCAACTGTCTGACTGGAGTCATCAAACTGGTCAACTGGGATTGGTCAACTGTCCGACTGGAGTCATCAAACTCGTCAACTGGGATTGGTCAACTGTCCGACTGGAGTCATCAAACTCCTCAACTGGGATTGGTCAACTGTCCGACTGGAGTCATCAAACTCGTCACCTGGGAGTCACTCAACTGTCCGACTGGAGTCATCAAACTCGTCAACTGGGATTCGTCAACTGTCCGACTGGAGTAATCAAACTCTTCAACTGGGATTGGTCAACTGTCCGACAGGAGTCATCAAACTGGTCAACTGGGATTGGTCCACTGTCCGACTGGAGTCATCAAACTCCTCAACTGGGATTGGTCAACTGTCCGACTGGAGTCATCAAACACGTCAACTGGGATTGGTCAACTGTCCGACTGGAGTCATCAAACTCGTCAACTGGAATTGGTCAACTGTCCGACTGGAGTGATCAAACTGGTCAACTGGGATTGGTCAACTATCCGAATGGAGTCATCAAACTCGTCAACTGGGATTGGTCAACTGACCGACTGGAGTCATCAAACTTGTCAACTGGGATTGGTCAACTGTCCGACTGGAGTCATCAAACTCGTCAACTGGGATTGGTCAACTGTCCGACTGGAGTCATCAAACTCCTCAACTGGGATTGGTCAACTGTCCGACTGGAGTCATCAAACTCGTCACCTGGGAGTCGCTCAACTGTCCGACTGGAGTGATCAAACTCGTCAACTGGGATTGGTCAACTGTCCGACTGGAGTCATCAAACTCGTCAACTGGGATTGGTCAACTGTCCGACTGGAGTCATCAAACTCCTCAACTGGAATTGGTCATCTGTCCGACTGGAGTCATCAAACTGGTCAACTGGGAGTCGCTCAACTGTCCGACTGGAGACGTCAAACTGGTAAACTGGGAGTCGCTCAACTGTCCGACTGGAGTCATCAAACTGGTCAACTGGGAGTCGCTGAACTGTCCGACTGGAGTCATCAAACTCGTCAACAGGGATTGGTCAACTGTCCGACTGGAGTCATCAAACTCGTCAACTGGGATTGGTCAACTGTCCGACTGGAGTCATCAAACTCCTCAACTGGGATTGGTCAATTGTCCGACTGGAGTCATCAAACTGGTCAACTGGGATTGGTCAACTGAACAACTGGAGTCATCAAACTCGTCAACTAGGATTGGTCAACTGTCCGACTGGAGTCATCAAACTGGTCAACTGGGATTGGTCAACTGTCCGACGGGAGTCATCGAACTCGTCAACTGGGATTGGTCAACTGTCCGACTGGAGTCATCAAACTGGTCAACTGGGATTGGTCAACTGTCCGACTGGAGTCATTCAACTGGTCAACTGGGAGCTGGTCAACTGTCTGACTGGAGTCATCAAACTGGTCAACTGGGAGTCGCTCAACTGTCCGACTGGAGACATCAAACTGCTAAACTGGGAGTCGCTCAACTGTCCGACTGGAGTCATCACACTGGTCAACTGGGATCGGTCAACTGTCCGACTGGAGTCATCAAACTGGTCAACTGGGAGTCGCTGAACTGTCCGACTGGAGTCATCAAACTCGTCAACTGGGATTGGTCAACTGTCCAACTGGAGTCATCTAACTCGTCAACTGCGATTGGTCAACTGTCCGACTGGAGTCATCAAACTCGTCAACTGGGATTGGTCCACTTTCCGACTGGAGTAATCAAACTCTGCAACTGGGATTGGTCAACTGTCCGACTGGAGTCATCAAACTGGTCAACTGGGATTGGTCAACTGTCCGACTGGAGTCATCAAACTCGTCAACTGGGATTGGTCAACTGTCCGACTGGAGTCATCAAACTCCTCAACTGGGATTGGTCAACTGTCCGACTGGAGTCATAAAACTCGTCAACTGGGAGTCGCCCAACTGTCCGACTGGAGTCATCAAATTCGTCAACTGGGATTGGTCAACTGTCCGACTGGAGTAATCAAACTCGTCAACTCGGATTGGTCAACTATCCGACTGGAGTCTTCAAACTCGTCAACTGGGATTGGTCAACTGTCGGACTGGAGTCATCAAACTCATCAACTGGGATTGGTCAACTGTCCGACTGGAGACATCAAACTTGTCAACTGGGATTGATCAACTGTCCGACTGGAGTCACCAAACTGGTCAACTGGGATTGGTCAACTGTCCGACTGGTGTCACAAACTCGTCAACTGGGATTGGTCAACTGTCCGACTGGAGTCATCAAACTGGTCAACTGGGATTGGTCAACTGTCCGACTGGAGTCATCATACTCGTCAACGGGGATTGGTCAACTATCCGACTGGAGTCTTCAAACCCGTCAACTGGGATTGGTCAACTGACCAACTGGAGTCATCAAACTCGTCAACTAGGATTGGTCAACTGTCCGACTGGAGTCATCAAACTGGTCAACTGGGATTGGTCAACTGTCCGACTGGAGTCATCAAACTCGTCAACTGGGATTGATCCACTGTCCGACTGGAGTCATCAAACTGGTCAACTGGGATTGGTCAACTGTCCGACTGGAGTCATCAAACACGTCAACTGGGATTGGTCAACTGTCCGACTGGAGTCATTCAACTGGTCAACTGGGAGCTGGTCAACTGTCCGACTGGAGACAGCAAACTGGTCAACTGGGAGTCGCTCAACTGTCCGACTGGAGTCATCACACTGGTCAACTGAGATTGGTCAACTGTCCGACTGGAGTCATCAAACTGGTCAACTGGGAGTCGTTGAACGGTCGAACTGGAGTCATCAAACTCGTCAACTGGGATTGGTCAACTGTCCGACTGGAGTCATCAAACTCGTCAACTGGGATTGGTCAACTGTCCGACTGGAGTCATCAAACTCGTCACCTGGGAGTCGCTCAAATGTCCGACTGGAGTCATAAAACTCGTCAACTGGGAGTCGCTCACCTGTCCGACAGGAGACATCAAACTCGTCAACTGGGATTGGTCAACTGTCCGACTGGAGTCATCAAACTGGTCAACTGGGATTGGTCCACTGTCCGACTGGAGTCATGAAACTCGTCAACTGGGATTGGTCAACTGTCCGACTGGAGTCATCAAACTCGTCAACTGGGATTGGTCAACTGTCCGACTGGAGTCATCAAACTCGTCAACTGGGATTGGTCAACTGTCCGACTGGAGTCATTCAACTGGTCAACTGGGAGCTGGTCAACTGTCCGACTGGAGTCATCAAACTCGTCAACTGGGATTGGTCAACTGTCCGACTGGAGTCATTCAACTGGTCAACTGGGAGCTGGTCAACTGTCCGACTGGAGTCATCAAACTCGTCAACTGGGATTGGTCAACTGTCCGACTGGAGTCATTCAACTGGTCAACTGGGAGCTGGTCAAATGTTTGACTGGAGTCATCAAACTGGTCAACTGGGAGTCGCTCAACTGTCCGACTGGAGTCATCAAACTCGTCAAGTGGGATTGGTCAACTGTCCGACTGGAGTCATCAAACTCCTCAACTGGGATTGGTCAACTGTCCGACTGGAGTCATCAAACTGGTCAACTGGGATTGGTCAACTGACCAACTGTTATCATCAAACTCGTCAACTAGGATTGGTCAACTGTCCGACTGGAGTCATCAAACTGGTCAACTGGGGTTGGTCAACTGTCCGACTGGAGTCATCAAACTCGTCAACTGCGATTGGTTAACTGTCCGACTGGAGTCATCAAACTGGTCAACTGGGATTGGTCAACTGTCCGACTGGAGTCATTCAACTGGTCAACTGGGAGCTGGTCAACTGTCTGACTGGAGTCATCAAACTGGTCAACTGGGATTGGTCAACTGTCCGACTGGAGTCATCAAACTCGTCAACTGGGATTGGTCAACTGTCCGACTGGAGTCATCAAACTCCTCAACTGGGATTGGTCAACTGTCCGACTGGAGTCATCAAACTCGTCACCTGGGAGTCACTCAACTGTCCGACTGGAGTCATCAAACTCGTCAACTGGGATTCGTCAACTGTCCGACTGGAGTAATCAAACTCTTCAACTGGGATTGGTCAACTGTCCGACAGGAGTCATCAAACTGGTCAACTGGGATTGGTCCACTGTCCGACTGGAGTCATCAAACTCCTCAACTGGGATTGGTCAACTGTCCGACTGGAGTCATCAAACACGTCAACTGGGATTGGTCAACTGTCCGACTGGAGTCATCAAACTCGTCAACTGGAATTGGTCAACTGTCCGACTGGAGTGATCAATCTGGTCAACTGGGATTGGTCAACTATCCGAATGGAGTCATCAAACTCGTCAACTGGGATTGGTCAACTGACCGACTGGAGTCATCAAACTTGTCAACTGGGATTGGTCAACTGTCCGACTGGAGTCATCAAACTCGTCAACTGGGATTGGTCAACTGTCCGACTGGAGTCATCAAACTCCTCAACCGGGATTGGTCAACTGTCCGACTGGAGTCATCAAACTCGTCACCTGGGAGTCGCTCAACTGTCCGACTGGAGTGATCAAACTCGTCAACTGGGATTGGTCAACTGTCCGACTGGAGTCATCAAACTCGTCAACTGGGATTGGTCAACTGTCCGACTGGAGTCATCAAACTCCTCAACTGGAATTGGTCATCTGTCCGACTGGAGTCATCAAACTGGTCAACTGGGAGTCGCTCAACTGTCCGACTGGAGACGTCAAACTGGTAAACTGGGAGTCGCTCAACTGTCCGACTGGAGTCATCAAACTGGTCAACTGGGAGTCGCTGAACTGTCCGACTGGAGTCATCAAACTCGTCAACAGGGATTGGTCAACTGTCCGACTGGAGTCATCAAACTCGTCAACTGGGATTGGTCAACTGTCCGACTGGAGTCATCAAACTCCTCAACTGGGATTGGTCAATTGTCCGACTGGAGTCATCAAACTGGTCAACTGGGATTGGTCAACTGAACAACTGGAGTCATCAAACTCGTCAACTAGGATTGGTCAACTGTCCGACTGGAGTCATCAAACTGGTCAACTGGGATTGGTCAACTGTCCGACGGGAGTCATCGAACTCGTCAACTGGGATTGGTCAACTGTCCGACTGGAGTCATCAAACTGGTCAACTGGGATTGGTCAACTGTCCGACTGGAGTCATTCAACTGGTCAACTGGGAGCTGGTCAACTGTCCGACTGGAGTCATCAAACTCGTCAACTGGGATTGGTCAACTGTCCGACTGGAGTCATCAAACTCGTCAACTGGGATTGGTCAACTGTCCGACTGGAGTCATTCAACTGGTCAACTGGGAGCTGGTCAACTGTCCGACTGGAGTCATCAAACTCCTCAACTGGAATTGGTCATCTGTCCGACTGGAGTCATCAAACTGGTCAACTGGGAGTCGCTCAACTGTCCGACTGGAGACGTCAAACTGGTAAACTGGGAGTCGCTCAACTGTCCGACTGGAGTCATCAAACTGGTCAACTGGGAGTCGCTGAACTGTCCGACTGGAGTCATCAAACTCGTCAACAGGGATTGGTCAACTGTCCGACTGGAGTCATCAAACTCGTCAACTGGGATTGGTCAACTGTCCGACTGGAGTCATCAAACTCCTCAACTGGGATTGGTCAATTGTCCGACTGGAGTCATCAAACTGGTCAACTGGGATTGGTCAACTGAACAACTGGAGTCATCAAACTCGTCAACTAGGATTGGTCAACTGTCCGACTGGAGTCATCAAACTGGTCAACTGGGATTGGTCAACTGTCCGACGGGAGTCATCGAACTCGTCAACTGGGATTGGTCAACTGTCCGACTGGAGTCATCAAACTGGTCAACTGGGATTGGTCAACTGTCCGACTGGAGTCATTCAACTGGTCAACTGGGAGCTGGTCAACTGTCCGACTGGAGTCATCAAACTCGTCAACTGGGATTGGTCAACTGTCCGACTGGAGTCATCAAACTCGTCAACTGGGATTGGTCAACTGTCCGACTGGAGTCATTCAACTGGTCAACTGGGAGCTGGTCAACTGTCCGACTGGAGTCATCAAACTCGTCAACTGGGATTGGTCAACTGTCCGACTGGAGTCATTCAACTGGTCAACTGGGAGCTGGTCAACTGTCCGACTGGAGTCATCAAACTCGTCAACTGGGATTGGTCAACTGTCCGACTGGAGTCATTCAACTGGTCAACTGGGAGCTGGTCAAATGTTTGACTGGAGTCATCAAACTGGTCAACTGGGATTGGTCCACTGTCCGACTGGAGTCATCAAACTCCTCAACTGGGATTGGTCAACTGTCCGACTGGAGTCATCAAACTCTTCAACTGGGATTGGTCAACTGTCCGACAGGAGTCATCAAACTGGTCAACTGGGATTGGTCCACTGTCCGACTGGAGTCATCAAACTCCTCAACTGGGATTGGTCAACTGTCCGACTGGAGTCATCAAACACGTCAACTGGGATTGGTCAACTGTCCGACTGGAGTCATCAAACTCGTCAACTGGAATTGGTCAACTGTCCGACTGGAGTGATCAAACTGGTCAACTGGGATTGGTCAACTATCCGAATGGAGTCATCAAACTCGTCAACTGGGATTGGTCAACTGACCGACTGGAGTCATCAAACTTGTCAACTGGGATTGGTCAACTGTCCGACTGGAGTCATCAAACTCGTCAACTGGGATTGGTCAACTGTCCGACTGGAGTCATCAAACTCCTCAACCGGGATTGGTCAACTGTCCGACTGGAGTCATCAAACTCGTCACCTGGGAGTCGCTCAACTGTCCAACTGGAGTGATCAAACTCGTCAACTGGGATTGGTCAACTGTCCGACTGGAGTCATCAAACTCGTCAACTGGGATTGGTCAACTGTCCGACTGGAGTCATCAAACTCCTCAACTGGAATTGGTCATCTGTCCGACTGGAGTCATCAAACTGGTCAACTGGGAGTCGCTCAACTGTCCGACTGGAGACATCAAACTGGTAAACTGGGAGTCGCTCAACTGTCCGACTGGAGTCATCAAACTGGTCAACTGGGAGTCGCTGAACTGTCCGACTGGAGTCATCAAACTCGTCAACAGGGATTGGTCAACTGTCCGACTGGAGTCATCAAACTCCTCAACTGGGATTGGTCAATTGTCCGACTGGAGTCATCAAACTGGTCAACTGTGATTGGTCAACTGAACAACTGGAGTCATCAAACTCGTCAACTAGGATTGGTCAACTGTCCGACTGGAGTCATCAAACTGGTCAACTGGGATTGGTCAACTGTCCGACGGGAGTCATCGAACTCGTCAACTGGGATTGGTCAACTGTCCGACTGGAGTCATCAAACTGGTCAACTGGGATTGGTCAACTGTCCGACTGGAGTCATTCAACTGGTCAACTGGGAGCTGGTCAACTGTCTGACTGGAGTCATCAAACTGGTCAACTGGGAGTCGCTCAACTGTCCGACTGGAGACATCAAACTGCTAAACTGGGAGTCGCTCAACTGTCCGACTGGAGTCATCACACTGGTCAACTGGGATTGGTCAACTGTCCGACTGGAGTCATCAAACTCGTCAACTGGGATTGGTCAACTGTCCGACTGGAGTAATCAAACACGTCAACTTGGATTGGTCAACTGTCCGACTGGAGTCATCAAACTCCTCAACTGGGATTGGTGAACTGTCCGACTGGAGTCATCAAACTCGTCAACTGGTATTGGTCAACTGTCCGACTCGAGTCATCAAACTCGTCAACTGGAATTGGTCAACTGTCCGACTGGAGTGATCAAACTCATCAACTGGGAGTCGCTGAACTGTCCGACTGGAGTCATCAAACTGGTCAACTGGGGTTGGTCAACTGTCCGACTGGAGTCATCAAACTCGTCAACTGCGATTGGTTAACTGTCCGACTGGAGTCATCAAACTCGTCAACTGGGATTGGTCAACTGTCCGACTGGAGTAATCAAACTCGTCAACTGGGATTGGTCAACTATCCGACTGGAGTCAGCAAACTCGTCAACTGGGATTGGTCAACTGTCCGACTGGAGTCATCAAACTCGTCAACTGGGATTGGTCAACTGTCCGACTGGAGTCATCAAACTCGTCAACTGGGATTGGTCAACTGTCCGACTGGAGTCATCAAACTCGTCACCTGGGAGTCGCTCAAATGTCCGACTGGAGTCATAAAACTCGTCAACTGGGAGTCGCTCACCTGTCCGACAGGAGACATCAAACTCGTCAACTGGGATTGGTCAACTGTCCGACTGGAGTCATCAAACTGGTCAACTGGGATTGGTCCACTGTCCGACTGGAGTCATGAAACTCCTCAACTGGGATTGGTCAACTGTCCGACTGGAGTCATCAAACTCGTCAACTGGGATTGGTCAACTGTCCGACTGGAGTCATCAAACTCGTCAACTGGAATTGGTCAACTGTCCGACTGGAGTAATCAAACTCGTCAACTGGGATTGGTCAACTGTCCGACTGGAGTCATCAAGCTCGTCAACTGGGAGTCGCTCAACTGTCCGACAGGAGACATCAAACTCGACAACTGGGATTGGTCAACTGTCCGACTGGAGTCATCAAACTGGTCAACTGGGATTGGTCCACTGTCCGACTGGAGTCATGAAACTCCTCAACTGGGATTGGTCAACTGTCCGACTGGAGTCATCAAACTCGTCAACTGGGATTGGTCAACTGTCCGACTGGAGTCATCAAACTCGTCAACTGGAATTGGTCAACTGTCCGACTGGAGTAATCAAACTCGTCAACTGGGATTGGTCAACTATCCGACTGGAGTCATCAAACTCGTCAACTGGGATTGGTCAACTGACCGACTGGAGTCATAAAACTTGTCAACTGGGATTGGTCAACTGTCCGACTGGAGTCATCAAACTCGTCAACTGGGATTGGTCAACTGTCCGACTGGAGTCATCAAACTCCTCAACTGGGATTGGTCAACTGTCCGACTGGAGTCATCAAACTCGTCACCTGGGAGTCACTCAACTGTCCGACTGGAGTCATCAAACTCGTCAACTGGGATTCGTCAACTGTCCGACTGGAGTAATCAAACTCTTCAACTGGGATTGGTCAACTGTCCGACAGGAGTCATCAAACTGGTCAACTGGGATTGGTCCACTGTCCGACTGGAGTCATCAAACTCCTCAACTGGGATTGGTCAACTGTCCGACTGGAGTCATCAAACACGTCAACTGGGATTGGTCAACTGTCCGACTGGAGTCATCAAACTCGTCAACTGGAATTGGTCAACTGTCCGACTGGAGTGATCAAACTGGTCAACTGGAATTGGTCAACTATCCGAATGGAGTCATCAAACTCGTCAACTGGGATTGTTCAACTGACCGACTGGAGTCATCAAACTTGTCAACTGGGATTGGTCGACTGTCCGACTGGAGTCATCAAACTCGTCAACTGGGATTGGTCAACTGTCCGACTGGAGTCATCAATCTCCTCAACCGGGATTGGTCAACTGTCCGACTGGAGTCATCAAACTCGTCACCTGGGAGTCGCTCAACTGTCCGACTGGAGTGATCAAACTCGTCAACTGGGATTGGTCAACTGTCCGACTGGAGTCATCAAACTCGTCAACTGGGATTGGTCAACTGTCCGACTGGAGTCATCAAACTCCTCAACTGGAATTGGTCATCTGTCCGACTGGAGTCATCAAACTGGTCAACTGGGAGTCGCTCAACTGTCCGACTGGAGACGTCAAACTGGTAAACTGGGAGTCGCTCAACTGTCCGACTGGAGTCATCAAACTGGTCAACTGGGAGTCGCTGAACTGTCCGACTGGAGTCATCAAACTCGTCAACAGGGATTGGTCAACTGTCCGACTGGAGTCATCAAACTCGTCAACTGGGATTGGTCAACTGTCCGACTGGAGTCATCAAACTCCTCAACTGGGATTGGTCAATTGTCCGACTGGAGTCATCAAACTGGTCAACTGGGATTGGTCAACTGAACAACTGGAGTCATCAAACTCGTCAACTAGGATTGGTCAACTGTCCGACTGGAGTCATCAAACTGGTCAACTGGGATTGGTCAACTGTCCGACGGGAGTCATCGAACTCGTCAACTGGGATTGGTCAACTGTCCGACTGGAGTCATCAAACTGGTCAACTGGGATTGGTCAACTGTCCGACTGGAGTCATTCAACTGGTCAACTGGGAGCTGGTCAACTGTCTGACTGGAGTCATCAAACTGGTCAACTGGGATTGGTCAACTGTCCGACTGGAGTCATCAAACTCGTCAACTGGGATTGGTCAACTGTCCGACTGGAGTCATCAAACTCCTCAACTGGGATTGGTCAACTGTCCGACTGGAGTCATCAAACTCGTCACCTGGGAGTCACTCAACTGTCCGACTGGAGTCATCAAACTCGTCAACTGGGATTCGTCAACTGTCCGACTGGAGTAATCAAACTCTTCAACTGGGATTGGTCAACTGTCCGACAGGAGTCATCAAACTGGTCAACTGGGATTGGTCCACTGTCCGACTGGAGTCATCAAACTCCTCAACTGGGATTGGTCAACTGTCCGACTGGAGTCATCAACACGTCAACTGGGATTGGTCAACTGTCCGACTGGAGTCATCAAACTCGTCAACTGGAATTGGTCAACTGTCCGACTGGAGTGATCAAACTGGTCAACTGGGATTGGTCAACTATCCGAATGGAGTCATCAAACTCGTCAACTGGGATTGGTCAACTGACCGACTGGAGTCATCAAACTTGTCAACTGGGATTGGTCAACTGTCCGACTGGAGTCATCAAACTCGTCAACTGGGATTGGTCAACTGTCCGACTGGAGTCATCAAACTCCTCAACTGGGATTGGTCAACTGTCCGACTGGAGTCATCAAACTCGTCACCTGGGAGTCGCTCAACTGTCCGACTGGAGTGAACAAACTCGCCAACTGGGATTGGTCAACTGTCCGACTGGAGTCATCAAACTCGTCAACTGGGATTGGTCAACTGTCCGACTGGAGTCATCAAACTCCTCAACTGGAATTGGTCATCTGTCCGACTGGAGTCATCAAACTGGTCAACTGGGAGTCGCTCAACTGTCCGACTGGAGACGTCAAACTGGTAAACTGGGAGTCGCTCAACTGTCCGACTGGAGTCATCAAACTGGTCAACTGGGAGTCGCTGAACTGTCCGACTGGAGTCATCAAACTCGTCAACAGGGATTGGTCAACTGTCCGACTGGAGTCATCAAACTCGTCAACTGGGATTGGTCAACTGTCCGACTGGAGTCATCAAACTCCTCAACTGGGATTGGTCAATTGTCCGACTGGAGTCATCAAACTGGTCAACTGGGATTGGTCAACTGAACAACTGGAGTCATCAAACTCGTCAACTAGGATTGGTCAACTGTCCGACTGGAGTCATCAAACTGGTCAACTGGGATTGGTCAACTGTCCGACGGGAGTCATCGAACTCGTCAACTGGGATTGGTCAACTGTCCGACTGGAGTCATCAAACTGGTCAACTGGGATTGGTCAACTGTCCGACTGGAGTCATTCAACTGGTCAACTGGGAGCTGGTCAACTGTCTGACTGGAGTCATCAAACTGGTCAACTGGGAGTCGCTCAACTGTCCGACTGGAGACATCAAACTGCTAAACTGGGAGTCGCTCAACTGTCCGACTGGAGTCATCACACTGGTCAACTGGGATCGGTCAACTGTCCGACTGGAGTCATCAAACTGGTCAACTGGGAGTCGCTGAACTGTCCGACTGGAGTCATCAAACTCGTCAACTGGGATTGGTCAACTGTCCAACTGGAGTCATCTAACTCGTCAACTGCGATTGGTCAACTGTCCGACTGGAGTCATCAAACTCGTCAACTGGGATTGGTCCACTTTCCGACTGGAGTAATCAAACTCTGCAACTGGGATTGGTCAACTGTCCGACTGGAGTCATCAAACTGGTCAACTGGGATTGGTCAACTGTCCGACTGGAGTCATCAAACTCGTCAACTGGGATTGGTCAACTGTCCGACTGGAGTCATCAAACTCCTCAACTGGGATTGGTCAACTGTCCGACTGGAGTCATAAAACTCGTCAACTGGGAGTCGCCCAACTGTCCGACTGGAGTCATCAAATTCGTCAACTGGGATTGGTCAACTGTCCGACTGGAGTAATCAAACTCGTCAACTTGGATTGGTCAACTATCCGACTGGAGTCTTCAAACTCGTCAACTGGGATTGGTCAACTGTCGGACTGGAGTCATCAAACTCATCAACTGGGATTGGTCAACTGTCCGACTGGAGACATCAAACTTGTCAACTGGGATTGATCAACTGTCCGACTGGAGTCACCAAACTGGTCAACTGGGATTGGTCAACTGTCCGACTGGTGTCACAAACTCGTCAACTGGGATTGGTCAACTGTCCGACTGGAGTCATCAAACTGGTCAACTGGGATTGGTCAACTGTCCGACTGGAGTCATCATACTCGTCAACGGGGATTGGTCAACTATCCGACTGGAGTCTTCAAACCCGTCAACTGGGATTGGTCAACTGACCAACTGGAGTCATCAAACTCGTCAACTAGGATTGGTCAACTGTCCGACTGGAGTCATCAAACTGGTCAACTGGGATTGGTCAACTGTCCGACTGGAGTCATCAAACTCGTCAACTGGGATTGATCCACTGTCCGACTGGAGTCATCAAACTGGTCAACTGGGATTGGTCAACTGTCCGACTGGAGTCATCAAACACGTCAACTGGGATTGGTCAACTGTCCGACTGGAGTCATTCAACTGGTCAACTGGGAGCTGGTCAACTGTCCGACTGGAGACAGCAAACTGGTCAACTGGGAGTCGCTCAACTGTCCGACTGGAGTCATCACACTGGTCAACTGAGATTGGTCAACTGTCCGACTGGAGTCATCAAACTGGTCAACTGGGAGTCGCTGAACGGTCGAACTGGAGTCATCAAACTCGTCAACTGGGATTGGTCAACTGTCCGACTGGAGTCATCAAACTCGTCAACTGGGATTGGTCCACTGTCCGACTGGAGTCATGAAACTCCTCAACTGGGATTGGTCAACTGTCCGACTGGAGTCATCAAACTCGTCAACTGGGATTGGTCAACTGTCCGACTGGAGTCATCAAACTCGTCAACTGGAATTGGTCAACTGTCCGACTGGAGTAATCAAACTCGTCAACTGGGATTGGTCAACTATCCGACTGGAGTCATCAAACTCGTCAACTGGGATTGGTCAACTGACCGACTGGAGTCATAAAACTTGTCAACTGGGATTGGTCAACTGTCCGACTGGAGTCATCAAACTCGTCAACTGGGATTGGTCAACTGTCCGACTGGAGTCATCAAACTCCTCAACTGGGATTGGTCAACTGTCCGACTGGAGTCATCAAACTCGTCACCTGGGAGTCACTCAACTGTCCGACTGGAGTCATCAAACTCGTCAACTGGGATTCGTCAACTGTCCGACTGGAGTAATCAAACTCTTCAACTGGGATTGGTCAACTGTCCGACAGGAGTCATCAAACTGGTCAACTGGGATTGGTCCACTGTCCGACTGGAGTCATCAAACTCCTCAACTGGGATTGGTCAACTGTCCGACTGGAGTCATCAAACACGTCAACTGGGATTGGTCAACTGTCCGACTGGAGTCATCAAACTCGTCAACTGGAATTGGTCAACTGTCCGACTGGAGTGATCAAACTGGTCAACTGGAATTGGTCAACTATCCGAATGGAGTCATCAAACTCGTCAACTGGGATTGTTCAACTGACCGACTGGAGTCATCAAACTTGTCAACTGGGATTGGTCGACTGTCCGACTGGAGTCATCAAACTCGTCAACTGGGATTGGTCAACTGTCCGACTGGAGTCATCAATCTCCTCAACCGGGATTGGTCAACTGTCCGACTGGAGTCATCAAACTCGTCACCTGGGAGTCGCTCAACTGTCCGACTGGAGTGATCAAACTCGTCAACTGGGATTGGTCAACTGTCCGACTGGAGTCATCAAACTCGTCAACTGGGATTGGTCAACTGTCCGACTGGAGTCATCAAACTCCTCAACTGGAATTGGTCATCTGTCCGACTGGAGTCATCAAACTGGTCAACTGGGAGTCGCTCAACTGTCCGACTGGAGACGTCAAACTGGTAAACTGGGAGTCGCTCAACTGTCCGACTGGAGTCATCAAACTGGTCAACTGGGAGTCGCTGAACTGTCCGACTGGAGTCATCAAACTCGTCAACAGGGATTGGTCAACTGTCCGACTGGAGTCATCAAACTCGTCAACTGGGATTGGTCAACTGTCCGACTGGAGTCATCAAACTCCTCAACTGGGATTGGTCAATTGTCCGACTGGAGTCATCAAACTGGTCAACTGGGATTGGTCAACTGAACAACTGGAGTCATCAAACTCGTCAACTAGGATTGGTCAACTGTCCGACTGGAGTCATCAAACTGGTCAACTGGGATTGGTCAACTGTCCGACGGGAGTCATCGAACTCGTCAACTGGGATTGGTCAACTGTCCGACTGGAGTCATCAAACTGGTCAACTGGGATTGGTCAACTGTCCGACTGGAGTCATTCAACTGGTCAACTGGGAGCTGGTCAACTGTCTGACTGGAGTCATCAAACTGGTCAACTGGGATTGGTCAACTGTCCGACTGGAGTCATCAAACTCGTCAACTGGGATTGGTCAACTGTCCGACTGGAGTCATCAAACTCCTCAACTGGGATTGGTCAACTGTCCGACTGGAGTCATCAAACTCGTCACCTGGGAGTCACTCAACTGTCCGACTGGAGTCATCAAACTCGTCAACTGGGATTCGTCAACTGTCCGACTGGAGTAATCAAACTCTTCAACTGGGATTGGTCAACTGTCCGACAGGAGTCATCAAACTGGTCAACTGGGATTGGTCCACTGTCCGACTGGAGTCATCAAACTCCTCAACTGGGATTGGTCAACTGTCCGACTGGAGTCATCAACACGTCAACTGGGATTGGTCAACTGTCCGACTGGAGTCATCAAACTCGTCAACTGGAATTGGTCAACTGTCCGACTGGAGTGATCAAACTGGTCAACTGGGATTGGTCAACTATCCGAATGGAGTCATCAAACTCGTCAACTGGGATTGGTCAACTGACCGACTGGAGTCATCAAACTTGTCAACTGGGATTGGTCAACTGTCCGACTGGAGTCATCAAACTCGTCAACTGGGATTGGTCAACTGTCCGACTGGAGTCATCAAACTCCTCAACTGGGATTGGTCAACTGTCCGACTGGAGTCATCAAACTCGTCACCTGGGAGTCGCTCAACTGTCCGACTGGAGTGAACAAACTCGCCAACTGGGATTGGTCAACTGTCCGACTGGAGTCATCAAACTCGTCAACTGGGATTGGTCAACTGTCCGACTGGAGTCATCAAACTCCTCAACTGGAATTGGTCATCTGTCCGACTGGAGTCATCAAACTGGTCAACTGGGAGTCGCTCAACTGTCCGACTGGAGACGTCAAACTGGTAAACTGGGAGTCGCTCAACTGTCCGACTGGAGTCATCAAACTGGTCAACTGGGAGTCGCTGAACTGTCCGACTGGAGTCATCAAACTCGTCAACAGGGATTGGTCAACTGTCCGACTGGAGTCATCAAACTCGTCAACTGGGATTGGTCAACTGTCCGACTGGAGTCATCAAACTCCTCAACTGGGATTGGTCAATTGTCCGACTGGAGTCATCAAACTGGTCAACTGGGATTGGTCAACTGAACAACTGGAGTCATCAAACTCGTCAACTAGGATTGGTCAACTGTCCGACTGGAGTCATCAAACTGGTCAACTGGGATTGGTCAACTGTCCGACGGGAGTCATCGAACTCGTCAACTGGGATTGGTCAACTGTCCGACTGGAGTCATCAAACTGGTCAACTGGGATTGGTCAACTGTCCGACTGGAGTCATTCAACTGGTCAACTGGGAGCTGGTCAACTGTCTGACTGGAGTCATCAAACTGGTCAACTGGGAGTCGCTCAACTGTCCGACTGGAGACATCAAACTGCTAAACTGGGAGTCGCTCAACTGTCCGACTGGAGTCATCACACTGGTCAACTGGGATCGGTCAACTGTCCGACTGGAGTCATCAAACTGGTCAACTGGGAGTCGCTGAACTGTCCGACTGGAGTCATCAAACTCGTCAACTGGGATTGGTCAACTGTCCAACTGGAGTCATCTAACTCGTCAACTGCGATTGGTCAACTGTCCGACTGGAGTCATCAAACTCGTCAACTGGGATTGGTCCACTTTCCGACTGGAGTAATCAAACTCTGCAACTGGGATTGGTCAACTGTCCGACTGGAGTCATCAAACTGGTCAACTGGGATTGGTCAACTGTCCGACTGGAGTCATCAAACTCGTCAACTGGGATTGGTCAACTGTCCGACTGGAGTCATCAAACTCCTCAACTGGGATTGGTCAACTGTCCGACTGGAGTCATAAAACTCGTCAACTGGGAGTCGCCCAACTGTCCGACTGGAGTCATCAAATTCGTCAACTGGGATTGGTCAACTGTCCGACTGGAGTAATCAAACTCGTCAACTTGGATTGGTCAACTATCCGACTGGAGTCTTCAAACTCGTCAACTGGGATTGGTCAACTGTCGGACTGGAGTCATCAAACTCATCAACTGGGATTGGTCAACTGTCCGACTGGAGACATCAAACTTGTCAACTGGGATTGATCAACTGTCCGACTGGAGTCACCAAACTGGTCAACTGGGATTGGTCAACTGTCCGACTGGTGTCACAAACTCGTCAACTGGGATTGGTCAACTGTCCGACTGGAGTCATCAAACTGGTCAACTGGGATTGGTCAACTGTCCGACTGGAGTCATCATACTCGTCAACGGGGATTGGTCAACTATCCGACTGGAGTCTTCAAACCCGTCAACTGGGATTGGTCAACTGACCAACTGGAGTCATCAAACTCGTCAACTAGGATTGGTCAACTGTCCGACTGGAGTCATCAAACTGGTCAACTGGGATTGGTCAACTGTCCGACTGGAGTCATCAAACTCGTCAACTGGGATTGATCCACTGTCCGACTGGAGTCATCAAACTGGTCAACTGGGATTGGTCAACTGTCCGACTGGAGTCATCAAACACGTCAACTGGGATTGGTCAACTGTCCGACTGGAGTCATTCAACTGGTCAACTGGGAGCTGGTCAACTGTCCGACTGGAGACAGCAAACTGGTCAACTGGGAGTCGCTCAACTGTCCGACTGGAGTCATCACACTGGTCAACTGAGATTGGTCAACTGTCCGACTGGAGTCATCAAACTGGTCAACTGGGAGTCGCTGAACGGTCGAACTGGAGTCATCAAACTCGTCAACTGGGATTGGTCAACTGTCCGACTGGAGTCATCAAACTCGTCAACTGGGATTGGTCAACTGTCCGACTGGAGTCATCAAACTCGTCACCTGGGAGTCGCTCAAATGTCCGACTGGAGTCATAAAACTCGTCAACTGGGAGTCGCTCACCTGTCCGACAGGAGACATCAAACTCGTCAACTGGGATTGGTCAACTGTCCGACTGGAGTCATCAAACTGGTCAACTGGGATTGGTCCACTGTCCGACTGGAGTCATGAAACTCGTCAACTGGGATTGGTCAACTGTCCGACTGGAGTCATCAAACTCGTCAACTGGGATTGGTCAACTGTCCGACTGGAGTCATCAAACTCGTCAACTGGGATTGGTCAACTGTCCGACTGGAGTCATTCAACTGGTCAACTGGGAGCTGGTCAACTGTCCGACTGGAGTCATCAAACTCGTCAACTGGGATTGGTCAACTGTCCGACTGGAGTCATTCAACTGGTCAACTGGGAGCTGGTCAACTGTCCGACTGGAGTCATCAAACTCGTCAACTGGGATTGGTCAACTGTCCGACTGGAGTCATTCAACTGGTCAACTGGGAGCTGGTCAAATGTTTGACTGGAGTCATCAAACTGGTCAACTGGGAGTCGCTCAACTGTCCGACTGGAGTCATCAAACTCGTCAAGTGGGATTGGTCAACTGTCCGACTGGAGTCATCAAAATCCTCAACTGGGATTGGTCAACTGTCCGACTGGAGTCATCAAACTGGTCAACTGGGATTGGTCAACTGACCAACTGTTATCATCAAACTCGTCAACTAGGATTGGTCAACTGTCCGACTGGAGTCATCAAACTGGTCAACTGGGGTTGGTCAACTGTCCGACTGGAGTCATCAAACTCGTCAACTGCGATTGGTTAACTGTCCGACTGGAGTCATCAAACTGGTCAACTGGGATTGGTCAACTGTCCGACTGGAGTCATTCAACTGGTCAACTGGGAGCTGGTCAACTGTCTGACTGGAGTCATCAAACTGGTCAACTGGGATTGGTCAACTGTCCGACTGGAGTCATCAAACTCGTCAACTGGGATTGGTCAACTGTCCGACTGGAGTCATCAAACTCCTCAACTGGGATTGGTCAACTGTCCGACTGGAGTCATCAAACTCGTCACCTGGGAGTCACTCAACTGTCCGACTGGAGTCATCAAACTCGTCAACTGGGATTCGTCAACTGTCCGACTGGAGTAATCAAACTCTTCAACTGGGATTGGTCAACTGTCCGACAGGAGTCATCAAACTGGTCAACTGGGATTGGTCCACTGTCCGACTGGAGTCATCAAACTCCTCAACTGGGATTGGTCAACTGTCCGACTGGAGTCATCAAACACGTCAACTGGGATTGGTCAACTGTCCGACTGGAGTCATCAAACTCGTCAACTGGAATTGGTCAACTGTCCGACTGGAGTGATCAAACTGGTCAACTGGGATTGGTCAACTATCCGAATGGAGTCATCAAACTCGTCAACTGGGATTGGTCAACTGACCGACTGGAGTCATCAAACTTGTCAACTGGGATTGGTCAACTGTCCGACTGGAGTCATCAAACTCGTCAACTGGGATTGGTCAACTGTCCGACTGGAGTCATCAAACTCCTCAACCGGGATTGGTCAACTGTCCGACTGGAGTCATCAAACTCGTCACCTGGGAGTCGCTCAACTGTCCGACTGGAGTGATCAAACTCGTCAACTGGGATTGGTCAACTGTCCGACTGGAGTCATCAAACTCGTCAACTGGGATTGGTCAACTGTCCGACTGGAGTCATCAAACTCCTCAACTGGAATTGGTCATCTGTCCGACTGGAGTCATCAAACTGGTCAACTGGGAGTCGCTCAACTGTCCGACTGGAGACGTCAAACTGGTAAACTGGGAGTCGCTCAACTGTCCGACTGGAGTCATCAAACTGGTCAACTGGGAGTCGCTGAACTGTCCGACTGGAGTCATCAAACTCGTCAACAGGGATTGGTCAACTGTCCGACTGGAGTCATCAAACTCGTCAACTGGGATTGGTCAACTGTCCGACTGGAGTCATCAAACTCCTCAACTGGGATTGGTCAATTGTCCGACTGGAGTCATCAAACTGGTCAACTGGGATTGGTCAACTGAACAACTGGAGTCATCAAACTCGTCAACTAGGATTGGTCAACTGTCCGACTGGAGTCATCAAACTGGTCAACTGGGATTGGTCAACTGTCCGACGGGAGTCATCGAACTCGTCAACTGGGATTGGTCAACTGTCCGACTGGAGTCATCAAACTGGTCAACTGGGATTGGTCAACTGTCCGACTGGAGTCATTCAACTGGTCAACTGGGAGCTGGTCAACTGTCCGACTGGAGTCATCAAACTCGTCAACTGGGATTGGTCAACTGTCCGACTGGAGTCATCAAACTCGTCAACTGGGATTGGTCAACTGTCCGACTGGAGTCATTCAACTGGTCAACTGGGAGCTGGTCAACTGTCCGACTGGAGTCATCAAACTCGTCAACTGGGATTGGTCAACTGTCCGACTGGAGTCATTCAACTGGTCAACTGGGAGCTGGTCAACTGTCCGACTGGAGTCATCAAACTCGTCAACTGGGATTGGTCAACTGTCCGACTGGATCATTCAACTGGTCAACTGGGAGCTGGTCAAATGTTTGACTGGAGTCATCAAACTGGTCAACTGGGAGTCGCTCAACTGTCCGACTGGAGTCATCAAACTCGTCAAGTGGGATTGGTCAACTGTCCGACTGGAGTCATCAAACTCCTCAACTGGGATTGGTCAACTGTCCGACTGGAGTCATCAAACTGGTCAACTGGGATTGGTCAACTGACCAACTGTTATCATCAAACTCGTCAACTAGGATTGGTCAACTGTCCGACTGGAGTCATCAAACTGGTCAACTGGGGTTGGTCAACTGTCCGACTGGAGTCATCAAACTCGTCAACTGCGATTGGTTAACTGTCCGACTGGAGTCATCAAACTGGTCAACTGGGATTGGTCAACTGTCCGACTGGAGTCATTCAACTGGTCAACTGGGAGCTGGTCAACTGTCTGACTGGAGTCATCAAACTGGTCAACTGGGATTGGTCAACTGTCCGACTGGAGTCATCAAACTCGTCAACTGGGATTGGTCAACTGTCCGACTGGAGTCATCAAACTCCTCAACTGGGATTGGTCAACTGTCCGACTGGAGTCATCAAACTCGTCACCTGGGAGTCACTCAACTGTCCGACTGGAGTCATCAAACTCGTCAACTGGGATTCGTCAACTGTCCGACTGGAGTAATCAAACTCTTCAACTGGGATTGGTCAACTGTCCGACAGGAGTCATCAAACTGGTCAACTGGGATTGGTCCACTGTCCGACTGGAGTCATCAAACTCCTCAACTGGGATTGGTCAACTGTCCGACTGGAGTCATCAAACACGTCAACTGGGATTGGTCAACTGTCCGACTGGAGTCATCAAACTCGTCAACTGGAATTGGTCAACTGTCCGACTGGAGTGATCAAACTGGTCAACTGGGATTGGTCAACTATCCGAATGGAGTCATCAAACTCGTCAACTGGGATTGGTCAACTGACCGACTGGAGTCATCAAACTTGTCAACTGGGATTGGTCAACTGTCCGACTGGAGTCATCAAACTCGTCAACTGGGATTGGTCAACTGTCCGACTGGAGTCATCAAACTCCTCAACCGGGATTGGTCAACTGTCCGACTGGAGTCATCAAACTCGTCACCTGGGAGTCGCTCAACTGTCCGACTGGAGTGATCAAACTCGTCAACTGGGATTGGTCAACTGTCCGACTGGAGTCATCAAACTCGTCAACTGGGATTGGTCAACTGTCCGACTGGAGTCATCAAACTCCTCAACTGGAATTGGTCATCTGTCCGACTGGAGTCATCAAACTGGTCAACTGGGAGTCGCTCAACTGTCCGACTGGAGACGTCAAACTGGTAAACTGGGAGTCGCTCAACTGTCCGACTGGAGTCATCAAACTGGTCAACTGGGAGTCGCTGAACTGTCCGACTGGAGTCATCAAACTCGTCAACAGGGATTGGTCAACTGTCCGACTGGAGTCATCAAACTCGTCAACTGGGATTGGTCAACTGTCCGACTGGAGTCATCAAACTCCTCAACTGGGATTGGTCAATTGTCCGACTGGAGTCATCAAACTGGTCAACTGGGATTGGTCAACTGAACAACTGGAGTCATCAAACTCGTCAACTAGGATTGGTCAACTGTCCGACTGGAGTCATCAAACTGGTCAACTGGGATTGGTCAACTGTCCGACGGGAGTCATCGAACTCGTCAACTGGGATTGGTCAACTGTCCGACTGGAGTCATCAAACTGGTCAACTGGGATTGGTCAACTGTCCGACTGGAGTCATTCAACTGGTCAACTGGGAGCTGGTCAACTGTCTGACTGGAGTCATCAAACTGGTCAACTGGGAGTCGCTCAACTGTCCGACTGGAGACATCAAACTGCTAAACTGGGAGTCGCTCAACTGTCCGACTGGAGTCATCACACTGGTCAACTGGGATCGGTCAACTGTCCGACTGGAGTCATCAAACTGGTCAACTGGGAGTCGCTGAACTGTCCGACTGGAGTCATCAAACTCGTCAACTGGGATTGGTCAACTGTCCAACTGGAGTCATCTAACTCGTCAACTGCGATTGGTCAACTGTCCGACTGGAGTCATCAAACTCGTCAACTGGGATTGGTCCACTTTCCGACTGGAGTAATCAAACTCTGCAACTGGGATTGGTCAACTGTCCGACTGGAGTCATCAAACTGGTCAACTGGGATTGGTCAACTGTCCGACTGGAGTCATCAAACTCGTCAACTGGGATTGGTCAACTGTCCGACTGGAGTCATCAAACTCCTCAACTGGGATTGGTCAACTGTCCGACTGGAGTCATAAAACTCGTCAACTGGGAGTCGCCCAACTGTCCGACTGGAGTCATCAAATTCGTCAACTGGGATTGGTCAACTGTCCGACTGGAGTAATCAAACTCGTCAACTCGGATTGGTCAACTATCCGACTGGAGTCTTCAAACTCGTCAACTGGGATTGGTCAACTGTCGGACTGGAGTCATCAAACTCAGCAACTGGGATTGGTCAACTGTCCGACTGGAGACATCAAACTTGTCAACTGGGATTGATCAACTGTCCGACTGGAGTCACCAAACTGGTCAACTGGGATTGGTCAACTGTCCGACTGGTGTCACAAACTCGTCAACTGGGATTGGTCAACTGTCCGACTGGAGTCATCAAACTGGTCAACTGGGATTGGTCAACTGTCCGACTGGAGTCATCATACTCGTCAACGGGGATTGGTCAACTATCCGACTGGAGTCTTCAAACCCGTCAACTGGGATTGGTCAACTGACCAACTGGAGTCATCAAACTCGTCAACTAGGATTGGTCAACTGTCCGACTGGAGTCATCAAACTGGTCAACTGGGATTGGTCAACTGTCCGACTGGAGTCATCAAACTCGTCAACTGGGATTGATCCACTGTCCGACTGTAGTCATCAAACTGGTCAACTGGGATTGGTCAACTGTCCGACTGGAGTCATCAAACACGTCAACTGGGATTGGTCAACTGTCCGACTGGAGTCATTCAACTGGTCAACTGGGAGCTGGTCAACTGTCTGACTGGTGTCATCAAACTGGTCAACTGGGAGTCGCTCAACTGTCCGACTGGAGACAGCAAACTGGTCAACTGGGAGTCGCTCAACTGTCCGACTGGAGTCATCACACTGGTCAACTGAGATTGGTCAACTGTCCGACTGGAGTCATCAAACTGGTCAACTGGGAGTCGCTGAACGGTCGAACTGGAGTCATCAAACTCGTCAACTGGGATTGGTCAACTGTCCGACTGGAGTCATCAAACTCGTCAACTGGGATTGGTCAACTGTCCGACTGGAGTCATCAAACTCGTCACCTGGGAGTCGCTCAAATGTCCGACTGGAGTCATAAAACTCTTCAACTGGGAGTCGCTCACCTGTCCGACAGGAGACATCAAACTCGTCAACTGGGATTGGTCAACTGTCCGACTGGAGTCATCAAACTGGTCAACTGGGATTGGTCCACTGTCCGACTGGAGTCATGAAACTCGTCAACTGGGATTGGTCAACTGTCCGACTGGAGTCATCAAACTCGTCAACTGGGATTGGTCAACTGTCCGACTGGAGTCATCAAACTCGTCAACTGGGATTGGTCAACTGTCCGACTGGAGTCATTCAACTGGTCAACTGGGAGCTGGTCAACTGTCCGACTGGAGTCATCAAACTCGTCAACTGGGATTGGTCAACTGTCCGACTGGAGTCATTCAACTGGTCAACTGGGAGCTGGTCAACTGTCCGACTGGAGTCATCAAACTCGTCAACTGGGATTGGTCAACTGTCCGACTGGAGTCATTCAACTGGTCAACTGGGAGCTGGTCAAATGTTTGACTGGAGTCATCAAACTGGTCAACTGGGAGTCGCTCAACTGTCCGACTGGAGTCATCAAACTCGTCAAGTGGGATTGGTCAACTGTCCGACTGGAGTCATCAAACTCCTCAACTGGGATTGGTCAACTGTCCGACTGGAGTCATCAAACTGGTCAACTGGGATTGGTCAACTGACCAACTGTTATCATCAAACTCGTCAACTAGGATTGGTCAACTGTCCGACTGGAGTCATCAAACTGGTCAACTGGGGTTGGTCAACTGTCCGACTGGAGTCATCAAACTCGTCAACTGCGATTGGTTAACTGTCCGACTGGAGTCATCAAACTCGTCAACTGGGATTGGTCAACTGTCCGACTGGAGTAATCAAACTCGTCAACTTGGATTGGTCAACTGTCGGACTGGAGTCATCAAACTGGTCAACTGGTATTGGTCCACTGTCCGACTGGAGTCATCAAACTCCTCAACTGGGATTGGTGAACTGTCCGACTGGAGTCATCAAACTCGTCAACTGGGATTGGTCAACTTTCCGACTGGAGTCATCAAACTCGTCAACTGGAATTGGTCAACTGTCCGACTGGAGTGATCAAACTCGTCAACTGGGATTGGTCAACTATCCGACTGGAGTCATCAAACTCGTCAACTGGGATTGGTCAACTGACCGACTGGAGTCATCAAACTTGTCAACTGGGATTGGTCAACTGTCCGACTGGAGTCATCAAACTCGTCAACTGGGATTGGTCAACTGTCCGACTGGAGTCATCAAACTCCTCAACTGGGATTGGTCACCTGTCCGACTGGAGTCATCAAACTCGTCACCTGGGAGTCACTCAACTGTCCGACTGGAGTCATCAAACTCGTCAACTGGGATTCGTCAACTGTCCGACTGGAGTAATCAAACTCTTCAACTGGGATTGGTCAACTGTCCGACAGGAGTCATCAAACTGGTCAACTGGGATTGGTCCACTGTCCGACTGGAGTCATCAAACTCCTCAACTGGGATTGGTCAACTGTCCGACTGGAGTCATCAAACTCGTCAACTGGAATTGGTCAACTGTCCGACTGGAGTCATCAAACTCGTCAACTGGAATTGGTCAACTGTCCGACTGGAGTGATCAAACTGGTCAACTGGGATTGGTCAACTATCCGAATGGAGTCATCAAACTCGTCAACTGGGATTGGTCAACTGACCGACTGGAGTCATCAAACTCGTCACCTGGGAGTCGCTCAACTGTCCGACTGGAGTGATCAAACTCGTCAACTGGGATTGGTCAACTGTCCGACTGGAGTCATCAAACTCGTCAACTGGGATTGGTCAACTGTCCGACTGGAGTCATCAAACTCCTCAACTGGAATCGGTCATCTGTCCGACTGGAGTCATCAAACTGGTCAACTGGGAGTCGCTCAACTGTCCGACTGGAGACATCAAACTGGTAAACTGGGAGTCGCTCAACTGTCCGACTGGAGTCATCAAACTGGTCAACTGGGAGTCGCTGAACTGTCCGACTGGAGTCATCAAACTCGTCAACAGGGATTGGTCAACTGTCCGACTGGAGTCATCAAACTCGTCAACTGGGATTGGTCAACTGTCCGACTGGAGTCATCAAACTCCTCAACTGGGATTGGTCAATTGTCCGACTGGAGTCATCAAACTGGTCAACTGGGATTGGTCAACTGAACAACTGGAGTCATCAAACTCGTCAACTAGGATTGGTCAACTGTCCGACTGGAGTCATCAAACTGGTCAACTGGGATTGGTCAACTGTCCGGCGGGAGTCATCGAACTCGTCAACTGGGATTGGTCAACTGTCCGACTGGAGTCATCAAACTGGTCAACTGGGATTGGTCAACTGTCCGACTGGAGTCATTCAACTGGTCAACTGGGAGCTGGTCAACTGTCTGACTGGAGTCATCAAACTGGTCAACTGGGAGTCGCTCAACTGTCCGACTGGAGTCATCACACTGGTCAACTGGGATTGGTCAACTGTCCGACTGGAGTCATCAAACTGGTCAACTGGGAGTCGCTGAACTGTCCGACTGGAGTCATCAAACTCGTCAACTGGGATTGGTCAACTGTCCAACTGGAGTCATCTAACTCGTCAACTGCGATTGGTCAACTGTCCGACTGGAGTCATCAAACTCGTCAACTGGGATTGGTCAACTTTCCGACTGGAGTAATCAAACTCTGCAACTGGGATTGGTCAACTGTCCGACTGGAGTCATCAAACTGGTCAACTGGGATTGGTCAACTGTCCGACTGGAGTCATCAAACTCGTCAACTGGGATTGGTCAACTGTCCGACTGGATTCATCAAACTCCTCAACTGGGATTGGTCAACTGTCCGACTGGAGTCATAAAACTCGTCAACTGGGAGTCGCCCAACTGTCCGACTGGAGTCATCAAATTCGTCAACTGGGATTGGTCAACTGTCCGACTGGAGTAATCAAACTCGTCAACTCGGATTGGTCAACTATCCGACTGGAGTCTTCAAACTCGTCAACTGGGATTGGTCAACTGTCGGACTGGAGTCATCAAACTCATCAACTGGGATTGGTCAACTGTCCGACTGGAGACATCAAACTTGTCAACTGGGATTGATCAACTGTCCGACTGGAGTCACCAAACTGGTCAACTGGGATTTGTCAACTGTCCGACTGGTGTCACAAACTCGTCAACTGGGATTGGTCAACTGTCCGACTGGAGTCATCAAACTGGTCAACTGGGATTGGTCAACTGTCCGACTGGAGTCATCATACTCGTCAACGGGGATTGGTCAACTATCCGACTGGAGTCTTCAAACCCGTCAACTGGGATTGGTCAACTGACCAACTGGAGTCATCAAACTCGTCAACTAGGATTGGTCAACTGTCCGACTGGAGTCATCAAACTGGTCAACTGGGATTGGTCAACTGTCCGACTGGAGTCATCAAACTCGTCAACTGGGATTGATCCACTGTCCGACTGGAGTCATCAAACTGGTCAACTGGGATTGGTCAACTGTCCGACTGGAGTCATCAAACACGTCAACTGGGATTGGTCAACTGTCCGACTGGAGTCATTCAACTGGTCAACTGGGAGCTGGTCAACTGTCTGACTGGTGTCATCAAACTGGTGAACTGGGAGTCGCTCAACTGTCCGACTGGAGACAGCAAACTGGTCAACTGGGATTCGCTCAACTGTCCGACTGGAGTCATCACACTGGTCAACTGAGATTGGTCAACTGTCCGACTGGAGTCATCAAACTGGTCAACTGGGAGTCGCTGAACGGTCGAACTGGAGTCATCAAACTCGTCAACTGCGATTGGTCAACTGTCTGACTGGAGTCATCAAACTCGTCAACTGCGATTGGTTAACTGTCCGACTGGAGTCATCAAACTCGTCAACTGGGATTGGTGAACTGTCCGACTGGAGTAATCAAACTCGTCAACTTGGATTCGTCAACTATCCGATTGGAGTCAGCAAACTCGTCAACTGGGATTGGTCAACTGACCGACTGGAGTCATCAAACTTGTCAACTTGGATTCGTCAACTGTCCGACTGGAGTCATCAAACCCGTCAACTGGGATTGGTCAACTGTCCGACTGGAGTCATCAAACTCGTCAACTGGGATTGGTCAACTGTTCGACTGGAGTCATCAAACTCGTCAACTGGAATTGGTCAACTGAACAACTGGAGTCATCAAACTCGTCAACTAGGATTGGTCAACTGTCCGACTGGAGTCATCAAACTCGTCAACTGGAATTGGTCAACTGTCCGACTGGAGTGATCAAACTGGTCAACTGGGATTGGTCAACTATCCGACTGGAGTCATCAAACTCGTCAACTGGGATTGGTCAACTGACCGACTGGAGTCATCAAACTTGTCAACTGGGATTGGTCAACTGTCCGACTGGAGTCATCAAACTCGTCAACTGGGATTGGTCAACTGTCCGACTGGAGTCATCAAACTCCTCAACCGGGATTGGTCAACTGTCCGACTGGAGTCATCAAACTCGTCACCTGGGAGTCGCTCAACTGTCCGACTGGAGTCATCAAACTCGTCAACTGGGATTGGTCAACTGTCCGACTGGAGTCATCAAACTCGTCAACTGGGATTGGTCAACTGTCCGACTGGAGTCATCAAACACCTCAACTGGAATTGGTCATCTGTCCGACTGGAGTCATCAAACTGGTCAACTGGGAGTCGCTCAACTGTCCGACTGGAGACATCAAACTGGTAAACTGGGAGTCGCTCAACTGTCCGACTGGAGTCATCAAACTCCTCAACTGGGATTGGTCAATTGTCCGACTGGAGTCATCAAACTGGTCAACTGGGATTGGTCAACTGAACAACTGGAGTCATCAAACTCGTCAACTAGGATTGGTCAACTGTCCGACTGGAGTTATCAAACTGGTCAACTGGGATTGGTCAACTGTCCGACGGGAGTCATCGAACTCGTCAACTGGGATTGGTCAACTGTCCGACTGGAGTCATCAAACCGGTCAACTGGGATTGGTCAACTGTCCGACTGGAGTCATTTAACTGGTCAACTGGGAGCTGGTCAACTGTCCGACTGGAGTCATCACACTGGTCAACTGGGATTGGTCAACTGTCCGACTGGAGTCATCAAACTGGTCAACTGGGAGTCGCTGAACTGTCCGACTGGAGTCATCAAACTCGTCAACTGGGATTGGTCAACTGTCCAACTGGAGTCATCTAACTCGTCAACTGCGATTGGTCAACTGTCCGACTCGAGTCATCAAACTCGTCAACTGGGATTGGTCAACTTTCCGACTGGAGTAATCAAACTCTTCAACTGGGATTGGTCAACTGTCCGACTGGAGTCATCAAACTGGTCAACTGGGATTGGTCAACTGTCCGACTGGAGTCATCAAACTCGTCAACTGGGATTGGTCAACTGTCCGACTGGAGTCATCAAACTCCTCAACTGGGATTGGTCAACTGTCCGACTGGAGTCATAAAACTCGTCAACTGGGAGTCGCCCAACTGTCCGACTGGAGTCATCAAATTCGTCAACTGGGATTGGTCAACTGTCCGACTGGAGTAATCAAACTCGTCAACTCGGATTGGTCAACTATCCGACTGGAGTCTTCAAACTCGTCAACTGGGATTGGTCAACTGTCGGACTGGAGTCATCAAACTCATCAACTGGTAGTCGCTCAACTGTCCGACTGGAGACATCAAACTTGTCAACTGGGATTGATCAACTGTCCGACTGGAGTCACCAAACTGGTCAACTGGGATTGGTCAACTGTCCGACTGGTGTCACAAACTCGTCAACTGGGATTGGTCAACTGTCCGACTGAAGTCATCAAACTGGTCAACTGGGATTGGTCAACTGTCCGACTGGAGTCATCATACTCGTCAACGGGGATTGGTCAACTATCCGACTGGAGTCTTCAAACCCGTCAACTGGGATTGGTCAACTGACCAACTGGAGTCATCAAACTCGTCAACTAGGATTGGTCAACTGTCCGACTGGAGTCATCAAACTGGTCAACTGGGATTGGTCAACTGTCCGACTGGAGTCATCAAACTCGTCAACTGGGATTGATCCACTGTCCGACTGGAGTCATCAAACTGGTCAACTGGGATTGGTCAACTGTCCGACTGGAGTCATCAAACACGTCAACTGGGATTGGTCAACTGTCCGACTGGAGTCATTCAACTGGTCAACTGGGAGCTGGTCAACTGTCTGACTGGTGTCATCAAACTGGTCAACTGGGAGTCGCTCAACTGTCCGACTGGAGACAGCAAACTGGTCAACTGGGAGTCGCTCAACTGTCCGACTGGAGTCATCACACTGGTTAACTGAGATTGGTCAACTGTCCGACTGGAGTCATCAAACTGGTCAACTGGGAGTCGCTGAACGGTCGAACTGGAGTCATCAAACTCGTCAACTGCGATTGGTCAACTGTCTGACTGGAGTCATCAAACTCGTCAACTGGGATTGGTGAACTGTCCGACTGGAGTAATCAAACTCGTCAACTTGGATTGGTCAACTGACCGACTGGAGTCATCAAACCCGTCAACTGGGATGGGTCAACTGTCCGACTGGAGTCATCAAACTCGTCAACTGGGATTGGTCAACTGTTCGACTGGAGTCATCAAACTCGTCAACTGGAATTGGTCAACTGAACAACTGGAGTCATCAAACTCGTCAACTAGGATTGGTCAACTGTCCGACTGGAGTCATCAAACTGGTCAACTGGGATTGGTCAACTGTCCGACGGGAGTCATCGAACTCGTCAACTGGTTTGGTCAACTGTCCGACTGGAGTCATCAAACTCGTCAACTGGGATTTGTCAACTGTCCGACTGGAGTCATCAAACTCGTCACCTGGGAGTCGCTCAACTGTCCGACTGGAGTCATCAAACTCGTCAACTGGGATTGGTCATCTGTCCGACTGGAGTCATCAAACTCGTCAACTGGGAGTCGCTCAACTGTCCGACTGGAGTCATCAAACTCGTCAACTGGGATTGGTCAACTGTCCGACTGGAGTAATCAAACTCGTCAACTCGGATTGGTCAACTATCCGACTGGAGTGATCAAACTCGTAAACTGGGATTGGTCAACTATCCGACTGGAGTCATCAAACTCGTCAACTGGGATTGGTCAACTGACCGACTGGAGTCATCAAACTCGTCAACTGGGATTGGTCAACTGTCCGACTGGAGTAATCAAACTCGTCAACTCGGATTGGTCAACTATCCGACTGGAGTCTTCAAACTCGTCAACTGGGATTGGTCAACTGTCGGACTGGGGTCATCAAACTCATCAACTGGGATTGGTCAACTGTCCGACTGGAGACATCAAACTTGTCAACTGGGATTGATCAACTGTCCGACTGGAGTCACCAAACTGGTCAACTGGGATTTGTCAACTGTCCGACTGGTGTCACAAACTCGTCAACTGGGATTGGTCAACTGTCCGACTGGAGTCATCAAACTGGTCAACTGGGATTGGTCAACTGTCCGACTGGAGTCATCATACTCGTCAACGGGGATTGGTCAACTATCCGACTGGAGTCTTCAAACCCGTCAACTGGGATTGGTCAACTGACCAACTGGAGTCATCAAACTCGTCAACTAGGATTGGTCAACTGTCCGACTGGAGTCATCAAACTGGTCAACTGGGATTGGTCAACTGTCCGACTGGAGTCATCAAACTCGTCAACTGGGATTGATCCACTGTCCGACTGGAGTCATCAAACTGGTCAACTGGGATTGGTCAACTGTCCGACTGGAGTCATCAAACACGTCAACTGGGATTGGTCAACTGTCCGACTGGAGTCATTCAACTGGTCAACTGGGAGCTGGTCAACTGTCTGACTGGTGTCATCAAACTGGTGAACTGGGAGTCGCTCAACTGTCCGACTGGAGACAGCAAACTGGTCAACTGGGAGTCGCTCAACTGTCCGACTGGAGTCATCACACTGGTCAACTGAGATTGGTCAACTGTCCGACTGGAGTCATCAAACTGGTCAACTGGGAGTCGCTGAACGGTCGAACTGGAGTCATCAAACTCGTCAACTGCGATTGGTCAACTGTCTGACTGGAGTCATCAAACTCGTCAACTGCGATTGGTTAACTGTCCGACTGGAGTCATCAAACTCGTCAACTGGGATTGGTGAACTGTCCGACTGGAGTAATCAAACTCGTCAACTTGGATTCGTCAACTATCCGATTGGAGTCAGCAAACTCGTCAACTGGGATTGGTCAACTGACCGACTGGAGTCATCAAACTTGTCAACTTGGATTCGTCAACTGTCCGACTGGAGTCATCAAACCCGTCAACTGGGATTGGTCAACTGTCCGACTGGAGTCATCAAACTCGTCAACTGGGATTGGTCAACTGTTCGACTGGAGTCATCAAACTCGTCAACTGGAATTGGTCAACTGAACAACTGGAGTCATCAAACTCGTCAACTAGGATTGGTCAACTGTCCGACTGGAGTCATCAAACTCGTCAACTGGAATTGGTCAACTGTCCGACTGGAGTGATCAAACTGGTCAACTGGGATTGGTCAACTATCCGACTGGAGTCATCAAACTCGTCAACTGGGATTGGTCAACTGACCGACTGGAGTCATCAAACTTGTCAACTGGGATTGGTCAACTGTCCGACTGGAGTCATCAAACTCGTCAACTGGGATTGGTCAACTGTCCGACTGGAGTCATCAAACTCCTCAACCGGGATTGGTCAACTGTCCGACTGGAGTCATCAAACTCGTCACCTGGGAGTCGCTCAACTGTCCGACTGGAGTCATCAAACTCGTCAACTGGGATTGGTCAACTGTCCGACTGGAGTCATCAAACTCGTCAACTGGGATTGGTCAACTGTCCGACTGGAGTCATCAAACACCTCAACTGGAATTGGTCATCTGTCCGACTGGAGTCATCAAACTGGTCAACTGGGAGTCGCTCAACTGTCCGACTGGAGACATCAAACTGGTAAACTGGGAGTCGCTCAACTGTCCGACTGGAGTCATCAAACTCCTCAACTGGGATTGGTCAATTGTCCGACTGGAGTCATCAAACTGGTCAACTGGGATTGGTCAACTGAACAACTGGAGTCATCAAACTCGTCAACTAGGATTGGTCAACTGTCCGACTGGAGTTATCAAACTGGTCAACTGGGATTGGTCAACTGTCCGACGGGAGTCATCGAACTCGTCAACTGGGATTGGTCAACTGTCCGACTGGAGTCATCAAACCGGTCAACTGGGATTGGTCAACTGTCCGACTGGAGTCATTTAACTGGTCAACTGGGAGCTGGTCAACTGTCCGACTGGAGTCATCACACTGGTCAACTGGGATTGGTCAACTGTCCGACTGGAGTCATCAAACTGGTCAACTGGGAGTCGCTGAACTGTCCGACTGGAGTCATCAAACTCGTCAACTGGGATTGGTCAACTGTCCAACTGGAGTCATCTAACTCGTCAACTGCGATTGGTCAACTGTCCGACTCGAGTCATCAAACTCGTCAACTGGGATTGGTCAACTTTCCGACTGGAGTAATCAAACTCTTCAACTGGGATTGGTCAACTGTCCGACTGGAGTCATCAAACTGGTCAACTGGGATTGGTCAACTGTCCGACTGGAGTCATCAAACTCGTCAACTGGGATTGGTCAACTGTCCGACTGGAGTCATCAAACTCCTCAACTGGGATTGGTCAACTGTCCGACTGGAGTCATAAAACTCGTCAACTGGGAGTCGCCCAACTGTCCGACTGGAGTCATCAAATTCGTCAACTGGGATTGGTCAACTGTCCGACTGGAGTAATCAAACTCGTCAACTCGGATTGGTCAACTATCCGACTGGAGTCTTCAAACTCGTCAACTGGGATTGGTCAACTGTCGGACTGGAGTCATCAAACTCATCAACTGGTAGTCGCTCAACTGTCCGACTGGAGACATCAAACTTGTCAACTGGGATTGATCAACTGTCCGACTGGAGTCACCAAACTGGTCAACTGGGATTGGTCAACTGTCCGACTGGTGTCACAAACTCGTCAACTGGGATTGGTCAACTGTCCGACTGGAGTCATCAAACTGGTCAACTGGGATTGGTCAACTGTCCGACTGGAGTCATCATACTCGTCAACGGGGATTGGTCAACTATCCGACTGGAGTCTTCAAACCCGTCAACTGGGATTGGTCAACTGACCAACTGGAGTCATCAAACTCGTCAACTAGGATTGGTCAACTGTCCGACTGGAGTCATCAAACTGGTCAACTGGGATTGGTCAACTGTCCGACTGGAGTCATCAAACTCGTCAACTGGGATTGATCCACTGTCCGACTGGAGTCATCAAACTGGTCAACTGGGATTGGTCAACTGTCCGACTGGAGTCATCAAACACGTCAACTGGGATTGGTCAACTGTCCGACTGGAGTCATTCAACTGGTCAACTGGGAGCTGGTCAACTGTCTGACTGGTGTCATCAAACTGGTCAACTGGGAGTCGCTCAACTGTCCGACTGGAGACAGCAAACTGGTCAACTGGGAGTCGCTCAACTGTCCGACTGGAGTCATCACACTGGTTAACTGAGATTGGTCAACTGTCCGACTGGAGTCATCAAACTGGTCAACTGGGAGTCGCTGAACGGTCGAACTGGAGTCATCAAACTCGTCAACTGCGATTGGTCAACTGTCTGACTGGAGTCATCAAACTCGTCAACTGGGATTGGTGAACTGTCCGACTGGAGTAATCAAACTCGTCAACTTGGATTGGTCAACTGACCGACTGGAGTCATCAAACCCGTCAACTGGGATGGGTCAACTGTCCGACTGGAGTCATCAAACTCGTCAACTGGGATTGGTCAACTGTTCGACTGGAGTCATCAAACTCGTCAACTGGAATTGGTCAACTGAACAACTGGAGTCATCAAACTCGTCAACTAGGATTGGTCAACTGTCCGACTGGAGTCATCAAACTGGTCAACTGGGATTGGTCAACTGTCCGACGGGAGTCATCGAACTCGTCAACTGGTTTGGTCAACTGTCCGACTGGAGTCATCAAACTCGTCAACTGGGATTTGTCAACTGTCCGACTGGAGTCATCAAACTGGTCAACTAGGAGTCGCTCAACTGTCCGACTGGAGTCATCAAACTCGTCAACTGGGATTGGTCAACTGTCCGACTGGAGTCATCAAACTCGTCACCTGGGAGTCGCTCAACTGTCCGACTGGAGTCATCAAACTCGTCAACTGGGATTGGTCATCTGTCCGACTGGAGTCATCAAACTCGTCAACTGGGAGTCGCTCAACTGTCCGACTGGAGTCATCAAACTCGTCAACTGGGATTGGTCAACTGTCCGACTGGAGTAATCAAACTCGTCAACTCGGATTGGTCAACTATCCGACTGGAGTGATCAAACTCGTAAACTGGGATTGGTCAACTATCCGACTGGAGTCATCAAACTCGTCAACTGGGATTGGTCAACTGACCGACTGGAGTCATCAAACTCGTCAACTGGGATTGGTCAACTGTCCGACTGGAGTCATCAAACTCGTCAAGTGGGACTGGTCAACTGTCCGACTGGAGTCGACAAACTCCTCAACTGGGATTGGTCAACTGTCCGACTGGAGTCATCAAACTCCTCAACCGTGATTGGTCAACTGTCCGACTGGAGTCATCAAACTCGTCACCTGGGAGTCGCTCAACTGTCCGACTGGAGTGATCAAACTCGTCAACTGCGATTGGTCAACTGTCCGACTGGAGTCATCAAACTCGTCAACTGGGATTGGTCAACTGTCCGACTGGAGTCATCAAACTCCTCAACTGGAATTGGTCATCTGTCCGACTGGAGTCATCAAACTGGTCAACTGGGAGTCGCTCAACTGTCCGACTGGAGACATCAAACTGGTAAACTGGGAGTCGCTCAACTGTCCGACTGGAGTCATCAAACTCCTCAACTGGGATTGGTCAATTGTCCGACTGGAGTCATCAAACTGGTCAACTGGGATTGGTCAACTGAACAACTGGAGTCATCAAACTCGTCAACTAGGATTGGTCAACTGTCCGACTGGAGTCATCAAACTGGTCAACTGGGATTGGTCAACTGTCCGACGGGAGTCATCGAACTCGTCAACTGGGATTGGTCAACTGTCCGACTGGAGTCATCAAACCGGTCAACTGGGATTGGTCAACTGTCCGACTGGAGTCATTTAACTGGTCAACTGGGAGCTGGTCAACTGTCTGACTGGAGTCATCAAACTGGTCAACTGGGAGTCGCTCAACTGTCAGACTGGAGACATCAAACTGCTAAACTGGGAGTCGCTCAACTGTCCGACTGGAGTCATCACACTGGTCAACTGGGATTGGTCAACTGTCCGACTGGAGTCATCAAACTGGTCAACTGGGAGTCGCTGAACTGTCCGACTGGAGTCATCAAACTCGTCAACTGGGATTGGTCAACTGTCCAACTGGAGTCATCTAACTCGTCAACTGCGATTGGTCAACTGTCCGACTGGAGTCATCAAACTCGTCAACTGGGATTGGTCAACTTTCCGACTGGAGTAATCAAACTCTTCAACTGGGATTGGTCAACTGTCCGACTGGAGTCATCAAACTGGTCAACTGGGATTGGTCAACTGTCCGACTGGAGTCATCAAACTCGTCAACTGGGATTGGTCAACTGTCCGACTGGAGTCATCAAACTCGTCAACTGGGATTGGTCAACTGTCCGACTGGAGTCATCAAACTCCTCAACTGGGATTGGTCAACTGTCCGACTGGAGTCATAAAACTCGTCAACTGGGAGTCGCCCAACTGTCCGACTGGAGTCATCAAATTCGTCAACTGGGATTGGTCAACTGTCCGACTGGAGTAATCAAACTCGTCAACTCGGATTGGTCAACTATCCGACTGGAGTCTTCAAACTCGTCAACTGGGATTGGTCAACTGTCGGACTGGAGTCATCAAACTCATCAACTGGTAGTCGCTCAACTGTCCGACTGGAGACATCAAACTTGTCAACTGGGATTGATCAACTGTCCGACTGGAGTCACCAAACTGGTCAACTGGGATTGGTCAACTGTCCGACTGGTGTCACAAACTCGTCAACTGGGATTGGTCAACTGTCCGACTGGAGTCATCAAACTGGTCAACTGGGATTGGTCAACTGTCCGACTGGAGTCATCATACTTGTCAACGGGGATTGGTCAACTATCCGACTGGAGTCTTCAAACCCGTCAACTGGGATTGGTCAACTGACCAACTGGAGTCATCAAACTCATCAACTAGGATTGGTCAACTGTCCGACTGGAGTCATCAAACTGGTCAACTGGGATTGGTCAACTGTCCGACTGGAGTCATCAAACTCGTCAACTGGGATTTATCCACTGTCCGACTGGAGTCATCAAACTGGTCAACTGGGATTGGTCAACTGTCCGACTGGAGTCATCAAACACGTCAACTGGGATTGGTCAACTGTCCGACTGGAGTCATTCAACTGGTCAACTGGGAGCTGGTCAACTGTCTGACTGGTGTCATCAAACTGGTCAACTGGGAGTCGCTCAACTGTCCGACTGGAGACAGCAAACTGGTCAACTGGGAGTCGCTCAACTGTCCGACTGGAGTCATCACACTGGTCAACTGAGATTGGTCAACTGTCCGACTGGAGTCATCAAACTGGTCAACTGGGAGTCGCTGAACGGTCGAACTGGAGTCATCAAACTCGTCAACTGCGATTGGTCAACTGTCTGACTGGAGTCATCAAACTCGTCAACTGGGATTGGTCAACTGTCCGACTGGAGTCATCAAACTCCTCAACTGGAATTGGTCATCTGTCCGACTGGAGTCATCAAACTGGTCAACTGGGAGTCGCTCAACTGTCCGACTGGAGACATCAAACTGGTAAACTGGGAGTCGCTCAACTGTCCGACTGGAGTCATCAAACTCCTCAACTGGGATTGGTCAATTGTCCGACTGGAGTCATCAAACTGGTCAACTGGGATTGGTCAACTGAACAACTGGAGTCATCAAACTCGTCAACTAGGATTGGTCAACTGTCCGACTGGAGTCATCAAACTGGTCAACTGGGATTGGTCAACTGTCCGAAGGGAGTCATCGAACTCGTCAACTGGGATTGGTCAACTGTCCGACTGGAGTCATCAAACCGGTCAACTGGGATTGGTCAACTGTCCGACTGGAGTCATTTAACTGGTCAACTGGGAGCTGGTCAACTGTCTGACTGGAGTCATCAAACTGGTCAACTGGGAGTCGCTCAACTGTCCGACTGGAGACATCAAACTGCTAAACTGGGAGTCGCTCAACTGTCCGACTGGAGTCATCACACTGGTCAACTGGGATTGGTCAACTGTCCGACTGGAGTCATCAAACTGGTCAACTGGGAGTCGCTGAACTGTCCGACTGGAGTCATCAAACTCGTCAACTGGGATTGGTCAACTGTCCAACTGGAGTCATCTAACTCGTCAACTGCGATTGGTCAACTGTCCGACTGGAGTCATCAAACTCGTCAACTGGGATTGGTCAACTTTCCGACTGGAGTAATCAAACTCTTCAACTGGGATTGGTCAACTGTCCGACTGGAGTCATCAAACTGGTCAACTGGGATTGGTCAACTGTCCGACTGGAGTCATCAAACTCGTCAACTGGGATTGGTCAACTGTCCGACTGGAGTCATCAAACTCGTCAACTGGGATTGGTCAACTGTCCGACTGGAGTCATCAAACTCCTCAACTGGGATTGGTCAACTGTCCGACTGGAGTCATAAAACTCGTCAACTGGGAGTCGCCCAACTGTCCGACTGGAGTCATCAAATTCGTCAACTGGGATTGGTCAACTGTCCGACTGGAGTAATCAAACTCGTCAACTCGGATTGGTCAACTATCCGACTGGAGACTTCAAACTCGTCAACTGGGATTGGTCAACTGTCGGACTGGAGTCATCAAACTCATCAACTGGTAGTCGCTCAACTGTCCGACTGGAGACATCAAACTTGTCAACTGGGATTGATCAACTGTCCGACTGGAGTCACCAAACTGGTCAACTGGGATTGGTCAACTGTCCGACTGGTGTCACAAACTCGTCAACTGGGATTGGTCAACTGTCCGACTGGAGTCATCAAACTGGTCAACTGGGATTGGTCAACTGTCCGACTGGAGTCATCATACTTGTCAACGGGGATTGGTCAACTATCCGACTGGAGTCTTCAAACCCGTCAACTGGGATTGGTCAACTGACCAACTGGAGTCATCAAACTCATCAACTAGGATTGGTCAACTGTCCGACTGGAGTCATCAAACTGGTCAACTGGGATTGGTCAACTGTCCGACTGGAGTCATCAAACTCGTCAACTGGGATTTATCCACTGTCCGACTGGAGTCATCAAACTGGTCAACTGGGATTGGTCAACTGTCCGACTGGAGTCATCAAACACGTCAACTGGGATTGGTCAACTGTCCGACTGGAGTCATTCAACTGGTCAACTGGGAGCTGGTCAACTGTCTGACTGGTGTCATCAAACTGGTCAACTGGGAGTCGCTCAACTGTCCGACTGGAGACAGCAAACTGGTCAACTGGGAGTCGCTCAACTGTCCGACTGGAGTCATCACACTGGTCAACTGAGATTGGTCAACTGTCCGACTGGAGTCATCAAACTGGTCAACTGGGAGTCGCTGAACGGTCGAACTGGAGTCATCAAACTCGTCAACTGCGATTGGTCAACTGACTGACTGGAGTCATCAAACTCGTCAACTGGGATTGGTGAACTGTCCGACAGGAGTAATCAAACTCGTCAACTTGGATTGGTCAACTGACCGACTGGAGTCATCAAACTTGTCAACTTGGATTCGTCAACTGTCCGACTGGAGTCATCAAACCCGTCAACTGGGATTGGTCAACTGTCCGACTGGAGTCATCAAACTCGTCAACTGGGATTGGTCAACTGTTCGACTGGAGTCATCAAACTCGTCAACTGGAATTGGTCAACTGAACAACTGGAGTCATCAAACTCGTCAACTAGGATTGGTCAACTGTCCGACTGGAGTCATCAAACTGGTCAACTGGGATTGGTCAACTGTCCGACGGGAGTCATCGAACTCGTCAACTGGTTTGGTCAACTGTCCGACTGGAGTCATCAAACTCATCAACTGGGAATGGTCAACTGTCCGACTGGAGTCATCAAACTCGTCAACTGGGATTGGTCATCTGTCCGACTGGAGTCATCAAACTCGTCAACTGGGAGTCGCTCAACTGTCCGACTGGAGTCATCAAACTCGTCAACTGAGATTGGTCAACTGTCCGACTGGAGGAATCAAAGTCGTCAACTCGGATTGGTCAACTGTCCGACTGGAGTGATCAAACTCGTCAACTGGGATTGGTCAACTATCCGACTGGAGTCATCAAACTCGTCAACTGGGATTGGTCAACTGACCGACTGGAGTCATCAAACTCGTCAACTGGGATTGGTCAACTGTCCGACTGGAGTCATCAAACTCGTCAAGTGGGACTGGTCAACTGTCCGACTGGAGTCGACAAACTCCTCAACTGGGATTGGTCAACTGTCCGACTGGAGTCATCAAACTGGTCAACTGGGATTGGTCAACTGACCAACTGGTGTCATCAAACTCGTCAACTAGGATTGGTCAACTGTCCGACTGGAGTCATCAAACTGGTCAACTGTGGTTGGTCAACTGTCCGACTGCAGTCATCAAACTCGTCAACTGGGTTTGGTCAACTGTCCGACTGGAGTCATCAAACTCGTCAACTGGGTTTGGTCAACTGACCGACTGGAGTCATCAAACTCGTCAACTGGGATTGGTCAACTGTCCGACTGGAGTCATCAAACTCGTCAAGTGGGACTGGTCAACTGTCCGACTGGAGTCGACAAACTCCTCAACTAGGATTGGTCAACTGTCCGACTGGAGTCATCAAACTGGTCAACTGTGGTTGGTCAACTGTCCGACTGCAGTCATCAAACTCGTCAACTGGGTTTGGTCAACTGTCCGACTGGAGTGATCAAACTCGTCAACTGGGATTGGTCAACTATCCGACTGGAGTCATCAAACTTGTCAACTGGGATTGGTCAACTGACAGACTGGAGTCATCAAACTTGTCAACTGTGATTGGTCAACTGTCCGACTGGAGTCATCAAACTCGTCAACTGGGAGTCGCTCAACTGTCCGACTGGAGTCATCAAACTCATCAACTGGGATTGGTCAACTCTCCGACTGGAGTCATCAAACTCGTCAACTGGGATTGGTCAACTGTCCGACTGGAGGCATCAAACTTGTCAACTGGGATTGGTCAACTGTCCGACTGGGGTCAGCAAACTCATCAACTGGGATTGGTCAACTGTCCGACTGGAGTCATCAAACTGGTCAACTCGGGTTGGTCAACTGTCCGACTGGAGTCATCAAACTCGTCAACTGGGATTGGTCAACTGTCCAACTGGAGTCATTCAACTCGTCAACTGGGATTGGTCAACTGTCCAACTGGAGACATCAAACCCGTCAACTGGGATTGGTCAACTGTCCGACTGGAGTGATCAAACTCGTCAACTGGGATTGGTCAACTGTCCGACTGGAGTCATCAAACTCGTCAACTGGGATTGGTCAACTGACAGACTGGAGTCATCAAACTCGTCAACTGGGATTGATCAACTGTCCAACTGGAGTCATTCAACTGGTCAACTGGGAGCTGGTCAACTGTCTGACTGGAGTCATCAAACTGGTCAACTGGGAGTCGCTCAACTGTCCAACTGGAGACATCAAACTCGTCAACTGGGGTTGGTCAACTGTCCGACTGGAGTCATCAAACTCGTCAACTGGGATTGGTCAACTGTCCAACTGGAGTCATTCAACTGGTCAACTGGGAGCCGCTCATCTGTCTGACTGGAGTCATCAAACTGGTCAACTGGGATTGGTCAACTGTCCGACTTGGGTCATCAAACTCGTCAACTGGGATTGGTCAATTGACAGACTGGAGTCATCAAACTCGTCAACTGGGATTGGTCAACTGTCCGACTGGAGTCATCAAACTGGTCAACTCGGATTGGTCCACTGTCCGACTGGAGTCATCAAACTCGTCAACTGGGATTGGTCAACTGTCCAACTGGAGTCATTCTACTGGTCAACTGGGAGCTGGTCAACTGTCTGACTGGAGTCATCAAACTGGTCAACTGGGAGTCGCTCAACTGTCCAACTGGAGACATCAAATTCGTCAACTGGGATTGGTCAACTGTCCGACTGGAGTAATCAAACTCGTCAACTGGGATTGGTCAACTGTCCGACTGGAGTCATCAAACTCATCAACTGGGAATGGTCAACTGTCCGACTGGAGTCATCAAACTCGTCACCTGGGAGTCGCTCAACTGTCCGACTGGAGTCATCAAACTGGTCAACTGGGATTGGTCAACTGTCCGACTGGAGTCATCAAACTCGTCAACTGGGATTGGTCATCTGTCCGACTGGAGTCATCAAACTCGTCAACTGGGAGTCGCTCAACTGTCCGACTGGAGTCATCAAACTGGTCAACTGGGATTGGTCAACTGTCCGACTGGAGTGATCAAACTCGTCAACTGGGATTGGTCAACTATCCGACTGGAGTCATCAAACTCGTCAACTGGGTTTGGTCAACTGACCGACTGGAGTCATCAAACTCGTCAACTGGGATTGGTCAACTGTCCGACTGGAGTCATCAAACTCGTCAAGTGGGACTGGTCAACTGTCCGACTGGAGTCGACAAACTCCTCAACTAGGATTGGTCAACTGTCCGACTGGAGTCATCAAACTGGTCAACTGTGGTTGGTCAACTGTCCGACTGCAGTCATCAAACTCGTCAACTGGGTTTGGTCAACTGTCCGACTGGAGTGATCAAACTCGTCAACTGGGATTGGTCAACTATCCGACTGGAGTCATCAAACTTGTCAACTGGGATTGGTCAACTGACAGACTGGAGTCATCAAACTTGTCAACTGTGATTGGTCAACTGTCCGACTGGAGTCATCAAACTCGTCAACTGGGAGTCGCTCAACTGTCCGACTGGAGTCATCAAACTCATCAACTGGGATTGGTCAACTCTCCGACTGGAGTCATCAAACTCGTCAACTGGGATTGGTCAACTGTCCGACTGGAGTCATTCTACTGGTCAACTGGGAGCTGGTCAACTGTCTGACTGGAGTCATCAAACTGGTCAACTGGGAGTCGCTCAACTGTCCAACTGGAGACATCAAATTCGTCAACTGGGATTGGTCAACTGTCCGACTGGAGTAATCAAACTCGTCAACTGGGATTGGTCAACTGTCCGACTGGAGTCAACAAACTCATCAACTGGGAATGGTCAACTGTCCGACTGGAGTCATCAAACTGGTCAACTGGGATTGGTCAACTGTCCGACTGGAGTCATCAAACTCGTCAACTGGGATTGGTCATCTGTCCGACTGGAGTCATCAAACTCGTCAACTGGGAGTCGCTCAACTGTCCGACTGGAGTCATCAAACTGGTCAACTGGGATTGGTCAACTGTCCGACTGGAGTGATCAAACTCGTCAACTGGGATTGGTCAACTATCCGACTGGAGTCATCAAACTCGTCAACTGGGTTTGGTCAACTGACCGACTGGAGTCATCAAACTCGTCAACTGGGATTGGTCAACTGTCCGACTGGAGTCATCAAACTCGTCAAGTGGGACTGGTCAACTGTCCGACTGGAGTCGACAAACTCCTCAACTAGGATTGGTCAACTGTCCGACTGGAGTCATCAAACTGGTCAACTGTGGTTCGTCAACTGTCCGACTGCAGTCATCAAACTCGTCAACTGGGTTTGGTCAACTGTCCGACTGGAGTGATCAAACTCGTCAACTGGGATTGGTCAACTATCCGACTGGAGTCATCAAACTTGTCAACTGGGATTGGTCAACTGGCAGACTGGAGTCATCAAACTTGTCAACTGTGATTGGTCAACTGTCCGACTGGAGTCATCAAACTCGTCAACTGGGAGTCGCTCAACTGTCCGACTGGAGTCATCAAACTCATCAACTGGGATTGGTCAACTCTCCGACTGGAGTCATCAAACTCGTCAACTGGGATTGGTCAACTGTCCGACTGGAGTCATCAAACTGGTCAACTCGGATTGGTCCACTGTCCGACTGGAGTCATCAAACTCGTCAACTGGGATTGGTCAACTGTCCAACTGGAGTAATTCTACTGGTCAACTGGGAGCTGGTCAACTGTCTGACTGGAGTCATCAAACTGGTCAACTGGGAGTCGCTCAACTGTCCAACTGGAGACATCAAACTCGTCAACTGGGGTTGGTCAACTGTCCGACGGTAGTCATCAAACTCGTCAATTGGGATTGGTCAACTGTCCAGCTGGAGTCATTCAACTGGTCAACTGGGAGTCGCTCAACTGTCCAACTGGAGACATCAAACTCGTCAACTGGGATTGGTCAACTGTCCGACTGGAGTGAACAAACTCGTCAACTGGGATTGGTAAACTGTCCGACTGGAGTCATCAAACTCGCCAACTGTCCGACTGGAGTCATCAAACTTGTCAACTGGGATTGGTCAACTGACCGACTGGAGTTATCAAACTCGCCAACTGGGAGCTGGTCAACTGTCCGACTGGAGACTTGAAACTCGTCAACTGGGGTTGGTCAACTGTCCGACTGGAGTCATCAAATCCGTCAACTGGGATTAGTCAACTGTCCGACTGCAGTCATCAAACTCGTCAACTGGGTTTGGTCAACTGTCCGACTGGAGTTATCAAACTCGCCAACTGGGAGCTGGTCAACTGTCCGACTGGAGACTTGAAACTCGTCAACTTGGATTGGTCAACGGTCCGACTGGAGTCATCAAACTCGTCAACTGGGATTGGTCAACTGACAGACTGGAGTCATCAAACTTGTCAACTGTGATTGGTCAACTGTCCGACTGGAGTCATCAAACTCGTCAACTGGGAGTCGCTCAACTGTCCGACTGGAGTCATCAAACTCATCAACTGGGATTGGTCAACTCTCCGACTGGAGTCATCAAACTCGTCAACTGGGATTGGTCAACTGTCCGACTGGAGGCATCAAACTTGTCAACTGGGATTGGTCAACTGTCCGACTGGGGTCAGCAAACTCATCAACTGGGATTGGTCAACTGTCCGACTGGAGTCATCAAACTGGTCAACTCGGGTTGGTCAACTGTCCGACTGGAGTCATCAAACTCGTCAACTGGGATTGGTCAACTGTCCAACTGGAGTCATTAAACTCGTCAACTGGGATTGGTCAACTGTCCAACTGGAGACATCAAACCCGTCAACTGGGATTGGTCAACTGTCCGACTGGAGTGATCAAACTCGTCAACTGGGATTGGTCAACTGTCCGACTGGAGTCATCAAACTCGTCAACTGGGATTGGTCAACTGACAGACTGGAGTCATCAAACTCGTCAACTGGGATTGATCAACTGTCCAACTGGAGTCATTCAACTGGTCAACTGGGAGCTGGTCAACTGTCTGACTGGAGTCATCAAACTGGTCAACTGGGAGTCGCTCAACTGTCCAACTGGAGACATCAAACTCGTCAACTGGGGTTGGTCAACTGTCCGACTGGAGTCATCAAACTCGTCAACTGGGATTGGTCAACTGTCCAACTGGAGTCATTCAACTGGTCAACTGGGAGCCGCTCATCTGTCTGACTGGAGTCATCAAACTGGTCAACTGGGATTGGTCAACTGTCCGACTGGAGTCATCAAACTCGTCAACTGGGATTGGTCAATTGACAGACTGGAGTCATCAAACTCGTCAACTGGGATTGGTCAACTGTCCGACTGGAGTCATCAAACTGGTCAACTCGGATTGGTCCACTGTCCGACTGGAGTCATCAAACTCGTCAACTGGGATTGGTCAACTGTCCAACTGGAGTCATTCTACTGGTCAACTGGGAGCTGGTCAACTGTCTGACTGGAGTCATCAAACTGGTCAACTGGGAGTCGCTCAACTGTCCAACTGGAGACATCAAATTCGTCAACTGGGATTGGTCAACTGTCCGACTGGAGTAATCAAACTCGTCAACTGGGATTGGTCAACTGTCCGACTGGAGTCATCAAACTCATCAACTGGGAATGGTCAACTGTCCGACTGGAGTCATCAAACTCGTCACCTGGGAGTCGCTCAACTGTCCGACTGGAGTCATCAAACTGGTCAACTGGGATTGGTCAACTGTCCGACTGGAGTCATCAAACTCGTCAACTGGGATTGGTCATCTGCCCGACTGGAGTCATCAAACTCGTCAACTGGGAGTCGCTCAACTGTCCGACTGGAGTCATCAAACTGGTCAACTGGGATTGGTCAACTGTCCGACTGGAGTGATCAAAATCGTCAACTGGGATTGGTCAACTATCCGACTGGAGTCATCAAACTCGTCAACTGGGTTTGGTCAACTGACCGACTGGAGTCATCAAACTCGTCAACTGGGATTGGTCAACTGTCCGACTGGAGTCATCAAACTCGTAAAGTGGGACTGGTCAACTGTCCGACTGGAGTCGACAAACTCCTCAACTAGGATTGGTCAACTGTCCGACTGGAGTCATCAAACTGGTCAACTGTGGTTGGTCAACTGTCCGACTGCAGTCATCAAACTCGTCAACTGGGTTTGGTCAACTGTCCGACTGGAGTGATCAAACTCGTCAACTGGGATTGGTCAACTATCCGACTGGAGTCATCAAACTTGTCAACTGGGATTGGTCAACTGACAGACTGGAGTCATCAAACTTGTCAACTGTGATTGGTCAACTGTCCGACTGGAGTCATCAAACTCGTCAACTGCGAGTCGCTCAACTGTCCGACTGGAGTCATCAAACTCATCAACTGGGATTGGTCAACTCTCCGACTGGAGTCATCAAACTCGTCAACTGGGATTGGTCAACTGTCCGACTGGAGTCATCAAACTGGTCAACTCGGATTGGTCCACTGTCCGACTGGAGTCATCAAACTCGTCAACTGGGATTGGTCAACTGTCCAACTGGAGTCATTCTACTGGTCAACTGGGAGCTGGTCAACTGTCTGACTGGAGTCATCAAACTGGTCAACTGGGAGTCGCTCAACTGTCCAACTGGAGACATCAAACTCGTCAACTGGGGTTGGTCAACTGTCCGACGGTAGTCATCAAACTCGTCAATTGGGATTGGTCAACTGTCCAGCTGGAGTCATTCAACTGGTCAACTGGGAGTCGCTCAACTGTCCAACTGGAGACATCAAACTCGTCAACTGGGATTGGTCAACTGTCCGACTGGAGTGAACAAACTCGTCAACTGGGATTGGTAAACTGTCCGACTGGAGTCATCAAACTCGCCAACTGTCCGACTGGAGTCATCAAACTTGTCAACTGGGATTGGTCCACTGACCGACTGGAGTTATCAAACTCGCCAACTGGGAGCTGGTCAACTGTCCGACTGGAGACTTGAAACTCGTCAACTGGGGTTGGTCAACTGTCCGACTGGAGTCATCAAATCCGTCAACTGGGATTGGTCAACTGTCCGACTGCAGTCATCAAACTCGTCAACTGGGTTTGGTCAACTGTCCGACTGGAGTTATCAAACTCGCCAACTGGGAGCTGGTCAACTGTCCGACTGGAGACTTGAAACTCGTCAACTTGGATTGGTCAACGGTCCGACTGGAGTCATCAAACTCGTCAACTGGGATTGGTCAACTGTCCGACTGCAGTCATCAAACTCGTCAACTGGGTTTGGTCAACTGTCCGACTGGAGTGATCAAACTCGTCAACTGGGATTGGTCAACTATCCAACTGGAGTCATCAAACTCGTCAACTGGGAGTCGCTCAACTGTCCGACTGGAGTCATCACACTGGTCAACTGGGATTGGTCAACTATCCGACTGGAGTCATCAAACTCGTCAACTGGGACTGGTCAACTGTCCGACTGGAGTCATCAAACTCGTCAACTGGGATTGGTCAACTGACAGACTGGAGTCATCAAACTCGTCAACTGGGATTGGTCAACTGTCCGACTGGAGTCATCAAACTGGTCAACTCGGATTGGTCAACTGTCTGACTGGAGTCATCAAACTCGTCAACTGGGATTGGTCAACTGTCCAACTGGAGTCATTCAACTGGTCAACTGGGAGCTGGTCAACTGTCTGACTGGAGTCATCAAACTGGTCAACTGGGAGTCGCTCAACTGTCCAACTGGAGACATCAAACTCGTCAACTGGGGTTGGTCAACTGTCCGACTGGAGTCATCAAACTCGTCATCTGGGATTGGTCAACTGTCCGACTGGAGTCATCAATCTCGTCAACTGGGATTGGTCAACTGTCCGACTGGAGTCATCAAACTGGTCAACTGGGAGTCGCTCAACTGTCCGACTGGAGTCATCAAACTCGTCAACTGGGATTGGTAAACTGTCCGACTGGAGTCATCAAACTCGTCAACCGTCCGACTGGAGTCATCAAACTCGTCAACTGGGATTGGTCAACTGTCCGACTGGAGTGATCAAACTCGTCAACTGGGATTGGCAAACTGTCCGACTGCAGTCATCAAACTCGTCAAGTGGGATTGGTCAACTGACAGACTGGAGTCATCAAACTCGTCAACTGGGATTGGTCAACTGTCCGACTGGAGTCATCAAACTCGTCAACTGGGATTGGTCAACTGTCCGACTGGAGTCATCAAACTCGTCAACTGGGATTGGTCAACTGTCCGACTGGAGTCATCAAACTGGTGAACTAGGAGCTGGTCAACTATCCGACTGGAGTCATCAAACTCGTCAACTGGGATTGGTCAACTGACAGACTGGAGTCATCAAACTCGTCAACTGGGATTGGTCAACTATCCGACTGGAGTCATCTTACTGGTCAACTCGGATTGGTCAACTGTCCGACTGGAGGGCATCAAACTCGCCAACTGGGGTTGGTCAACTGTCCGACTGGAGTCATCAAACTCGTCAACTGGGATTGGTCAACTGTCCGACTGCAGTCATCAAACTCGTCAACTGGGTTTGGTCAACTGTCCGACTGGAGTGATCAAACTCGTCAACTGGGATTGGTCAACTGTCCGACTGGAGTCATCAAACTGGTCAACTGGGATTCGCTCAACTGTCCGACTGGAGTCATAAGACTGGTCAACTGGGATTGGTTAGCAGTCCGACTGGAGTCATCAAACTCGTCAACTGGTATTGGTCAACTGTCCGACTGGAGTCATCAAACTCGTCATCTGGGATTGGTCAACTGTCCGACTGGAGTCATCAATCTCGTCAACTGGGATTGGTCAACTGTCCGACTGGAGTCATCAAGCTGGTTAACTGGGAGTCGCTCAACTGTCCGACTGGAGTCATCAAACTCGTCAACTGGGATTGGTAAACTGTCCGACTGGAGTCATCAAACTCGTCAACTGTCCGACTGGAGTCATCAAACTCGTCAACTGCGATTGGTCAACTGTCCGACTGGAGTCATCAAACTCGTCAACTGGGATTGGTCAACTGTCCGACTGGAGTCATCAAACTGGTGAACTGGGAGCTGGTCAACTATCCGACTGGAGTCATCAAACTCGTCAACTGGGATTGGTCAACTGACAGACTGGAGTCATCAAACTCGTCAACTGGGATTGGTCAACTGTCCGACTGGAGTCATCAAACTGGTCAACTCGGATTGGTCAACTGTCCGACTGGAGGGCATCAAACTCGTCAACTGGGATTGGTCAACTGTCCAACTGGAGTCAGTCAACTGGTCAACTGGGAGCTGGTCAACTGTCTGACTGGAGTCATAAAACTGGTCAACTGGGAGTCACTCAACTGTCCAACTGGAGACATCAAACTCGTCAACTGGGGTTGGTCAACTGTCCGACTGGAGTCATCAAACTCGTCAACTGGGATTGGTCAACTGTCCAACTGGAGTCATTCAACTGGTCAACTGGGAGCCGCTCATCTGTCTGACTGGAGTCATCAAACTGGTCAACTGGGAGTCGCTCAACTGTCCGACTGGAGTCATCACACTGGTCAACTGGGATTGGTCAACTGTCCGACTGGTGTCATCAAACTCGTCATCTAAGATTGGTCAACTGTCCGACTGGAGTCATCAATCTCGTCAACTGGGATTGGTCAACTGTCCGACTGGAGTCATCAAACTGGTCAACTGGGATTGGTCCACTGTCCGACTGGAGTCATCAAACTCCTCAACTGGGATTGGTCAACTGTCCGACTGGAGTGATCAAACTCGTCAACTGGGATTGGTAAACTGTCCGACTGGATTCATCAAACTCGTCAACTGTCCGACTGGAGTCATCAAACTCGTCAACTGGGATTGGTCAACTGTCCGACTGGAGTGATCAAACTCGTCAACTGGGATTGGTCAACTGTCCGACTGCAGTCATCAAACTCGTCAACTGGGATTGGTCAACTGTACGACTGGAGTGATCAAACTCGTCAACTGGGATTGGTCAACTGTCCGACGGGAGTCATCAAACTCGTCAACTGGGATTGGTCAACTGACCGACTGGAGTTATCAAACTCGCCAACTGGGATTGGTCAACTGTCCGACTGGAGTGATCAAACTCGTCAACTGGGATTGGTCAACTATCCGACTGGAGTCATCAAACTCGTCAACTGGGAGTCGCTCAACTGTCCGACTGGAGTCATCAAACTCGTCAACTGGGATTGGTCAACTGTCCGACTGGAGTAATCAAACTCGTCAACTGGGATTGGTCAACTATCCGACTGGAGTCATCAAACTCGTCAACTGGGATTGGTCAACTGTCCGACTGGAGACATCAACTTGTCAACTGGGATTGGTCAACTGTCTGACTGGAGTCATCAAACTGGTCAACTGGGATTGGTCAACTGTCCGACTGGTGTCATCAAACTCGTCAACTGGGATTGGTCAACTGTCCGTCTGGAGTCATCAAACTGGTCAACTCGGATTGGTCAACTGTCCGACTGGAGTCATCAAACTCGTCAACTGGGATTGGTCAACTGTCCAACTGGAGTCATTGAAATCGTCAACGGGGATTGGTCAGGTGTCCAACTGGAGACATCTAACTCGTCAACTGGGGTTGGTCAACTGTCCAACTGGAGTCATTCAACTGGTCGACTGGGAGCTAGTCAACTGTCCGACTGGAGTCATCAAACTCGTCAACTGTGATTGGTCAACTGTCCGACTGGAGTCATCAAACACGTCAACTGGGATTGGTCAACTGTCCGACTGGAGTCATCAAACTCGTCAACTGGGATTGGTCAACTGACAGACTGGAGTCATCAAACTCGTCAACTGGGATTGGTCAACTGTCCGACTGGAGTCATCAAACTGGTCAACTCGGATTGGTCAACTGTCTGACTGGAGTCATCAAACTCGTCAACTGGGATTGGTCAACTGTCCAACTGGAGTCATTCAACTGGTCAACTGGGAGCTGGTCAACTGTCTGACTGGAGTCATCAAACTGGTCAACTGGGAGTCGCTCAACTGTCCAACTGGAGACATCAAACTCGTCAACTGGGGTTGGTCAACTGTCCGACTGGAGTCATCAAACTCGTCATCTGGGATTGGTCACCTGTCCGACTGGAGTCATCAATCTCGTCAACTGGGATTGGTCAACTGTCCGACTGGAGTCATCAAACTGGTCAACTGGGAGTCGCTCAACTGTCCGACTGGAGTCATCAAACTCGTCAACTGGGATTGGTAAACTGTCCGACTGGAGTCATCAAACTCGTCAACCGTCCGACTGGAGTCATCAAACTCGTCAACTGGGATTGGTCAACTGTCCGACTGGAGTGATCAAACTCGTCAACTGGGATTGGCAAACTGTCCGACTGCAGTCATCAAACTCGTCAACTGGGATTGGTCAACTGACAGACTGGAGTCATCAAACTCGTCAACTGGGATTCGTCAACTGTCCGACTGGAGTCATCAAACTCGTCAACTGGGATTGGTCAACTGTCCGACTGGAGTCATCAAACTCGTCAACTGGGATTGGTCAACTGTCCGACTGGAGTCATCAAACTGGTGAACTGGGAGCTGGTCAACTATCCGACTGGAGTCATCAAACTCGTCAACTGGGATTGGTCAACTGACAGACTAGAGTCATCAAACTCGTCAACTGGGATTGGTCAACTATCCGACTGGAGTCATCTTACTGGTCAACTCGGATTGGTCAACTGTCCGACTGGAGGGCATCAAACTCGCCAACTGGGATTGGTCAACTGTCCGACTGGAGTCATCAAACTCGTCAACTGGGGTTGGTCAACTGTCCGACTGGAGTCATCAAACTCGTCAACTGGGATTGGTCAACTGTCCGACTGCAGTCATCAAACTCGTCAACTGGGTTTGGTCAACTGTCCGACTGGAGTGATCAAACTCGTCAACTGGGATTGGTCAACTATCCGACTGGAGTCATCAAACTGGTCAACTGGGATTCGCTCAACTGTCCGACTGGAGTCATAAGACTGGTCAACTGGGATTGGTTAGCAGTCCGACTGGAGTCATCAAACTCGTCAACTGGTATTGGTCAACTGTCCGACTGGAGTCATCAAACTCGTCAACTGGGATTGGTCAACTGACAGACTGGAGTCATCAAACTCGTCAACTGGGATTGGTCAACTGTCCGACTGGAGTCATCAAACTCGTCAACTGCGATTGGTCAACTGTCCGACTGGAGTCATCAAACTCGTCAACTGGGATTGGTAAACTGTCCGACTGGAGTCATCAATCTCGTCAACTGTCCGACTGGAGTCATCAAACTCGTCAACTGGGATTGGTCAACTGTCCGACTGGAGTGATCAAACTCGTCAACTGGGATTGGTCAATTGTCCGACTGCAGTCATCAAACTCGTCAACTGGGATTGGTCAACTGACAGACTGGAGTCATCAAACTCGTCAACTGGGATTGGTCAACTGTCCGACTGGAGTCATCAAACTCGTCAACTGCGATTGGTCAACTGTCCGACTGGAGTCATCAAACTCGTCAACTGGGATTGGTCAACTGTCCGACTGGAGTCATCAAACTGGTGAACTGGGAGCTGGTCAACTATCCGACTGGAGTCATCAAACTCGTCAACTGGGATTGGTCAACTGACAGACTGGAGTCATCAAACTCGTCAACTGGGATTGGTCAACTGTCCGACTGGAGTCATCAAACTGGTCAACTCGGATTGGTCAACTGTCCGACTGGAGGGCATCAAACTCGTCAACTGGGATTGGTCAACTGTCCAACTGGAGTCAGTCAACTGGTCAACTGGGAGCTAGTCAACTGTCTGACTGGAGTCATAAAACTGGTCAACTGGGAGTCACTCAACTGTCCAACTGGAGACATCAAACTCGTCAACTGGGGTTGGTCAACTGTCCGACTGGAGTCATCAAACTCGTCAACTGGGATTGGTCAACTGTCCGACTGGAGTCATCAAACTGGTCAACTGGGAGCCGCTCATCTGTCTGACTGGAGTCATCAAACTGGTCAACTGGGAGTCGCTCAACTGTCCGACTGGAGTCATCACACTGGTCAACTGGGATTGGTCAACTGTCCGACTGGTGTCATCAAACTCGTCAACTGGGATTGGTCAACTGTCCGACTGGAGTCATCAAACTCGTCATCTAAGATTGGTCAACTGTCCGACTGGAGTCATCAATCTCGTCAACTGGGATTGGTCAACTGTGCGACTGGAGTCATCAAACTGGTCAACTGGGATTGGTCCACTGTCCGACTGGAGTCATCAAACTCCTCAACTGGGATTGGTCAACTGTCCGACTGGAGTGATCAAACTCGTCAACTGGGATTGGTAAACTGTCCGACTGGATTCATCAAACTCGTCAACTGGGATTGGTCAACTGTCCGACTGGAGTGATCAAACTCGTCAACTGGGATTGGTCAACTGTCCGACTGCAGTCATCAAACTCGTCAACTGGGATTGGTCAACTGTACGACTGGAGTGATCAAACTCGTCAACTGGGATTGGTCAACTGTCCGACGGGAGTCATCAAACTCGTCAACTGGGATTGGTCAACTGACCGACTGGAGTTATCAAACTCGCCAACTGGGATTGGTCAACTGTCCGACTGGAGTGATCAAACTCGTCAACTGGGATTGGTCAACTATCCGACTGGAGTCATCAAACTCGTCAACTGGGAGTCGCTCAACTGTCCGACTGGAGTCATCAAACTCGTCAACTGGGATTGGTCAACTGTCCGACTGGAGTAATCAAACTCGTCAACTGGGATTGGTCAACTATCCGACTGGAGTCATCAAACTCGTCAACTGGGATTGGTCAACTGTCCGACTGGAGACATCAAACTTGTCAACTGGGATTGGTCAACTGTCTGACTGGAGTCATCAAACTCGTCAACTGGGATTGGTCTACTGTCCGACTGGTGTCATCAAACTCGTCAACTGGGATTGGTCAACTGTCCGTCTGGAGTCATCAAACTGGTCAACTGGGATTGGTCAACTGTCCAACTGGAGTCATTGAAATCGTCAACGGGGATTGGTCAAGTGTCCAACTGGAGACATCAAACTCGTCAACTGGGGTTGGTCAACTGTCCAACTGGAGTCATTCAACTGGTCGACTGGGAGCTAGTCAACTGTCCGACTGGAGTCATCAAACTCGTCAACTGTGATTGGTCAACTGTCCGACTGGAGTCATCAAACACGTCAACTGGGATTGGTCAACTGTCCGACTGGAGTAATCAAACTCGTCAACTTGGATTGGTCAACTATCCGACTGGAGTCATCAAATTCGTCAACTGGGATCGGTCAACTGTCCGACTGGAGTCATGAAACTCCTCAACTGGGATTGGTTATCTGTCCGACTGGAGTCATCAAACTCGTCAACTGGGAGTCGCTCAACTGTCCGACTGGAGTCATCAAACTCGTCAACTGGGATTGGTCAACTGTCCGACAGGAGTAATCAAACTCGTCAACTCGGATTGGTCAACTATCCCACTGGAGTCATCAAACTCGTCAACTGGGAATGGTCAACTGTCTGACTGGAGTCATCAAACTCGTCAACTGTCCGACTGGAGTCATCAAACTGGTCAACTGGGATTGGTCAACTGTCCGACAGGAGTCATCAAACTCGTCAACTGGGATTGGTCAACTGTCCGACTGGAGTCATCAAACTGGTCAACTGGGACTGGTCAACTGTCCGACTGGTGTCATCAAACTGGTCAACTGTGATTGGTCAACTGTCTGACTGGAGTCATCAAACTGGTCAACTGGGATTGGTCAACTGTCCAACTGGAGTCATCAAACTGGTCAACTGGGATTGGTCAACTGTCCGACTGGAGACCTCAAAGCCGTCAACTGGGGTTGGTCAACTGTCCGACTGGAGTCATCAAACTCGTCAACTGGGATTGTTCAACTGTCCAACTGGAGTCATTCAACTGGTCAACTGGGAGCTGGTCAACTGTCTGACTGGAGTCATCAAACTGGTCAACTGGGAGTAGCTCAACCGTCCGACTGGAGTCATCACACTGGTCAACTGGGATTGGTCAACTGTCCGACTGGAGTCATCAAACTAGTCATCTGGGATTGGTCAACTGTCCGACTGGAGTCATCAAACTCGTCAACTGGGATTGGTCAACTGTCCGACTGGAGGCATCAAACTGGTCAACTGGGATTGGTCCACTGTCCGACTGGAGTCATCAAACTCGTCAACTGTCCGATTGGAGTCATCAAACTCGTCAACTGGGATTGGTCAACTGTCCGACTGGAGTGATCAAACTCGTCAACTGGGATTGGTCAACTGTCCGACAGGAGTCATCAAACTCGTCAACTGGGATTGGTCAACTGACCGACTGGAGTTATCAAACTCGCCAACTGGGATTGGTCAACTGTCCGACTGGAGTCATCAAACTCGTCAACTGGGATTGGTCAACTGTCCGACTGGAGTCATCAAATTCGTCAACTGGGATTGGTCAACTGTCCGACTGCAGTCATCAAACTCGTCAACTGGGTTTGGTCAACTGTCCGACTGGAGTGATCAAACTCGTCAACTGGGATTGGTCAACTATCCGACTGGAGTCATCAAACTCGTCAACTGGGATTGATCAACTGACAGACTGGAGTCATCAAACTCGTCAACTGGGATTGGTCAACTGTCCGACTGGAGTCATCAAACTGGTCAACTGGGATTGGTCAACTATCCCACTGGAGTCATCAAACTCGTCAACTGGGAATGGTCAACTGTCTGACTGGAGTCATCAAACTCGTCAACTGTCCGACTGGAGTCATCAAACTGGTCAACTGGGATTGGTCATCTGTCCGACTGGAGTCATCAAACTGGTCAACTGGGATAGGTCAACTGTCCGACTGGAGTCATCAAACTCGTCAACTGGGATTGGTCAACTGTCCGACTGGAGTCATCAAACACGTCAACTGGGATTGGTCAACTGTCCGACTGGAGTCATCAAACTCGTCAACTGGGATTGGTCAACTGTCCGACTGGAGTCTTCAAACTGGTCAACTGGGATTGGTCAACTGTCCGACTTGGGTCATCAAACCCGTCAACTGGGATTGGTCAACTGTCCGACTGGAGTCTTCAAACTGGTCAACTGGGATTGGTTAACTGTCCGACTGGAGTCATCAAACTCGTCAACTGGGAGTCGCTCAACTGTCCGACTGGAGACATCAAACATGTCAACTGGGATTGTTCAACTGTCCGACTGGAGTCATCATACTGGTCAACAAGGATTGGTCAACTGTCCGACTGGTGTCATCAAACTCGTCAACTGGGATTGGTCAACTGTCTGACTGGAGTCATCAAACTGGTCAACTCGGATTGGTCAACTGTCCGACTAGAGTCATCAAACTCGTCAACTGGGATTGGTCAACTGTCCAACTGGAGTCATTCAACAGATCGACTGGGAGCTGGTCAACTGCCCGACTGGAGACATCAAACCCGTCAACTGGGGTTGGTCAACTGTCCGACTAGAGTCTTCAAACTCGTCAACTGGGATTGTTCAACTGTCCAACTGTTGTCATTCAACTGGTCAACTGGGAGCTGGTCAACTGTCTGACTGGAGTCATCAAACTGGTCAACTGGGAGTCGCATAACTGTCCGACTGGAGTCATCAAACTCGTCAACTGGGATTGTTCAACTGTCCAACTGGAGTCATTCAACTGGTCAACTGGGAGCTGGTCAACTGTCTGACTGGAGTCATCAAACTGGTCAACTGGGAGTAGCTCAACCGTCCGACTGGAGTCATCACACTGGTCAACTGGGATTGGTCAACTGTCCGACTGGAGTCATCAAACTCGTCATCTGGGATTGGTCAACTGTCCGACTGGAGTCATCAAACTCGTCAACTGGGATTGGTCAACTGTCCGACTGGAGGCATCAAACTGGTCAACTGGGATTGGTCCACTGTCCGACTGGAGTCATCAAACTCGTCAACTGTCCGATTGGAGTCATCAAACTCGTCAACTGGGATTGGTCAACTGTCCGACTGGAGTGATCAAACTCGTCAACTGGGATTGGTCAACTGTCCGACAGGAGTCATCAAACTCGTCAACTGGGATTGGTCAACTGACCGACTGGAGTTATCAAACTCGCCAACTGGGATTGGTCAACTGTCCGACTGGAGTCATCAAACTCGTCAACTGGGATTGGTCAACTGTCCGACTGGAGTCATCAAATTCGTCAACTGGGATTGGTCAACTGTCCGACTGCAGTCATCAAACTCGTCAACTGGGTTTGGTCAACTGTCCGACTGGAGTGATCAAACTCGTCAACTGGGATTGGTCAACTATCCGACTGGAGTCATCAAACTCGTCAACTGGGATTGGTCAACTGACAGACTGGAGTCATCAAACTCGTCAACTGGGATTGGTCAACTGTCCGACTGGAGTCATCAAACTGGTCAACTGGGATTGGTCAACTATCCCACTGGAGTCATCAAACTCGTCAACTGGGAATGGTCAACTGTCCGACTGGAGTCATCAAACTCGTCAACTGGGAGTCGCTCAACTGTCCGACTGGAGTCATCAAACTCGTCAACTGGGATTGGTCAACTGTCCGACTGGAGTAATCAAACTCGTCAACTCGGATTGGTCAACTATCCCACTGGAGTCATCAAACTCGTCAACTTGGATTGGTCAACTATCCCACTGGAGTCATCAAACTCGTCAACTGGGAATGGTCAACTGTCTGACTGGAGTCATCAAACTGGTCAACTGGGATTGGTCAACTGTCCGACTGGAGTCATCAAACTCGTCAACTGTCCGACTGGAGTCATCAAACTGGTCAACTGGGATTGGTCAACTGTCCGACTGGAGTCATCAAACTGGTCAACTGGGACTGGTCAACTGTCCGACTGGTGTCATCAATCTCGTCAACTGGGATTGGTCAACTGTCTGACTGGAGTCATCAAACTGGTCAACTGGGATTGGTCAACTGTCCAACTGGAGTCATTCAACTGGTCGACTGGGAGCTGGTCAACTGTCCGACTGGAGACATCAAACCCGTCAACTGGGGTTGGTCAACTGTCCGACTGGAGTCATCAAACTCGTCAACTGGGATTGTTCAACTGTTCAACTGGAGTCATTCAACTGGTCAACTGGGAGCTGGTCAACTGTCTGACTGGAGTCATCAAACTGGTCAACTGGGAGTAGCTCAACCGTCCGACTGGAGTCATCACACTGGTCAACTGGGATTGGTCAACTGTCCGACTGGAGTCATCAAACTCGTCAATTGGGATTGGTCAACTGTCCGACTGGAGTCATCAAATTCGTCAACTGGGATTGGTCAACTGTCCGACTGCAGTCATCAAACTCGTCAACTGGGTTTGGTCAACTGTCCGACTGGAGTGATCAAACTCGTCAACTGGGATTGGTCAACTATCCGACTGGAGTCATCAAACTCGTCAACTGGGATTGGTCAACTGACAGACTGGAGTCATCAAACTCGTCAACTGGGATTGGTCAACTGTCCGACTGGAGTCATCAAACTGGTCAACTGGGATTGGTCAACTATCCCACTGGAGTCATCAAACTCGTCAACTGGGAATGGTCAACTGTCTGACTGGAGTCATCAAACTCTTCAACTGTCCGACTGGAGTCATCAAACTGGTCAACTGGGATTGGTCATCTGTCCGACTGGAGTCATCAAACTGTTCAACTGGGATAGGTCAACTGTCCGACTGGAGTCATCAAACTCGTCAACTGGGATTGGTCAACTGTCCGACTGGAGTCATCAAACACGTCAACTGGGATTGGTCAACTGTCCGACTGGAGTCATCAAACTCGTCAACTGGGATTGGTCAACTGTCCGACTGGAGTCTTCAAACTGGTCAACTGGGATTGGTCAACTGTCCGACTGGAGTCATCAAACTCGTCAACTGGGATTGGTCAACTGTCCGACTGGAGTCTTCAAACTGGTCAACTGGGATTCGTCAACTGTCCGACTGGAGTCATCAAACTCGTCAACTGGGAGCCGCTCAACTGTCCGACTGGAGACATCAAACATGTCAACTGGGATTGTTCAACTGTCCGACTGGAGTCATCATACTGGTCAACAAGGATTGGTCAACTGTCCGACTGGTGTCATCAAACTCGTCAACTGGGATTGGTCAACTGTCTGACTGGAGTCATCAAACTGGTCAACTCGGATTGGTCAACTGTCCGACTAGAGTCATCAAACTCGTCAACTGGGATTGGTCAACTGTCCAACTGGAGTCATTCAACAGGTCGACTGGGAGCTGGTCAACTGCCCGACTGGAGACATCAAACCCGTCAACTGGGGTTGGTCAACTGTCCGACTAGAGTCATCAAACTCGTCAACTGGGATTGTTCAACTGTCCAACTGGAGTCATTCAACTGGTCAACTGGGAGCTGGTCAACTGTCTGACTGGAGTCATCAAACTTGTCAACTGGGAGTCGCTCAACTGTCCGACTGGAGTCATCACACTGGTCAACTGGGATTGGTCAACTGTCCGACTGGAGTCATCAAACTCGTCATCTGGGATTGGTCAACTGTCCGACTGGAGTCATCAAACTCGTGAACTGGGATTCGTCAACTGTCCGATTGGAGTCATCACACTCGTCAACTGGGATTGGTCAACTGTCCGACTGGAGTGATCAAACTTGTCAACTGGGATTGGTCAACTGTCCGACGGGAGTCATCAAACTCGTCAACTGGGATTGGTCAACTGACCGACTTGAGTTATCAAACTCGCCAACTGGGATTGGTCAACTGTCCGACTGGAGTCATCAAACTCGTCAACTGGGATTGGTCAACTGTCCGACTGGAGTCATCAAATTCGTCAACTGGGATTGGTCAACTGTCCGACTGCAGTCATCAAACTCGTCAACTGGGTTTGGTCAACTGTCCGACTGGAGTGATCAAACTCGTCAACTGGGATTGGTCAACTATCCGACTGGAGTCATCAAACTCGTCAACTGGGATTGGTCAACTGACAGACTGGAGTCATCAAACTCGTCAACTGGGATTGGTCAACTGTCCGACTGGAGTCATCAAACTGGTCAACTGGGATTGGTCAACTATCCCACTGGAGTCATCAAACTCGTCAACTGGGAATGGTCAACTGTCTGACTGGAGTCATCAAACTCGTCAACTGTCCGACTGGAGTCATCAAACTGGTCAACTGGAATTGGTCATCTGTCCGACTGGAGTCATCAAACTCGTCAACTGGGATTGGTCAACTGTCCGACTGGAGTCATGAAACTCGTCAACTGGGATTGGTCAACTGTCCGACTGGAGTCATCAAACTCGTCAACTGGGATTGGTCAACTGTCCGACTGGAGTCATCAAACTCGTCAACTGGGATTGGTCAACTGTCCGACTGGAGTCTTCAAACTGGTCAACTGGGATTGGTCAACTGTCCGACTGGAGTCATCAAACTCGTCAACTGGGAGTCGCTCAACTGTCCGACTGGAGACATCAAACTTGTCAACTGGGATTGTTCAACTGTCCGACTGGAGTCATCAAACTGGTCAACTGGGATTGGTCAACTGTCCGACTGGTGTCATCAAACTCGTCAACTGGGATTGGTCAAATGTCTGAGTGGAGTCATCAAGCTGGTCAACTCGGATTGGTCAACTGTCCGACTGGAGTCATCAAACTCGTCAACTGGGATTGGTCAACTGTCCGACTGGAGTCATCAAACTGGTCAACTGGGATTGTTCAAATGTCCAACTGGAGTCATTCAACTGGTCAACTGGGAGCTGGTCAACTGTCTGACTGGAGTCATCAAACTGGTCAACTGGGAGTCGCTCAACTGTCCGACTGGAGTCATCACACTGGTCAACTGGGATTGGTCAACTGTCCGACTGGAGTCATCAAACTCGTCAACTGGGATTGGTCAACTGTCCGACTGGAGTCATCAAACTGGTCAACTGGGATTGGTCCACTGTCCGACTGGAGTCATCAAACTCGTCAACTGTCCGATTGGAGTCATCAAACTCGTCAACTGCGATTGGTCAACTGTCCGACTGGAGTGATCAAACTCGTCAACTGGGATTGGTCAACTGTCCGACGGGAGTCATCAAACTCGTCAACTGGGATTGGTCAACTGACCGACTGGAGTTATCAAACTCGCCAACTGGGATTGGTCAACTGTCCGACTGGAGTCATCAAACTCGTTAACTGGGATTGGTCAACTGTCCGACTGGAGTCATCAAATTCGTTAACTGGGATTGGTCAACTGTCCGAGTGCAGTCATCAAACTCGTCAACTGGGTTTGGTCAACTGTCCGACTGGAGTGATCCAACTCATCAACTGGGATTGGTCAACTATCCGACTGGAGTCATCAAACTCGTCAACTGCGATTGGTCAACTGACAGACTGGAGTCATCAAACTCGTCAACTGGGATTGGTCAACAGTCCGACTGGAGTCATCAAACTCGTCAACTGGGATTGGTCAACTGTCCAACTAGAGTCATTCAACTGGTCAACTGGGAGCTGGTCAACTGTCTGACTGGAGTCATCAAACTGGTCAACTGGGAGTCGCTCAACTGTCCAACTGGAGACATCAAACTCGTCAACTGGGGTTGGTGAACTGTCCGACTGGAGTCATCAAACTCGTCAACTAGGATTGGTCAACTGTCCGACTGGAGTCATCAAACTCGTCAACTGGGATTGGTCAACTGTCCGACTGGAGTCTTCAAACTGGTCAACTGGGATTGGTCAACTGTCCGACTGGAGTCATCAAACTCGTCAACTGGGATTGGTCAACTGTCCGACTGGAGTCTTCAAACTGGTCAACTGGGATTGGTCAACTGTCCGACTGGAGTCATCAAACTCGTCAACTGGGAGTCGCTCAACTGTCCGACTGGAGACATCAAACATGTCAACTGGGATTGTTCAACTGTCCGACTGGAGTCATCATACTGGTCAACAAGGATTGGTCAACTGTCCGACTGGTGTCATCAAACTCGTCAACTGGGATTGGTCAACTGTCTGACTGGAGTCATCAAACTGGTCAACTCGGATTGGTCAACTGTCCGACTAGAGTCATCAAACTCGTCAACTGGGATTGGTCAACTGTCCAACTGGAGTCATTCAACAGGTCGACTGGGAGCTGGTCAACTGCCCGACTGGAGACATCAAACCCGTCAACTGGGGTTGGTCAACTGTCCGACTGGAGTCATCAAACTCGTCAACTAGGATTGTTCAATGGTCCAACTGGAGTCATTCAACTGGTCAACTGGGAGCTGGTCAACTGTCTGACTGGAGTCATCAAACTGGTCAACTGGGAGTCGCTCAACTGTCCGACTGGAGTCATCACACTGGTCAACTGGGATTGGTCAACTGTCCGAGTGGAGTCATCAAACTCGTCATCTGGGATTGGTCAACTGTCCGACTGGAGTCATCAAACTCGTCAACTGGGATTCGTCAACTGTCCGATTGGAGTCATCACACTCGTCAACTGGGATTGGTCAACTGTCCGACTGGAGTGATCAAACTTGTCAACTGGGATTGGTCAACTGTCCGACGGGAGTCATCAAACTCGTCAACTTGGATTGGTCAACTGACCGACTGGAGTTATCAAACTCGCCACCTGGGATTGGTCAACTGTCCGACTGGAGTCATCAAACTCGTCAACTGGGATTGGTCAACTGTCCGACTGGAGTCATCAAATTCGTCAACTGGGATTGTTCAACTGTCCGACTGCAGTCATCAAACTCGTCAACTGGGATTGGTCAACTGACAGACTGGAGTCATCAAACTCGTCAACTGGGATTGGTCAACTGTCCGACTGGAGTCATCAAACTGGTCAACTGGGATTGGTCAACTATCCCACTGGAGTCATCAAACTCGTCAACTGGGAATGGTCAACTGTCTGACTGGAGTCATCAAACTCGTCAACTGTCCGACTGGAGTCATCAAACTGGTCAACTGGAATTGGTCATCTGTCCGACTGGAGTCATCAAACTCGTCAACTGGGATTGGTCAACTGTCCGACTGGAGTCATCAAACTCGTCAAGTGGGATTGGTCAACTGTCCGACTGGAGTCATCAAACTCGTCAACTGGGATTGGTCAACTGTCCGACTGGAGTCATCAAACTCGTCAACTGGGATTGGTCAACTGTCCGACTGGAGTCTTCAAACTGGTCAACTGGGATTGGTCAACTGTCCGACTGGAGTCATCAAACTCGTCAACTGGGATTGGTCAACTGACAGACTGGAGTCATCAAACTCGTCAACTGGGATTGGTCAACTGTCCGACTGGAGTCATCAAACTGGTCAACTGGGATTGGTCAACTATCCCACTGGAGTCATCAAACTCGTCAACTGGGAATGGTCAACTGTCTGACTGGAGTCATCAAACTCGTCAACTGTCCGACTGGAGTCATCAAACTGGTCAACTGGAATTGGTCATCTGTCCGACTGGAGTCATCAAACTCGTCAACTGGGATTGGTCAACTGTCCGACTGGAGTCATGAAACTCGTCAACTGGGATTGGTCAACTGTCCGACTGGAGTCATCAAACTCGTCAACTGGGATTGGTCAACTGTCCGACTGGAGTCATCAAACTCGTCAACTGGGATTGGTCAACTGTCCGACTGGAGTCTTCAAACTGGTCAACTGGGATTGGTCAACTGTCCGACTGGAGTCATCAAACTCGTCAACTGGGAGTCGCTCAACTGTCCGACTGGAGACATCAAACTTGTCAACTGGGATTGTTCAACTGTCCGACTGGAGTCATCAAACTGGTCAACTGGGATTGGTCAACTGTCCGACTGGTGTCATCAAACTCGTCAACTGGGATTGGTCAACTGTCTGAGTGGAGTCATCAAGCTGGTCAACTCCGATTGGTCAACTGTCCGACTGGAGTCATCAAACTCGTCAACTGGGATTGGTCAACTGTCCGACTGGAGTCATCAAACTGGTCAACTGGGATTGTTCAAATGTCCAACTGGAGTCATTCAACTGGTCAACTGGGAGCTGGTCAACTGTCTGACTGGAGTCATCAAACTGGTCAACTGGGAGTCGCTCAACTGTCCGACTGGAGTCATCACACTGGTCAACTGGGATTGGTCAACTGTCCGACTGGAGTCATCAAACTCGTCAACTGGGATTGGTCAACTGTCCGACTGGAGTCATCAAACTGGTCAACTGGGATTGGTCCACTGTCCGACTGGAGTCATCAAACTCGTCAACTGTCCGACTGGAGTCATCACACTGGTCAACTGCGATTGGTCAACTGTCCGACTGGAGTGATCAAACTCGTCAACTGGGATTGGTCAACTGTCCGACGGGAGTCATCAAACTCGTCAACTGGGATTGGTCAACTGACCGACTGGAGTTATCAAACTCGCCAACTGGGATTGGTCAACTGTCCGACTGGAGTCATCAAACTCGTTAACTGGGATTGGTCAACTGTCCGACTGGAGTCATCAAATTCGTTAACTGGGATTGGTCAACTGTCCGAGTGCAGTCATCAAACTCGTCAACTGGGTTTGGTCAACTGTCCGACTGGAGTGATCAAACTCATCAACTGGGATTGGTCAACTATCCGACTGGAGTCATCAAACTCGTCAACTGCGATTGGTCAACTGACAGACTGGAGTCATCAAACTCGTCAACTGGGAGTCGCTCAACTGTCCGACTGGATTCAACAAACTCGTCAACTGGGATTGGTCAACTGTCCGACAGGAGTCATCAAACTCGTCAACTTGGATTGGTCAACTGTCAAACTGGTGTCATCCAACTCGTCAACTGGGAATCGCTCAAATGTCCGACTGGAGACATCAAACTCGTCAACTGGGAGTCGCTCAACTGTCCGACTGGAGTCATCAAACTCGTCAACTGGATTGGTCAACTGTCCGACTGGAGTCATCAAACTCGTCAACTGCGATTGGACAACTGTCCGACTGGAGTAATCAAACTCGTCAACTGGGATTGGTCAACTGTCCGACTGGAGTCATCAAACTCGTTAACTGGGAGTCGCTCAACTGTCCGACTGGATTCAACAAACTCGTCAACTGGGATTGGTCAACTGTCCGACAGGAGTCATCAAACTCGTCAACTTGGATTGGTCAACTGTCAAACTGGTGTCATCCAACTCGTCAACTGGGAATCGCTCAAATGTCCGACTGGAGACATCAAACTCGTCAACTGGGAGTCGCTCAACTGTCCGACTATAGTCATCAAACTCGTCAACTGGATTGGTCAACTGTCCGACTGGAGTCATCAAACTCGTCAACTGCGATTGGACAACTGTCCGACTGGAGTAATCAAACTCGTCAACTGGGATTGGTCAACTGTCCGACTGGAGATATCAAACTCGTCAACTGGGATTGGTCAACTGTCCGATTGGAGTCATTAAACTGATCAACTGGGATTGGTCAACTGTCCCACTGGAGTCATCAAACTGGTCAACTGGGATTGGTCAACTGTCCGACTGGGGTCATCAAACTCGTCAACTGGGAGACGCTCAACTGTCCGACTGGAGACATCAAACTCGTCAACTGGGATTGGTCAACTGTCCGACTGGAGTCATTCAATTGGTCAACTGGGATTGGTCAACTGTCCGACTGGAGTTATCAAACTGGTCAACTGGGATTGGTCAACTGTCCGACTGGAGTCATCAAACTGGTCAGCTGGGAGTCGATCAACTGTCCGACTGGAGACATAAAACTCGTCAACTGGGATTGGTCAACTCTCCGACTGGAGTCATCAAACTGGTCAACTGGGAGTCGCTCAACTGTCCGACTGGAGACATAAAACTGGTCAACTGGGATTGGTCATCTGTCCGACTGGAGGCATCAAACTGGTCAACTGGGAGTCGCCCAACTGTCCGACTGGAGTCATCAAACTCGTCAACTGGGATTGGTCAACTGTCCGACTGGAGGCATCATACCCGTCAACTGGGATTGGTCAACTGTCCGACTGGAGTCATCAAACTCGTCAACTGGGATTGGTCAACTGTCCGACTGGAGTCATCAAACTCGTCAACTGGGATTGATCAACTGTCTGACTGGAGTCATAAGGCTGGTCAACTGGGAGTCGCTCAAATGTCCGACTGGAGTCATTAAACTTGTCAACTGGGAGCTGGTCAACTGTCTGACTGGAGTCATCAAACTGGTCAACTGGGAGTTGCTCAACTGTCCGACTGGAGACATCGAACTGGTCAACTGGGAGTCGCTCAACTGTCCGACTGGAGTCATCGAACTGGTCAACTGGGCTTGCTCAACTGTCCGACTGGAGTCATCAAACTGGTCAACTGGGAGTCGCTCAACTGTCCGACTGGAGTCATCAAACTCGTCAACTGGGATTTGTCAACTGTCCGACTGGAGTCATCAAACTCGTCAACTGGGATTGGTCAACTGTCCGACAGGAGTCATCAAACTCGTCAACTGGGATTGGTCAACTGTCCGACTGGAGTCATCAAACTCGTCAACTGGGAGTCGCTCAACTGTCCGACTGGATTCAACAAACTCGTCAACTGGGATTGGTCAACTGTCCGACAGGAGTCATCAAACTCGTCAACTGGGATTGGTCAACTTTCCGACTGGAGTCATCAAACTCGTCAACTGCGATTGGACAACTGTCCGACTGGAGTAATCAAACTCGTCAACTGGGATTGGTCAACTGTCCGACTGGAGTCATCAAACTCGTCAACTGGGAGTCGCTCAACAGCCCGACTGGAGATATCAAACTCGTCAACTGGGATTGGTCAACTGTCCGATTGGAGTCATTAAACTGATCAACTGGGATTGGTCAACTGTCCCACTGGAGTCATCAAACTCGTCAACTGGGATTGGTCAACTGTCCGACTGGAGTCATCAAACTCGTCAACTGGGAGACGCTCAACTGTCCGACTGGAGACATCAAACTCGTCAACTGGGATTGGTCAACTGTCCGACTGGAGTCATTCAATTGGTCAACTGTGAGCTGGTCAACTGTCTGACTGGAGTCATCAAACTGGTCAACTGGCAGTCGCTCAACTGTCCGACTGGAGACATCAAACTCGTCAACTGGGATTGGTCAACTGTCCGACTGGAGTCTTCAAACTGGTCAACAGGGAGTCGCTCAACTGTCCGACTGGAGTCATCAAACTCGTCAACTGGGATTGGTCAACTGTCCGACTGGAGTCATCAAACTCGTCAACTGGGAGTCGCTCAACTGTCCGACTGGATTCAACAAACACGTCAACTCGGATTGGTCAATTGTCCGACTGGAGTCATCCATCTTGTCAACTGGGATTGGTCGACTGTCCGACTGGAGTCATCAAACTCGTCAACTGGGATTGGTCAACTGTTAAACTGGTGTCATCCAACTTGTCAACTGGGAATCGCTCAAATGTCCGACTGGAGACATCAAACTCGTCAACTGGGATTGGTCAACTGTCCGACTGGAGACATCAAACTCGTCAACTGGGAGTCGCACAACTGTCCGACTGGAGTCATCAAACTCGTCAACTGGATTGGTCAACTGTCCGACTGGAGTCATCAAACTCGTCAACTGCGATTGGACAACTGTCCGACTGGAGTAATCAAACTCGTCAACTTGGATTGGTCAACTGTCCGACTGGAGTCATCAAACTCGTCAACTGGGATTGGTCAACTGTCCGACTGGAGTCATCAAACTGGTCAACTGGGAGTCGCTCAACTGTCCGACTGGAGTCATCAAACTCGTCAACTGGGATTTGTCAACTGTCCGACTGGAGTCATCAAACTCGTCAACTGGGATTGGTCAACTGTCCGACAGGAGTCATCAAACTCGTCAACTGGGATTGGTCAACTGTCCGACTGGAGTCATCAAACTCGTCAACTGGGAGTCGCTCAACTGTCCGACTGGATTCAACAAACTCGTCAACTGGGATTGGTCAACTGTCCGACAGGAGTCATCAAACTCGTCAACTTGGATTGGTCAACTGTCAAACTGGTGTCATCCAACTCGTCAACTGGGAATCGCTCAAATGTCCGACTGGAGACATCAAACTCGTCAACTGGGAGTCGCTCAACTGTCCGACTGGAGTCATCAAACTCGTCAACTGGATTGGTCAACTGTCCGACTGGAGTCATCAAACTCGTCAACTGCGATTGGACAACTGTCCGACTGGAGTAATCAAACTCGTCAACTGGGATTGGTCAACTGTCCGACTGGAGTCATCAAACTCGTCAACTGGGAGTCGCTCAACTGTCCGACTGGATTCAACAAACTCGTCAACTGGGATTGGTCAACTGTCCGACAGGAGTCATCAAACTCGTCAACTTGGATTGGTCAACTGTCAAACTGGTGTCATCCAACTCGTCAACTGGGAATCGCTCAAATGTCCGACTGGAGACATCAAACTCGTCAACTGGGAGTCGCTCAACTGTCCGACTGGAGTCATCAAACTCGTCAACTGGATTGGTCAACTGTCCGACTGGAGTCATCAAACTCGTCAACTGCGATTGGACAACTGTCCGACTGGAGTAATCAAACTCGTCAACTGGGATTGGTCAACTGTCCGACTGGAGATATCAAACTCGTCAACTGGGATTGGTCAACTGTCCGATTGGAGTCATTAAACTGATCAACTGGGATTGGTCAACTGTCCCACTGGAGTCATCAAACTGGTCAACTGGGATTGGTCAACTGTCCGACTGGAGTCATCAAACTCGTCAACTGGGAGACGCTCAACTGTCCGACTGGAGACATCAAACTCGTCAACTGGGATTGGTCAACTGTCCGACTGGAGTCATTCAATTGGTCAACTGGGATTGGTCAACTGTCCGACTGGAGTTATCAAACTGGTCAACTGGGATTGGTCAACTGTCCGACTGGAGTCATCAAACTGGTCAGCTGGGAGTCGATCAACTGTCCGACTGGAGACATAAAGCTCGTCAACTGGGATTGGTCAACTCTCCGACTGGAGTCATCAAACTGGTCAACTGGGAGTCGCTCAACTGTCCGACTGGAGACATAAAACTGGTCAACTGGGATTGGTCATCTGTCCGACTGGAGGCATCAAACTGGTCAACTGGGAGTCGCCCAACTGTCCGACTGGAGTCATCAAACTCGTCAACTGGGATTGGTCAACTGTCCGACTGGAGGCATCATACCCGTCAACTGGGATTGGTCAACTGTCCGACTGGAGTCATCAAACTCGTCAACTGGGATTGGTCAACTGTCCGACTGGAGTCATCAAACTCGTCAACTGGGATTGATCAACTGTCTGACTGGAGTCATAAGGCTGGTCAACTGGGAGTCGCTCAAATGTCCGACTGGAGTCATTAAACTTGTCAACTGGGAGCTGGTCAACTGTCTGACTGGAGTCATCAAACTGGTCAACTGGGAGTTGCTCAACTGTCCGACTGGAGACATCGAACTGGTCAACTGGGAGTCGCTCAACTGTCCGACTGGAGTCATCGAACTGGTCAACTGGGCTTGCTCAACTGTCCGACTGGAGTCATCAAACTGGTCAACTGGGAGTCGCTCAACTGTCCGACTGGAGTCATCAAACTCGTCAACTGGGATTTGTCAACTGTCCGACTGGAGTCATCAAACTCGTCAACTGGGATTGGTCAACTGTCCGACAGGAGTCATCAAACTCGTCAACTGGGATTGGTCAACTGTCCGACTGGAGTCATCAAACTCGTCAACTGGGAGTCGCTCAACTGTCCGACTGGATTCAACAAACTCGTCAACTGGGATTGGTCAACTGTCCGACAGGAGTCATCAAACTCGTCAACTGGGATTGGTCAACTTTCCGACTGGAGTCATCAAACTCGTCAACTGCGATTGGACAACTGTCCGACTGGAGTAATCAAACTCGTCAACTGGGATTGGTCAACTGTCCGACTGGAGTCATCAAACTCGTCAACTGGGAGTCGCTCAACAGCCCGACTGGAGATATCAAACTCGTCAACTGGGATTGGTCAACTGTCCGATTGGAGTCATTAAACTGATCAACTGGGATTGGTCAACTGTCCCACTGGAGTCATCAAACTCGTCAACTGGGATTGGTCAACTGTCCGACTGGAGTCATCAAACTCGTCAACTGGGAGACGCTCAACTGTCCGACTGGAGACATCAAACTCGTCAACTGGGATTGGTCAACTGTCCGACTGGAGTCATTCAATTGGTCAACTGTGAGCTGGTCAACTGTCTGACTGGAGTCATCAAACTGGTCAACTGGCAGTCGCTCAACTGTCCGACTGGAGACATCAAACTCGTCAACTGGGATTGGTCAACTGTCCGACTGGAGTCTTCAAACTGGTCAACAGGGAGTCGCTCAACTGTCCGACTGGAGTCATCAAACTCGTCAACTGGGATTGGTCAACTGTCCGACTGGAGTCATCAAACTCGTCAACTGGGAGTCGCTCAACTGTCCGACTGGATTCAACAAACACGTCAACTCGGATTGGTCAATTGTCCGACTGGAGTCATCAAACTTGTCAACTGGGATTGGTCGACTGTCCGACTGGAGTCATCAAACTCGTCAACTGGGATTGGTCAACTGTTAAACTGGTGTCATCCAACTCGTCAACTGGGAATCGCTCAAATGTCCGACTGGAGACATCAAACTCGTCAACTGGGATTGGTCAACTGTCCGACTGGAGACATCAAACTCGTCAACTGGGAGTCGCACAACTGTCCGACTGGAGTCATCAAACTCGTCAACTGGATTGGTCAACTGTCCGACTGGAGTCATCAAACTCGTCAACTGCGATTGGACAACTGTCCGACTGGAGTAATCAAACTCGTCAACTTGGATTGGTCAACTGTCCGACTGGAGTCATCAAACTCGTCAACTGGGAGTCGCTCAACAGCCCGACTGGAGATATCAAACTCGTCAACTGGGATTGGTCAACTGTCCGATTGGAGTCATCAAACTGATCAACTGGGATTGGTCAACTGTCCCACTGGAGTCATCAAACTCGTCAACTGGGATTGGTCAACTGTCCGACTGGAGTCATCAAACTCGTCAACTGGGAGACGCTCAACTGTCCGACTGGAGTCTTCAAACTGGTCAACAGGGAGTCGCTCAAATGTCCGACTGGAGTCATCAAACTCGTCAACTGGGAGCTGGTCAACTGTCCGACTGGAGACATCGAACTGGTCAACTGGGAGTCGCTCAACTGTCCGACTGGAGTCATCAAACTGGTCAACTGGCAGTCGCTCAACTGTCCGACTGGAGACATCAAACTCGTCAACTGGGATTGGTCAACTGTCCGACTGGAGTCTTCAAACTGGTCAACAGGGATTGGTCAACTGTCCGACTGGAGACATCAAACTCGTCAACTGGGATTGGTCAACTGTCCGACTGGAGTCATTCAATTGGTCAACTGTGAGCTGGTCAACTGTCTGACTGGAGTCATCAAACTGGTCAACTGGCAGTCGCTCAACTGTCCGACTGGAGACATCAAACTCGTCAACTGGGATTGGTCAACTGTCCGATTGGAGTCATTAAACTGATCAACTGGGATTGGTCAACTGTCCCACTGGAGTCATCAAACTCGTCAACTGGGATTGGTCAACTGTCCGACTGGAGTCATCAAACTCGTCAACTGGGAGACGCTCAACAGTCCGACTGGAGACATCAAACTCGTCAACTGGGATTGGTCAACTGTCCGACTGGAGTCATTCAATTGGTCAACTGTGAGCTGGTCAACTGTCTGACTGGAGTCATCAAACTGGTCAACTGGCAGTCGCTCAACTGTCCGACTGGAGACATCAAACTCGTCAACTGGGATTGGTCAACTGTCCGACTGGAGTCATCAAACTCGTCAACTGGGATTGGTCAACTGTCCGACAGGAGTCATCAAACTCGTCAACTGGGATTGGTCAACTGTCCGACTGGAGTCATCAAACTCGTCAACTGGGAGTCGCTCAACTGTCCGACTGGATTCAACAAACACGTCAACTCGGATTGGTCAATTGTCCGACTGGAGTCATCAAACTTGTCAACTGGGATTGGTCGACTGTCCGACTGGAGTCATCAAACTCGTCAACTGGGATTGGTCAACTGTTAAACTGGTGTCATCCAACTCGTCAACTGGGAATCGCTCAAATGTCCGACTGGAGACATCAAACTCGTCAACTGGGATTGGTCAACTGTCCGACTGGAGACATCAAACTCGTCAACTGGGAGTCGCTCAACTGTCCGACTGGAGTCATCAAACTCGTCAACTGGATTGGTCAACTATCCGACTGGAGTCATCAAACTCGTCAACTGCGATTGGACAACTGTCCGACTGGAGTAATCAAACTCGTCAACTTGGATTGGTCAACTGTCCGACTGGAGTCATCAAACTCGTCAACTGGGAGTCGCTCAACAGCCCGACTGGAGATATCAAACTCGTCAACTGGGATTGGTCAACTGTCCGATTGGAGTCATCAAACTGATCAACTGGGATTGGTCAACTGTCCCACTGGAGTCATCAAACTCGTCAACTGGGATTGGTCAACTGTCCGACTGGAGTCATCAAACTCGTCAACTGGGAGACGCTCAACTGTCCGACTGGAGACATCAAACTCGTCAACTGGGATTGGTCAACTGTCCGACTGGAGTCTTCAAACTGGTCAACAGGGAGTCGCTCAAATGTCCGACTGGAGTCATCAAACTCGTCAACTGGGAGCTGGTCAACTGTCCGACTGGAGACATCGAACTGGTCAACTGGGAGTCGCTCAACTGTCCGACTGGAGTCATCGAACTGGTCAACTGGGTTTGCTCAACTGTCCGACTGGAGTCATCAAACTGGTCAACTGGGAGTCGCTCAACTGTCCGACTGGAGTCATCAAACTCGTCAACTGGGATTGGTCAACTGTCCGACTGGAGTCATCAAACTCGTCAACTGGGATTTGTCAACTGTCCGACTGGAGTCATCAAACTCGTCAACTGGGATTGGTCAACTGTCCGACAGGAGTCATCAAACTCGTCAACTGGGATTGGTCAACTGTCCGACTGGAGTAATCAAAATCGTCAACTGGGATTGGTCAACTGTCAGACTGGAGTCATCAAACTCGTCAATTGGGAGTCGCTCATCTGTCCGACTGGATTCAACAAACACGTCAACTGGGATTGGTCAACTGTCCGACTGGAGTCATCAAACTGGTCAACTGGGATTGGTCAACTGTCCGACTGGAGACATTCAATTGGTCAACTGGGAGCTGGTCAACTGTCTGACTGGAGTCATCAAACTGGTCAACTGGCAGTCGCTCAACTGTCCGACTGGAGACATCAAACTCGTCAACTGGGATTGGTCAACTGTCCGACTGGAGTCATCAAACTGGTCAACTGGGAGTCGCTCAACTGTCCGACTGGAGACATCAAACTCGTCAACTGGGATTGGTCAACTGTCCGACTGGAATCATCAAACTCGTCACCTGGGTGACGCTCAACTGTCCGACTGGAGACATCAAACTCGTCAACTGGGATTGGTCAACTGTCCGACTGGAGTCATCAAACTTGTCAACTGGGATTGGTCGAATGTCCGACTGGAGTCATCAAACTCGTCAACTGGGATTGGTCAAATGTCAAACTGGAGTCATCAAACTGGTCAACTGTGATTGGTCAACTGTCCGACTGGAGTCATTCAATTGGTCAACTGGGATTGGTCAACTGTCCGACTGGAGGCATCAAACTCGTCAACTGGGATTGGTCAACTGTCCGACTGGAGACATCAAACTCGTCAACTGGGATTGGTCAACTGTCCCACTGGAGTAATCAACCTCGTCAAATGGGATTGGTAAAATGTCCGACTGGAGTCATCAAACTCGTCAACTGGGATTGGTCAACTGTCCGACTGCAGTCATCAAACTCGTCAACTGGGATTGGTCAACTGTCCGACTGGAGTCATTAAACCCGTCAACTGGGATTGGTCAACTGTCCGACTGGAGTCATCAAACTCATCAACTCGGATTGGTCAACTGTCCGACTGGAGTCATCAAACTCGTCAACTGGGATTGGTCAACTGTCCGACTGGAGTCATCAAACACGTCAACTGGGATTGGTCAACTGTCCGACTGGAGTCATCAAACTCGTCAACTGGGAGTCGCTCAACTGTCCGACTGGATTCAACAAACACGTCAACTCGGATTGGTCAATTGTCCGACTGGAGTCATCAAACTTGTCAACTGGGATTGGTCGACTGTCCGACTGGAGTCATCAAACTCGTCAACTGGGATTGGTCAACTGTTAAACTGGTGTCATCCAACTCGTCAACTGGGAATCGCTCAAATGTCCGACTGGAGACATCAAACTCGTCAACTGGGATTGGTCAACTGTCCGACTGGAGACATCAAACTCGTCAACTGGGAGTCGCACAACTGTCCGACTGGAGTCATCAAACTCGTCAACTGGATTGGTCAACTGTCCGACTGGAGTCATCAAACTCGTCAACTGCGATTGGACAACTGTCCGACTGGAGTAATCAAACTCGTCAACTTGGATTGGTCAACTGTCCGACTGGAGTAATCAAACTCGTCAACTTGGATTGGTCAACTGTCCGACTGGAGTCATCAAACTCGTCAACTGGGAGTCGCTCAACAGCCCGACTGGAGATATCAAACTCGTCAACTGGGATTGGTCAACTGTCCGATTGGAGTCATCAAACTGATCAACTGGGATTGGTCAACTGTCCCACTGGAGTCATCAAACTCGTCAACTGGGATTGGTCAACTGTCCGACTGGAGTCATCAAACTCGTCAACTGGGAGACGCTCAACTGTCCGACTGGAGACAACAAACTCGTCAACTGGGATTGGTCAACTGTCCGACTGGAGTCTTCAAACTGGTCAACAGGGAGTCGCTCAAATGTCCGACTGGAGTCATCAAACTCGTCAACTGGGAGCTGGTCAACTGTCCGACTGGAGACATCGAACTGGTCAACTGGGAGCTGGTCAACTGTCCGACTGGAGACATCAAACTCGTCAACTGGGAGTCGCAAAACTGTCCGACTGGAGTCATCAAACTGGTCAACTGGCAGTCGCTCAACTGACCGACTGGAGACATCAAACTCGTCAACTGGGATTGGTCAACTGTCCGACTGGAGTCTTCAAACTGGTCAACAGGGATTGGTCAACTGTCCGACTGGAGACATCAAACTCGTCAACTGGGATTGGTCAACTGTCCGACTGGAGTCATTCAATTGGTCAACTGTGAGCTGGTCAACTGTCTGACTGGAGTCATCAAACTGGTCAACTGGCAGTCGCTCAACTGTCCGACTGGAGACATCAAACTCGTCAACTGGGATTGGTCAACTGTCCGATTGGAGTCATTAAACTGATCAACTGGGATTGGTCAACTGTCCCACTGGAGTCATCAAACTCGTCAACTGGGATTGGTCAACTGTCCGACTGGAGTCATCAAACTCGTCAACTGGGAGACGCTCAACAGTCCGACTGGAGACATCAAACTCGTCAACTGGGATTGGTCAACTGTCCGACTGGAGTCATTCAATTGGTCAACTGTGAGCTGGTCAACTGTCTGACTGGAGTCATCAAACTGGTCAACTGGCAGTCGCTCAACTGTCCGACTGGAGACATCAAACTCGTCAACTGGGATTGGTCAACTGTCCGACTGGAGTCATCAAACTCGTCAACTGGGATTGGTCAACTGTCCGACAGGAGTCATCAAACTCGTCAACTGGGATTGGTCAACTGTCCGACTGGAGTCATCAAACTCGTCAACTGGGAGTCGCTCAACTGTCCGACTGGATTCAACAAACACGTCAACTCGGATTGGTCAATTGTCCGACTGGAGTCATCAAACTTGTCAACTGGGATTGGTCGACTGTCCGACTGGAGTCATCAAACTCGTCAACTGGGATTGGTCAACTGTTAAACTGGTGTCATCCAACTCGTCAACTGGGAATCGCTCAAATGTCCGACTGGAGACATCAAACTCGTCAACTGGGATTGGTCAACTGTCCGACTGGAGACATCAAACTCGTCAACTGGGAGTCGCTCAACTGTCCGACTGGAGTCATCAAACTCGTCAACTGGATTGGTCAACTATCCGACTGGAGTCATCAAACTCGTCAACTGCGATTGGACAACTGTCCGACTGGAGTAATCAAACTCGTCAACTTGGATTGGTCAACTGTCCGACTGGAGTCATCAAACTCGTCAACTGGGAGTCGCTCAACAGCCCGACTGGAGATATCAAACTCGTCAACTGGGATTGGTCAACTGTCCGATTGGAGTCATCAAACTGATCAACTGGGATTGGTCAACTGTCCCACTGGAGTCATCAAACTCGTCAACTGGGATTGGTCAACTGTCCGACTGGAGTCATCAATCTCGTCAACTGGGAGACGCTCAACTGTCCGACTGGAGACATCAAACTCGTCAACTGGGATTGGTCAACTGTCCGACTGGAGTCTTCAAACTGGTCAACAGGGAGTCGCTCAAATGTCCGACTGGAGTCATCAAACTCGTCAACTGGGAGCTGGTCAACTGTCCGACTGGAGACATCGAACTGGTCAACTGGGAGTCGCTCAACTGTCCGACTGGAGTCATCGAACTGGTCAACTGGGTTTGCTCAACTGTCCGACTGGAGTCATCAAACTGGTCAACTGGGAGTCGCTCAACTGTCCGACTGGAGTCATCAAACTCGTCAACTGGGATTGGTCAACTGTCCGACTGGAGTCATCAAACTCGTCAACTGGGATTTGTCAACTGTCCGACTGGAGTCATCAAACTCGTCAACTGGGATTGGTCAACTGTCCGACAGGAGTCATCAAACTCGTCAACTGGGATTGGTCAACTGTCCGACTGGAGTAATCAAAATCGTCAACTGGGATTGGTCAACTGTCAGACTGGAGTCATCAAACTCGTCAATTGGGAGTCGCTCATCTGTCCGACTGGATTCAACAAACACGTCAACTGGGATTGGTCAACTGTCCGACTGGAGTCATCAAACTGGTCAACTGGGATTGGTCAACTGTCCGACTGGAGACATTCAATTGGTCAACTGGGAGCTGGTCAACTGTCTGACTGGAGTCATCAAACTGGTCAACTGGCAGTCGCTCAACTGTCCGACTGGAGACATCAAACTCGTCAACTGGGATTGGTCAACTGTCCGACTGGAGTCATCAAACTGGTCAACTGGGAGTCGCTCAACTGTCCGACTGGAGACATCAAACTCGTCAACTGGGATTGGTCAACTGTCCGACTGGAGTCATCAAACTCGTCACCTGGGTGACGCTCAACTGTCCGACTGGAGACATCAAACTCGTCAACTGGGATTGGTCAACTGTCCGACTGGAGTCATCAAACTTGTCAACTGGGATTGGTCGAATGTCCGACTGGAGTCATCAAACTCGTCAACTGGGATTGGTCAAATGTCAAACTGGAGTCATCAAACTGGTCAACTGTGATTGGTCAACTGTCCGACTGGAGTCATTCAATTGGTCAACTGGGATTGGTCAACTGTCCGACTGGAGGCATCAAACTCGTCAACTGGGATTGGTCAACTGTCCGACTGGAGACATCAAACTCGTCAACTGGGATTGGTCAACTGTCCCACTGGAGTAATCAACCTCGTCAAATGGGATTGGTAAAATGTCCGACTGGAGTCATCAAACTCGTCAACTGGGATTGGTCAACTGTCCGACTGGAGGCATCAAACTCGTCAACTGGGATTGGTCTACTGTCCGACTGGAGTTATCAAACTCGTCAACTGGGATTGGTCAACTGTCCGACTGGTGTCATCAAACTCGTCAACTGGGATTGGTCAACTGTCCGACTGGAGTCATCAAACTGGTGAACTGGGATTGGTCAACTGTCCGACTGGAGTCATCAAACTCGTCAACTGGGATTGGTCAACTGTTCGACTGGAGTCATCAAACTCGTCAACTGCGATTGGTCAACTGTCCGACTGGAGTCATTCAATTGGTCAACTGGGAGCTGGCCAACTGTCTGACTAGAGTCATCAAAGTGGTCAACAGGGAGTCGCTCAACTGTCCGACTGGAGTCATCAAACTCATAAACTGGGATTGGTCAACTGTCTGACTGGAGTCATCAAACCGGTCAACTGGGATTGGTCAACTGTCCGACTGGAGTCATCAAACTCATCAACTGGGATTGGTCAACTGTCCGACTGGAGTCATCAAACTGGTCAACTGGGATTGGTCAACTGTGCGACTGGAGACATCAAACTCGTCAACTGGGAGTCACTCAACAGTCCGACTGGAGTCATCAAACTGGTCAACTGGGATTGGTCAACTGTCCGACTGGAGTCATCAAACTGGTCAACTGGGAGTCGATCAACTGTCCGACTGGAGACATCAAACTCGTCAACTGGGATTGGTCAACTGTCTGACTGGAGTCATCAAACTCGTCAACTGGGATTGGTCAACTGTCCGACTGGAGACATCAAACTGGTCAACTGGGAGTCGCTCAACAGTCCGACTGCAGACATCAAACTCGTCAACTGGGATTGCTCAACTGTCCGACTGGAGTCATCAAACTGGTCAACTGGGTGTCGCTCAACTGTCCGACTGGAGTCATCAAACTCGTCAATTGGGATTGGTCAACTGTCCGACTGGAGTCATCAAACTCGTCAACTGGGATTTGTCAACTCTCCGACTGGAGTTATCAAACTCGTCAACTGGGATTGGTCAACTGTCCGACAGGAGTCATCAAACTCGTCAACTGGGATTGGTCAACTGTCCGACTGGAGTAATCAAACTCGTCAACTGGGATTGGTCAACTGTCCGACTGGAGTCATCAAACTCGTCAACTGGGATTGGTAAACTGTCAAACTGGAGTCATCCAACTCGTCAACTGGGATTAGTAAACTGTCAAACTGGAGTCATCCAACTCGTCAACTGGGAATCGCTCAACTGTCCGACTGGAGACATCAAACTGGTCAACTGGGATTGGTCAACTGTCCGACTGGAGTCATCAAACTGGTCAACTGGGATTGGTCAACTGTCCGACTGGAGTCATTAAACCCGTCAACTGGGATTGGTCAACTGTCCGACTGGAGTCATCAAACTCATCAACTCGGATTGGTCAACTGTCCGACTGGAGTCATCTGACTCGTCAACTGGGATTGGTCAACAGTCCGACTGGAGTCATCAAACTCGTCAACTGGGATTGGTCAACTGTCCGATTGGAGACATCAAACTGGTCATCTGGGATTGGTCAACTGTCCGACTGGAATTATCAAACTGGTCAACTGGGAGTCGCTCAACTGTCCGAATGGAGACATCAAACTCGTCAACTGGGATTGGTCAACTGTCCGATTGGAGACATCAAACTGGTCATCTGGGATTGGTCAACTGTCCGACTGGAATTATCAAACTGGTCAACAGGGAGTCGCTCAACTGTCCGACTGGAGTCATCAAACTCATCAACTGGGATTGGTCAACTGTCCGACTGGAGTCATCAAACTGGTCAACTGGGATTGGTCAACTGTCCGACTGGAGTCATCAAACTCGTCAACTGTCCGACTGGAGTCATCAAACTCGTCAACTGGGATTAGTCAACTGTCCGACTGGAGTCATCAAACTTGTCAACTGGGATTGGTCAACTGTCCGACTGGAGTCATCAAACTCGTCAACTGGGATTGGTCAACTGTGCGACTGGAGTCATCAAACTGGTCGACTAGGATTGGTCAACTGTCCGACTGGAGTCATCAAACTCGTCAACTGGGATTGGTCAACTGTCCGACTGGAGTCATCAAACTGGTCAACTGGGAGTCGCTCAACTGTCCGACTGGAGACATCAAACTCGTCAACTGGGATTGGTCAACTGACCGACTGGAGACTTCAAACTGGTCAACTGGGAGTCGCTCAACTGTCCGACTGCAGACATCAAACTCGTCAACTGGGATTGGTCAACTGTCCGACTGCAGTCATCAAACTCGTCAACTGGGATTGGTCAACTGTCCGACTGGAGTCATCAAACTCGTCAACTGGGATTGGTCAACTGTCTGACTGGAGTCATAAGGCTGGTCAACTGGGAGTCGCTCAAATGTCCGACTGGAGTCATCAAACTCGTCAACTGGGAGCTGGTCAACTGTCCGACTGGAGACATCGAACTGGTCAACTGGGAGTCGCTCAACTGTCCGACTGGAGTCATCGAACTGGTCAACTGGGATTGCTCAACTGTCCGACTGGAGTCATCAAACTGGTCAACTGGGAGTCGCTCAACTGTCCGACTGGAGTCATCAAACTCGTCAACTGGGATTTGTCAACTGTCCGACTGGAGTCATCAAACTCGTCAACTGGGATGTGTCAACTGTCCGACTGGAGTTATCAAACTTGTCAACTGGGATTGGTCAACTGTCCGACTGGAGTCATCAAACACGTCATCTGGGAGTCGCTCAACTGTTCGACTGGATTCAACAAACACGTCAACTCGGATTGGTCAACTGTCCGACTGGAGTCATCAAACTTGTCAACTGGGATTGGTCGACTGTCTGACTGGAGTCATCAAACTCGTCAACTGGGATTGGTCAACTGTCAAACTGGAGTCATCAAACTGGTCAACTGGGATTGGTCAACTGTCCGACTGGAGTCATCAAACTCGTCAACTGGGATTGGTCAACTGTCCGACTGGAGTCATCAAACTGGTCAACTTGGAGTCGCTCAACTGTCCGACTGGAGACATCAAATTCGTCAACTGGGATTGGTCAACTGTCCGACTGGAGTCATCAAACTCGTCAACTGGGATTGGTCAACTGTCCGACTGGAGTCATCAAACTCGTCAACTGGGATTGGTCAACTGTCCGACTGGAGTCATCAAACTCGTCAACTGGGATTGGTCAACTGTCCGACTGGAGTCATCAAACTCGTCAACTGGGATTGGTCAACTGTCCGACTGGAGTCATCAAACTGGTCAACTGGGATTGGTCAACTGTCCGACTGGAGTCATCAAACTGGTGAATTGGGATTGGTCAACTGTCCGACTGGAGTCATCAAACTCGTCAACTGGGATTGGTCAACTGTCCGACTGGAGTCATCAAACTCGTCAACTGTCCGAGTGGAGTAATCAAACTCGTCAACTGGGATTGGTCAACTGTCTGACTGGAGTCATCAAACTCGTCAACTGGGAGTTGCTCAACTGTCCGACTGGAGTCATCAAACTCGTCAACTGGGATTGGTCAACTGTCTGACTGGAGTCATCAAACTGGTCAACTGGCAGTCGCTCAACTGTCCGACTGGAGACATCAAACTCGTCAACTGGGATTGGTCAACTGTCCGACTGGAGTCATCAAACTGGTCAACAGGGAGTCGCTCAACTGTCCGACTGGAGTCATCAAACTCATCAACTGGGATTGGTCAACTGTTTGACTGGAGTCATCTAACCGGTCAACTGCGATTGGTCAACTGTCCGACTGGAGTCATCAAACTCGTTAACTGGGATTGGTCAACTGTCCGACTGGAGTCATCAAACTGGTCAACTGGGATTGGTCAACTCTCCGACTGGAGTCATCAAACTCGTCAACTGGGATTGGTCAACTGTGCGACTGGAGACATCAAACTCGTCATCTGGGAGTCACTCAACTGTCCGACTGGAGTCATCAAACTGGTCAACTGGGATTGGTCAACTGTCCGACTGGAGTCATCAAACTGGTCAACTGGGAGTCGCTCAACTGTCCGACTGGAGACATCAAACTGGTCAACTGGGATTGGTCAACTGTCCGACTGGAGACATCAAACTGGTCAACTGGGAGTCGCTCAACTGTCCGACTGCAGTCATCAATCTCGTCAACTGGGATTGGTCAACTTTCTGACTGGAGTCATAAGGCTGGTCAACTGGGAGTCGCTCAAATGTCCGACTGGAGTCATCAAACTCGTCAACTGGGAGCTGGTCAACTGTCTGACTGGAGTCATCACACTGGTCAACTGGGAGTCGCTCAAATGTCCGACTGGAGACATCGAACTGGTCAACTGGGAGTCGCTCAACTGTCCGACTGGAGTCATCGAACTGGTCAACTGGGATTGCTCATCTGTCCGACTGGAGTCATCACACTGGTCAACTGGGAGTCGCTCAACTGTCCGACTGGAGTCATCAAACTCGTCAACTGGGATTGGTCAACTGTCCGACTGGAGTCATCAAACTCGTCAACTGGGATTTGTCAACTGTCCGACTGGAGTCATCAAACTCGTCAACTGGGATTGGTCAACTGTCCGACTGGAGTAATCAAACTCGTCAACTGGGATTGGTCAACTGTCCGACTGGAGTCATCAAACTCGTCAACTGGGAGTCGCTCAACTGTCCGACTGGAGTCATCAAATCGTCAACTGGGATTGGACAACTGTCCGACTGGAGTCATCAAACTCGTCAACTGGGATTTGTCAACTGTCCGACTGGAGTCATCAAACTCGTCAACTGGGATTGGTCAACTGTCCGACTGGAGTCATCAAACTCGTCAACTAGGATTGGTCAACTGTCCGACTGGAGTAATCAAACTCGTCAACTGGGAATCGTTCAACTGTCCGACTTGAGACATCAAACTCGTCAACTGGGATTGGTCAACTGTCCTACTGGAGTCATCAAACTGGTCAACTGGGATTGGTCAACTGTCCGACTGGAGTCATCAAACTCGTCAACTGGGAGTCGCTCAACTGTCCGACTGGAGTCATCAAACTCGTCAACTGGGATTGGTCAACTGTCCGACTGGAGTCATCAAACTCGACAACTGGGATTGGACAACTGTCCGACTGGAGTAATCAAACTCGTCAACTGGGATTGGTCAACTGTCCGACTGGAGTCATCAAACTCGTCAACTGGGAGTCGCTCAACAGCCCGACTGGAGATATCAAACTCGTCAACTGGGATTGGTCAACTGTCCGACTGGAGTCATCAAACTGATCAACTGGGATTGGTCAACTGTCCCACTGGAGTCATCAAACTCGTCAACTGGGATTGGTTTACTGTCCGACTGGAGTCATCAAACTCGTCAACTGGGAGACGCTCAAATGTCCGACTGGAGACATCAAACTCGTCAACTGGGATAGGTCAACTGTCCGACTGGAGTCATTCAATTGGTCAACTGGGAGCTGGTCAACTGTCTGACTGGAGTCATCAAACTGGTCAACTGGCAGTCGCTCAACTGTCCGACTGGAGACATCAAACTCGTCAACTGGGATTAGTCAACTGTCCGACTGGAGTCATCAAACTGGTCAACTGGGAGTCTCTCAACTGTCCGACTGGAGACATCAAACTCGTCAACTAGGATTGGTCAACTGTCCGACTGGAGACTTCAAACTGGTCAACTGGGATTGGTCAACTGTCCGACTGGAGTCATCAAACTGGTCAACTGGGATTGGTCAACTGTCCGACTGGAGTCATCAAACTGGTCAACAGGGAGTCGCACAACTGTCCGACTGGAGTCATCAAACTCATCAACTGGGATTGGTCAAATGTCCGACTGGAGTCATCAAACTCGTCAACTGGGATTGGTCAACTGTCCGACTGGAGTATTCAAACTCGTCAACTGGGATTGGTCAACTGTCCGACTGGAGTCATCACACTGGTCAACTGGGAGTGGCTCAACTGTCCGACTGGAGTCATCAAACCCGTCAACTGGGAGCTGGTCAACTGTCTGACTGGAGTCATCAAACTGGTCAACTGGGAGGCGCTCAACTGTCCGACTGGAGACATCAAACTCGTCAACTGGGATTGGTCAACTGTCCGACTGGAGACATCAAACTGGTCAACTGGGATTGGTCAACTGTCCGACTGGAGTCATCAAACTGGTCAACAGGGAGTCGCTCAACTGTCCGACTGGAGTCATCAAACTCGTCAACTGGGATTGGTCAATTGTCCGACTGGAGTAATCAAACTCGTCAACTGGGATTGGTCAACTGTCCGACTGGAGTCATCAAACTCGTCAACAGGGATTGGTCAACTGTCCGACTGGAGTCATCAAACTCGTCAACTGGGAGTCGCTCAACTGTCACACTGGATTCAACATACACGTCAACTCGGATTGGTCAACTGTCCGACTGGAGTCATCAAACTTGTCAACTGGGATTGGTCGACTGTCCGACTGGAGTCATCAACCTCGTCAACTGGGATTGGTCAACTGTCAAACTGGAGTCATCCAACTCGTCAACTGGGAATCGCTCAACTGTCCGACTGGAGACATCAAACACGTCAACTGGGATTGGTCAACTGTCCGACTGGAGTCATCAAACTGGTGAACTGTCCGACTGGAGTCATCAAACTCGTCAACTGGGAGTCGCTCAACTGTCCGACTGGAGTCATCAAACTCGTCAACTGGGATTTGTCAACTGTACGACTGGAGTCATCAAACTCGTCAACTGGGATTGGACAACTGTCCGACTGGAGTAATCAAACTGGTCAACTGGGATTGGTCAACTGTCCGACTGGAGTCATCAAACTCGTCAACTGGGAGTCGCTCAAAGCCCGACTGGAGACATCAAACTCGTCAACTGGGATTGGTCAACTGTCCGACTGGAGTCATCAAACTGATCAACTGGGATTGGTCAACTGTCCCACTGGAGTCATCAAACTCGTCAACTGGGATTGGTCAACTGTCCGACTGGAGTCATCAAACTCGTCAACTGGGAGACGCTCAACTGTCCGACTGGAGACATCAACCTCGTCAACTGGGATTGGTCAACTGTCCGACTGGAGTCATTCAATTGGTCAACTGGGAGCTGGTCAACTGTCTGACTGGAGTCATCAAACTGGTCAACTGGCAGTCGCTCAACTGTCCGACTGGAGACATCAAACTCGTCAACTGGGATTGTTCAACTGTCCGACTGGAGTCAACAAACTGGTCAACTGGGAGTCGCTCAACTGTCCGACTGCAGTCATCAAACTGGTCAACTGGGATTGGTCAACTGTCCGACTGGAGTCATCAAACTCATCAACTCGGATTGGTCAACTGTCCGACTGGAGTCATCAAACTCGTCAACTGGGATTGGTCAACAGTCCGACTGGAGTCATCAAACTCGTCAACTGGGATTGGTCAACTGTCCGACTGGAGTCATCAAACTCGTCAACTGGGAGTCGCTCAACTGTCCGACTGGAGTCATCAAACTCGTCAACTGGGATTGGTCAACTGTCCGAACTGGAGTCATCAAACTCGTCAACTGGGAGTCGCTCAACTGTCCGACTGGAGACATCATACTCGTCAACTGGGAATGGTCAACTGTCCGACTGGAGACATCAAACTGGTCATCTGGGATTGGTCAACTGTCCCACTGGAATTATCAAACTGGTCAACAGGGAGTCGCTCAACTGTCCGACTGGAGTCATCAAACTCATCAACTGGGATTGGTCAACTGTCCGACTGGAGTCATCAAACTCGTCAACTGGGATTGGTCGACTGTCCGACTGGAGTCATCAAACTCGTCAACTGGGATTGGTCAACTGTCCGACTGGTGTCATCAAACTCGTCAACTGGGATTGGTCAACTGTCCGACTGGAGTCATCAAACTCGTCAACTGGGATTGGTCAACTGTCCGACTGGAGTCATCAAACTCGTCAACTGGGATTGGTCAACTGTCCGACTGGAGTCATCAAACTGGTCAACTGGGAGTCGCTCAACTGTCCGACTGGAGACATCAAACTCATCAACTGGGATTGGTCAACTGTCCGACTGGAGACTTCAAACTGGTCAACTGGGAGTCGCTCAACTGTCTGACTGCAGACATCAAACTCGTCAACTGGGATTGGTCAACTGTCCGACTGCAGTCATCAAACTCGTCAACTGGGATTGGTCAGCTGTCCGACTGGAGTCATCAAACTCGTCAACTGGGATTGGTCAACTGTCTGACTGGAGTCATAAGGCTGGTCAACTGGGAGTCGCTCAAATGTCCTACTGGAGTCATCAAACTCGTCAACTGGGAGCTGGTCAACTGTCCGACTGGAGACATCGAACTGGTCAACTGGGAGTCGCTCAACTGTCCGACTGGAGTCATCGAACTGGTCAACTGGGATTGCTCAACTGTCCGACTGGAGTCATCAAACTGGTCAACTGGGAGTCGCTCAACTGTCCGACTGGAGTCATCAAACTCGTCAACTGGGATTTGTCAACTGTCCGACTGGAGTCATCAAACTCGTCAACTGGGATTGGTCAACTGTCCGACTGGAGTCATCAAACTCGTCAACTGGGATTGGTCAACTGTCCGACAGGAGTCATCAAACTCGTCAACTGGGATTGGTCAACTGTCCGACAGGAGTCATCAAACTCGTCAACTGGGATTGGTCAACTGTCCGACAGGAGTCATCAAACTCGTCAACTGGGGTTGGTCAACTGTCCGACTGGAGTCATCAAACACGTCAACTGCGAGTCGCTCAACTGTTCGACTGGATTCAACAAACTCGTCAACTGGGATTGGTCAACTGTCCGACTGGAGACATCAAACTGGTCAACTGGGATTGGTCAACTGTCCGACTGGAGTCATCAAACTGGTCAACAGGGAGTCGCTCAACTGTCCGACTGGAGTCATCAAACTCGTCAACTGGGATTGGTCAATTGTCCGACTGGAGTAATCAAACTCGTCAACTGGGATTGGTCAACTGTCCGACTGGAGTCATCAAACTCGTCAACTGGGATTGGTCAACTGTCCGACTGGAGTCATCAAACTAGTCAAGTGGGAGTCGCTCAACTGTCCGACTGGATTCAACAAACACGTCAACTCGGATTGGTCAACTGTCCGACTGGAGTCATCAAACTTGTCAACTGGGATTGGTCGACTGTCCGACTGGAGTCAGCAACCTCGTCAACTGGGATTGGTCAACTGTCAAACTGGAGTCATCCAACTCGTCAACTGGGAATCGCTCAACTGTCCGACTGGAGACATCAAACTCGTCAACTGGGTTTGGTCAACTGTCCGACTGGAGTCATCAAACTGGTGAACTGTCCGACTGGAGTCATCAAACTCGTCAACTGGGAGTCGCTCAACTGTCCGACTGGAGTCACCAAACTCGTCAACTGGGATTTGTCAACTGTACGACTGGAGTCATCAAACTCGTCAACTGGGATTGGACAACTGTCCGACTGGAGTAATCAAACTGGTCAACTGGGATTGGTCAACTGTCCGACTGGAGTCATCAAACTCGTCAACTGGGAGTCGCTCAACAGCCCGACTGGAGATATCAAACTCGTCAACTGGGATTGGTCAACTGTCCGACTGGAGTCATCAAACTGATCAACTGGGATTGGTCAACTGCCCCACTGGAGTCATCAAACTCGTCAACTGGGATTGGCCAACTGTCCGACTGGAGTCATCAAACTCGTCATCTGGGAGACGCTCAACTGTCCGACTGGAGACATCAACCTCGTCAACTGGGAGTGGTCAACTGTCCGACTGGAGTCATTCAATTGGTCAACTGGGAGCTGGTCAACTGTCTGACTGGAGTCATCAAACTGGTCAACTGGCAGTCGCTCAACTGTCCGACTGGAGACATCAAACTCGTCAACTGGGATTGTTCAACTGTCCGACTGGAGTCAACAAACTGGTCAACTGGGAGTCGCTCAACTGTCCGACTGCAGTCATCAAACTCGTCAACTGGGATTGGTCAACTGTCCGACTGGAGTCATTAAACCCGTCAACTGGGATTGGTCAACTGTCCGACTGGAGTCATCAAACTCATCAACTCGGATTGGTCAACTGTCCGACTGGAGTCATCAAACTCGTCAACTGGGATTGGTCAACTGTCCGACTGGAGTCATCAAACACGTCAACTGGGATTGGTCAACTGTCCGACTGGAGTCATCAAACTCGTCAACTGGGAGTCGCTCAACTGTCCGACTGGATTCAACAAACACGTCAACTCGGATTGGTCAACTGTCCGACTGGAGTCATCAAACTTGACAACTGGGATTGGTCGACTGTCCGACTGGAGTCATCAACCTCGTCAACTGGGATTGGTCAACTGTCAAACTGGAGTCATCCAACTCGTCAACTGGGAATCGCTCAACTGTCCGACTGGAGACATCAAACTCGTCAACTGGGTTTGGTCAACTGTCCGACTGGAGTCATCAAACTGGTGAACTGTCCGACTGGAGTCATCAAACTCGTCAACTGGGAGTCGCTCAACTGTCCGACTGGAGTCATCAAGCTCGTCAACTGGGATTTGTCAACTGTACGACTGGAGTCATCAAACTCGTCAACTGGGATCAGACAACTGTCCGACTGGAGTAATCAAACTGGTCAACTGGGATTGGTCAACTGTCCGACTGGAGTCATCAAACTCGTCAACTGGGAGTCGCTCAACAGCCCGACTGGAGATATCAAACTCGTCAACTGGGATTGGTCAACTGTCCGACTGGAGTCATCAAACTGATCAACTGGGATTGGTCAACTGTCCCACTGGAGTCATCAAACTCGTCAACTGGGATTGGCCAACTGTCCGACTGGAGTCATCAAACTCGTCAACTGGGAGACGCTCAACTGTCCGACTGGAGACATCAACCTCGTCAACTGGGATTGGTCAACTGTCCGACTGGAGTCATTCAATTGGTCAACTGGGAGCTGGTCAACTGTCTGACTGGAGTCATCAAACTGGTCAACTGGCAGTCGCTCAACTGTCCGACTGGAGACATCAAACTCGTCAACTGGGATTGTTCAACTGTCCGACTGGAGTCAACAAACTGGTCAACTGGGAGTCGCTCAACTGTCCGACTGCAGTCATCAAACTCGTCAACTGGGATTGGTCAACTGTCCGACTGGAGTCATTAAACCCGTCAACTGGGATTGGTCAACTGTCCGACTGGAGTCATCAAACTCATCAACTCGGATTGGTCAACTGTCCGACTGGAGTCATCAAACTCGACAACTGGGATTGGTCAACAGTCCGACTGGAGTCATCAAACTCGTCAACTGGGATTGGTCAACTGTCCGACTGGAGTCATCAAACTCGTCAACTGGGATTGGTCAACAGTCCGACTGGAGTCATCAAACTGGTCAACTGGGAGTCGCTCAACTGTCCGACTGGAGACATCAAACTCGTCAACTGGGATTGGTCAACTGTCCGACTGGAGACTTCAAACTGGTCAACTGGGAGTCGCTCAACTGTCCGACTGCAGACATCAAACTCGTCAACTGGGATTGGTCAACTGTCCGACTGCAGTCATCAAACTCGTCAACTGGGATTGGTCAACTGTCCGACTGGAGTCATCAAACTCGTCAACTGGAATTGGTCAACTGTCTGACTGGAGTCATAAGGCTGGTCAACTGGGAGTCGCTCAAATGTCCGACTGGAGTCATCAAACTCGTCAACTGGGAGCTGGTCAACTGTCCGACTGGAGACATCGAACTGGTCAACTGGGAGTCGCTCAACTGTCCGACTGGAGTCATCGAACTGGTCAACTGGGATTGCTCAACTGTCCGACTGGAGTCATCAAACTGGTCAACTGGGATTTGTCAACTGTCCGACTGGAGTCATCAAACTCGTCAACTGGGATTGGTCAGCTGTCCGACAGGAGTCATCAAACTCGTCAACTGGGATTGGTCAACTGTCCGACTGGAGTAATCAAACTTGTCAACTGGGATTGGTCAACTGTCCGACTGGAGTCATCAAACACGTCAACTGGGAGTCGCTCAACTGTTCGACTGGATTCAACAAACTCGTCAACTGGGATTGGTCAACTGTCCGACTGGAGACATCAAACTGGTCAACTGGGATTGGTCAACTGTCCGACTGGAGTCATCAAACTGGTCAACAGGGATTGGTCAATTGTCCGACTGGAGTAATCAAACTCGTCAACTGGGATTGGTCAACTGTCCGACTGGAGTCATCAAACTCGTCAACTGGGATTGGTCAACTGTCCGACTGGAGTCATCAAACTCGTCAACTGGGAGTCGCTCAACTGTCCGACTGGAGACATCAAACTCGTCAACTGGGATTGGTCAACTGTCCGACTGGAGTCATCAAACTGGTGAACTGTCCGACTGGAGTCATCAAACTCGTCAACTGGGAGTCGCTCAACTGTACGACTGGAGTCATCAAACTGGTCAACTGGGATTGGTGAACTGTCCGACTGGAGTCATCAAACTCGTCAACTGGGAGTCGCTCAACAGCCCGACTGGAGATATCAAACTCGTCAACTGGGATTGGTCAACTGTCCGACTGGAGTCATCAAACTGATCAACTGGGATTGGTCAACTGTCCCACTGGAGTCATCAAACTCGTCAACTGGGATTGGCCAACTGTCCGACTGGAGTCATCAAACTCATCAACTCGGATTGGTCAACTGTCCTACTGGAGTCATCAAACTCGTCAACTGGGATTGGTCAACAGTCCGACTGGAGTCATCAAACTCGTCAACTGGGATTGGTCAACTGTCCGACTGGAGTCATTCAATTGGTCAACTGGGAGCTGGTCAACTGTCTGACTGGAGTCATCAAACTGGTCAACTGGGATTGTTCAACTGTCCGACTGGAGTCAACAAACTGGTCAACAGGGAGTCGCTCAACTGTCCGACTGGAGACATCAAACTCGTCAACTGGGATTGTTCAACTGTCCGACTGGAGTCAACAAACTGGTCAACTGGGAGTCGCTCAACTGTCCGACTGCAGTCATCAAACTCGTCAACTGGGATTGGTCAACTGTCCGACTGGAGTCATTAAACCCGTCAACTGGGATTGGTCAACTGTCCGACTGGAGTCATCAAACTCATCAACTCGGATTGGTCAACTCTCCGACTGGAGTCATCAAACTCGTCAACTGGGATTGGTCAACAGTCCGACTGGAGTCATCAAACTCGTCAACTGGGATTGGTCAACTGTCCGACTGGAGTCATCAAACTGGTCAACTGGGAGTCGCTCAACTGTCCGATTGGAGACATCAAACTCGTCAACTGGGATTGCTCAACTGTCCGACTGGAGACATCAAACTGGTCAACAGGGAGTCGCTCAACTGTCCGACTGGAGTCATCAAACTCATCAACTGGGATTGGTCAACTGTCCGACTGGAGTCATCAAACTCGTCAACTGGGATTGGTCTACTGTCCGACTGGAGTCATCAAACTCGTCAACTGGGATTGGTCAACCGTCCGACTGGTGTCATCAAACTCGTCAACTGGGATTGGTCAACTGTCCGACTGGAGTCATCAAACTCGTCAACTGGGATTGGTCAACTGTCCGACTGGAGTCATCCAACTCGTCAACTGGGATTGGTCAACTGTCCGACTGGAGTCATCAAACTCGTCAACTGTCCGACTGGAGTCATCAAACTCGTCAACTGGGATTAGTCAACTGTCCGACTGGAGTCATCAAACTTGTCAACTGGGATTGGTCAACTGTCCGACTGGAGTCATCAAACTCGTCAACTGGGATTGGTCAACTGTCCGACTGGAGTCATCAAACTGGTCAACTGGGATTGGTCAACTGTCCGACTGGAGTCATCAAACTCGTCAACTGGGATTGGTCAACTGTCCGACTGGAGTCATCAATCTGGTCAACTGGGAGTCGCTCAACTGTCCGACTGGAGACATCAAACTCGTCAACTGGGATTGGTCAACTGTCCGACTGGAGACTTCAAACTGGTCAACTGGGAGTCGCTCAACTGTCCGACTGCAGACATCAAACTCGTCAACTGGGATTGGTCAACTGTCCGACTGCAGTCATCAAACTCGTCAACTGGGATTGGTCAACTGTCCGACTGGAGTCATCAAACTCGTCAACTGGGATTGGTCAACTGTCTGACTGGAGTCATAAGGCTGGTCAACTGGGAGTCGCTCAAATGTCCGACTGGAGTCATCAAACTCGTCAACTGGGAGCTGGTCAACTGTCCGACTGGAGACATCGAACTGGTCAACTGGGAGTCGCTCAACTGTCCGACTGGAGTCATGGAACTGGTCAACTGGGATTGCTCAACTGTCCGACTGGAGTCATCAAACTGGTCAACTGGGAGTCGCTCAACTGTCCGACTGGAGTCATCAAACTCGTCAACTGGGATTTGTCAACTGTCCGACTGGAGTCATCAAACTCGTCAACTGGGATGTGTCAACTGTCCGACTGGAGTCATCAAACTCGTCAACTGGGATTGGTCAACTGTCCGACTGGAGTCATCAAACACGTCAACTGGGAGTCGCTCAACTGTTCGACTGGATTCAACAAACACGTCAACTCGGATTGGTCAACTGTCCGACTGGAGTCATCAAACTTGTCAACTGGGATTGGTCGACTGTCTGACTGGAGTCATCAAACTCGTCAACTGGGATTGGTCAACTGTCAAACTGGAGTCATCAAACTGGTCAACTGGGATTGGTCAACTGTCCGACTGGAGTCATCAAACTCGTCAACTGGGATTGGTCAACTGTCCGACTGGAGTCATTAAACTGGTCAACTGGGAGTCGCTCAACTGTGCGACTGGAGACATCAAATTCGTCAACTGGGATTGGTCAACTGTCCGACTGGAGTCATCAAACTCGTCAACTGGGATTGGTCAACTGTCCGACTGGAGTCATCAAACTCGTCAACTGGGATTGGTCAACTGTCCGACTGGAGTAATCAAACTCGTCAAATGGGATTGGTCAACTGTCCGACTGGAGTCATCAAACTCGTCAACTGGGATTGGTCAACTGTCCGACTAGAGTCATCAAACTCGTCAACTGGGATTGGTCAACTGTCCGACTGGAGTCATCAAACTGGTCAACTGGGATTGGTCAACTGTCCGACTGGAGTCATCAAACTGGTGAATTGGGATTGGTCAACTGTCCGACTGGAGTCATCAAACTCGTCAACTGGGATTGGTCAACTGTCCGACTGGAGTCATCAAACTCGTCCACTGTCCGAGTGGAGTAATCAAACTCGTCAACTGGGATTGGTCAACTGTCTGACTGGAGTCATCAAACTCGTCAACTGGGAGTCGCTCAACTGTCCGACTGGAGTCATCAAACTCGTCAACTGGGATTGGTCAACTGTCTGACTGGAGTCATCAAAATGGTCAACTGGCAGTCGCTCAACTGTCCGACTGGAGACATCAAACTCGTCAACTGGGATTGGTCAACTGTCCGACTGGAGTCATCAAACTGGTCAACAGGGAGTCGCTCAACTGTCCGACTGGAGTCATCAAACTCATCAACTGGGATTGGTCAACTGTCTGACTGGAGTCATCTAACCGGTCAACTGCGATTGGTCAACTGTCCGACTGGAGTCATCAAACTCGTTAACTGGGATTGGTCAACTGTCCGACTGGAGTCATCAAACTGGTCAACTGGGATTGATCAACTCTCCGACTGGAGTCATCAAGCTCGTCAACTGGGATTGGTCAACTGTGCGACTGGAGACATCAAACTCGTCAACTGGGAGTCACTCAACTGTCCGACTGGAGTCATCAAACTGGTCAACTGGGATTGGTCAACTGTCCGACTGGAGTCATCAAACTGGTCAACTGGGAGTCGCTCAACAGTCCGACTGGAGACATCAAACTGGTCAACTGGGATTGGTCAACTGTCCGACTGGAGACATCAAACTGGTCAACTGGGAGTCGCTCAACTGTCCGACTGCAGTCATCAAACTCGTCAACTGGGGTTGGTCAACTGTCCGACTGGAGTCATCAAACTCGTCAACTGGGATTGGTCAACTTTCTGACTGGTGTCATAAGGCTGGTCAACTGGGAGTCGCTCAAATGTCCGACTGGAGTCATCAAACTCGTCAACTGGGAGCTGGTCAACTGTCTGACTGGAGTCATCAAACTGGTCAACTGGGAGTCGCTCAAATGTCTGACTGGAGACATCGAACTGGTCAACTGGGAGTCGCTCAACTGTCCGACTGGAGTCATCGAACTGGTCAACTGGGATTGCTCATCTGTCCGACTGGAGTCATCAAACTGGTCAACTGGGAGTCGCTCAACTGTCCGACTGGAGTCATCAAACTCGTCAACTGGGATTGGTCAACTGTCCGACTTGAGTCATCAAACTCGTCAACTGGGATTTGTCAACTGTCCGACTGGAATCATCAAACACGTCAACTGGGATTGGTCAACTGTCCGACTGGAGTAATCAAACTCGTCAACTGGGATTGGTCAACTGTGCGACTGGAGTCATCAAACTCGTCAACTGGGAGTCGCTCAACTGTCCGACTGGAGTGATCAAATCGTCAACTGGGATTGGTCAACTGTCTGACTGGAGTCATCAAACTCGTCAACTGGGATTTGTCAACTGTCCGACTGGAGTCATCAAACTCGTCAACTGGGATTGGTCAACTGTCCGACTGGAGTAATCAAACTCGTCAACTGTGATTCCTCAACTGTCCGACTGGATTCAACAAACACGTCTACTCGGATTGGTCAACTGTCCGACTGGATTCATCAAACTTGTCAACTGGGATTGGTCAACTGTCAAACTGGAGTCATCCAACTCGTCAACTGGGAATCGTTCAACTGTCCGACTTGAGACATCAAACTCGTCAACTGGGATTGGTCAACTGTCCTACTGGAGTCATCAAACTGGTCAACTGGGATTGGTCAACTGTCCGACTGGAGTCATCAAACTCGTCAACTGGGAGTCGCTCCACTGTCCGACTGGAGTCATCAAACCCGTCAACTGGGATTGGTCAACTGTCCGACTGGAGTCATCAAACTCGTCAACTGGGATTGGACAACTGTCCGACTGGAGTAATCAAACTCGTCAACTGGGATTGGTCAACTGTACGACTGGAGACATCAAACTCGTCAACTGGGAGTCGCTCAACAGCCCGACTGGAGATATCAAACTCGTCAACTGGGATTGGTCAACTGTCCGACTGGAGTCATCAAACTGATCAACTGGGATTGGTCAACTGTCCCACTGGAGTCATCAAACTCGTCAAGTGGGATTGGTTTACTGTCCGACTGGAGTCATCAAACTCGTCAACTGGGAGTCGATCAACTGTCCGACTGGAGTCATCGAACTGATCAACTGGGATTGGTCAACTGTCCGACTGGAGTCATCAAACTCGTCAAGTGGGATTGGTCAACTGTCCGACTGGAGTCATCAAACTCGTCAACTGGGAGTCGATCAACTGTCCGACTGGAGTCATCAAACTGATCAACTGGGAGACGCTCAAATGTCCGACTGGAGACATCAAACTCGTCAACTGGGATTGGTCAAATGTCCGACTGGAGTCATTCAATTGGTCAACTGGGAGCTGGTCAACTGTCTGACTGGAGTCATCAAACTGGTCAACTGGCAGTCGCTCAACTGTCTGACTGGAGATATCAAACTCGTCAACTGGGAGTCGCTCAACTGTCTGACTGGAGATATCAAACTCGTCAACTGGGATTGGTCAACTGCCCGACTGGAGTCATCAAACTCGTCAACTGGGATTGGTCAACTGTCCGACTGGAGTCATCAAACTGGTCAACTGGCAGTCGCTCAACTGTCTGACTGGAGTCATCAAACTCGTCAACTAGGATTGGTCAACTGTCCGACTGGAGACATCAAACTGGTCATCTGGGATTGGTCAACTGTCCGACTGGAGTCATCAAACTGGTCAACAGGGAGTCTCTCAACTGTCCGACTGGAGACATCAAACTCGTCAACTGGGATTGGTCAACTGTCCGACTGGAATCTTCAAACTCGTCAACTGGGATTGGTCAACTGTCCGACTGGAGTCATCAAACTCGTCAACTGGGATTGGTCAACTGTCCGACTGGAGACCTCAAACTGGTCAACTGGGATTGGTCAACTGTCCGACTGGAGTCATCAAACTGGTCAACAGGGAGTCGCTCAACTGTCCGACTGGAGTCATCAAACTCATCAACTGGGATTGGTCAAATGTCCGACTGGAGTCATCAAACTCGTCAACTGGGATTGGTCAACTGTCCGACTGGAGTATTCAAACTCGTCAACTGGAATTGGTCAACTGTCCGAGTGGAGTCATCAAACTCGTCAACTGGGAGTCGCTCAACTGTCCGACTGCAGACATCAAACTCGTCAACTGGGATTGGTCAACTGTCCTACTGGAGTCATCAAATTCGTCAACTGGGATTGTTCAAATGTCCGACTGGAGTCATCAAACTCGTCAACTGGGAGCTGGTCAACTGTCTGACTGGAGTCATCAAACTCGTCAACTGGGATTGGTCAACTGTCCGACTGGAGACATCAAACTGGTCAACTGGGATTGGTCAACTGTCCGACTGGAGTCATCAAACTGGTCAACAGGGAGTCGCTCAACTGACCGACTGGAGTCACCAAACTCGTCAACTGGGATTGGTCAATTGTCCGACTGGAGGAATCAAACTCGTCAACTGGGATTGGTCAACTGTCCGACTGGAGTCATCAAACTCGTCAACTGGGATTGGTCAACTGTCCGACTGGAGTCATCAAACTCGTCAACTGGGAGTCGCGCAACTGTCCGACTGGATTCAACAAACACGTCAACTCGGATTGGTCAACTGTCCGACTGGAGTCATCAAACTTGTCAACTGGGATTGGTCGACTGTCCGACTGGAGTCATCAACCTCGTCAACTGGGATTGGTCAACGGTCCGACTGGAGTCATCAAACTGGTGAACTGTCCGACTGGAGTCATCAAACTCGTCAACTGGGAGTCGTTCAACTGTCCGACTGGAGTCATCAAACTCGTCAACTGGGATTTGTCAACTGTACGACTGGAGTCATCAAACTCGTCAACTGGGATTGGACAACTGTCCGACTGGAGTAATCAAACTGGTCAACTGGGATTGGTCAACTGTCCGACTGGAGTCATCAAACTCGTCAACTGGGAGTCGCTCAACAGCCCGACTGGAGATATCAAACTCGTCAACTGGGATTGGTCAACTGTCCGACTGGAGTCATCAAACTGATCAACTGGAATTGGTCAACTTTCCCACTGGAGTCATCAAACTCGTCAACTGGGATTGGTCAACTGTCCGACTGGAGTCATCAAACTCGTCAACTGGGAGACGCTCAACTGTCCGACTGGCGACATCAACCTCGTCAACTGGGATTGGTCAACTGTCCGACTGGAGTCATTCAATTGGTCAACTGGGAGCTGGTCAACTGTCTGACTGGAGTCATCAAACTGGTCAACTGGGAGGCGCTCAACTGTCCGACTGGAGACATCAAACTCGTCAACTGGGATTGGTCAACTGTCCGACTGGAGACATCAAACTGGTCAACTGGGATTGGTCAACTGTCCGACTGGAGTCATCAAACTGGTCAACAGGGAGTCGCGCAACTGTCCGACTGGAGTCATCAAACTCGTCAACTGGGAGTCGCTCAACAGCCCGACTGGAGATATCAAACTCGTCAACTGGGATTGGTCAACTGTCCGACTCGAGTCATCAAACTGATCAACTGGGATTGGTCAACTTTCCCACTGGAGTCATCAAACTCGTCAACTGCGATTGGTCAACTGTCCGACTGGAGTCATCAAACTCGTCAACTGGGAGACGCTCAACTGTCCGACTGGCGACATCAACCTCGTCAACTGGGATTGGTCAACTGTCCGACTGGAGTCATTCAATTGGTCAACTGGGAGCTGGTCAACTGTCTGACTGGAGTCATCAAACTGGTCAACTGGGAGGCGCTCAACTGTCCGACTGGAGACATCAAACTCGTCAACTGGGATTGGTTAACTGTCCGACTGGAGACATCAAACTGGTCAACTGGGATTGGTCAACTGTCCGACTGGAGTCATCAAACTGGTCACCAGGGAGTCGCGCAACTGTCCGACTGGAGTCATCAAACTCGTCAACTGGGATTGGTCAATTGTCCGACTGGAGTAATCAAACTCGTCAACTGGGATTGGTCAACTGTCCGACTGGAGTCATCAAACTGGTCAACTGGGATTGGTCAACTGTCCGACTGGAGTCATCAAACTGGTCAACTGGGAGTCGATCAACTGTCCGACTGGAGTCATCAAACTGGTGAACTGGGATTGGTCAACTGTCCGACTGGAGTCATCAAACTCGTCAACTGGGATTGGTCAACTGTCCGACTGGAGTCATCAAACTCGTCAACTGTCCGAGTGGAGTCATCAAACTCGTCAACTGGGATTGGTCAACTGTCCGACTGGAGTCATCAAACTCGTCAACTGGGATTGGTCAACTGTCCGACTGGAGTCATCAAACTTGTCAACTGGGATTGGTCAACTGTCCGACTGGAGTCATCAAACTCGTCAACTGGGATTGGTCAACTGTCCGACTGGAGTCATCAAACTGGTCAACTGGGATTGGTCAACTGTCCGACTGGAGTCATCAAACTGGTCAACTGGGATTGGTCAACTGTCCGACTGGAGTCATCAAACTGGTCAACTGGGAGTCGCTCAACTGTCCGACTGGAGACATCAAACTGGTCAACTGGGATTGGTCAACTGCCCGACTGGAGACATCAAACTGGTCAACTGGGAGTCGCTCAACTGTCCGACTGCAGACATCAAACCCGTCAACTGGGATTGGTCAACTGTCCGACTGCAGTCATCAAACTCGTCAACTGGGATTGGTCAACTGTCCGACTGGAGTCATAAAACTCGTCAACTGGGATTGGTCAACTGTCCGACTGGTGTCATCAAACCCGTCAACTGGGATTGGTCAACTGTCCGACTGCAGTCATCAAACTCGTCAACTGTGATTGGTCAACTGTCCGACTGGAGTCATCAAACTCGTCAAATTGGATTGGTCAACTGTCTGACTGGAGTCATAAGGCTGGTCAACTGGGAGTCGCTCAAATGTCCGACTGGAGTCATCAAACTCGTCAACTGGGAGCTGGTCAACTGTCCGACTGGAGACATCGAACTGGTCAACTGGGAGTCGCTCAAATGTCCGACTGGAGTCATCGAATTGGTCAACTGGGATTGCTCAACTGTCCGACTGGAGTCATCAAACTGGTCAACTGGGAGTCGCTCAACTGTCCGACTGGAGTCATCAAACTCGTCAACTGGGATTGGTCAACTGTCCGACAGGAGTCATCAAACTCGTCAACTGGGATTGGTCAACGGTCCGACTGGAGTAATCAAACTCGTCAACTGGGATTGGTCAATTGTCCGACTGGAGTCATCAAACTCGTCAACTGGGAGTCGCTCAACTGTCCGACTGGAGTCATCAAACTCGTCAACTGGGATTGCTCAACTGTCCGATTGGAGTCATCAAACTGGTCAACTGGGAGCCGCTCAACTGTCCGACTGGAGTCATCAAACTCGTCAACTGGGATTGGTCAACTTTCCGACAGGAGTCATCAAACTCGTCAACTGGGATTGGTCAACTGTCCTACTGGAGTCATCAAATTCGTCAACTGGGATTGGTCAAATGTCCGACTGGAGTCATCAAACTCGTCAACTGGGAGCTGGTCAACTGTCTGACTGGAGTCATCAAACTGGTCAACTGGGAGGCGCTCAACTGTCGGACTGGAGACATCAAACTCGTCAACTGGGATTGGTCAACTGTCCGACTGGAGACATCAAACTCGTCAACTGGGATTGGTCAACGGTCCGACTGGAGTCATCAAACTGGTGAACTGTCCGACTGGAGTCATCAAACTCGTCAACTGGGAGTCGCTCAACTGTCCGACTGGAGTCATCAAACTCGTCAACTGGGATTTGTCAACTGTACGACTGGAGTCATCAAACTCGTCAACTGGGATTGGACAACTGTCCGACTGGAGTAATCAAACTGGTCAACTGGGATTGGTCAACTGTCCGACTGGAGTCATCAAACTCGTCAACTGGGAGTCGCTCAACAGCCCGACTGGAGATATCAAACTCGTCAACTGGGATTGGTCAACTGTCCGACTGGAGTCATCAAACTGATCAACTGGGATTGGTCAACTTTCCCACTGGAGTCATCAAACTCGTCAACTGGGATTGGTCAACTGTCCGACTGGAGTCATCAAAGTCGTCAACTGGGAGACGCTCAACTGTCCGACTGGCGACATCAACCTCGTCAACTGGGATTGGTCAACTGTCCGACTGGAGTCATTCAATTGGTCAACTGGGAGCTGGTCAACTGTCTGACTGGAGTCATCAAACTGGTCAACTGGGATTGGTCAACTGTCCGACTGGAGACATCAAACTGGTCAACTGGGATTGGTCAACTGTCCGACTGGAGTCATCAAACTGGTCAACAGGGAGTCGCGCAACTGTCCGACTGGAGTCATCAAACTCGTCAACTGGGAGTCGCTCAACAGCCCGACTGGAGATATCAAACTCGTCAACTGGGATTGGTCAACTGTCCGACTGGAGTCATCAAACTGATCAACTGGGATTGGTCAACTTTCCCACTGGAGTCATCAAACTCGTCAACTGGGATTGGTCAACTGTCCGACTGGAGTCATCAAACTCGTCAACTGGGAGACGCTCAACTGTCCGACTGGCGACATCAACCTCGTCAACTGGGATTGGTCAACTGTCCGACTGGAGTCATTCAATTGGTCAACTGGGAGCTGGTCAACTGTCTGACTGGAGTCTTCAAACTGGTCAACTGGGAGGCGCTCAACTGTCCGACTGGAGACATCAAACTCGTCAACTGGGATTGGTCAACTCTCCGACTGGAGACATCAAACTGGTCAACTGGGATTGGTCAACTGTCCGACTGGAGTCATCAAACTGGTCAACAGGGAGTCGCGCAACTGTCCGACTGGAGTCATCAAACTCGTCAACTGGGATTGGTCAATTGTCCGACTGGAGTAATCAAACTCGTCAACTGGGATTGGTCAACTGTCCGACTGGAGTCATCAAACTGGTCAACTGGGATTGGTCAACTGTCCGACTGGAGTCATCAAACTGGTCAACTGGGAGTCGATCAACTGTCCGACTGGAGTCATCAAACTGGTGAACTGGGATTGGTCAACTGTCCGACTGGAGTCATCAAACTCGTCAACTGGGATTGGTCAACTGTCCGACTGGAGTCATCAAACTCGTCAACTGTCCGAGTGGAGTCATCAAACTCGTCAACTGGGATTGGTCAACTGTCCGACTGGAGTCATCAAACTCGTCAACTGGGATTGGTCAACTGTCCGACTGGAGTCATCAAACTTGTCAATTGGGATTGGTCAACTGTCCGACTGGAGTCATCAAACTCGTCAACTGGGATTGGTCAACTGTCCGACTGGAGTCATCAAACTGGTCAACTGGGATTGGTCAACTGTCCGACTGGAGTCATCAAACTGGTCAACTGGGATTGGTCAACTGTCCGACTGGAGTCATCAAACTGGTCAACTGGGAGTCGATCAACTGTCCGACTGGAGACATCAAATTTGTCAACTGGGATTGGTCAACTGTCCGACTGGAGTCATCAAACTGGTCAACTGGGAGTCGCTCAACTGTCCGACTGGAGACATCAAACTGGTCAACTGGGATTGGTCAACTGCCCGACTGGAGACATCAAACTGGTCAACTGGGAGTCGCTCAACTGTCCGACTGCAGACATCAAACCCGTCAACTGGGATTGGTCAACTGTCCGACTGCAGTCATCAAACTCGTCAACTGGGAATGGTCAACTGTCCGACTGGAGTCATCAAACTCGTCAAATTGGATTGGTCAACTGTCTGACTGGAGTCATAAGGCTGGTCAACTGGGAGTCGCTCAAATGTCCGACTGGAGTCATCAACTCGTCAACTGGGAGCTGGTCAACTGTCCGACTGGAGACATCGAACTGGTCAACTGGGAGTCGCTCAAATGTCCGACTGGAGTCATCGAACTGGTCAACTGGGATTGCTCAACTGTCCGACTGGAGTCATCAAACTGGTCAACTGGGAGTCGCTCAACTGTCCGACTGGAGTCATCAAACTCGTCAACTGGGATTGGTCAAATGTCCGACTGGAGTCATCAAACTCGTCAACTGGGATTGCTCAACTGTCCGATTGGAGTCATCAAACTGGTCAACTGGGAGCCGCTCAACTGTCCGACTGGAGTCATCAAACTCGTCAACTTGTATTGGTCAACTTTCCGACAGGAGTCATCAAACTCGTCAACTGGGATTGATCAACTGTCCTACTGGAGTCATCAAATTCGTCAACTGGGATTGGTCAAATGTCCGACTGGAGTCATCAAACTCGTCAACTGGGAGCTGGTCAACTGTCTGACTGGAGTCATCAAACTGGTCAACTGGGAGGCGCTCAACTGTCCGACTGGAGACATCAAACTCGTCAACTGGGATTGGTCAACTGTCCGACTGGAGACATCAAACTGGTCAACTGGGATTGGTCAACTGTCCGACTGGAGTCATCAAACTCGTCAACTGGGAGTCGCTCAACTGTCCGACTGGAGTCATCAAACTCGTCAACTGGGATTGGTCAATTGTCCGACTGGAGTAATCAAACTCGTCAACTGGGATTGGTCAACTGTCCGACTGGAGTCATCAAACTCGTGAACTGGGATTGGTCAATTGTCCGACTGGAGTAATCAAACTCGTCCACTGGGATTGGTCAACTGTCCGACTGGAGTCATCAAACTCGTCAACTGGGATTGGTCAACTGTCCGACTGGAGTCATCAAACTCGTCAACTGGGAGTCGCTCAACTGTCCGACTGGATTCAACAAACACGTCAACTCGGATTGGTCAACTGTCCGACTGGAGTCATCAAACTTGTCAACTGGGATTGGTCGACTGTCCGATTGGAGTCATCAACCTCGTCAACTGGGATTGGTCAACTGTCAAACTGGAGTCATCCAACTCGTCAACTGGGAATCGCTCAACTGTCCGACTGGAGACATCAAACTCGCCAACTGGGATTGGTCAACTGTCCGACTGGAGTCATCAATCTCGTCAACTGGGAGTCGCTCAACTGTCCGACTGGAGTCATCAAACTCGTCAACTGGGATTTGTCAACTGTACGACTGGAGTCATCAAACTCGTCAACTGGGATTGGACAACTGTCCGACTGGAGTAATCAAACTGGTCAACTGGGATTGGTCAACTGTCCGACTGGAGTCATCAAACTCGTCAACTGGGAGTCGCTCAACAGCCCGACAGGAGATATCAAACTCGTCAACTGGGATTGGTCAACTGTCCGACTGGAGTCATCAAACTGATCAACTGGGATTGGTCAACTGTCCCACTGGAGTCATCAAACTCGTCAACTGGGATTGGTCAACTGTCCGACTGGAGTCATCAAACTCGTCAACTGGGAGACGCTCAACTGTCCGACTGGAGACATCAACCTCGTCAACTGGGAGTCGCTCAACAGCCCGACTGGAGATATCAAACTCGTCAACTGGGATTGGTCAACTGTCCGACTGGAGTCATCAAACTGATCAACTGGGATTGGTCAACTTTCCCACTGGAGTCATCAAACTCGTCAACTGGGATTGGTCAACTGTCCGACTGGAGTCATCAAACTCGTCAACTGGGAGACGCTCAACTGTCCGACTGGCGACATCAACCTCGTCAACTGGGATTGGTCAACTGTCCGACTGGAGTCATTCAATTGGTCAACTGGGAGGCGCTCAACTGTCCGACTGGAGACATCAAACTCGTCAACTGGGATTGGTCAACTGTCCGACTGGAGACATCAAACTGGTCAACTGGGATTGGTCAACTGTCCGACTGGAGTCATCAAACTGGTCAACAGGGAGTCGCGCAACTGTCCGACTGGAGTCATCAAACTCGTCAACTGGGAGTCGCTCAACAGCCCGACTGGAGATATCAAACTCGTCAACTGGGATTGGTCAACTGTCCGACTGGAGTCATCAAACTGATCAACTGGGATTGGTCAACTTTCCCACTGGAGTCATCAAACTCGTCAACTGGGATTGGTCAACTGTCCGACTGGAGTCATCAAACTGGTCAACAGGGAGTCGCGCAACTGTCCGACTGGAGTCATCAAACTCGTCAACTGGGATTGGTCAATTGTCCGACTGGAGTAATCAAACTCGTCAACTGGGATTGGTCAACTGTCCGACTGGAGTCATCAAACTGGTCAACTGGGATTGGTCAACTGTCCGACTGGAGTCATCAAACTGGTCAACTGGGAGTCGATCAACTGTCCGACTGGAGTCATCAAACTGGTGAACTGGGATTGGTCAACTGTCCGACTGGAGTCATCAAACTCGTCAACTGGGATTGGTCAACTGTCCGACTGGAGTCATCAAACTCGTCAACTGGGATTGGTCAACTGTCCGACTGGAGTCATCAAACTTGTCAACTGGGATTGGTCAACTGTCCGACTGGAGTCATCAAACTCGTCAACTGGGATTGGTCAACTGTCCGACTGGAGTCATCAAACTGGTCAACTGGGATTGGTCAACTGTCCGACTGGAGTCATCAAACTGGTCAACTGGGATTGGTCAACTGTCCGACTGGAGTCATCAAACTGGTCAACTGGGAGTCGATCAACTGTCCGACTGGAGACATCAAACTGGTCAACTGGGATTGGTCAACTGCCCGACTGGAGACATCAAACTGGTCAACTGGGAGTCGCTCAACTGTCCGACTGCAGACATCAAACCCGTCAACTGGGATTGGTCAACTGTCCGACTGCAGTCATCAAACTCGTCAACTGGGATTGGTCAACTGTCTGACTGGAGTCATAAGGCTGGTCAACTGGGAGTCGCTCAAATGTCCGACTGGAGTCATCAAACTCGTCAACTGGGAGCTGGTCAACTGTCCGACTGGAGACATCGAACTGGTCAACTGGGAGTCGCTCAAATGTCCGACTGGAGTCATCGAACTGGTCAACTGGGATTGCTCAACTGTCCGACTGGAGTCATCAAACTGGTCAACTGGGAGTCGCTCAACTGTCCGACTGGAGTCATCAAACTCGTCAACTGTGATTGGTCAAATGTCCGACTGGAGTCATCAAACTCGTCAACTGGGATTGGTCAACTGTCCGACAGGAGTCATCAAACTCGTCAACTGGGATTGGTCAACTGTCCGACTGGAGTAATCAAACTCGTCAACTGGGATTGGTCAATTGTCCGACTGGAGTCATCAAACTCGTCAACTGGGAGTCGCTCAGCTGTCCGACTGGAGTCATCAAACTCGTCAACTGGGATTGCTCAACTGTCCGATTGGAGTCATCAAACTGGTCAACTGGGAGCCGCTCAACTGTCCGACTGGAGTCATCAAACTCGTCAACTGGGATTGGTCAACTTTCCGACAGGAGTCATCAAACTCGTCAACTGGGATTGGTCAACTGTCCTACTGGAGTCATCAAATTCGTCAACTGGGATTGGTCAAATGTCCGACTGGAGTCATCAAACTCGTCAACTGGGAGCTGGTCAACTGTCTGACTGGAGTCATCAAACTGGTCAACTGGGAGGCGCTCAACTGTCCGACTGGAGACATCAAACTCGTCAACTGGGATTGGTCAACTGTCCGACTGGAGACATCAAACTGGTCAACTGGGATTGGTCAACTGTCCGACTGGAGTCATCAAACTCGTCAACTGGGAGTCGCTCAACTGTCCGACTGGAGTCATCAAACTCGTCAACTGGGATTGGTCAATTGTCCGACTGGAGTAATCAAACTCGTCAACTGGGATCGGTCAACTGTCCGACTGGAGTCATCAAACTCGTCAACTGGGATTGGTCAATTGTCCGACTGGAGTAATCAAACTCGTCAACTGGGATTGGTCAACTGTCCGACTGGAGTCATCAAACTCGTCAACTGGGATTGGTCAACTGTCCGACTGGAGTCATCAAACTCGTCAACTGGGAGTCGCTCAACTGTCCGACTGGATTCAACAAACACGTCAACTCGGATTGGTCAACTGTCCGACTGGAGTCATCAAACTTGTCAACTGGGATTGGTCGACTGTCCGATTGGAGTCATCAACCTCGTCAACTGGGATTGGTCAACTGTCAAACTGGAGTCATCCAACTCGTCAACTGGGAATCGCTCAACTGTCCGACTGGAGACATCAAACTCGCCAACTGGGATTGGTAAACTGTCTGACTGGAGTCATCAAACTCGTCAACTGGGATTGGTCAACTGTCCGACTGGAGTCATCAAACTCGTCAACTGGGAGACGCTCAACTGTCCGACTGGAGACATCAACCTCGTCAACTGGGATTGGTCAACTGTCCGACTGGAGTCATTCAATTGGTCAACTGGGAGCTGGTCAACTGTCTGACTGGAGTCATCAAACTGGTCAACTGGGAGGCGCTCAACTGTCCGACTGGAGACATCAAACTCGTCAACTGGGATTGGTCAACTGTCCGACTGGAGACATCAAACTCGTCAACTGGGATTGGTCAACTGTCCGACTGGAGTCATCAAACTCTCCAACTGGGATTGGTCAACTGTCTGACTGGAGTCAGAAGGCTGGTCAACTGGGAGTCGCTCAAATGTCCGACTGGAGTCATCAAACTCGTCAACTGGGAGCTGGTCAACTGTCCGACTGGAGTAATCAACCTCGTCAAATGGGATTGGTCAAATGTCCGACTGGAGTCATCAAACTCGTCAACTGGGATTGGTCAACTGTCCGACTGGAGGCATCAAACTCGTCAACTGGGATTGGTCTACTGTCCGACTGGAGTTATCAAACTCGTCAACTGGGATTGGTCAACTGTCCGACTGGTGTCATCAAACTCGTCAACTGGGATTGGTCAACTGTCCGACTGGAGTCATCAAACTGGTGAACTGTCCGAGTGGAGGCATCAAACTCGTCAACTGGGATTGGTCTGCTGTCCCACTGGAGTTATCAAACTCGTCAACTGGGATTGGTCAACTGTCCGACTGGAGTCATCAAACTTGTCAACTGGGATTGGTCAACTGTCCGACTGGAGTCATCAAACTCGTCAACTGGGATTGGTCAACTGTCCGACTGGAGTCATCAAACTCGTCAACTGGGATTGGTCAACTGTCCGACTGGAGTCATCAAACTCGTCAACTGGGATTGGTCAACTGTCCGACTGGAGTCATCAAACTGGTCAACTGGGAGTCGATCAACTGTCCGACTGGAGACATCAAATTCGTCAACTGGGATTGGTCAACTGTCCGACTGGAGTCATCAAACTGGTCAACTGGGAGTCGCTCAACTGTCCGACTGGAGACATCAAACTGGTCAACTGGGATTGGTCAACTGCCCGACTGGAGACATCAAACTGGTCAACTGGGAGTCGCTCAACTGTCCGACTGCAGACATCAAACTGGTCAACTGGGATTGGTCAACTGTCCGACTGCAGTCATAAAACTCGTCAACTGGGATTGGTCAACTGTCCGACTGGAGTCATCAAACTCGTCAACTGGGATTGGTCAACTGTCTGACTGGAGTCATAGGGCTGGTCAACTGGGAGTCGCTCAAATGTCCGAATGGAGTCATCAAACTCGTCAACTGGGAGCTGGTCAACTGTCCGACTGGAGACATCGAACTGGTGAACTGGGAGTCGCTCAACTGTCCGACTGGAGTCATCGAACTGGTCAACTGGGATTGCTCAACTGTCCGACTGGAGTCATCAAACTGGTCAACTGGGAGTCGCTCAACTGTCCGACTGGAGTCATCAAACTCGTCAACTGGGATTGGTCAACTGTCCGACTGGAGTCATCAAACTCGTCAACTGGGATTTGTCAACTGTCCGACTGGAGTCATCAAACTCGTCAACTGGGATTGGTCAACTGTCCGACAGGAGTCATCAAATTCGTCAACTGGGATTGGTCAACTGTCCGACTGGAGTAATCAAACTCGTCAACTGGGATTGGTCAATTGTCCGACTGGAGTCATCAAACTCGTCAACTGGGAGTCGCTCAACTGTCCGACTGGAGTCATCAAACTCGTCAACTGGGATTGCTCAACTGTCCGATTGGAGTCATCAAACTGGTCAACTGGGAGCCGCTCAACTGTCCGACTGGAGTCATCAAACTCGTCAACTGGGATTGGTCAACTTTCCGACAGGAGTCATCAAACTCGTCAACTGGGATTGGTCAACTGTCCGACTGGAGTCATCAAACTCGTCAACTGGGATTGGTCAACTGTCCGACTGGAGTCATCAAACTTGTCAACTGGGATTGGTCAACTGTCCGACTGGAGTCATCAAACTCGTCAACTGGGATTGGTCAACAGTCCGACTGGAGTCATCAAACTCGTCAACTGGGATTGGTCAACTGTCCGACTGGAGTCATCAAACTGGTCAACTGGGAGTCGATCAACTGTCCGACTGGAGACATCAAATTCGTCAATTGGGATTGGTCAACTGTCCGACTGGAGTCATCAAACTGGTCAACTGGGATTGGTCAACTGTCCGACTGGAGACATCAAACTGGTCAACTGGGATTGGTCAACTGCCCGACTGGAGACATCAAACTGGTCAACTGGGATTGGTCAACTGTCCGACTGGCGTCATCAAACTCTCCAACTGGGATTGGTCAACTGTCTGACTGGAGTCATAAGGCTAGTCAACTGGGAGTCGCTCAAATGTCCGACTGGAGTCATCAAACTCGTCAACTGGGAGCTGGTCAACTGTCCGACTGGAGACATCGAACTGGTCAACTGGGAGTCGCTCAACTGTCCGACTGCAGTCATCAAACTCGTCAACTGGGATTGGTCAACTGTCCGACTGGAGTCATCAAACTCTCCAACTGGGATTGGTCAACTGTCTGACTGGAGTCAGAAGGCTGGTCAACTGGGAGTCGCTCAAATGTCCGACTGGAGTCATCAAACTCGTCAACTGGGAGCTGGTCAACTGTCCGACTGGAGACATCGAACTGGTCAACTGGGAGTCGCTCAACTGTCCGACTGGAGTCATCGAACTGGTCAACTGGGATTGCTCAACTGTCCAACTGGAGTCATCAAACTGGTCAACTGGGAGTCGCTCAACTGTCCGACTGGAGTCATCAAACTCGTCAACTGGGATTGGTCAACTGTCCGACTGGAGTCATCAAACTCGTCAACTGGGATTTGTCAACTGTCCGACTGGAGTCATTCAATTGGTCAACTGGGAGCTGGCCAACTGTCTGACTGGAGTCATCAAACTGGTCAACTGGCAGTCGCTCAACTGTCCGACTGGAGACATCAAACTCGTCAACTGGGATTGGTCAACTGTCCGACTGGAGTCATCAAACCGGTCAACTGCGATTGGTCAACTGTCCGACTGGAGTCATCAAACTCGTCAACTGGGATTGGTCAACTGTCCGACTGGAGTCATCAAACTCGTCAACTGGGATTGGTCAACTGTGCGACTGGAGACATCAAACTCGTCAACTGGGAGTCACTCAACTGTCCGACTGGAGTCATCAAACTGGTCAACTGGGATTGGTCAACTGTCCGATTGGAGTCATCAAACTGGTCAACTGGGAGTCGCTCAACTGTCCGACTGGAGATATCAAACTCGTCAACTGGGATTGGTCAACTGTCTGACTGGAGTCATCAAACTCGTCAACTGGGATTGGTCAACTGTCCGACTGGAGACATCAAACTGGTCAACTGGGAGTCGCTCAACTGTCCGACTGCAGACATCAAACTTGTCAACTGGGATTGCTCAACTGTCCGATTGGAGTCATCAAACTGGTCAACTGGGTGTCGCTCAACTGTCCGACTGGAGTCATCAAACTCGTCAATTGGGATTGGTCAACTGTCCGACTGGAGTCATCAAACTCGTCAACTGGGATTTGTCAACTCTCCGACTGGAGTCATCAAACTCGTCAACTGGGATTGATCAACTGTCCGACTGGAGTCATCAAACTCGTCAACTGGGAGTCGCTCAACTGTCCGACTGGATTCAACAAACTCGTCAACTCGGATTGGTCAACTGTCCGAATGGAGTCATCAAACTTGTCAACTGGGATTTGTCAACTGTCCGACTGGAGTCATGAAACTCGTCAACTGGGATTGGTAAACTGTCAAACTGGAGTCATCAAATTCGTCAACTGGGAGTCGCTCAACTGTCCGACTGGAGTCATCAAACTCGTCAACTGGGATTGGTCAACTGTCCGACTGGAGTCATCAAACTCGTCAACTGGGATTGGTCAACTGTCCGACTGGAGTCATTCAACTGGTCAACTGGGAGCTGGTCAACTGTCCGACTGGAGTCATCAATCTGGTTAACTGGGAGGCGCTCAACTGTCCCACTGGAGTCCTCAAACTGGTCAACTGGGATTGGTCAACTGTCCGAATGGAGTCATCAAACTGGTCAACTGGGATTGGTCAACTGTCCGACTCGAGTCATTCAACTGGTCAACTGCGGGCTTGTCAACTGTCTGACTGGAGTCATCGAACTGGTCAACTGGGAGCTGGTCAACTGTCCGACTGGTGTCATCAAACGCATCAACTGGGATTGGTCAACTGTCCGACTGGAGTCATTCAACTGGTCAACTGGGAATGGTCAACTGTCCGACTGGAGACATCAAACTGGTCAACTGGGATTGGTCAACTGTCCGACTGGAGACATCAAACTGGTCAACTGGGATTGGTCAACTCTCCGACTGGAGTCATCAAACGCGTCAACTGGGATTGGTCAACTGTCCGACTGGAGTCATTCAACTGGTCAACTGTCCGACTGGAGTCATCAAACTGGTCAACTGGGATTGGTCAACTGTCCGACTGGAGTCATTCAACTGGTCAACTGGGAGCTGGTCAACTGTTCGACTGGAGTCATCAATCTGGTCAACAGTCCGACTGGAGTCATTCAACTGGTCAACTGTCTGACTGGAGTCATCAAACTGGTCAACTGGGATTGGTCAACTGTCCGACTGGAGTCATCAAACTGGTCAACTGGGATTGGTCAACTGTCCGACTGGAGTCATTCAACTGGTCAACTGGGGGCTTGTCAAATGTCCGACTGGAGTCATCAAACTGTTCAACTGGGACCTGGTCAACTGTCCGACTGGAGTCATCAAACGCATCAACTGGGATTGGTCAACTGTCCGACTGGAGTCATTCAACTGGTCAACTGGGATTGGTCAACTGTCCGACTGGAGTCATCAAACGCGTCAACGGGGATTGGTCAACTGTCCGACTGGAATCATTCAACTGGTCAACTGGGATTGGTCAACTGTCCGACTGCAGTCATCAAACTGTTCAACTGGAATTGTTCAACTGTCCGACTGGAGTCATCAAACCCGTCAACTGGGATTGGTCAACTGTCCGACTGCAGTCATCAAACTGGTCAACTGGAATTGGTCAACTGTCCGACTGGAGTCATCAAACGCATCAACTGGGATTGGTCAACTGTCCGACTGGAGTAATTCATCGGGTCAACTGGGATTGGTCAACTGTGCGACTGGAGTCATCAAACTGGTCAACTGGGATTGGTCAACTGTCCGACTGGAGACATCAAACTGGTCAACTGGGAGTCGCTCAACTGTCCGACTGGAGTCATCAAACTGCTCAACTGGGTGTCGCTCAACTGTCCTACTGGAGTCATCAAACGCATCAACTGGGATTGATCAACTGTCCGACTGGAGTCATTCAACTGGTCAACTGTGGGCTGGTCAACTGTCCGACTGGAGTCATCGAACTGGTCAACTGGGAGCTGGTCAACTGTCCGACTGGAGTCATCGAACTGGTCAACTGGGAGTCTCTCAACTGTGCGACTGGGGTCATCAAACTGGTCAGCTGGGAGTCACTCAACTGTCCGACTGGAGCAATTCAACTGGTCAACTGGGATTGGTGTACTGTCCGACTGGAGTCATCAAACTGGTCAACTGGGATTGGTCAACTGTCCGACAGGAGTCATCGAACTGGTCACCTGGGATTGGTCAACTGTCTCACTGGAGTCATCGAACTGGTCAACTGGGATTGGTTAACTGTCCGACTGGAGTCATTCAACTGGTCAACTGTACAACTGGAGTCATCAAACTGGTCAACTGGGATTGGTCAACTGTCCGATTGGAGTCATTCAACTGGTCAACTGGGAGCTGGTCAACTATCCGACTGGAGTCATCAAAATGGTCAACTGGGTTTGGTCAACTGTCCGACTGGAGTCATCAAACTGGTCAACTGGGATTGGTCAACTGTCCGACTGGAGTCATTCAACTGGTCAACTGGGGGCTGGTCAACTGTCCGACTGGAGTCATCGAACTGGTCAACTGGGAGCTGATCAACTGTCCGACTGGAGTTATCGAACTGCTCAACTGGGAGTCTCTCAACTGTGCGACTGGGGTCATCAAACTGGTCAGCTAGGAGTCACTCAACTGTCCGACTGGAGTCATTCAACTGGTCAACTGGGATTGGTCAACTGTCCGACTGGAGTCATCAAACTGGTCAACTGGGATTGGTCAACTGTCCGACAGGAGTCATCGAACTGGTCACCTGGGATTGGTCAACTGTCTCACTGGAGTCATCGAACTGGTCAACTGGGATTGGTTAACTGTCCGACTGGAGACATCAAACTGGTCAACTGGGATTGGTCAACTCTCCGACTGGAGTCATCAAACGCGTCAACTGGGATTGGTCAACTGTCCGACTGGAGTCATTCAACTGGTCAACTGGGATTGGTCAACTGTCCGACTGCAGTCATCAAACTGGTCAACTGGAATTGTTCAACTGTCCGACTGGAGTCATCAAACCCGTCAACTGGGATTGGTCAACTGTCCGACTGCAGTCATCAAACTGGTCAACTGGGATTGGTCAACTGTCCGACTGGAGTCATCAATCTGGTAAACTGGGAGGCGCTCAACTGTCCAACTGAAGTCATCAAACTGGTCACCTGGGATTGGTCAACTGTCTCACTGGAGTCATCGAACTGGTCAACTGGGATTGGTTAACTGTCCGACTGGAGTCATTCAACTGGTCAACTGTCCGACTGGAGTCATCAAACTGGTCAACTGGGATTGGTCAACTGTCCGACTGGAGTCATTCAACTGGTCAACTGGGAGCTGGTCAACTGTCCGACTGGAGTCATCAAACTGGTCAGCTGGGAGCTGGTCAACTGTCCGACTGGAGTCATTCAACTGGTCAACTGGGAGCTGGTCAACTGTCCGACTGGAGTCATTCAACTGGTCAACTGGGAGCTGGTCAACTGTCCGACTGGAGTCATCAATCTGTTTAACTGGGAGGCGCTCAACTGTCCGACTGGAGTCCTCAAACTGGTCAACTGGGATTGGTCAACTGTCCGAATGGAGTCATCAAACTGGTCAACTGGGATTGGTCAACTGTCCGACTCGAGTCATTCAACTGGTCAACTGGGGGCTTGTCAACTGTCCGAATGGAGTCATCAAACTGGTCAACTGGGATTGGTCAACTGTCCGACTGGAGTCATTCAACTGGTCAACTGGGATTGGTCAACTCTCCGACTGGAGTCATCAAACGCGTCAACTGGGATTGGTCAACTGTCCGACTGGAATCATTCAACTGGTCAACTGGGATTGGTCAACTGTCCGACTGGAGTCATCAAACTGGTCAACTGGAATTGGTCAACTGTCCGACTGGAGTCATCAAACGCATCAACTGGGATTAGTCAACTGTCCGACTGGAGTAATTCAACTGGTCAACTGGGATTGGTCAACTGTGCGACTGGAGTCATCAAACTGGTCAACTGGGATTGGTCAACTGTCCGACTGGAGACATCAAACTGGTCAACTGGGAGTCGCTCAACTGTCCGACTGGAGTCATCAAACTGCTCAACTGGGATTGGTCAACTGTCCGACTGGAGTCATCAAACTGGTCAACTGGGATTGGTCAACTGTCCGACTGGAGTCATTCAACTGGTCAACTGGGGTCTGGTCAACTGTCCGACTGGAGTCATCGAACTGGTCAACTGGGAGCTGGTCAACTGTCCGACTGGAGTTATCAAACTGCTCAACTGGGAGTCTCTCAACTGTCCGACTGGAGTCATTCAACTGGTCAACTGGGATTGGTCAACTGTCCGACTGGAGTCATCAAACTGGTCAACTGGGATTGGTCAACTGTCCGACAGGAGTCATCGAACTGGTCACCTGGGATTGGTCAACTGTCTCACTGGAGTCATCGAACTGGTCAACTGGGATTGGTTAACTGTCCGACTGGAGTCATTCAACTAGTCAACTGTCCGACTGGAGTCATCAAACTGGTAAACGGGGATTGGTCAACTGTCCGACTGGAGTCATTCAACTGGTCAACTGGGAGCTGGTCAACTGTCCGACTGGAGTCATCAATCTGGTAAACTGGGAGGCGCTCAACTGTCCGACTGGAGTCCTCAAACTGGTCAACTGGGATTGGTCAACTGTCCGAATGGAGTTATCAAACTGGTCAACTGGGATTGGTCAACTGTTCGATTCGAGTCATTCAACTGGTCAACTGGGGGCTTGTCAACTGTCTGACTGGAGTCATCGAACTGGTCAACTGGGAGTCTCTCAACTGTGCGACTGGGGTCATCAAACTGGTCAGCTGGGAGTCACTCAACTGTACGACTAGAGTCATTCAACTGGTCAACTGGGATTGGTCAACTGTCCGACTGGAGTCATCAAACTGGTCAACTGGGATTGGTCAACTGTCCGACAGGAGTCATCGAACTGGTCACTTGGGATTGGTCAACTGCCTCACTGGAGTCATCGAACTGGTCAACTGGGATTGGTTAACTGTCCGACTGGAGTCATTCAACTGGTCAACTGTCCGACTGGAGTCATTCAACTGGTCAACTGTCCGACTGGAGTCATCAAACTGGTCAACTGGGATTGGTCAACTGTCCGAATGGAGTCATCAAACTGGTCAACTGGGATTGGTCAACTGTCCGACTGGAGTCATCAAACGCATCAACTGGGATTGGTCAACTGTCCGACTGGAGTCATTCAACTGGTCAACTGGGAATGGTCAACTGTCCGACTGGAGACATCAAACTGGTCAACTGGGATTGGTCAACTCTCCGACTGGAGTCATCAAACGCGTCAACTGGGATTGGTCAACTGTCCGACTGGAGTCATTCAACTGGTCAACTGTCCGACTGGAGTCATCAAACTGGTCAACTGGGATTGGTCAACTGTCCGACTGGAGTCATTCAACTGGTCAACTGGGAGCTGGTCAACTGTTCGACTGGAGTCATCAATCTGGTCAACAGTCCGACTGGAGTCATTCAACTGGTCAACTGTCTGACTGGAGTCATCAAACTGGTCAACTGGGATTGGTCAACTGTCCGACTGGAGTCATTCAACTGGTCAACTGGGATGCGCTCAACTGTCCGACTGGAGTCATCAAACTGGTCAACTGGGATTGGTCAACTGTCCGACTGGAGTCATCAAACTGGTCAACTGGGATTGGTCAACTGTCCGACTGGAGTCATTCAACTGGTCAACTGGGGGCTTGTCAAATGTCCGACTGGAGTCATCAAACTGTTCAACTGGGACCTGGTCAACTGTCCGACTGGAGTCATCAAACGCATCAACTGGGATTGGTCAACTGTCCGACTGGAGTCATTCAACTGGTCAACTGGGATTGGTCAACTGTCCGACTGGAGTCACCAAACGCGTCAACGGGGATTGGTCAACTGTCCGACTGGAATCATTCAACTGGTCAACTGGGATTGGTCAACTGTCCGACTGCAGTCATCAAACTGTTCAACTGGAATTGTTCAACTGTCCGACTGGAGTTATCAAACCCGTCAACTGGGATTGGTCAACTGTCCGACTGCAGTCATCAAACTGGTCAACTGGAATTGGTCAACTGTCCGACTGGAGTCATCAAACGCATCAACTGGGATTGGTCAACTGTCCGACTGGAGTCATTCATCGGGTCAACTGGGATTGGTCAACTGTGCGACTGGAGTCATCAAACTGGTCAACTGGGATTGGTCAACTGTCCGACTGGAGACATCAAACTGGTCAACTGGGAGTCGCTCAACTGTCCGACTGGAGTCATCAAACTGCTCAACTGGGTGTCGCTCAACTGTCCTACTGGAGTCATCAAACGCATCAACTGGGATTGATCAACTGTCCGACTGGAGTCATTCAACTGGTCAACTGTGGGCTGGTCAACTGTCCGACTGGAGTCATCGAACTGGTCAACTGGGAGCTGGTCAACTGTCCGACTGGAGTCATCGAACTGGTCAACTGGGAGTCTCTCAACTGTGCGACTGGGGTCATCAAACTGGTCAGCTGGGATTGGTCAACTGTCCGACTCGAGTCATTCAACTGGTCAACTGGGGGCTTGTCAACTGTCTGACTGGAGTCATCGAACTGTTCAACTGGGAGCTGGTCAACTGTCCGACTGGAGTCATCAAACGCATCAACTGGGATTGGTCAACTGTCCGACTGGAGTCATTCAACTGGTCAACTGGGATTGGTCAACTCTCCGACTGGAGTCATCAAACGCGTCAACTGGGATTGGTCAACTGTCCGACTGGAATCATTCAACTGGTCAACTGGGATTGGTCAACTGTCCGACTGCAGTCATCAAACTGGTCAACTGGAATTGGTCAACTGTCCGACTGGAGTCATCAAACGCATCAACTGGGATTAGTCAACTGTCCGACTGGAGTAATTCAACTGGTCAACTGGGATTGGTCAACTGTGCGACTGGAGTCATCAAACTGGTCAACTGGGATTGGTCAACTGTCCGACTGGAGACATCAAACTGGTCAACTGGGAGTCGCTCAACTGTCCGACTGGAGTCATCAAACTGCTCAACTGGGATTGGTCAACTGTCCGACTGGAGTCATCAAACTGGTCAACTGGGATTGGTCAACTGTCCGACTGGAGTCATTCAACTGGTCAACTGGGGTCTGGTCAACTGTCCGACTGGAGTCATCGAACTGGTCAACTGGGAGCTGGTCAACTGTCCGACTGGAGTCATTCAACTGGTCAACTGGGGTCTGGTCAACTGTCCGACTGGAGTTATCGAACTGGTCAACTGGGGTCTGGTCAACTGTCCGACTGGAGTTATCGAACTGCTCAACTGGGAGTCTCTCAACTGTCCGACTGGAGTCATTCAACTGGTCAACTGGGATTGGTCAACTGTCCGACTGGAGTCATCAAACTGGTCAACTGGGATTGGTCAACTGTCCGACAGGAGTCATCGAACTGGTCACCTGGGATTGGTCAACTGTCTCACTGGAGTCATCGAACTGGTCAACTGGGATTGGTTAACTGTCCGACTGGAGTCATTCAACTAGTCAACTGTCCGACTGGAGTCATCAAACTGGTAAACGGGGATTGGTCAACTGTCCGACTGGAGTCATTCAACTGGTCAACTGGGAGCTGGTCAACTGTCCGACTGGAGTCATCAATCTGGTAAACTGGGAGGCGCTCAACTGTCCGACTGAAGTCATCAAACTGGTCACCTGGGATTGGTTAACTGTCCGACTGGAGTCATTCAACTGGTCAACTGTCCGACTGGAGTCATCAAACTGGTCAACTGGGATTGGTTAACTGTCCGACTGGAGTCATTCAACTGGTCAACTGTCCGACTGGAGTCATCAAACTGGTCAACTGGGATTGGTCAACTGTCCGAATGGAGTTATCAAACTGGTCAACTGGGATTGGTCAACTCTCCGACTCGAGTCATTCAACTGGTCAACTGGGGGCTTGTCAACTGTCTGACTGGAGTCATCGAACTGGTCAACTGGGAGCTGGTCAACTGTCCGACTGGAGTCATCGAACTGGTCAACTGGGAGCTGGTCAACTGTCCGACTGGAGTCATTCAACTGGTCAACTGGGATTGGTCAACTGTCCGACTGGAGTCATCAAACTGGTCAACTGGGATTGGTCAACTGTCCGACAGGAGTCATCGTACTGGTCACTTGGGATTGGTCAACTGTCTCACTGGAGTCATCGAACTGGTCAACTGGGATTGGTTAACTGTCCGACTGGAGTTATTCAACTGGTCAACTGTCCGACTGGAGTCATTCAACTGGTCAACTGTCCGACTGGAGTCATCAAACTGGTCAACTGGGATTGGTCAACTGTCCGACTGGAGTCATTCAACTGGTCAACTGGGAGCTGGTCAACTGTCCGACTGGAGTCATCAATCTGGTTAACTGGGAGGCCCTCAACTGTCCGACTGGAGTCCTCAAACTGGTCAACTGGGATTGGTCAACTGTCCGAATGGAGTTATCAAACTGGTCAACTGGGATTGGTCAACTGTCGAACTCGAGTCATTCAACTGGTCAACTGGGGGCTTGTCAACTGTCTGACTGGAGTCATCGAACTGGTCAACTGGGAGCTGGTCAACTGTCCGACTGGTGTCATCGAACTGGTCAACTGGGAGTCTCTCAACTGTGCGACTGGGGTCATCAAACTGGTCAGCTGGGAGTCACTCAACTGTCCGACTGGAGTAATTCAACTGGTCACTTGGGATTGGTCAACTGTCTCACTGGAGTCATCGAACTGGTCAACTGGGATTGGTTAACTGTCCGACTGGAGTCATTCAACTGGTCAACTGTCCGACTGGAGTCATCAAACTGGTCAACTGGGATTGGTCAACTGTCCGACTGGAGTAATTCAACTGGTCAACTGGGATTGGTCAACTGTGCGACTGGAGTCATCAAACTGGTCAACTGGGATTGGTTAACTGTCCGACTGGAGACATCAAACTGGTCAACTGGGAGTCGCTCAACTGTCCGACTGGAGTCATCAAACTGCTCAACTGGGTGTCGCTCAACTGTCCTACTGGAGTCATCAAACGCATCAACTGGGATTGGTCAACTGTCCGACTGGAGTCATTCAACTGGTCAACTGGGGGCTGGTCAACTGTCCGACTGGAGTCATCGAACTGGTCAACTGGGAGCTGGTCAACTGTCCGACTGGAGTAATCGAACTGGTCAACTGGGAGTCTCTCAACTGTGCGACTGGGGTCATCAAACTGGTCAGCTGGGAATCACTCAACTGTCCGACTGGAGTAATTCAACTGGTCAACTGGGATTGGTTAACTGTCCGACTGGAGTCATCAAACTGGTCAACTGGGATTGGTCAACTGTCCGACAGGAGTCATCGAACTGGTCACCTGGGATTGGTCAACTGTCTCACTGGAGTCATCGAACTGGTCAACTGGGATTGGTTAACTGTCCGACTGGAGTCATTCAACTGGTCAACTGTCCGACTGGAGTCATCAAACTGGTCAACTGGGATTGGTCAACTGTCCGACTGGAGTCATTCAACTGGTCAACTGGGAGCTGGTCAACTATCCGACTGAAGTCATCAAACTGGTCAACTGGGATTGGTCAACTGTCCGACTGGAGTCATTCAACTGGTCAACTGGGGGCTTGTCAACTGTCTGACTGGAGTCATCGAACTGGTCAACTGTCCGACTGGAGACATCAAACTGGTCAACTGGGATTGGTCAACTTTCCGACTGGAGTCATCAAACTGGTCAACTGGGAGCTGGTCAATTGTCCGACTGGAGTCATCAAACTGGTCAACTGGGATTGGTCAACTGTCTGACTGTAGTCATTCAACTGGTCAACTGGGAGCTGGTCAACTGTACGACTGGAGTCATCGAACTGGTCAACTGGGAGTCTCTCAACTGTGCGACTGGGGTCATCAAACTGCTCAACTGGGAGTCACTCGACTGTCCGACTGGAGTCATTCAACTGGTCAACTGGGATTGGTGAACTGTCCGACTCGAGTCATCAAACTGGTCAACTGGGATTGGTCAACTGTCCGACGGAGTCATCGAACTGGTCACCTGGGATTGGTCAACTGTTTCACTGGAGTCATCGAACTGGTCAACTGGGATTAGTTAACCGTCCGACTGGAGTCATTCAACTGGTCAACTGTCCGACTGGAGTCATCAAACTGGTCAACTAGAATTGGTCAACTGTCCGACTGGAGTCATTCAACTGGTCAACTGGGAGCTGGTCAACTGTCCGACTGGAGTCATCAATCTGGTCAACTGGGAGGCGCTCAACTGTCCGACTGGAGTCATCAAACTGGTCAACTGGGATTCGTCAACTGTCCGACTGGAGTCATTCAACTGGTCAACTGGGAGCTGGTCAACTGTCCGACTGGAGTCATCGAACTGGTCAACTGGGATTGGTCAACTGTCTCACTGGAATCATCGAACTGGTCAACTGGAATTGGTTAACTGTCTGACTGGAGTCATTCAACTGGTCAACTGCCCGACTGGAGTCATTCAACTGGTCAACTGGGATTGGTCAACTGTCCGAATGGAGTCATCAAACTGGTCAACTGGGATTGGTCAACTGTCCGACTCGAGTCATTCAACTGGTCAACTGGGGGCTTGTCAACTGTCTGACTGGAGTCATCGAACTGTTCAACTGCGAGCTGGTCAACTGTCCGACTGGAGTCCTCAAACTGGTCAACTGGGATTGGTCAACTGTCTGAATGGAGTCATCAAACTGGTCAACTGGGATTGGTCAACTGTCCGACTCGAGTCATTCAACTGGTCAACTGGGATTGGTCAACTGTCCGACTGGAGTCATTCAACTGGTCAACTGGGATTGGTCAACTCTCCGACTGGAGTCATCAAACGCGTCAACTGGGATTGGTCAACTGTCCGACTGGAATCATTCAACTGGTCAACTGGGATTGGTCAACTGTCCGACTGCAGTCATCAAACTGGTCAACTGGAATTGGTCAACTGTCCGACTGGAGTCATCAAACGCATCAACTGGGATTAGTCAACTGTCCGACTGGAGTAATTCAACTGGTCAACTGGGATTGGTCAACTGTGCGACTGGAGTCATCAAACTGGTCAACTGGGATTGGTCAACTGTCCGACTGGAGACATCAAACTGGTCAACTGGGAGTCGCTCAACTGTCCGACTGGAGTCATCAAACTGCTCAACTGGGATTGGTCAACTGTCCGACTGGAGTCATCAAACTGGTCAACTGGGATTGGTCAACTGTCCGACTGGAGTCATTCAACTGGTCAACTGGGGGCTGGTCAACTGTCCGACTGGAGTCATCGAACTGGTCAACTGGGAGCTGGTCAACTGTCCGACTGGAGTTATCGAACTGCTCAACTGGGAGTCTCTCAACTGTCCGACTGGAGTCATTCAACTGGTCAACTGGGATTGGTCAACTGTCCGACTGGAGTCATCAAACTGGTCAACTGGGATTGGTCAACTGTCCGACAGGAGTCATCGAAGTGGTCACCTGGGATTGGTCAACTGTCTCACTGGAGTCATCGAACTGGTCAACTGGGATTGGTTAACTGTCCGACTGGAGTCATTCAACTAGTCAACTGTCCGACTGGAGTCATCAAACTGGTAAACTGGGATTGGTCAACTGTCCGACTGGAGTCATTCAACTGGTCAACTGCGAGCTGGTCAACTGTCCGACTGGAGTCATCAATCTGGTCAACTGGGAGGCGCTCAACTGTCCGACTGAAGTCATCAAACTGGTCAACTGGGATTGGTCAACTGTCTCACTGGAGTCATCGAACTGGTCAACTGGGATTGGTTAACTGTCCGACTGGAGTCATTCAACTGGTCAACTGTCCGGCTGGAGTCATTCAACTGGTCAACTGTCCGACTGGAGTCATCAAACTTGTCAACTGGGATTGGTCAACTGTCCGACTGGAGTCATTCAACTGGTCAACTGGGAGCTGGTCAACTGTCCGACTGGAGTCATCAATCTGGTTAACTGGGAGGCCCTCAACTGTCCGACTGGAGTCCTCAAACTGGTCAACTGGGATTGGTCAACTGTCCGAATGGAGTTATCAAACTGGTCAACTGGGATTGGTCAACTGTCCGACTCGAGTCATTCAACTGGTCAACTGGGGGCTTGTCAACTGTCTGACTGGAGTCATCGAACTGGTCAACTGGGAGCTGGTCAACTGTCCGACTGGTGTCATCGAACTGGTCAACTGGGAGTCTCTCAACTGTGCGACTGGGGTCATCAAACTGGTCAGCTGGGAGTCAATCAACTGTCCGACTGGAGTAATTCAACTGGTCACTTGGGATTGGTCAACTGTCTCACTGGAGTCATCGAACTGGTCAACTGGGATTGGTTAACTGTCCGACTGGAGTCATTCAACTGGTCAACTGTCCGACTGGAGTCGTCAAACTGGTCAACTGGGATTGGTCAACTGTCCGACTGGAGTAATTCAACTGGTCAACTGGGATTGGTCAACTGTGCGACTGGAGTCATCAAACTGGTCAACTGGGATTGGTTAACTGTCCGACTGGAGACATCAAACTGGTCAACTGGGAGTCGCTCAACTGTCCGACTGGAGTCATCAAACTGCTCAACTGGGTGTCGCTCAACTGTCCTACTGGAGTCATCAAACGCATCAACTGGGATTGGTCAACTGTCCGACTGGAGTCATTCAACTGGTCAACTGGGGGCTGGTCAACTGTCCGACTGGAGTCATCGAACTGGTCAACGGGGAGCTCGTCAACTGTCCGACTGGAGTCATCGAACTGGTCAACTGGGAGTCTCTCAACTGTGCGACTGGGGTCATCAAACTGGTCAGCTGGGAATCACTCAACTGTCCGACTGGAGTAATTCAACTGGTCAACTGGGATTGGTTAACTGTCCGACTGGAGTCATCAAACTGGTCAACTGGGATTGGTCAACTTTCCGACAGGAGTCATCGAACTGGTCACCTGGGATTGGTCAACTGTCTCACTGGAGTCATCGAACTGGTCAACTGGGATTGGTTAACTGTCCGACTGGAGTCATTCAACTGGTCAACTGTCCGACTGGAGTCATCAAACTGGTCAACTGGGATTGGTCAACTGTCCGACTGGAGTCATTCAACTGGTCAACTGGGGGCTGGTCAACTGTCCGACTGGAGTCATCGAACTGGTCAACTGGGAGCTGGTCAACTGTCCGACTGGAGTTATCGAACTGCTCAACTGGGAGTCTCTCAACTGTGCGACTGGGGTCATCAAACTGGTCAGCTAGGAGTCACTCAACTGTCCGACTGGAGTCATTCAACTGGTCAACTGGGATTGGTCAACTGTCCGACTGGAGTCATCAAACTGGTCAACTGGGATTGGTCAACTGTCCGACAGGAGTCATCGAACTGGTCACCTGGGATTGGTCAACTGTCTCACTGGAGTCATCGAACTGGTCAACTGGGATTGGTTAACTGACCGACTGGAGTCATTCAACTGGTCAACTGGGATTGGTCAACTGTGCGACTGGAGTCATCAAACTGGTCAACTGGGATTGGTCAACTGTCCGACTGGAGACATCAAACTGGTCAACTGGGAGTCGCTCAACTGTCCGACTGGAGTCATCAAACTGCTCAACTGGGTGTCGCTCAACTGTCCTACTGGAGTCATCAAACGCATCAACTGGGATTGGTCAACTGTCCGACTGGAGTCATTCAACTGGTCAACTGGGGGCTGGTCAACTGTCCGACTGGAGTCATCGAACTGGTCAACGGGGAGCTGGTCAACTGTCCGACTGGAGTCATCGAACTGGTCAACTGGGAGTCTCTCAACTGTGCGACTGGGGTCATCAAACTGGTCAGCTGGGAATCACCCAACTGTCCGACTGGAGTAATTCAACTGGTCAACTGGGATTGGTTAACTGTCCGACTGGAGTCATCAAACTGGTCAACTGGGATTGGTCAACTGTCCGACAGGAGTCATCGAACTGGTCACCTGGGATTGGTCAACTGTCTCACTGGAGTCATCGAACTGGTCAACTGGGATTGGTTAACTGTCCGACTGGAGTCATTCAACTGGTCAACTGTCCGACTGGAGTCATCAAACTGGTCAACTGGGATTGGTCAACTGTCCGACTGGAGTCATTCAACTGGTCAACTGGGGGCTTGTCAACTGTCTGACTGGAGTCATCGAACTGGTCAACTGGGAGCTGGTCAACTGTCCGACTGGTGTCATCGAACTGGTCAACTGGGAGTCTCTCAACTGTGCGACTGGGGTCATCAAACTGGTCAGCTGGGAGTCACTCAACTGTCCGACTGGAGTCATTCAACTGGTCAACTGGGATTGGTCAACTGTCCGACTGGAGTCATCAAACTGGTCAACTGGGATTGGTCAACTGTCCGACAGGAGTCATCGAACTGGTCACCTGGGATTGGTCAACTGTCTCACTGGAATCATCGAACTGGTCAACTGGAATTGGTTAACTGTCCGACTGGAGTCATTCAACTGGTCAACTGTCCGACTGGAGTCATCAAACTGGTCAACTGGGATTGGTCAACTGTCCGACTGGAGTCATTCAACTGGTCAACTGTCCGACTGGAGACATCAAACTGGTCAACTGGGATTGGTCAACTTTCCGACTGGAGTCATCAAACTGGTCAACTGGGAGCTGGTCAATTGTCCGACTGGAGTCATCAAACTGGTCAACTGGGATTGGTCAACTGTCTGACTGTAGTCATTCAACTGGTCAACTGGGAGCTGGTCAACTGTACGACTGGAGTCATCGAACTGGTCAACTGGGAGTCTCTCAACTGTGCGACTGGGGTCATCAAACTGCTCAGCTGGGAGTCACTCGACTGTCCGACTGGAGTCATTCAACTGGTCAACTGGGATTGGTGAACTGTCCGACTCGAGTCATCAAACTGGTCAACTGGGATTGGTCAACTGTCCGACAGGAGTCATCGAACTGGTCAACTGGGATTAGTTAACCGTCCGACTGGAGTCATTCAACTGGTCAACTGTCCGACTGGAGTCATCAAACTGGTCAACTAGAATTGGTCAACTGTCCGACTGGAGTCATTCAACTGGTCAACTGGGAGCTGGTCAACTGTCCGACTGGAGTCATCAATCTGGTCAACAGGGAGGCGCTCAACTGTCCGACTGGAGTCATCAAACTGGTCAACTGGGATTCGTCAACTGTCCGACTGGAGTCATTCAACTAGTCAACTGGGAGCTGGTCAACTGTCCGACTGGAGTCATCGAACTGGTCAACTGGGATTGATTAACTGTCCGACTCAAGTCATTCAACTGGTCAACTGTCCGATTGGAGTCATCAAACTGGTCAGCTGGGAGTCACTCAACTGTCCGACTGGAGTCATTCAACTGGTCAACTGGGATTGGTCAACTGTCCGACTGGAGTCATCAAACTGGTCAACTGGGATTGGTCAACTGTCCGACAGGAGTCATCGAACTGGTCACCTGGGATTGGTCAACTGTCTCACTGGAATCATCGAACTGGTCAACTGGAATTGGTTAACTGTCCGACTGGAGTCATTCAACTGGTCAACTGTCCGACTGGAGTCATTCAACTGGTCAACTGTCCGACTGGAGACATCAAACTGGTCAACTGGGATTGGTCAACTTTCCGACTGGAGTCATCAAACTGGTCAACTGGGAGCTGGTCAATTGTCCGACTGGAGTCATCAAACTGGTCAACTGGGATTGGTCAACTGTCTGACTGGAGTCATTCAACTGGTCAACTGGGAGCTGGTCAACTGTACGACTGGAGTCATCGAACTGGTCAACTGGGAGTCTCTCAACTGTGCGACTGGGGTCATCAAACTGCTCAGCTGGGAGTCACTCGACTGTCCGACTGGAGTCATTCAACTGGTCAACTGGGATTGGTGAACTGTCCGACTCGAGTCATCAAACTGGTCAACTGGGATTGGTCAACTGTCCGACAGGAGTCATCGAACTGGTCACCTGGGATTGGTCAACTGTTTCACTGGAGTCATCGAACTGGTCAACTGGGATTAGTTAATCGTACGACTGGAGTCATTCAACTGGTCAACTGTCCGACTGGAGACATCAAACTGGTCAACTGGAATTGGTCAACTGTCCGACTGGAGTCATTCAACTGGTCAACTGGGAGCTGGTCAACTGTCCGACTGGAGTCATCAATCTGGTCAACTGGGAGGCGCTCAACTGTCCGACTGGAGTCATCGAACTGGTCAACTGGGATTGATTAACTGTCCGACTGGAGTCATTCAACTGGTCAACTGTCCGATTGGAGTCATCAAACTGGTCAACAGGGATTGGTCATCTGTCCGACTGGAGTCATTCAACTGGTCAACTGTCCGACTGGAGTCATCAAACTTGTCAACTAGGATTGGTCAACTGTCCGACTGGAGTCATCGAACTGGTCAACTGGGAATCTCTCAACTGTGCGACTGGGGTCATCAAACTGGTCAGCTGGGAGTCACTCAACTGCCCGACTGGAGTCATTCAACTGGTCAACTGGGATTGGTCAACTGTCCGACTGGAGTCATCAAACTGGTCAACTGGGATTGGTCAACTGTCCGACAGGAGTCATCGAACTGGTCACCTGAGATTGGTCAACTGTCTCACTGGAGTAATCGAACTGGTCAACTGGGATTGCTTAACTGTCCGACTGGAGTCATTCAACTGGTCAACTGTCCGACTGGAGTCATCAAATTGGTCAACTGGGATTGGTCATCTGTCCGACTGGAGTCATTAAACTGGTCAACTGTCCGACTGGAGACATCAAACTCGTCAACTAGGATTGGTCAACTGTCCGACTGGAGTCATCAAACTGCAGGGATTGGTCAACTGTCCTACTGGAGTCATCAATCTGGTCAACTGGGAGTCGCTCAACTGTCCGACTGGAGTCATCAAACTGGTCAACTGGGATTGGTCAACTGTCCGACTGGAGTCATCAAACTGGTCAACTGGGAGTCGCTCAACTGTCCGATTGGAGTCATCAAACTGCTCAACTGGGAGTCGCTCAACTGTCCGACTGGAGTCATCAAACGCATCAACTGGGATTGATCAACTGTCCGACTGGAGTCATTCAACTGGTCAACTGGGGGCTGGTCAACTGTCCGACTGGAGTCATCGAACTGGTCAACTGGGAGCTGGTCAACTGTCCGACTGGAGTCATCGAACTGCTCAACTGGGAGTCTCTCAACTGTGCAACTGGGGTCATCAAACTGGTCAGCTGGGAGTCACTCAACTGTCCGACTGGAGTCATTCAACTGGTCAACTGGGATTGGTGAACTGTCCGACTGGAGTCATCAAACTGGTCAACTGGGATTGGTCAACTGTCCGACAGGAGTCATCGAACTGGTCACCTGAAATTGGTCAACTTTCTCTCTGGAGTCATCGAACTGGTCAACTGGGATTGGTTAACTGTCCGACTGGAGTCATTCAAATGGTCAACTGTCCGACTGGAGTCATCAAACTGGTCAACTGGGATTGGTCAACTGTCCGACTGGAGTAATTCAACTGGTCAACTGGGAGCTGGTCAACTATCCGACTGGAGTCATCAAACTGGTCACCTGAAATTGGTCAACTTTCTCTCTGGAGTCATCGAACTGGTCAACTGGGATTGGTTAACTGTCCGACTGGAGTCATTCAAATGGTCAACTGTCCGACTGGAGTCATCAAACTGGTCAACTGGGATTGGTCAACTGTCCGACTGGAGTAATTCAACTGGTCAACTGGGAGCTGGTCAACTATCCGACTGGAGTCATCAAACTGGTCAACTGGGATTGGTCAACTGTCCGACTGAAGTCATCAAACTGGCAACTGGGAGTCTCTCAACTGTCCGACTGGAGTCATCGAACGCTTCAACTGGGATTGGTCAACTGTCCGACTGGAATCATTCAACTGGTCAACTGGGATTGGTCAACTGTCCGACTGGAGTCATCAAACGCGTCAACTGGGATTGGTCAGCTGTCCGACTGGAATCATTCAACTGGTCAACTGGGATTGGTCAACTGTCCGACTGGAGTCATCAAACTGGTCAACTGGGAGTCGCTCAACTGTCCGACTGGAGTCATCAAACTGCTCAACTGGGTGTCGCTCAACTGTCCTACTGGAGTCATTAAACGCATCAACTGGGATTGATCAACTGTCCGACTGGAGTCATTCAACTGGTCAACTGGGGGCTGGTCAACTGTCCGACTGGAGTCATCGAACTGGTCAACTGGGAGCTGGTCAACTGTCCGACTGGAGTCATCGAACTGGTCAACTGGGAGTCTCTCAACTGTGCGACTGGGGTCATCAAACTGGTCAGCTGGGAGTCACTCAACTGTCCGACTGGAGTAATTCAACTGGTCAACTGGGATTGGTGAACTGTCCGACTGGAGTCATCAAACTGGTCAACTAGGATTGGTCAACTGTCCGACAGGAGTCATCGAACTGGTCACCTGGGATTGGTCAACTGTCTCACTGAAGTCATCGAACTGGTCAACTGGGATTGGTTAACTGTCCGACTGGAGTCATTCAACTGGTCAACTGTCCGACTGGAGTCATCAAACTGGTCAACTGGGATTGGTCAACTGTCCGACTGGAGTCATTCAACTGGTGAACTGGGAGCTGGTCAACTATCCGACTGGAGTCATCAAAATGGTCAACTGGGATTGGTCAACTGTCCGACTGGAGTCATCAAACTGGTCAACTGGGATTGGTCAACTGTCCGACTGGAGTCATTCAACTGGTCAACTGGGGGCTGGTCAACTGTCTGACTGGAGTCATCGAACTGGTCAACTGGGAGCTGGTCAACTGTCCGACTGGAGTTATCGAACTGCTCAACTGGGAGTCTCTCAACTGTGCGACTGGGGTCATCAAACTGGTCAGCTAGGAGTCACTCAACTGTCCGACTGGAGTCATTCAACTGGTCAACTGGGATTGGTCAACTGTCCGACTGGAGTCATCAAACTGGTCAACTGGGATTGGTCAACTGTCCGACAGGAGTCATCGAACTGGTCACCTGGGATTGGTCAACTGTCTCACTGGAGTCATCGAACTGGTCAACTGGGATTGGTTAACTGACCGACTGGAGTCATTCAACTGGTCAACTGGGATTGGTCAACTGTGCGACTGGAGTCATCAAACTGGTCAACTGGGATTGGTCAACTGTCCGACTGGAGACATCAAACTGGTCAACTGGGTGTCGCTCAACTGTCCTACTGGAGTCATTAAACGCATCAACTGGGATTGATCAACTGTCCGACTGGAGTCATTCAACTGGTCAACTGGGGGCTGGTCAACTGTCCGACTGGAGTCATCGAACTGGTCAACTGGGAGCTGGTCAACTGTCCGACTGGAGTCATCGAACTGGTCAACTGGGAGTCTCTCAACTGTGCGACTGGGGTCATCAAACTGGTCAGCTGGGAGTCACTCAACTGTCCGACTGGAGTAATTCAACTGGTCAACTGGGATTGGTGAACTGTCCGACTGGAGTCATCAAACTGGTCAACTGGGATTGGTCAACTGTCCGACAGGAGTCATCGAACTGGTCACCTGGGATTGGTCAACTGTCTCACTGAAGTCATCGAACTGGTCAACTGGGATTGGTTAACTGTCCGACTGGAGTCATTCAACTGGTCAACTGTGCGACTGGAGTCATCAAACTGGTCAACTGGGATTGGTCAACTGTCCGACTGGAGTCATTCAACTGGTGAACTGGGAGCTGGTCAACTATCCGACTGGAGTCATCAAAATGGTCAACTGGGATTGGTCAACTGTCCGACTGGAGTCATCAAACTGGTCAACTGGGATTGGTCAACTGTCCGACTGGAGTCATTCAACTGGTCAACTGGGGGCTGGTCAACTGTCCGACTGGAGTCATCGAACTGGTCAACTGGGAGCTGGTCAACTGTCCGACTGGAGTCATCGAACTGCTCAACTGGGAGTCTCTCAACTGTGCGACTGGGGTCATCAAACTGGTCAGCTAGGAGTCACTCAACTGTCCGACTGGAGTCATCAAACTGGTCAACTGTCCGACTGGAGTCATCAAACTGGTAAACTGGGATTGGTCAACTGTCCGACTGGAGTCATTCAACTGGTCAACTGGGAGCTGGTCAACTGTCCGACTGGAGTCATCAATCTGGTTAACTGGGAGGCGCTCAACTGTCCGACTGGAGTCCTCAAACTGGTCAACTGGGATTGGTCAACTGTCCGAATGGAGTCATCAAACTGGTCAACTGGGATTGGTCAACTGTCTGACTGGAGTCATCGAACTGGTCAACTGGAATTGGTCAACTGTCCGACTCGAGTCATTCAACTGGTCAACTGGGGGCTTGTCAACTGTCTGACTGGAGTCATCGAACTCGTCAACTGGGAGTCTCTCAACTGTCCGACTGGAGTCATCAAACTGGTCAACTGGGAGTCACTCAACTGTCCGACAGGAGTCATCAAACGCATCAACTGGGATTGGTCAACTGTCCGACTGGAGTCATTCAACTGGTCAACTGGGAATGGTCAACTGTCCGACTGGAGACATCAAACTGGTCAACTGGGATTGGTCAACTCTCCGACTGGAGTCATCAAACGCGTCAACTGGGATTGGTCAACTGTCCGACTGGAATCATTCAACTGGTCAACTGGGATTGGTCAACTGTCCGACTGCAGTCATCAAACTGGTCAACTGGAATTGTTCAACTGTCCGACTGGAGTCATCAAACCCGTCAACTGGGATTGGTCAACTGTCCGACTGCAGTCATCAAACTGGTCAACTGGGATTGGTCAACTGTCCGACTGGAGTCATCAAACTGGTCAACTGGGATTGGTCAACTGTCCGACAGGAGTCATCGAACTGGTCACCTGGGATTGGTCAACTGTCTCACTGGAGTCATCGAACTGGTCAACTGGGATTGGTTAACTGACCGACTGGAGTCATTCAACTGGTCAACTGGGATTGGTCAACTGTGCGACTGGAGTCATCAAACTGGTCAACTGGGATTGGTCAACTGTCCGACTGGAGACATCAAATTGGTCAACTGGGAGTCGCTCAACTGTCCGACTGGAGTCATCAAACTGCTCAACTGGGTGTCGCTCAACTGTCCTACTGGAGTCATTAAACGCATCAACTGGGATTGATCAACTGTCCGACTGGAGTCATTCAACTGGTCAACTGGGGGCTGGTCAACTGTCCGACTGGAGTCATCGAACTGGTCAACTGGGAGCTGGTCAACTGTCCGACTGGAGTCATCGAACTGGTCAACTGGGAGTCTCTCAACTGTGCGACTGGGGTCATCAAACTGGTCAGCTGGGAGTCACTCAACTGTCCGACTGGAGTAATTCAACTGGTCAACTGGGATTGGTGAACTGTCCGACTGGAGTCATCAAACTGGTCAACTGGGATTGGTCAACTGTCCGACAGGAGTCATCGAACTGGTCACCTGGGATTGGTCAACTGTCTCACTGAAGTCATCGAACTGGTCAACTGGGATTGGTTAACTGTCCGACTGGAGTCATTCAACTGGTCAACTGTCCGACTGGAGTCATCAAACTGGTCAACTGGGATTGGTCAACTGTCCGACTGGAGTCATTCAACTGGTGAACTGGGAGCTGGTCAACTATCCGACTGGAGTCATCAAAATGGTCAACTGGGATTGGTCAACTGTCCGACTGGAGTCATCAAACTGGTCAACTGGGATTGGTCAACTGTCCGACTGGAGTCATTCAACTGGTCAACTGGGGGCTGGTCAACTGTCCGACTGGAGTCATCGAACTGGTCAACTGGGAGCTGGTCAACTGTCCGACTGGAGTTATCGAACTGCTCAACTGGGAGTCTCTCAACTGTGCGACTGGGGTCATCAAACTGGTCAGCTAGGAGTCACTCAACTGTCCGACTGGAGTCATTCAACTGGTCAACTGGGATTGGTCAACTGTCCGACTGGAGTCATCGAACTGGTCAACTGGGATTGGTCAACTGTCCGACAGGAGTCATCGAACTGGTCACCTGGGATTGGTCAACTGTCTCACTGGAGTCATCGAACTGGTCAACTGGGATTGGTTAACTGACCGACTGGAGTCATTCAACTGGTCAACTGTGATTGGTCAACTGTGCGACTGGAGTCATCAAACTGGTCAACTGGGATTGGTCAACTGTCCGACTGGAGACATCAAACTGGTCAACTGGGAGTCGCTCAACTGTCCGACTGGAGTCATCAAACTGCTCAACTGGGTGTCGCTCAACTGTCCTACTGGAGTCATTAAACGCATCAACTGGGATTGATCAACTGTCCGACTGGAGTCATTCAACTGGTCAACTGGGGGCTGGTCAACTGTCCGACTGGAGTCATCGAACTGGTCAACTGGGAGCTGGTCAACTGTCCGACTGGAGTCATCGAACTGGTCAACTGGGAGTCTCTCAACTGTGCGACTGGGGTCATCAAACTGGTCAGCTGGGAGTCACTCAACTGTCCGACTGGAGTCATTCAACTGGTCAACTGGGATTGGTCAACTGTCCGACTGGAGTCATCAAACTGGTCAACTGTCCGACTGGAGTCATCAAACTGGTCAACTGGGATTGGTCAACTGTCCGACTGGAGTCATTCAACTGGTGAACTGGGAGCTGGTCAACTATCCGACTGGAGTCATCAAAATGGTCAACTGGGATTGGTCAACTGTCCGACTGGAGTCATCAAACTGGTCAACTGGGATTGGTCAACTGTCCGACTGGAGTCATTCAACTGGTCAACTGGGGGCTGGTCAACTGTCCGACTGGAGTCATCGAACTGGTCAACTGGGAGTCTCTCAACTGTGCGACTGGGGTCATCAAACTGGTCAGCTGGGAGTCACTCAACTGTCCGACTGGAGTCATTCAACTGGTCAACTGGGATTGGTCAACTGTCCGACTGGAGTCATCAAACTGGTCAACTGGGATTGGTCAACTGTCCGACAGGAGTCATCGAACTGGTCACTTGGGATTGGTCAACTGTCTCACTGGAGTCATCGAACTGGTCAACTGGGATTGGTTAACTGTCCGACTGGAGTCATTCAACTGGTCAACTGTCCGACTGGAGTCATCAAACTGGTCAACTGGGATTGGTCAACTGTCCGACTGGAGTCATTCAACTGGTCAACTGGGAGCTGGTCAACTGTCCGACTGGAGTCATCAATCTGGTCAACAGTCCGACTGGAGTCATTCAACTGGTCAACTGGGAGACGCTCAACTGTCCGACTGGAGTCATCAAACTGGTCAACTGGGATTGGTCAACTGTCCGACTGGAGTCATTCAACTGGTCAACTGGGAGCTGGTCAACTGTCCAACTGGAGTCATCAAACTGGTCAACTGGGATTGGTCAACTGTCCGACTGGAGTCATTCAACTGGTCAACTGGGATGCGCTCAGCTGTCCGACTGGAGTCATCAAACTGGTCAACTGGGATTGGCCAACTGTCCGACTGGAGTCATCAAACTGGTCAACTGGGATTGGTCAACTGTCCGACTGGAGTCATTCAACTGGTCAACTGGGGGCTTGTCAAATGTCCGACTGGAGTCATCGAACTGTTCAACTGGGAGCTGGTCAACTGTCCGACTGGAGTCATCAACCGCATCAACTGGGATTGGTCAACTGTCCGACTGGAGTCATTCAACTGGTCAACTGGGAATGGTCAACTGTCCGACTGGAGTCATCAAACTGGTCAACTGGGATTGGTCAACTGTCCGACTGGAGTCATTCAACTGGTCAACTGGGGGCTGGTCAACTGTCCGACTGGAGTCATCGAACTGGTCAACTGGGAGCTGGTCAACTGTCCGACTGGAGTTATCGAACTGCTCAACTGGGAGTCTCTCAACTGTGCGACTGGGGTCATCAAACTGGTCAGCTAGGAGTCACTCAACTGTCCGACTGGAGTCATTCAACTGGTCAACTGGGATTGGTCAACTGTCCGACTGGAGTCATCAAACTGGTCAACTGGGATTGGTCAACTGTCCGACAGGAGTCATCGAACTGGTCACCTGGGATTGGTCAACTGTCTCACTGGAGTCATCGAACTGGTCAACTGGGATTGGTTAACTGTCCGACTGGAGTCATTCAACTGGTCAACTGGGATTGGTCAACTGTCCGACTGGAGTCATCAAACTGGTAAACTGGGATTGGTCAACTGTCCGACTGGAGTCATTCAACTGGTCAACTGGGAGCTGGTCAACTGTCCGACTGGAGTCATCAATCTGGTAAACTGGGAGGCGCTCAACTGTCCGACTGAAGTCATCAAACTGGTCACCTGGGATTGGTCAACTGTCTCACTGGAGTCATCGAACTGGTCAACTGGGATTGGTTAACTGTCCGACTGGAGTCATTCAACTGGTCAACTGTCCGACTGGAGTCATCAAACTGGTCAACTGGGATTGGTCAACTGTCCGACTGGAGTCATTCAACTGGTCAACTGGGAGCTGGTCAACTGTCCGACTGGAGTCATCAATCTGGTCAACTGGGATTGGTCAACTGTCCGAATGGAGTTATCAAACTGGTCAACTGGGATGGGTCAACTGTCCGACTCGAGTCATTCAACTGGTCAACTGGGGGCTTGTCAACTGTCTGACTGGAGTCATCGAACTGGTCAACTGGGAGCTGGTCAACTGTCCGACTGGAGTCATCAAACTGGTCAACTGGGATTGGTCAACTGTGCGACAGGAGTCATCGAACTGGTCACTTGGGATTGGTCAACTGTCTCACTGGAGTCATCGAACTGGTCAACTGGGATTGGTTAACTGTCCGACTGGAGTCATTCAACTGGTCAACTGTCCGACTGGAGTCATCAAACTGGTCAACTGGGATTGGTCAACTGTCCGACTGGAGTCATTCAACTGGTCAACTGGGAGCTGGTCAACTGTCCGACTGGAGTCATCAATCTGGTCAACAGTCCGACTGGAGTCATTCAACTGGTCAACTGTCCGACTGGAGTCATCAAACTGGTCAACTGGGATTGGTCAACTGTCCGACTGGAGTCATTCAACTGGTCAACTGGGATGTGCTCAACTGTCCGACTGGAGTCATCAAACCGGTCAACTGGGATTGGTCAACTGTCCGACTGGAGTCATCAAACTGGTCAACTGGGATTGGTCAACTGTCCGACTGGAGTCATTCAACTGGTCAACTGGGGGCTTGTCAAATGTCCGACTGGAGTCATCGAACTGTTCAACTGGGAGCTGGTCAACTGTCCGACTGGAGTCATCAACCGCATCAACTGGGATTGGTCAACTGTCCGACTGGAGTCATTCAACTGGTCAACTGGGAATGGTCAACTGTCCGACTGGAGACATCAAACTGGTCAACTGGGATTGGTCAACTGTCTGACTGGAGTCATCAAACGCGTCAACTGGGATTGGTCAACTGTCCGACTGGAATCATTCAACTGGTCAACTGGGATTGGTCAACTGTCCGACTGCAGTCATCAAACTGGTCAACTGGAATTGTTCAACTGTCCGACTGGAGTCATCAAACCCGTCAACTGGGATTGGTCAACTGTCCGACTGCAGTCATCAAACAGGTCAACTGGAATTGGTCAACTGTCCGACTGGAGTCATCAAACGCATCAACTGGGATTGGTCAACTGTCCGACTGGAGTAATTCAACTGGTCAACTAGGATTGGTCAACTGTGCGACTGGAGTCATCAAACTGGTCAACTGGGATTGGTCAACTGTCCGACTGGAGACATCAAACTGGTCAACTGGGAGTCGCTCAACTGTCCGACTGGAGTCATCAAACTGCTCAACTGGGTGTCGCTCAACTGTCCTACTGGAGTCATCAAACGCATCAACTGGGATTGGTCAACTGTCCGACTGGAGTCATTCAACTGGTCAACTGGGGGCTGGTCAACTGTCCGACTGGAGTCATCGAACTGGTCAACTGGGAGCTGGTCAACTGTCCGACTGGAGTCATCGAACTGGTCAACTGGGAGTCTCTCAACTGTGCGACTGGGGTCATCAATCTGGTCAGCTGGGAGTCACTCAACTGTCCGACTGGAGTAATTCAACTGGTCAACTGGGATTGGTGAATTGTCCGACTGGAGTCATCAAACTGGTCAACTGGGATTGGTCAACTGTCCGACAGGAGTCATCGAACTGGTCACCTGGGATTGGTCAACTGTCTCACTGGAGTCATCGAACTGGTCAACTGGGATTGGTTAACTGTCCGACTGGAGTCATTCAACTGGTCAACTGTCCGACTGGAGTCATCAAACTGGTCAACTGGGATTGGTCAACTGTCCGACTGGAGTCATTCAACTGGTCAACTGGGAGCTGGTCAACTATCCGACTGGAGTCATCAAAATGGTCAACTGGGATTGGTCAACTGTCCGACTGGAGTCATCAAACTGGTCAACTGGGATTGGTCAACTGTCCGACTGGAGTCATTCAACTGGTCAACTGGGGGCTGGTCAACTGTCCGACTGGAGTCATCGAACTGGTCAACTGGGAGCTGGTCAACTGTCCGACTGGAGTTATCGAACTGCTCAACTGGGAGTCTGTCAACTGTGCGACTGGGGTCATCAAACTGGTCAGCTAGGAGTCACTCAACTGTCCGACTGGAGTCATTCATCTGGTCAACTGGGATTGGTCAACTGTCCGACTGGAGTCATCAAACTGGTCAACTGGGATTGGTCAACTGTCCGACAGGGGTCATCGAACTGGTCACCTGGGATTCGTCAACTGTCTCACTGGAGTCATCGAACTGCTCAACTGGGATTGGTTAACTGTCCGACTGGAGTCATTCAACTGGTCAACTGTCCGACTGGAGTCATCAAACTGGTCAACTGGGATTGGTCAACTGTCCGACTGGAGTAATTCAACTGGTCAACTGGGATTGGTCAACTGTGCGACTGGAGTCATCAAACTGTTCAACTGGGATTGGTTAACTGTCCGACTGGAGACATCAAACTGGTCAACTGGGAGTCGCTCAACTGTCCGACTGGAGTCATCAAACTGCTCAACTGGGTGTCGCTCAACTGTCCTACTGGAGTCATCAAACGCATCAACTGGGATTGGTCAACTGTCCGACTGGAGTCATTCAACTGGTCAACTGGGGGCTGGTCAACTGTCCGACTGGAGTCATCGAACTGGTCAACGGGGAGCTGGTCAACTGTCCGACTGGAGTCATCGAACTGGTCAACTGGGAGTCTCTCAACTGTGCGACTGGGGTCATCAAACTGGTCAGCTGGGAGTCACTCAACTGTCCGACTGGAGTCATTCAACTGGTCAACTGGGATTGGTCAACTGTCCGACTGGAGTCATAAAACTGGTCACCTGGGATTGGTCAACTGTCTCACTGGAGTCATCGAACTGGTCAACTGGGATTGGTTAACTGTCCGACTGGAGTCATTCAACTGGTCAACTGTCCGACTGGAGTCATCAAACTGGTCAACTGGGATTGGTCAACTGTCCGACTGGAGTCATTCAACTGGTCAACTGGGAGCTGGTCAACTATCCGACTGGAGTCATCAAACTGGTCAACTGGGATTGGTCAACTGTCCGACTGGAGTCATTCAAATGGTCAACTGGGGGCTGGTCAACTGTCCGACTGGAGTCATCGAACTGGTCAACTGGGAGCTGGTCAACTGTCCGACTGGAGTTATCGAACTGCTCAACTGGGAGTCTCTCAACTGTGCGACTGGGGTCATCAAACTGGTCAGCTAGGAGTCACTCAACTGTCCGACTGGAGTCATTCAACTGGTCAACTGGGATTGGTCAACTGTCCGACTGGAGTCATCAAACTGGTCAACTGGGATTGGTCAACTGTCCGACAGGAGTCATCGAACTGGTCACCTGGGATTGGTCAACTGTCTCACTGGAGTCATCGAACTGGTCAACTGGGATTGGTTAACTGTCCGACTGGAGTCATTCCACTAGTCAACTGTCCGACTGGAGTCATCAAACTGGTAAACTGGGATTGGTCAACTGTCCGACTGGAGTCATTCAACTGGTCAACTGGGAGCTGGTCAACTGTCCGACTGGAGTCATCAATCTGGTAAACTGGGAGGCGCTCAACTGTCCGACTGAAGTCATCAAACTGGTCAACTGGGATTGGTCAACTGTCCGACTGAAGTCATCAAACTGGTCAACTGGGATTGGTCAACTGTCCGACTGAAGTCATCGAACTGGTCACCTGGGATTGGTCATCTGTCTCACTGGAGTCATCGAACTGGTCAACTGGGATTGGTTAACTGTCCGACTGGAGTCATTCAACTGGTCAACTGTCCGACTGGAGTCATCAAACTGGTCAACTGGGATTGGTCAACTGTCCGACTGGAGTCATTCAACTGGTCAACTGGGAGCTGGTCAACTGTCCGACTGGAGTCATCAATCTGGTTAACTGGGAGGCGCTCAACTGTCCGACTGGAGTCATCAAACTGGTCAACTGGGATTGGTCAACTGTCCGAATGGAGTCATCAAACTGGTCAACTGGGATTGGTCAACTGTCCGACTCGAGTCATTCAACTGGTCAACTGGGGGCTTGTCAACTGTCTGACTGGAGTCATCGAACTGGTCAACTGGGAGCTGGTCAACTGTCCGACTGGTGTCATCGAACTGGTCAACTGGGAGTCTCTCAACTGTGCGACTGGGGTCATCAAACTGGTCAGCTGGGAGTCACTCAACTGTCCGACTGGAGTCATTCAACTGGTCAACTGGGATTGGTCAACTGTCCGACTGGAGTCATCAAACTGGTCAACTGGGATTGGTCAACTGTCCGACAGGAGTCATCGAACTGGTCACCTGGGATTGGTTAACTGTCCGACTGGAGTCATTCAACTGGTCAACTGTCCGACTGGAGTCATCAAACTGGTCAACTGGGATTGGTCAACTGTCCGACTGGAGTCATTCAACTGGTCAACTGTCCGCCTGGAGACATCAAACTGGTCAACTGGGATTGGTCAACTTTCCGACTGGAGTCATCAAACTGGTCAACTGGGAGCTGGTCAATTGTCCGACTGGAGTCATCAAACTGGTCAACTGGGATTGGTCAACTGTCTGACTGTAGTCATTCAACTGGTCAACTGGTAGCTGGTCAACTGTACGACTGGAGTCATCGAACTGGTCAACTGGGAGTCTCTCAACTGTGCGACTGGGGTCATTAAACTGCTCAGCTGGGAGTCACTCGACTGTCTGACTGGAGTCATTCAACTGGTCAACTGGGATTGGTGAACTGTCCGACTCGAGTCATCAAACTGGTCAACTGGGATTGGTCAACTGTCCGACAGGAGTCATCGAACTGGTCACCTGGGATTGGTCAACTGTTTCACTGGAGTCATCGAACTGGTCAACTGGGATTAGTTAACCGTCCGACTGGAGTCATTCAACTGGTCAACTGTCCGACTGGAGTCATCAAACTGGTCAACTGGAATTGGTCAACTGTCCGACTGGAGTCATTCAACTGGTCAACTGGGAGCTGGTCAACTGTCCGACTGGAGTCATCAATCTGGTCAACTGGGAGGCGCTCAACTGTCCGACTGGAGTCATCAAACTGGTCAACTGGGATTCGTCAACTGTCCGACTGGAGTCATTCAACTGGTCAACTGGGAGCTGGTCAACTGTCCGACTGGAGTCATCGAACTGGTCAACTGGGATTGATTAACTGTCCGACTGGAGTCATTCAACTGGTCAACTGTCCGATTGGAGTCATCAAACTGGTCAGCTGGGAGTCACTCAACTGTCCGACTGGAGTCATTCAACTGGTCAACTGGAATTGGTCAACTGTCCGACTGGAGTCATCAAACTGGTCAACTGGGATTGGTCAACTGTCCGACAGGAGTCATCGAACTGGTCACCTGGGATTGGTCAACTGTCTCACTGGAATCATCGAACTGGTCAACTGGAATTGGTTAACTGTCCGACTGGAGTCATTCAACTGGTCAACTGTCCGACTGGAGTCATCAAACTGGTCAACTGGGATTGGTCAACTGTCCGACTGGAATCATTCAACTGGTCAACTGTCCGACTGGAGACATCAAACTGGTCAACTGGGATTGGTCAACTTTCCGACTGGAGTCATCAAACTGGTCAACTGGGAGCTGGTCAATTGTCCGACTGGAGTCATCAAACTGGTCAACTGGGATTGGTCAACTGTCTGACTGTAGTCATTCAACTGGTCAACTGGGAGCTGGTCAACTGTACGACTGGAGTCATCGAACTGGTCAACTGGGAGTCTCTCAACTGTGCGACTGGGGTCATCAAACTGCTCAGCTGGGAGTCACTCGACTGTCCGAATGGAGTCATTCAACTGGTCAACTGGGATTGGTGAACTGTCCGACTCGAGTCATCAAACTGGTCAACTGGGATTGGTCAACTGTCCGACAGGAGTCATCGAACTGGTCACCTGGGATTGGTCAACTGTTTCACTGGAGTCATCGAACTGGTCAACTGGGATTAGTTAACCGTCCGACTGGAGTCATTCAACTGGTCAACTGTCCGACTGGAGTCATCAAACTGGTCAACTGGAATTGGTCAACTGTCCGACTGGAGTCATTCAACTGGCCAACTGGGAGCTGGTCAACTGTCCGACTGGAGTCATCAATCTGGTCAACTGGGAGGCGCTCAACTCTCCGACTGGAGTCATCAAACTGGTCAACTGGGATTCGTCAACTGTCCGACTGGAGTCATTCAACTGGTCAACTGGGAGCTGGTCAATTGTCCGACTGGAGTCATCGAACTGGTCAACTGGGATTGATTAACTGTCCGACTGGAGTCATTCAACTGGTCAACTGTCCGATTGGAGTCATCAAACTGGTCAACTAGGATTGGTCAACTGTCCGACTGGAGTCATCGAACTGGTCAACTGGGAATCTCTCAACTGTGCGACTGGGGTCATCAAACTGGTCAGCTGGGAGTCACTCAACTGCCCGACTGGAGTCATTCAACTGGTCAACTGGGATTGGTCAACTGTCCGACTGGAGTCATCAAACTGGTCAACTGGGATTGGTCAACTGTCCGACAGGAGTCATCGAACTGGTCACCTGAGATTGGTCAACTGTCTCACTGGAGTAATCGAACTGGTCAACTGGGATTGCTTAACTGTCCGACTGGAGTCATTCAACTGGTCAACTGTCCGACTGGAGTCATCAAATTGGTCAACTGGGATTGGTCATCTGTCCGACTGGAGTCATTCAACTGGTCAACTGTCCGACTGGAGACATCAAACTCGTCAACTAGGATTGGTCAACTGTCCGACTGGAGTCATCAAACTGCAGGGATTGGTCAACTGTCCTACTGGAGTCATCAATCTGGTCAACTGGGAGTCGCTCAACTGTCCGACTGGAGTCATCAAACTGGTCAACTGGGATTGGTCAACTGTCCGACTGGAGTCATCAAACTGGTCAACTGGGAGTCGCTCAACTGTCCGATTGGAGTCATCAAACTGCTCAACTGGGAGTCGCTCAACTGTCCGACTGGAGTCATCAAACGCATCAACTGGGATTGGTCAACTGTCCGACTGGAGTCATTCAACTGGTCAACTGGGGGCTGGTCAACTGTCCAACTGGAGTCATCGAACTGGTCAACTGGGAGCTGGTCAACTGTCCGACTGGAGTCATCGAACTGCTCAACTGGGAGTCTCTCAACTGTGCAACTGGGGTCATCAAACTGGTCAGCTGGGAGTCACTCAACTGTCCGACTGGAGTCATTCAACTGGTCAACTGGGATTGGTCAACTCTCCGACTGGAGTCATCAAACTGGTCAACTGGGATTGGTCAACTGTCCGACAGGAGTCATCGAACTGGTCACCTGAAATTGGTCAACTTTCTCTCTGGAATCATCGAACTGGTCAACTGGGATTGGTTAACTGTCCGACTGGAGTCATTCAAATGGTCAACTGTCCGACTGGAGTCATCAAACTGGTCAACTGGGATTGGTCAACTGTCCGACTGGAGTAATTCAACTGGTCAACTGGGAGCTGGTCAACTATCCGACTGGGGTCATCAAACTGGTCAACTGGGATTGGTCAACTGTCCGACTGAAGTCATCAAACTGGCAACTGGGAGTCTCTCAACTGTCCGACTGGAGTCATCGAACGCTTCAACTGGGATTGGTCAACTGTCCGACTGGAATCATTCAACTGGTCAACTGGGATTGGTCAACTGTCCGACTGGAGTCATCAAACGCGTCAACTGGGATTGGTCAGCTGTCCGACTGGAATCATTCAACTGGTCAACTGGGATTGGTCAACTGTCCGACTGGAGTCATCAAACTGGTCAACTGGGAGTCGCTCAACTGTCCGACTGGAGCCATCAAACTGGTCAACTGGGATTCGTCAACTGTCCGACTGGAGTCATTCAACTGGTCAACTGGGAGCTGGTCAATTGTCCGACTGGAGTCATCGAACTGGTCAACTGGGATTGATTAACTGTCCGACTGGAGTCATTCAACTGGTCAACTGTCCGATTGGAGTCATCAAACTGGTCAACAGGGATTGGTCATCTGTCCGACTGGAGTCATTCAACTGGTCAACTGTCCGACTGGAGTCATCAAACTTGTCAACTAGGATTGGTCAACTGTCCGACTGGAGTCATCGAACTGGTCAACTGGGAATCTCTCAACTGTGCGACTGGGGTCATCAAACTGGTCAGCTGGGAGTCACTCAACTGCCCGACTGGAGTCATTCAACTGGTCAACTGGGATTGGTCAACTGTCCGACTGGAGTCATCAAACTGGTCAACTGGGATTGGTCAACTGTCCGACAGGAGTCATCGAACTGGTCACCTGAGATTGGTCAACTGTCTCACTGGAGTAATCGAACTGGTCAACTGGGATTGCTTAACTGTCCGACTGGAGTCATTCAACTGGTCAACTGTCCGACTGGTGTCATCAAATTGGTCAACTGGGATTGGTCATCTGTCCGACTGGAGTCATTCAACTGGTCAACTGTCCGACTGGAGACATCAAACTCGTCAACTAGGATTGGTCAACTGTCCGACTGGAGTCATCAAACTGCAGGGATTGGTCAACTGTCCTACTGGAGTCATCAATCTGGTCAACTGGGAGTCGCTCAACTGTCCGACTGGAGTCATCAAACTGGTCAACTGGGATTGGTCAACTGTCCGACTGGAGTCATCAAACTGGTCAACTGGGAGTCGCTCAACTGTCCGATTGGAGTCATCAAACTGCTCAACTGGGAGTCGCTCAACTGTCCGACTGGAGTCATCAAACGCATCAACTGGGATTGGTCAACTGTCCGACTGGAGTCATTCAACTGGTCAACTGGGGGCTGGTCAACTGTCCGACTGGAGTCATCGAACTGGTCAACTGGGAGCTGGTCAACTGTCCGACTGGAGTCATCGAACTGCTCAACTGGGAGTCTCTCAACTGTGCAACTGGGGTCATCAAACTGGTCAGCTGGGAGTCACTCAACTGTCCGACTGGAGTCATTCAACTGGTCAACTGGGATTGGTCAACTGTCCGACTGGAGTCATCAAACTGGTCAACTGGGATTGGTCAACTGTCCGACAGGAGTCATCGAACTGGTCACCTGAAATTGGTCAACTTTCTCTCTGGAGTCATCGAACTGGTCAACTGGGATTGGTTAACTGTCCGACTGGAGTCATTCAAATGGTCAACTGTCCGACTGGAGTCATCAAACTGGTCAACTGGGATTGGTCAACTGTCCGACTGGAGTAATTCAACTGGTCAACTGGGAGCTGGTCAACTATCCGACTGGAGTCATCAAACTGGTCAACTGGGATTGGTCAACTGTCCGACTGAAGTCATCAAACTGGCAACTGGGAGTCTCTCAACTGTCCGACTGGAGTCATCGAACGCTTCAACTGGGATTGGTCAACTGTCCGACTGGAATCATTCAACTGGTCAACTGGGATTGGTCAACTGTCCGACTGGAGTCATCAAACGCGTCAACTGGGATTGGTCAGCTGTCCGACTGGAATCATTCAACTGGTCAACTGGGATTGGTCAACTGTCCGACTGGAGTCATCAAACTGGTCAACTGGGAGTCGCTCAACTGTCCGACTGGAGCCATCAAACTGCTCAACTGGGAATCGCTCAACTGTCCGACTGGAGTCATCAAACGCATCAACTGGGATTGGTCAACTGTCCGACTGGAGTCATTCAACTGGTCAACTGGGGGCTGGTCAACTGTCCGACTGGAGTCATCGAACTGGTCAACTGGGAGCTGGTCAACTGTCCGACTGGAGTCATCGAACTGGTCAACTGGGAGTCTCTCAACTGTGCCACTGGGGTCATCAAACTGGTCAGCTGGGAGTCAATCAACTGTCCGACTGGAGTCATTCAACTGGTCAACTGGGATTGGTCAACTGTCCGACAGGAGTCATCGAACTGGTCACCTGGGATTGGTCAACTGTCTCACAGGAGTCATCGGACTGGTCAACTGGGATTGGTTAACTGTCCGACTGGAGTCATTCAACTGGTCAACTCTCCGACTGTAGTCATCAAACTGGTCAACTGGGATTGGTCAACTGTCCGACTGGAGTCATTCAACTGGTCAACTGGGAGCTGGTCAACTGTCCGACTGGAGTCTTCAAACTGGTCAACTGGGATTGGTCAACTGTCCGACTGGAGTCATCAAACTGGTCAACTGGGATTGGTCAACTGTCCGACTGGAGTCATTCAACTGGTCAACTGGGGGCTTGTCAACTGTCTGACTGGTGTCATCGAACTGGTCAACTGGGAGCTGGTCAACTGTCCGACTGGAGTCATCGAACTGGTCAACTGGGAGTCTCTCAACTGTGCGACTGGGGTCATCAAACTGGTCAGCTGGGAGTCACTCAACTGTCCGACTGGAGTCATTCAACTGGTCAACTGGGATTGGTCAACTGTCCGACTGGAGTCATCAAACTGGTGAACTGGGATTGGTCAACTGTCCGACAGGAGTCATCGAACTGGTCACCTGGGATTGATCAACTGTCTCACTGGAATCATCGAACTGGTCAACTGGAATTGGTTAACTGTCCGACTGGAGTCATTCAACTGGTCAACTGTCCGACTGGAGTCATCAAACTGGTTAACTGGGATTGGTCAACTGTCCGACTGGAGACATCAAACTGGTCAACTGGGATTGGTCAACTTTCCGACTGGAGTCATCAAACTGGTCAACTGGGAGCTGGTCAATTGTCCGACTGAAGTCATCAAACTGGTCAACTGGGATTGGTCAACTGTCTGACTGTAGTCATTCAACTGGTCAACTGGGAGCTGGTCACCTGTCCGACTGGAGTCATCGAACTGGTCAACTGGGAGTCTCTCAACTGTGCGACTGGGGTCATCAAACTGGTCAGCTGGGAGTCACTCAACTGTCCGACTGGAGTCATTCAACTGGTCAACTGGGATTGGTGAACTGTCCGACTGGAGTCATCAAACTGGTCAACTGGGATTGGTCAACTGTCCGACAGGAGTCATCGAACTGGTCACCTGGGATTGGTCAACTGTCTCACTGGAGTCATCGAACTGGTCAACTGGGATTGGTTAACTGTCCGACTGGAGTCATTCAACTGGTCAACTGTCCGACTGGAGTCATCAATCTGGTCAACTGGGAGGCGCTCAACTGTCCGACTGGAGTCATCAAACTGGTCAACTGGGATTCGTCAACTGTCCGAATGGAGTCATCAAACTGGTCAACTGGGATTGGTCAACTGTCCGACTGGAGTCATTCAACTGGTCAACTGGGGGCTGGTCAACTGTCCGACTGGAGTCATCGAACTGGTCAACTGGGAGCTCGTCAACTGTCCGACTGGAGTCATCGAACTGGTCAACTGGGAGTCTCTCAACTGTGCGGCTGGGGTCATCAAACTGGTCAGCTGGGAGTCACTCAACTGTCCGACTGGAGTCATTCAACTGGTCAACTGGGATTGGTCAACTGTCCGACTGGAGTCATCAAACTGGTCAACTGGGATTGGTCAACTGTCCAACAGGAGTCATCGAACTGGTCACCTGGGATTGGTCAACTGTCTCACTGGAGTCATCGAACTGGTCAACTGGGATTGCTTAACTGTCCGACTGGAGTCATTCAACTGGTCAACTGTCCGACTGGAGTCATCAAACTGATCAACTGGGATTGGTCAACTGTCCGACTGGAGTCATCGAACTGGTCAACGGGGAGTCTCTCAACTGTGCGACTGGGGTCATCAAACTGGTCAGCTGGGAGTCACTCAACTGTCCGACTGGAGTCATTCAACTGGTCAACTGGGATTGGTCAACTGTCCGACTGGAGTCATCAAACTGGTCAACTGGGATTGGTCAACTGTCCGACAGGAGTCATCGAACTGGTCACCTGGGATTGGTCAACTGTCTCACTGGAGTCATCGAACTGGTCAACTGGGATTGCTTAACTGTCCGACAGGAGTCATTCAACTGGTCAACTGTCCGACTGGAGTCATCAAACTGGTCAACTGGGATTGGTCATCTGTCCGACTGGAGTCATTCAACTGGTCAACTGTCCGACTGGAGACATCAAACTCGTCAACTAGGATTGATCAACTGTCCGACTGGAGTCATCAAACTGCAGGGATTTGTCAACTGTCCGACTGGAGTCATCAAACTGGTCAACTGGGATTGGACAACTGTCCGACTGGAGAAATCAAACTGGTCAACTGGGAGTCGCTCAACTGTCCGACTGGACTAATTCAACTGGTCAACTGGGATTGGTCAACTGTGCGACTGGAGTCATCAAACTGGTCAACTGGGATTGGTCAACTGTCCGACTGGAGACATCAAACTGCTCAACTGGGAGTCGCTCAACTGTCCGACTGGAGTCATCAAACGCATCAACTGGGATTGGTCAACTGTCCGACTGGAGTCATTCAACTGGTCAACTGGGGGCTGGTCAACTGTCCGACTGGAGTCATCGAACTGGTCAACTGGGAGCTGGTCAACTGTCCGACTGGAGTCATCGAACTGCTCAACTGGGAGTCTCTCAACTGTGCGACTGGGGTCATCAAACTGGTCAGCTGGGAGTCACTCAACTGTCCGACTGGAGTCATTCAACTGGTCAACTGGGATTGGTGAACTGTCCGACTGGAGTCATCAAACTGGTCAACTGGGATTGGTGAACTGTCCGACAGGAGTCATCGAACTGGTCACCTGGGATTGGTCAACTGTCTCACTGGAGTCATCAAACTGGTCAACTGGGTTGGTTAACTGTCCGACTGGAGTCATTCAACTGGTCAACTGTCCGTCTGTAGTCATCAAACTGGTCAACTGGGATTGGTCAACTGTCCGACTGGAGTCATTCAACTGGTCAACTGGGAGCTGGTCAACTATCCGACTGGAGTCATCAAACTGGTCAACTGGGATTGGTCAACTGTCCGACTGAAGTCATCAAACTGGCAACTGGGAGTCGCTCAACTGTCCGACTGGAGTCATCAAACGCATCAACTGGGATTGGTCAACTGTCCGACTGGAGTCATTCAACTGGTCAACTGGGAATGGTCAACTGTCCGACTGGAGACATCAAACTGGTCAACTGGGATTGGTCAACTGTCCGACTGGAGTCATCAAACGCGTCAACTGGGATTGGTCAACTGTCCGACTGGAGTCATCAAACTGGTCAACTGGAATTGTTCAACTGTCCGACTGGAGTCATCAAACCCGTCAACTGGGATTGGTCAACTGTCCGACTGGAGTCATTCAACTGGTCAACTGTCCGTCTGTAGTCATCAAACTGGTCAACTGGGATTGGTCAACTGTCCGACTGGAGTCATTCAACTGGTCAACTGGGAGCTGGTCAACTATCCGACTGGAGTCATCAAACTGGTCAACTGGGATTGGTCAACTGTCCGACTGAAGTCATCAAACTGGCAACTGGGAGTCGCTCAACTGTCCGACTGGAGTCATCAAACGCATCAACTGGGATTGGTCAACTGTCCGACTGGAGTCATTCAACTGGTCAACTGGGAATGGTCAACTGTCCGACTGCAGTCATCAAACTGGTCAACTGGAATTGGTCAACTGTCCGACTGGAGTCATCAAACGCATCTACTGGGATTGGTCAACTGTCCGACTGGAGTAAATCAACTGGTCAACTGGGATTGGTCAACTGTGCGACTGGAGTCATCAAACTGGTCAACTGGGATTGGTCAACTGTCCGACTGGAGTCATCAAACTGACAACTGGGAGTCGCTCAACTGTCCGACTGGAGTCATCAAACTGCTCAACTGGGAGTCGCTCAACTGTCCGATTGGAGTCATCAAATGCATCAACTCGATTGGTCAACTGTCCGACTGGAGTCATTCAAATGGTCAACTGGGGGCTGGTCAACTGTCCGACTGGAGTCATCGAACTGGTCAACTGGGAGCTGGTCAACTGTCCGACTGGAGTCATCGAACTGCTCAACTGGGAGTCTCTCAACTGTGCGACTGGGGTCATCAAACTGGTCAGCTGGGAGTCACTCAAGTGTCCGACTGGAGTCATTCAACTGGTCAACTGGGATTGGTGAACTGTCCGACTGGAGTCATCAAACTGGCCAACTGGGATTGGTCAACTGTCCGACAGGAGTCATCGAACTGGTCACCTGGGATTGGTCAACTGTCTCACTGGAGTCATCGAACTGGTCAACTGTCCGACTGGAGACATCAAACTCGTCAACTAGGATTGATCAACTGTCCGACTGGAGTCATCAAACTGCAGGGATTGGTCAACTGTCCGACTGGAGTCATCAAACTGGTCAACTGGGATTGGACAACTGTCCGACTGGATAAATCAAACTGGTCAACTGGGAGTCGCTCAACTGTCCGACTGGACTAATTCAACTGGTCAACTGGGATTGGTCAACTGTGCGACTGGAGTCATCAAACTGGTCAACTGGGATTGGTCAACTGTCCGACTGTAGTCATCAAACTGCTCAACTGGGAGTCGCTCAACTGTCCGACTGGAGTCATCAAACGCATCAACTGGGATTGGTCAACTGTCCGACTGGAGTCATTCAACTGGTCAACTGGGGGCTGGTCAACTGTCCGACTGGAGTCATCGAACTGGTCAACTGGGAGCTGGTCAACTGTCCGACTGGAGTCATCGAACTGCTCAACTGGGAGTCTCTCAACTGTGCGACTGGGGTCATCAAACTGGTCAGCTGGGAGTCACTCAACTGTCCGACTGGAGTCATTCAACTGGTCAACTGGGATTGGTGAACTGTCCGACTGGAGTCATCAAACTGGTCAACTGGGATTGGTGAACTGTCCGACAGGAGTCATCGAACTGGTCACCTGGGATTGGTCAACTGTCTCACTGGAGTCATCGAACTGGTCAACTGGGATTGGTTAACTGTCCGACTGGAGTCATTCAACAGGTCAACTGTCCGTCTGTAGTCATCAAACTGGTCAACTGGGATTGGTCAACTGTCCGACTGAAGTCATCAAACTGGCAACTGGGAGTCGCTCAACTGTCCGACTGGAGTCATCAAACGCATCAACTGGGATTGGTCAACTGTCCGACTGGAGTCATTCAACTGGTCAACTGGGAATGGTCAACTGTCCGACTGGAGACATCAAACTGGTCAACTGGGATTGGTCAACTGTCCGACTGGAGTCATCAAACTCGTCAACTGGGATTGGTCAACTGTCCGACTGCAGTCATCAAACTGGTCAACTGGAATTGTTCAACTGTCCGACTGGAGTCATCAAACCCGTCAACTGGGATTGGTCAACTGTCCGACTGCAGTCATCAAACTGGTCAACTGGAATTGGTCAACTGTCCGACTGGAGTCATCAAACGCATCAACTGGGAATGGTCAACTGTCCGACTGGAGTCATTCAACTGGTCAACTGTCCGTCTGTAGTCATCAAACTGGTCAACTGGGAGTCGCTCAACTGTCCGACTGGAGTCATCAAACTGCTCAACTGGGAGTCGCTCAACTGTCCGATTGGAGTCATCAAATGCATCAACTCGATTGGTCAACTGTCCGACTGGAGTCATTCAAATGGTCAACTGGGGGCTGGTCAACTGTCCGACTGGAGTCATCGATCTGGTCAACTGGGAGCTGGTCAACTGTCCGACTGGAGTCATCGAACTGCTCAACTGGGAGTCTCTCAAATGTGCGACTGGGGTCATCAAACTGGTCAGCTGAGAGTCACTCAAGTGTCCGACTGGAGTCATTCAACTGGTCAACTGGGATTGGTGAACTGTCCGACTGGAGTCATCAAACTGGCCAACTGGGATTGGTCAACTGTCCGACAGGAGTCATCGAACTGGTCACCTGGGATTGGTCAACTGTCTCACTGGAGTCATCGAACTGGTCAACTGGGATTGGTTAACTGTCCGACTGGAGTCATTCAACTGGTCAACTGTCCGACTGGAGTCATCAAACTGGTCAACTGGGATGGTCAACTGTCCGACTGGAGTCATTCAACTGGTCAACTGGGAGCTGGTCAACTGTCCGACTGGAGTCATCAATCTGGTCAACTGGGAGGCGCTCAACTGTCCGACTGGAGTCATCAAACTGGTCAACTGGGATTGGTCAACTGTCCGACTGGAGTCATCAAACTGCTCAACTGGGATTGGTCAACTGTCCGACAGGAGTCATTCAACTGGTCAACTGGGGGCTTGTCAACTGTCCGACTGGAGTCATCGAACTGGTCAACTGGGAGCTGGTCAACTGTCCGACTGGAGTCATCGAACTGGTCAACTGGGAGTCTCTCAAATGTGCGACTGGGGTCATCAAACTGGTCAGCTGGGAGTCACTCAACTGTCCGACTGGAGTCATTCAACTGGTCAACTGGGATTGGTCAACTGTCCGACTGGAGTCATCAAACTGGTCAACTGGGATTGGTCAACTGTCCGACAGGAGTCATCGAACTGGTCACCTGTGATTGGTCAACTGTCTAACTGGAGTCATCGAACTGGTCAACTGGAATTGGTTAACTGTCCGACTGGAGTCATTCAACTGGTCAACTGTCCGACTGGAGTCATCAAACTGGTCAACTGGGATTGGTCAACTGTCCGACTGGAGTCATTCAACTGGTCAACTGTCCGACTGGAGACATCAAACTGGTCAACTGGGATTGGTCAACTTTCCGACTGGAGTCATCAAACTGGTCAACTGGGAGCTGGTCAATTGTCCGACTGGAGTCATCAAACTGGTCAACTGGGATTGGTCAACTGTCTGACTGTAGTCATTCAACTGGTCAACTGGGAGCTGGTCAACTGTCCGACTGGAGTCATCGAACTGGTAAACTGGGATTGGTCAACTGTCCGACTGGAGTCATTAAACTGGTCAACTGGGAGCTGGTCAACTATCCGACTGGAGTCATCAAACTGGTCAACTGGGATTGGTCAACTGTCCGACTGGAGTCATCAAACTGGTCAACTGGGATTGGTCAACTGTCCGACTGGAGTCATTCAACTGGTCACCTGGGGGCTGGTCAACTGTCCGACTGGAGTCATCGAACTGGTCAACTGGGAGCTGGTCAACTGTCCGACTGGAGTCATTGAACAGGTCAACTGGGAGTCTCTCAACTGTGCGGCTTCGGTCATCAAACTGGTCAGCTAGGAGTCACTCAACTGTCCGACTGGAGTCAATCAACTGGTCAACTGGGATTGGTCAACTGTCTGACTGGAGTCATCGAACTGGTCACCTGGGATTGGTCAACTGTCCGACAGGAGTCATCGAACTGGTCACCTGGGATTGGTCAACTGTCTCACAGGAGTCATCGGACTGGTCAACTGGGATTGGTTAACTGTCCGACTGGAGTCATTCAACTGGTCAACTGTCCGACTGTAGTCATCAAACTGGTCAACTGGGATTGGTCAACTGTCCGACTGGAGTCATTCAACTGGTCAACTGGGAGCTGGTCAACTGTCCGACTGGAGTCTTCAAACTGGTCAATGGGATTGGTCAACTGTCCGACTGGAGTCATCAAACTGGTCAACTGTGATTGGTCAACTGTCCGACTGGAGTCATTCAACTGGTCAACTGGGGGCTTGTCAACTGTCTGACTGGAGTCATCGAACTGGTCAACTGGGAGTCTCTCAACTGTGCGACTGGGGTCATCAAACTGGTCAGCTGGGAGTCACTCAACTGTCCGACTCGAGTCATTCAACTGGTCAACTGGGATTGGTCAACTGTCCGACTGGAGTCATCAAACTGGTCAACTGGGATTGGTCAACTGTCCGACAGGAGTCATCGAACTGGTCACCTGGGATTGATCAACTGTCTCACTGGAATCATCGAACTGGTCAACTGGAATTGGTTAACTGTCCGACTGGAGTCATTCAACTGGTCAACTGTCCGACTGGAGTCATCAAACTGGTCAACTGGGATTGGTCAACTGTCCGACTGGAGACATCAAACTGGTCAACTGGGATTGGTCAACTTTCCGACTGGAGTCATCAAACTGGTCAACTGGGAGCTGGTCAATTGTCCGACTGAAGTCATCAAACTGGTCAACTGGGATTGGTCAACTGTCTGACTGTAGTCATTCAACTGGTCAACTGGGAGCTGGTCACCTGTCCGACTGGAGTCATCGCACTGGTCAACTGGGAGTCTCTCAACTGTGCGACTGCGGTCATCAAACTGGTCAGCTGGGAGTCACTCAACTGTCCGACTGGAGTCATTCAACTGGTCAACTGGGATTGGTGAACTGTCCGACTGGAGTCATCAAACTGGTCAACTGGGATTGGTCAACTGTCCGACAGGAGTCATCGAACTGGTCACCTGGGATTGGTCAACTGTCTCACTGGAGTCATCGAACTGGTCAACTGGGATTGGTTAACTGTCCGACTGGAGTCATTCAACTGGTCAACTGTCCGACTGGAGTCATCAAACTGGTCAACTGGGAGCTGGTCAACTGTCCGACTGGAGTCATCAATCTGGTCAACTGGGAGGCGCTCAACTGTCCGACTGGAGTCATCAAACTGGTCAACTGGGATTCGTCAACTGTCCGAATGGAGTCATCAAACTGGTCAACTGGGATTGGTCAACTGTCCGACTGGAGTCATTCAACTGGTCAACTGGGGGCTGGTCAACTGTCCGACTGGAGTCATCGAACTGGTCACCTGGGATTGGTCAACTGTCTCACTGGAGTCATCGAACTGGTCAACTGGGATTGGTTAACTGTCCGACTGGAGTCATTCAACTGGTCAACTGTCCGACTGGAGTCATCAAACTGGTCAACTGGGATTGGTCAACTGTCCGACTGGAGTCATCGAACTGGTCAACTGGGAGTCTCTCAACTGTGCGACTGGGGTCATCAAACTGGTCAGCTGGGAGTCACTCAACTGTCCGACTGGAGTCATTCAACTGGTCAACTGGGATTGGTCAACTGTCCGACTGGAGTCATCAAACTGGTCAACTGGGATTGGTCAACTGTCCGACAGGAGGCATCGAACTGGTCACCTGGGATTGGTCAACTGTCTCACTGGAGTCATCGAACTGGTCAACTGGGATTGCTTAACTGTCCGACTGGAGTCATTCAACTGGTCAACTGTCCGACTGGAGTCATCAAACTGGTCAACTGGGATTGGTCATCTGTCCGACTGGAGTCATTCAACTGGTCAACTGTCCGACTGGAGACATCAAACTCGTCAACTAGGATTGATCAACTGTCCGACTGGAGTCATCAAACTGCAGGGATTGGTCAACTGTCCGACTGGAGTCATCAAACTGGTCAACTGGGATTGGACAACTGTCCGACTGGAGAAATCAAACTGGTCAACTGGGAGTCGCTCAACTGTCCGACTGGACTAATTCAACTGGTCAACTGGGATTGGTCAACTGTGCGACTGGAGTCATCAAACTGGTCAACTGGGATTGGTCAACTGTCCGACTGGAGTCATCAAACTGCTCAACTGGGAGTCGCTCAACTGTCCGACTGGAGTCATCAAACGCATCAACTGGGATTGGTCAACTGTCCGACTGGAGTCATTCAACTGGTCAACTGGGGGCTGGTCAACTGTCCGACTGGAGTCATCGAACTGGTCAACTGGGAGCTGGTCAACTGTCCGACTGGAGTCATCGAACTGCTCAACTGGGAGTCTCTCAACTGTGCGACTGGGGTCATCAAACTGGTCAGCTGGGAGTCACTCAACTGTCCGACTGGAGTCATTCAACTGGTCAACTGGGATTGGTGAACTGTCCGACTGGAGTCATCAAACTGGTCAACTGGGATTGGTGAACTGTCCGACAGGAGTCATCGAACTGGTCACCTGGGATTGGTCAACTGTCTCACTGGAGTCATCGAACTGGTCAACTGGGATTGGTTAACTGTCCGACTGGAGTCATTCAACTGGTCAACTGTCCGTCTGTAGTCATCAAACTGGTCAACTGGGATTGGTCAACTGTCCGACTGGAGTCATTCAACTGGTCAACTGGGAGCTGGTCAACTATCCGACTGGAGTCATCAAACTGGTCAACTGGGATTGGTCAACTGTCCGACTGAAGTCATCAAACTGGCAACTGGGAGTCGCTCAACTGTCCGACTGGAGTCATCAAACGCATCAACTGGGATTGGTCAACTGTCCGACTGGAGTCATTCAACTGGTCAACTGGGAATGGTCAACTGTCCGACTGGAGACATCAAACTGGTCAACTGGGATTGGTCAACTGTCCGACTGGAGTCATCAAACGCGTCAACTGGGATTGGTCAACTGTCCGACTGCAGTCATCAAACTGGTCAACTGGAATTGTTCAACTGTCCGACTGGAGTCATCAAACCCGTCAACTGGGATTGGTCAACTGTCCGACTGCAGTCATCAAACTGGTCAACTGGAATTGGTCAACTATCCGACTGGAGTCATCAAACTCGTCAACTGGGATTGGTCAACTGTCCGACTGGAGTAAATCAACTGGTCAACTGGGATTGGTCAACTGTGCGACTGGAGTCATCAAACTGGTCAACTGGGATTGGTCAACTGTCCGACTGGAGTCATCAAACTGGTCAACTGGGAGTCGCTCAACTGTCCGACTGGAGTCATCAAACTGCTCAACTGGGAGTCGCTCAACTGTCCGATTGGAGTCATCAAATGCATCAACTCGATTGGTCAACTGTCCGACTGGAGTCATTCAAATGGTCAACTGGGGGCTGGTCAACTGTCCGACTGGAGTCATCGAACTGCTCAACTGGGAGTCTCTCAACTGTGCGACTGGGGTCATCAAACTGGTCAGCTGAGAGTCACTCAAGTGTCCGACTGGAGTCATTCAACTGGTCAACTGGGATTGGTGAACTGTCCGACTGGAGTCATTCAACTGGCCAACTGGGATTGGTCAACTGTCCGACAGGAGTCATCGAACTGGTCACCTGGGATTGGTCAACTGTCTCACTGGAGTCATCGAACTGGTCAACTGGGATTGGTTAACTGTCCGACTGGAGTCATTCAACTGGTCAACTGTCCGACTGGAGTCATCAAACTGGTCAACTGGGATGGTCAACTGTCCGACTGGAGTCATTCAACTGGTCAACTGGGAGCTGGTCAACTGTCCGACTGGAGTCATCAATCTGGTCAACTGGGAGGCGCTCAACTGTCCGACTGGAGTCATCAAACTGGTCAACTGGGATTGGTCAACTGTCCGACTGGCGTCATCAAACTGCTCAACTGGGAGTCGCTCAACTGTCCGACTGGAGTCATCAAACTGGTCAACTGGGATTGGTCAACTGTCCGACAGGAGTCATTCAACTGGTCAACTGGGGGCTTGTCAACTGTCCGACTGGAGTCATCGAACTGGTCAACTGGGAGCTGGTCAACTGTCCGACTGGAGTCATCGAACTGGTCAACTGGGAGTCTCTCAAACGTGCGACTGGGGTCATCAAACTGGTCAGCTGGGAGTCACTCAACTGCCCGACTGGAGTCATTCAACTGGTCAACTGGGATTGGTCAACTGTCCGACTGGAGTCATCGAACTGGTAAACTGGGAGTCTCTCAACTGTGCGACTGGGGTCATCAAACTGGTCAGCTGGGAGTCACTCAACTGTCCGACTGGAGTCATTCAACTGGTCACCTGGGATTGGTGAACTGTCCGACTGGAGTCATCAAACTGGTCAACTGGGATTGGTCAACTGTCCGACAGGAGTCATCGAACTGGTCACCTGGGATTGGTCAACTGTCTCACTGGAGTCATCGAACTGGTCAACTGGGATTGGTTAACTGTCCGACTGGAGTCATTCAACTGGTCAACTGTCCGACTGGAGTCATCAAACTGGTCAACTGGGATTGGTCAACTGTCCGACTGGAGTCATTCAACTGGTCAACTGGGAGCTGGTCAACTGTCCGACTGGAGTCATCAATCTAGTCAACTGGGAGGCGCTCAACTGTCCGACTGGAGTCATCAAACTGGTCAACTGGGATTCGTCAACTGTCCGACTGGAGTCATCAAACTGGTCAACTGGGATTGGTCAACTGTCCGACTGGAGTCATTCAACTGGTCAACTGGGGGCTGGTCAACTGTCCGACTGGAGTCATCGAACTGGTCAACTGGGAGCTGGTCAACTGTCCGACTGGAGTCATCGAACTAGTCAACTGGGAGTCTCTCAACTGTCCCGATATTCAGGACGCCAAAGCATGTAATGAGGCAGTGGGGAAGGGAACACTGACAAAGGAGAGTATTTGCAGGCACGGAGATGGGTTGAAGTGTGTATACTTCAACGCAAGAAGCATCAGGAATAAGGTGGGTGAACTTAAGGCATGGATCGGTACTTGGGACTACGATGTGGTGGCCATCACGGAAACTTGGATAGAAGAGGGGCAGAAATGGTTGTTGGAGGTCCCTGGTTATAGATGTTTCAATAAGATTAGGGAGGGTGGTAAAAGAGGTGGGGGGGTGGCATTATTAATTAGAGATAGTATAACAGCTGCAGAAAGGCAGTTCGAGGAGTATCACCCTATTGAGGTAGTATGGGTTGAAGTCAGAAATAGGAAAGGAGCAGTCACCTTGTTAGGAGTTTTCTATAGGCCCCCCAATAGTAGCAGAGATGTGGAGGAACAGATTGGGAAACAGATTTTGGAAAGGTGCAGAAGTCATAGGGTAGTAGTCATGGGCGACTTTAACTTCCCAAATATTGAGTGGAAACTCTTTAGATCAAATAGTTTGGATGGGGTGGTGTTGTGCAGTGTGTCCAGGAAGCTTTTCTAACACAGTATGTAGATTGTCCAACCAGAGGAGGGGCAATATTGGATTTAGTACTGGGTAATGAACCAGGGCAAGTAATAGATTTGTTAGTGGGGGAGCATTTTGGAGATAGTGACCACAATTCTGTGACTTTCACTTTAGTAATGGAGAGGGATAGGTACGTGCAACAGGGCAAGGTTTACAATTGGGGGAAGGGTAAATACGATGTTCTCAGACAAGAATTGAAGTGCATAAGTTGGGAACATAGGCTGGCAGGGAAGGACACAAGTGAAATGTGGAACTTGTTCAAGGAACAGGTGCTACGTGTCCTTGATATGTATGTCCCTGTCAGGCAGGGAAGAGATGGTCGAGTGAGGGAACCATGGTTGACAAGAGAGGTTGAATGTCTTGTTAAGAGGAAAAAGGTGACTTATGTAAGGCTGAGGAAACAAGGTTCAGACAGGGCGTTGGAGGGCTACAAGATAGCCAGGAGGGAACTGAAGAAAGGGATTAGGAGAGCTAAGAGAGGGCATGAACAATCTTTGGTGGGTAGGATCAAGGAAAACCCCAAGGCCTTTTACACAAATGTGAGAAATATGAGAATGACTAGAGCGAGGGTAGGTCCGATCAAGGACAATAGCGGGAGATTGTGTATTGAGTCTGAAGAGATAGGCGAGGTCTTGAATGAGTACTTTTCTTCTGTATTTACAAATGAGAGGGGCGATATTGTTGGAGAGGACAGTGTGAAACAGATTGGTAAGCTCGAGGAAATACTTGTTAGGAAGGAAGATGTGTTGGGCATTTTGAAAAACTTGAGGATACACAAGTCCCCCGGGCCTGACGGGATATATCCAAGGATTCTATGGGAAGCAAGAGATGAAATTGCAGAGCCGTTGGCAATTATCTTTTCGTCCTCACTGTCAACAGGGGTGGTACCAGGGAATTGGAGAGTGGCGAATGTCGTGCCCCTGTTCCAAAAAGGAACTAGGGATAACCCTGGGAATTACAGGCCAGTTAGTCTTACTTCGGTGGTAGGCAAAGTAATGGAAAGGGTACTGAAGGATAGGATTTCTGAGCATCTGGAAAGACACTGCTTGATTAGGGATAGTCAGCACGGATTTGTGAGGGGTAGGTCTTGCCTTACAAATCTTATTGAATTCTTTGAGGAGGTGACCAAGCATGTGGATGAAGGTAAAGCAGTGGATGTAGTGTACATGGATTTTAGTAAGGCATTTGATAAAGTTCCCCATGGTAGGCTTCTGCACAAAGTAAGGAGGCATGGGATAGTGGGAAATTTGGCCAGTTGGATAACGAACTGGCTAACCGATAGAAGTCAGAGAGTGGTGGTGGATGGCAAATATTCAGCCTTGATCCCAGTTACCAGTGGTGTACCGCAGGGATCAGTTCTGGGTCCTCTGCTGTTTGTGATTTTCATTAATGACTTGGATGAGGGAGTTGAAGGGTGGGTCAGTAAATTTGCAGACGATACGAAGATTGGTGGAGTTGTGGATAGTAAGGAGGGCTGTTGTCGGCTGCAAAGAGACATAGATAGGATGCAGAGCTGGGCTGAGAAGTGGCAGATGGAGTTTAACCCTGAAAAGTGTGAGGTTGTCCATTTTGGAAGGACAAATATGAATGCGGAATACAGGGTTAACGGTAGAGTTCTTGGCATTGTGGAGGAGCAGAGAGACCTTGGGGTCTATGTTCATACATCTTTGAAAGTTGCCACTCAAGTGGATAGAGCTGTGAAGAAGGCCTATGGTGTGCTCGCGTTCATTAACAGAGGGATTGAATTTAAGAGCCGTGAGGTGATGATGCAGCTGTACAAAACTTTGGTAAGGCCACATTTGGAGTACTGTGTACAGTTCTGGTCGCCTCATTTTAGGAAGGATGTGGAAGCTCTGGAAAAGGTGCAAAGAAGATTTACCAGGATGTTGCCTGGAATGGAGAGTAGGTCTTACGAGGAAAGGTTGAGGGTGCTAGGCCTTTTCTCATTTGAGCGGAGAAGGATGAGGGGCGACTTGATAGAGGTTTATAAGATGATCAGGGGAATAGATAGAGTAGACAGTCAGAGACTTTTTCCCCAGGTGGAACACACCATTACAAGGGGACATAAATTTAAGGTGAAAGGTGGAAGATATAGGAGGGATATCAGAGGTAGGTTCTTTACCCAGAGAGTAGTGGGGGCATGGAATGCACTGCCTGTGGAAGTAGTTGAGTCGGAAACATTAGTGACCTTCAAGCAGCTGTTGGATAGGTACATGGATTACGGGAAAATGATATAGTGTAGATTTATTTGTTCTGAAGGGCAGCACGGTAGCATTGTGGACAGCACAATTGCTTCACAGATCCATGGTCCCAGGTTCGATTCCGGCTTGGGTCATTGTCTGTGATGAGTCTGCACGTCCTCCCCGTGTCTGCGTGGGTTTCCTCCGGGTGCTCCGGTTTCCTCCCACAGTCCAAAGATGTGCGGGTTAGGTGAATTGGCCAATGATAAATTGCCCTTAATGTCCAAATTGCCCTTGGTGTTGGGTGGAGGTGTTGAGTTTGGGTAGGGTGCTCTTTCCAAGAGCTGGTGCAGACTCAGGGGGCCGAATGGCCTCCTTCTGCACTGTAGATTCAATGATAATCTATGATTAATCTAGGACAAAGGTTCGGCACAACATCGTGGGCCGAAGGGCCTGTTCTGTGCTGTATTTTCTATGTTCTATGTGCGACTGGGGTCACCAAACTGGTCAACTGGGATTGGTCAAGTGTCCGACTGGAGTCATTCAACTGGTCAACTGGGATTGGTCAATTGTCCGACTGGAGTCATCAAACTGGTCAACTGGGATTGGTCAACTGTCCGACAGGAGTCATCGAACTGGTCACCTGGGATTGGTCAACTGTCTCACTGGAGTCATCGAACTGGTCAACTGGGATTGCTTAACTGTCCGACTGGAGTCACTCAACTGGTCAACTGTCCGACTGGAGTCATCAAACTGGTCAACTGAGATTGGTCATCTGTCCGACTGGAGTCATTCAACTGGTCAACTGTCCGACTGGAGACATCAAACTCGTCAACTAGGATTGGTCAACTGTCCGACTGGAGTCATCAAACTGCAGGGATTGGTCAACTGTCCGACTGGAGTCATCATCTGGTCAACTGGGATTGGTCAACTGTCCGACTGGAGTCATCAAACTCGTCAACTGGGATTGGACAACTGTCCGACTGGAGTCATCAAACTGGTCAACTGGGAGTCGCTCAACTGTCCGACTGGAGTCATCAAACTGGTCAACTGGGATTGGTCAACTGTCCGACAGGAGTCATCGAACTGGTCACCGGTGATTGGTCAACTGTCTCACTGGAGTCATCGAACTGGTCAACTGGGATTGCTTAACTGTCCGACTGGAGTCATTCAACTGGTCAACTGTCCGACTGGAGTCATCAAACTGGTCAACTGGGATTGGTCATCTGTCCGACTGGAGTCATTCAACTGGTCAACTGTCCGACTGGAGACATCAAACTCGTCAACTAGGATTGGTCAACTGTCCGACTGGAGTCATCAAACTGCAGGGATTGGTCAACTGTCCGACTGGAGTCATCAATCTGGTCAACTGGGAGTCGCTCAACTGTCCGACTGGAGTCATCAAACTGGTCAACTGGGAGTCGCTCAGCTGTCCGACTGGAGTCATCAAACAGGTCAACTGGGATTGGTCAACTGTCCGACTGGAGTCCTCAAACTCGTCAACTGGGATTTGTCAACTGTCTGACTGGAGTCCTCAAACTCGTCAACTGGGATTTGTCAACTGTCTGACTGGAGTCATCAAACTCGTCAACTAGGATTGGTCAACTGTCCGACTGGAGTCATCAAACTCGTCAACTGGGATTGGTCAACTGTCTGACTGGAGTCGTCAAACTCGTCAACTAGGATTGGTCAACTCTCCTACTGGAGACATCAAACTCGTCATCTGGGATTGGTCAACTGTCCGACTGGAGTCATGAAACTCGTCAACTGGGAGTCGCTCTGCTGTCCGACTGGTGTCATCAAACTGGTCAACTGGGATTGGTCAACTGTCCGACTGAAGTCATCAAACTGGCAACTGGGAGTCGCTCAACTGTCCGACTGGACTCATCAAACGCATCAACTGGGATTGGTCAACTGTCTGACTGGAGTCATCAAACTCGTCAACTAGGATTGGTCAACTGTCCGACTGGAGTCATCAAACTCGTCAACTGGGATTGGTCAACTGTCTGACTGCAGTCATCAAACTCGTCAACTAGGATTGGTCAACTGTCCGACTGGAGTCATCAAACTGCTCAACTGGGAGTCTCTCAACTGTGCGACTGGGGTCATCAAACTGGTCAGCTAGGAGTCACTCAACTGTCCAACTAGAGTCATTCAACTGGTCAACTAGGATTGGTCAACTGTCCGGCTGGAGTCATCAAACTGGTCAACTGGGATTGGTCAACTGTCCGACAGGAGTCATCGAACTGGTCACCTGGGATTGGTCAACTGTCTCACTGGAGACATCGAACTGGTCAACTGGGGTTGCTTAACTGTCCGACTGGAGTCATTCAACTGGTCAACTGTCCGACTGGAGTCATCAAACTGGTCAACTGGGATTGGTCATCTGTCCGACTGGAGTCATTCAACTGGTCAACTGTCCGACTGGAGACATCAAACTCGTCAACTAGGATTGGTCAACTGTCCGACTGGAGTCATCAAACTGCAGGGATTGGTCAACTGTCCGACTGGAGTCATCAATCTGGTCAACTGGGAGTCGCTCAACTGTCCGACTGGAGTCATCGAACTGGTCACCTGGGATTGGTCAACTGTCTCACTGGAGTCATCGAACTGGTCAACTGCGATTGGTTAACTGTCCGACTGGAGACATTCAACTGGTCAACTGTCCGACTGGAGTCATCAAACTGGTCAACTGGGATTGGTCAACTGTCCGACTGGAGTCATTCAACTGGTCAACTGCGAGCTGGTCAACTGTCCGACTGGAGTCATCAATCTGGTCAACTGGGAGGCGCTCAACTGTCCGACTGGAGTCATCAAACTGGTCAACTGGGATTGGTCAACTGTCCGACTGGAGTCATCAAACTGGTCAACTGGGATTGGTCAACTGTCCGACTGGAGTCATTCAACTGGCCAACTGGGGGCTGGTCAACTGTCCGACTGGAGTCATCGAACTGGTCAGCTGGGAGCTGGTCAACTGTCCGACTGGAGTCATTGAACTGGTCAACTGGGAGTCTCTCAACTGTGCGACTGGGGTCATCAAACTGGTCAGCTGGGAGTCACTCAACTGTCCGAATGGAGTCATTCAACTGGTCAACTGGGATTGGTCAACTATCCGACTGGAGTCATCAAACTGGTCAACTGGGATTGGTCAACTGTCCGACAGGAGTCATCGAACTGGTCACCTGGGATTGGTCAACTGTCTCACTGGAGACATCGAACTGGTCAACTGGAATTGGTTAACTGTCCGACTGGAGTCTTTCAACTGGGCAACTGTCCAACTGGAGTCATCAAACTGGTCAACTGGGATTGGTCAACTGTCCGACTGGAGTCATTCAACTGGTCAACTGTCCGACTGGAGACATCAAACCGGTCAACTGGGATTGGTCAACTTTCCGACTGGAGTCATCAAACTGGTCAACTGGGAGCTGGTCAATTGTCCGACTGGAGTCATCAAACTGGTCAACTGGGATTGGTCAACTGTCTGACTGTAGTCATTCAACTGGTCAACTGGGAGCTGGTCAACTGTCCGACTGGAGAGGTCAAACTGGTCAACTGGGATTGGTCAACTTTCCGACTGGAGTCATCAAACTGGTCAACTGGGATTGGTCAACTGTCCGACTCGAGTCATCAATCTCGTCAACTGGGATTGGTCAACTGTCCGACTGGAGTCATCAAACTCATCAACTGGGATTGGTCAACTGTCCGACTGGAGTCATCAAACTCGTCAACTGGGATTGGTCAACTGTCCGACTGAAGTCATCAAACTGGCAACTGGGAGTCGCTCAACTGTCCGACTGGAGTCATCAAACGCATCAACTGGGATTGGTCAACTGTCCGACTGGAATCATTCAACTGGTCAACTGGGATTGGTCAACTGTCCGACTGGAGTCATCAAACTCGTCAACTGGGATTGGTCAACTGTCTGACTGGAGTCGTCAAACTCGTCAACTAGGATTGGTCAACTCTCCTACTGGAGACATCAAACTCGTCATCTGGGATTGGTCAACTGTCCGACTGGAGTCATGAAACTTGTCAACTGGGAGTCGCTCAGCTGTCCGACTGGTGTCATCAAACTGGTCAACTGGGATTGGTCAACTGTCCGACTGAAGTCATCAAACTGGCAACTGGGAGTCGCTCAACTGTCCGACTGGACTCATCAAACGCATCAACTGGGATTGGTCAACTGTCTGACTGGAGTCATCAAACTCGTCAACTAGGATTGGTCAACTGTCCGACTGGAGTCATCAAACTCGTCAACTGGGATTGGTCAACTGTCTGACTGCAGTCATCAAACTCGTCAACTAGGATTGGTCAACTGTCCGACTGGAGTCATCAAACTGCTCAACTGGGAGTCTCTCAACTGTGCGACTGGGGTCATCAAACTGGTCAGCTAGGAGTCACTCAACTGTCCGACTGGAGTCATTCAACTGGTCAACTCGGATTGGTCAACTGTCCGGCTGGAGTCGTCAAACTGGTCAACTGGGATTGGTCAACTGTCCGACAGGAGTCATCGAACTTGTCACCTGGGATTGGTCAACTGTCTCACTGGAGTCATCGAACTGGTCAACTGGGATTGGTTAACTTTCCGACTGGAATCATTCAACTGGTCAACTGTCCGACTGGAGTCATCAAACTGGTCAACTGGGAGGCGCTCAACTTTCCGACTGGAGTCATTCAACTGGTCAACTGGGGGCTTGTCAACTGTCCGACTGGAGTCATCGAACTGGTCAACTGGGAGCTGGTCAACTGTCCGACTGGAGTCATCGAACTGGTCAACTGGGAGTCTCTCAACTGTGCGACTGGGGTCATCAAACTGGTCAGCTGGGAGTCACTCAACTGTCCGAATGGAGTCATTCAACTGGTCAACTGGGATTGGTCAACTATCCGACTGGAGTCATCAAACTGGTCAACTGGGATTGGTCAACTGTCCGACAGGAGTCATCGAACTGGTCACCTGGGATTGGTCAACTGTCTCACTGGAGACATCGAACTGGTCAACTGGAATTGGTTAACTGTCCGACTGGAGTCTTTCAACTGGGCAACTGTCCAACTGGAGTCATCAAACTGGTCAACTGGGATTGGTCAACTGTCCGACTGGAGTCATTCAACTGGTCAACTGTCCGACTGGAGACATCAAACCGGTCAACTGGGATTGGTCAACTTTCCGACTGGAGTCATCAAACTGGTCAACTGGGAGCTGGTCAATTGTCCGACTGGAGTCATCAAACTGGTCAACTGGGATTGGTCAACTGTCTGACTGTAGTCATTCAACTGGTCAACTGGGAGCTGGTCAACTGTCCGACTGGAGAGGTCAAACTGGTCAACTGGGATTGGTCAACTTTCCGACTGGAGTCATCAAACTGGTCAACTGGGATTGGTCAACTGTCCGACTCGAGTCATCAATCTCGTCAACTGGGATTGGTCAACTGTCCGACTGGAGTCACCAAACTCATCAACTGGGATTGGTCAACTGTCCGACTGGAGTCATCAAACTCGTCAACTGGGATTGGTCAACTGTCCGACTGAAGTCATCAAACTGGCAACTGGGAGTCGCTCAACTGTCCGACTGGAGTCATCAAACGCATCAACTGGGATTGGTCAACTGTCCGACTGGAATCATTCAACTGGTCAACTGGGATTGGTCAACTGTCCGACTGCAGTCATCAAACTGGTCAACTGGAATTGGTCAACTGTCCGACTGGAGTCATCAAACCCGTCAACTGGGATTGGTCAACTGTCCGACTGCAGTCATCAAACTGGTCAATTGGAATTGGTCAACTGTCCGACTGGAGTCATCAAACGCATCAACTGGGATTGGTCAACTGTCCGACTGGAGTAATTCAACAGGTCAACTGGGATTGGTCAACTGTGCGACTGGAGTCATCAAACTGGTCAACTGGGATTGGTCAACTGTCCGACTGGAGTCGTCAAACTGGTCAACTGGGAGTCGCTCAACTGTCCGACTGGAGTCATCAAACTGCTCAACTGGGAGACGCTCAACTGTCCGACTGGAGTCATCAAACACATCAACTGGGATTGGTCAACTGTCCGACTGGAGTCATTCAACTGGTCAACTGGAGGCTGGTCAACTGTCCGACTGGAGTCATCGAACTGGTCAGCTGGGAGCTGGTCAACTGTCCGACTGGAGTCATCGAACTGGTCAACTGGGAGTCTCTCAACTGTGCGACTGGGGTCATCAAACTGGTCAGCTGGGAGTCACTCAACTGTCCGACTGGTGTCATTCAACTGGTCAACTGGGATTGGTGAACTGTCCGACTGGAGTCATCAAACTGCTCAACTGGGATTGGTCAACTGTCCGACAGGAGTCATCGAACTGGTCACCTGGGTTGGTCAACTGTCTCACTGGAGTCATCGAACTGGTCAACTGCGATTGGTTAACTGTCCGACTGGAGTCATTCAACTGGTCAACTGTCCGACTGGAGTCATTCAACTGGTCAACTGGGAGCTGGTCAACTGTCCGACTGGAGTCATCAATCTGGTCAACTGGGAGGCGCTCAACTGTCCGACTGGAGTCATCAAACTGGTCAACTGGGATTGGTCAACTGTCCGACTGGAGTCATCAAACTGGTCAACTGGGATTGGTCAACTGTCCGACTGGAGTCATTCAACTGGTCAACTGGGGGCTGGTCAACTGACCGACTGGAGTCATCGAACTGGTCAGCTGGGAGCTAGTCAACTGTCCGACTGGAGTCATTGAACTGGTCAACTGGGGGTCTCTCAACTGTGCGACTGGGGTCATCAAACTGGTCAGCTGAGGGTCACTCAACTGTCCGACTGGAGTCATTCAACTGGTCAACTGGGATTGGTCAACTGTCCGACTGGAGTCATCAAGCTGGTCAACTGGGATTGGTCAACTGTCCGACAGGAGTCATCGAACTGGTCACCTGGGATTGGTCAACTGTCCGACAGGAGTCATCGAACTGGTCACCGGTGATTGGTCAACTGTCTCACTGGAGTCATCAAACTGGTCAACTGGGATTGTTTAACTGTCCAACTGGAGTCATTCAACTGGTCAACTGTCCGACTGGAGACATCAAACACGTCAACTAGGATTGGTCAACTGTCCGACTGGAGTCATCAAACTGCAGGGATTGGTCAACTGTCCGACTGGAGTCATCAATCTGGTCAACTGGGAGTCGCTCAACTGTCCGACTGGAGTCATCAAACTGGTCAACTGGGATTGGTCAACTGTCCGACTGGATTCATCAAACTCGTCAACTGGGATTGGTCAACTGTCCGACTGGAGTCCTCAAACTCGTCAACTGGGATTTGTCAACTGTCTGACTGGAGTCATCAAACTCGTCAACTAGGATTGGTCAACTGTCCGACTGGAGTCATCAAACCCGTCAACTGGGATTGGTCAACTGTCTGACTGGAGTCGTCAAACTCGTCAACTAGGATTGGTCAACTCTCCTACTGGAGACATCAAACTCGTCATCTGGGATTGGTCAACTGTCCGACTGGAGTCATGAAACTCGTCAACTGGGAGTCGCTCAGCTGTCCGACTTGTGTCATCAAACTGGTCAACTGGGATTGGTCAACTGTCCGACTGAAGTCATCAAACTGGCAACTGGGAGTCGCTCAACTGTCCGACTGGACTCATCAAACGCATCAACTGGGATTGTTCAACTGTCTGACTGGAGTCATCAAACTCGTCAACTAGGATTGGTCAACTGTCCGACTGGAGTCATCAAACTGCTCAACTGGGAGTCTCTCAACTGTGCGACTGGGGTCATCAAACTGGTCAGCTAGGAGTCACTCAACTGTCCGACTGGAGTCATTCAACTGGTCAACTAGGATTGGTCAACTGTCCGGCTGGAGTCGTCAAACTGGTCAACTGGGATTGGTCAACTGTCCGACAGGAGTCATCGAACTGGTCACCTGGGATTGGTCAACTGTCTCACTGGAGTCATCGAACTGGTCAACTGGGATTGGTCAACTGTCCGACTGGAGTCATTCAACTGGTCAACTGTCCGACTGGAGACATCAAACCGGTCAACTGGGATTGGTCAACTTTCCGACTGGAGTCATCAAACTGGTCAACTGGGAGCTGGTCAATTGTCCGACTGGAGTCATCAAACTGGTCAACTGGGATTGGTCAACTGTCTGACTGTAGTCATTCAACTGGTCAACTGGGAGCTGGTCAACTGTCCGACTGGAGAGGTCAAACTGGTCAACTGGGATTGGTCAACTTTCCGACTGGAGTCATCAAACTGGTCAACTGGGATTGGTCAACTGTCCGACTCGAGTCATCAATCTCGTCAACTGGGATTGGTCAACTGTCCGACTGGAGTCACCAAACTCATCAACTGGGATTGGTCAACTGTCCGACTGGAGTCATCAAACTCGTCAACTGGGATTGGTCAACTGTCCGACTGAAGTCATCAAACTGGCAACTGGGAGTCGCTCAACTGTCCGACTGGAGTCATCAAACGCATCAACTGGGATTGGTCAACTGTCCGACTGGAATCATTCAACTGGTCAACTGGGATTGGTCAACTGTCCGACTGCAGTCATCAAACTGGTCAACTGGAATTGGTCAACTGTCCGACTGGAGTCATCAAACCCGTCAACTGGGATTGGTCAACTGTCCGACTGCAGTCATCAAACTGGTCAACTGGAATTGGTCAACTGTCCGACTGGAGTCATCAAACGCATCAACTGGGATTGGTCAACTGTCCGACTGGAGTAATTCAACAGGTCAACTGGGATTGGTCAACTGTGCGACTGGAGTCATCAAACTGGTCAACTGGGATTGGTCAACTGTCCGACTGGAGTCGTCAAACTGGTCAACTGGGAGTCGCTCAACTGTCCGACTGGAGTCATCAAACTGCTCAACTGGGAGACGCTCAACTGTCCGACTGGAGTCATCAAACACATCAACTGGGATTGGTCAACTGTCCGACTGGAGTCATTCAACTGGTCAACTGGAGGCTGGTCAACTGTCCGACTGGAGTCATAGAACTGGTCAGCTGGGAGCTGGTCAACTGTCCGACTGGAGTCATCGAACTGGTCAACTGGGAGTCTCTCAACTGTGCGACTGGGGTCATCAAACTGGTCAGCTGGGAGTCACTCAACTGTCCGACTGGTGTCATTCAACTGGTCAACTGGGATTGGTGAACTGTCCGACTGGAGTCATCAAACTGCTCAACTGGGATTGGTCAACTGTCCGACAGGAGTCATCGAACTGGTCACCTGGGTTGGTCAACTGTACGACTGGAGTCATTCAACTGGTCAACTGTCCGACTGGAGTCATTCAACTGGTCAACTGGGAGCTGGTCAACTGTCCGACTGGAGTCATCAATCTGGTCAACTGGGAGGCGCTCAACTGTCCGACTGGAGTCATCAAACTGGTCAACTGGGATTGGTCAACTGTCCGACTGGAGTCATCAAACTGGTCAACTGGGATTGGTCAACTGTCCGACTGGAGTCATTCAACTGGTCAACTGGGGGCTGGTCAACTGACCGACTGGAGTCATCGAACTGGTCAGCTGGGAGCTAGTCAACTGTCCGACTGGAGTCATTGAACTGGTCAACTGGGGGTCTCTCAACTGTGCGACTGGGGTCATCAAACTGGTCAGCTGAGGGTCACTCAACTGTCCGACTGGAGTCATTCAACTGGTCAACTGGGATTGGTCAACTGTCCGACTGGAGTCATCAAGCTGGTCAACTGGGATTGGTCAACTGTCCGACAGGAGTCATCGAACTGGTCACCTGGGATTGGTCAACTGTCCGACAGGAGTCATCGAACTGGTCACCGGTGATTGGTCAACTGTCTCACTGGAGTCATCAAACTGGTCAACTGGGATTGTTTAACTGTCCAACTGGAGTCATTCAACTGGTCAACTGTCCGACTGGAGACATCAAACACGTCAACTAGGATTGGTCAACTGTCCGACTGGAGTCATCAAACTGCAGGGATTGGTCAACTGTCCGACTGGAGTCATCAATCTGGTCAACTGGGAGTCGCTCAACTGTCCGACTGGAGTCATCAAACTGGTCAACTGGGATTGGTCAACTGTCCGACTGGATTCATCAAACTCGTCAACTGGGATTGGTCAACTGTCCGACTGGAGTCCTCAAACTCGTCAACTGGGATTTGTCAACTGTCTGACTGGAGTCATCAAACTCGTCAACTAGGATTGGTCAACTGTCCGACTGGAGTCATCAAACTCGTCAACTGGGATTGGTCAACTGTCTGACTGGAGTCGTCAAACTCGTCAACTAGGATTGGTCAACTCTCCTACTGGAGACATCAAACTCGTCATCTGGGATTGGTCAACTGTCCGACTGGAGTCATAAAACTCGTCAACTGGGAGTCGCTCAGCTGTCCGACTTGTGTCATCAAACTGGTCAACTGGGATTGGTCAACTGTCCGACTGAAGTCATCAAACTGGCAACTGGGAGTCGCTCAACTGTCCGACTGGACTCATCAAACGCATCAACTGGGATTGTTCAACTGTCTGACTGGAGTCATCAAACTCGTCAACTAGGATTGGTCAACTGTCCGACTGGAGTCATCAAACTGCTCAACTGGGAGTCTCTCAACTGTGCGACTGGGGTCATCAAACTGGTCAGCTAGGAGTCACTCAACTGTCCGACTGGAGTCATTCAACTGGTCAACTAGGATTGGTCAACTGTCCGGCTGGAGTCGTCAAACTGGTCAACTGGGATTGGTCAACTGTCCGACAGGAGTCATCGAACTGGTCACCTGGGATTGGTCAACTGTCTCACTGGAGTCATCGAACTGGTCAACTGGGATTGGTTAACTTTCCGACTGGAATCATTCAACTGGTCAACTGTCCGACTGGAGTCATCAAACTGGTCAACTGGGAGGCGCTCAACTGTCCGACTGGAGTCATTCAACTGGTCAACTGGGGGCTTGTCAACTGTCCGACTGGAGTCATCGAACTGGTCAACTGGGAGCTGGTCAACTGTCCGACTGGAGTCATCGAACTGGTCAACTGGGAGTCTCTCAACTGTGCGACTGGGGTCATCAAACTGGTCAGCTGGGAGTCACTCAACTGTCCGAATGGAGTCATTCAACTGGTCAACTGGGATTGGTCAACTATCCGACTGGAGTCATCAAACTGGTCAACTGGGATTGGTCAACTGTCCGACAGGAGTCATCGAACTGGTCACCTGGGATTGGTCAACTGTCTCACTGGAGTCATCGAACTGGTCAACTGGAATTGGTTAACTGTCCGACTGGAGTTTTTCAACTGGGCAACTGTCCGACTGGAGTCATCAAACTGGTCAACTGGGATTGGTCAACTGTCCGACTGGAGTCATTCAACTGGTCAACTGTCCGACTGGAGACATCAAACCGGTCAACTGGGATTGGTCAACTTTCCGACTGGAGTCATCCAACTGGTCAACTGGGAGCTGGTCAATTGTCCGACTGGAGTCATCAAACTGGTCAACTGGGATTGGTCAACTGTCTGACTGTAGTCATTCAACTGGTCAACTGGGAGCTGGTCAACTGTCCGACTGGAGAGGTCAAACTGGTCAACTGGGATTGGTCAACTTTCCGACTGGAGTCATCAAACTGGTCAACTGGGATTGGTCAACTGTCCGACTCGAGTCATCAATCTCGTCAACTGGGATTGGTCAACTGTCCGACTGGAGTCATCAAACTCATCAACTGGGATTGGTCAACTGTCCGACTGGAGTCATCAAACTCGTCAAATGGGAGCTGGTCAATTGTCCGACTGGAGTCATCAAACTGGTCAACTGGGAGCTGGTCAACTGTCCGACAGGAGTCATCAAACTCGTCAACTGGGAGTCGCTCAACTGTCCGACTGGAGTCATCAAACTGGTCAACTGGGATTGGTCAACTGTCCGACTGAAGTCATCAAACTGGCAACTGGGAGTCGCTCAACTGTCCGACTGGAGTCATCAAACGCATCAACTGGGATTGGTCAACTGTCCGACTGGAATCATTCAACTGGTCAACTGGGATTGGTCAACTGTCCGACTGCAGTCATCAAACTGGTCAACTGGAATTGGTCACCTGTCCGACTGGAGTCATCAAACCCGTCAACTGGGATTGGTCAACTGTCCGACTGCAGTCATCAAACTGGTCAACTGGAATTGGTCAACTGTCCGACTGGAGTCATCAAACGCATCAACTGGGATTGGTCAACTGTCCGACTGGAGTAATTCAACAGGTCAACTGGGATTGGTCAACTGTGCGACTGGAGTCATCAAACTGGTCAATTGGGATTGTTCAACTGTCCGACTGGAGTCGTCAAACTGGTCAACTGGGAGTCGCTCAACTGTCCGACTGGAGTCATCAAACTGCTCAACTGGGAGACGCTCAACTGTCCGACTGGAGTCATCAAACGCATCAACTGGGATTGGTCAACTGTCCGACTGGAGTCATTCAACTGGTCAACTGGGGGCTGGTCAACTGTCCGACTGGAGTCATCGAACTGGTCAGCTGGGAGCTGGTCCACTGTCCGACTGGAGTCATCGAACTGGTCAACTGGGAGTCTCTCATCTGTGCAACTGGGGTCATCAAACTGGTCAGCTGGGAGTCACTCAACTGTCCGACTGGTGTCATTCAACTGGTCAACTGGGATTGGTGAACTGTCCGACTGGAGTCATCAAACTGCTCAACTGGGATTGGTCAACTGTCCGACAGGAGTCATCGAACTGGTCACCTGGGATTGGTCAACTGTCTCACTGGAGTCATCGAACTGGTCAACTGCGATTGGTTAACTGTCCGACTGGAGTCATTCAACTGGTCAACTGTCCGACTGGAGTCATCAAACTGGTCAACTGGGATTGGTCAACTGTCCGACTGGAGTCATTCAACTGGTCAACTGGGAGCTGGTCAACTGTCCGACTGGAGTCATCAATCTGGTCAACTGGGAGGCGCTCAACTGTCCGACTGGAGTCATCAAACTGGTCAACTGGGATTGGTCAACTGTCCGACTGGAGTCATCAAACTGGTCAACTGGGATTGGTCAACTGTCCGACTGGAGTCATTCAACTGGTCAACTGGGGGCTGGTCAACTGTCCGACTGGAGTCATTGAACTGGTCAGCTGGGAGCTGGTCAACTGTCCGACTGGAGTCATTGAACTGGTCAACTGGGAGTCTCTCAACTGTTCGACTGGGGTCATCAAACTGGTCAGCTGAGAGTCACTCAACTGTCCGACTGGAGTCATTCAACTGGTCAACTGGGATTGGTCAACTGTCCGACTGGAGTCATCAAGCTGGTCAACTGGGATTGGTCAACTGTCCGACAGGAGTCATCGAACTGGTCACCTGGGATTGGTCAACTGTCTCACTGGAGTCTTCGAACTGGTCAACTGGGATTGCTTAACTGTCCGACTGGAGTGATTCAACTGGTCAACTGTCCGACGGAGTCATCTAACTGGTCAACTGGGATTGGTCAACTGTCCGACTGGAGTCATCAAACTCGTCAACTGGGATTGGTCAACTGTCCGACTGGAGTCATCAAACTCGTCAACTGGGATTGGTCAAATGTCCGACTGGAGTCATTAAACTGGTCAACTGGGATTGGTCAACTGTCCGACTGCAGTCATTAAACTGGTCAACTGGAATTGGTTAACTGTCCGACTAGAGTCATCAAACTGGTCAACTGGGATTCGTCAACTGTCCGACTGGAGTCATCAAACTGGTCAACTGGGTTTGGTCAACTGTCCGACTGGAGTCATCAAACTCGTCAACTGGGATAGGTCAACTGTCCGACTGGAGTCATCGAACCGGTCAACTGGGAGTCGCTCAACTGTCCGACTGGAGTCATCAAACTCGTCAACTGGGAGTCACTCAACTGTCCGACTGGAGTCATCAAACTCGTCAACTGGGATTGGTCAACTGTCCGACTGAAGTCATCAAACTCATCAACTGGGAGTCGCTCAACTGTCCGACTGGAGTCATCAAAATCGTCAACTGGGATTTGTCAACTGTCCGACTGGATTCATCAAACTCGTCAACTGGGATTGGTCAACTGTCAGACTGGAGTCATCAAACTGGTCAACTGGGATTAGTCAACTGTCCGACTCGAGTAATCAAATTCGTCAACTGGGAGTCGCTCAACTGTCCGACTGGAGTTATTCAACTGGTCAACTGTGATTGGTCAACTGTCTGACTGGAGTCATCAAACTGGTCAACTGGGATTGGTCAACTGTCCGACTGGAGTCATCAAACTCGTCAACTGGAATTGGTCAACTGTCCGACTGGAGTCATCAAACTCGTCAACTGGGACTGGTCAACTGTCCGACAGGAGTCATCAAACTCGTCAATTGGGTGTCGCTCAACTGTCCGACTGGAGTCATCAAAGTGGTCAACTGGGATTGGTCAACTGTCCGACTGGAGTCATTCAACTGGTCAACTGGGAGCTGGTCAACTGTCCGACTGGAGTCATCAATCTGGTCAACTGGGAGGCGCTCAACTGTCCGACTGGAGTCATCAAACTGGTCAACTGGGATTGGTCAACTGTCCGACTGGAGTCATCAAACTGGTCAACTGGGATTGGTCAACTGTCCGACTGGAGTCATTCAATTGGTCAACTGGGGGCTGGTCAACTGTCCAACTGGAGTCATCGAACTGGTCAACTGGGAGCTGGTCAACTGTCCGACTGGAGTCATCGAACTGCTCAACTGGGAGTCTCTCAACTGTGCGACTGGGGTCATCAAACTGGTCAGCTGGGATTGGTCAACTGTCCGACTGAAGTCATCAAACTGGTCAACTGGGATTGGTCAACTGTCCGACAGGAGTCATCGAACTGGTCACCTGGGATTGGTCAACTGTCTCACTGGAGTCATCAAACTGGTCAACTGGGATTGGTTAACTGTCCGACTGGAGTCATTCAACTGGTCAACTGTCCGACTGAAGTCATCAAACTGGTCAACTGGGATTGGTCAACTGTCCGACAGGAGTCATCGAACTGGTCACCTGGGATTGGTCAACTGTCTCACTGGAGTCATCAAACTGGTCAACTGGGATTGGTTAACTGTCCGACTGGAGTCATTCAACTGGTCAACTGTCCGACTGGAGTCATTCAACTGGTCAACTGTCCGACTGGAGACATCAAACTGGTCAACTGGGAGCTGGTCAATTGTCCGACTGGAGTCATCAAACAGGTCAACTGGGATTGGTCAACTGTCTGACTGGAGTCATTCAACTAGTCAACTAGGAGCTGGTCAACTGTCCGACTGGAGAGATCAAACTGGTCAACTGGGATTGGTCAACTTTCCGACTGGAGTCAGCAAACTGGTCAACTGGGATTGGTCAACTGTCCGACTGGAGTCATCAAACTCGTCAACTGGGATTGGTCAACTGTCCGACTGGAGTCATCAAACTCGTCAACTGGGAGCTGGTCAACTGTCCGATTGGAGTCATCAAACTCGTCAACTGGGAGCTGGTCAACAGTCCGACTGGAGTAATCAAACTGGCAACTGGGATTGGTCAACTGTCCGACTGAAGTCATCAAACTGGCAACTGGGATTGGTCAACTGTCCGACTGAAGTCATCAAACTGGCAACTGGGAGTCGCTCAACTGTCCGACTGGAGTCATCAAACGCATCAACTGGGATTGGTCAACTGTCCGACTGGAGTCATTCAACTGGTCAACTGTCCGACTGGAGACATCAAACTGGTCAACTGGGATTGGTCAACTTTCCGACTGGAGTCATCAAACTGGTCAACTGGGATTGGTCAACTGTCTGACTGGAGTCATTCAACTGGTCAACTGGGAGCTGGTCAACTGTCCGACTGGAGAGATCAAACTGGTCAACTGGGATTGGTCAACTTTCCGACTGGAGTCTTCAAACTGGTCAACTGGGATAGGTCAACTGTCCGACTGGAGTCATCAAACTGGTCAACTGTGATTGGTCAACTGTCCGACTGGAGTCATCAAACTGGTCAACTGTGATTGGTCAACTGTCCGACTGGAGTCATCAAACTCGTCAACTGAGAGCTGGTCAATTGTCCGACTGGAGTCATCAAACTGGTCAACTGGGAGCTGGTCAACTGTCCGACTGGAGTCATCAAACTCGTCAACTGGGAGTCGCTCAACTGTCCGTCTGGAGTCATCAAACTGGTCAACTGGGATTGGTGAACTGTCCGATGAAGTCATCAAACTGGCAACTAGGAGTCGCTCAACTGTCCGACTGGAGTCATCAAACGCATCAACTGGGATTGGTCAACTGTCCGACTGGAGTCATTCAACTGGTCAACTGGGAATGGTCAACTGTCCGACTGGAGACATCAAACTGGTCAACTGGGATTGGTCAACTGTCCGACTGGAGTCATCAAACGCGTCAACTGGGATTGGTCAACTGTCCGACTGGAATCATTCAACTGGTCAACTGGGATTGGTCAACTGTCCGACTGCAGTCATCAAACTCGTCAACTGGGATTGATCAACTGTCCGACTGGAGACATCAAACTCGTCAACTGGAATTGGTCAACTGTCCGACTGGAGTAATCAAACTGGTCAACTGGGAGTCGCTCAACTGTCCGACTGGAGTCATCAAACTGGTCAACTGGGATTGGTCAACTGTCCGACTGGAGTCATCAAACTCGTCAACTGGGATTGGTCAACTGTCTGACTGGAGTCATCAAACTCGTCAACTATGATTTGTCAACTGTCCGACTGGAGTCATCAAACTCGTCAACTGGGATTGGTCAACTGTCTGACTGGAGTCATCAAACTCGTCAACTGACAGTCGCTCAACAGTCCGACTGGAGTCATCAAACTGGTCAACTGGGATTGGTCAACTGTCCGACTGAAGTCATCAATCTGGCAACTGGGAGTCGCTCAATTGTTCGACTGGAGTCATTCAACTGGTCAACTGGGAATAGTCAACTGTCCGACTGGAGACATCAAACTGGTCAACTGGGATTGGTCAACTGTCCGACAGGAGTCATCAAACGCGTCAACTGGGATTGGTCAACTGTCCGACTGGAATCATTCAACTGGTCAACCGGGATTGGTCAACTGTCCGACTGGAGTCATCAAACTGGTCAACTGGGATTGGTCAACTGTCTGACTGGAGTCATTCAACTGGTCAACTGGGGGCTGGTCAACTGTCCGACTGGAGTCATTGAACTGGTCAACTGGGAGCTGGTCAACTGTCCGACTGGAGTCATCGAACTGGTCAACTGGGAGTTTCTCAACTGTGCGACTGGGGTCATCAAACTGGTCAGCTGAGAGTCACTCAACTGTCCGACTGGAGTCATTCAACTGGTCAACTGGGATTGGTCAACTGTCCGACTGGAGTCATCAAACTGGTCAACTGGGATTGGTCAATTGTCCGACAGGAGTCATCGAACTGGTCACCTGGGATTGGTCAACTGTCTCACTGGAGTCTTCAAACTGGTCAACTGGGATTGCTTAACTGTCCGACTCGAGTGATTCAACTGGTCAACTGTCCGACTGGAGTCATCTAACTGGTCAACTGGGATTGGTCATCTGTCCGACTGGAGTCATTCAACTGGTCAACTGTCCGACTGGAGACATCAAACTCGTCAACTAGGATTGGTCAACTGTCCGACTGGAGTCATCAAACTCGTCAACTGGAATTGGTCAACTGTCCGACTGGAGTCATCAAACTCGTCAACTGGGATTGGACAACTGTCCGACTGGAGTAATCAAACTGGTCAACTGGGAGTCGCTCAACTGTCCGACTGGAGTCATCAAACTTGTCAACTGGGATTGGTCAACTGTCCGACTGGAGTCATCAAACTCGTCAACTGGGATTGGTCAACTGTCCGACTGGAGTCATCAAACTAGTCAACTGGGATTGGTCAGCTGTCCGACTGGAGTCATCAACCTCGTCAACTGGGAGCTGGTCAATTGTCCGACTGGAGTCATCAAACTGGTCAACTGGGAGCTGGTCAACTGTCCGACTGGAGTCATCAATCTGGTCAACTGGGAGTCGCTCAACTGTCCGACTGGAGTCATCAAACTCGTCAACTGGGATTGGTCAACTGTCCGACTGGAGTCATTCAACTGGTCAACTGGGGGCTGGTCAACTGTCCGACTGGAGTCATCGAACTGGTCAACTGGGAGCTGGTCAACTGTCCGACTGGAGCCATCGAACTGCTCAACTGGGAGTCTCTCAACTGTTTGACTGGGGTCATCAAACTGGTCAGCTGGGAGTCACTCAACTGTCCGACTGGAGTCATTCAACTGGTCAACTAGGATTGGTCAACTGTCCGACTGGAGTCATCAAACTGTTCAACTGGGATTGGTCAACTGTCCGACTGGAGTCATTCAACTGGTCAACTGTCCGACTGGAGACATCAAACTGGTCAACTGGGATTGGTCAACTTTCCGACTGGAGTCATCAAACTGGTCAACTGGGATTGGTCAACTGTCTGACTGGAGTCATTCAACTGGTCAACTGGGAGCTGGTCAACTGTCTGACTGGAGAGATCAAACTGGTCAACTGGGATTGGTCAACTTTCCGACTGGAGTCTTCAAACTGGTCAACTGGGATTGGTCAACTGTCCGACTGGAGTCATCAAACTGGTCAACTGTGATTGGTCAACTGTCCGACTGGAGTCATCAAACTCGTCAACTGGGATTGGTCAACTGTCCGACTGGAGTCATCAAACTCGTCAACTGAGAGCTGGTCAATTGTCCGACTGGAGTCATCAAACTGGTCAACTGGGAGCTGGTCAACTGTCCGACTGGAATCATCAAACTCGTCAACTGGGAGTCGCTCAACTGTCCGTCTGGAGTCATCAAACTGGTCAACTGGGATTGGTCAACTGTCCGATGAAGTCATCAAACTGGCAACTAGGAGTCGCTCAACTGTCTGACTGGAGTCATCAAACGCATCAACTGGGATTGGTCAACTGTCCGACTGGAGTCATTCAACTGGTCAACTGGGAATGGTCAACTGTCCGACTGGAGACATCAAACTGGTCAACTGGGATTGGTCAACTGTCCGACTGGAGTCATCAAACGCGTCAACTGGGATTGGTCAACTGTCCGACTGGAATCATTCAACTGGTCAACTGTGATTGGTCAACTGTCCGACTGCAGTCATCAAACTGGTCAACTGGAATTGGTCAACTGTCCGACTGGAGTCATCAAACCCGTCAACTGGGATTGGTCAACTGTCCGACTGCAGTCATCAAACTGGTCAACTGGGATTGGTCAACTGTCTGACTGGAGTCATTCAACTGGTCAACTGGGAGCTGGTCAACTGTCCGACTCGAGTCATCGAACTGGTCAACTGGGAGTTTCTCAACTGTGCGACTGGCGTCATCAAACTGGTCAGCTGGGATTGGTCAACTGTCCGACTGGAGACATCAAACTGGTCAACTGGGATTGGTCAACTGTCCGACAGGAGTCATCAAACGCATCAACTAGGATTGGTCAACTGTCCGACTGGAATCATTCAACTGGTCAACCGGGATTGGTCAACTGTCCGACTGGAGTCATCAAACTGGTCAACTGGGATTGGTCAACTGTCTGACTGGAGTCATTCAACTGGTCAACTGGGGGCTGGTCAACTGTCCGACTGGAGTCATTGAACTGGTCAACTGGGAGCTGGTCAACTGTCCGACTCGAGTCATCGAACTGGTCAACTGGGAGTTTCTCAACTGTGCGACTGGCGTCATCAAACTGGTCAACTGGGATTGGTCAATTGTCCGACAGGAGTCATTCAACTGGTCAACTAGGATTGGTCAACTGTCCGACTGGAGTCATCAAACTGTTCAACTGGGATTGGTCAACTGTCCGACTGGAGTCATTCAACTGGTCAACTGTCCGACTGGAGACATCAAACTGGTCAACTGGGATTGGTCAACTTTCCGACTGGAGTCATCAAACTGGTCAACTGGGATTGGTCAACTGTCTGACTGGAGTCATTCAACTGGTCAACTGGGAGCTGGTCAACTGTCTGACTGGAGAGATCAAACTGGTCAACTGGGATTGGTCAACTTTCCGACTGGAGTCTTCAAACTGGTCAACTGGGATTGGTCAACTGTCCGACTGGAGTCATCAAACTGGTCAACTGTGATTGGTCAACTGTCCGACTGGAGTCATCAAACTCGTCAACTGGGATTGGTCAACTGTCCGACTGGAGTCATCAAACTCGTCAACTGAGAGCTGGTCAATTGTCCGACTGGAGTCATCAAACTGGTCAACTGGGAGCTGGTCAACTGTCCGACTGGAATCATCAAACTCGTCAACTGGGAGTCGCTCAACTGTCCGTCTGGAGTCATCAAACTGGTCAACTGGGATTGGTCAACTGTCCGATGAAGTCATCAAACTGGCAACTAGGAGTCGCTCAACTGTCCGACTGGAGTCATCAAACGCATCAACTGGGATTGGTCAACTGTCCGACTGGAGTCATTCAACTGGTCAACTGGGAATGGTCAACTGTCCGACTGGAGACATCAAACTGGTCAACTGGGATTGGTCAACTGTCCGACTGGAGTCATCAAACGCGTCAACTGGGATTGGTCAACTGTCCGACTGGAATCATTCAACTAGTCAACTGGGATTGGTCAACTGTCCGACTGCAGTCATCAAACTGGTCAACTGGAATTGGTCAACTGTCCGACTGGAGTCATCAAACCCGTCAACTGGGATTGGTCAACTGTCCGACTGCAGTCATCAAACTGGTCAACTGGGATTGGTCAACTGTCTGACTGGAGTCATTCAACTGGTCAACTGGGGGCTGGTCAACTGTCCGACTGGAGTCATTGAACTGGTCAACTGGGAGCTGGTCAACTGTCCGACTCGAGTCATCGAACTGGTCAACTGGGAGTTTCTCAACTGTGCGACTGGCGTCATCAAACTGGTCAGCTGGGATTGGTCAACTGTCCGACTGGAGACATCAAACTGGTCAACTGGGATTGGTCAACTGTCCGACAGGAGTCATCAAACGCATCAACTAGGATTGGTCAACTGTCCGACTGGAATCATTCAACTGGTCAACCGGGATTGGTCAACTGTCCGACTGGAGTCATCAAACTGGTCAACTGGGATTGGTCAACTGTCTGACTGGAGTCATTCAACTGGTCAACTGGGGGCTGGTCAACTGTCCGACTGGAGTCATTGAACTGGTCAACTGGGAGCTGGTCAACTGTCCGACTCGAGTCATCGAACTGGTCAACTGGGAGTTTCTCAACTGTGCGACTGGCGTCATCAAACTGGTCAACTGGGATTGGTCAACTGTCTCACTGGAGTCTTCAAACTGGTCAACTGGGATTGCTTAACTGTCCGACTCGAGTGATTCAACTGGTCAACTGTCCGACTGGAGTCATCTAACTGGTCAACTGGGATTGGTCATCTGTCCGACTGGAGACATTCAACTGGTCAACTGTCCGACTGGAGACATCAAACTCGTCAACTAGGATTGGGCAACTGTCCGACTGGAGTCATCAAACTCGTCAACTGGAATTGGTCAACTGTCCGACTGGAGTCATCAAACTCGTCAACTGGGATTGGACAACTGTCTGACTGGAGTAATCAAACTGGTCAACTGGGAGTCGCTCAACTGTCCGACTGGAGTCATCAAACTGGTCAACTGGGATTGGTCAACTGTCCGACTCGAGTCATCAAACTCGTCAACTGGGATTGGTCAACTGTCCGACTGGAGTCATCAAACTAGTCAACTGGGATTGGTCAACTGTCCGACTGGAGTCATCAAACTCGTCAACTGGGATCTGGTCAATTGTCCGACTGGAGTCATCAAACTGGTCAACTGGGAATGGTCAACTGTCCGACTGAAGTCATCAAACTGGCAACTGGGAGTTGCTCAACTGTCCGACTGGAGTCATCAAACGCATCAACTGGGATTGGCCAACTGTCCGACTGGAGTCATTCAACTGGTCAACTGTCCGACTGGAGACATCAAACTGGTCAACTGGGATTGGTCAACTTTCCGACTGGAGTCATCAAACTGGTCAACTGGGATTGGTCAACTGTCCGACTGGAGCCATCAAACTCGTCAACTGGGATTGGTTAACTGTCCGACTGGAGTCATCAAACTCGTCAACTGGGAGCTGGTCAATTGTCCGACTGGAGTCATCAAACTGTTCAACTGGGAGCTGGTCAACTGTCCGACTGGAGTCATCAAACTCGTCAACTGGGAGTCGCTCAACTGTCCGTCTGGAGTCATCAAACTGGTCAACTGGGATTGGTCAACTGTCGGATGAAGTCATCAAACTGGCAACTAGGAGTCGCTCAACTGTCCGACTGGAGTCATCAAACGCATCAACTGGGATTGGTCAACTGTCCGACTGGAGCCATTCAACTGGTCAACTGGGAATGGTCAACTGTCCGACTGGAGACATCAAACTGGTCAACTGGGATTGGTCAACTGTCCGACTGGAGTCATCAAACGCGTCAACTGGGATTGGTCAACTGTCCGACTGGAATCATTCAACTGGTCAACTGGAATTGGTCAACTGTCCGACTGGAGTCATCAAACCCGTCAACTGGGATTGGTCAACTGTCCGACTGCAGTCATCAAACTGGTCAACTGGGATTGGTCAACTGTCCGACTGGAGTCATCAAACACATGAACTGGGATTGGTCAACTGTCCGACTGGAGTCATCAAACACATGAACTGGGATTGGTCAACTGTCCGACTGGAGCAATTCAACTGGTCAACTGGGATTGGTCAACTGTGCGACTGGAGTCATCAAACTGGTCAACTGGGATTGGTCAACTGTCCGACTGGAGTCATCAAACTCATCAACTGGGAGTCGCTCAACTGTCCGACTGGAGTCATCAAAATCGTCAACTGGGATTTGTCAACTGTCCGACTGGATTCATCAAACTCGTCAACTGGGATTGGTCAACTGTCAGACTGGAGTCATCAAACTGGTCAACTGGGATTAGTCAACTGTCCGACTCGAGTAATCAAATTCGTCAACTGGGAGTCGCTCAACTGTCCGACTGGAGTTATTCAACTGGTCAACTGTGATTGGTCAACTGTCTGACTGGAGTCATCAAACTGGTCAACTGGGATTGGTCAACTGTCCGACTGGAGTCATCAAACTCGTCAACTGGAATTGGTCAACTGTCCGACTGGAGTCATCAAACTCGTCAACTGGGACTGGTCAACTGTCCGACAGGAGTCATCAAACTCGTCAATTGGGTGTCGCTCAACTGTCCGACTGGAGTCATCAAAGTGGTCAACTGGGATTGGTCAACTGTCCGACTGGAGTCATTCAACTGGTCAACTGGGAGCTGGTCAACTGTCCGACTGGAGTCATCAATCTGGTCAACTGGGAGGCGCTCAACTGTCCGACTGGAGTCATCAAACTGGTCAACTGGGATTGGTCAACTGTCCGACTGGATTCATCAAACTGGTCAACTGGGATTGGTCAACTGTCCGACTGGAGTCATTCAATTGGTCAACTGGGGGCTGGTCAAGTGTCCAACTGGAGTCATCGAACTGGTCAACTGGGAGCTGGTCAACTGTCCGACTGGAGTCATCGAACTGCTCAACTGGGAGTCTCTCAACTGTGCGACTGGGGTCATCAAACTGGTCAGCTGGGAGTCATTCAACTGTCCGACTGGAGTCATTCAACTGGTCAACTGGGATTGGTCAACTGTCCGACTGAAGTCATCAAACTGGTCAACTGGGATTGGTCAACTGTCCGACAGGAGTCATCGAACTGGTCACCTGGGATTGGTCAACTGTCTCACTGGAGTCATCGAACTGGTCAACTGGGATTGGTTAACTGTCCGACTGGAGTCATTCAACTGGTCAACTGTCCGACTGGAGTCATCAAACTGGTCAACTGGGATTCGTCAACTGTCCGACTGGAGTCATTCAACTGGTCAACTGTCCGACTGGAGACATCAAACTGGTCAACTGGGAGCTGGTCAATTGTCCGACTGGAGTCATCAAACAGGTCAACTGGGATTGGTCAACTGTCTGACTGGAGTCATTCAACTAGTCAACTAGGAGCTGGTCAACTGTCCGACTGGAGAGATCAAACTGGTCAACTGGGATTGGTCAACTTTCCGACTGGAGTCAGCAAACTGGTCAACTGGGATTGGTCAACTGTCCGACTCGAGTCATCAAACTCGTCAACTGGGATTGGTCAACTGTCCGACTGGAGTCATCAAACTCGTCAACTGGGATTGGTCAACTGTCCGACTGGAGTCATCAAAATCGTCAACTGGGAGCTGGTCAATTGTCCGACTGGAGTCATCAAACTGGTCAACTGGGAGCTGGTCAACTGTACGACTGGAGTCATCAAACTCGTCAACTGGGATTGGTCAACTGTCCGACTGAAGTCATCAAACTGGCAACTGGGATTGGTCAACTGTCCGACTGAAGTCATCAAACTGGCAACTGGGAGTCGCTCAACTGTCCGACTGGAGTCATCAAACGCATCAACTGGGATTGGTCAACTGTCCGACTGGAGTCATTCAACTGGTCAACTGTCCGACTGGAGACATCAAACTGGTCAACTGGGATTGGTCAACTTTCCGACTGGAGTCATCAAACTGGTCAACTGGGATTGGTCAACTGTCTGACTGGAGTCATTCAACTGGTCAACTGGGAGCTGGTCAACTGTCCGACTGGAGAGATCAAACTGGTCAACTGGGATTGGTCAACTTTCTGACTGGAGTCTTCAAACTGGTCAACTGGGATTGGTCAACTGTCCGACTGGAGTCATCAAACTGGTCAACTGTGATTGGTCAACTGTCCGACTGGAGTCATCAAACTCGTCAACTGGGATTGGTCAACTGTCCGACTGGAGTCATCAAACTCGTCAACTGAGAGCTGGTCAATTGTCCGACTGGAGTCATCAAACTGGTCAACTGGGAGTCGCTCAACTGTCCGTCTGGAGTCATCAAACTCGTCAACTGAGAGCTGGTCAACTGTCCGACTGGAGTCATCAAACTCGTCAACTGGGAGTCGCTCAACTGTCCTTCTGGAGTCATCAAACTGGTCAACTGGGATTGGTTAACTGTCCGATGAAGTCATCAAACTGGCAACTAGGAGTCGCTCAACTGTCCGACTGGAGTCATCAAACGCATCAACTGGGAGTCGCTCAATTGTCCGACTGGAGTCATTCAACTGGTCAACTGGGAATGGTCAACTGTCCGACTGGAGACATCAAACTGGTCAACTGGTATTGGTCAACTGTCCGACTGGAGTCATCAAACGCGTCAACTGGGATTGGTCAACTGTCCGACTGGAATCATTCAACTGGTCAACTGGGATTGGTCAACTGTCCGACTGCAGTCATCAAACTGGTCAACTGGAATTGGTCAACTGTCCGACTGGAGTCATCAAACTCGTCAACTGGAATTGGTCAACTGTCCGACTGGAGTAATCAAACTGGTCAACTGGGAGTCGCTCAACTGTCCGACTGGAGTCATCAAACTGGTCAACTGGGATTGGTCAACTGTCCGACTGGAGTCATCAAACTCGTCAACTGGGATTGGTCAACTGTCTGACTGGAGTCATCAAACTCGTCAACTATGATTTGTCAACTGTCCGACTGGAGTCATCAAACTCGTCAACTGGGATTGGTCAACTGTCTGACTGGAGTCATCAAACTCGTCAACTGAGAGTCGCTCAACTGTCCGACTGGAGTCATCAAACTGGTCAACTGGGATTGGTCAACTGTCCGACTGAAGTCATCAATCTGGCAACTGGGAGTCGCTCAATTGTCCGACTGGAGTCATTCAACTGGTCAACTGGGAATAGTCAACTGTCCGACTGGAGACATCAAACTGGTCAACTGGGATTGGTCAACTGTCCGACAGGAGTCATCAAACGCGTCAACTGGGATTGGTCAACTGTCCGACTGGAATCATTCAACTGGTCAACCGGGATTGGTCAACTGTCCGACTGGAGTCATCAAACTGGTCAACTGGGATTGGTCAACTGTCTGACTGGAGTCATTCAACTGGTCAACTGGGGGCTGGTCAACTGTCCGACTGGAGTCATTGAACTGGTCAACTGGGAGCTGGTCAACTGTCCGACTGGAGTCATCGAACTGGTCAACTGGGAGTTTCTCAACTGTGCGACTGGGGTCATCAAACTGGTCAGCTGAGAGTCACTCAACTGTCCGACTGGAGTCATTCAACTGGTCAACTGGGATTGGTCAACTGTCTGACTGGAGTCATCAAACTGGTCAACTGGGATTGGTCAATTGTCCGACAGGAGTCATCGAACTGGTCACCTGGGATTGGTCAACTGTCTCACTGGAGTCTTCAAACTGGTCAACTGGGATTGCTTAACTGTCCGACTCGAGTGATTCAACTGGTCAACTGTCCGACTGGAGTCATCTAACTGGTCAACTGGGATTGGTCATCTGTCCGACTGGAGTCATTCAACTGGTCAACTGTCCGACTGGAGACATCAAACTCGTCAACTAGGATTGGTCAACTGTCCGACTGGAGTCATCAAACTCGTCAACTGGGATTGGACAACTGTCCGACTGGACTAATCAAACTGGTCAACTGGGAGTCGCTCAACTGTCCGACTGGAGTCATCAAACCTGTCAACTGGGATTGGTCAACTGTCCGACTGGAGTCATCAAACTCGTCAACTGGGATTGGTCAACTGTCCGACTGGAGTCATCAAACTAGTCAACTGGGATTGGTCAGCTGTCCGACTGGAGTCATCAACCTCGTCAACTGGGAGCTGGTCAACTGTCCGACTGGAGTCATCAATCTGGTCAACTGGGAGTCGCTCAACTGTCCGACTGGAGTCATCAAACTCGTCAACTGGGATTGGTCAACTGTCCGACTGGAGTCATTCAACTGGTCAACTGGGGGCTGGTCAACTGTCCGACTGGAGTCATCGAACTGGTCAACTGGGAGCTGGTCAACTGTCCGACTGGAGCCATCGAACTGCTCAACTGGGAGTCTCTCAACTGTTTGACTGGGGTCATCAAACTGGTCAGCTGGGAGTCACTCAACTGTCCGACTGGAGTCATTCAACTGGTCAACTAGGATTGGTCAACTGTCCGACTGGAGTCATCAAACTGTTCAACTGGGATTGGTCAACTGTCCGACTGGAGTCATTCAACTGGTCAACTGTCCGACTGGAGACATCAAACTGGTCAACTGGGATTGGTCAACTTTCCGACTGGAGTCATCAAACTGGTCAACTGGGATTGGTCAACTGTCTGACTGGAGTCATTCAACTGGTCAACTGGGTGCTGGTCAACTGTCTGACTGGAGAGATCAAACTGGTCAACTGGGATTGGTCAACTTTCCGACTGGAGTCTTCAAACTGGTCAACTGGGATTGGTCAACTGTCCGACTGGAGTCATCAAACTGGTCAACTGTGATTGGTCAACTGTCCGACTGGAGTCATCAAACTCGTCAACTGGGATTGGTCAACTGTCCGACTGGAGTCATCAAACTCGTCAACTGAGAGCTGGTCAATTGTCCGACTGGAGTCATCAAACTGTTCAACTGGGAGCTGGTCAACTGTCCGACTGGAGTCATCAAACTCGTCAACTGGGAGTCGCTCAACTGTCCGTCTGGAGTCATCAAACTGGTCAACTGGGATTGGTCAACTGTCGGATGAAGTCATCAAACTGGCAACTAGGAGTCGCTCAACTGTCCGACTGGAGTCATCAAACGCATCAACTGGGATTGGTCAACTGTCCTACTGGAGTCATTCAACTGGTCAACTGGGAATGGTCAACTGTCCGACTGGAGACATCAAACTGGTCAACTGGGATTGGTCAACTGTCTGACTGGAGTCATTCAACTGGTCAACTGGGAGCTGGTCAACTGTCTGACTGGAGAGATCAAACTGGTCAACTGGGATTGGTCAACTTTCTGACTGGAGTCTTCAAACTGGTCAACTGGGATTGGTCAACTGTCCGACTGGAGTCATCAAACTGGTCAACTGTGATTGGTCAACTGTCCGACTGGAGTCATCAAACTCGTCAACTGGGATTGGTCAACTGTCCGACTGGAGTCATCAAACTCGTCAACTGAGAGCTGGTCAATTGTCCGACTGGAGTCATCAAACTGGTCAACTGGGAGCTGGTCAACTGTCCGACTGGAGTCATCAAACTCGTCAACTGGGAGTCGCTCAACTGTCCGTCTGGAGTCATCAAACTGGTCAACTGGGATTGGTCAACTGTCCGATGAAGTCATCAAACTGGCAACTAGGAGTCGCTCAACTGTCCGACTGGAGTCATCAAACGCATCAACTGGGATTGGTCAACTGTCCGACTGGAGTCATTCAACTGGTCAACTGGGAATGGTCAACTGTCCGACTGGAGACATCAAACTGGTCAACTGGGATTGGTCAACTGTCCGACTGGAGTCATCAAACGCGTCAACTGGGATTGGTCAACTGTCCGACTGGAATCATTCAACTGGTCAACTGGGATTGGTCAACTGTCCGACTGCAGTCATCAAACTGGTCAACTGGAATTGGTCAACTGTCCGACTGGAGTCATCAAACCCGTCAACTGGGATTGGTCAACTGTCCGACTGCAGTCATCAAACTGGTCAACTGGGATTGGTCAACTGTCTGACTGGAGTCATTCAACTGGTCAACTGGGGGCTGGTCAACTGTCCGACTCGAGTCATTGAACTGGTCAACTGGGAGCTGGTCAACTGTCCGACTCGAGTCATCGAACTGGTCAACTGGGAGTTTCTCAACTGTGCGACTGGCGTCATCAAACTGGTCAGCTGGGATTGGTCAACTGTCCGACTGGAGACATCAAACTGGTCAACTGGGATTGGTCAACTGTCCGACAGGAGTCTTCAAACTGGTCAACTGGGATTGCTTAACTGTCCGACTCGAGTGATTCAACTGGTCAACTGTCCGACTGGAGTCATCTAACTGGTCAACTGGGATTGGTCATCTGTCCGACTGGAGTCATTCAACTGGTCAACTGTCCGACTGGAGACATCAAACTCGTCAACTAGGATTGGTCAACTGTCCGACTGGAGTCATCAAACTCGTCAACTGGAATTGGTCAACTGTCCGACTGGAGTCATCAAACTCGTCAACTGGGATTGGACAACTGTCCGACTGGAGTAATCAAACTGGTCAACTGGGAGTCGCTCAACTGTCCGACTGGAGTCATCAAACTGGTCAACTGGGATTGGTCAACTGTCCGACTGGAGTCATCAAACTAGTCAACTGGGATTGGTCAGCTGTCCGACTGGAGTCATCAAACTCGTCAACTGGGAGCTGGTCAATTGTCCGACTGGAGTCATCAAACTGGTCAACTGGGATTGGTCAACTGTCCGACTGGAGTCATCAAACTGGTCAACTGGGAGCTGGTCAACTATCCGACTGGAGTCATCAATCTGGTCAACTGGGAGTCGCTCAACTGTCCGACTGGAGTCATCAAACTCGTCAACTGGGATTGGTCAACTGTCCGACTGGAGTCATTCAACTGGTCAACTGGGGGCTGGTCAACTGTCCGACTGGAGTCATCGAACTGGTCAACTGGGAGCTGGTCAACTGTCCGACTGGAGCCATCGAACTGCTCAACTGGGAGTCTCTCAACTGTTTGACTGGGGTCATCAAACTGGTCAGCTGGGAGTCACTCAACTGTTCGACTGGAGTCATTCAACTGGTCAACTAGGATTGGTCAACTGTCCGACTGGAGTCATCAAACTGTTCAACTGGGATTGGTCAACTGTCCGACAGGAGTCATCGAACTGGTCACCTGGGTATGGTCAACTGTCTCACTGGAGTCATCGAACTGGTCAACTGGGATTGGTTAACTGTCCGACTGGAGTCATTCAACTGGTCAACTGTCCGACTGGAGTCATCAAACTGGTCAACTGGGATTGGTCAACTGTCCGACTGGAGTCATTCAACTGGTCAACTGGGAGCTGGTCAACTGTCCGACTGGAGTCATCAATCTTGTCAACTGGGAGGCGCTCAACTGTCCGACTGGAGTCATCACACTGGTCAACTGGGATTGGTCAACTGTCCGACTGGAGTCATCAAACTGGTCAACTAGGAGTCGCTCAACTGTCCGACTGGAGTCATCAAACTGCTCAACTGGGAGTCGCTCAACTGTCCGATTGGAGTCATCAAATGCATCAACTGGGATTGATCAACTGTCCGACTGGAGTCATTCAACTGCTCAACAGGGAATGGTCAACTATCCGACTGGAGTCATTCAAGTGGTCAACTGTGAGTCGCTCAACTGTCCAACTGGAGACATCAAACTGGTCAACTGTCCGACTGGAGTCATCAAACTGGTCAACTGGGATTGGTCAACTGTCCGACTGGAGTCATCAAACTCGTCAACTGGGATTGGTCAACTGTCCGACTGGAGTCATAAAACTCGTCAACTGGGATTGGTCAAATGTCCGACTGGAGTCATTCAACTGGTCAACTGGGATTGGTCAACTGTCCGACTGGAGTCATCAAACTGGTCAACTGGGATTGGTCAATTGTCCGACAGGAGTCATCGAACTGGTCACCTGGGATTGGTCAACTGTCTCACTGGAGTCTTCAAACTGGTCAACTGGGATTGCTTAACTGTCCGACTCGAGTGATTCAACTGGTCAACTGTCCGACTGGAGTCATCTAACTGGTCAACTGGGATTGGTCATCTGTCCGACTGGAGTCATTCAACTGGTCAACTGTCCGACTGGAGACATCAAACTCGTCAACTAGGATTGGTCAACTGTCCGACTGGAGTCATCAAACTCGTCAACTGGAATTGGTCAACTGTCCGACTGGAGTCATCAAACTCGTCAACTGGGATTGGACAACTGTCCGACTGGAGTAATCAAACTGGTCAACTGGGAGTCGTTCAACTGTCCGACTGGAGTCATCAAACTGGTCAACTGGGATTGGTCAACTGTCCGACTGGAGTCATCAAACTCGTCAACTGGGATTGGTCAACTGTCCGACTGGAGTCATCAAACTAGTCAACTGGGATTGGTCAGCTGTCCGACTGGAGTCATCAAACTCGTCAACTGGGAGCTGGTCAATTGTCCGACTGGAGTCATCAAACTGGTCAACTGGGATTGGTCAACTGTCCGACTGGAGTCATCAAACTGGTCAACTGGGAGCTGGTCAACTATCCGACTGGAGTCATCAATCTGGTCAACTGGGAGTCGCTCAACTGTCCGACTGGAGTCATCAAACTCGTCAACTGGGATTGGTCAACTGTCCGACTGGAGTCATTCAACTGGTCAACTGGGGGCTGGTCAACTGTCCGACTGGAGTCATCGAACTGGTCAACTGGGAGCTGGTCAACTGTCCGACTGGAGCCATCGAACTGCTCAACTGGGAGTCTCTCAACTGTTTGACTGGGGTCATCAAACTGGTCAGCTGGGAGTCACTCAACTGTTCGACTGGAGTCATTCAACTGGTCAACTAGGATTGGTCAACTGTCCGACTGGAGTCATCAAACTGTTCAACTGGGATTGGTCAACTGTCCGACAGGAGTCATCGAACTGGTCACCTGGGTATGGTCAACTGTCTCACTGGAGTCATCGAACTGGTCAACTGGGATTGGTTAACTGTCCGACTGGAGTCATTCAACTGGTCAACTGTCCGACTGGAGTCATCAAACTGGTCAACTGGGATTGGTCAACTGTCCGACTGGAGTCATTCAACTGGTCAACTGTCCGACTGGAGTCATTCAACTGGTCAACTGGGAGCTGGTCAACTGTCCGACTGTAGTCATCAATCTTGTCAACTGGGAGGCGCTCAACTGTCCGACTGGAGTCATCAAACTGGTCAACTGGGATTGGTCAACTGTCCGACTGGAGTCATCAAACTGGTCAACTGGGATTGGTCAACTGTCCGACTGGAGTCATTCAACTGGTCAACTGGGGGCTAGTCAACTGTCCGACTGGAGTCATCGAACTGGTCAACTGAGAGCTGGTCAACTGTCCGACTGGAGTCATCGAACTGGTCAACTGGGAGTCTCTCAACTGTGCGACTGGGGTCATCAAACTGGTCAGCTGGGAGTCACACAAGTGTCCGACTGGAGTCATTCAACTGGTCAATTGGGATTGGTCAACTGTCCGACAGGAGTCATCGAACTGGTCACATGGGATTGGTCAACTGTCTCACTGGAGTCATCGAACTGGTCAACTGGGATTGGTTAACTGTCCGACTGGAGCCATTCAACTGGTCAACTGTCCGACTGGAGTCATCAAACTGGTCAACTGGGATTGGTCAACTGTCCGACTGGAGTCATTCAAATGGTCAACTGTCCGACTGGAGACATCAAACTGGTGAACTGGGATTGGTCAACTTTCCGACTGGTGTCATCAAACTGGTCAACTAGGAGCTGGTCAACTGTCCGACTGGAGAGATCAAACTGGTCAACTGGGATTGGTCAACTTTCCGACTGGAGTCATCAAACTGGTCAACTGGGATTGGTCAACTGTCCGACTCGAGTCACCAAACTCGTCAACTGGGATCTGGTCAATTGTCCGACTGGAGTCATCAAACTGGTCAACTGGGATTGGTCAACTGTCCGACTGAAGTCATCAAACTGGCAACTGGGAGTTGCTCAACTGTCCGACTGGAGTCATCAAACGCATCAACTGGGATTGGCCAACTGTCCGACTGGAGTCATTCAACTGGTCAACTGTCCGACTGGAGACATCAAACTGGTCAACTGGGATTGGTCAACTTTCTGACTGGAGTCATCAAACTGGTCAACTGGGAGTCGCTCAACTGTCCGTCTGGAGTCATCAAACTGGTCAACTGGGATTGGTCAACTGTCGGATGAAGTCATCAAACTGGCAACTAGGAGTCGCTCAACTGTCCGACTGGAGTCATCAAACGCATCAACTGGGATTGGTCAACTGTCCGACTGGAGTCATTCAACTGGTCAACTGGGAATGGTCAACTGTCCGACTGGAGTCATCAAACTGGTCAACTGGGATTGGTCAACTGTCCGATGAAGTCATCAAACTGGCAACTAGGAGTCGCTCAACTGTCCGACTGGAGTCATCAAACGCATCAACTGGGATTGGTCAACTGTCCGACTGGAGTCATTCAACTGGTCAACTGGGAATGGTCAACTGTCCGACTGGAGACATCAAACTGGTCAACTGGGATTGGTCAACTGTCCGACTGGAGTCATCAAACGCGTCAACTGGGATTGGTCAACTGTCCGACTGGAATCATTCAACTGGTCAACTGGGATTGGTCAACTGTCCGACTGCAGTCATCAAACTGGTCAACTGGAATTGGTCAACTGTCCGACTGGAGTCATCAAACCCGTCAACTGGGATTGGTCAACTGTCCGACTGCAGTCATCAAACTGGTCAACTGGGATTGGTCAACTGTCTGACTGGAGTCATTCAACTGGTCAACTGGGGGCTGGTCAACTGTCCGACTGGAGTCATTGAACTGGTCAACTGGGAGCTGGTCAACTGTCCGACTGGAGACATCAAACTGGTCAACTGGGAGTTTCTCAACTGTGCGACTGGCGTCATCAAACTGGTCAGCTGGGATTGGTCAACTGTCCGACTGGAGACATCAAACTGGTCAACTGGGATTGGTCAACTGTCCGACAGGAGTCATCAAACGCGTCAACTAGGATTGGTCAACTGTCCGACTGGAATCATTCAACTGGTCAACCGGGATTGGTCAACTGTCCGACTGGAGTCATCAAACTGGTCAACTGGGATTGGTCAACTGTCTGACTGGAGTCATTCAACTGGTCAACTGGGGGCTGGTCAACTGTCCGACTGGAGTCATTGAACTGGTCAACTGGGAGCTGGTCAACTGTCCGACTCGAGTCATCGAACTGGTCAACTGGGAGTTTCTCAACTGTGCGACTGGCGTCATCAAACTGGTCAGCTGAGAGTCACTCAACTGTCCGACTGGAGTCATTCAACTGGTCAACTGGGATTGGTCAACTGTCCGACTGGAGTCATCAAACTGGTCAACTGGGATTGGTCAATTGTCCGACAGGAGTCATCGAACTGGTCACCTGGGATTGGTCAACTGTCTCACTGGTGTCTTCAAACTGGTCAACTGGGATTGCTTAACTGTCCGACTCGAGTGATTCAACTGGTCAACTGTCCGACTGGAGTCATCTAACTGGTCAACTGGGATTGGTCATCTGTCCGACTGGAGTCATTCAACTGGTCAACTGTCCGACTGGAGACATCAAACTCGTCAACTAGGATTGGTCAACTGTCCGACTGGAGTCATCAAACTCGTCAACTGGAATTGGTCAACTGTCCGACTGGAGTCATCAAACTCGTCAACTGGGATTGGACAACTGTCTGACTGGAGTAATCAAACTGGTCAACTGGGAGTCGCTCAACTGTCCGACTGGAGTCATCAAACTGGTCAACTGGGATTGGTAAACTGTCCGACTGGAGTCATCAAACTCGTCACCTGGGATTGGTCAACTGTCCGACTGGAGTCATTCAACTGGTCAACTGGGATTGGTCAACTGTCCGACTGGAGTCATTCAACTGGTCAACTGGGAGCTGGTCAACTGTCCGACTGGAGCCATCGAACTGCTCAACTGGGAGTCTCTCAACTGTTTGACTGGGGTCATCAAACTGGTCAGCTGGGAGTCACTCAACTGTCCGACTGGAGTCATTCAACTGGTCAACTGGGAGCTGGTCAACTGTCCGACTGGAGCCATCGAACTGCTCAACTGGGAGTCTCTCAACTGTTTGACTGGAGTCATCAAACTGGTCAACTGGGATTGGTAAACTGTCCGACTGGAGTCATCAAACTCGTCACCTGGGATTGGTCAACTGTCCGACTGGAGTCATTCAACTGGTCAACTAGGATTGGTCAACTGTCCGACTGGAGTCATCAAACTGTTCAACTGGGATTGGTCAACTGTCCGACAGGAGTCATCGAACTGGTCACCTGGGTATGGTCAACTGTCTCACTGGAGTCATCGAACTGGTCAACTGGGATTGGTTAACTGTCCGACTGGAGTCATTCAACTGGCCAACTGTCCGACTGGAGTCATCAAACTGGTCAACTGGGATTGGTCAACTGTCCGACTGGAGTCATTCAACTGGTCAACTGGGAGCTGGTCAACTGTCCGACTGGAGTCATCAATCTTGTCAACTGGGAGGCGCTCAACTGTCCGACTGGAGTCATCACACTGGTCAACTGGGATTGGTCAACTGTCCGACTGGAGTCATCAAACTGGTCAACTGGGATTGGTCAACTGTCCGACTGGAGTCATTCAACTGGTCAACTGGGGGCTGGTCAACTGTCCGACTGGAGTCATCGAACTGGTCAACTGGGAGTCTCTCAACTGTGCGACTGGGGTCATCAAACTGGTCAGCTGGGAGTCACACAAGTGTCCGACTGGAGTCATTCAACTGGTCAATTGGGATTGGTCAACTGTCCGACAGGAGTCATCGAACTGGTCACCTGGGTTTGGTCAACTGTCTCACTGGAGTCATCGAACTGGTCAACTGGGATTGGTTAACTGTCCGACTGGAGCCATTCAACTGGTCAACTGTCCGACTGGAGTCATCAAACTGGTCAACTGGGATTGGTCAACTGTCCGACTGGAGACATCAAACTGGTGAACTGGGATTGGTCAACTTTCCGACTGGTGTCATCAAACTGGTCAAAAGGGAGCTGGTCAATTGTCCGACTGGAGTCATCAAACTGGTCAACTGGGATTGGTCAACTGTCTGACTGGAGTCATTCAACTGGTCAACTAGGAGCTGGTCAACTGTCCGACTGGAGAGATCAAACTGGTCAACTGGGATTGGTCAACTTTCCGACTGGAGTCATCAAACTGGTCAACTGGGATTGGTCAACTGTCCGACTGGAGTCATTCAACTGGTCAACTGGGATTGGTCAACAGTCCGACTGGAGTCATCAAACTCGTCAACTGGGATTGGTTAACTGTCCGACTGGAGTCATTCAACTGGCCAACTGTCCGACTGGAGTCATCAAACTGGTCAACTGGGATTGGTCAACTGTCCGACTGGAGTCATTCAACTGGTCAACTGGGAGCTGGTCAACTGTCCGACTGGAGTCATCAATCTTGTCAACTGGGAGGCGCTCAACTGTCCGACTGGAGTCATCACACTGGTCAACTGGGATTGGTCAACTGTCCGACTGGAGTCATCAAACTCGTCAACTGGGATTGGTTAACTGTCCGACTGGAGTCATTCAACTGGCCAACTGTCCGACTGGAGTCATCAAACTGGTCAACTGGGATTGGTCAACTGTCCGACTGGAGTCATTCAACTGGTCAACTGGGAGCTGGTCAACTGTCCGACTGGAGTCATCAATCTTGTCAACTGGGAGGCGCTCAACTGTCCGACTGGAGTCATCAAACTGGTCAACTGGGATTGGTCAACTGTCCGACTGGAGTCATCACACTGGTCAACAGGGATTGGTCAACTGTCCGACTGGAGTCATTCAACTGGTCAACTGGGGGCTGGTCAACTGTCCGACTGAAGTCATCGAACTGGTCAACTGAGAGCTGGTCAACTGTCCGACTGGAGTCATCGAACTGGTCAACTGGGAGTCTCTCAACTGTGCGACTGGGGTCATCAAACTGGTCAGCTGGGAGTCACACAAGTGTCCGACTGGAGTCATTCAACTGGTCAATTGGGATTGGTCAACTGTCCGACAGGAGTCATCGAACTGGTCACCTGGGTTTGGTCAACTGTCTCACTGGAGTCATCGAACTGGTCAACTGGGATTGGTTAACTGTCTGACTGGAGCCATTCAACTGGTCAACTGTCCGACTGGAGTCATCAAACTGGTCAACTGGGATTGGTCAACTGTCCGACTGGAGTCATTCAACTGGTCAACTGTCCGACTGGAGACATCAAACTGGTGAACTGGGATTGGTCAACTTTCCGACTGGTGTCATCAAACTGGTCAAAAGGGAGCTGGTCAATTGTCCGACTGGAGTCATCAAACTGGTCAACTGGGATTGGTCAACTGTCTGACTGGAGTCATTCAACTGGTCAACTAGGAGCTGGTCGACTGTCCGACTGGAGAGATCAAACTGGTCAACTGGGATTGGTCAACTTTCCGACTGGAGTCATCAAACTGGTCAACTGGGATTGGTCAACTGTCCGACTCGAGTCATCAAACTCGTCAACTGGGATTGGTCAACTGTCCGACTGGAGTCATCAAACTAGTCAACTGGGATTGGTCAACTGTCCGACTGGAGTCATCAAACTCGTCAACTGGGATCTGGTCAATTGTCCGACTGGAGTCATCAAACTGGTCAACTGGGATTGGTCAACTGTCCGACTGAAGTCATCAAACTGGCAACTGGGAGTTGCTCAACTGTCCGACTGGAGTCATCAAACGCATCAACTGGGATTGGCCAACTGTCCGACTGGAGTCATTCAACTGGTCAACTGTCCGACTGGAGACATCAAACTGGTCAACTGGGATTGGTCAACTTTCTGACTGGAGTCATCAAACTGGTCAACTGGGAGCTGGTCAACAGTCTGACTGGAGTAATTCAACTTGTCAACTGGGAGCTGGTCAACTGTCCGACTGGAGTCATCAAACTGGTCAACTGGGATTGGTCAACTTTCCGACTGGAGTCATCAAACTGGTCAACTGGGATTGGTCAACTGTCCGACTGGAGCCATCAAACTCGTCAACTGGGATTGGTTAACTGTCCGACTGGAGTCATCAAACTCGTCAACTGGGAGCTGGTCAATTGTCCGACTGGAGTCATCAAACTGTTCAACTGGGAGCTGGTCAACTGTCCGACTGGAGTCATCAAACTCGTCAACTGGGAGTCGCTCAACTGTCCGTCTGGAGTCATCAAACTGGTCAACTGGGATTGGTCAACTGTCGGATGAAGTCATCAAACTGGCAACTAGGAGTCGCTCAACTGTCCTACTGGAGTCATCAAACGCATCAACTGGGATTGGTCAACTGTCCGACTGGAGTCATTCAACTGGTCAACTGGGAATGGTCAACTGTCCGACTGGAGACATCAAACTGGTCAACTGGGATTGGTCAACTGTCCGACTGGAGTCATCAAACGCGTCAACTGGGATTGGTCAACTGTCCGACTGGAATCATTCAACTGGTCAACTGGGATTGGTCAACTGTCCGACTGCAGTCATCAAACTGGTCAACTGGAATTGGTCAACTGTCCGACTGGAGTCATCAAACCCGTCAACTGGGATTGGTCAACTGTCCGACTGCAGTCATCAAACTGGTCAACTGGGATTGGTCAACTGTCCGACTGGAGTCATCAAACACATGAACTGGGATTGGTCAACTGTCCGACTGGAGTCATCAAACACATGAACTGGGATTGGTCAACTGTCCGACTGGAGTAATTCAACTGGTCAACTGGGATTGGTCAACTGTGCGACTGGAGTCATCAAACTGGTCAACTGGGATTGGTCAACTGTCCAACTGGAGTCATCAAACTGGTCAACTAGGAGTCGCTCAACTGTCCGACTGGAGTCATCAAACTGCTCAACTGGGATTGATCAACTGTCCGACTGGAGTCATTCAACTGCTCAACAGGGAATGGTCAACTATCCGACTGGAGTCATTCAAGTGGTCAACTGTGAGTCGCTCAACTGTCCAACTGGAGACATCAAACTGGTCAACTGTCCGACTGGAGTCATCAAACTGGTCAACTGGGATTGGTCAACTGTCCGACTGGAGTCATCAAACTCGTCAACTGGGATTGGTCAACTGTCCGACTGGAGTCATAAAACTCGTCAACTGGGATTGGTCAAATGTCCGACTGGAGTCATTCAACTGGTCAACTGGGATTGGTCAACTGTCCGACTGGAGTCATCAAACTGGTCAACTGGGATTGGTCAATTGTCCGACAGGAGTCATCGAACTGGTCACCTGGGATTGGTCAACTGTCTCACTGGAGTCTTCAAACTGGTCAACTGGGATTGCTTAACTGTCCGACTCGAGTGATTCAACTGGTCAACTGTCCGACTGGAGTCATCTAACTGGTCAACTGGGATTGGTCATCTGTCCGACTGGAGTCATTCAACTGGTCAACTGTCCGACTGGAGACATCAAACTCGTCAACTAGGATTGGTCAACTGTCCGACTGGAGTCATCAAACTCGTCAACTGGAATTGGTCAACTGTCCGACTGGAGTCATCAAACTCGTCAACTGGGATTGGACAACTGTCCGACTGGAGTAATCAAACTGGTCAACTGGGAGTCGCTCAACTGTCCGACTGGAGTCATCAAACTGGTCAACTGGGATTGGTCAACTGTCCGACTGGAGTCATCAAACTCGTCAACTGGGATTGGTCAACTGTCCGACTGGAGTCATCAAACTAGTCAACTGGGATTGGTCAGCTGTCCGACTGGAGTCATCAAACTCGTCAACTGGGAGCTGGTCAATTGTCCGACTGGAGTCATCAAACTGGTCAACTGGGATTGGTCAACTGTCCGACTGGAGTCATCAAACTGGTCAACTGGGAGCTGGTCAACTATCCGACTGGAGTCATCAATCTGGTCAACTGGGAGTCGCTCAACTGTCCGACTGGAGTCATCAAACTCGTCAACTGGGATTGGTCAACTGTCCGACTGGAGTCATTCAACTGGTCAACTGGGGGCTGGTCAACTGTCCGACTGGAGTCATCGAACTGGTCAACTGGGAGCTGGTCAACTGTCCGACTGGAGCCATCGAACTGCTCAACTGGGAGTCTCTCAACTGTTTGACTGGGGTCATCAAACTGGTCAGCTGGGAGTCACTCAACTGTTCGACTGGAGTCATTCAACTGGTCAACTAGGATTGGTCAACTGTCCGACTGGAGTCATCAAACTGTTCAACTGGGATTGGTCAACTGTCCGACAGGAGTCATCGAACTGGTCACCTGGGTATGGTCAACTGTCTCACTGGAGTCATCGAACTGGTCAACTGGGATTGGTTAACTGTCCGACTGGAGTCATTCAACTGGTCAACTGTCCGACTGGAGTCATCAAACTGGTCAACTGGGAGCTGGTCAACTGTCCGACTGGAGTCATCAAACTGGTCAACTGGGATTGGTCAACTGTCCGACTGGAGTCTTTCAACTGGTCAACTGGGAGCTGGTCAACTGTCCGACTGGAGTCATCAATCTTGTCAACTGGGAGGCGCTCAACTGTCCGACTGGAGTCATCAAACTGGTCAACTGGGATTGGTCAACTGTCCGACTGGAGTCATCAAACTGGTCAACTGGGATTGGTCAACTGTCCGACTGGAGTCATTCAACTGGTCAACTGGGGGCTAGTCAACTGTCCGACTGGAGTCATCGAACTGGTCAACTGAGAGCTGGTCAACTGTCCGACTGGAGTCATCGAACTGGTCAACTGGGAGTCTCTCAACTGTGTGACTGGGGTCATCAAACTGGTCAGCTGGGAGTCACACAAGTGTCCGACTGGAGTCATTCAACTGGTCAATTGGGATTGGTCAACTGTCCGACAGGAGTCATCGAACTGGTCACATGGGATTGGTCAACTGTCTCACTGGAGTCATCGAACTGGTCAACTGGGATTGGTTAACTGTCCGACTGGAGCCATTCAACTGGTCAACTGTCCGACTGGAGTCATCAAACTGGTCAACTGGGATTGGTCAACTGTCCGACTGGAGTCATTCAACTGGTCAACTGTCCGACTGGAGACATCAAACTGGTGAACTGGGATTGGTCAACTTTCCGACTGGTGTCATCAAACTGGTCAACTAGGAGCTGGTCAACTGTCCGACTGGAGAGATCAAACTGGTCAACTGGGATTGGTCAACTTTCCGACTGGAGTCATCAAACTTGTCAACTGGGATTGGTCAACTGTCCGACTCGAGTCACCAAACTCGTCAACTGGGATTGGTCAACTGTCCGACTGGAGTCATCAAACTAGTCAACTGGGATTGGTCAACTGTCCGACTGGAGTCATCAAACTCGTCAACTGGGATCTGGTCAATTGTCCGACTGGAGTCACCAAACTCGTCAACTGGGATTGGTCAACTGTCCGACTGGAGTCATCAAACTAGTCAACTGGGATTGGTCAACTGTCCAACTGGAGACATCAAACTGGTCAACTGTCCGACTGGAGTCATCAAACTGGTCAACTGGGATTGGTCAACTGTCCGACTGGAGTCATCAAACTCGTCAACTGGGATTGGTCAACTGTCCGACTGGAGTCATAAAACTGGTCAACTGGGATTGGTCAAATGTCCGACTGGAGTCATTCAACTGGTCAACTGGGATTGGTCAACTGTCCGACTGGAGTCATCAAACTGGTCAACTGGGATTGGTCAATTGTCCGACAGGAGTCATCGAACTGGTCACCTGGGATTGGTCAACTGTCTCACTGGAGTCTTCAAACTGGTCAACTGGGATTGCTTAACTGTCCGACTCGAGTGATTCAACTGGTCAACTGTCCGACTGGAGTCATCTAACTGGTCAACTGGGATTGGTCATCTGTCCGACTGGAGTCATTCAACTGGTCAACTGTCCGACTGGAGACATCAAACTCGTCAACTAGGATTGGTCAACTGTCCGACTGGAGTCATCAAACTCGTCAACTGGAATTGGTCAACTGTCCGACTGGAGTCATCAAACTCGTCAACTGGGATTGGACAACTGTCCGACTGGAGTAATCAAACTGGTCAACTGGGAGTCGCTCAACTGTCCGACTGGAGTCATCAAACTGGTCAACTGGGATTGGTCAACTGTCCGACTGGAGTCATCAAACTCGTCAACTGGGATTGGTCAACTGTCCGACTGGAGTCATCAAAGTAGTCAACTGGGATTGGTCAGCTGTCCGACTGGAGTCATCAAACTCGTCAACTGGGAGCTGGTCAATTGTCCGACTGGAGTCATCAAACTGGTCAACTGGGATTGGTCAACTGTCCGACTGGAGTCATCAAACTGGTCAACTGGGAGCTGGTCAACTATCCGACTGGAGTCATCAATCTGGTCAACTGGGAGTCGCTCAACTGTCCGACTGGAGTCATCAAACTCGTCAACTGGGATTGGTCAACTGTCCGACTGGAGTCATTCAACTGGTCAACTGGGGGCTGGTCAACTGTCCGAATGGAGTCATCGAACTGGTCAACTGGGAGCTGGTCAACTGTCCGACTGGAGCCATCGAACTGCTCAACTGGGAGTCTCTCAACTGTTTGACTGGGGTCATCAAACTGGTCAGCTGGGAGTCACTCAACTGTTCGACTGGAGTCATTCAACTGGTCAACTAGGATTGGTCAACTGTCCGACTGGAGTCATCAAACTGTTCAACTGGGATTGGTCAACTGTCCGACAGGAGTCATCGAACTGGTCACCTGGGTATGGTCAACTGTCTCACTGGAGTCATCGAACTGGTCAACTGGGATTGGTTAACTGTCCGACTGGAGTCATTCAACTGGTCAACTGTCCGACTGGAGTCATCAAACTGGTCAACTGGGATTGGTCAACTGTCCGACTGGAGTCTTTCAACTGGTCAACTGGGAGCTGGTCAACTGTCCGACTGGAGTCATCAATCTTGTCAACTGGGAGGCGCTCAACTGTCCGACTGGAGTCATCAAACTGGTCAACTGGGATTGGTCAACTGTCCGACTGGAGTCATCAAACTGGTCAACTGGGATTGGTCAACTGTCCGACTGGAGTCATTCAACTGGTCAACTGGGGGCTGGTCAACTGTCCGACTGGAGTCATCGAACTGGTCAACTGAGAGCTGGTCAACTGTCCGACTGGAGTCATCGAACTGGTCAACTGGGAGTCTCTCAACTGTGTGACTGGGGTCATCAAACTGGTCAGCTGGGAGTCACACAAGTGTCCGACTGGAGTCATTCAACTGGTCAATTGGGATTGGTCAACTGTCCGACAGGAGTCATCGAACTGGTCACATGGGATTGGTCAACTGTCTCACTGGAGTCATCGAACTGGTCAACTGGGATTGGTTAACTGTCCGACTGGAGCCATTCAACTGGTCAACTGTCCGACTGGAGTCATCAAACTGGTCAACTGGGATTGGTCAACTGTCCGACTGGAGTCATTCAACTGGTCAACTGTCCGACTGTAGACATCAAACTGGTGAACTGGGATTGGTCAACTTTCCGACTGGTGTCATCAAACTGGTCAACTAGGAGCTGGTCAACTGTCCGACTGGAGAGATCAAACTGGTCAACTGGGATTGGTCAACTTTCCGACTGGAGTCATCAAACTTGTCAACTGGGATTGGTCAACTGTCCGACTCGAGTCACCAAACTCGTCAACTGGGATTGGTCAACTGTCCGACTGGAGTCATCAAACTAGTCAACTGGGATTGGTCAACTGTCCGACTGGAGTCATCAAACTCGTCAACTGGGATCTGGTCAATTGTCCGACTGGAGTCATCAAACTGGTCAACTGGGATTGGTCAACTGTCCGACTGAAGTCATCAAACTGGCAACTGGGAGTTGCTCAACTGTCCGACTGGAGTCATCAAACGCATCAACTGGGATTGGCCAACTGTCCGACTGGAGTCATTCAACTGGTCAACTGTCCGACTGGAGACATCAAACTGGTCAACTGGGATTGGTCAACTTTCTGACTGGAGTCATCAAACTGGTCAACTGGGAGCTGGTCAACAGTCTGACTGGAGTAATTCAAATGGTCAACTGGGAGCTGGTCAACTGTCCGACTGGAGTCATCAAACTGGTCAACTGGGATTGGTCAACTTTCCCACTGGAGTAATCAAACTGGTCAACTGGGATTGGTCAACTGTCCGACTGGAGCCATCAAACTCGTCAACTGGGATTGGTTAACTGTCCGACTGGAGTCATCAAACTCGTCAACTGGGAGCTGGTCAATTGTCCGACTGGAGTCATCAAACTGTTCAACTGGGAGCTGGTCAACTGTCCGACTGGAGTCATCAAACTCGTCAACTGGGAGTCGCTCAACTGTCCGTCTGGAGTCATCAAACTGGTCAACTGGGATTGGTCAACTGTCGGATGAAGTCATCAAACTGGCAACTAGGAGTCGCTCAACTGTCCGACTGGAGTCATCAAACGCATCAACTGGGATTGGTCAACTGTCCGACTGGAGTCATTCAACTGGTCAACTGGGAATGGTCAACTGTCCGACTGGAGTCATCAAACTGGTCAACTGGAATTGGTCAACTGTCCGACTGGAGTCATCAAACTGGTGAACTGGGATTGGTCAACTGTCCGACTGCAGTCATCAAACTGGTCAACTGGAATTGGTCAACTGTCCGACTGGAGTCATCAAACCCGTCAACTGGGATTGGTCAACTGTCCGACTGCAGTCATCAAACTGGTCAACTGGGATTGGTCAACTGTCCGACTGGAGTCATCAAACACATGAACTGGGATTGGTCAACTGTCCGACTGGAGTCATCAAACACATGAACTGGGATTGGTCAACTGTCCGACTGGAGTAATTCAACTGGTCAACTGGGATTGGTCAACTGTGCGACTGGAGTCATCAAACTGGTCAACTGGGATTGGTCAACTGTCCGACTGGAGTCATCAAACTGGTCAACTAGGAGTCGCTCAACTGTCCGACTGGAGTCATCAAACTGCTCAACTGGGAGTCGCTCAACTGTCCGACTGGAGTCATTCAACCTCTCAACAGGGAATGGTCAACTGTCCGACTGGAGTCATTCAAGTGGTCAACTGTGAGTCGCTCAACTGTCCAACTGGAGACATCAAACTGGTCAACTGTCCGACTGGAGTCATCAAACTGGTCAACTGGGATTGGTCAACTGTCCGACTGGAGTCATCAAACTCGTCAACTGGGATTGGTCAACTGTCCGACTGGAGTCATCAAACTCGTCAACTGGTATAGGTCAAATGTCCGACTGGAGTCATTCAACTGGTCAACTGGGATTGGTCAACTGTCCGACTGCAGTCATTAAACTGGTCAACTGGAATTGGTTAACTGTCCGACTGGAGTCATCAAACTGGTCAACTGGGATTGGTCAACTGTCCGACTGGAGTCATCAAACTGGTCAACTGGGTTTGGTCAACTGTCCGACTGGAGTCATCAAACTCGTCAACTGGGATAGGTCAACTGTCCGACTGGAGTCATCGAACCGGTCAACTGGGAGTCGCTCAACTGTCCGACTGGAGTCATCAAACTCGTCAACTGGGAGTCGCTCAACTGTCCGACTGGAGTCATCAAACTCGTCAACTGGGATTGGTCAACTGTCCGACTGGAGTCATCAAACTCGTCAACTGGGAGTCGCTCAACTGTCCGACTGGAGTCATCAAAATCGTCAACTGGGATTTGTCAACTGTCCGACTGGATTCATCAAACTCGTCAACTGGGATTGGTCAACTGTCAGACTGGAGTCATCAAACTGGTCAACTGGGATTAGTCAACTGTCCGACTCGAGTAATCAAATTCGTCAACTGGAGTCGCTCAACTGTCCGACTGGAGTTATTCAACTGGTCAACTGTGATTGGTCAACTGTCTGACTGGAGTCATCAAACTGGTCAACTGGGATTGGTCAACTGTCCGACTGGATTCATCAAACTCGTCAACTGGAATTGGTCAACTGTCCGACTGGAGTCATCAAACTCGTCAACTGGGACTGGTCAACTGTCCGACAGCAGTCATCAAACTCGTCAATTGGGTGTCGCTCAACTGTCCGACTGGAGTCATCAAAGTGGTCAACTGGGATTGGTCAACTGTCCGACTGGAGTCATTCAACTGGTCAACTGGGAGCTGGTCAACTGTCCGACTGGAGTCATCAATCTGGTCAACTGGGAGGCGCTCAACTGTCCGACTGGAGTCATTCAACTGGTCAACTGTCCGACTGGAGACATCAAACTGGTCAACTGGGATTGGTCAACTTTCTGACTGGAGTCATCAAACTGGTCAACTGGGAGCTGGTCAACAGTCTGACTGGAGTAATTCAAATGGTCAACTGGGAGCTGGTCAACTGTCCGACTGGAGTCATCAAACTGGTCAACTGGGATTGGTCAACTTTCCTACTGGAGTAATCAAACTGGTCAACTGGGATTGGTCAACTGTCCGACTGGAGCCATCAAACTCGTCAACTGGGATTGGTTAACTGTCCGACTGGAGTCATCAAACTCGTCAACTGGGAGCTGGTCAATTGTCCGACTGGAGTCATCAAACTGTTCAACTGGGAGCTGGTCAACTGTCCGACTGGAGTCATCAAACTCGTCAACTGGGAGTCGCTCAACTGTCCGTCTGGAGTCATCAAACTGGTCAACTGGGATTGGTCAACTGTCGGATGAAGTCATCAAACTGGCAACTAGGAGTCGCTCAACTGTCCGACTGGAGTCATCAAACGCATCAACTGGGATTGGTCAACTGTCCGACTGGAGTCATTCAACTGGTCAACTGGGAATGGTCAACTGTCCGACTGGAGTCATCAAACTGGTCAACTGGAATTGGTCAACTGTCCGACTGGAGTCATCAAACTGGTGAACTGGGATTGGTCAACTGTCCGACTGCAGTCATCAAACTGGTCAACTGGAATTGGTCAACTGTCCGACTGGAGTCATCAAACCCGTCAACTGGGATTGGTCAACTGTCCGACTGCAGTCATCAAACTGGTCAACTGGGATTGGTCAACTGTCCGACTGGAGTCATCAAACACATGAACTGGGATTGGTCAACTGTCCGACTGGAGTCATCAAACACATGAACTGGGATTGGTCAACTGTCCGACTGGAGTAATTCAACTGGTCAACTGGGATTGGTCAACTGTGCGACTGGAGTCATCAAACTGGTCAACTGGGATTGGTCAACTGTCCGACTGGAGTCATCAAACTGGTCAACTAGGAGTCGCTCAACTGTCCGACTGGAGTCATCAAACTGCTCAACTGGGAGTCGCTCAACTGTCCGACTGGAGTCATTCAACCTCTCAACAGGGAATGGTCAACTGTCCGACTGGAGTCATTCAAGTGGTCAACTGTGAGTCGCTCAACTGTCCAACTGGAGACATCAAACTGGTCAACTCTCCGACTGGAGTCATCAAACTGGTCAACTGGGATTGGTCAACTGTCCGACTGGAGTCATCAAACTCGTCAACTGGGATTGGTCAACTGTCCGACTGGAGTCATCAAACTCGTCAACTGGTATAGGTCAAATGTCCGACTGGAGTCATTCAACTGGTCAACTGGGATTGGTCAACTGTCCGACTGCAGTCATTAAACTGGTCAACTGGAATTGGTTAACTGTCCAACTGGAGTCATCAAACTGGTCAACTGGGATTGGTCAACTGTCCGACTGGAGTCATCAAACTGGTCAACTGGGTTTGGTCAACTGTCCGACTGGAGTCATCAAACTCGTCAACTGGGATAGGTCAACTGTCCGACTGGAGTCATCGAACCGGTCAACTGGGAGTCGCTCAACTGTCCGACTGGAGTCATCAAACTCGTCAACTGGGAGTCGCTCAACTGTCCGACTGGAGTCATCAAACTCGTCAACTGGGATTGGTCAACTGTCCGACTGAAGTCATCAAACTCATCAACTGGGAGTCGCTCAACTGTCCGACTGGAGTCATCAAAATCGTCAACTGGGATTTGTCAACTGTCCGACTGGATTCATCAAACTCGTCAACTGGGATTGGTCAACTGTCAGACTGGAGTCATCAAACTGGTCAACTGGGATTAGTCAACTGTCCGACTCGAGTAATCAAATTCGTCAACTGGAGTCGCTCAACTGTCCGACTGGAGTTATTCAACTGGTCAACTGTGATTGGTCAACTGTCTGACTGGAGTCATCAAACTGGTCAACTGGGATTGGTCAACTGTCCGACTGGATTCATCAAACTCGTCAACTGGAATTGGTCAACTGTCCGACTGGAGTCATCAAACTCGTCAACTGGGACTGGTCAACTGTCCGACAGCAGTCATCAAACTCGTCAATTGGGTGTCGCTCAACTGTCCGACTGGAGTCATCAAAGTGGTCAACTGGGATTGGTCAACTGTCCGACTGGAGTCATTCAACTGGTCAACTGGGAGCTGGTCAACTGTCCGACTGGAGTCATCAATCTGGTCAACTGGGAGGCGCTCAACTGTCCGACTGGAGTCATCAAACTGGTCAACTGGGATTGGTCAACTGTCCGACTGGAGTCATCAAACTGGTCAACTGGGATTGGTCAACTGTCCAACTGGAGTCATTCAATTGGTCAACTGGGGGCTGGTCAACTGTCCAACTGGAGTCATCGAACTGGTCAACTGGGAGCTGGTCAACTGTCCGACTGGAGACATCAAACTGCTCAACTGCGAGTCTCTCAACTGTGCGACTGGGGTCATCAAACTGGTCAGCTGGGAGTCATTCAACTGTCCGACTGGAGTCATTCAACTGGTCAACTGGGATTGGTCAACTGTCCGACTGAAGTCATCAAACTGGTCAACTGGGATTGGTCAACTGTCCGACAGGAGTCATCGAACTGGTCACCTGGGATTGGTCAACTGTCTCACTGGAGTCATCGAACTGGTCAACTGGGATTGGTTAACTGTCCGACTGGAGTCATTCAACTGGTCAACTGTCCGACTGGAGTCATCAAACTGGTCAACTGTGATTCGTCAACTGTCCGACTGGAGTCATTCAACTGGTCAACTGTCCGACTGGAGACATCAAACTGGTCAACTGGGAGCTGGTCAATTGTCCGACTGGAGTCATCAAACAGGTCAACTGGGATTGGTCAACTGTCTGACTGGAGTCATTCAACCAGTCAACTAGGAGCTGGTCAACTGTCCGACTGGAGAGATCAAACTGGTCAACTGGGATTGGTCAACTTTCCGACTGGAGTCAGCAAACTGGTCAACTGGGATTGGTCAACTGTCCGACTCGAGTCATCAAACTCGTCAACTGGGATTGGTCAACTGTCCGACTGGAGTCATCAAACTCGTCAACTGGGATTGGTCAACTGTCCGACTGGAGTCATCAAAATCGTCAACTGGGAGCTGGTCAATTGTCCGACTGGAGTCATCAAACTGGTCAACTGGGAGCTGGTCAACTGTCCGACTGGAGTCATCAAACTCGTCAACTGGGATTGGTCAACTGTCCGACTGAAGTCATCAAACTGGCAACTGGGATTGGTCAACTGTCCGACTGAAGTCATCAAACTGGCAACTGGGAGTCGCTCAACTGTCCGACTGGAGTCATCAAACGCATCAACTGGGATTGGTCAACTGTCCGACTGGAGTCATTCAACTGGTCAACTGTCCGACTGGAGACATCAAACTGGTCAACTGGGATTGGTCAACTTTCCGACTGGAGTCATCAAACTGGTCAACTGGGATTGGTCAACTGTCTGACTGGAGTCATTCAACTGGTCAACTGGGAGCTGGTCAACTGTCCGACTGGAGAGATCAAACTGGTCAACTGGGATTGGTCAACTTTCCGACTGGAGTCTTCAAACTGGTCAACTGGGATTGGTCAACTGTCCGACTGGAGTCATCAAACTGGTCAACTGTGATTGGTCAACTGTCCGACTGGAGTCATCAAACTCGTCAACTGGGATTGGTCAACTGTCCGACTGGAGTCATCAAACTCGTCAACTGAGAGCTGGTCAATTGTCCGACTGGAGTCATCAAACTGGTCAACTGGGAGCTGGTCAACTGTCCGACTGGAGTCATCAAACTCGTCAACTGGGAGTCGCTCAACTGTCCGTCTGGAGTCATCAAACTGGTCAACTGGGATTGGTTAACTGTCCGATGAAGTCATCAAACTGGCAACTAGGAGTCGCTCAACTGTCCGACTGGAGTCATCAAACGCATCAACTGGGATTGGTCAACTGTCCTACTGGAGTCATTCAACTGGTCAACTGGGAATGGTCAACTGTCCGACTGGAGACATCAAACTGGTCAACTGGGATTGGTCAACTGTCCGACTGGAGTCAGCAAACGCGTCAACTGGGATTGGTCAACTGTCCGACTGGAATCATTCAACTGGTCAACTGGGATTGGTCAACTGTCCGACTGCAGTCATCAAACTGGTCAACTGGAATTGGTCAACTGTCCGACTGGAGTCATCAAACCCGTCAACTGGGATTGGTCAACTGTCCGACTGCAGTCATCAAACTCGTCAACTGGGATTGATCAACTGTCCGACTGGAGACATCAAACTCGTCAACTGGAATTGGTCAACTGTCCGACTGGAGTAATCAAACTGGTCAACTGGGTGTCGCTCAACTGTCCGACTGGAGTCATCAAACTGGTCAACTGGGATTGGTCAACTGTCCGACTGGAGTCATCAAACTCGTCAACTGGGATTGGTCAACTGTCTGACTGGAGTCATCGAACTCGTCAACTATGATTTGTCAACTGTCCGACTGGAGTCATCAAACTCGTCAACTGGGATTGGTCAACTGTCTGACTGGAGTCATCAAACTCGTCAACTGAGAGTCGCTCAACTGTCCGACTGGAGTCATTCAACTGGTCAACTGGGAATAGTCAACTGTCCGACTGGAGACATCAAACTGGTCAACTGGGATTGGTCAACTGTCCGACAGGAGTCATCAAACGCATCAACTGGGATTGGTCAACTGTCCGACTGGAATCATTCAACTGGTCAACCGGGATTGGTCAACTACAGGGATGGTGCAGGCGGGAGGGTTTCAGATTTTTGGATAACTGGGGCTCTTTCTGGGGAAGGTGGGACCTCTACAGACAGGATGGTCTACATCTGAACCTGAGGGGCACAAATATCCTGGGGGGGAGATTTGTTAGTGCTCTTTGGGGGGGTTTAAACTAATGCAGCAGGGGCATGGGAACCTGGATTGTAGTTTTAGGGTAAGGGAGAATGAGAGTATAGAGGTCAGGAGCACAGATTTGACGTCGCAGGAGGGGGCCAGCGTTCAGGTAGGTGGTTTGAAGTGTGTCTACTTCAATGCCAGGAGTATACGAAACAAGGTAGGGGAACTGGCAGCGTGGGTTGGTACCTGGGACTTCGATGTTGTGGCCATTTCGGAGACATGGATAGAGCAGGGACAGGAATGGATGTTGCAGGTTCCGGGGTTTAGGTGTTTTAGTAAGCTCAGAGAAGGAGGCAAAAGAGGGGGAGGTGTGGTGCTGCTAGTCAAGAGCAGTATTACGGTGGCGGAGAGGATGCTAGATGGGGACTCTTCTTCCGAGGTAGTATTGGCTGAAGTTAGAAACAGGAAAGGAGAGGTCACCCTGTTGGGAGTTTTTTATAGGCCTCCTAATAGTTCTAGGGATGTAGAGGAAAGGATGGCGAAGATGATTCTGGATATGAGCGAAAGTAACAGGGTAGTTATTATGGGAGACTTTAACTTTCCAAATATTGACTGGAAAAGATATAGTTCGAGTACAATAGATGGGTCGTTTTTTGTACAGTGTGTGCAGGAGGGTTTCCTGAAACAATATGTTGACAGGCCAACAAGAGGCGAGGCCACGTTGGATTTGGTTTTGGGTAATGAACCAGGCCAGGTGTTGGATTTGGAGGTAGGAGAGCACTTTGGGGACAGTGACCACAATTCGGTGACGTTTACGTTAATGATGGAAAGGGATAAGTATACACCGCAGGGCAAGAGTTATAGCTGGGGGAAGGGCAATTATGATGCCATTAGACGTGACTTGGGGGGGATAAGGTGGAGAAGTAGGCTGCAAGTGTTGGGCACACTGGATAAGTGGGGCTTGTTCAAGGATCAGCTACTGCGTGTTCTTGATAAGTATGTACCGGTCAGACAGGGAGGAAGGCGTCGAGTGAGGGAACCGTGGTTTACCAGGGAAGTGGAATCTCTTGTTAAGAGGAAGAAGGAGGCCTATGTGAAGATGAAGTGTGAAGTTTCGGTTGGGGCGATGGATAGTTACAAGGTAGCGAGGAAGGATCTAAAGAGAGAGCTAAGACGAGCAAGGAGGGGACATGAGAAGTATTTGGCAGGAAGGATCAAGGAAAACCCAAAAGCTTTCTATAGGTATGTCAGGAATAAGCGAATGACTAGGGAAAGAGTAGGACCAGTCAAGGACAGGGATGGGAAATTGTGTGTGGAGTCTGAAGAGATAGGCGAGATACTAAATGAATATTTTTCGTCAGTATTCACTCAGGAAAAAGATAATGTTGTGGAGGAGAATGCTGAGCCCCAGGCTAATAGAATAGATGGCATTGAGGTACGTAGGGAAGAGGTGTTGGCAATTCTGGACAGGCTGAAAATAGATAAGTCCCCGGGACCTGATGGGATTTATCCGAGGATTCTATGGGAGGCCAGGGAAGAGATTGCTGGACCTTTGGCTTTGATTTTTATGTCATCATTGGCTACAGGAATAGTGCCAGAGGACTGGAGGACAGCAAATGTGGTCCCTTTGTTCAAAAAGGGGAGCAGAGACAACCCCGGCAACTATAGACCGGTGAGCCTCACGTCTGTAGTGGGTAAAGTCTTGGAGGGGATTATAAGGGACAAGATTTATAATCATCTAGATAGGAATGATATGATCAGGGATAGTCAGCATGGCTTTGTGAAGGGTAGGTCATGCCTCACAAACCTTATTGAGTTCTTTGAGAAGGTGACTGAACAGGTAGACGAGGGTAGAGCAGTTGATGTGGTGTATATGGATTTCAGCAAAGCGTTTGATAAGGTTCCCACGGTAGGCTATTGCAAAAAATACGGAGGCTGGGGATTAAGGGTGATTTAGAGATGTGGATCAGAAATTGGCTAGCTGAAAGAAGACAGAGGGTGGTGGTTGATGGGAAATGTTCAGAATGGAGTACAGTCACAAGTGGAGTACCACAAGGATCTGTTCTGGGGCCGTTGCTGTTTGTCATTTTTATCAATGACCTAGAGGAAGGCACAGAAGGGTGGGTGAGTAAATTTGCAGATGATACTAAAGTCGGTGGTGTTGTCGATAGTGTGGAAGGATGTAGCAGGTTACAGAGGGATATAGATAAGCTGCAGAGCTGGGCTGAGAGGTGGCAAATGGAGTTTAATGTAGAGAAGTGTGAGGTGATTCACTTTGGAAGGAATAACAGGAATGCGGAATATTTGGCTAATGGTAAAGTTCTTGAAAGTGTGGCTGAGCAGAGGGATCTAGGTGTCCATGTACATAGATCCCTGAAAGTTGCCACCCAGGTTGATAGGGTTGTGAAGAAGGCCTATGGAGTGTTGGCCTTTATTGGTAGAGGGATTGAGTTCCGGAGTCGGGAGGTCATGTTGCAGCTGTACAGAACTCTGGTCCGGCCGCATTTGGAGTATTGCGTACAGTTCTGGTCACCGCATTATAGGAAGGACGTGGAGGCTTTGGAGCGGGTGCAGAGGAGATTTACCAGGATGTTGCCTGGTATGGAGGGAAAATCTTATGAGGAAAGGCTGACGGACTTGAGGTTGTTTTCGTTGGAGAGAAGAAGGTTAAGAGGAGACTTAATAGAGGCATACAAAATGATCAGGGGGTTGGATAGGGTGGACAGTGAGAGCCTTCTCCCGCGGATGGATATGGCTGGCACGAGGGGACATAACTTTAAACTGAGGGGTAATAGATATAGGACAGAGGTCAGAGGTAGGTTCTTTACGCAAAGAGTAGTGAGGCCGTGGAATGCCCTACCTGCTACAGTAGTGAACTCGCCAACATTGAGGGCATTTAAAAGTTTATTGGATAAACATATGGATGATAATGGCATAGTGTAGGTTAGATGGCTTTTGTTTCGGTGCAACATCGTGGGCCGAAGGGCCTGTACTGCGCTGTATTGTTCTATGTTCTATATTCTATGTAACTGTCCGACTGGAGTCATCAAACTGGTCAACTGGGATTGGTCAACTGTCTGACTGGAGTCATTCAACTGGTCAACTGGGGGCTGGTCAACTGTCCGACTGGAGTCATTGAACTGGTCAACTGGGAGCTGGTCAACTGTCCGACTGGAGTCATCGAACTGGTCAACTGGGAGTTTCTCAACTGTGCGACTGGGGTCATCAAACTGGTCAGCTGAGAGTCACTCAACTGTCCAACTGGAGTCATTCAACTGGTCAACTGGGATTGGTCAACTGTCCGACTGGAGTCATCAAACTGGTCAACTGGGATTGGTCAATTGTCCGACAGGAGTCATCGAACTGGTCACCTGGGATTGGTCAACTGTCTCACTGGAGTCTTCAAACTGGTCAACTGGGATTGCTTAACTGTCCGACTCGAGTGATTCAACTGGTCAACTGTCCGACTGGAGTCATATTACTGGTCAACTGGGATTGGTCATCTGTCCGACTGGAGTCATTCAACTGGTCAACTGTCCGACTGGAGACATCAAACTCGTCAACTAGGATTGGTCAACTGTCCGACTGGAGTCATCAAACTCGTCAACTGGAATTGGTCAACTGTCCGACTGGAGTCATCAAACTCGTCAACTGGGATTGGACAACTGTCCGACTGGAGTAATCAAACTGGTCAACTGGGAGTCGCTCAACTGTCCGACTGGAGTCATCAAACTTGTCAACTGGGATTGGTCAACTGTCCGACTGGAGTCATCAAACTCGTCAACTGGGATTGGTCAACTGTCCGACTGGAGTCATCAAACTAGTCAACTGGGATTGGTCAGCTGTCCGACTGGAGTCATCAACCTCGTCAACTGGGAGCTGGTCAATTGTCCGACTGGAGTCATCAAACTGGTCAACTGGGAGCTGGTCAACTGTCCGACTGGAGTCATCAATCTGGTCAACTGGGAGTCGCTCAACTGTCCGACTGGAGTCCTCAAACTGGTCAACTGGGATTGGTCAACTGTCCGACTGGAGTCATCAAACTCGTCAACTGGGATTGGTCAACTGTCCGACTGGAGTCATTCAACTGGTCAACTGGGGGCTGGTCAACTGTCCGACTGGAGTCATCGAACTGGTCAACTGGGAGCTGGTCAACTGTCCGACTGGAGCCATCGAACTGCTCAACTGGGAGTCTCTCAACTGTTTGACTGGGGTCATCAAACTGGTCAGCTGGGAGTCACTCAACTGTCCGACTGGAGTCATTCAACTGGTCAACTAGGATTGGTCAACTGTCCGACTGGAGTCATCAAACTGTTCAACTGGGATTGGTCAACTGTCCGACTGGAGTCATTCAACTGGTCAACTGTCCGACTGGAGACATCAAACTGGTCAACTGGGATTGGTCAACTTTCCGACTGGAGTCATCAAACTGGTCAACTGGGATTGGTCAACTGTCTGACTGGAGTCATCAAACTGGTCAACTGGGAGTCGCTCAACTGTCCGACTGGAGTCATTGAACTGGTCAACTGGGAGCTGGTCAACTGTCCGACTCGAGTCATCGAACTGGTCAACTGGGAGTTTCTCAACTGTGCGACTGGCGTCATCAAACTGGTCAGCTGGGATTGGTCAACTGTCCGACTGGAGACATCAAACTGGTCAACTGGGATTGGTCAACTGTCCGACAGGAGTCATCAAACGCGTCAACTAGGATTGGTCAACTGTCCGACTGGAATCATTCAACTGGTCAACCGGGATTGGTCAACTGTCCGACTGGAGTCATCAAACTGGTCAACTGGGATTGGTCAACTGTCTGACTGGAGTCATTCAACTGGTCAACTGGGGGCTGGTCAACTGTCCGACTGGAGTCATTGAACTGGTCAACTGGGAGCTGGTCAACTGTCCGACTCGAGTCATCGAACTGGTCAACTGGGAGTTTCTCAACTGTGCGACTGGCGTCATCAAACTGGTCAGCTGAGAGTCACTCAACTGTCCGACTGGAGTCATTCAACTGGTCAACTGGGATTGGTCAACTGTCCGACTGGAGTCATCAAACTGGTCAACTGGGATTGGTCAATTGTCCGACAGGAGTCATCGAACTGGTCACCTGGGATTGGTCAACTGTCTCACTGGAGTCTTCAAACTGGTCAACTGGGATTGCTTAACTGTCCGACTCGAGTGATTCAACTGGTCAACTGTCCGACTGGAGTCATCTAACTGGTCAACTGGGATTGGTCATCTGTCCGACTGGAGTCATTCAACTGGTCAACTGTCCGACTGGAGACATCAAACTCGTCAACTAGGATTGGTCAACTGTCCGACTGGAGTCATCAAACTCGTCAACTGGAATTGGTCAACTGTCCGACTGGAGTCATCAAACTCATCAACTGGGATTGGACAACTGTCTGACTGGAGTAATCAAACTGGTCAACTGGGAGTCGCTCAACTGTCCGACTGGAGTCATCAAACTGGTCAACTGGGATTGGTCAACTGTCCGACTGGAGTCATCAAACTCGTCAACTGGGATTGGTCAACAGTCCGACTGGAGCCATCAAACTAGTCAACTGGGATTGGTCAGCTTTCCGACTGGAGTCATCAAACTCGTCAACTGGGAGCTGGTCAATTGTCCGACTGGAGTCATCAAACTGGTCAACTGGGAGCTGGTCAACTGTCCGACTGGAGTCATCAATCTGGTCAACTGGGAGTCGCTCAACTGTCCGACTGGAGTCATCAAACTCGTCAACTGGGATTGGTCAACTGTCCGACTGGAGTCATTCAACTGGTCAACTGGGGGCTGGTCAACTGTCCGACTGGAGTCATCGAACTGGTCAACTGGGAGCTGGTCAACTGTCCGACTGGAGCCATCGAACTGCTCAACTGGGAGTCTCTCAACTGTTTGACTGGGGTCATCAAACTGGTTAGCTGGGAGTCACTCAACTGTCCGACTGGAGTCATTCAACTGGTCAACTAGGATTGGTCAACTGTCCGACTGGAGTCATTGAACTGGTCAACTGGGAGCTGGTCAACTGTCCGACTCGAGTCATCGAACTGGTCAACTGGGAGTTTCTAAACTGTGCGACTGGCGTCATCAAACTGGTCAGCTGGGATTGGTCAACTGTCCGACTGGAGACATCAAACTGGTCAACTGGGATTGGTCAACTGTCCGACAGGAGTCATCAAACGCGTCAACTAGGATTGGTCAACTGTCCGACTGGAATCATTCAACTGGTCAACCGGGATTGGTCAACTGTCCGACTGGAGTCATCAAACTGTTCAACTGGGATTGGTCAACTGTCTGACTGGAGTCATTCAACTGGTCAACTGGGGTCTGGTCAACTGTCCGACTGGAGTCATTGAACTGGTCAACTGGGAGCTGGTCAACTGTCCGACTCGAGTCATCGAACTGGTCAACTGGGAGTTTCTCAACTGTGCGACTGGCGTCATCAAACTGGTCAGCTGAGAGTCACTCAACTGTCCGACTGGAGTCATTCAACTGGTCAACTGGGATTGGTCAACTGTCCGACTGGAGTCATCAAACTGGTCAACTGGGATTGGTCAATTGTCCGACAGGAGTCATCGAACTGGTCACCTGGGATTGGTCAACTGTCTCACTGGAGTCTTCAAACTGGTCAACTGGGATTGGTCATCTGTCCGACTGGAGTCATTCAACTGGTCAACTGTCCGACTGGAGACATCAAACTCGTCAACTAGGATTGGTCAACTGTCCGACTGGAGTCATCAAACTCGTCAACTGGAATTGGTCAACTGTCCGACTGGAGTCATCAAACTCGTCAACTGGGATTGGACAACTGTCTGACTGGAGTAATCAAACTGGTCAACTGGGAGTCGCTCAACTGTCCGACTGGAGTCATCAAACTGGTCAACTGGGATTGGTCAACTGTCCGACTGGAGTCATCAAACTCGTCAACTGGGATTGGTCAACAGTCCGACTGGAGTCATCAAACTAGTCAACTGGGATTGGTCAGCTTTCCGACTGGAGTCATCAAACTCGTCAACTGGGAGCTGGTCAATTGTCCGACTGGAGTCATCAAACTGGTCAACTGGGAGCTGGTCAACTGTCCGACTGGAGTCATCAATCTGGTCAACTGGGAGTCGCTCAACTGTCCGACTGGAGTTATCAAACTCGTCAACTGGGATTGGTCAACTGTCCGACTGGAGTCATTCAACTGGTCAACTGGGGGCTGGTCAACTGTCCGACTGGAGTCATTCAACTGGTCAACTGGGAGCTGGTCAACTGTCCGACTGGAGCCATCGAACTGCTCAACTGGGAGTCTCTCAACTGTTTGACTGGGGTCATCAAACTGGTTAGCTGGGAGTCACTCAACTGTCCGACTGGAGTCATTCAACTGGTCAACTAGGATTGGTCAACTGTCCGACTGGAGTCATCAAACTGTTCAACTGGGATTGGTCAACTGTCCGACAGGAGTCATCGAACTGGTCACCTGGGTATGGTCAACTGTCTCACTGGAGTCATCGAACTGGTCAACTGGGATTGGTTAACTGTCCGACTGGAGTCATTCAACTGGTCAACTGTCCGACTGGAGTCATCAAACTGGTCAACTGGGATTGGTCAACTGTCCGACTGGAGTCATTCAACTGGTCAACTGGGAGCTGGTCAACTGTCCGACTGTAGTCATCAATCTTGTCAACTGGGAGGCGCTCAACTGTCCGACTGGAGTCATCACACTGGTCAACTGGGATTGGTCAACTGTCCGACTGGAGTCATCAAACTGGTCAACTGGGATTCGTCAACTGTCCGACTGGAGTCATTCAACTGGTCAACTGGGGGCTGGTCAACTGTCCGACTGGAGTCATCGAACTGGTCAACTGAGAGCTGGTCAACTGTCCGACTGGAGTCATCGAACTGGTCAACTGGGAGTCTCTCAACTGTGCGACTGGGGTCATCAAACTGGTCAGCTGGGAGTCACACAAGTGTCCGACTGGAGTCATTCAACTGGTCAATTGGGATTGGTCAACTGTCCGACTGGAGCCATTCAACTGGTCAACTGTCCGACTGGAGTCATCAAACTGGTCAACTGGGATTGGTCAACTTTCCGACTGGAGTCATCGAACTCGTCACCTGGGTTTGGTCAACTGTCTCACTGGAGTCATCGAACTGGTCAACTGGGATTGGTTAACTGTCCGACTGGAGCCATTCAACTGGTCAACTGTCCGACTGGAGTCATCAAACTGGTCAACTGGGATTGGTCAACTGTCCGACTGGAGTCATTCAACTGGTCAACTGTCCGACTGGAGACATCAAACTGGTGAACTGGGATTGGTCAACTTTCCGACTGGTGTCATCAAACTGGTCAACAGGGAGCTGGTCAATTGTCCGACTGGAGTCATCAAACTGGTCAACTGGGATTGGTCGACTGTCCGACTGGAGTGATCAAACTGGTCAACTGGGATTGGTCAACTTTCCGACTGGAGTCATCAAACTGGTCAACTGGGATTGGTCAACTGTCCGACTCGAGTCATCAAACTCGTCAACTGGGATTGGTCAACTGTCCGACTGGAGTCATCAAACTAGTCAACTGGGATTGGTCAACTGTCCGACTGGAGTCATGAAACTCGTCAACTGGGATCTGGTCAATTGTCCGACTGGAGTCATCAAACTGGTCAACTGGGATTGGTCAACTGTCCGACTGAAGTCATCAAACTGGCAACTGGGAGTTGCTCAACTGTCCGACTGGAGTCATCAAACGCATCAACTGGGATTGGCCAACTGTCCGACTGGAGTCATTCAACTGGTCAACTGTCCGACTGGAGACATCAAACTGGTCAACTGGGATTGGTCAACTTTCTGACTGGAGTCATCAAACTGGTCAACTGGGAGCTGGTCAACAGTCTGACTGGAGTAATTCAACTGGTCAACTGGGAGCTGGTCAACTGTCCGACTGGAGTCATCAAACTGGTCAACTGGGATTGGTCAACTTTCCGACTGGAGTCATCAAACTGGTCAACTGGGATTGGTCAACTGTCCGACTGGAGCCATCAAACTCGTCAACTGTGATTGGTTAACTGTCCGACTGGAGTCATCAAACTCGTCAACTGGGAGCTGGTCAATTGTCCGACTGGAGTCATCAAACTGTTCAACTGGGAGCTGGTCAACTGTCCGACTGGAGTCATCAAACTCGTCAACTGGGAGTCGCTCAACTGTCCATCTGGAGTCATCAAACTGGTCAACTGGGATTGGTCAACTGTCGGATGAAGTCATCAAACTGGCAACTAGGAGTCGCTCAACTGTCCGACTGGAGTCATCAAACGCATCAACTGGGATTGGTCAACTGTCCGACTGAAGTCATCAAACTCGTCAACTGGGAGTCGCTCAACTGTCCGACTGGAGTCATCAAACGCATCAACTGGGATTGGTCAACTGTCCGACTGGAGTCATTCAACTGGTCAACTGGGAATGGTCAACTGTCCGACTGGAGACATCAAACTGGTCAACTGGGAATGGTCAACTGTCCGACTGGAGTCATTCAACTGGTCAACTGGGATTGGTCAACTGTCCGACTGGAGTCATCAAACGCGTCAACTGGGATTGGTCAACTGTCCGACTGGAATCATTCAACTGGTCAACTGGGATTGGTCAACTGTCCGACTGCAGTCATCAAACTGGTCAACTGGAATTGGTCAACTGTCCGACTGGAGTCATCAAACCCGTCAACTGCGATTGGTCAACTGTCCGACTGCAGTCATCAAACTGGTCAACTGGGATTGGTCAACTGTCCGACTGGAGTCATCAAACACATGAACTGGGATTGGTCAACTGTCCGACTGGAGTCATCAAACACATGAACTGGGATTGGTCAACTGTCCGACTGGAGTAATTCAACTGGTCAACTGGGATTGGTCAACTGTGCGACTGGAGTCATCAAACTGGTCAACTGGGATTGGTCAACTGTCCGACTGGAGTCATCAAACTGGTCAACTAGGAGTCGCTCAACTGTCCGATTGGAGTCATCAAATGCATCAACTCGATTGGTCAACTGTCCGACTGGAGTCATTAAACTGCTCAACAGGGAATGGTCAACTATCCGACTGGAGTCATTCAACTGCTCAACAGGGAATGGTCAACTATCCGACTGGAGTCATTCAAGTGGTCAACTGTGAGTCGCTCAACTGTCCAACTGGAGACATCAAACTGGTCAACTGTCCGACTGGAGTCATCAAACTGGTCAACTGGGATTGGTCAACTGTCCGACTGGAGTCATCAAACTCGTCAACTGGGATTGGTCAACTGTCCGACTGGAGTCATCAAACTCGTCAACTGGGATTGGTCAAATGTCCGACTGGAGTCATTCAACTGGTCAACTGGGATTGGTCAACTGTCCGACTGCAGTCATTAAACTGGTCAACTGGAATTGGTTAACTGTCCGACTGGAGTCATCAAACTGGTCAACTGGGATTGGTCAACTGTCCGACTGGAGTCATCAAACTGGTCAACTGGGTTTGGTCAACTGTCCGACTGGAGTCATCAAACTCGTCAACTGGGATAGGTCAACTGTCCGACTGGAGTCATCGAACCGGTCAACTGGGAGTCGCTCAACTGTCCGACTGGAGTCATCAAACTCGTCAACTGGGAGTCGCTCAACTGTCCGACTGGAGTCATCAAACTCGTCAACTGGGATTGGTCAACTGTCCAACTGAAGTCATCAAACTCATCAACTGGGAGTCGCTCAACTGTCCGACTGGAGTCATCAAAATCGTCAACTGTGATTTGTCAACTGTCCGACTGGATTCATCAAACTCGTCAACTGGGATTGGTCAACTGTCGGACTGGAGTCATCAAACTGGTCAACTGGGATTGGTCAACTGTCCGACTCGAGTAATCAAATTCGTCAACTGGGATTGGTCAACTGTCCGACTGGAGTCATTCAACTGGTCAACTGGGAGTCGCTCAACTGTCCGACTGGAGTCATCAAACTGGTCAACAGGGATTGGTCAACTGTCCGACTGGATTCATCAAACTCGTCAACTGGGATTGGTCAATGTCCGACTGGAGTCATTCAACTGGTCAACTGGGAGCTGGTCAACTGTCCGAGTGAAGTCATCAAACTGGTCAACTGGGAGTCGCTCAACTGTCCGACTGGAGTCATCAAACTGGTCAACTTGGATTGGTCAACTATCCGACTGGAGACATCAAACTGGTCAACTGGGATTTGTCAACTGTCCGACTGGAGTCATCAAACTGGTCAACTGGGATTGGTCAACTGTCCGACTGGAGTAATCAAACTCGTCAACTGGGAGTCGCTCATCTGTCCGACTGGAGTTATTCAACTGGTCAACTGTGATTGGTCAACTGTCTGACTGGAGTCATCAAACTGGTCAACTGGGATTGGTCAACTGTCCGACTGGAGTCATCAAACTCGTCAACTGGAATTGGTCAACTGTCCGACTGGAGTCATCAAACTCGTCAACTGGGACTGGTCAACTGTCCGACAGGAGTCATCAAACTCGTCAATTGGGTGTCGCTCAACTGTCCGACTGGAGTCATCAAAGTGGTCAACTGGGATTGGTCAACTGTCCGACTGGAGTCATTCAACTGGTCAACTGGGAGCTGGTCAAATGTCCGACTGGAGTCATCAATCTGGTCAACTGGTAGGCGCTCAACTGTCCGACTGGAGTCATCAAACTGGTCAACTGGGATTGGTCAACTGTCCGACTGGAGTCATCAAACTGGTCAACTGGGATTGGTCAACTGTCCAACTGGAGTCATTCAATTGGTCAACTGGGGGCTGGTCAACTGTCCAACTGGAGTCATCGAACTGGTCAACTGGGAGCTGGTCAACTGTCCGACTGGAGTCATCGAACTGTTCAACTGGGAGTCTCTCAACTGTGCGACTGGGGTCATCAAACTGGTCAGCTGGGAGTCATTCAACTGTCCGACTGGAGTCATTCAACTGGTCAACTGGGATTGGTCAACTGTCCGACTGAAGTCATCAAACTGGTCAACTGGGATTGGTCAACTGTCCGACAGGAGTCATCGAACTGGTCACCTGGGATTGGTCAACTGTCTCACTGGAGTCATCGAACTGGTCAACTGGGATTGGTTAACTGTCCGACTGGAGTCATTCAACTGGTCAACTGTCCGACTGGAGTCATCAAACTGGTCAACTGGGATTCGTCAACTGTCCGACTGGAGTCATTCAACTGGTCAACTGTCCGACTGGAGACATCAAACAGGTCAACTGGGATTGGTCAACTGTCTGACTGGAGTCATTCAACTAGTCAACTAGGAGCTGGTCAACTGTCCGACTGGAGAGATCAAACTGGTCAACTGGGATTGGTCAACTTTCCGACTGGAGTCAGCAAACTGGTCAACTGGGATTGGTCAACTGTCCGACTCGAGTCATCAAACTCGTCAATTGGGATTGGTCAACTGTCCGACTGGAGTCATCAAACTCGTCAACTGGGATTGGTCAACTGTCCGACTGGAGTCATCAAAATCGTCAACTGGGAGCTGGTCAATTGTCCGACTGGAGTCATCAAACTGGTCAACTGGGAGCTGGTCAACTGTCCGACTGGAGTCATCAAACTCGTCAACTGGGATTGGTCAACTGTCCGACTGAAGTCATCAAACTGGCAACTGGGATTGGTCAACTGTCCGACTGAAGTCATCAAACTGGCAACTGGGAGTTGCTCAACTGTCCGACTGGAGTCATCAAACGCATCAACTGGGATTGGTCAACTGTCCGACTGGAGTCATTCAACTGGTCAACTGTCCGACTGGAGACATCAAACTGGTCAACTGGGATTGGTCAACTTTCCGACTGGAGTCATCAAACTGGTCAACTGGGATTGGTCAACTGTCTGACTGGAGTCATTCAACTGGTCAACTGGGAGCTGGTCAACTGTCCGACTGGAGAGATCAAACTGGTCAACTGGGATTGGTCAACTGTCCGACTGGAGTCATCAAACTGGTCAACTGGGATTGGTCAACTGTCCGACTGGAGTCATCAAACTCGTCAACTGGGATTGGTCAACTGTCCGACTGGAGTCATCAAACTCGTCAACTGAGAGCTGGTCAATTGTCCGACTGGAGTCATCAAACTGGTCAACTGGGAGCTGGTCAACTGTCCGACTGGTGTCATCAAACTCGTCAACTGGGAGTCGCTCAACTGTCCGTCTGGAGTCATCAAACTGGTCAACTGGGATTGGTCAACTGTCCGATGAAGTCATCAAACTGGCAACTAGGAGTCGCTCAACTGTCCGACTGGAGTCATCAAACGCATCAACTGGGATTGGTCAACTGTCCGACTGGAGTCATTCAACTGGTCAACTGGGAATGGTCAACTGTCCGACTGGAGACATCAAACTGGTCAACTGGGATTGGTCAACTGTCCGACTGGAGTCATCAAACGCGTCAACTGGGATTGGTCAACTGTCCGACTGGGATCATTCAACTGGTCAACTGGGATTGGTCAACTGTCCGACTGCAGTCATCAAACTGGTCAACTGGAATTGGTCAACTGTCCGACTGGAGTCATCAAACCCGTCAACTGGGATTGGTCAACTGTCCGACTGCAGTCATCAAACTGGTCAACTGGAATTGGTCAACTGTCCGACTGGAGTCATCAAACGCATGAACTTGGATTGGTCAACTGTCCGACTGGAGTAATTCAACTGGTCAACTGGGATTGGTCAACTGTGCGACTGGAGTCATCAAACAGGTCAACTGGGATTGGTCAACTGTCCGACTGGAGTCATCAAACTGGTCAACTAGGAGTCGCTCAACTGTCCGACTGGAGTCATCAAATTGCTCAACTGGGAGTCGCTCAACTGTCCGACTGGAGTCATCAAATGCATCAACTGGGATTGGTCAACTGTCCGACTGGAGTCATTCAACTGCTCAACTGGGGTTGGTCAAATGTCCGACTGGAGTCATTCAACTGGTCAACTGGGATTGGTCAACTGTCCGACTGCAGTCATTAAACTGGTCAACTGGAATTGGTTAACTGTCCGACTGGAGTCATCAAACTGGTCAACTGGGAGTCGCTCAACTGTCCGACTGGAGTCATCAAACTGGTCAACTGGGAGTCGCTCAACTGTCCGACTGGAGTCATCAAACTCGTCAACTGGGATTGGTCAACTGTCCGACTGAAGTCATCAAACTCGTCAACTGGGAGTCGCTCAACTGTCCGACAGGAGTCATCAAACTCGTCAACTGGGATTGGTCAACTGTCCGACTGGAGTAATCAAACTCGTCAACTGGGATTGGTCAACTGTCCGACTGGAGTCATCAAACTGGTCTACTGGGATTGGTCAACTGTCCGACTGGAGTCATCAAACTGGTCAACTGGGATTGGTCAACTGTCCGACAGGAGTCATCGAACTGGTCACCTGGGATTGGACAACTGTCTCACTGGAGTCATCGAACTGGTCAACTGGGATTGGTTAACTGTCCGACTGGAGTCATTCAACTGGTCAACTGTCCGACTGGAGTCATCAAACTGGTCAACTGGGATTCGTCAACTGTCCGACTGGAGTCATTCAACTGGTCAACTGTCCGACTGGAGACATCAAACTGGTCAACTGGGAGCTGGTCAATTGTCCGACTGGAGTCATCAAACAGGTCAACTGGGATTGGTCAACTGTCTGACTGGAGTCATTCAACTAGTCAACTAGGAGCTGGTCAACTGTCCGACTGGAGAGATCAAACTGGTCAACTGGGATTGGTCAACTTTCCGACTGGAGTCAGCAAACTGGTCAACTGGGATTGGTCAACTGTCCGACTCGAGTCATCAAACTCGTCAACTGGGATTGGTCAACTGTCCGACTGGAGTCATCAAACTCCTCAACTGGGATTGGTCAACTGTCCGACTGGAGTCATCAAAATCGTCAACTGGGAGCTGGTCAATTGTCCGACTGGAGTCATCAAACTGGTCAACTGGGAGCTGGTCAACTGTCCGACTGGAGTCATCAAACTCGTCAACTGGGATTGGTCAACTGTCCGACTGAAGTCATCAAACTGGCAACTGGGATTGGTCAACTGTCCGACTGAAGTCATCAAACTGGCAACTGGGAGTCGCTCAACTGTCCGACTGGAGTCATCAAACGCATCAACTGGGATTGGTCAACTGTCCGACTGGAGTCATTCAACTGGTCAACTGTCCGACTGGAGACATCAAACTGGTCAACTGGGATTGGTCAACTTTCCGACTGGAGTCATCAAACTGGTCAACTGGGATTGGTCAACTGTCTGACTGGAGTCATTCAACTGGTCAACTGGGAGCTGGTCAACTGTCCGACTGGAGAGATCAAACGGGTCAACTGGGATTGGTCAACTGTCCGACTGGAGTCATCAAACTGGTCAACTGGGATTGGTCAACTGTCCGACTGGAGTCATCAAACTCGTCAACTGGGATTGGTCAACTGTCCGACTGGAGTCATCAAACTCGTCAACTGAGAGCTGGTCAATTGTCCGACTGGAGTCATCAAACTGGTCAACTGGGAGCTGGTCAACTGTCCGACTGGAGTCATCAAACTCGTCATCTGGGAGTCGCTCAACTGTCCGTCTGGAGTCATCAAACTGGTCAACTGGGATTGGTCAACTGTCCGATGAAGTCATCAAACTGGCAACTAGGAGTCGCTCAACTGTCCGACTGGAGTCATCAAACGCATCAATTGGGATTGGTCAACTGTCCGACTGGAGTCATTCAACTGGTCAACTGGGAATGGTCAACTGTCCGACTGGAGACATCAAACTGGTCAACTGGGATTGGTCAACTGTCCGACTGGAGTCATCAAACGCGTCAACTGGGATTGGTCAACTGTCCGACTGGGATCATTCAACTGGTCAACTGGGATTGGTCAACTGTCCGACTGCAGTCATCAAACTGGTCAACTGGAATTGGTCAACTGTCCGACTGGAGTCATCAAACCCGTCAACTGGGATTGGTCAACTGTCCGACTGCAGTCATCAAACTGGTCAACTGGAATTGGTCAACTGTCCGACTGGAGTCATCAAACGCATGAACTGGGATTGGTCAACTGTCCGACTGGAGTAATTCAACTGGTCAACTGGGATTGGTCAACTGTGCGACTGGAGTCATCAAACAGGTCAACTGGGATTGGTCAACTGTCCGACTGGAGTCATCAAACTGGTCAACTAGGAGTCGCTCAACTGTCCGACTGGAGTCATCACATTGCTCAACTGGGAGTCGCTCAACTGTCCGACTGGAGTCATCAAATGCATCAACTGGGATTGGTCAACTGTCCGACTGGAGTCATTCAACTGCTCAACTGGGGTTGGTCAAATGTCCGACTGGAGTCATTCAACTGGTCAACTGGGATTGGTCAACTGTCCGACTGCAGTCATTAAACTGGTCAACTGGAATTGGTTAACTGTCCGACTGGAGTCATCAAACTGGTCAACTGGGAGTCGCTCAACTGTCCGACTGGAGTCATCAAACTGGTCAACTGGGATTGGTCAACTGTCCGACTGAAGTCATCAAACTCGTCAACTGGGAGTCGCTCAACTGTCCGACAGGAGTCATCAAACTCGTCAACTGGGATTGGTCAACTGTCCGACTGGAGTAATCAAACTCGTCAACTGGGATTGGTCAACTGTCCGACTGGAGTCATCAAAATCGTCAACTGGGAGTCGCTCAACTGTCCGACTGGATTCATCAAACTCGTCAACTGGGATTGGTCAACTGTCCGACTGGAGTCATCAAACTGGTCAATTGGGATTGGTCAACTGTCCGACTGGAGTCATCAAACTCGTCAACTGGGATTGGTCAACTGTCCGACTGGAGTCATCAAACTCGTCAAGTGGGATTGGTCAACTGTCCGACTGGAGTCATCAAACTCGTCAACTTGGATTGGTCAACTGTCCGACTGCAGTCATCAAACTCGTCAACTGGGATTGGTCAACTGTCCGACTGGAGTCATTAAACTCGTCAACTGTCCGACTGGAGTCATCAAACTCGTCAACTGGGATTGGTCAAATGTCCGACTGGAGTCATCAAACGGGTCAACTGGGATTGGTCAAATGTCCGACTGGAGGCACCAAACTCGTCGTCTGGTATTGGTCTAATGTCCGACTGGAGTCATCAAACTGGTCAACTGGGATTGGTCAAATGTCCGACTGGAGTCATCAAACTAGTCAACTGGGATTGGTCAGCTGTCCGACTGGAGTCATCAAACTCGTCAACTGGGATTGGTCAACTGTCCGACTGGAGTCATCAAACTGGTCAACTGGGATTTGTCAACTGTCCGACTGGAGTCATCGAACTGGTCAACTGGGATAGGTCAACTGTCCGACTGGAGTCATCAAACTCGTCAACAGGGAGCTGGTCAACTGTCCGACTGGAGTCATCAAACTCGTCAACTGGGATTGGTCAACTGTCCGACTGGAGTCATCAAACTCGTCAACAGGGATTGGTCAACTGTCCGACTGGAGTCATTCAACTGGTCAACTGGGAGTCGCTCAACTGTCCGACTGGAGTCATCAAACTGGTCAACTAGGATTGGTCAACTGTCCGACTGGAGTCACCAAACTCGTCAACTGGGAGTCGCTCAAATGTCCGACTGGAGTCATCAAACTGGTCAAGTGGGATTGGTCAACTGTCCGACTGTAGTCATCAAACTGGTCAACTGGGATTGGTCAACTGTCCGACTGGAGTCATTCAACTGGTCAACTGGGAGTCGCTCAACTGTCCGACTGGAATCATCAAACTCGTCAACGGGAATGCGCTCAACTGTCCGACAGGAGACATCAAACTCGTCAACTGGGATTGGTCAACTGTCCGACTGGAGTCATCAAACTCGTCAACTGGGAGTCGCTCAACTGACCGACTGGAGACAACAAACTCGTCAACTGGGATTGGTCAACTGTCCGACTGGAGTCATAAAACTAATCAACTGGGATTGGTCAACTGTCCGACTGAACTCATCAAACTGGTCAACTGTGATTGGTCAGCTGTCCGACTGGAGTCATCAAACTCGTCAACTGGGATTGGTCAACTGTCTGACTGGAGTCATCAAACTCGTCAACTAGGATTGGTCAACTGTCCGACTGGAGTCATCAAACTCGTCAACTGGGATTGGTCAACTGTCCTACCGGAGACATCAAACTCGTTAACTGGGATTGGTCAACTGTCCGACTGGAGTCATCAAACTCGTCAACTGGGAGTCGCTGAACTGTCCGACTGGAGTCATCAAACTGGTCAACTGGGATTGGTCAACTGTCCGACTGGAGTCATTCAACTGGTCAACTGGGAGCTGGTCAACTGTCCGACTGGAGTCATCAATCTGGTCAACTGGGAGTCGCTCAATTGTCCGACTGGAGTCATCAAACTGGTCCACTGGGATTGGTCAAATGTCCGACTGGATTCATCAAACTGGTCAACTGGGATTGGTCAACTGTCCGACTGTAGTCATTCAACTGGTCAACTGGGGGCTGGTCAACTGTCCGACTGGAGTCATCGAACTGGTAAACTGGGAGCTGGTCAACTGTCCGACTGGAGTAATCGAACTGGTCAACTGGGAGTCTCTCAAGTGTGCGACTGGGGTCATCAAACTGGTCAGCTGGGAGTCACTCAACTGTCCGACTGGAGTCATTCAACTGGTCAACTGGGATTGGTCAACTGTCCGACTGGAGTCATCAAAATGGTCAACCTGGATTGGTCAACTGTCCGACAGGAGTCATTCAACTGGTCAACTGTCCGACTGGAGTCATCAAGCTGGTCAACTGGGATTGGTCAACTGTCCGACTGGAGTCATTCAACTGGTCAACTGTCCGACTGCAATCATCAAACTGGTCAACTGGGATTGGTCAACTTTCCGACTGGAGTCATCAAACTGGTCAACTGGGAGCTGGTCAATTGTCCGACTGGAGTCATCAAACTGGTCAACTGGGATTGGTCAACTGTCCGACTGGAGTCATCAAACTGGTCAACTGGGAGTCGCTCAACTGTCCGACTGGAGTCATCAAACTCGTCAACTGGGATGCGCTCAACTGTCCGACAGGAGACATCAAACTCGTCAACTGGGATTGGTCAACTGTCCGACAGGAGTCATCAAACTCGTCAACTGGGAGTCGCTCAACTGTCCGACTGGAGTCATCAAACTCGTCAACTGGGAGTCGCTCAACTGTCTGACTGGAGTCATCAAACTCGTCAACTGGGATTGGTCAACTGTCCGACTGGAGTCATCCAACTCCTCAACTGGGATTGGTCAACTGTCCGACAGCAGACATCAAACTCGTCAACTGGGAGTCGCTCAACTGTCCGACTGGAGACAACAAACTCGTCAACTGGGATTGGTCAACTGTCCGACTGGAATCATCAAACTGGTGAACTGGGAGTCGCTCAACTGTCCGACTGAACTCATCAAACTGGTCAACTTGGAGGCGCTCAACTGTCCGACTGGAGTCATCAAACTCGTCAACTGGGATTGGTCAACTGTCCGACTGGAGTTATCAAACTGGTCAACTGGGATTGGACAACTGTCCGACTGGAGTCATCAATCTGGTCAACTGGGATTGGTCAACTGTCCGACTGGAGTCATCAAACTCGTCAACTGGGATTGGTCAACTGTCCGACTGGAGTCATTCAACTGGTCAACTGGGATTGGTCAACTGTCCGACTGGAGTCATCAAACTGGTCAACTGGGATTGGACAACTGTCCGACTGGAGTCATCAATCTGGTCAACTGGGAGTCGCGCAACAGTCCGACTGAAGTCATCAAACTCGTCAACTGGGATTGGTCAACTGTCCAACTGAAGTCATCAAACTCGTCACCTGGGATTGGTCAACTGTCCGACTGGAGACATCAAACTCGTCAAGTGGGATTGGTCAACTGTGCGACTGGAGTCATCAAACTCGTCAACTGGGATTGGTCAACTGTCCTACTGGAGACATCAAACTCGTCAACTGGGATTGGTCAACTGTCCGACTGGGGTCATCAAACTCGTCAACTGGGAGTCGCTCAACTGTCCGACTGGAGTCATCAAACTGGTCAACTGGGATTGGTCAACTGTCCGACTGGAGTCATTCAACTGGTCAACTGGGAGCTGGTCAAATGTCCGACTGGAGTCATCAATCTGGTCAACTGGGAGTCGCTCAATTGTCCGACTGGAGTCATCAAACTGGTCAACTGGGATTGGTCAACTGTCCGACTGGAATCATCAAACTGGGCAACTGGGATTGGTCAACTGTCCGACTGTAGTCATTCAACTGGTCAACTGGGATTGGTCAACTGTCCGACTGGAGTCATCGAACTGGTCAACTGGGAGTCGCTCAACTGTCCGACTGGAGTCATCAAACTCGTCAACTGGGATGCGCTCAACTGTCCGACAGGAGACATCAAACTCGTCAACTGGGATTGGTCAACTGTCCGACAGGAGTCATCAAACCCGTCAACTGGGAGTCGCTCAACTGTCCGACTGGAGTCATCAAACTCGTCAACTGGGAGTCGCTCAACTGTCCGATCGGAGTCATCAAACTCGTCAACTGAGATTGGTCAACTGTCTGACTGGAGTCATCAAACTCGTCAACTGGGATTGGTCAACTGTCCGACTGGAGTCATCAAACTCCTCAACTGGGATTGGTCAACTGTCCGACAGCAGACATCAAACTCGTCAACTGGGAGTCGCTCAACTGTCCTACCGGAGACATCAAACTCGTTAACTGGGATTGGTCAACTGTCCGACTGGAGTCATCAAACTCGTCAACTGGGAGTCGCTGAACTGTCCGACTGGAGTCATCAAACTGGTCAACTGGGATTGGTCAACTGTCCGACTGGAGTCATTCAACTGGTCAACTGGGATTGGTCAACTGTCCGACTGGAGTCATTCAACTGGTCAACTGTCCGACTGCAATCATCAAACTGGTCAACTGGGATTGGTCAACTTTCCGACTGGAGTCATCAAACTGGTCAAATGGGAGCTGGTCAATTGTCCGACTGGAGTCATCAAACTGGTCAACTGGGATTGGTCAACTGTCCCACTGGAGTCATCAAACTGGTCAACTGGGAGTCGCTCAACTGTCCGACTGGAGTCATCAAACTCGTCAACTGGGATGCGCTCAACTGTCCGACAGGAGACATCAAACTCGTCAACTGGGATTGGTCAACTGTCCGACAGGAGTCATCAAACTCGTCAACTGGGAGTCGCTCAACTGTCCGACTGGAGTCATCAAACTCGTCAACTGGGAGTCGCTCAACTGTCCGATCGGAGTCATCAAACTCGTCAACTGGGATTGGTCAACTGTCTGACTGGAGTCATCAAACTCGTCAACTGGGATTGGTCAACTGTCCGACTGGAGTCATCCAACTCCTCAACTGGGATTGGTCAACTGTCCGACAGCAGACATCAAACTCGTCAACTGGGAGTCGCTCAACTGTCCGACTGGAGACAACAAACTCGTCAACTGGGATTGGTCAACTGTCCGACTGGAATCATCAAACTGGTGAACTGGGAGTCGCTCAACTGTCCGACTGAACTCATCAAACTGGTCAACTTGGAGGCGCTCAACTGTCCGACTGGAGTCATCAAACTCGTCAACTGGGATTGGTCAACTGTCCGACTGGAGTTATCAAACTGGTCAACTGGGATTGGACAACTGTCCGACTGGAGTCATCAATCTGGTCAACTGGGATTGGTCAACTGTCCGACTGGAGTCATCAAACTCGTCAACTGGGATTGGTCAACTGTCCGACTGGAGTCATTCAACTGGTCAACTGGGATTGGTCAACTGTCCGACTGGAGTCATCAAACTGGTCAACTGGGATTGGACAACTGTCCGACTGGAGTCATCAATCTGGTCAACTGGGAGTCGCTCAACAGTCCGACTGAAGTCATCAAACTCGTCAACTGGGATTGGTCAACTGTCCAACTGAAGTCATCAAACTCGTCACCTGGGATTGGTCAACTGTCCGACTGGAGACATCAAACTCGTCAAGTGGGATTGGTCAACTGTGCGACTGGAGTCATCAAACTCGTCAACTGGGATTGGTCAACTGTCCTACTGGAGACATCAAACTCGTCAACTGGGATTGGTCAACTGTCCGACTGGGGTCATCAAACTCGTCAACTGGGAGTCGCTCAACTGTCCGACTGGAGTCATCAAACTGGTCAACTGGGATTGGTCAACTGTCCGACTGGAGTCATTCAACTGGTCAACTGGGAGCTGGTCAAATGTCCGACTGGAGTCATCAATCTGGTCAACTGGGAGTCGCTCAATTGTCCGACTGGAGTCATCAAACTGGTCAACTGGGATTGGTCAACTGTCCGACTGGAATCATCAAACTGGTCAACTGGGATTGGTCAACTGTCCGACTGTAGTCATTCAACTGGTCAACTGGGATTGGTCAACTGTCCGACTGGAGTCATCGAACTGGTCAACTGGGAGTCGCTCAACTGTCCGACTGGAGTCATCAAACTCGTCAACTGGGATGCGCTCAACTGTCCGACAGGAGACATCAAACTCGTCAACTGGGATTGGTCAACTGTCCGACAGGAGTCATCAAACTCGTCAACTGGGAGTCGCTCAACTGTCCGACTGGAGTCATCAAACTCGTCAACTGGGAGTCGCTCAACTGTCCGATCGGAGTCATCAAACTCGTCAACTGAGATTGGTCAACTGTCTGACTGGAGTCATCAAACTCGTCAACTGGGATTGGTCAACTGTCCGACTGGAGTCATCAAACTCCTCAACTGGGATTGGTCAACTGTCCGACAGCAGACATCAAACTCGTCAACTGGGAGTCGCTCAACTGTCCGACTGGAGACAACAAACTCGTCAACTGGGATTGGTCAACTGTCCGACTGGAATCATCAAACTGGTGAACTGGGAGTCGCTCAACTGTCCGACTGAACTCATCAAACTGGTCAACTTGGAGGCGCTCAACTGTCCGACTGGAGTCATCAAACTCGTCAACTGGGATTGGTCAACTGTCCGACTGGAGTCATCAAACTCCTCAACTGGGATTGGTCAACTGTCCGACAGCAGACATCAAACTCGTCAACTGGGAGTCGCTCAACTGTCCTACCGGAGACATCAAACTCGTTAACTGGGATTGGTCAACTGTCCGACTTGAGTCATCAAACTCGTCAACTGGGAGTCGCTGAACTGTCCGACTGGAGTCATCAAACTGGTCAACTGGGATTGGTCAACTGTCCGACTGGAGTCATTCAACTGGTCAACTGGGAGCTGGTCAACTGTCCGACTGGAGTCATCAATCTGGTCAACTGGGAGTCGCTCAATTGTCCGACTGGAGTCATCAAACTGGTCAACTGGGATTGGTCAAATGTCCGACTGGATTCATCAAACTGGTCAACTGGGATTGGTCAACTGTCCGACTGGAGTCATTCAACTGGTCAACTGGGGGCTGGTCAACTGTCCGACTGGAGTCATCGAACTGGTAAACTGGGAGCTGGTCAACTGTCCGACTGGAGTAATCGAGCTGGTCAACTGGGAGTCTCTCAAGTGTGCGACTGGGGTCATCAAACTGGTCAGCTGGGAGTCACTCAACTGTCCGACTGGAGTCATTCAACTGGTCAACTGGGATTGGTCAACTGTCCGACTGGAGTCATCAAAATGGTCAACCTGGATTGGTCAACTGTCCGACAGGAGTCATTCAACTGGTCAACTGTCCGACTGGAGTCATCAAGCTGGTCAACTGGGATTGGTCAACTGTCCGACTGGAGTCATTCAACTGGTCAACTGTCCGACTGCAATCATCAAACTGGTCAACTGGGATTGGTCAACTTTCCGACTGGAGTCATCAAACTGGTCAAATGGGAGCTGGTCAATTGTCCGACTGGAGTCATCAAACTGGTCAACTGGGATTGGTCAACTGTCCGACTGGAGTCATCAAACTGGTCAACTGGGAGTCGCTCAACTGTCCGACTGGAGTCATCAAACTCGTCAACTGGGATGCGCTCAACTGTCCGACAGGAGACATCAAACTCGTCAACTGGGATTGGTCAACTGTCCGACAGGAGTCATCAAACTCGTCAACTGGGAGTCGCTCAACTGTCCGACTGGAGTCATCAAACTCGTCAACTGGGAGTCGCTCAACTGTCCGATCGGAGTCATCAAACTCGTCAACTGGGATTGGTCAACTGTCTGACTGGAGTCATCAAACTCGTCAACTGGGATTGGTCAACTGTCCGACTGGAGTCATCCAACTCCTCAACTGGGATTGGTCAACTGTCCGACAGCAGACATCAAACTCGTCAACTGGGAGTCGCTCAACTGTCCGACTGGAGACAACAAACTCGTCAACTGTGATTGGTCAACTGTCCGACTGGAATCATCAAACTGGTGAACTGGGAGTCGCTCAACTGTCCGACTGAACTCATCAAACTGGTCAACTTGGAGGCGCTCAACTGTCCGACTGGAGTCATCAAACTCGTCAACTGGGATTGGTCAACTGTCCGACTGGAGTTATCAAACTGGTCAACTGGGATTGGACAACTGTCCGACTGGAGTCATCAATCTGGTCAACTGGGATTGGTCAACTGTCCGACTGGAGTCATCAAACTCGTCAACTGGGATTGGTCAACTGTCCGACTGGAGTCATTCAACTGGTCAACTGGGATTGGTCAACTGTCCGACTGGAGTCATCAAACTGGTCAACTGGGATTGGACAACTGTCCGACTGGAGTCATCAATCTGGTCAACTGGGAGTCGCTCAACAGTCCGACTGAAGTCATCAAACTCGTCAACTGGGATTGGTCAACTGTCCAACTGAAGTCATCAAACTCGTCACCTGGGATTGGTCAACTGTCCGACTGGAGACATCAAACTCGTCAAGTGGGATTGGTCAACTGTGCGACTGGAGTCATCAAACTCGTCAACTGGGATTGGTCAACTGTCCTACTGGAGACATCAAACTCGTCAACTGGAATTGGTCAACTGTCCGACTGGGGTCATCAAACTCGTCAACTGGGAGTCGCTCAACTGTCCGACTGGAGTCATCAAACTGGTCAACTGGGATTGGTCAACTGTCCGACTGGAGTCATTCAACTGGTCAACTGGGAGCTGGTCAAATGTCCGACTGGAGTCATCAATCTGGTCAACTGGGAGTCGCTCAATTGTCCGACTGGAGTCATCAAACTGGTCAACTGGGATTGGTCAACTGTCCGACTGGAATCATCAAACTGGTCAACTGGGATTGGTCAACTGTCCGACTGTAGTCATTCAACTGGTCAACTGGGATTGGTCAACTGTCCGACTGGAGTCATCGAACTGGTCAACTGGGAGTCGCTCAACTGTCCGACTGGAGTCATCAAACTCGTCAACTGGGATGCGCTCAACTGTCCGACAGGAGACATCAAACTCGTCAACTGGGATTGGTCAACTGTCCGACAGGAGTCATCAAACTCGTCAACTGGGAGTCGCTCAACTGTCCGACTGGAGTCATCAAACTCGTCAACTGGGAGTCGCTCAACTGTCCGATCGGAGTCATCAAACTCGTCAACTGAGATTGGTCAACTGTCTGACTGGAGTCATCAAACTCGTCAACTGGGATTGGTCAACTGTCCGACTGGAGTCATCAAACTCCTCAACTGGGATTGGTCAACTGTCCGACAGCAGACATCAAACTCGTCAACTGGGAGTCGCTCAACTGTCCGACTGGAGACAACAAACTCGTCAACTGGGATTGGTCAACTGTCCGACTGGAATCATCAAACTGGTGAACTGGGAGTCGCTCAACTGTCCGACTGAACTCATCAAACTGGTCAACTTGGAGGCGCTCAACTGTCCGACTGGAGTCATCAAACTGGTCAACTGGGATTGGTCAACTGTCCGACTGGAGTTATCAAACTGGTCAACTGGGATTGGACAACTGTCCGACTGGAGTCATCAATCTGGTCAACTGGGATTGGTCAACTGTCCGACTGGAGTCATCAAACTCGTCAACTGGGATTGGTCAACTGTCCGACTGGAGTCATTCAACTGGTCAACTGGGATTGGTCAACTGTCCGACTGGAGTCATCAAACTCGTCACCTGGGATTGGTCAACTGTCCGACTGGGGACATCAAACTCGTCAACTGGGATTGGTCAACTGTAAGACTGGAGTCATCAAACTCGTCAACTGGGATTGGTCAACTGTCCTACTGGAGACATCAAACTCGTCAACTGGGATTGGTCAACTGTCCGACTGGGGTCATCAAACTCGTCAACTGGGATTGGTCAACTGTCCGACTAGAGTCATTCAACTGGTCAACTGGGAGCTGGTCAAATGTCCGACTGGAGTCATCAATCTGGTCAACTGGGAGTCGCTCAATTGTCCGACTGGAGTCATCAAACTGGTCAACTGGGATTGGTCAACTGTCCGACTGGAATCATCAAACTGGTCAACTGGGATTGGTCAACTGTCCGACTGTAGTCATTCAACTGGTCAACTGGGGGCTGGTCAACTGTCCGACTGGAGTCATCGAACTGGTCAACTGGGGGTCTCTCAAGTGTGCGACTGAGGTCATCAAACTGGTCAGCTGGGATTCACTCAACTGTCCGACTGGAGTCATTCAACTGGTCAACTGGGATTGGTCAACTGTCCGACTGGAGTCATCAAACTGGTCAACTGGGATTGGTCAACTGTCCGACAGGAGTCATTCAACTGGTCAACTGTCCGACTGGAGTCATCAAACTGGTCAACTGGGATTGGTCAACTGTCCGACTGGAGTCATTCAACTGGTCAACTGTCCGACTGGAGACATCAAACTGGTCAACTGGGATTGGTCAACTTTCCGACTGGAGTCATCAAACTGGTCAACTGGGATTGTCAACTGTCCGACTGAAGTCATCAAACTCGTCAACTGGGATTGGTCAACTGTCCGAATGGACTCATCAAACTGGTCAACTGGGATTGGTCAACTGTCCGACTGGAGTCATCAAACTGGTCAACTGGGATTGGACAACTGTCCGACTGGAGTCATCAATCTGGTCAACTGGGAGTCGCTCAACAGTCCGACTGAAGTCATCAAACTCGTCAACTGGGATTGGTCAACTGTCCAACTGAAGTCATCAAACTCGTCACCTGGGATTGGTCAACTGTCCTACTGGAGACATCAAACTGGTCAACTGGGATTGGTCAACTGTCCGACTGGAGTCATGAAACTGGTCAACTGGGATTGGTCCACTGTCCGACTGGAGTAATCAAACTCGTCAACTGGGAGTCGCTCAACTGTCCGACTGGAGTTATTCAACTGGTCAACTGTGATTGGTCAACTGTCCGTCTGGAGTCATCAAACTCGTCAACTGGGATTGGTCAACTCTCCGACTGGAAACATCAAACTCGTCAACTGGGATTGGTCAACTGTCCGACAGGAGTCATCAAACTCGTCAACTGGGAGTCGCTCAACTGTCCGACTGGAGTCATCAAACTGGTCAACTGGGATTGGTCAACTGTCCGACTGGAGTCATTCAACTGGTCAACTGGGAGCTGGTCAACTGTCCGACTGGAGTCATCAAACTGGTCAACTGGGATTGGTCAACTGTCCGACTGGAGTCATTCAACTGGTCAACTGGGAGTCGCTCAACTGTCCGACTGGAGTCATCAAACTGGTCAACTGGGATTGGTCAACTGTCCGACTGGAGTAATCAAACTCGTCAACTGGGAATCGCTCAACTGTGCGACTGGAGTTATTCAACTGGTCAACTGGGATTGGTCAACTGTCCGACTGGAGTCATCAAACTGGTCAACTGGGATTGGTCAACTGTCCGTCTGGAGTCATCAAACTCGTCAACTGGGATTGGTCAACTGTCCGACTGGAGTCATCAAACTCGTCAACTGGGATTGGTCAACTGTCCGACTGGAGTCAACCAACTCGTCAACTGGGATTGGTCAACTGTCCGACTGGAGACATCAAACTGGTCAAGTGGGAGTCGCTCAGCTTTCCGACTGGAGACATCAAACTGGACAACTGTCCGACTGGAGTCATCAAACTCGTCAACTGGGAGTCGCAAAACTGTCCGACTGGAGTCATTCAACTGGTCAACTGGGAGCTGGTCAATTGTCCGACTGGAGTCATCAATCTGGTCAACTGGGATTGGTCAACTGTCCGACTGGAGTCATCAAACTGGTCAACTGGGAGTCGCTCAACTGTCCGACTGGAGTCATCAAACTGGTCAACTGGGATTGGTCAACTGTCTGACTGGAGTCATCAAACTCGTCAACTGGGAGTCGCTCAAATCTCCGACTGGAGTCATCAAACTGGTCAACTGGGATTGGTCAACTGTCCGACTGTAGTCATCAAACTGGTCAACTGGGATTGGTCAACTGTCCGACTGGAGTCATTCAACTGGTCAACTGGGAGTCGCTCAGCTGTCCGACTGGAGTCATCAAACTCGTCAACTGGGATGCGTTCAACTGTCCGACAGGAGACGTCAAACTCGTCAACTGGGATTGGTCAACTGTCCGACTGGAGTCATCAAACTCGTCAACTGGGAGTCGCTCAACTGTCCGACTGGAGACAACAAACTCGTCAACTGGGATTGGTCAACTGTCCGACTGGAGTCATCAAACTAATCAACTGGGATTGGTCAACTGTCCGACTGGAATCATCAAACTGGTGAACTGGGAGTCGCTCAACTTTCCGACTGAACTCATCAAACTGCCAACTGGGATTGGTCAACTGTCCGACTGGAGTCATCAAACTCGTCAACTGGGATTGGTCAACTGTCTGACTGGAGTCATCAAACTCGTCAACTAGGATTGGTCAACTGTCCGACTGGAGTAATCAAACTCGTCAACTGGGATTGGTCAACTGTCCTACTGGAGACATCAAACTCGTCAACTGGGATTGGTCAACTGTCCGACTGGAGTCATCAAACTCGTCAACTGGGATTGGTCAACTGTCCGACTGTAGTCATTCAACTGGTCAACTGGGGGCTGGTCAACAGTCCGACTGGAGTCATCGAACTGGTAAACTGGGAGCTGGTCAACTGTCCGACTGGAGTCATCAAACTGGTCAACTGGGAGTCTCTCAAGTGTGCGACTGGGGTCATCAAACTGGTCAGCTGGGAGTCACTCAACTGCCGACTGGAGTCATTAAACTGGTCAACTTGGATTGGTCAACTGGCCGACTGGAGTCATCAAACTGGTCAACTGGGATTGGTCAACTGTCCGACAGGAGTCATTCAACTGGTCAACTGTCCGACTGGAGTCATCAAACTGGTTAACTGGGATTGGTCAACTGTCCGACTGGAGTCATTCAACTGGTCAACTGTCCGACTGGATACATCAAACTGGTCAACTGGGATTGGTCAACTTTCCGATTGGAGTCATCAAACTGGTCAACTGGGAGCTGGTCAATTGTCCGACTGGAGTCATCAAACTGGTCAACTGGGATTGGTCAACTGTCCTACTGGAGACATCAAACTCGTCAACTGGGATTGGTCAACTGTCCGACTGGGGTCATCAAACTCGTCAACTGGGAGTCGCTCAACTCTCCGACTGGAGTCATCAAACTGGTCAACTGGGATTGGTCAACTGTCCGACTGGAGTCATTCAACTGGTCAACTGGGAGCTGGTCAAATGTCCGACTGGAGTCATCAATCTGGTCAACTGGGAGTCGCTCAATTGTCCGACTGGAGTCATCAAACTGGTCAACTGGGATTGGTCAACTGTCCGACTGGAATCATCAAACTGGTCAACTGGGATTGGTCAACTGTCCGACTGTAGTCATTCAACTGGTCAACTGGGATTGGTCAACTGTCCGACTGGAGTCATCGAACTGGTCAACTGGGAGTCGCTCAACTGTCCGACTGGAGTCATCAAACTCGTCAACTGGGATGCGCTCAACTGTCCGACAGGAGACATCAAACTCGTCAACTGGGATTGGTCAACTGTCCGACAGGAGTCATCAAACTCGTCAACTGGGAGTCGCTCAACTGTCCGACTGGAGTCATCAAACTCGTCAACTGGGAGTCGCTCAACTGTCCGATCGGAGTCATCAAACTCGTCAACTGAGATTGGTCAACTGTCTGACTGGAGTCATCAAACTCGTCAACTGGGATTGGTCAACTGTCCGACTGGAGTCATCAAACTCCTCAACTGGGATTGGTCAACTGTCCGACAGCAGACATCAAACTCGTCAACTGGGAGTCGCTCAACTGTCCGACTGGAGACAACAAACTCGTCAACTGGGATTGGTCAACTGTCCGACTGGAATCATCAAACTGGTGAACTGGGAGTCGCTCAACTGTCCGACTGAACTCATCAAACTGGTCAACTTGGAGGCGCTCAACTGTCCGACTGGAGTCATCAAACTGGTCAACTGGGATTGGTCAACTGTCCGACTGGAGTTATCAAACTGGTCAACTGGGATTGGACAACTGTCCGACTGGAGTCATCAATCTGGTCAACTGGGATTGGTCAACTGTCCGACTGGAGTCATCAAACTCGTCAACTGGGATTGGTCAACTGTCCGACTGGAGTCATTCAACTGGTCAACTGGGATTGGTCAACTGTCCGACTGGAGTCATCAAACTCGTCACCTGGGATTGGTCAACTGTCCGACTGGGGACATCAAACTCGTCAACTGGGATTGGTCAACTGTAAGACTGGAGTCATCAAACTCGTCAACTGGGATTGGTCAACTGTCCTACTGGAGACATCAAACTCGTCAACTGGGATTGGTCAACTGTCCGACTGGGGCCATCAAACTCGTCAACTGGGATTGGTCAACTGTCCGACTAGAGTCATTCAACTGGTCAACTGGGAGCTGGTCAAATGTCCGACTGGAGTCATCAATCTGGTCAACTGGGAGTCGCTCAATTGTCCGACTGGAGTCATCAAACTGGTCAACTGGGATTGTTCAACTGTCCGACTGGAATCATCAAACTGGTCAACTGGGATTGGTCAACTGTCCGACTGTAGTCATTCAACTGGTCAACTGGGGGCTGGTCAACTGTCCGACTGGAGTCATCGAACTGGTCAACTGGGGGTCTCTCAAGTGTGCGACTGAGGTCATCAAACTGGTCAGCTGGGATTCACTCAACTGTCCGACTGGAGTCATTCAACTGGTCAACTGGGATTGGTCAACTGTCCGACTGGAGTCATCAAACTGGTCAACTGGGATTGGTCAACTGTCCGACATGAGTCATTCAACTGGTCAACTGTCCGACTGGAGTCATCAAACTGGTCAACTGGGATTGGTCAACTGTCCGACTGGAGTCATTCAACTGGTCAACTGTCCGACTGGAGACATCAAACTGGTCAACTGGGATTGGTCAACTTTCCGACTGGAGTCATCAAACTGGTCAACTGGGATTGTCAACTGTCCGACTGAAGTCATCAAACTCGTCAACTGGGATTGGTCAACTGTCCGAATGGACTCATCAAACTGGTCAACTGGGATTGGTCAACTGTCCGACTGGAGTCATCAAACTGGTCAACTGGGATTGGACAACTGTCCGACTGGAGTCATCAATCTGGTCAACTGGGAGTCGCTCAACAGTCCGACTGAAGTCATCAAACTCGTCAACTGGGATTGGTCAACTGTCCAACTGAAGTCATCAAACTCGTCACCTGGGATTGGTCAACTGTCCGACTGGAGACATCAAACTCGTCAAGTGGGATTGGTCAACTGTGCGACTGGAGTCATCAAACTCGTCAACTAGGATTGGTCAACTGTCCTACTGGAGACATCAAACTTGTCAACTGGGATTGGTCAACTGTCCGACTGGGGTCATCAAACTCGTCAACTGGGAGTCGCTCAACTGTCCGACTGGAGTCATCAAACTGGTCAACTGGGATTGGTCAACTGTCCGACTGGAGTCATTCAACTGGTCAACTGGGAGCTGGTCAAATGTCCGACTGGAGTCATCAATCTGGTCAACTGGGAGTCGCTCAATTGTCCGACTGGAGTCATCAAACTGGTCAACTGGGATTGGTCAACTGTCCGACTGGAATCTTCAAACTGGTCAACTGGGATTGGTCAACTGTCCGACTGTAGTCATTCAACTGGTCAACTGGGATTGGTCAACTGTCCGACTGGAGTCATCGAACTGGTCAACTGGGAGTCGCTCAACTGTCCGACTGGAGTCATCAAACTCGTCAACTGGGATGCGCTCAACTGTCCGACAGGAGACATCAAACTCGTCAACTGGGATTGGTCAACTGTCCGACAGGAGTCATCAAATCGTCAACTGGGAGTCGCTCAACTGTCCGACTGGAGTCATCATACTCGTCAACTGGGAGTCGCTCAACTGTCCGATCGGAGTCATCAAACTCGTCAACTGGGATTGGTCAACTGTCTGACTGGAGTCATCAAACTCGTCAACTGGGATTGGTCAACTGTCCGACTCGAGTCATCAAACTCCTCAACTGGGATTGGTCAACTGTCCGACAGCAGACATCAAACTCGTCAACTGGGAGTCGCTCAACTGTCCGACTGGAGACAACAAACTCGTCAACTGGGATTGGTCAACTGTCCGACTGGAATCATCAAACTGGTCAACTGGGATTGATCAACTGTCCGACAGGAGTCATCAATCTGGTCAACTGGGATTGATCAACTGTCCGACAGGAGTCATCAAACTCGTCAACTGGGATTGGTCAACTGTAAGACTGGAGTCATCAAACTCGTCAACTGGGATTGGTCAACTGTCCTACTGGAGACATCAAACTCGTCAACTGGGATTGGTCAACTGTCCGACTAGAGTCATTCAACTGGTCAACTGGGAGCTGGTCAAATGTCCGACTGGAGTCATCAATCTGGTCAACTGGGAGTCGCTCAATTGTCCGACTGGAGTCATCAAACTGGTCAACTGGGATTGGTCAACTGTCCGACTGGAATCATCAAACTGGTCAACTGGGATTGGTCAACTGTCCGACTGTAGTCATTCAACTGGTCAACTGGGGGCTGGTCAACTGTCCGACTGGAGTCATCGAACTGGTCAACTGGGGGTCTCTCAAGTGTGCGACTGAGGTCATCAAACTGGTCAGCTGGGATTCACTCAACTGTCCGACTGGAGTCATCAAACTGGTCAACTGGGATTGGTCAACTGTCCGACTGGAGTCATCAAACTGGTCAACTGGGATTGGTCAACTGTCCGACAGGAGTCATTCAACTGGTCAACTGTCCGACTGGAGTCATCAAACTGGTCAACTGGGATTGGTCAACTGTCCGACTGGAGTCATTCAACTGGTCAACTGTCCGACTGGAGACATCAAACTGGTCAACTGGGATTGGTCAACTTTCCGACTGGAGTCATCAAACTGGTCAACTGGGATTGTCAACTGTCCGACTGGAGTCATCAAACTCGTCAACTGGGATTGGTCAACTGTCTGACTGGAGTCATCAAACTCGTCAACTGGGAGCTGGTCAATTGTCCTACTGGAGTCATCAAACTGGTCAACCGGGAGCTGGTCAACTGTCCGACTGGAGTCATCAAACCCGTCAACCGGGAGTCGCTCAACTGTCCGAATGGAGTCATCAAACTGGTCAACTGGGATTGGTCAACTGTCCGACTGAAGTCATCAAACTTGTCAACTGGGACTCGCTGAACTGTCCGACTGGAGTCATCAAACGCATCAACTGGCATTGGTCAACTGTCCGACTGGAGTCATTCAACTGGTCAACTGGGAATGGTCAACTGTCGACTGGAGACATCAAACTGGTCAACTGGGATTGGTCAACTGTCCGACTGGAGTCATCAAACGCGTCAACTGGGATTCGTCAACTGTCCGACTGCAGTCATTATACTGGACAACTGGAATTGGATAACTGTCCGACTGGAGTCATCAAACTGGTCAACTCGAATTGGTCAACTGTCCGACTGGAGTCATCAAACGCATCAACTGGGATTGGTCAACTGTCCGACTGGAGTCATTCAACTGGTCAACTGGGAATGGTCAACTGTCCGACTGGAGACATCAAACTGGTCAACTGGGATTGGTCAACTGTCCGACTGGAGTCATCAAACGCGTCAACTGGGATTCGTCAACTGTCCGACTGGAATCATTCAACTGGTCAACTGGGATTGGTCAACTGTCCGACTGCAATCATCAAACTGGTCAACTGGAATTGGTCAACTGTCCGATTGGAGTCATGAAACTCGTCAACTGGGATTGGTCAACTGTCCGACTGCAGTCATTATACTGGTCAACTGGAATTGGATAACTGTCCGACTGGAGTCATCAAACTGGTCAACTGGGAGTCGCTCAACTGTCCGACTGGAGTCATCAAACTGGTCAACTGGGATTGGTCAACTGTCCGACTGGAGTCATTCAACTGGTCAACTGGGAGCTGGTCAAATGTCCGACTGGAGTCATCAATCTGGTCAACTGGGAGTCGCTCAATTGTCCGACTGGAGTCATCAAACTGGTCAACTGGGATTGGTCAACTGTCCGACTGGAATCTTCAAACTGGTCAACTGGGATTGGTCAACTGTCCGACTGTAGTCATTCAACTGGTCAACTGGGATTGGTCAACTGTCCGACTGGAGTCATCGAACTGGTCAACTGGGAGTCGCTCAACTGTCCGACTGGAGTCATCAAACTCGTCAACTGGGATGCGCTCAACTGTCCGACAGGAGACATCAAACTCGTCAACTGGGATTGGTCAACTGTCCGACAGGAGTCATCAAACTCGTCAACTGGGAGTCGCTCAACTGTCCGACTGGAGTCATCAAACTCGTCAACTGGGAGTCGCTCAACTGTCCGATCGGAGTCATCAAACTCGTCAACTGGGATTGGTCAACTGTCTGACTGGAGTCATCAAACTCGTCAACTGGGATTGGTCAACTGTCCGACTGGAGTCATCAAACTCCTCAACTGGGATTGGTCAACTGTCCGACAGCAGACATCAAACTCGTCAACTGGGAGTCGCTCAACTGTCCGACTGGAGACAACAAACTCGTCAACTGGGATTGGTCAACTGTCCGACTGGAATCATCAAACTGGTCAACTGGGATTGATCAACTGTCCGACAGGAGTCAGCAATCTGGTCAACTGGGATTGATCAACTGTCCGACAGGAGTCATCAAACTCGTCAACTGGGATTGGTCAACTGTAAGACTGGAGTCATCAAACTCGTCAACTGGGATTGGTCAACTGTCCTACTGGAGACATCAAACTCGTCAACTGGGATTGGTCAACTGTCCGACTAGAGTCATTCAACTGGTCAACTGGGAGCTGGTCAAATGTCCGACTGGAGTCATCAATCTGGTCAACTGGGAGTCGCTCAATTGTCCGACTGGAGTCATCAAACTGGTCAACTGGGATTGGTCAACTGTCCGACTGGAATCATCAAACTGGTCAACTGGGATTGGTCAACTGTCCGACTGTAGTCATTCAACTGGTCAACTGGGGGCTGGTCAACTGTCCGACTGGAGTCATCGAACTGGTCAACTGGGGGTCTCTCAAGTGTGCGACTGAGGTCATCAAACTGGTCAGCTGGGATTCACTCAACTGTCCGACTGGAGTCATTCAACTGGTCAACTGGGATTGGTCAACTGTCCGACTGGAGTCATCAAACTGGTCAACTGGGATTGGTCAACTGTCCGACAGGAGTCATTCAACTGGTCAACTGTCCGACTGGAGTCATCAAACTGGTCAACTGGGATTGGTCAACTGTCCGACTGGAGTCATTCAACTGGTCAACTGTCCGACTGGAGACATCAAACTGGTCAACTGGGATTGGTCAACTTTCCGACTGGAGTCATCAAACTGGTCAACTGGGATTGTCAACTGTCCGACTGGAGTCATCAAACTCGTCAACTGGGATTGGTCAACTGTCTGACTGGAGTCATCAAACTCGTCAACTGGGAGCTGGTCAATTGTCCTACTGGAGTCATCAAACTGGTCAACCGGGAGCTGGTCAACTGTCCGACTGGAGTCATCAAACCCGTCAACCGGGAGTCGCTCAACTGTCCGAATGGAGTCATCAAACTGGTCAACTGGGATTGGTCAACTGTCCGACTGAAGTCATCAAACTTGTCAACTGGGACTCGCTGAACTGTCCGATTGGAGTCATCAAACGCATCAACTGGCATTGGTCAACTGTCCGACTGGAGTCATTCAACTGGTCAACTGGGAATGGTCAACTGTCGACTGGAGACATCAAACTGGTCAACTGGGATTGGTCAACTGTCCGACTGGAGTCATCAAACGCGTCAACTGGGATTCGTCAACTGTCCGACTGCAGTCATTATACTGGACAACTGGAATTGGATAACTGTCCGACTGGAGACATCAAACTGGTCAACTGGGATTGGTCAACTGTCCGACTGGAGTCATCAAACGCGTCAACTGGGATTCGTCAACTGTCCGACTGGAATCATTCAACTGGTCAACTGGGATTGGTCAACTGTCCGACTGCAATCATCAAACTGGTCAACTGGAATTGGTCAACTGTCCGATTGGAGTCATGAAACTCGTCAACTGGGATTGGTCAACTGTCCGACTGCAGTCATTATACTGGTCAACTGGAATTGGATAACTGTCCGACTGGAGTCATCAAACTGGTCAACTCGAATTGGTCAACTGTCCGACTGGAGTCATCAAACGCATCAACTGGGATTGGTCAACTGTCCGACTGGAGTAATTCAACTGGTCAACTGGGATTGGTCAACTGTGCGGCTGGAGTCATCATAGAACATAGAACATAGAACATAGAACAATACAGCGCAGTACAGGCCCTTCGGCCCACGATGTTGCACCGAAACAAAAGCCATCTAACCTACACTATGCCATTATCATCCATATGTTTATCCAATAAACTTTTAAATGCCCTCAATGTTGGCGAGTTCACTACTGTAGCAGGTAGGGCATTCCACGGCCTCACTACTCTTTGCGTAAAGAACCTACCTCTGACCTCTGTCCTATATCTATTACCCCTCAGTTTAAAGTTATGTCCCCTCGTGCCAGCCATATCCATCCGCGGGAGAAGGCTCTCACTGTCCACCCTATCCAACCCCCTGATCATTTTGTATGCCTCTATTAAGTCTCCTCTTAACCTTCTTCTCTCCAACGAAAACAACCTCAAGTCCGTCAGCCTTTCCTCATAAGATTTTCCCTCCATACCAGGCAACATCCTGGTAAATCTCCTCTGCACCCGCTCCAAAGCCTCCACGTCCTTCCTATAATGCGGTGACCAGAACTGTACGCAATACTCCAAATGCGGCCGGACCAGAGTTCTGTACAGCTGCAACATGACCTCCCGACTCCGGAACTCAATCCCTCTACCAATAAAGGCCAACACTCCATAGGCCTTCTTCACAACCCTATCAACCTGGATGGCAACTTTCAGGGATCTATGTACATGGACACCTAGATCCCTCTGCTCAGCCACACTTTCAAGAACTTTACCATTAGCCAAATATTCCGCATTCCTGTTATTCCTTCCAAAGTGAATCACCTCACACTTCTCTACATTAAACTCCATTTGCCACCTCTCAGCCCAGCTCTGCAGCTTATCTATATCCCTCTGTAACCTGCTACATCCTTCCACACTATCGACAACACCACCGACTTTAGTATCATCTGCAAATTTACTCACCCACCCTTCTGTGCCTTCCTCTAGGTCATTGATAAAAATGACAAACAGCAACGGCCCCAGAACAGATCCTTGTGGTACTCCACTTGTGACTGTACTCCATTCTGAACATTTCCCATCAACCACCACCCTCTGTCTTCTTTCAGCTAGCCAATTTCTGATCCACATCTCTAAATCACCCTTAATCCCCAGCCTCCGTATTTTTTGCAATAGCCTACCGTGGGGAACCTTATCAAACGCTTTGCTGAAATCCATATACACCACATCAACTGCTCTACCCTCGTCTACCTTCTCAAAGAACTCAATAAGGTTTGTGAGGCATGACCTGCCCTTCACAAAGCCATGCTGACTATCCCTGATCATATCATTCCTATCTAGATGATTATAAATCTTGTCCGTTATAATCCCCTCCAAGACTTTACCCACTACAGACGTGAGGCTCACCGGTCTATAGTTGCCGGGGTTGTCTCTGCTCCCCTTTTTGAACAAAGGGACCACATTTGCTGGTCAACTGGTCAACTGGGATTGGTCAACTGTCCGACTGGAGTCATCAAACTGGTCAACTGTGATTGGTCAACTGTGCGACTGGAGTCATCAAACTGCTCAACTGGGAGTCGCTCAACTGTCCGACTGGAGTCATTCAACTGGTCAACTGTGATTGGTCAACTGTCTGACCTGAGTCATCAAACTGGTCAACTGGGATTGGTCAATGTCCGATTGGAGTCATTCAACTGGTCAACAGGGAGCTGGTCAACTGTCCGACTGGAGTCATCAAACTGGTCAACTTGGATTGGTCAACTATCCGACTGGAGACATCAAACTGGTCAACTGGGATTGGTCAACTGTCCGACTGGAGTCATGAAACTGGTCAACTGGGATTGGTCCACTGTCCGACTGTAGTAATCAAACTCGTCAACTGGGAGTCGCTCAACTGTCCGACTGGAGTTATTCAACTGGTCAACTGTGATTGGTCAACTGTCCGTCTGGAGTCATCAAACTCGTCAACTGGGATTGGTCAACTCTCCGACTGGAAACATCAAACTCGTCAACTGGGATTGGTCAACTGTCCGACAGGAGTCATCAAACTCGTCAACTGGGAGTCGCTCAACTGTCCGACTGGAGTCATCAAACTGGTCAACTGGGATTGGTCAACTGTCCGACTGGAGACATTCAACTGGTCAACTGGGAGCTGGTCAACTGTCCGACTGGAGTCATCAAACTGGTCAACTGGGATTGGTCAACTGTCCGACTGGAGTCATTCAACTGGTCAACTGGGAGTCGCTCAACTGTCCGACTGGAGTCATCAAACTGGTCAACTGGGATTGGTCAACTGTCCGACTGGAGTAATCAAACTCGTCAACTGGGAATCGCTCAACTGTGCGACTGGAGTTATTCAACTGGTCAACTGGTCAACTGGGATTGGTCAACTGTCCGACTGGAGTCATCAAACTGGTCAACTGGGATTGGTCAACTGTCCGTCTGGAGTCATCAAACTCGTCAACTGGGATTGGTCAACTGTCCGACTGGAGTCATCAAACTCGTCAACTGGGATTGGTAAACTGTCCGACTGGAGTCAACCAACTCGTCAACTGGGATTGGTCAACTGTCCGACTGGAGACATCAAACTGGTCAAGTGGGAGTCGCTCAGCTTTCCGACTGGAGACATCAAACTGGACAACTGTCCGACTGGAGTCATCAAACTCGTCAACTGGGAGTCGCAAAACTGTCCGACTGGAGTCATTCAACTGGTCAACTGGGAGCTGGTCAATTGTCCGACTGGAGTCATCAATCTGGTCAACTGGGATTGGTCAACTGTCCGACTGGAGTCATCAAACTGGTCAACTGGGAGTCGCTCAACTGTCCGACTGGAGTCATCAAACTGGTCAACTGGGATTGGTCAACTGTCTGACTGGAGTCATCAAACTCGTCAACTGGGAGTCGCTCAAATCTCCGACTGGAGTCATCAAACTGGTCAACTGGGATTGGTCAACTGTCCGACTGTAGTCATCAAACTGGTCAACTGGGATTGGTCAACTGTCCGACTGGAGTCATTCAACTGGTCAACTGGGAGTCGCTCAGCTGTCCGACTGGAGTCATCAAACTCGTCAACTGGGATGCGCTCAACTGTCCGACAGGAGACGTCAAACTCGTCAACTGGGATTGGTCAACTGTCCGACTGGAGTCATCAAACTCGTCAACTGGGAGTCGCTCAACTGTCCGACTGGAGACAACAAACTCGTCAACTGGGATTGGTCAACTGTCCGACTGGAGTCATCAAACTAATCAACTGGGATTGGTCAACTGTCCGACTGGAATCATCAAACTGGTGAACTGGGAGTCGCTCAACTTTCCGACTGAACTCATCAAACTGCCAACTGGGATTGGTCAACTGTCCGACTGGAGTCATCAAACTCGTCAACTGGGATTGGTCAACTGTCTGACTGGAGTCATCAAACTCGTCAACTAGGATTGGTCAACTGTCCGACTGGAGTAATCAAACTCGTCAACTGGGATTGGTCAACTGTCCTACTGGAGACATCAAACTCGTCAACTGGGATTGGTCAACTGTCCGACTGGAGTCATCAAACTCGTCAACTGGGATTGGTCAACTGTCCGACTGTAGTCATTCAACTGGTCAACTGGGGGCTGGTCAACAGTCCGACTGGAGTCATCGAACTGGTAAACTGGGAGCTGGTCAACTGTCCGACTGGAGTCATCGAACTGGTCAACTGGGAGTCTCTCAAGTGTGCGACTGGGGTCATCAAACTGGTCAGCTGGGAGTCACTCAACTGCCGACTGGAGTCATTAAACTGGTCAACTTGGATTGGTCAACTGGCCGACTGGAGTCATCAAACTGGTCAACTGGGATTGGTCAACTGTCCGACAGGAGTCATTCAACTGGTCAACTGTCCGACTGGAGTCATCAAACTGGTTAACTGGGATTGGTCAACTGTCCGACTGGAGTCATTCAACTGGTCAACTGTCCGACTGGATACATCAAACTGGTCAACTGGGATTGGTCAACTTTCCGATTGGAGTCATCAAACTGGTCAACTGGGAGCAGGTCAATTGTCCGACTGGAGTCATCAAACTGGTCAACTGGGATTGGTCAACTGTCCGACTGGAGTCATCAAACTGGTCAACTGGGAGTCGCTCAACTGTCCGACTGGTGTCATCAAACTCGTCAACTGGGATGCGCTCAACTGTCCGACAGGAGACATCAAACTCGTCAACTGGGATTGGTCAACTGTCCGACTGGAGTCATCAAACTCGTCAACTGGGAGTCGCTCAAGTGACCGACTGGAGTCATCAAACTCGTCAACTGGGATTGGTCAACTGTCCGACTGGAGTCATCAAACTCGTCAACTGGGATTGGTCAACTGTCCGACTGGAGTCATCAAACTCCTCAACTGGGATTGGTCAACTCTCCGACAGCAGACATCAAACTCGTCAACTGGTAGTCGCTCAACTGTCCGAATGGAGACAACAAACTCGTCAACTGGGATTGGTCAACTGTCCGACTGGAATCATCAAACTGGTGAACTGGGAGTCGCTCAACTGTCCGACTGGAGTCATCAAACTCGTCAACTGGGATTGGTCAACTGTCCGAATGGACTCATCAAACTGGTCAACTGGGATTGGTCAACTGTCCGACTGGAGTCATCAAACTGGTCAACTGGGATTGGACAACTGTCCGACTGGAGTCATCAATCTGGTCAACTGGGAGTCGCTCAACAGTCCGACTGAAGTCATCAAACTCGTCAACTGGGATTGGTCAACTGTCCGAATGGACTCATCAAACTGGTCAACTGGGATTGGTCAACTGTCCGACTGGAGTCATCAAACTGGTCAACTGGGATTGGACATCTGTCCGACTGGAGTCATCAATATGGTCAACTGGGAGTCGCTCAAAAGTCCAACTGGAGTCATCAAACTCGTCAACTGGGATTGGTCAACTGTCCGACTGAAGTCATCAAACTCGTCACCTGGGATTGGTCAACTGTCCGACTGGAGACATCAAACTCGCCAACTGGGATTGGTCAACTGTCCGACTGGAGTCATCAAACTCGTCAACTGGGATTGGTCAACTGTTTGACTGGAGTCATCAAACTCGTCAACTAGGATTGGTCAACTGTCCGACTGGAGTCATCAAACACGTCAACTGCGATTGGTCAACTGTCCGACTGGAGTCATCAATCTCGTCAACTGGGATTGGTCAACTGTCCTACTGGAGACATCAAACTCGTCAACTGGGATTGGTCAACTGTCCGACTGGAGTCATCAAACGCGTCAACTGGGAGTCGCTCAACTGTCCGACTGGAGTCATCAAACTGGTCAACTGGGATTGGTCAACTCTCCGACTGGAATCATCAAACTGGTCAACTGGGATTGGTCAACTGTCCGACTGTAGTCATTCAACTGGTCAACTGGGGGCTGGTCAACTGTCCGACTGGAGTCATCGAACTGGTCAACTGGGAGTCTCTCAAGTGTGCGACTGAGGTCATCAAACTGGTCAGCTGGGAGTCACTCAACTGTCCGACTGGAGTCATTCAACTGGTCAACTGGGATTGGTCAACTGTCCGACTGGAGTCATCAAACTGGTCAACTGGGATTGGTCAACTGTCCGACAGGAGTCATTCAACTGGTCAACTGTCCGACTGGAGTCATCAAACTGGTCAACTGGGATTGGTCAACTGTCCGACTGGAGTCATTCAACTGGTCAACTGTCCGACTGGAGACATCAAACTGGTCAACTGGGATTGGTCAACTTTCCGACTGGAGTCATCAAACTGGTCAACTGGGAGCTGGTCAATTGTCCGACTGGAGTCATCAAACTGGTCAACTGGGATTGGTGAACTGTCCGACTGGAGTCATCAAACTGGTCATCGGGGATTGGTCAACTGTCCGACTGGAGTCATCAAACTCGTCAACTGGGATTGGTCAACTGTCTGACTGGAGTCATCAAACTGGTCAACTGGGAGTCGCTCAACTGTCCGACTGGAGTCATCAAACTGGTCAACTGGGATTGGTCAACTGTCCGACTGAAGTCATCAAACTGGTCAACTGGGACACGCTGAACTGTCCGACTGGAGTCATCAAACGCATCAACTTGGATTGGTCAACTGTCCGACTGGAGTCATTCAACTGGTCAACTGGGAATGGTCAACTGTCCGACTGGAATCATTCAACTGGTCAACTGGGATTGGTCACCTGTCCGACTGCAATCATCAAACTGGTCAACTGGAATTGGTCAACTGTCCGACTGGAGTCATCAAACTCGTCAACTGCGATTGGTCAACTGTCCGACTGGAGTCATCAATCTCGTCAACTGGGATTGGTCAACTGTCCTACTGGAGACATCAAACTCGTCAACTGGGATTGGTCAACTGTCCGACTGGAGTCATCAAACGCGTCAACTGGGAGTCGCTCAACTGTCCGACTGGAGTCATCAAACTGGTCAACTGGGATTGGTCAACTCTCCGACTGGAATCATCAAACTGGTCAACTGGGATTGGTCAACTGTCCGACTGTAGTCATTCAACTGGTCAACTGGGGGCTGGTCAACTGTCCGACTGGAGTCATCGAACTGGTCAACTGGGAGTCTCTCAAGTGTGCGACTGAGGTCATCAAACTGGTCAGCTGGGAGTCACTCAACTGTCCGACTGGAGTCATTCAACTTGTCAACTGGGATTGGTCAACTGTCCGACTGGAGTCATCAAACTGGTCAACTGGGATTGGTCAACTGTCCGACAGGAGTCATTCAACTGGTCAACTGTCCGACTGGAGTCATCAAACTGGTCAACTGGGATTGGTCAACTGTCCGACTGGAGTCATTCAACTGGTCAACTGTCCGACTGGACACATCAAACTGGTCAACTGGGATTGGTCAACTTTCCGACTGGAGTCATCAAACTGGTCAACTGGGAGCTGGTCAATTGTCCGACTGGAGTCATCAAGCTGGTCAACTGGGATTGGTGAACTGTCCGACTGGAGTCATCAAACTGGTCATCGGGGATTGGTCAACTGTCCGACTGGAGTCATCAAACTCGTCAACTGGGATTGGTCAACTGTCTGACTGGAGTCATCAAACTGGTCAACTGGGAGTCGCTCAACTGTCCGACTGGAGTCATCAAACTGGTCAACTGGGATTGGTCAACTGTCCGACTGAAGTCATCAAACTGGTCAACTGGGACTCGCTGAACTGTCCGACTGGAGTCATCAAACGCATCAACTTGGATTGGTCAACTGTCCGACTGGAGACATCAAACTGGTCAACTGGGATTGGTCATCTGTCCGACTGGAATCATTCAACTGGTCAACTGGGATTGGTCACCTGTCCGACTGCAATCATCAAACTGGTCAACTGGAATTGGTCAACTGTCCGACTGGAGTCATCAAACTGGTCAACTCGAATTGGTCAACTGTCCGACTGGAGTCATCAAACGCATCAACTGGGATTGGTCAACTGTCCGACTGCAGTCATTATACAGGTCAACTGGAATTGGATAACTGTCCGACTGGAGTCATCAAACTGGTCAACTCGAATTGGTCAACTGTCCGACTGGAGTCATCAAATGCATCAACTGGGATTGGTCAACTGTCCGACTGGAGTAATTCAACTGGTCAACTGGGAGTGGTCAACTGTGCGACTGGAGTCATCAAACTGGTCAACTGGGATTGGTCAACTGTCCGACTGGAGTCATCAAACTGGTCAACTGTGATTGGTCAACTGTGCGACTGGAGTCATCAAACTGGTCAACTGGGAGTCGCTCAACTGTCCGACTGGAGTCATCAAACTGCTCAACTGGGATTGGACAACTGTCCGACTGGAGTCATCAATCTGGTCAACTGGGAGTCGCTCAACAGTCCGACTGAAGTCATCAAACTCGTCAACTGGGATTGGTCAACTGTCCGAATGGACTCATCAAACTGGTCAACTGGGATTGGTCAACTGTCCGACTGGAGTCATCAAACTGGTCAACTGGGATTGGACATCTGTCCGACTGGAGTCATCAATATGGTCAACTGGGAGTCGCTCAAAAGTCCAACTGGAGTCATCAAACTCGTCAACTGGGATTGGTCAACTGTCCGACTGAAGTCATCAAACTCGTCACCTGGGATTGGTCAACTGTCCGACTGGAGACATCAAACTCGCCAACTGGGATTGGTCAACTGTCCGACTGGAGTCATCAAACTCGTCAACTGGGATTGGTCAACTGTTTGACTGGAGTCATCAAACTCGTCAACTAGGATTGGTCAACTGTCCGACTGGAGTCATCAAACACGTCAACTGCGATTGGTCAACTGTCCGACTGGAGTCATCAATCTCGTCAACTGGGATTGGTCAACTGTCCTACTGGAGACATCAAACTCGTCACCTGGGATTGGTCAACTGTCCGACTGGAGTCATCAAACGCGTCAACTGGGAGTCGCTCAACTGTCCGACTGGAGTCATCAAACTGGTCAACTGGGATTGGTCAACTCTCCGACTGGAATCATCAAACTGGTCAACTGGGATTGGTCAACTGTCCGACTGTAGTCATTCAACTGGTCAACTGGGGGCTGGTCAACTGTCCGACTGGAGTCATCGAACTGGTCAACTGGGAGTCTCTCAAATGTGCGACTGAGGTCATCAAACTGGTCAGCTGGGAGTCACTCAACTGTCCGACTGGAGTCATTCAACTGGTCAACTGGGATTGGTCAACTGTCCGACTGGGGTCATCAAACTGGTCAACTGGGATTGGTCAACTGTCCGACAGGAGTCATTCAACTGGTCAACTGTCCGACTGGAGTCATCAAACTGGTCAACTGGGATTGGTCAACTGTCCGACTGGAGTCATTGAACTGGTCAACTGTCCGACTGGAGACATCAAACTGGTCAACTGGGATTGGTCAACTTTCCGACTGGAGTCATCAAACTGGTCAACTGGGAGCTGGTCAATTGTCCGACTGGAGTCATCAAACTGGTCAACTGGGATTGGTGAACTGTCCGACTGGAGTCATCAAACTGGTCATCGGGGATTGGTCAACTGTCCGACTGGAGTCATCAAACTCGTCAACTGGGATTGGTCAACTGTCTGACTGGAGTCATCAAACTGGTCAACTGGGAGTCGCTCAACTGTCCGACTGGAGTCATCAAACTGGTCAACTGGGATTGGTCAACTGTCCGATTGAAGTCATCAAACTGGTCAACTGGGACACGCTGAACTGTCCGACTGGAGTCATCAAACGCATCAACTTGGATTGGTCAACTGTCCGACTGGAGTCATTCAACTGGTCAACTGGGAATGGTCAACTGTCCGACTGGAATCATTCAACTGGTCAACTGGGATTGGTCACCTGTCCGACTGCAATCATCAAACTGGTCAACTGGAATTGGTCAACTGTCCGACTGGAGTCATCAAACTCGTCAACTGCGATTGGTCAACTGTCCGACTGGAGTCATCAATCTCGTCAACTGGGATTGGTCAACTGTCCTACTGGAGACATCAAACTCGTCAACTGGGATTGGTCAACTGTCCGACTGGAGTCATCAAACGCGTCAACTGGGAGTCGCTCAACTGTCCGACTGGAGTCATCAAACTGGTCAACTGGGATTGGTCAACTCTCCGACTGGAATCATCAAACTGGTCAACTGGGATTGGTCAACTGTCCGACTGTAGTCATTCAACTGGTCAACTGGGGGCTGGTCAACTGTCCGACTGGAGTCATCGAACTGGTCAACTGGGAGTCTCTCAAGTGTGCGACTGAGGTCATCAAACTGGTCAGCTGGGAGTCACTCAACTGTCCGACTGGAGTCATTCAACTTGTCAACTGGGATTGGTCAACTGTCCGACTGGAGTCATCAAACTGGTCAACTGGGATTGGTCAACTGTCCGACAGGAGTCATTCAACTGGTCAACTGTCCGACTGGAGTCATCAAACTGGTCAACTGGGATTGGTCAACTGTCCGACTGGAGTCATTCAACTGGTCAACTGTCCGACTGGAGACATCAAACTGGTCAACTGGGATTGGTCAACTTTCCGACTGGAGTCATCAAACTGGTCAACTGGGAGCTGGTCAATTGTCCGACTGGAGTCATCAAACTGGTCAACTGGGATTGGTGAACTGTCCGACTGGAGTCATCAAACTGGTCATCGGGGATTGGTCAACTGTCCGACTGGAGTCATCAAACTCGTCAACTGGGATTGGTCAACTGTCTGACTGGAGTCATCAAACTGGTCAACTGGGAGTCGCTCAACTGTCCGACTGGAGTCATCAAACTGGTCAACTGGGATTGGTCAACTGTCCGACTGAAGTCATCAAACTGGTCAACTGGGACTCGCTGAACTGTCCGACTGGAGTCATCAAACGCATCAACTTGGATTGGTCAACTGTCCGACTGGAGACATCAAACTGGTCAACTGGAATTGGTCATCTGTCCGACTGGAATCATTCAACTGGTCAACTGGGATTGGTCACCTGTCCGACTGCAATCATCAAACTGGTCAACTGGAATTGGTCAACTGTCCGACTGGAGTCATCAAACTGGTCAACTCGAATTGGTCAACTGTCCGACTGGAGTCATCAAACGCATCAACTGGGATTGGTCAACTGTCCGACTGCAGTCATTATACAGGTCAACTGGAATTGGATAACTGTCCGACTGGAGTCATCAAACTGGTCAACTCGAATTGGTCAACTGTCCGACTGGAGTCATCAAATGCATCAACTGGGATTGGTCAACTGTCCGACTGGAGTAATTCAACTGGTCAACTGGGAGTGGTCAACTGTGCGACTGGAGTCATCAAACTGGTCAACTGGGATTGGTCAACTGTCCGACTGGAGTCATCAAACTGGTCAACTGTGATTGGTCAACTGTGCGACTGGAGTCATCAAACTGGTCAACTGGGAGTCGCTCAACTGTCCGACTGGAGTCATCAAACTGCTCAACTGGGAGTCGCTCAACTGTCCGACTGGAGTCATCAAACGCATCAACTGGGATTGGTCAACTGTCCGACTGGAGTCATTCAACTGGTCAACTGGGAATGGTCAACTGTCCGACTGGAGACATCAAACTGGTCAACTCTCCGACTGGAGTCATCAAACTGGTCAACTGGGATTGGTCAACTGTCCGACTGGAGTCATCAAACTCGTCAACTGGGATTGGTCAACTTTCCGACTGGAGTCATCAACCTCGTCAACTGGGATTGGTCAACTGTCCGACTGGAGTCATTCAACTGGTCAACTGGGATTGGTCAACTGTCCGACTGCAGTCATTATACTGGTCAACTGGAATTGGATAACTGTCCGACTGGAGTCATCAAACTGGTCAACTGGGATTGGTCAACTTTCCGACTGGAGTCATCTAACTGGTCAACTGGGATTGGTCAACTGTCCGACTGGAGTCATTCAACTGGTCAACTGGGATCTGGTCAATTGTCCGACTGGAGTCATGAACCTGGTCAACTGGGAGTCGCTCAACTGTCCGACTGGAGTCACCAAACTGGTCAACTGGGATTGGTCAACTGTCCGACAGGAGTCATTCAACTGGTCAACTGTCCGACTGGAGTCATCAAACTGGTCAACTGGGATTGGTCAACTGTCCGACTGGAGTCATACAACTGGTCAACTGAATGACTGGAGACATCAAACTGGTCAACTGGGATTGGTCAACTTTCCGACTGGAGTCATCAAACTGGTCAACTGGGAGCTGGTCAATTGTCCGACTGGAGTCATCAAACTGGTCAACTGGGATTGGTCAACTGTCTGACGGAGTCATTCAACTGGTCAACTGGGAGCTGGTCAACTGTCCGACTGGAGACATCAAACTGGTCAACTGGGATTGGTCAACTTTCCGACTGGAGTCATCAAACTGGTCAACAGGGATTGGTCAACTGTCCGACTGGAGTCATCAAACTCGTCAACTGGGGTTGATCAACTGTCCGACTGGAGTCATCAAACTCGTCAACTGGGAGCTGGTCATTTGTCCTACTGGAGTCATCAAACTGGTGAACTGGGATTGGTCAACTGTCCGACTGGAGTCATCAAACTCGTCAACTGGGAGTCGCTCAACTGTCCGACTGGAGTCATCAAACTGGTCAACTGGGATTGGTCAACTGTCCGACTGGAGTCATTCAACTGGTCAACTGGGAGCTGGTCAAATGTCCGACTGGAGTCATCAATCTGGTCAACTGGGAGTCGCTCAATTGTCCGACTGGAGTCATCAAACTGGTCAACTGGGATTGGTCAACTCTCCGACTGGAATCATCAAACTGGTCAACTGGGATTGGTCAACTGTCCGACTGTAGTCATTCAACTGGTCAACTGGGGGCTGGTCAACTGTCCGACTGGAGTCATCGAACTGGTCAACTGGGAGTCTCTCAAGTGTGCGACTGAGGTCATCAAACTGGTCAGCTGGGAGTCACTCAACTGTCCGACTGGAGTCATTCAACTGGTCAACTGGGATTGGTCAACTGTCCGACTGGAGTCATCAAACTGGTCAACTGGGATTGGTCAACTGTCCGACAGGAGTCATTCAACTGGTCAACTGTCCGACTGGAGTCATCAAACTGGTCAACTGGGATTGGTCAACTGTCCGACTGGAGTCATTCAACTGGTCAACTGTCCGACTGGAGACATCAAACTGGTCAACTGGGATTGGTCAACTTTCCATCTGGAGTCATCAAACTGGTCAACTGGGAGCTGGTCAATTGTCCGACTGGAGTCATCAAACTGGTCAACTGGGATTGGTGAACTGTCCGACTTGAGTCATCAAACTGGTCAACTGGGATTGGTCAACTGTCCGACTGGAGTCATCAAACTCGTCAACTGGGATTGTCAACTGTCTGACTGGAGTCATCAAACTCGTCAACTGGGATTGATCAACTGTCCGACTGGAGTCATGAAACTCGTCAACTGGGAGCTGGTCAATTGTCCTACTGGAGTCATCAAACTGGTCAACTGGGAGTCGCTCAACTGTCCGACTGGAGTCATCAAACTGGTCAACTGGGATTGGTCAACTGTCCGACTGAAGTCATCAAACTGGTCAACTGGGACTCGCTGTACTGTCCGACTGGAGTCATCAAACGCATCAACTTGGATTGGTCAACTGTCCGACTGGAGTCATTCAACTGGTCAACTGGGAATGGTCAACTGTCCGACTGGAGACATCAAACTGGTCAACTGGGATTGGTCAACTGTCCGACTGGAGTCATCAAACGCGTCAACTGGGATTCGTCAACTGTCCGACTGGAATCATTCAACTGGTCAACTGGGATTGGTCACCTGTCCGACTGCAATCATCAAACTGGTCAACTGGAATTGGTCAACTGTCCGACTGGAGTCATCAAACTGGTCAACTCGAATTGGTCAACTGTCCGACTGGAGTCATCAAACGCATCAACTGGGATTGGTCAACTGTCCGACTGGAGTCATCAAACTGGTCAACTCGAATTGGTCAACTGTCCGACTGGAGTCATCAAATGCACCAACTGGGATTGGTCAACTGTCCGACTGGAGTAATTCAACTGGTCAAGTGGGATTGGTCAACTGTGCGACTGGAGTCATCAAACTGGTCAACTGGGATTGGTCAACTGTCCGACTGGAGTCATCAAACTGGTCAACTGTGATTGGTCAACTGTGCGACTGGAGTCATCAAACTGGTCAACTCTCCGACTGGAGTCATCAAACTGGTCAACTGGGATTGGTCAACTGTCCGACTGGAGTCATCAAACTCGTCAACTGCGATTCGTCAACTTTCCGACTGGAGTCATCAACCTCGTCAACTGGGATCTGGTCAATTGTCCGACTGGAGTCATGAATCTGGTCAACTGGGAGTCGCTCAACTGTCCGACTGGAGTCATCAAACTGGTCAACTGGGATTGGTCAACTGTCCGACAGGAGTCATTCAACTGGTCAACTGTCCGACTGGAGTCATCAAACTGGTCAACTGGGATTGGTGAACTTTCCGACTGGAGTCATCAAACTGGTCAACTGGGAGCTGGTCAATTGTCCGACTGGAGTCATCAAACTGGTCAACTGGGATTGGTCAACTGTCTGACTGGAGTCATTCAACTGGTCAACTGGGAGCTGGTCAACTGTCCGACTGGAGACATCAAACTGGTCAACTGGGATTGGTCAACTTTCCGACTGGAGTCATCAAACTGGTCAACTGGGATTGGTCATCTGTCCGACTGGAGTCATCAAACTCGTCAACTGGGATTGGTCAACTTTCCGACTGGAGTCATCAACCTCGTCAACTGGGATTGGTCAACTGTCCGACTGGAGTCATTCAACTGGTCAACTGGGATTGGTCAACTGTCCGACTGCAGTCATTATACTGGTCAACTGGAATTGGATAACTGTCCGACTGGAGTCATCAAACTGGTCAACTGGGATTGGTCAACTTTCCGACTGGAGTCATCTAACTGGTCAACTGGGATTGGTCAACTGTCCGACTGGAGTCATTCAACTGGTCAACTGGGATCTGGTCAATTGTCCGACTGGAGTCATGAACCTGGTCAACTGGGAGTCGCTCAACTGTCCGACTGGAGTCATCAAACTGGTCAACTGGGATTGGTCAACTGTCCGACAGGAGTCATTCAACTGGTCAACTGTCCGACTGGAGTCATCAAACTGGTCAACTGGGATTGGTCAACTGTCCGACTGGAGTCATTCAACTGGTCAACTGAATGACTGGAGACATCAAACTGGTCAACTGGGATTGGTCAACTTTCCGACTGGAGTCATCAAACTGGTCAACTGGGAGCTGGTCAATTGTCCGACTGGAGTCATCAAACTGGTCAACTGGGATTGGTCAACTGTCTGACTGGAGTCATTCAACTGGTCAACTGGGAGCTGGTCAACTGTCCGACTGGAGACATCAAACTGGTCAACTGGGATTGGTCAACTTTCCGACTGGAGTCATCAAACTCGTCAACTGGGGTTGATCAACTGTCCGACTGGAGTCATTCAACTGGTCAACTGGGAGCTGGTCATTTGTCCTACTGGAGTCATCAAACTGGTCAACTGGGAGCTGGTCAACTGTCCGACTGCAATCATCAAACTGGTCAACTGGGAGTCGCTCAACTGTCCGGCTGGAGTCATCAAACTGGTGAACTGGGATTGGTCAACTGTCCGACTGGAGTCATCAAACTCGTCAACTGGGAGTCGCTCAACTGTCCGACTGGAGTCATCAAACTGGTCAACTGGGTTTGGTCAACTGTCCGACTGGAGTCATTCAACTGGTCAACTGGGAGCTGGTCAAATGTCCGACTGGAGTCATCAATCTGGTCAACGGGGAGTCGCTCAATTGTCCGACTGGAGTCATCAAACTGGTCAACTGGGATTGGTCAACTCTCCGGCTGGAATCATCAAACTGGTCAACTGGGATTGGTCAACTGTCCGACTGTAGTCATTCAACTGGTCAACTGGGGGCTGGTCGACTGTCCGACTGGAGTCATCGAACTGGTCAACTGGGAGTCGCTCAACTGTCCGACTGGAGTCATTCAACTGGTCAACTGGGATTGGTCAACTGTCCGACTGGAGTCATCAAACTGGTCAACTGGGATTGGTCAACTGTCCGACAGGAGTCATTCAACTGGTCAACTGTCCGACTGGAGTCATCAAACTGGTCAACTGGGATTGGTCAACTGTCCGACTGGAGTCATTCAACTGGTCAACTGTCCAACTGGAGACATCAAACTGGTCAACTGGGATTGGTCAACTTTCCGACAGGAGTCATTCAACTGGTCAACTGTCCGACTGGAGTCATCAAACTCGTCAACTGGGATTGGTCAACTGTCCGATTGAAGTCATCAAACTCGTCACCTGGGATTGGTCAACTGTCCGACTGGAGACATCAAACTCGTCAACTGGGATTGGTCAACTGTCCGACTGGAGTCATCAAACTCGTCAACTGGGATTGGTCAACTGTCTGACTGGAGTCATCAAACTCGTCAACTAGGATTGGTCAACTGTCCGACTGGAGTCATCAAACTCGTCAACTGCGATTGGTCAACTGTCCGACTGGAGTCATCAATCTCGTCAACTGGGATTGGTCAACTGTCCTACTGGAGACATCAAACTGGTCAACTGGGATTGGTCAACTGTCCGACTGGAGTCATCAAACGCGTCAACTGGGATTCGTCAACTGTCCGACTGGAGTCATCAAACGCGTCAACTGGGATTCGTCAACTGTCCGACTGGAATCATTCAACTGGTCAACTGGGATTGGTCAACTGTCCGACTGCAATCATCAAACTGGTCAACTGGAATTGGTCAACTGTCCGATTGGAGTCATGAAACTCGTCAACTGGGATTGGTCAACTGTCCGACTGCAGTCATTATACTGGTCAACTGGAATTGGATAACTGTCCGACTGGAGTCATCAAACTGGTCAACTCGAATTGGTCAACTGTCCGACTGGAGTCATCAAACGCATCAACTGGGATTGGTCAACTGTCCGACTGGAGTAATTCAACTGGTCAACTGGGATTGGTCAACTGTGCGGCTGGAGTCATCATAGAACATAGAACATAGAACATAGAACAATACAGCGCAGTACAGGCCCTTCGGCCCACGATGTTGCACCGAAACAAAAGCCATCTAACCTACACTATGCCATTATCATCCATATGTTTATCCAATAAACTTTTAAATGCCCTCAATGTTGGCGAGTTCACTACTGTAGCAGGTAGGGCATTCCACGGCCTCACTACTCTTTGCGTAAAGAACCTACCTCTGACCTCTGTCCTATATCTATTACCCCTCAGTTTAAAGTTATGTCCCCTCGTGCCAGCCATATCCATCCGCGGGAGAAGGCTCTCACTGTCCACCCTATCCAACCCCCTGATCATTTTGTATGCCTCTATTAAGTCTCCTCTTAACCTTCTTCTCTCCAACGAAAACAACCTCAAGTCCGTCAGCCTTTCCTCATAAGATTTTCCCTCCATACCAGGCAACATCCTGGTAAATCTCCTCTGCACCCGCTCCAAAGCCTCCACGTCCTTCCTATAATGCGGTGACCAGAACTGTACGCAATACTCCAAATGCGGCCGGACCAGAGTTCTGTACAGCTGCAACATGACCTCCCGACTCCGGAACTCAATCCCTCTACCAATAAAGGCCAACACTCCATAGGCCTTCTTCACAACCCTATCAACCTGGATGGCAACTTTCAGGGATCTATGTACATGGACACCTAGATCCCTCTGCTCAGCCACACTTTCAAGAACTTTACCATTAGCCAAATATTCCGCATTCCTGTTATTCCTTCCAAAGTGAATCACCTCACACTTCTCTACATTAAACTCCATTTGCCACCTCTCAGCCCAGCTCTGCAGCTTATCTATATCCCTCTGTAACCTGCTACATCCTTCCACACTATCGACAACACCACCGACTTTAGTATCATCTGCAAATTTACTCACCCACCCTTCTGTGCCTTCCTCTAGGTCATTGATAAAAATGACAAACAGCAACGGCCCCAGAACAGATCCTTGTGGTACTCCACTTGTGACTGTACTCCATTCTGAACATTTCCCATCAACCACCACCCTCTGTCTTCTTTCAGCTAGCCAATTTCTGATCCACATCTCTAAATCACCCTTAATCCCCAGCCTCCGTATTTTTTGCAATAGCCTACCGTGGGGAACCTTATCAAACGCTTTGCTGAAATCCATATACACCACATCAACTGCTCTACCCTCGTCTACCTTCTCAAAGAACTCAATAAGGTTTGTGAGGCATGACCTGCCCTTCACAAAGCCATGCTGACTATCCCTGATCATATCATTCCTATCTAGATGATTATAAATCTTGTCCGTTATAATCCCCTCCAAGACTTTACCCACTACAGACGTGAGGCTCACCGGTCTATAGTTGCCGGGGTTGTCTCTGCTCCCCTTTTTGAACAAAGGGACCACATTTGCTGGTCAACTGGTCAACTGGGATTGGTCAACTGTCCGACTGGAGTCATCAAACTGGTCAACTGTGATTGGTCAACTGTGCGACTGGAGTCATCAAACTGCTCAACTGGGAGTCGCTCAACTGTCCGACTGGAGTCATTCAACTGGTCAACTGTGATTGGTCAACTGTCTGACCTGAGTCATCAAACTGGTCAACTGGGATTGGTCAATGTCCGATTGGAGTCATTCAACTGGTCAACAGGGAGCTGGTCAACTGTCCGACTGGAGTCATCAAACTGGTCAACTTGGATTGGTCAACTATCCGACTGGAGACATCAAACTGGTCAACTGGGATTGGTCAACTGTCCGACTGGAGTCATGAAACTGGTCAACTGGGATTGGTCCACTGTCCGACTGTAGTAATCAAACTCGTCAACTGGGAGTCGCTCAACTGTCCGACTGGAGTTATTCAACTGGTCAACTGTGATTGGTCAACTGTCCGTCTGGAGTCATCAAACTCGTCAACTGGGATTGGTCAACTCTCCGACTGGAAACATCAAACTCGTCAACTGGGATTGGTCAACTGTCCGACAGGAGTCATCAAACTCGTCAACTGGGAGTCGCTCAACTGTCCGACTGGAGTCATCAAACTGGTCAACTGGGATTGGTCAACTGTCCGACTGGAGTCATTCAACTGGTCAACTGGGAGCTGGTCAACTGTCCGACTGGAGTCATCAAACTGGTCAACTGGGATTGGTCAACTGTCCGACTGGAGTCATTCAACTGGTCAACTGGGAGTCGCTCAACTGTCCGACTGGAGTCATCAAACTGGTCAACTGGGATTGGTCAACTGTCCGACTGGAGTAATCAAACTCGTCAACTGGGAATCGCTCAACTGTGCGACTGGAGTTATTCAACTGGTCAACTGGTCAACTGGGATTGGTCAACTGTCCGACTGGAGTCATCAAACTGGTCAACTGGGATTGGTCAACTGTCCGTCTGGAGTCATCAAACTCGTCAACTGGGATTGGTCAACTGTCCGACTGGAGTCATCAAACTCGTCAACTGGGATTGGTAAACTGTCCGACTGGAGTCAACCAACTCGTCAACTGGGATTGGTCAACTGTCCGACTGGAGACATCAAACTGGTCAAGTGGGAGTCGCTCAGCTTTCCGACTGGAGACATCAAACTGGACAACTGTCCGACTGGAGTCATCAAACTCGTCAACTGGGAGTCGCAAAACTGTCCGACTGGAGTCATTCAACTGGTCAACTGGGAGCTGGTCAATTGTCCGACTGGAGTCATCAATCTGGTCAACTGGGATTGGTCAACTGTCCGACTGGAGTCATCAAACTGGTCAACTGGGAGTCGCTCAACTGTCCGACTGGAGTCATCAAACTGGTCAACTGGGATTGGTCAACTGTCTGACTGGAGTCATCAAACTCGTCAACTGGGAGTCGCTCAAATCTCCGACTGGAGTCATCAAACTGGTCAACTGGGATTGGTCAACTGTCCGACTGTAGTCATCAAACTGGTCAACTGGGATTGGTCAACTGTCCGACTGGAGTCATTCAACTGGTCAACTGGGAGTCGCTCAGCTGTCCGACTGGAGTCATCAAACTCGTCAACTGGGATGCGCTCAACTGTCCGACAGGAGACGTCAAACTCGTCAACTGGGATTGGTCAACTGTCCGACTGGAGTCATCAAACTCGTCAACTGGGAGTCGCTCAACTGTCCGACTGGAGACAACAAACTCGTCAACTGGGATTGGTCAACTGTCCGACTGGAGTCATCAAACTAATCAACTGGGATTGGTCAACTGTCCGACTGGAATCATCAAACTGGTGAACTGGGAGTCGCTCAACTTTCCGACTGAACTCATCAAACTGCCAACTGGGATTGGTCAACTGTCCGACTGGAGTCATCAAACTCGTCAACTGGGATTGGTCAACTGTCTGACTGGAGTCATCAAACTCGTCAACTAGGATTGGTCAACTGTCCGACTGGAGTAATCAAACTCGTCAACTGGGATTGGTCAACTGTCCTACTGGAGACATCAAACTCGTCAACTGGGATTGGTCAACTGTCCGACTGGAGTCATCAAACTCGTCAACTGGGATTGGTCAACTGTCCGACTGTAGTCATTCAACTGGTCAACTGGGGGCTGGTCAACAGTCCGACTGGAGTCATCGAACTGGTAAACTGGGAGCTGGTCAACTGTCCGACTGGAGTCATCGAACTGGTCAACTGGGAGTCTCTCAAGTGTGCGACTGGGGTCATCAAACTGGTCAGCTGGGAGTCACTCAACTGCCGACTGGAGTCATTAAACTGGTCAACTTGGATTGGTCAACTGGCCGACTGGAGTCATCAAACTGGTCAACTGGGATTGGTCAACTGTCCGACAGGAGTCATTCAACTGGTCAACTGTCCGACTGGAGTCATCAAACTGGTTAACTGGGATTGGTCAACTGTCCGACTGGAGTCATTCAACTGGTCAACTGTCCGACTGGATACATCAAACTGGTCAACTGGGATTGGTCAACTTTCCGATTGGAGTCATCAAACTGGTCAACTGGGAGCAGGTCAATTGTCCGACTGGAGTCATCAAACTGGTCAACTGGGATTGGTCAACTGTCCGACTGGAGTCATCAAACTGGTCAACTGGGAGTCGCTCAACTGTCCGACTGGTGTCATCAAACTCGTCAACTGGGATGCGCTCAACTGTCCGACAGGAGACATCAAACTCGTCAACTGGGATTGGTCAACTGTCCGACTGGAGTCATCAAACTCGTCAACTGGGAGTCGCTCAAGTGACCGACTGGAGTCATCAAACTCGTCAACTGGGATTGGTCAACTGTCCGACTGGAGTCATCAAACTCGTCAACTGGGATTGGTCAACTGTCCGACTGGAGTCATCAAACTCCTCAACTGGGATTGGTCAACTCTCCGACAGCAGACATCAAACTCGTCAACTGGTAGTCGCTCAACTGTCCGAATGGAGACAACAAACTCGTCAACTGGGATTGGTCAACTGTCCGACTGGAATCATCAAACTGGTGAACTGGGAGTCGCTCAACTGTCCGACTGGAGTCATCAAACTCGTCAACTGGGATTGGTCAACTGTCCGAATGGACTCATCAAACTGGTCAACTGGGATTGGTCAACTGTCCGACTGGAGTCATCAAACTGGTCAACTGGGATTGGACAACTGTCCGACTGGAGTCATCAATCTGGTCAACTGGGAGTCGCTCAAAAGTCCAACTGGAGTCATCAAACTCGTCAACTGGGATTGGTCAACTGTCCGACTGAAGTCATCAAACTCGTCACCTGGGATTGGTCAACTGTCCGACTGGAGACATCAAACTCGCCAACTGGGATTGGTCAACTGTCCGACTGGAGTCATCAAACTCGTCAACTGGGATTGGTCAACTGTTTGACTGGAGTCATCAAACTCGTCAACTAGGATTGGTCAACTGTCCGACTGGAGTCATCAAACACGTCAACTGCGATTGGTCAACTGTCCGACTGGAGTCATCAATCTCGTCAACTGGGATTGGTCAACTGTCCTACTGGAGACATCAAACTCGTCAACTGGGATTGGTCAACTGTCCGACTGGAGTCATCAAACGCGTCAACTGGGAGTCGCTCAACTGTCCGACTGGAGTCATCAAACTGGTCAACTGGGATTGGTCAACTCTCCGACTGGAATCATCAAACTGGTCAACTGGGATTGGTCAACTGTCCGACTGTAGTCATTCAACTGGTCAACTGGGGGCTGGTCAACTGTCCGACTGGAGTCATCGAACTGGTCAACTGGGAGTCTCTCAAGTGTGCGACTGAGGTCATCAAACTGGTCAGCTGGGAGTCACTCAACTGTCCGACTGGAGTCATTCAACTGGTCAACTGGGATTGGTCAACTGTCCGACTGGAGTCATCAAACTGGTCAACTGGGATTGGTCAACTGTCCGACAGGAGTCATTCAACTGGTCAACTGTCCGACTGGAGTCATCAAACTGGTCAACTGGGATTGGTCAACTGTCCGACTGGAGTCATTCAACTGGTCAACTGTCCGACTGGAGACATCAAACTGGTCAACTGGGATTGGTCAACTTTCCGACTGGAGTCATCAAACTGGTCAACTGGGAGCTGGTCAATTGTCCGACTGGAGTCATCAAACTGGTCAACTGGGATTGGTGAACTGTCCGACTGGAGTCATCAAACTGGTCATCGGGGATTGGTCAACTGTCCGACTGGAGTCATCAAACTCGTCAACTGGGATTGGTCAACTGTCTGACTGGAGTCATCAAACTGGTCAACTGGGAGTCGCTCAACTGTCCGACTGGAGTCATCAAACTGGTCAACTGGGATTGGTCAACTGTCCGACTGAAGTCATCAAACTGGTCAACTGGGACACGCTGAACTGTCCGACTGGAGTCATCAAACGCATCAACTTGGATTGGTCAACTGTCCGACTGGAGTCATTCAACTGGTCAACTGGGAATGGTCAACTGTCCGACTGGAATCATTCAACTGGTCAACTGGGATTGGTCACCTGTCCGACTGCAATCATCAAACTGGTCAACTGGAATTGGTCAACTGTCCGACTGGAGTCATCAAACTCGTCAACTGCGATTGGTCAACTGTCCGACTGGAGTCATCAATCTCGTCAACTGGGATTGGTCAACTGTCCTACTGGAGACATCAAACTCGTCAACTGGGATTGGTCAACTGTCCGACTGGAGTCATCAAACGCGTCAACTGGGAGTCGCTCAACTGTCCGACTGGAGTCATCAAACTGGTCAACTGGGATTGGTCAACTCTCCGACTGGAATCATCAAACTGGTCAACTGGGATTGGTCAACTGTCCGACTGTAGTCATTCAACTGGTCAACTGGGGGCTGGTCAACTGTCCGACTGGAGTCATCGAACTGGTCAACTGGGAGTCTCTCAAGTGTGCGACTGAGGTCATCAAACTGGTCAGCTGGGAGTCACTCAACTGTCCGACTGGAGTCATTCAACTTGTCAACTGGGATTGGTCAACTGTCCGACTGGAGTCATCAAACTGGTCAACTGGGATTGGTCAACTGTCCGACAGGAGTCATTCAACTGGTCAACTGTCCGACTGGAGTCATCAAACTGGTCAACTGGGATTGGTCAACTGTCCGACTGGAGTCATTCAACTGGTCAACTGTCCGACTGGAGACATCAAACTGGTCAACTGGGATTGGTCAACTTTCCGACTGGAGTCATCAAACTGGTCAACTGGGAGCTGGTCAATTGTCCGACTGGAGTCATCAAACTGGTCAACTGGGATTGGTGAACTGTCCGACTGGAGTCATCAAACTGGTCATCGGGGATTGGTCAACTGTCCGACTGGAGTCATCAAACTCGTCAACTGGGATTGGTCAACTGTCTGACTGGAGTCATCAAACTGGTCAACTGGGAGTCGCTCAACTGTCCGACTGGAGTCATCAAACTGGTCAACTGGGATTGGTCAACTGTCCGACTGAAGTCATCAAACTGGTCAACTGGGACTCGCTGAACTGTCCGACTGGAGTCATCAAACGCATCAACTTGGATTGGTCAACTGTCCGACTGGAGACATCAAACTGGTCAACTGGGATTGGTCATCTGTCCGACTGGAATCATTCAACTGGTCAACTGGGATTGGTCACCTGTCCGACTGCAATCATCAAACTGGTCAACTGGAATTGGTCAACTGTCCGACTGGAGTCATCAAACTGGTCAACTCGAATTGGTCAACTGTCCGACTGGAGTCATCAAACGCATCAACTGGGATTGGTCAACTGTCCGACTGCAGTCATTATACAGGTCAACTGGAATTGGATAACTGTCCGACTGGAGTCATCAAACTGGTCAACTCGAATTGGTCAACTGTCCGACTGGAGTCATCAAATGCATCAACTGGGATTGGTCAACTGTCCGACTGGAGTAATTCAACTGGTCAACTGGGAGTGGTCAACTGTGCGACTGGAGTCATCAAACTGGTCAACTGGGATTGGTCAACTGTCCGACTGGAGTCATCAAACTGGTCAACTGTGATTGGTCAACTGTGCGACTGGAGTCATCAAACTGGTCAACTGGGAGTCGCTCAACTGTCCGACTGGAGTCATCAAACTGCTCAACTGGGATTGGACAACTGTCCGACTGGAGTCATCAATCTGGTCAACTGGGAGTCGCTCAACAGTCCGACTGAAGTCATCAAACTCGTCAACTGGGATTGGTCAACTGTCCGAATGGACTCATCAAACTGGTCAACTGGGATTGGTCAACTGTCCGACTGGAGTCATCAAACTGGTCAACTGGGATTGGACATCTGTCCGACTGGAGTCATCAATATGGTCAACTGGGAGTCGCTCAAAAGTCCAACTGGAGTCATCAAACTCGTCAACTGGGATTGGTCAACTGTCCGACTGAAGTCATCAAACTCGTCACCTGGGATTGGTCAACTGTCCGACTGGAGACATCAAACTCGCCAACTGGGATTGGTCAACTGTCCGACTGGAGTCATCAAACTCGTCAACTGGGATTGGTCAACTGTTTGACTGGAGTCATCAAACTCGTCAACTAGGATTGGTCAACTGTCCGACTGGAGTCATCAAACACGTCAACTGCGATTGGTCAACTGTCCGACTGGAGTCATCAATCTCGTCAACTGGGATTGGTCAACTGTCCTACTGGAGACATCAAACTCGTCAACTGGGATTGGTCAACTGTCCGACTGGAGTCATCAAACGCGTCAACTGGGAGTCGCTCAACTGTCCGACTGGAGTCATCAAACTGGTCAACTGGGATTGGTCAACTCTCCGACTGGAATCATCAAACTGGTCAACTGGGATTGGTCAACTGTCCGACTGTAGTCATTCAACTGGTCAACTGGGGGCTGGTCAACTGTCCGACTGGAGTCATCGAACTGGTCAACTGGGAGTCTCTCAAATGTGCGACTGAGGTCATCAAACTGGTCAGCTGGGAGTCACTCAACTGTCCGACTGGAGTCATTCAACTGGTCAACTGGGATTGGTCAACTGTCCGACTGGAGTCATCAAACTGGTCAACTGGGATTGGTCAACTGTCCGACAGGAGTCATTCAACTGGTCAACTGTCCGACTGGAGTCATCAAACTGGTCAACTGGGATTGGTCAACTGTCTGACTGGAGTCATCAAACTGGTCAACTGGGAGTCGCTCAACTGTCCGACTGGAGTCATCAAACTGGTCAACTGGGATTGGTCAACTGTCCGACTGAAGTCATCAAACTGGTCAACTGGGACACGCTGAACTGTCCGACTGGAGTCATCAAACGCATCAACTTGGATTGGTCAACTGTCCGACTGGAGTCATTCAACTGGTCAACTGGGAATGGTCAACTGTCCGACTGGAATCATTCAACTGGTCAACTGGGATTGGTCACCTGTCCGACTGCAATCATCAAACTGGTCAACTGGAATTGGTCAACTGTCCGACTGGAGTCATCAAACTCGTCAACTGCGATTGGTCAACTGTCCGACTGGAGTCATCAATCTCGTCAACTGGGATTGGTCAACTGTCCTACTGGAGACATCAAACTCGTCAACTGGGATTGGTCAACTGTCCGACTGGAGTCATCAAACGCGTCAACTGGGAGTCGCTCAACTGTCCGACTGGAGTCATCAAACTGGTCAACTGGGATTGGTCAACTCTCCGACTGGAATCATCAAACTGGTCAACTGGGATTGGTCAACTGTCCGACTGTAGTCATTCAACTGGTCAACTGGGGGCTGGTCAACTGTCCGACTGGAGTCATCGAACTGGTCAACTGGGAGTCTCTCAAGTGTGCGACTGAGGTCATCAAACTGGTCAGCTGGGAGTCACTCAACTGTCCGACTGGAGTCATTCAACTTGTCAACTGGGATTGGTCAACTGTCCGACTGGAGTCATCAAACTGGTCAACTGGGATTGGTCAACTGTCCGACAGGAGTCATTCAACTGGTCAACTGTCCGACTGGAGTCATCAAACTGGTCAACTGGGATTGGTCAACTGTCCGACTGGAGTCATTCAACTGGTCAACTGTCCGACTGGAGACATCAAACTGGTCAACTGGGATTGGTCAACTTTCCGACTGGAGTCATCAAACTGGTCAACTGGGAGCTGGTCAATTGTCCGACTGGAGTCATCAAACTGGTCAACTGGGATTGGTGAACTGTCCGACTGGAGTCATCAAACTGGTCATCGGGGATTGGTCAACTGTCCGACTGGAGTCATCAAACTCGTCAACTGGGATTGGTCAACTGTCTGACTGGAGTCATCAAACTGGTCAACTGGGAGTCGCTCAACTGTCCGACTGGAGTCATCAAACTGGTCAACTGGGATTGGTCAACTGTCCGACTGAAGTCATCAAACTGGTCAACTGGGACTCGCTGAACTGTCCGACTGGAGTCATCAAACGCATCAACTTGGATTGGTCAACTGTCCGACTGGAGACATCAAACTGGTCAACTGGGATTGGTCATCTGTCCGACTGGAATCATTCAACTGGTCAACTGGGATTGGTCACCTGTCCGACTGCAATCATCAAACTGGTCAACTGGAATTGGTCAACTGTCCGACTGGAGTCATCAAACTGGTCAACTCGAATTGGTCAACTGTCCGACTGGAGTCATCAAACGCATCAACTGGGATTGGTCAACTGTCCGACTGCAGTCATTATACAGGTCAACTGGAATTGGATAACTGTCCGACTGGAGTCATCAAACTGGTCAACTCGAATTGGTCAACTGTCCGACTGGAGTCATCAAATGCATCAACTGGGATTGGTCAACTGTCCGACTGGAGTAATTCAACTGGTCAACTGGGAGTGGTCAACTGTGCGACTGGAGTCATCAAACTGGTCAACTGGGATTGGTCAACTGTCCGACTGGAGTCATCAAACTGGTCAACTGTGATTGGTCAACTGTGCGACTGGAGTCATCAAACTGGTCAACTGGGAGTCGCTCAACTGTCCGACTGGAGTCATCAAACTGCTCAACTGGGATTGGACAACTGTCCGACTGGAGTCATCAATCTGGTCAACTGGGAGTCGCTCAACAGTCCGACTGAAGTCATCAAACTCGTCAACTGGGATTGGTCAACTGTCCGAATGGACTCATCAAACTGGTCAACTGGGATTGGTCAACTGTCCGACTGGAGTCATCAAACTGGTCAACTGGGATTGGACATCTGTCCGACTGGAGTCATCAATATGGTCAACTGGGAGTCGCTCAAAAGTCCAACTGGAGTCATCAAACTCGTCAACTGGGATTGGTCAACTGTCCGACTGAAGTCATCAAACTCGTCACCTGGGATTGGTCAACTGTCCGACTGGAGACATCAAACTCGCCAACTGGGATTGGTCAACTGTCCGACTGGAGTCATCAAACTCGTCAACTGGGATTGGTCAACTGTTTGACTGGAGTCATCAAACTCGTCAACTAGGATTGGTCAACTGTCCGACTGGAGTCATCAAACACGTCAACTGCGATTGGTCAACTGTCCGACTGGAGTCATCAATCTCGTCAACTGGGATTGGTCAACTGTCCTACTGGAGACATCAAACTCGTCAACTGGGATTGGTCAACTGTCCGACTGGAGTCATCAAACGCGTCAACTGGGAGTCGCTCAACTGTCCGACTGGAGTCATCAAACTGGTCAACTGGGATTGGTCAACTCTCCGACTGGAATCATCAAACTGGTCAACTGGGATTGGTCAACTGTCCGACTGTAGTCATTCAACTGGTCAACTGGGGGCTGGTCAACTGTCCGACTGGAGTCATCGAACTGGTCAACTGGGAGTCTCTCAAATGTGCGACTGAGGTCATCAAACTGGTCAGCTGGGAGTCACTCAACTGTCCGACTGGAGTCATTCAACTGGTCAACTGGGATTGGTCAACTGTCCGACTGGAGTCATCAAACTGGTCAACTGGGATTGGTCAACTGTCCGACAGGAGTCATTCAACTGGTCAACTGTCCGACTGGAGTCATCAAACTGGTCAACTGGGATTGGTCAACTGTCCGACTGGAGTCATTCAACTGGTCAACTGTCCGACTGGAGACATCAAACTGGTCAACTGGGATTGGTCAACTTTCCGACTGGAGTCATCAAACTGGTCAACTGGGAGCTGGTCAATTGTCCGACTGGAGTCATCAAACTGGTCAACTGGGATTGGTGAACTGTCCGACTGGAGTCATCAAACTGGTCATCGGGGATTGGTCAACTGTCCGACTGGAGTCATCAAACTCGTCAACTGGGATTGGTCAACTGTCTGACTGGAGTCATCAAACTGGTCAACTGGGAGTCGCTCAACTGTCCGACTGGAGTCATCAAACTGGTCAACTGGGATTGGTCAACTGTCCGATTGAAGTCATCAAACTGGTCAACTGGGACACGCTGAACTGTCCGACTGGAGTCATCAAACGCATCAACTTGGATTGGTCAACTGTCCGACTGGAGTCATTCAACTGGTCAACTGGGAATGGTCAACTGTCCGACTGGAATCATTCAACTGGTCAACTGGGATTGGTCACCTGTCCGACTGCAATCATCAAACTGGTCAACTGGAATTGGTCAACTGTCCGACTGGAGTCATCAAACTCGTCAACTGCGATTGGTCAACTGTCCGACTGGAGTCATCAATCTCGTCAACTGGGATTGGTCAACTGTCCTACTGGAGACATCAAACTCGTCAACTGGGATTGGTCAACTGTCCGACTGGAGTCATCAAACGCGTCAACTGGGAGTCGCTCAACTGTCCGACTGGAGTCATCAAACTGGTCAACTGGGATTGGTCAACTCTCCGACTGGAATCATCAAACTGGTCAACTGGGATTGGTCAACTGTCCGACTGTAGTCATTCAACTGGTCAACTGGGGGCTGGTCAACTGTCCGACTGGAGTCATCGAACTGGTCAACTGGGAGTCTCTCAAGTGTGCGACTGAGGTCATCAAACTGGTCAGCTGGGAGTCACTCAACTGTCCGACTGGAGTCATTCAACTTGTCAACTGGGATTGGTCAACTGTCCGACTGGAGTCATCAAACTGGTCAACTGGGATTGGTCAACTGTCCGACAGGAGTCATTCAACTGGTCAACTGTCCGACTGGAGTCATCAAACTGGTCAACTGGGATTGGTCAACTGTCCGACTGGAGTCATTCAACTGGTCAACTGTCCGACTGGAGACATCAAACTGGTCAACTGGGATTGGTCAACTTTCCGACTGGAGTCATCAAACTGGTCAACTGGGAGCTGGTCAATTGTCCGACTGGAGTCATCAAACTGGTCAACTGGGATTGGTGAACTGTCCGACTGGAGTCATCAAACTGGTCATCGGGGATTGGTCAACTGTCCGACTGGAGTCATCAAACTCGTCAACTGGGATTGGTCAACTGTCTGACTGGAGTCATCAAACTGGTCAACTGGGAGTCGCTCAACTGTCCGACTGGAGTCATCAAACTGGTCAACTGGGATTGGTCAACTGTCCGACTGAAGTCATCAAACTGGTCAACTGGGACTCGCTGAACTGTCCGACTGGAGTCATCAAACGCATCAACTTGGATTGGTCAACTGTCCGACTGGAGACATCAAACTGGTCAACTGGGATTGGTCATCTGTCCGACTGGAATCATTCAACTGGTCAACTGGGATTGGTCACCTGTCCGACTGCAATCATCAAACTGGTCAACTGGAATTGGTCAACTGTCCGACTGGAGTCATCAAACTGGTCAACTCGAATTGGTCAACTGTCCGACTGGAGTCATCAAACGCATCAACTGGGATTGGTCAACTGTCCGACTGCAGTCATTATACAGGTCAACTGGAATTGGATAACTGTCCGACTGGAGTCATCAAACTGGTCAACTCGAATTGGTCAACTGTCCGACTGGAGTCATCAAATGCATCAACTGGGATTGGTCAACTGTCCGACTGGAGTAATTCAACTGGTCAACTGGGAGTGGTCAACTGTGCGACTGGAGTCATCAAACTGGTCAACTGGGATTGGTCAACTGTCCGACTGGAGTCATCAAACTGGTCAACTGTGATTGGTCAACTGTGCGACTGGAGTCATCAAACTGGTCAACTGGGAGTCGCTCAACTGTCCGACTGGAGTCATCAAACTGCTCAACTGGGAGTCGCTCAACTGTCCGACTGGAGTCATCAAACGCATCAACTGGGATTGGTCAACTGTCCGACTGGAGTCATTCAACTGGTCAACTGGGAATGGTCAACTGTCCGACTGGAGACATCAAACTGGTCAACTCTCCGACTGGAGTCATCAAACTGGTCAACTGGGATTGGTCAACTGTCCGACTGGAGTCATCAAACTCGTCAACTGGGATTGGTCAACTTTCCGACTGGAGTCATCAACCTCGTCAACTGGGATTGGTCAACTGTCCGACTGGAGTCATTCAACTGGTCAACTGGGATTGGTCAACTGTCCGACTGCAGTCATTATACTGGTCAACTGGAATTGGATAACTGTCCGACTGGAGTCATCAAACTGGTCAACTGGGATTGGTCAACTTTCCGACTGGAGTCATCTAACTGGTCAACTGGGATTGGTCAACTGTCCGACTGGAGTCATTCAACTGGTCAACTGGGATCTGGTCAATTGTCCGACTGGAGTCATGAACCTGGTCAACTGGGAGTCGCTCAACTGTCCGACTGGAGTCACCAAACTGGTCAACTGGGATTGGTCAACTGTCCGACAGGAGTCATTCAACTGGTCAACTGTCCGACTGGAGTCATCAAACTGGTCAACTGGGATTGGTCAACTGTCCGACTGGAGTCATACAACTGGTCAACTGAATGACTGGAGACATCAAACTGGTCAACTGGGATTGGTCAACTTTCCGACTGGAGTCATCAAACTGGTCAACTGGGAGCTGGTCAATTGTCCGACTGGAGTCATCAAACTGGTCAACTGGGATTGGTCAACTGTCTGACGGAGTCATTCAACTGGTCAACTGGGAGCTGGTCAACTGTCCGACTGGAGACATCAAACTGGTCAACTGGGATTGGTCAACTTTCCGACTGGAGTCATCAAACTGGTCAACAGGGATTGGTCAACTGTCCGACTGGAGTCATCAAACTCGTCAACTGGGGTTGATCAACTGTCCGACTGGAGTCATCAAACTCGTCAACTGGGAGCTGGTCATTTGTCCTACTGGAGTCATCAAACTGGTCAACTGGGAGCTGGTCAACTGTCCGACTGGAGTCATCAAGCTCGTCAACTGGGAGTCGCTCAATTGTCCGGCTGGAGTCATCAAACTGGTGAACTGGGATTGGTCAACTGTCCGACTGGAGTCATCAAACTCGTCAACTGGGAGTCGCTCAACTGTCCGACTGGAGTCATCAAACTGGTCAACTGGGATTGGTCAACTGTCCGACTGGAGTCATTCAACTGGTCAACTGGGAGCTGGTCAAATGTCCGACTGGAGTCATCAATCTGGTCAACTGGGAGTCGCTCAATTGTCCGACTGGAGTCATCAAACTGGTCAACTGGGATTGGTCAACTCTCCGACTGGAATCATCAAACTGGTCAACTGGGATTGGTCAACTGTCCGACTGTAGTCATTCAACTGGTCAACTGGGGGCTGGTCAACTGTCCGACTGGAGTCATCGAACTGGTCAACTGGGAGTCTCTCAAGTGTGCGACTGAGGTCATCAAACTGGTCAGCTGGGAGTCACTCAACTGTCCGACTGGAGTCATTCAACTGGTCAACTGGGATTGGTCAACTGTCCGACTGGAGTCATCAAACTGGTCAACTGGGATTGGTCAACTGTCCGACAGGAGTCATTCAACTGGTCAACTGTCCGACTGGAGTCATCAAACTGGTCAACTGGGATTGGTCAACTGTCCGACTGGAGTCATTCAACTGGTCAACTGTCCGACTGGAGACATCAAACTGGTCAACTGGGATTGGTCAACTTTCCGACTGGAGTCATCAAACTGGTCAACTGGGAGCTGGTCAATTGTCCGACTGGAGTCATCAAACTGGTCAACTGGGATTGGTGAACTGTCCGACTTGAGTCATCAAACTGGTCAACTGGGATTGGTCAACTGTCCGACTGGAGTCATCAAACTCGTCAACTGGGATTGTCAACTGTCTGACTGGAGTCATCAAACTCGTCAACTGGGATTGATCAACTGTCCGACTGGAGTCATGAAACTCGTCAACTGGGAGCTGGTCAATTGTCCTACTGGAGTCATCAAACTGGTCAGCTGGGAGTCGCTCAACTGTCCGACTGGAGTCATCAAACTGGTCAACTGGGATTGGTCAACTGTCCGACTGAAGTCATCAAACTGGTCAACTGGGACTCGCTGTACTGTCCGACTGGAGTCATCAAACGCATCAACTTGGATTGGTCAACTGTCCGACTGGAGTCATTCAACTGGTCAACTGGGAATGGTCAACTGTCCGACTGGAGACATCAAACTGGTCAACTGGGATTGGTCAACTGTCCGACTGGAGTCATCAAACGCGTCAACTGGGATTCGTCAACTGTCCGACTGGAATCATTCAACTGGTCAACTGGGATTGGTCACCTGTCCGACTGCAATCATCAAACTGGTCAACTGGAATTGGTCAACTGTCCGACTGGAGTCATCAAACTGGTCAACTCGAATTGGTCAACTGTCCGACTGGAGTCATCAAACGCATCAACTGGGATTGGTCAACTGTCCGACTGGAGTCATCAAACTGGTCAACTCGAATTGGTCAACTGTCCGACTGGAGTCATCAAATGCACCAACTGGGATTGGTCAACTGTCCGACTGGAGTAATTCAACTGGTCAAGTGGGATTGGTCAACTGTGCGACTGGAGTCATCAAACTGGTCAACTGGGATTGGTCAACTGTCCGACTGGAGTCATCAAACTGGTCAACTGTGATTGGTCAACTGTGCGACTGGAGTCATCAAACTGGTCAACTCTCCGACTGGAGTCATCAAACTGGTCAACTGGGATTGGTCAACTGTCCGACTGGAGTCATCAAACTCGTCAACTGCGATTCGTCAACTTTCCGACTGGAGTCATCAACCTCGTCAACTGGGATTGGTCAACTGTCCGACTGGAGTCATTCAACTGGTCAACTGGGATTGGTCAACTGTCCGACTGCAGTCATTATACTGGTCAACTGGAATTGGATAACTGTCCGACTGGAGTCATCAAACTGGTCAACTGGGATTGGTCAACTTTCCGACTGGAGTCATCTAACTGGTCAACTGGGATTGGTCAACTGTCCGACTGGAGTCATTCAACTGGTCAACTGGGATCTGGTCAATTGTCCGACTGGAGTCATGAATCTGGTCAACTGGGAGTCGCTCAACTGTCCGACTGGAGTCATCAAACTGGTCAACTGGGATTGGTCAACTGTCCGACAGGAGTCATTCAACTGGTCAACTGTCCGACTGGAGTCATCAAACTGGTCAACTGGGATTGGTGAACTTTCCGACTGGAGTCATCAAACTGGTCAACTGGGAGCTGGTCAATTGTCCGACTGGAGTCATCAAACTGGTCAACTGGGATTGGTCAACTGTCTGACTGGAGTCATTCAACTGGTCAACTGGGAGCTGGTCAACTGTCCGACTGGAGACATCAAACTGGTCAACTGGGATTGGTCAACTTTCCGACTGGAGTCATCAAACTGGTCAACTGGGATTGGTCATCTGTCCGACTGGAGTCATCAAACTCGTCAACTGGGATTGGTCAACTTTCCGACTGGAGTCATCAACCTCGTCAACTGGGATTGGTCAACTGTCCGACTGGAGTCATTCAACTGGTCAACTGGGATTGGTCAACTGTCCGACTGCAGTCATTATACTGGTCAACTGGAATTGGATAACTGTCCGACTGGAGTCATCAAACTGGTCAACTGGGATTGGTCAACTTTCCGACTGGAGTCATCTAACTGGTCAACTGGGATTGGTCAACTGTCCGACTGGAGTCATTCAACTGGTCAACTGGGATCTGGTCAATTGTCCGACTGGAGTCATGAACCTGGTCAACTGGGAGTCGCTCAACTGTCCGACTGGAGTCATCAAACTGGTCAACTGGGATTGGTCAACTGTCCGACAGGAGTCATTCAACTGGTCAACTGTCCGACTGGAGTCATCAAACTGGTCAACTGGGATTGGTCAACTGTCCGACTGGAGTCATTCAACTGGTCAACTGAATGACTGGAGACATCAAACTGGTCAACTGGGATTGGTCAACTTTCCGACTGGAGTCATCAAACTGGTCAACTGGGAGCTGGTCAATTGTCCGACTGGAGTCATCAAACTGGTCAACTGGGATTGGTCAACTGTCTGACTGGAGTCATTCAACTGGTCAACTGGGAGCTGGTCAACTGTCCGACTGGAGACATCAAACTGGTCAACTGGGATTGGTCAACTTTCCGACTGGAGTCATCAAACTGGTCAACAGGGATTGGTCAACTGTCCGACTGGAGTCATCAAACTCGTCAACTGGGAGCTGGTCAACTGTCCGACTGCAATCATCAAACTGGTCAACTGGGAGTCGCTCAACTGTCCGGCTGGAGTCATCAAACTGGTGAACTGGGATTGGTCAACTGTCCGACTGGAGTCATCAAACTCGTCAACTGGGAGTCGCTCAACTGTCCGACTGGAGTCATCAAACTGGTCAACAGGTTTGGTCAACTGTCCGACTGGAGTCATTCAACTGGTCAACTGGGAGTCTCTCAAGTGTGCGACTGAGGTCATCAAACTGATCAGCTGGGAGTCACTCAACTGTCCGACTGGAGTCATTCAACTGGTCAACTGGGATTGGTCAACTGTCCGACTGGAGTCATCAAACTGGTCAACTGGGATTGGTCAACTGTCCGACAGGAGTCATTCAACTGGTCAACTGTCCGACTGGAGTCATCAAACTGGTCAACTGGGATTGGTCAACTGTCCGACTGGAGTCATTCAACTGGTCAACTGTCCAACTGGAGACATCAAACTGGTCAACTGGGATTGGTCAACTTTCCGACAGGAGTCATTCAACTGGTCAACTGTCCGACTGGAGTCATCAAACTCGTCAACTGGGATTGGTCAACTGTCCGATTGAAGTCATCAAACTCGTCACCTGGGATTGGTCAACTGTCCGACTGGAGACATCAAACTCGTCAACTGGGATTGGTCAACTGTCCGACTGGAGTCATCAAACTCGTCAACTGGGATTGGTCAACTGTCTGACTGGAGTCATCAAACTCGTCAACTAGGATTGGTCAACTGTCCGACTGGAGTCATCAAACTCGTCAACTGCGATTGGTCAACTGTCCGACTGGAGTCATCAATCTCGTCAACTGGGATTGGTCAACTGTCCTACTGGAGACATCAAACTCGTCAACTGGGATTGGTCAACTGTCCGACTGGAGTCATCAAACTCGTCAACTGGGAGTCGCTCAACTGTCCGACTGGAGTCATTCAACTGGTCAACTGGGAGCTGGTCAAATGTCCGACTGGAGTCATCAATCTGGTCAACTGGGAGTCGCTCAATTGTCCGACTGGAGTCATCAAACTGGTCAACTGGGATTGGTCAACTGTCCGACTGGAATCATCAAACTGGTCAACTGGGATTGGTCAACTGTCCGACTGTAGTCATTCAACTGGTCAACTGAATGACTGGAGACATCAAACTGGTCAACTGGGATTGGTCAACTTTCCGACTGGAGTCATCAAACTGGTCAACTGGGAGCTGGTCAATTGTCCGACTGGAGTCATCAAACTGGTCAACTGGGATTGGTCAACTGTCTGACTGGAGTCATTCAACTGGTCAACTGGGAGCTGGTCAACTGTCCGACTGGAGACATCAAACTGGTCAACTGGGATTGGTCAACTTTCCGACTGGAGTCATCAAACTGGTCAACAGGGATTGGTCAACTGTCCGACTGGAGTCATCAAACTCGTCAACTGGGATTGGTCAACTGTCCTACTGGAGACATCAAACTCGTCAACTGGGATTGGTCAACTGTCCGACTGGAGTCATCAAACTCGTCAACTGGGAGTCGCTCAACTGTCCGACTGGAGTCATTCAACTGGTCAACTCGGAGCTGGTCAAATGTCCGACTGGAATCATCAATCTGGTCAACTGGGAGTCGCTCAATTGTCAGACTGGAGTCATCAAACTGGTCAACTGGGATTGGTCAACTGTCCGACTGGAATCATCAAACTGGTCAACTGGGATTGGTCAACTGTCCGACTGTAGTCATTCAACTGGTCAACTGGGGGCTGGTCAACTGTCCGACTGGAGTCATCGAACTGGTCAACTGGGAGTCTCTCAAGTGTGCGACTGAGGTCATCAAACTGGTCAGCTGGGAGTCACTCAACTGTCCGACTGGAGTCATTCAACTGGTCAACTGGGATTGGTCAGCTGTCCGACTGGAGTCATCAAACTGGTCAACTGGGATTGGTCAACTGTCCGACAGGAGTCATTCAACTGCTCAACTGTCCGACTGGAGTCATCAAACTGGTCAACTGGGATTGGTCAACTGTCCGACTGGAGTCAGTCAACTGTCCGACTGGAGACATCAAACTGGTCAACTGGGATTGGTCAACTTTCCGACTGGAGTCATCAAACTGGTCAACTGGGAGCTGGTCAATTGTCCGACTGGAGTCATCAAACTGGTCAACTGGGATTGGTCAACTGTCCGACTGGAGTCATCAAACTGGTCAACTGGGATTGGTCAACTGTCCGACTGGAGTCATCAAACTCGTCAACTGGGATTGGTCAACTGTCTGACTGGAGTCATCAAACTCGTCAACTGGGATTGATCAACTGTCCGACTGGAGTCATCAAACTCGTCAACTGGGAGCTGGTCAATTGTCCTACTGGAGTCATCAAACTGGTCAACTGGGAGTCGCTCAACTGTCCGACTGGAGTCATCAAACTGGTCAACTGGGATTGGTCAACTGTTCGACTGAAGTCATCAAACTGGTCAACTGGGACTCGCTGAACTGTCCGACTGGAGTCATCAAACGCATCAACTGGGATTGGTCAACTGTCCGACTGGAGTCATTCAACTGGTCAACTGGGAATGGTCAACTGTCCGACTGGAGACATCAAACTGGTCAACTGGGATTGGTCAACTGTCCGACTGGAGTCATCAAACGCGTCAACTGGGATTCGTCAACTGTCCGACTGGAATCATTCAACTGGTCAACTGGGATTCGTCAACTGTCCGACTGCAATCATCAAACTGGTCAACTGGAATTGGTCAACTGTCCGACTGGAGTCATCAAACTGGTCAACTCGAATTGGTCAACTGTCCGACTGGAGTCATCAAACGCATCAACTGGGGTTGGTCAACTGTCCGACTGCAGTCATTATACTGGTCAACTGGAATTGGATAACTGTCCGACTGGAGTCATCAAACGCATCAACTGGGATTGGTCAACTGTCCGACTGGAGTAATTCAACTGGTCAACTGGGATTGGTCAACTGTGCGACTGGAGTCATCAAACTGGTCAACTGGGATTGGTCAACTGTCCGACTGGAGTCATCAAACTGGTCAACTATGATTGGTCAACTGTGCGACTGGAGTCATCAAACTGGTCAACTGGGAGTCGCTCAACTGTCCGACTGGAGTCATCAAACTGCTCAACTGGGAGTCGCTCAACTGTCCGACTGGAGTCATCAAACGCATCAACTGGGATTGGTCAACTGTCCGACTGGAGTCATTCAACTGGTCAACTGGGAATGGTCAACTGTCCGACTGGAGACATCAAACTGGTCAACTCTCCGACTGGAGTCATCAAACTGGTCAACTGGGATTGGTCAACTGTCCGACTGGAGTCATCAAACTCGTCAACTGGGATTGGTCAACTTTCCGACTGGAGTCATCAACCTCGTCAACTGGGATTGGTCAACTGTCCGACTGGAGTCATTCAACTGGTCAACTGGGATTGGTCAACTGTCCGACTGCAGTCATTATACTGGTCAACTGGAATTGGATAACTGTCCGACTGGAGTAATCAAACTGGTCAACTGGGATTGGTCAACTTTCCGACTGGAGTCATCTAACTGGTCAACTGGGATTGGTCAACTGTCCGACTGGAGTCATTCAACTGGTCAACTGGGATCTGGTCAATTGTCCGACTGGAGTCATGAATCTGGTCAACTGGGAGTCGCTCAACTGTCCGACTGGAGTCATCAAACTGGTCAACTGGGATTGGTCAACTGTCCGACAGGAGTCATTCAACTGGTCAACTGTCCGACTGGAGTCATCAAACTGGTCAACTGGGATTGGTGAACTTTCCGACTGGAGTCATCAAACTGGTCAACTGGGAGCTGGTCAATTGTCCGACTGGAGTCATCATACTGGTCAACTGGGATTGGTCAACTGTCTGACTGGAGTCATTCAACTGGTCAACTGAGAGCTGGTCAACTGTCCGACTGGAGACATCAAACTGGTCAAATGGGATTGGTCAACTTTCCGACTGGAGTCATCAAACTGGTCAACTGGGATTGGTCATCTGTCCGACTGGAGTCATCAAACTCGTCAACTGGGATTGGTCAACTTTCCGACTGGAGTCATCAACCTCGTCAACTGGGATTGGTCAACTGTCCGACTGGAGTCATTCAACTGGTCAACTGGGATTGGTCAACTGTCCGACTGCAGTCATTATACTGGTCAACTGGAATTGGATAACTGTCCGACTGGAGTCATTAAACTGGTCAACTGGGATTGGTCAACTTTCCGACTGGAGTCATCTAACTGGTCAACTGGGATTGGTCAACTGTCCGACTGGAGTCATTCAACTGGTCAACTGGGATCTGGTCAATTGTCCGACTGGAGTCATGAACCTGGTCAACTGGGAGTCGCTCAACTGTCCGACTGGAGTCATCAAACTGGTCAACTGGGATTGGTCAACTGTCCGACAGGAGTCATTCAACTGGTCAACTGTCCGACTGGAGTCATCAAACTGGTCAACTGGGTTTGGTCAACTGTCCGACTGGAGTTATTCAACTGGTCAACTGGGAGCTGGTCAAATGTCCGACTGGAGTCATCAATCTGGTCAACGGGGAGTCGCTCAATTGTCCGACTGGAGTCATCAAACTGGTCAACTGGGATTGGTCAACTCTCCGGCTGGAATCATCAAACTGGTCAACTGGGATTGGTCAACTGTCCGACTGTAGTCATTCAACTGGTCAACTGGGGGCTGGTCAACTGTCCGACTGGAGTCATTCAACTGGTCAACTGGGAGCTGGTCAAATGTCCGACTGGAGTCATCAATCTGGTCAACGGGGAGTCGCTCAATTGTCCGACTGGAGTCATCAAACTGGTCAACTGGGTTTGGTCAACTGTCCGACTGGAGTCATCGAACTGGTCAACTGGGAGTCTCTCAAGTGTGCGACTGAGGTCATCAAACTGGTCAGCTGGGAGTCACTCAACTGTCCGACTGGAGTCATTCAACTGGTCAACTGGGATTGGTCAACTGTCCGACTGGAGTCATCAAACTGGTCAACTGGGATTGGTCAACTGTCCGACAGGAGTCATTCAACTGGTCAACTGTCCGACTGGAGTCATCAAACTGGTCAACTGGGATTGGTCAACTGTCCGACTGGAGTCATTCAACTGGTCAACTGTCCAACTGGAGACATCAAACTGGTCAACTGGGATTGGTCAATTGTCCGACTGGAGTCATCAAACTGTTCAACTGGGATTGGTGAACTGTCCGACTGGAGTCATCAAACTGGTCAACTGGGATTGGTCAACTGTCCGACTGGAGTCATCAAACTCGTCAACTGGGATTGGTCAACTGTCTGACTGGAGTCATCAAACTCGTCAACTGGGATTGATCAACTGTCCGACTGGAGTCATCAAACTCGTCAACTGGGATTGGTCAACTGTCCGACTGGAGTCATCAAACTCGTCAACTGGGAGCTGGTCAATTGTCCTACTGGAGTCATCAAACTGGTCAACTGGGAGTCGCTCAACTGTCCGACTGGAGTCATCAAACTGGTCACTTGGGATTGGTCAACTGTCCGACTGAAGTCATCAAACTCGTCAACTGGGATTGATCAACTGTCCGACTGGAGTCATCAAACTCGTCAACTGGGATTGATCAACTGTCCGACTGGAGTCATCAAACTCGTCAACTGGGAGCTGGTCATTTGTCCTACTGGAGTCATCAAACTGGTCAACGGGGAGTCGCTCAATTGTCCGACTGGAGTCATCAAACTGGTCAACTGGGTTTGGTCAACTGTCCGACTGGAGTCATCGAACTGGTCAACTGGGAGTCTCTCAAGTGTGCGACTGAGGTCATCAAACTGGTCAGCTGGGAGTCACTCAACTGTCCGACTGGAGTCATTCAACTGGTCAACTGGGATTGGTCAACTGTCCGACTGGAGTCATCAAACTGGTCAACTGGGATTGGTCAACTGTCCGACAGGAGTCATTCAACTGGTCAACTGTCCGACTGGAGTCATCAAACTGGTCAACTGGGATTGGTCAACTGTCCGACTGGAGTCATTCAACTGGTCAACTGTCCAACTGGAGACATCAAACTGGTCAACTGGGATTGGTCAACTTTCCGACTGGAGTCATCAAACTGGTCAACTGGGAGCTGGTCAATTGTCCGACTGGAGTCATCAAACTGGTCAACTGGGATTGGTGAACTGTCCGACTGGAGTCATCAAACTGGTCAACTGGGATTGGTCAACTGTCCGACTGGAGTCATCAAACTCGTCAACTGGGATTGGTCAACTGTCTGACTGGAGTCATCAAACTCGTCAACTGGGATTGATCAACTGTCCGACTGGAGTCATCAAACTCGTCAACTGGGATTGGTCAACTGTCCGACTGGAGTCATCAAACTCGTCAACTGGGAGCTGGTCAATTGTCCTACTGGAGTCATCAAACTGGTCAACTGGGAGTCGCTCAACTGTCCGACTGGAGTCATCAAACTGGTCACTTGGGATTGGTCAACTGTCCGACTGAAGTCATCAAACTCGTCAACTGGGATTGATCAACTGTCCGACTGGAGTCATCAAACTCGTCCACTGGGGTTGATCAACTGTCCGACTGGAGTCATCAAACTCGTCAACTGGGAGCTGGTCATTTGTCCTACTGGAGTCATCAAACTGGTCAACTGGGAGCTGGTCAACTGTCCGACTGGAGTCATCAAACTCGTCAACTGGGAGTCGCTCAACTGTCCGGCTGGAGTCATCAAACTGGTGAACTGGGATTGGTCAACTGTCCGACTGAAGTCATCAAACTGGTCAACTGGGACTCGATCAACTGTCCGACTGGAGTCATCAAACGCATCAACTGGGATTGGTCAACTGTCCGACTGGAGTCATTCAACTGGTCAACCGGGAATGGTCAACTGTCCGACTGGAGACATCAAACTGGTCAACTGGGATTGGTCAACTGTCCGACTGGAGTCATCAAACGCGTCAACTGGGATTGGTCAACTGTCCGACTGGGATCATTCAACTGGTCAACTGGGATTGGTCAACTGTCCGACTGCAATCATCAAACTGGTCAACTGGAATTGGTCAACTGTCCGACTGGAGTCATCAATCTGGTCAACTGGGATTGGTCAACTGTCCGACTGGAGTCATCAACCTCGTCAACTGGGATTGGTCAACTGTCCGACTGGAGTCATTCAACTGGTCAACTGGGATTGGTCAACTGTCCGACTGCAGTCATTATACTGGTCAACTGGAATTGGATAACTGTCCGACTGGAGTCATCAAACTGGTCAACTGGGATTGGTCAACTTTCCGACTGGAGTCATCTAACTGGTCAACTGGGATTGGTCAACTGTCCGACTGGAGTCTTTCAACTGGTCAACTGGGATCTGGTCAATTGTCCGACTGGAGTCATGAACCTGGTCAACTGGGAGTCGCTCAACTGTCCGACTGGAGTCATCAAACTGGTCAACTGGGATTGGTCAACTGTCCGACAGGAGTCATTCAACTGGTCAACTGTCCGACTGGAGTCATCAAACGCGTCAACTGCGATTGGTCAACTGTCCGACTGGAGTCATTCAACTGGTCAACTGAATGACTGGAGACATCAAACTGGTCAACTGGGATTGGTCAACTTTCCGACTGGAGTCATCAAACTGGTCAACTGGGAGCTGGTCAATTGTCCGACTGGAGTCATCAAACAGGTCAACTGGGATTGGTCAACTGTCTGACTGGAGTCATTCAACTGGTCAACTGGGAGCTGGTCAACTGTCCGACTGGAGACATCAAACTGGTCAACTGGGATTGGTCAACTTTCCGACTGGAGTCATCAAACTGATCAACAGGGATTGGTCTACTGTCCGACTGGAGTCATCAAACTGATCAACTGGGATTGGTCAACTGTCCGACTGGAGTCATCAAACTCGTCCACTGGGGTTGATCAACTGTCCGACTGGAGTCATCAAACTCGTCAACTGGGAGCTGGTCATTTGTCCTACTGGAGTCATCAAACTGGTCAACGGGGAGTCGCTCAATTGTCCGACTGGAGTCATCAAACTGGTCAACTGGGTTTGGTCAACTGTCCGACTGGAGTCATCGAACTAGTCAACTGGGAGTCTCTCAAGTGTGCGACTGAGGTCATCAAACTGGTCAGCTGGGAGTCACTCAACTGTCCGACTGGAGTCATTCAACTGGTCAACTGGGATTGGTCAACTGTCCGACTGGAGTCATCAAACTGGTCAACTGGGATTGGTCAACTGTCCGACAGGAGTCATTCAACTGGTCAACTGTCCGACTGGAGTCATCAAACTGGTCAACTGGGATTGGTCAACTGTCCGACTGGAGTCATTCAACTGGTCAACTGTCCAACTGGAGACATCAAACTGGTCAACTGGGATTGGTCAACTTTCCGACTGGAGTCATCAAACTGGTCAACTGGGAGCTGGTCAATTGTCCGACTGGAGTCATCAAACTGGTCAACTGGGATTGGTGAACTGTCCGACTGGAGTCATCAAACTGGTCAACTGGGATTGGTCAACTGTCCGACTGGAGTCATCAAACTCGTCAACTGGGATTGGTCAACTGTCTGACTGGAGTCATCAAACTCGTCAACTGGGATTGATCAACTGTCCGACTGGAGTCATCAAACTCGTCAACTGGGATTGGTCAACTGTCCGACTGGAGTCATCAAACTCGTCAACTGGGAGCTGGTCAATTGTCCTACTGGAGTCATCAAACTGGTCAACTGGGAGTCGCTCAACTGTCCGACTGGAGTCATCAAACTGGTCACTTGGGATTGGTCAACTGTCCGACTGAAGTCATCAAACTCGTCAACTGGGATTGATCAACTGTCCGACTGGAGTCATCAAACTCGTCCACTGGGGTTGATCAACTGTCCGACTGGAGTCATCAAACTCGTCAACTGGGAGCTGGTCATTTGTCCTACTGGAGTCATCAAACTGGTCAACTGGGAGCTGGTCAACTGTCCGACTGGAGTCATCAAACTCGTCAACTGGGAGTCGCTCAACTGTCCGGCTGGAGTCATCAAACTGGTGAACTGGGATTGGTCAACTGTCCGACTGAAGTCATCAAACTGGTCAACTGGGACTCGATCAACTGTCCGACTGGAGTCATCAAACGCATCAACTGGGATTGGTCAACTGTCCGACTGGAGTCATTCAACTGGTCAACCGGGAATGGTCAACTGTCCGACTGGAGACATCAAACTGGTCAACTGGGATTGGTCAACTGTCCGACTGGAGTCATCAAACGCGTCAACTGGGATTGGTCAACTGTCCGACTGGGATCATTCAACTGGTCAACTGGGATTGGTCAACTGTCCGACTGCAATCATCAAACTGGTCAACTGGAATTGGTCAACTGTCCGACTGGAGTCATCAATCTGGTCAACTGGGATTGGTCAACTGTCCGACTGGAGTCATCAACCTCGTCAACTGGGATTGGTCAACTGTCCGACTGGAGTCATTCAACTGGTCAACTGGGATTGGTCAACTGTCCGACTGCAGTCATTATACTGGTCAACTGGAATTGGATAACTGTCCGACTGGAGTCATCAAACTGGTCAACTGGGATTGGTCAACTTTCCGACTGGAGTCATCTAACTGGTCAACTGGGATTGGTCAACTGTCCGACTGGAGTCTTTCAACTGGTCAACTGGGATCTGGTCAATTGTCCGACTGGAGTCATGAACCTGGTCAACTGGGAGTCGCTCAACTGTCCGACTGGAGTCATCAAACTGGTCAACTGGGATTGGTCAACTGTCCGACAGGAGTCATTCAACTGGTCAACTGTCCGACTGGAGTCATCAAACGCGTCAACTGGGATTGGTCAACTGTCCGACTGGAGTCATTCAACTGGTCAACTGAATGACTGGAGACATCAAACTGGTCAACTGGGATTGGTCAACTTTCCGACTGGAGTCATCAAACTGGTCAACTGGGAGCTGGTCAATTGTCCGACTGGAGTCATCAAACTGGTCAACTGGGATTGGTCAACTGTCTGACTGGAGTCATTCAACTGGTCAACTGGGAGCTGGTCAACTGTCCGACTGGAGACATCAAACTGGTCAACTGGGATTGGTCAACTTTCCGACTGGAGTCATCAAACTGATCAACAGGGATTGGTCTACTGTCCGACTGGAGTCATCAAACTGATCAACTGGGATTGGTCAACTGTCCGACTGGAGTCATCAAACTCGTCCACTGGGGTTGATCAACTGTCCGACTGGAGTCATCAAACTCGTCAACTGGGAGCTGGTCATTTGTCCTACTGGAGTCATCAAACTGGTCAACTGGGAGCTGGTCAACTGTCCGACTGGAGTCATCAAACTCGTCAACTGGGAGTCGCTCAACTGTCCGGCTGGAGTCATCAAACTGGTGAACTGGGATTGGTCAACTGTCCGACTGGAGTCATCAAACCCGTCAACTGGGACTCGATCAACTGTCCGACTGGAGTCATCAAACTGGTGAACTGGGATTGGTCAACTGTCCGACTGAAGTCATCAAACTGGTCAACTGGGACTCGATCAACTGTCCGACTGGAGTCATCAAACGCATCAACTGGGATTGGTCAACTGTCCGACTGGAGTCATTCAACTGGTCAACTGGGAATGGTCAACTGTCCGACTGGAGACATCAAACTGGTCAACTCGAATTGGTCAACTGTCCGACTGGAGTCATCAAATGCATCAACTGGGATTGGTCAACTGTCCGACTGGAGTAATTCAACTGGTCAACTGGGATTGGTCAACTGTGCGACTGGAGTCATCAAACTGGTCAACTGGGATTGGTCAACTGTCCGACTGGAGTCATCAAAAAGGTCAACTGTGATTGGTCAACTGTGCGACTGGAGTCATCAAACTGGTCAACTGGGAGTCGCTCAACTGTCCGACTGGAGTCATCAAACTGCTCAACTGGGAGTCGCTCAACTGTCCGACTGGAGTCATCAAACGCATCAACTGGGATTGGTCAACTGTCCGACTAGAGTCATTCAACTGGTCAACTGGGAATGGTCAACTGTCCGACTGGAGACATCAAACTGGTCAACTCTCCGACTGGAGTCATCAAACTGGTCAACTGGGATTGGTCAACTGTTCGACTGGAGTCATCAAACTCGTCAACTGGGATTGGTCAACTTTCCGACTGGAGTCATCAACCTCGTCAACTGGGATTGGTCAACTGTCCGACTGGAGTCATTCAACTGGTCAACTGGGATTGGTCAACTGTCCGACTGCATTCATTATACTGGTCAACTGGAATTGGATAACTGTCCGACTGGAGTCATCAAACTGGTCAACTGGGATTGGTCAACTTTCCGACTGGAGTCATCTAACTGGTCAACTGGGATTGGTCAACTGTCCGACTGGAGTCATTCAACTGGTCAACTGGGATCTGGTCAATTGTCCGACTGGAGTCATGAACCTGGTCAACTGGGAGTCGCTCAACTGTCCGACTGGAGTCATCAAACTGGTCAACTGGGATTGGTCAACTGTCCGACAGGAGTCATTCAACTGGTCAACTGTCCGACTGGAGTCATCAAACTGGTCAAATGGGATTGGTCAACTGTCCGACTGGAGTCATTCAACTGGTCAACTGAATGACTGGAGACATCAAACTGGTCAACTGGGATTGGTCAACTTTCCGACTGGAGTCATCAAACTGGTCAACTGGGAGCTGGTCAATTGTCCGACTGGAGTCATCAAACTGGTCAACTGGGATTGGTCAACTGTCTGACTGGAGTCATTCAACTGGTCAACTGGGAGCTGGTCAACTGTCCGACTGGAGACATCAAACTGGTCAATTGGGATTGGTCAACTTTCCGACTGGAGTCATCAAACTGATCAACAGGGATTGGTCAACTGTCCGACTGGAGTCATCAAACTCGTCCACTGGGGTTGATCAACTGTCCGACTGGAGTCATCAAACACGTCAACTGGGAGCTGGTCATTTGTCCTACTGGAGTCATCAAACTGGTCAACTGGGAGCTGGTCAACTGTGCGACTGGAGTCATCAAACTGCTGAACTGGGATTGGTCAACTGTCCGACTGAAGTCATCAAACTGGTCAACTGGGACTCGATCAACTGTCCGACTGGAGTCATCAAACGCATCAACTGGGATTGGTCAACAGTCCGACTGGAGTCATTCAACTGGTCAACTGGGAATGGTCAACTGTCCGACTGGAGACATCAAACTGGTCAACTGGGATTGGTCAACTGTCCGACTGGAGTCATCAAACGCGTCAACTGGGATTGGTCAACTGTCCGACTGGGATCATTCAACTGGTCAACTGGGATTGGTCAACTGTCCGACTGCAATCATCAAACTGGTCAACTGGAATTGGTCAACTGTCCGACTGGAGTCATCAATCTGGTCAACTGGGATTGGTCAACTGTCCGACTGGAGTCATCAACCTCATCAACTGGGATTGGTCAACTGTCCGACTGGAGTCATTCAACTGGTCAACTGGGATTGGTCAACTGTCCGACTGCAGTCATTATACTGGTCAACTGGAATTGGATAACTGTCCGACTGGAGTCATCAAACTGGTCAACTGGGATTGGTCAACTTTCCGACTGGAGTCATCTAACTGGTCAACTGGGATTGGTCAACTGTCCGACTGGAGTCATTCAACTGGTCAACTGGGATCTGGTCAATTGTCCGACTGGAGTCATGAACCTGGTCAACTGGGAGTCGCTCAACTGTCCGACTGGAGTCATCAAACTGGTCAACTGGGATTGGTCAACTGTCCGACAGGAGTCATTCAACTGGTCAACTGTCCGACTGGAGTCATCAAACTGGTCAACTGGGATTGGTCAACTGTCCGACTGGAGTCATTCAACTGGTCAACTGAATGACTGGAGACATCAAACTGGTCAACTGGGATTGGTCAACTAACCGACTGGAGTCATCAAACTGGTCAACTGGGAGCTGGTCAATTGTCCGACTGGAGTCATCAAACTGGTCAACTGGGATTGGTCAACTGTCTGACTGGAGTCATTCAACTGGTCAACTGGGAGCTGGTCAACTGTCCGACTGGAGACATCCAACTGGTCAACTGGGATTGGTCAACTTTCCGACTGGAGTCATCAAACTTATCAACAGGGATTGGTCAACTGTCCGACTGGAGTCATCAAACTCGTCCACTGGGGTTGATCAACTGTCCGACTGGAGTCATCAAACTCGTCAACTGGGAGCTGGTCATTTGTCCTACTGGAGTCATCAAACTGGTCAACTGGGAGCTGGTCAACTGTCCGACTGGAGTCATCAAACTCGTCAACTGGGAGTCGCTCAACTGTCCGGCTGGAGTCATCAAACTGGTGAACTAGGATTGGTCAACTGTCCGACTGAAGTCATCAAACTGGTCAACTGGGACTCGATCAACTGTCCGACTGGAGTCATCAAACGCATCAACTGGGATTGGTCAACTGTCCGACTGGAGTCATTCAACTGGTCAACTGGGAATGGTCAACTGTCCGACTGGAGACATCAAACTGGTCAACTGGGATTGGTCAACTGTCCGACTGGAGTCATCAAACGCGTCAACTGGGATTGGTCAACTGTCCGACTGGGATCATTCAACTGGTCAACTGGGATTGGTCAACTGTCCGACTGCAATCATCAAACTGGTCAACTGGAATTGGTCAACTGTCCGACTGGAGTCATCAATCTGGTCAACTGGGTTTGGTCAACTGTCCGACTGGAGTCATCAAACTCGTCAACTGGGATTGGTCAACTGTCCGACTGGAGTCATTCAACTGGTCAACTGGGATTGGTCAACTGTCCGACTGGAGTCATCAAACTGGTCAACTGGGAGTCGCTCAACTGTCCGACTGAAGTCATCAAACTCGTCAACTGGGATTGGTCAACTGTCCGAATGGACTCATCAAACTGGTCAACTGGGATTGGTCAACTGTCCGACTGGAGTCATCAAACTGGTCAACTGGGATTGGACAACTGTCCGACTGGGGTCATCAATCTGGTCAACTGGGAGTCGCTGAACAGTCCGACTGGAGTCATCAAACTCGTCAACTGGGATTGGTCAACTGTCCGATTGAAGTCATCAAACTCGTCACCTGGGATTGGTCCACTGTCCGACTGGAGACATCAAACTCGTCAACTGGGATTGGTCAACTGTCCGACTGGAGTCATCAAACTCGTCAACTGGGATTGGTCAACTGTCTGACTGGAGTCATCAAACTCGTCAACTAGGATTGGTCAACTGTCCGACTGGAGTCATCAAACTCGTCAACTGCGATTGGTCAACTGTCCGACTGGAGTCATCAATCTCGTCAACTGGGATTGGTCAACTGTCCTACTGGAGACATCAAACTCATCAACTGGGATTGGTCAACTGTCCGACTGGTGTCATTCAACTGGTCAACTGGGAGCTGGTCAAATGTCCGACTGGAGTCATCAATCTGGTCAACTGGGAGTCGCTCAATTGTCCGACTGGAGTCATCAAACTGGTCAACTGGGATTGGTCAACTGTCCGACTGGAATCATCAAACTGGTCAACTGGGATTGGTCAACTGTCCGACTGTAGTCATTCAACTGGTCAACTGAGGGCTGGTCAACTGTCCGACTGGAGTCATCGAACTGGTCAACTGGGATTGGTCAACTGTCCGACTGTAGTCATTCAACTGGTCAACTGGGGGCTGGTCAACTGTCCGACTGGAGTCATCGAACTGGTCAACTGGGAGTCTCTCAAGTGTGCGACTGAGGTCATCAAACTGGTCAGCTGGGAGTCACTCAACTGTCCGACTGGAGTCATTCAACTGGTCAACTGGGATTGGTCAGCTGTCCGACTGGAGTCATCAAACTGGTCAACAGGAATTGGTCAACTGTCCGACAGGAGTCATTCAACTGGTCAACTGTCCGACTGGAGTCATCAAACTGGTCAACTGGGATTGGTCAACTGTCCGACTGGAGTCAGTCAACTGTCCGACTGGAGACATCAAACTGGTCAACTGGGATTGGTCAACTGTCCGACAGGAGTCATTCAACTGGTCAACTGTCCGACTGGAGTCATCAAACTGGTCAACTGGGATTGGTCAACTGTCCGACTGGAGTCAGTCGACTGTCCGACTGGAGACATCAAACTGGTCAACTGGGATTGGTCAACTTTCCGACTGGAGTCATCAAACTGGTCAACTGGGAGCTGGTCAATTGTCCGACTGGAGTCATCAAACTGGTCAACTGGGATTGGTCAACTGTCCGACTGGAGTCATCAAACTGGTCAACTGGGATTGGTCAACTGTCCGACTGGAGTCATCAAACTCGTCAACTGGGATTGGTCAACTGTCTGACTGGAGTCATCAAACTCGTCAACTGGGATTGATCAACTGTCCGACTGGAGTCATCAAACTCGTCAACTGGGAGCTGGTCAATTGTCCTACTGGAGTCATCAAACTGGTCAACTGGGAGTCGCTCAACTGTCCGACTGGAGTCATCAAACTGGTCAACTGGGATTGGTCAACTGTCCGACTGAAGTCATCAAACTGGTCAACTGGGACTCGCTGAACTGTCCGACTGGAGTCATCAAACGCATCAACTGGGATTGGTCAACTGTCCGACTGGAGTCATTCAACTGGTCAACTGGGAATGGTCAACTGTCCGACTGGAGACATCAAACTGGTCAACTGGGATTGGTCAACTGTCCGACTGGAGTCATCAAACGCGTCAACTGGGATTCGTCAACTGTCCGACTGGAATCATTCAACTGGTCAATTGGGATTCGTCAACTGTCCGACTGCAATCATCAAACTGGGCAACTGGAATTGGTAAACTGTCCGACTGGAGTCATCAAACTGGTCAACTCGAATTGGTCAACTGTCCGACTGGAGTCATCAAACGCATAAACTGGGATTGGTCAACTGTCCGACTGCAGTCATTATACTGGTCAACTGGATTTGGATAACTGTCCGACTGGAGTCATCAAACTGGTCAACTCGAATTGGTCAACTGTCCGACTGGAGTCATCAAACGCATCAACTGGGATTGGTCAACTGTCCGACTGGAGTAATTCAACTGGTCAACTGGGATTGGTCAACTGTGCGACTGGAGTCATCAAACTGGTCAACTGGGATTGGTCAACTGTCCGACTGGAGTCATCAAACTGGTCAACTGTGATTGGTCAACTGTGCGACTGGAGTCATCAAACTGGTCAACTGGGAGTCGCTCAACTGTCCGACTGGAGTCATCAAACTGCTCAACTGGGAGTCGCTCAACTGTCCGACTGGAGTCATCAAACGCATCAACTGGGATTGGTCAACTGTCCGACTGGAGTCATTCAACTGGTCAACTGGGAATGGTCAACTGTCCGACTGGAGACATCAAACTGGTCAACTCTCCGACTGGAGTCATCAAACTGGTCAACTGGGATTGGTCAACTGTCCGACTGGAGTCATCAAACTCGTCAACTGGGATTCATCAACTGTCCGACTGCAATCATCAAACTGGTCAACTGGAATTGGTCAACTGTCCGACTGGAGTCATCAAACTGGTCAACTCGAATTGGTCAACTGTCCGACTGGAGTCATCAAACGCATCAACTGGGATTGGTCAACTGTCCGACTGGAGTCATTCAACTGGTCAACTGGGAATGGTCAACTGTCCGACTGGAGACATCAAACTGGTCAACTCTCCGACTGGAGTCATCAAACTGGTCAACTGGGATTGGTCAACTGTCCGACTGGAGTCATCAAACTCGTCAACTGGGATTGGTCAACTTTCCGACTGGAGTCATCAACCTCGTCAACTGGGATTGGTCAACTGTCCGACTGGAGTCATTCAACTGGTCACCTGGGATTGGTCAACTGTCCGACTGCAGTCATTATACTGGTCAACTGGAATTGGATAACTGTCCGACTGGAGTCATCAAACTGGTCAACTGGGATTGGTCAACTTTCCGACTGGAGTCATCTAACTGGTCAACTGGGATTGGTCAACTGTCCGACTGGAGTCATTCAACTGGTCAACTGGGATCTGGTCAATTGTCCGACTGGAGTCATGAATCTGGTCAACTGGAAGTCGCTCAACTGTCCGACTGGAGTCATCAAACTGGTCAACTGGGATTGGTCAACTGTCCGACAGGAGTCATTCAACTGGTCAACTGTCCGACTGGAGTCATCAAACTGGTCAACTGGGATTGGTCAACTTTCCGACTGGAGTCAACAAACTGGTCAACTGGGAGCTGGTCAATTGTCCGACTGGAGTCATCAAACTGGTCAACTGGTATTGGTCAACTGTCTGACTGGAGTCATTCAACTGGTCAACTGGGAGCTGGTCAACTGTCCGACTGGAGACATCAAACTGGTCAACTGGGATTGGTCAACTTTCCGACTGGAGTCATCAAACTCGTCAACTGGGAGCTGGTCAACTGTCCGACTGGAGTCATCAAACTCGTCAACTCGAATTGGTCAACTGTCCGACTGGAGTCATCAAACTGGTCAACTGGGAGCTGGTCAACTGTCCCACTGGAGTCATCAAACTGGTGAACTGGGATTGGTCAACTGTCCGACTGAAGTCATCAAACTGATCAACTGGGACTCGATTAACTGTCCGACTGGAGTCATCAAACGCATCAACTGGGATTGGTCAACTGTCCGACTGGAGTCATTCAACTGGTCAACTGGGAATGGTCAACTGTCCGACTGGAGACATCAAACTGGTCAACTGGGATTGGTCAACTGTCCGACTGGAGTCATCAAACGCCTCAACTGGGATTGGTCAACTGTCCGACTGGGATCATTCAACTGGTCAACTGGGATTGGTCAACTGTCCGACTGGAGTCATCAATCTGGTCAACTGGGATTGGTCAACTGTCCGACTGGAGTCATCAAACTCGTCAACTGGGATTGGTCAACTGTCCGACTGGAGTCATTCAACTGGTCAACTGGGATTGGTCAACTGTCCGACTGGAGTCATCAAACTGGTCAACTGGGAGTCGCTCAACTGTCCGACTGAAGTCATCAAACTCGTCAACTTGGATTGGTCAACTGTCCGAATGGACTCATCAAACTGGTCAACTGGGATTGGTCAACTGTCCGACTGGAGTCATCAAACTGGTCAACTGGGATTGTACAACTGTCCGACTGGAGTCATCAATCTGGTCAACTGGGAGTCGCTCAACAGTCCGACTGGAGTCATCAAACTCGTCACCTGGGATTGGTCAACTGTCCGACTGGAGACATCAAACTCGTCAACTGGGATTGGTCAACTGTCCGACTGGAGTCATCAAACTCGTCAACACGGATTGGTCAACTGTCTGACTGGAGTCATCAAACTCGTCAACTAGGATTGGTCAACTGTCCGACTGGAGTCATCAAACTCGTCAACTGCGATTGGTCAACTGTCCGACTGGAGTCATCAATCTCGTCAACTGGGATTGGTCAACTGTCCTACTGGAGACATCAAACTCGTCAACTGGGATTGGTCAACTGTCCGACTGGAGTCATCAAACTCGTCAACTGGGAGTCGCTCAACTGTCCGACTGGAGTCATCAAACTGGTCAACTGGGATTGGTCAACTGTCCGACTGGAGTCATTCAACTGGTCAACTGGGAGCTGGTCAAATGTCCGACTGGAGTCATCAATCTGGTCAACTGGGAGTCGATCAATTGTCCGACTGGAGTCATCAAACTGGTCAACTGGGATTGGTCAACTGTCCGACTGGAATCATCAAACTGGTCAACTGTGATTGGTCAACTGTCCGACTGTATTCATTCAACTGGTCAACTGGGGGCTGGTCAACTGTCCGACTGGAGTCATCGAACTGGTCAACTGGGAGTCTCTCAAGTGTGCGACTGAGGTCATCAAACTGGTCAGCTGGGAGTCACTCAACTGTCCGACTGGAGTCATTCAACTGGTCAACCGGGATTGGTCAGCTGTCCGACTGGAGTCATCAAACTGGTCAACTGGGATTGGTCAACTGTCCGACAGGAGTCATTCAACTGGTCAACTGTCCGACTGGAGTCATCAAACTGGTCAACTGGGATTGGTCAACTGTCCGACTGGAGTCAGTCAACTGCCCGACTGGAGACATCAAACTGGTCAACTGGGATTGGTCAACTTTCCGACTGGAGTCATCAAACTGGTCAACTGGGAGCTGGTCAATTGTCCGACTGGAGTCATCAAACTGGTCAACTGGGATTGGTCAACTGTCCGACTGGAGTCATCAAACTGGTCAACTGGGATTGGTCAACTGTCCGACTGGAGTCATCAAACTCGTCAACTGGGATTGGTCAACTGTCTGACTGGAGTCATCAAACTCGTCAACTGGGATTGATCAACTGTCCGACTGGAGTCATCAAACTCGTCAACTGGGAGCTGGTCAATTGTCCTACTGGAGTCATAAAACTGGTCAACTGGGAGTCGCTCAACTGTCCGACTGGAGTCATCAAACTGGTCAACTGGGATTGGTCAACTGTCCGACTGAAGTCATCAAACTGGTCAACTGGGACTCGCTGAACTGTCCGACTGGAGTCATCAAACGCATCAACTGGGATTGGTCAACTGTCCGACTGGAGTCATTCAACTGGTCAACTGGGAATGGTCAACTGTCCGACTGGAGACATCAAACTGGTCAACTGGGATTGGTCAACTGTCCGACTGGAGTCATCAAACGCGTCAACTGGGATTCGTCAACTGTCCGACTGGAATCATTCAACTGGTCAACTGGGATTCGTCAACTGTCCGACTGCAATCATCAAACTGGTCAACTGGAATTGGTCAACTGTCCGACTGGAGTCATCAAACTGGTCAACTCGAATTGGTCAACTGTCCGACTGGAGTCATCAAACGCATCAACTGGGATTGGTCAGCTGTCCGACTGCAGTCATTATACTGGTCAACTGGAATTGGATAACTGTCCGACTGGAGTCATCAAACTGGTCAATTCGAATTGGTCAACTGTCCGACTGGAGTCATCAAACGCATCAACTGGGATTGGTCAACTGTCCGACTGGAGTAATTCAACTGGTCAACTGGGATTGGTCAACTGTCCGACTGAAGTCATCAAACTGGTCAACTGGGACTCGCTGAACTGTCCGACTGGAGTCATCAAACGCATCAACTGGGATTGGTCAACTGTCCGACTGGAGTCATCAAACTGGTCAACTCGAATTGGTCAACTGTCCGACTGGAGTCATCAAACGCATCAACTGGGATTGGTCAACTGTCCGACTGCAGTCATTATACTGGTCAACTGCAATTGGATAACTGTCCGACTGGAGTCATCAAACTGGTCAATTCGAATTGGTCAACTGTCCGACTGGAGTCATCAAACGCATCAACTGGGATTGGTCAACTGTCCGACTGGAGTAATTCAACTGGTCAACTGGGATTGGTCAACTGTGCGACTGGAGTCATCAAACTGGTCAACTGGGATTGGCCAACTGTCCGACTGGAGTCATCAAACTGGTCAACTGTGATTGGTCAACTGTGCGACTGGAGTCATCAAACTGGTCAACTGGGAGTCGCTCAACTGTCCGACTGGAGTCATCAAACTGCTCAACTGGGAGTCGCTCAACTGTCCGACTGGAGTCATCAAACGCATCAACTGGGATTGGTCAACTGTCCGACTGGAGTCATTCAACTGGTCAACTGGGAATGGTCAACTGTCCGACTGGAGACATCAAACTCGTCAACTCTCCGACTGGAGTCATCAAACTGGTCAACTGGGATTGGTCAACTGTCCGACTGGAGTCATCAAACTCGTCAACTGGGATTGGTCAACTTTCCGACTGGAGTCATCAACCTCGTCAACTGGGATTGGTCAACTGTCCGACTGGAGTCATTCAACTGGTCAACTGGGATTGGTCAACTGTCCGACTGCAGTCATTATACTGGTCAACTGGAATTGGATTACTGTCCGACTGGAGTCATCAAACTGGTCAACTGGGATTGGTCAACTTTCCGACTGGAGTCATCTAACTGGTCAACTGGGATTGGTCAACTGTCCGACTGGAGTCATTCAACTGGTCAACTGGGATCTGGTCAATTGTCCGACTGGAGTCATGAATCTGGTCAACTGGGAGTCGCTCAACTGTCCGACTGGAGTCATCAAACTGGTCAACTGGGATTGGTCAACTGTCCGACAGGAGTCATTCAACTGGTCAACTGTCCGACTGGAGTCATCAAACTGGTCAACTGGGATTGGTCAACTTTCCGACTGGAGTCATCAAACTGGTCAACTGGGAGCTGGTCAATTGTCCGACTGGAGTCATCAAACTGGTCAACTGGGATTGGTCAACTGTCTGACTGGAGTCATTCAACTGGTCAACTGGGAGCTGGTCAACTGTCCGACTGGAGACATCAAACTGGTCAACTGGGATTGGTCAACTTTCCGACTGGAGTCATCAAACTGGTCAACTGGGATTGGTCAACTGTCCGACTGGAGTCATCAAACCCGTCAACTGGGATTGATCAACTATCCGACTGGAGTCATCAAACTCGTCAACTGGGAGCTGGTCAACTGTCCGACTGGAGTCATCAAACTCGTCAACTGGGAGTCGCTCAACTGTCCGGCTGGAGTCATCAAACTGGTGAACTGGGATTGGTCAACTGTCCGTCTGAAGTCATCAAACTGATCAACTGGGACTCGATCAACTGTCCGACTGGAGTCATCAAACGCATCAACTGGGATTGGTCAACTGTCCGACTGGAGTCATTCAACTGGTCAACTGGGTATGGTCAACTGTCCGACTGGAGACATCAAACTGGTCAACTGGGATTGGTCAACTGTCCGACTGGAGTCATCAAACGCGTCAACTGGGATTGGTCAACTGTCCGACTGGGATCATTCAACTGGTCAAATGGGATTGGTCAACTGTCTGACTGCAATCATCAAACTGGTCAACTGGAATTGGTCAACTGTCCGATTGAAGTCATTAAACTCGTCAACTGGGATTGGTTAACTGTCCGACTGCAGTCATCAAACTGGTCAACTGGAATTGGTCAACTGTCCGACTGGAGTCATCAAACGCATCAACTGGGATTGGTCAACTGTCCGACTGGAGTAATTCAACTGGTCAACTGGGATTGGTCAACTGTGCGACTGGTGTCATCAAACTGGTCAACTGGGATTGGTCAACTGTCCGACTGGAGTCATCAAACTGGTCAACTGGGAGTCGCTCAACTGTCCGACTGGAGTCATCAAACGCATCAACTGGGATTGGTCAACTGTCCGACTGGAGTCATTCAACTGGTCAACTGGGAATGGTCAACTGTCCGACTGGAGACATCAAACTGGTCAACTCTCCGACTGGAGTCATCAAACTGGTCAACTGGGATTGGTCAACTGTCCGACTGGAGTCATCAAACTCGTCAACTGGGATTGGTCAACTTTCCGACTGGAGTCATCAACCTCGTCAACTGGGATTGGTCAACTGTCCGACTGGAGTCATTCAACTGGTCAACTGGGATTGGTCAACAGTCCGACTGCAGTCATTTTACTGGTCAACTGGAATTGGATAACTGTCCGACTGGAGTCATCAAACTGGTCAACTGGGATTGGTCAACTGGCCGACTGGAGTTATCAAACTGGTCAACTGGGATTGGTCAACTGTCCGACTGGAGTCATTCAACTGGTCAACTGGGAGCTGGTCAATTGTCCGACTGGAGTCATGAATCTGGTCAACTGGGAGTCGCTCAACTGTCCGACTGGAGTCATCAAACTCGTCAACTGGGATTGGTCAACTGACCGACTGGAGTCATCAAACTGGTCAACTGGGAGTCGCTCAACTGTCCGACTGGAGTCTTCAAACTGGTCAACTGGGATTGGTCAACTGTCCGACTGGAGTCATCAAATTCGTCAACTGGGATTGGTCAACTGTCCGACTGGAGTCATCAAACTGGTCAATTGGGAATGGCTCAACTGTCCGACTGGAGTCATCAAACTGTTCAACTGGGATTGGTCAACTGTCCGACTGGAGTCATCATACTGGTCAACTGGGATTGGTCAACTGTCCGACTGGAGTCATTCAACTGGTCAACTGTGATTGGTCAACTGTCCGACTGGAGTCATTCACCTAGTCAACTGGAATTGGTCAACTGTCCGACTGGAGTCATCAAACTCGTCAACTGGGATTGGTCAACTGTCCAACTGGAGTAATCAAACTGGTCAACTGGGATTGGTCAACTGTCCGACTGGAGTCATTCAACTGGTCAACTGGGAGCTGGTCAACTGTCCGACTGGAGTCATCAAACTGGTCAACTGGGAGTCGCTCAACTGTCCGACTGGAGTCATCAAACTGGTCAGCTGGGAGCTGGTCAACTGTCCGACTGGAGTCATCAAACTGGTCAACTGGGAGCTGGTCAACTGTCCGACTTGAGTCATCGAACTGGTTAACTGAGAGTCGCTCAACTGTCCGACTGGAGACATCAAACTGGTCAACTGGGATTGGTCAACTGTCCGACTGGAGTCATTCAACTGGTCAACTGGGAGTCGCTCAACTGTCCAACTGGAGTCATCACACTCGTCAACTGGGATTGATCAACTGTCCGACTGGAGACATCAAACTGGTCAACTGGGAGTCGCTCAACTGTCCGACTGGAGTCATCAAACTCGTCAACTGGGATTGATCAACTGTCCGACTGGAGTCATCAAACTGGTCAACTTTGATTGGTCAACTGTCCGACTGGAGTCATCGAACTGGTCAACTGGGATTGGTCAACTGTCCGACTGGAGTCATCAAACTGGTCAACTGGGAGCTGGTCAACTGTCTGACTGGAGTCATTCAACTGGTCAACTGGGAGTCGCTCAACTGTCCGACTGGAGTCATCAAACTGGTCAACTGGGAGTCGCTCAACTGTCCGACTGGAGTCATTCAACTGGTCAACTGGGGGCTGGTCAACTGTCCGACTGGAGTCATCAAACTGGTCAACTGGGAGTCGCTCAGCTGTCCGACTGGAGTCATCAAACTGGTCAACTGGGATTGGTCAACTGTCCGACTGGAGTCATTCAACTGGTCAACTGGGAATGGTCAACTGTCCGACTGGAGACATCAAACTGGTCAACTGGGATTGGTCAACTGTCCGACTGGAGTCATCAAACTGGTCAACTGGAAGCTGGTCAACTGTCCGACTGGAGTCATCAAACTGTTCAACTGGGTGTCGCTCAACTGTCCGACTGGAGTCATCAAACTGGTCAACTGGGATTGGTCAACTGTCCGACAGAAGTCATTCAACTGGTCAACTGGGATTGGTCAACTGTCTGACTGGAGTCATCAAATTAATCAACTGGGAGTCGCTCTACTGTCCGACTGGAGTCATCATACTGATCAACTGGGAGTCGCTCAGCTGTCCGACTGCAGTCATCAAACTCGTCAACTTTGATCGGTCAACTGTCCGACTGGAGTCATCAAACTCGTCAACTGGGAGTCGCTCAACTGTCCGACTGGAGACATCAAACTTGTCAACTGGGATTGGTCAACTGTTCGACTGGAGTCATCAAACACGTCAACTGGGATTGGTCAACTGTCCGACTGGAGTCATCAAACTGGTCAACTGGGATTGGTCAACTGTCCGACTGGAGTCATCAAACTCGTCAACTGGGAGTCGCTCAACTGCCCGACTGGAGTCATCAAACTGGTCAACTGGGATTGCTCAACTGTCCGACTGGAGTCATTCAACTGGTCAACTGGGATTGGACAACTGGCCGACTGGAGTCATCAAACTGGTCAACTGGGATTGGTCAACTGTCAGACTGGAGTCATTCAACTGGTCAACTGGGAGTCGCTCAACTGTCCGACTGGAGTCATCAAACTGGTCAACAGGGAGTCGCTCAACTGTCCGACTGGAGTCATCAAACTCGTCAACTGGGATTGGTCAACTGTCCGACTGGAGTCATCAAACTGGTCAACTGGGATTGGTCAACTGTCCGACAGGAGTCATTCAACTGGTCAACTGTCCGACTGGAGTCATCAAACTGGTCAACTGGGATTGGTCAACTTTCCGACTGGAGTCATCAAACTGGTCAACTGGGAGCTGGTCAATTGTCCGACTGGAGTCATCAAACTGGTCAACTGGGATTGGTCAACTGTCTGACTGGAGTCATTCAACTGGTCAACTGGGAGCTGGTCAACTGTCCGACTGGAGACATCAAACTGGTCAACTGGGATTGGTCAACTTTCCGACTGGAGTCATCAAACTGGTCAACTGGGATTGATCAACTATCCGACTGGAGTCATCAAACTCGTCAACTGGGAGCTGGTCATTTGTCCTACTGGAGTCATCAAACTGGTCAACTGGGAGCTGGTCAACTGTCCGACTGGAGTCATCAAACTCGTCAACTGGGAGTCGCTCAACTGTCCGGCTGGAGTCATCAAACTGGTGAACTGGGATTGGTCAACTGTCCGTCTGAAGTCATCAAACTGGTCAACTGGGAGTCGCTCAACTGTCCGACTGGAGTCATCAAACTGGTCAACTGGGAGCTGGTCAACTGTCCGACTTGAGTCATCGAACTGGTTAACTGAGAGTCGCTCAACTGTCCGACTGGAGACATCAAACTGGTCAACTGGGATTGGTCAACTGTCCGACTGGAGTCATTCAACTGGTCAACTGGGAGCTGGTCAACTGTCCGACTGGAGTCATCAAACTCGTCAACTGGGAGTCGCTCAACTGTCCGACTGGAGTCATCAAACTGGTCAACTGGGATTGGTCAACTGTCCGACAGAAGTCATTCAACTGGTCAACTGGGATTGGTCAACTGTCTGACTGGAGTCATCAAATTGATCAACTGGGAGTCGCTCTACTGTCCGACTGGAGTCATCATACTGATCAACTGGGAGTCGCTCAACTGTCCGACTGCAGTCATCAAACTCGTCAACTTTGATCGGTCAACTGTCCGACTGGAGTCATCAAACTCGTCAACTGGGAGTCGCTCAAATGTCCGACTGGAGACATCAAACTTGTCAACTGGCATTGGTCAACTGTTCGACTGGAGTCATCAAACACGTCAACTGGGATTGGTCAACTGTCCGACTGGAGTCATCAAACTGGTCAACTGGGATTGGTCAACTGTCCGACTGGAGTCATCAAACTCGTCAACTGGGAGTCGCTCAACTGCCAGACTGGAGTCATCAAACTGGTCAACTGGGATTGCTCAACTGTCCGACTGGAGTCATTCAACTGGTCAACTGGGATTGGACAACTGGCCGACTGGAGTCATCAATCTGGTCAACTGGGATTGGTCAACTGTCCGACTGGAGTCATTCAACTGGTCAACTGGGAGTCGCTCAACTGTCCGACTGGAGTCATCAAACTGGTCAACAGGGAGTCGCTCAACTGTCCGACTGGAGTCATCAAACTCGTCAACTGGGATTGGTCAACTGTCCGACTGGAGTCATCAAACTGGTCAACTGGGATTGGTCAACTGTCCGACAGGAGTCATTCAACTGGTCAACTGTCCGACTGGAGTCATCAAACTGGTCAACTGGGATTGGTCAACTTTCCGACTGGAGTCATCAAACTGGTCAACTGGGAGCTGGTCAATTGTCCGACTGGAGTCATCAAACTGGTCAACTGGGATTGGTCAACTGTCTGACTGGAGTCATTCAACTGGTCAACTGGGAGCTGGTCAACTGTCCGACTGGAGACATCAAACTGGTCAACTGGGATTGGTCAACTTTCCGACTGGAGTCATCAAACTGGTCAACTGGGATTGGTCAACTGTCCGACTGGAGTCATCAAACTGGTCAACTTGGATTGGTCAACTGTCCGACTGGAGTCATCAAACCCGTCAACTGGGATTGATCAACTATCCGACTGGAGTCATCAAACTCGTCAACTGGGAGCTGGTCATTTGTCCTACTGGAGTCATCAAACTGGTCAACTGGGAGCTGGTCAACTGTCCGACTGGAGTCATCAAACTCGTCAACTGGGAGTCGCTCAACTGTCCGACTGGAGTCATCAAACTCGTCAACTGGGATTGATCAACTGTCCGGCTGGAGTCATCAAACTGGTGAACTGGGATTGGTCAACTGTCCGTCTGAAGTCATTCAACTGGTCAACTGGGAGCTGGTCAACTGTCCGACTGGAGTCATCAAACTCGTCAACTGGGAGTCGCTCAACTGTCCGACTGGAGTCATCAAACTCGTCAACTGGGATTGGTCAACTGTCCGACTGGAGTCATCAAACTGGTCAACTTTGATTGGTCAACTGTCCGACTGGAGTCATCGAACTGGTCAACTGGGATTGGTCAACTGTCCGACTGGAGTCATCAAACTGGTCAACTGGGAGCTGGTCAACTGTCTGACTGGAGTCATTCAACTGGTCAACTGGGAGTCGCTCAACTGTCCGACTGGAGTCATCAAACTGGTCAACTGGGAGTCGCTCAACTGTCCGACTGGAGTCATTCAACTGGTCAACTGGGGGCTGGTCAACTGTCCGACTGGAGTCATCAAACTGGTCAACTGGGAGTCGCTCAGCTGTCCGACTGGAGTCATCAAACTGGTCAAGTGGGATTGGTCAACTGTCCGACTGGAGTCATTCAACTGGTCAACTGGGAATGGTCAACTGTCCGACTGGAGACATCAAACTGGTCAACTGGGATTGGTCAACTGTCCGACTGGAGTCATCAAACTGGTCAACTGGGAGCTGGTCAACTGTCCGACTGGAGTCATCAAACTGTTCAACTGGGTGTCGCTCAACTGTCCGACTGGAGTCATCAAGCTGGTCAACTGGGATTGGTCAACTGTCCGACAGAAGTCATTCAACTGGTCAACTGGGATTGGTCAACTGTCTGACTGGAGTCATCAAATTGATCAACTGGGAGTCGCTCTACTGTCCGACTGGAGTCATCATACTGATCAACTGGGAGTCGCTCAGCTGTCCGACTGCAGTCATCAAACTCGTCAACTTTGATCGGTCAACTGTCCGACTGGAGTCATCAAACTCGTCAACTGGGAGTCGCTCAACTGTCCGACTGGAGACATCAAACTTGTCAACTGGGATTGGTCAACTGTTCGACTGGAGTCATCAAACACGTCAACTGGGATTGGTCAACTGTCCGACTGGAGTCATCAAACTGGTCAACTGGGATTGGTCAACTGTCCGACTGGAGTCATCAAACTCGTCAACTGGGAGTCGCTCAACTGCCCGACTGGAGTCATTAAACTGGTCAACTGGGATTGCTCAACTGTCCGACTGGAGTCATTCAACTGGTCAACTGGGATTGGACAACTGGCCGACTGGAGTCATCAAACTGGTCAACTGGGATTGGTCAACTGTCCGACTGGAGTCATTCAACTGGTCAACTGGGAGTCGCTCAACTGTCCGACTGGAGTCATCAAACTGGTCAACAGGGAGTCGCTCAACTGTCCGACTGGAGTCATCAAACTCGTCAACTGGGATTGGTCAACTGTCCGACTGGAGTCATCAAACTGGTCAACTGGGATTGGTCAACTGTCCGACTGGAGTCATTCAACTGGTCAACTGGGTGTCGCTCAACTGTGCGACTGAAGTTAATCAACTGGTCAACTGGGGGCTGGTCAACTGTCCGACTGGAGTCATCGAACTGGTCAACTGGGAGCTGGTCAACTGTCCGACTGGAGTCATCAAACTGGTCAACTGGGATTGGTCAACTGTCCGACTGGAGTCATCGAACTGGTCAACTGGGAGCTGGTCAACTCTCCGACTGGAGTCATCAAACTGGTCAGCTGGGAGTCACTCAACTGTCCAACTGGAGTCATTCAACTGGTCAACTGGGATTGGTCAACTGTCCGACTGGAGTCATCGAACTGGTCAACAGGGAGCTGGTCAACTGTCCGACTGGAGACATCAAACTCGTCAACTGGGATTGGTCAACTGTCCGACTGGATTCATCAAACTCGTCAACTGGGATTGGTCAACTGTCTGACTGGAGTCATCAAACTCGTCAACTAGGATTGGTCAACTGTCCAACTGGAGTCATCAAACTCGTCAACTGCGATTGGTCAACTGTCCGACTGGAGTCATCAATCTCGTCAACTGGGATTGGTCAACTGTCCTACTGGAGACATCAAACTCGTCAACTGGGATTGGTCAACTGTCCGACTGGAGTCATCAAACTCGTCAACTGGGAGTCGCTCAACTGTCCGACTGGAGTCATCAAACTGGTCAACTGGGATTGGTCAACTGTCCGACTGGAGTCATTCAACTGGTCAACTGGGAGCTGGTCAAATGTCCGACTGGAGTCATCAATCTGGTCAACTGGGAGTCGATCAATTGTCCGACTGGAGTCATCAAACTGGTCAACTGGGATTGGTCAACTGTCCGACTGGAATCATCAAACTGGTCAACTGTGATTGGTCAACTGTCCGACTGTATTCATTCAACTGGTCAACTGGGGGCTGGTCAACTGTCCGACTGGAGTCATCGAACTGGTCAACTGGGAGTCTCTCAAGTGTGCGACTGAGGTCATCAAACTGGTCAGCTGGGAGTCACTCAACTGTCCGACTGGAGTCATTCAACTGGTCAACTGGGATTGGTCAGCTGTCCGACTGGAGTCATCAAACTGGTCAACTGGGATTGGTCAACTGTCCGACAGGAGTCATTCAACTGGTCAACTGTCCGACTGGAGTCATCAAACTGGTCAACTGGGATTGGTCAACTGTCCGACTGGAGTCAGTCAACTGCCCGACTGGAGACATCAAACTGGTCAACTGGGATTGGTCAACTTTCCGACTGGAGTCATCAAACTGGTCAACTGGGAGCTGGTCAATTGTCCTACTGGAGTCATCAAACTGGTCAACTGGGAGTCGCTCAACTGTCCGACTGGAGTCATCAAACTGGTCAACTGGGATTGGTCAACTGTCCGACTGAAGTCATCAAACTGGTCAACTGGGACTCGCTGAACTGTCCGACTGGAGTCATCAAACGCATCAACTGGGATTGGTCAACTGTCCGACTGGAGTCATTCAACTGGTCAACTGGGAATGGTCAACTGTCCGACTGGAGTCATCAAACTGGTCAACTGGGATTGGTCAACTGTCCGACTGGAGTCAGTCAACTGCCCGACTGGAGACATCAAACTGGTCAACTGGGATTGGTCAACTTTCCGACTGGAGTCATCAAACTGGTCAACTGGGAGCTGGTCAATTGTCCTACTGGAGTCATCAAACTGGTCAACTGGGAGTCGCTCAACTGTCCGACTGGAGTCATCAAACTGGTCAACTGGGATTGGTCAACTGTCCGACTGAAGTCATCAAACTGGTCAACTGGGACTCGCTGAACTGTCCGACTGGAGTCATCAAACGCATCAACTGGGGTTGGTCAACTGTCCGACTGGAGTCATTCAACTGGTCAACTGGGAATCGTCAACTGTCCTACTGGAGACATCAAACTGGTCAACTGGGATTGGTCAACTGTCCGACTGGAGTCATCAAACGCGTCAACTCGAATTGGTCAACTGTCCGACTGGAGTCATCAAACGCATCAACTGGGATTGGTCAACTGTCCGACTGCAGTCATTATACTGGTCAACTGGAATTGGATAACTGTCCGACTGGAGTCATCAAACTGGTCAATTCGAATTGGTCAACTGTCCGACTGGAGTCATCAAACGCATCAACTGGGATTGGTTAACTGTCCGACTGGAGTAATTCAACTGGTCAACTGGGATTGGTCAACTGTGCGACTGGAGTCATCAAACTGGTCAACTGGGATTGGCCAACTGTCCGACTGGAGTCATCAAACTGGTCAACTGGGAGTCGCTCAACTGTCCGACTGGAGTCATCAAACGCATCAACTGGGATTGGTCAACTGTCCGACTGGAGTCATTCAACTGGTCAACTGGGAATGGTCAACTGTCCGACTGGAGACATCAAACTGGTCAACTCTCCGACTGGAGTCATCAAACTGGTCAACTGGGATTGGTCAACTGTCCGACTGGAGTCATCAAACTCGTCAACTGGGATTGGTCAACTTTCCGACTGGAGTCATCAACCTCGTCAACTGGGATTGGTCAACTGTCCGACTGGAGTCATTCAACTGGTCAACTGGGATTGGTCAACTGTCCGACTGCAGTCATTATACTGGTCAACTGGAATTTGATTACTGTCCGACTGGAGTCATCAAACTGGTCAACTGGGATTGGTCAACTTTCCGACTGGAGTCATCTAACTGGTCAACTGGGATTGGTCAACTGTCCGACTGGAGTCATTCAACTGGTCAACTGGGATCTGGTCAATTGTCCGACTGGAGTCATGAATCTGGTCAACTGGGAGTCGCTCAACTGTCCGACTGGAGTCATCAAACTGGTCAACTGGGATTGGTCAACTGTCCGACAGGAGTCATTCAACTGGTCAACTGTCCGACTGGAGTCATCAAACTGGTCAACTGGGATTGGTCAACTTTCCGACTGGAGTCATCAAACTGGTCAACTGGCAGCTGGTCAATTGTCCGACTGGAGTCATCAAACTGGTCAACTGGGATTGGTCAACTGTCTGACTGGAGTCATTCAACTGGTCAACTGGGAGCTGGTCAACTGTCCGACTGGAGACATCAAACTGGTCAACTGGGATTGGTCAACTTTCCGACTGGAGTCATCAAACTGGTCAACTGGGATTGGTCAACTGTCCGACTGGAGTCATCAAACCCGTCAACTGGGATTGATCAACTATCCGACTGGAGTCATCAAACTCGTCAACTGGGAGCTGGTCATTTGTCCTACTGGAGTCATCAAACTGGTCAACTGGGAGCTGGTCAACTGTCCGACTGGAGTCATCAAACTCGTCAACTGGGAGTCGCTCAACTGTCCGACTGGAGTCATCAAACGCATCAACTGGGATTGGTCAACAATCCGACTGGAGTCATTCAACTGGTCAACTGGGTATGGTCAACTGTCCGATTGGAGTCATCAAACTGGTCAACTGGGATTGGTCAACTGTCCGACTGGAGTCATCAAACGCGTCAACTGGGATTGGTCAACTGTCCGACTGGGATCATTCAACTGGTCAAATGGGATTGGTCAACTGTCTGACTGCAATCATCAAACTGGTCAACTGGAATTGGTCAACTGTCCGATTGAAGTCATTAAACTCGTCAACTGGGATTGGTTAACTGTCCGACTGCAGTCATCAAACTGGTCAACTGGAATTGGTCAACTGTCCGACTGGAGTCATCAAACGCATCAACTGGGATTGGTCAACTGTCCGACTGGAGTAATTCAACTGGTCAACTGGGATTGGTAAACTGTGCGACTGGTGTCATCAAACTGGTCAACTGGGATTGGTCAACTGTCCGACTGGAGTCATCAAACTGGTCAACTGGGAATGGTCAACTGTCCGACTGGAGTCATTCAACTGGTCAACTGGGAATGGTCAACTGTCCGACTGGAGACATCAAACTGGTCAACTCTCCGACTGGAGTCATCAAACTGGTCAACTGGGATTGGTCAACTGTCCGACTGGAGTCATCAAACTCGTCAACTGGGATTGGTCATCTTTCCGACTGGAGTCGTCAACCTCGTCAACTGGGATTGGTCAACTGTCCGACTGGAGTCATTCAACTGGTCAACTGGGATTGGTCAACAGTCCGACTGCAGTCATTTTACTGGTCAACTGGAATTGGATAACTGTCCGACTGGAGTCATCAAACTGGTCAACTGGGATTGGTCAACTGGCCGACTGGAGTTATCAAACTGGTCAACTGGGATTGGTCAACTGTCCGACTGGAATCATTCAACTGGTCAACTGGGAGCTGGTCAATTGTCCGACTGGAGTCATGAATCTGGTCAACTGGGAGTCGCTCAACTGTCCAACTGGAGTCATCAAACGCATCAACTGGGATTGGTCAACAATCCGACTGGAGTCATTCAACTGGTCAACTGGGTATGGTCAACTGTCCGACTGGAGTCATCAAACTGGTCAACTGGGATTGGTCAACTGTCCGACTGGAGTCATCAAACGCGTCGACTGGGATTGGTCAACTGTCCGACTGGGATCATTCAACTGGTCAAATGGGATTGGTCAACTGTCAGACTGCAATCATCAAACTGGTCAACTGGAATTGGTCAACTGTCCGATTGAAGTCATTAAACTCGTCAACTGGGATTGGTTAACTGTCCGACTGCAGTCATCAAACTGGTCAACTGGAATTGGTCAACTGTCCGACTGGAGTCATCAAACGCATCAACTGGGATTGGTCAACTGTCCGACTGGAGTCATCAAACTGGTCAACTGGGATTGGTCAACTGTCCGACTGGAGTCATCAAACTCGTCAACTGGGATTGGTCAACTTTCCGACTGGAGTCATCAACCTCGTCAACTGGGATTGGTCAACTGTCCGACTGGAGTCATTCAACTGGTCAACTGGGATTGGTCAACTGTCCGACTGCAGTCATTATACTGGTCAACTGGAATTGGATTACTGTCCGACTGGAGTCATCAAACTGGTCAACTGGGATTGGTCAACTTTCCGACTGGAGTCATCTAACTGGTCAACTGGGATTGGTCAACTGTCCGACTGGAGTCATTCAACTGGTCAACTGGGATCTGGTCAATTGTCCGACTGGAGTCATGAATCTGGTCAACTGGGAGTCGCTCAACTGTCCGACTGGAGTCATCAAACTGGTCAACTGGGATTGGTCAACTGTCCGACAGGAGTCATTCAACTGGTCAACTGTCCGACTGGAGTCATCAAACTGGTCAACTGGGATTGGTCAACTTTCCGACTGGAGTCATCAAACTGGTCAACTGGCAGCTGGTCAATTGTCCGACTGGAGTCATCAAACTGGTCAACTGGGATTGGTCAACTGTCTGACTGGAGTCATTCAACTGGTCAACTGGGAGCTGGTCAACTGTCCGACTGGAGACATCAAACTGGTCAACTGGGATTGGTCAACTTTCCGACTGGAGTCATCAAACTGGTCAACTGGGATTGGTCAACTGTCCGACTGGAGTCATCAAACCCGTCAACTGGGATTGATCAACTATACGACTGGAGTCATCAAACTCGTCAACTGGGAGCTGGTCATTTGTCCTACTGGAGTCATCAAACTGGTCAACTGGGAGCTGGTCAACTGTCCGACTGGAGTCATCAAACTCGTCAACTGGGAGTCGCTCAACTGTCCGACTGGAGTCATCAAACGCATCAACTGGGATTGGTCAACAATCCGACTGGAGTCATTCAACTGGTCAACTGGGTATGGTCAACTGTCCGACTGGAGTCATCAAACTGGTCAACTGGGATTGGTCAACTGTCCGACTGGAGTCATCAAACGCGTCAACTGGGATTGGTCAACTGTCCGACTGGGATCATTCAACTGGTCAAATGGGATTGGTCAACTGTCTGACTGCAATCATCAAACTGGTCAACTGGAATTGGTCAACTGTCCGATTGAAGTCATTAAACTCGTCAACTGGGATTGGTTAACTGTCCGACTGCAGTCATCAAACTGGTCAACTGGAATTGGTCAACTGTCCGACTGGAGTCATCAAACGCATCAACTGGGATTGGTCAACTGTCCGACTGGAGTAATTCAACTGGTCAACTGGGATTGGTAAACTGTGCGACTGGTGTCATCAAACTGGTCAACTGGGATTGGTCAACTGTCCGACTGGAGTCATCAAACTGGTCAACTGGGAATGGTCAACTGTCCGACTGGAGTCATTCAACTGGTCAACTGGGAATGGTCAACTGTCCGACTGGAGACATCAAACTGGTCAACTCTCCGACTGGAGTCATCAAACTGGTCAACTGGGATTGGTCAACTGTCCGACTGGAGTCATCAAACTCGTCAACTGGGATTGGTCATCTTTCCGACTGGAGTCGTCAACCTCGTCAACTGGGATTGGTCAACTGTCCGACTGGAGTCATTCAACTGGTCAACTGGGATTGGTCAACAGTCCGACTGCAGTCATTTTACTGGTCAACTGGAATTGGATAACTGTCCGACTGGAGTCATCAAACTGGTCAACTGGGATTGGTCAACTGGCCGACTGGAGTTATCAAACTGGTCAACTGGGATTGGTCAACTGTCCGACTGGAATCATTCAACTGGTCAACTGGGAGCTGGTCAATTGTCCGACTGGAGTCATGAACCTGGTCAACTGGGAGTCGCTCAACTGTCCAACTTGAGTCATCAAACGCATCAACTGGGATTGGTCAACAATCCGACTGGAGTCATTCAACTGGTCAACTGGGTATGGTCAACTGTCCGACTGGAGTCATCAAACTGGTCAACTGGGATTGGTCAACTGTCCGACTGGAGTCATCAAACGCGTCGACTGGGATTGGTCAACTGTCCGACTGGGATCATTCAACTGGTCAAATGGGATTGGTCAACTGTCTGACTGCAATCATCAAACTGGTCAACTGGAATTGGTCAACTGTCCGATTGAAGTCATTAAACTCGTCAACTGGGATTGGTTAACTGTCCGACTGCAGTCATCAAACTGGTCAACTGGAATTGGTCAACTGTCCGACTGGAGTCATCAAACGCATCAACTGGGATTGGTCAACTGTCCGACTGGAGTAATTCAACTGGTCAACTGGGATTGGTAAACTGTGCGACTGGTGTCATCAAACTGGTCAACTGGGATTGGTCAACTGTCCGACTGGAGTCTTCAAACTGGTCAACTGGGAATGGTCAACTGTCCGACTGGAGTCATTCAACTGGTCAACTGGGAATGGTCAACTGTCCGACTGGAGACATCAAACTGGTCAACTCTCCGACTGGAGTCATCAAACTGGTCAACTGGGATTGGTCAACTGTCCGACTGGAGTCATCAAACTCGTCAACTGGGATTGGTCATCTTTCCGACTGGAGTCGTCAACCTCGTCAACTGGGATTGGTCAACTGTCCGACTGGAGTCATTCAACTGGTCAACTGGGATTGGTCAACAGTCCGACTGCAGTCATTTTACTGGTCAACTGGAATTGGATAACTGTCCGACTGGAGTCATCAAACTGGTCAACTGGGATTGGTCAACTGGCCGACTGGAGTTATCAAACTGGTCAACTGGGATTGGTCAACTGTCCGACTGGAATCATTCAACTGGTCAACTGGGAGCTGGTCAATTGTCCGACTGGAGTCATGAATCTGGTCAACTGGGAGTCGCTCAACTGTCCGACTGGAGTCATCAAACTCGTCAACTGGGATTGGTCAACTGACCGACTGGAGTCATCAAACTGGTCAACTGGGAGTCGCTCAACTGTCCGACTGGAGTCTTCAAACTGGTCAACTGGGATTGGTCAACTGTCCGACTGGAGTCATCAAATTCGTCAACTGGGATTGGTCAACTGTCCGACTGGAGTCATCAAACTGGTCAATTGGGAATGGCTCAACTGTCCGACTGGAGTCATCAAACTGTTCAACTGGGATTGGTCAACTGTCCGACTGGAGTCATCATACTGGTCAACTGGGATTGGTCAACTGTCCGACTGGAGTCATTCAACTGGTCAACTGTGATTGGTCAACTGTCCGACAGGAGTTATTCAACTGGTCAACTGTGATTGGTCAACTGTCTGACTGGAGTCATCAAACTGGTCAACTGGGATTGGTCTACTTTCCGACTGGAGTCATCAAACTGTCAACTGAGAGCTGTTCAACTGTCCGACTGGAGTCATCAAACTGGTCAACTGGGAGTCGCTCAACTGTCCGACTGGAGTCATCAAACTGGTCAACTGGGATTGGTCAACTGTCCGACTGGAGTCATCAAACTGGTCAACTGGGATTGGTCAACTGTCCGACTGGAGTCATTCACCTGGTCAACTGGAATTGGTCAACTGTCCGACTGGAGTCATTCAACTGGTCAACTGGGAGCTGGTCAACTGTCCGACTGGAGTCATCAAACTCGTCAACTGGGAGTCGCTCAACTGTCCGACTGGAGTCATCAAACTCGTCAACTGGGATTGATCAACTGTCCGACTGGAGTCATCAAACTGGTCAACTTTGATTGGTCAACTGTCCGACTGGAGTCATCGAACTGGTCAACTGGGATTGGTCAACTGTCCGACTGGAGTCATCAAACTGGTCAACTGGGAGCTGGTCAACTGTCTGACTGGAGTCATTCAACTGGTCAACTGGGAGTCGCTCAACTGTCCGACTGGAGTCATCAAACTGGTCAACTGGGAGTCGCTCAACTGTCCGACTGGAGTCATTCAACTGGTCAACTGGGGGCTGGTCAACTGTCCGACTGGAGTCATCAAACTGGTCAACTGGGAGTCGCTCAGCTGTCCGACTGGAGTCATCAAATTGGTCAACTGGGATTGGTCAACTGTCCGACTGGAGTCATTCAACTTGTCAACTGGGAATGGTCAACTGTCCGACTGGAGACATCAAAATGGTCAACTGGGATTGGTCAACTGTCCGACTGGAGTCATCAAACTGGTCAACTGGGAGCTGGTCAACTGTCCGACTGGAGTCATCAAACTGTTCAACTGGGAGTCGATCAATTGTCCGACTGGAGTCATCAAACTGGTCAACTGGGATTGGTCAACTGTCCGACTGGAATCATCAAACTGCTCAACTGTGATTGGTCAACTGTCCGACTGTATTCATTCAACTGGTCAACTGGGGGCTGGTCAACTGTCCGACTGGAGTCATCGAACTGGTCAACTGGGAGTCTCTCAAGTGTGCGACTGAGGTCATCAAACTGGTCAGCTGGGAGTCACTCAACTGTCCGACTGGAGTCATTCAACTGGTCAACTGGGATTGGTCAGCTGTCCGACTGGAGTCATCAAACTGGTCAACTGGGATTGGTCAACTGTCCGACAGGAGTCATTCAACTGGTCAACTGTCCGACTGGAGTCATCAAACTGGTCAACTGGGATTGGTCAACTGTCCGACTGGAGTCAGTCAACTGCCCGACTGGAGACATCAAACTGGTCAACTGGGATTGGTCAACTTTCCGACTGGAGTCATCAAACTGGTCAACTGGGAGCTGGTCAATTGTCCGACTGGAGTCATCAAACTGGTCAACTGGGATTGGTCAACTGTCCGACTGGAGTCATCAAACTGGTCAACTGGGATTGGTCAACTGTCCGACTGGAGTCATCAAACTCGTCAACTGGGATTGGTCAACTGTCTGACTGGAGTCATCAAACTCGTCAACTGGGATTGATCAACTGTCCGACTGGAGTCATCAAACTCGTCAACTGGGAGCTGGTCAATTGTCCTACTGGAGTCATCAAACTGGTCAACTGGGAGTCGCTCAACTGTCCGACTGGAGTCATCAAACTGGTCAACTGGGATTGGTCAACTATCCGACTGAAGTCATCAAACTGGTCAACTGGGACTCGCTGAACTGTCCGACTGGCGTCATCAAACGCATCAACTGGGATTGGTCAACTGTCCGACTGGAGTCATTCAACTGGTCAACTGGGAATGGTCAACTGTCCGACTGGAGACATCAAACTGGTCAACTGGGATTGGTCAACTGTCCGACTGGAGTCATCAAACGCGTCAACTCGAATTGGTCAACTGTCCGACTGGAGTCATCAAACGCATCAACTGGGATTGGTCAACTGTCCGACTGCAGTCATTATACTGGTCAACTGGAATTGGATAACTGTCCGACTGGAGTCATCAAACTGGTCAATTCGAATTGGTCAACTGTCCGACTGGAGTCATCAAACGCATCAACTGGGATTGGTCAACTGTCCGACTGGAGTAATTCAACTGGTCAACTGGGATTGGTCAACTGTGCGACTGGAGTCATCAAACTGGTCAACTGGGATTGGCCAACTGTCCGACTGGAGTCATCAAACTGGTCAACTGTGATTGGTCAACTGTGCGACTGGAGTCATCAAACTGGTCAACTGGGAGTCGCTCAACTGTCCGACTGGAGTCATCAAACTGCTCAACTGGGAGTCGCTCAACTGTCCGACTGGAGTCATCAAACGCATCAACTGGGATTGGTCAACTGTCCGACTGGAGTCATTCAACTGGTCAACTGGGAATGGTCAACTGTCCGACTGGAGACATCAAACTGGTCAACTCTCCGACTGGAGTCATCAAACTGGTCAACTGGGATTGGTCAACTGTCCGACTGGAGTCATCAAACTCGTCAACTGGGATTGGTCAACTTTCCGACTGGAGTCATCAACCTCGTCAACTGGGATTGGTCAACTGTCCGACTGGAGTCATTCAACTGGTCAACTGGGATTGGTCAACTGTCCGACTGCAGTCATTATACTGGTCAACTGGAATTGGATTACTGTCCGACTGGAGTCATCAAACTGGTCAACTGGGATTGGTCAACTTTCCGACTGGAGTCATCTAACTGGTCAACTGGGATTGGTCAACTGTCCGACTGGAGTCATTCAACTGGTCAACTGGGATCTGGTCAATTGTCCGACTGGAGTCATGAATCTGGTCAACTGGGAGTCGCTCAACTGTCCGACTGGAGTCATCAAACTGGTCAACTGGGATTGGTCAACTGTCCGACAGGAGTCATTCAACTGGTCAACTGTCCGACTGGAGTCATCAAACTGGTCAACTGGGATTGGTCAACTTTCCGACAGGAGTCATCAAACTGGTCAACTGGGAGCTGGTCAATTGTCCGACTGGAGTCATCAAACTGGTCAACTGGGATTGGTCAACTGTCTGACTGGAGTCATTCAACTGGTCAACTGGGAGCTGGTCAACTGTCCGACTGGAGACATCAAACTGGTCAACTGGGATTGGTCAACTTTCCGACTGGAGTCATCAAACTGGTCAACTGGGATTGGTCAACTTTCCGACTGGAGTCATCAAACTGGTCAACTGGGATTGATCAACTATCCGACTGGAGTCATCAAACTCGTCAACTGGGAGCTGGTCATTTGTCCTACTGGAGTCATCAAACTGGTCAACTGGGAGATGGTCAACTGTCCGACTGGAGTCATCAAACTCGTCAACTGGGAGTCGCTCAACTGTCCGACTGGAGTCATCAAACGCATCAACTGGGATTGGTCAACTGTCCGACTGGAGTCATTCAACTGGTCAACTGGAATTGGTCAACTGTCCGATTGAAGTCATTAAACTCGTCAACTGGGATTGGTTATCTGTCCGACTGCAGTCATCAAACTGGTCAACTGGAATTGGTCAACTGTCCGACTGGAGTCATCAAACTGGTCAACTGGGAGTCGCTCAACTGTCCGACTGGAGTCATCAAACGCATCAACTGGGATTGGTCAACTGTCCGACTGGAGTCATTCAACTGGTCAACTGGGAATGGTCAACTGTCCGACTGGAGACATCAAACTGGTCAACTCTCCGACTGGAGTCATCAAACTGGTCAACTGGGATTGGTCAACTGTCCGACTGGAGTCATCAAACTCGTCAACTGGGATTGGTCAACTTTCCGACTGGAGTCATCAACCTCGTCAACTGGGATTGGTCAACTGTCCGACTGGAGTCATTCAACTGGTCAACTGGGATTGGTCAACAGTCCGACTGCAGTCATTTTACTGGTCAACTGGAATTGGATAACTGTCCGACTGGAGTCATCAAACTGGTCAACTGGGATTGGTCAACTGGCCGACTGGAGTTATCAAACTGGTCAACTGGGATTGGTCAACTGTCCGACTGGAGTCATTCAACTGGTCAACTGGGAGCTGGTCAATTGTCCGACTGGAGTCATGAATCTGGTCAACTGGGAGTCGCTCAACTGTCCGACTGGAGTCATCAAACTCGTCAACTGGGATTGGTCAACTGACCGACTGGAGTCATCAAACTGGTCAACTGGGAGTCGCTCAACTGTCCGACTGGAGTCTTCAAACTGGTCAACTGGGATTGGTCAACTGTCCGACTGGAGTCATCAAATTCGTCAACTGGGATTGGTCAACTGTCCGACTGGAGTCATCAAACTGGTCAATTGGGAATGGCTCAACTGTCCGACTGGAGTCATCAAACTGTTCAACTGGGATTGGTCAACTGTCCGACTGGAGTCATCATACTGGTCAACTGGGATTGGTCAACTGTCCGACTGGAGTCATTCAACTGGTCAACTGTGATTGGTCAACTGTCCGACAGGAGTTATTCAACTGGTCAACTGTGATTGGTCAACTGTCTGACTGGAGTCATCAAACTGGTCAACTGGGATTGGTCTACTTTCCGACTGGAGTCATCAAACTGTCAACTGAGAGCTGTTCAACTGTCCGACTGGAGTCATCAAACTGGTCAACTGGGAGTCGCTCAACTGTCCGACTGGAGTCATCAAACTGGTCAACTGGGATTGGTCAACTTTCCGACTGGAGTCATCAAACTGGTCAACTGGGAGCTGGTCAATTGTCCGACTGGAGTCATCAAACTGGTCAACTGGGATTGGTCAACTGTCTGACTGGAGTCATTCAACTGGTCAACTGGGAGCTGGTCAACTGTCCGACTGGAGACATCAAACTGGTCAAATGGGATTGGTCAACTTTCCGACTGGAGTCATCAAACTGGTCAACTGGGATTGGTCAACTGTCCGACTGGAGTCATCAAACCCGTCAACTGGGATTGATCAACTATCCGACTGGAGTCATCAAACTCGTCAACTGGGAGCTGGTCATTTGTCCTACTGGAGTCATCAAACTGGTCAACTGGGAGCTGGTCAACTGTCCGACTGGAGTCATCAAACTCGTCAACTGGGAGTCGCTCAACTGTCCGGCTGGAGTCATCAAACTGGTGAACTGGGATTGGTCAACTGTCCGACTTGAGTCATCGAACTGGTTAACTGAGAGTCGCTCAACTGTCCGACTGGAGACATCAAACTGGTCAACTGGGATTGGTCAACTGTCCGACTGGAGTCATTCAACTGGTCAACTGGGAGCTGGTCAACTGTCCGACTGGAGTCATCAAACTCGTCAACTGGGAGTCGCTCAACTGTCCGACTGGAGTCATCAAACTCGTCAACTGGGATTGATCAACTGTCCGACTGGAGTCATCAAACTGGTCAACTTTGATTGGTCAACTGTCCGACTGGAGTCATCGAACTGGTCAACTGGGATTGGTCAACTGTCCGACTGGAGTCATCAAACTGGTCAACTGGGAGCTGGTCAACTGTCTGACTGGAGTCATTCAACTGGTCAACTGGGAGTCGCTCAACTGTCCGACTGGAGTCATCAAACTGGTCAACTGGGAGTCGCTCAACTGTCCGACTGGAGTCATTCAACTGGTCAACTGGGGGCTGGTCAACTGTCCGACTGGAGTCATCAAACTGGTCAACTGGGAGTCGCTCAGCTGTCCGACTGGAGTCATCAAACTGGTCAACTGGGATTGGTCAACTGTCCGACTGGAGTCATTCAACTGGTCAACTGGGAATGGTCAACTGTCCGACTGGAGACATCAAACTGGTCAACTGGGATTGGTCAACTGTCCGACTGGAGTCATCAAACTGGTCAACTGGGAGCTGGTCAACTGTCCGACTGGAGTCATCAAACTGTTCAACTGGGTGTCGCTCAACTGTCCAACTGGAGTCATCAAACTGGTCAACTGGGATTGGTCAACTGTCCGACAGAAGTCATTCAGCTGGTCAACTGGGATTGGTCAACTGTCTGACTGGAGTCATCAAATTGATCAACTGGAAGTCGCTCAACTGTCCGACTGGAGTCATCATACTGATCAACTGGGAGTCGCTCAGCTGTCCCACTGCAGTCATCAAACTCGTCAACTTTGATCGGTCAACTGTCCGACTGGAGTCATCAAACTCGTCAACTGGGAGTCGCTGAACTGTCCGACTGGAGACATCAAACTTGTCAACTGGGATTGGTCAACTGTTCGACTGGAGTCATCAAACACGTCAACTGGGATTGGTCAACTGTCCGACTGGAGTCATCAAACTGGTCAACTGGATTGGTCAACTGTCCGACTGGAGTCATCAAACTCGTCAACTGGGAGTCGCTCAACTGCCCGACTGGAGTCATTAAACTGGTCAACTGGGATTGCTCAACTGTCCGACTGGAGTCATTCAACTGGTCAACTGGGATTGGACAACTGGCCGACTGGAGTCATCAAACTGGTCAACTGGGATTGGTCAACTGTCCGACTGGAGTCATTCAACTGGTCAACTGCGAGTCGCTCAACTGTCCGACTGGAGTCATCAAACTGGTCAACAGGGAGTCGCTCAACTGTCCGACTGGAGTCATCAAACCCGTCAACTGGGATTGGTCAACTGTCCGACTGGAGTCATCAAACTGGTCAACTGGGATTGGTCAACTGTCCGACTGGAGTCATTCAACTGGTCAACTGGGTGTCGCTCAACTGTGCGACTGAAGTTAATCAACTGGTCAACTGGGGGCTGGTCAACTGTCCGACTGGAGTCATCGAACTGGTCAACTGGGAGCTGGTCAACTGTCCGACTGGAGTCATCAAACTGGTCAACTGGGATTGGTCAACTGTCCGACTGGAGTCATCGAACTGGTCAACTGGGAGCTGGTCAACTCTCCGACTGGAGTCATCAAACTGGTCAGCTGGGAGTCACTCAACTGTCCAACTGGAGTCATTCAACTGGTCAACTGGGATTGGTCAACTGTCCGACTGGAGTCATCGAACTGGTCAACTGGGAGCTGGTCAACTGTCCGACTGGAGTCATCAAACTGGTCAACTGGGAGCTGGTCAACTGTCTGACTGGAGTCATTCAACTGGTCAACTGGGAGTCGCTCAACTGTCCGACTGGAGTCATCAAACTGGTCAACTGGGCGTCGCTCAACTGTCCTACTGGAGTCATCAAACTGGTCAACTGGGATTGGTCAACTGTCCGACAGGAGTCATTCAACTGGTCAACTGGGATTGGTCAACTGTCCGACTGGAGACATCAAACTGGTCAACTTGGATTGGCCAACTGTCCGACTGGAGTCATCAAACTCGTCAACTGGGATTGGTCAACTGTCCGACTGGAGTCATCAAACTGGTCAACTGGGAGTCGCTCAACTGTCCGACTGGAATCTACAAACTGGTCAACTGGGATTGGTCAACTGTCCGACTGGAGTCATCAAATTCGTCAACTGGGATTGGTCAACTGTCCGACTGGAGTCATCAAACTGGTCAACTGGGAGTGGCTCAACTGTCCGACTGGAGTCATCAAACTGTTCAACTGGGATTGGTCAACTGTCCGACTGGAGTCATCATACTGGTCAACTGGGATTGGTCAACTGTCCGACTGGAGTCATTCAACTGGTCAACTGTGATTGGTCAACTGTCCGACAGGAGTTATTCAACTGGTCAACTGTGATTGGTCAACTGTCTGACTGGAGTCATCAAACTGGTCAACTGGGATTGGTCTACTTTCCGACTGGAGTCATCAAACTGTCAACTGAGAGCTGTTCAACTGTCCGACTGGAGTCATCAAACTGGTCAACTGGGAGTCGCTCAACTGTCCGACTGGAGTCATCAAACTGGTCAACCTGGATTGGTCAACTGTCCGACTGGAGTCATTCACCTGGTCAACTGGAATTGGTCAACTGTCCGACTGGAGTCATCAAACTCGTCAACTGGGATTGGTCAACTGTCCAACTGGAGTAATCAAACTGGTCAACTGGGATTGGTCAACTGTCCGACTGGAGTCATTCAACTGGTCAACTGGGAGCTGGTCAACTGTCCGACTGGAGTCATCAAACTGGTCAACTGGGAGTCGCTCAACTGTCCGACTGGAGTCATCAAACTGGTCTACTGGGAGCTGGTCAACTGTCCGACTTGAGTCATCGAACTGGTTAACTGAGAGTCGCTCAACTGTCCGACTGGAGACATCAAACTGGTCAACTGGGATTGGTCAACTGTCCGACTGGAGTCATTCAACTGGTCAACTGGGAGCTGGTCAACTGTCCGACTGGAGTCATCAAACTCGTCAACTGGGAGTCGCTCAACTGTCCGACTGGAGTCATCAAACTCGTCAACTGGGATTGATCAACTGTCCGACTGGAGTCATCAAACTGGTCAACTTGGATTGGTCAACTGTCCGACTGGAGTCATCGAACTGGTCAACTGGGATTGGTCAACTGTCCGACTGGAGTCATCAAACTGGTCAACTGGGAGCTGGTCAACTGTCTGACTGGAGTCATTCAACTGGTCAACTGGGAGTCGCTCAACTGTCCGACTGGAGTCATCAAACTGGTCAACTGGGAGTCGCTCAACTGTCCGACTGGAGTCATTCAACTGGTCAACTGGGGGCTGGTCAACTGTCCGACTGGAGTCATCAAACTGGTCAACTGGGAGTCGCTCAGCTGTCCGACTGGAGTCATCAAACTGGTCAACTGGGATTGGTCAACTATCCGACTGGAGTCATTCAACTGGTCAACTGGGATTGGTCAACTGTCCGACTGGAGTCATCAAACTGGTCAACTGGGAGCTGGTCAACTGTCCGACTGGAGTCATCAAACTGTTCAACTGGGTGTCGCTCAACTGTCCGACTGGAGTCATCAAACTGGTCAACTGGGATTGGTCAACTGTCTGACTGGAGTCATCAAAATGATCAACTGGGAGTCGCTCTACTGTCCGACTGGAGTCATCATACTGATCAACTGGGAGTCGCTCAGCTGTCCGACTGCAGTCATCAAACTCGTCAACTTTGATCGGTCAACTGTCCGACTGGAGTCATCAAACTCGTCAACTGGGAGTCGCTCAACTGTCCGACTGGAGACATCAAACTTGTCAACTGGGATTGGTCAACTGTCCGACTGGAGTCATCAAACTGGTCAACTGGGAGCTGGTCAACTGTCTGACTGGAGTCATTCAACTGGTCAACTGGGAGTCGCTCAACTGTCCGACTGGAGTCATCAAACTGGTCAACTGGGAGTCGCTCAACTGTCCTACTGGAGTCATCAAACTGGTCAACTGGGATTGGTCAACTGTCCGACTGGAGACATCAAACTGGTCAACTTGGATTGGTCAACTGTCCGACTGGAGTCATCAAACTCGTCAACTGGGATTGGTCAACTGTCCGACTGGAGTCATCAAACTGGTCAACTGGGATTGGTCAACTGTCCGACTGGAGTCATTAAACTCGTCAACTGGGAGTCGCTCAACTGCCCGACTGGAGTCATCAAACTGGTCAACTGGGATTGGTCAACTGTCCGACTGGAGTCATTCAACTGGTCAACTGGGATTGGACAACTGGCCGACTGGAGTCATCAAACTGGTCAACTGGGATTGGTCAACTGTCCGACTGGAGTCATTCAACTGGTCAACTGGGAGTCGCTCAACTGTCCGACTGGAGTCATTCAACTGGTCAACTGGGAGTGGCTCAACTGTCCGACTGGAGTCATCAAACTGGTCAACTGGAATTGGTCAACTGTCCGACTGGAGTCATCCAACTGGTCAACTGTGATTGGTCAACTGTCCGACAGGAGTTATTCAACTGGTCAACTGTGATTGGTCAACTGTCTGACTGGAGTCATCAAACTGGTCAACTGGGATTGGTCAACTGTCCGACTGGAGTCATCAAACTGTCAACTGAGAGCTGTTCAACTGTCCGACTGGAGTCATCAAACTGGTCAACTGGGAGTCGCTCAACTGTCCGACTGGAGTCATCAAACTGGTCAACTGGGATTGGTCAACTGTCCGACTGGAGTCATCAAACTCGTCAACTGGGATTGGTCAACTGTCCAACTGGAGTAATCAAACTGGTAAACTGGGATTGGTCAACTGTCCGACTGGAGTCATTCAACTTGTCAACTGGGAGCTGGTCAACTGTCCGACTGGAGTCATCAAACTGGTCAACTGGGAGTCGCTCAACTGTCCGACTGGAGTCATCAAACTGGTCTACTGAGAGTCGCTCAACTGTCCGACTGAAGACATCAAACTGGTCAACTGGGATTGGTCAACTGTCCGACTGGAGTCATTCAACTGGTCAACTGGGAGCTGGTCAACTGTCCGATTGGAGTCATCAAACTCGTCAACTGGGAGCTGGTCAACTGTCTGACTGGAGTCATCAAACTCGTCAACTGGGATTGGTCAACTGTCCGACTGGAGTCATCGAACTGGTCAACTGGGAGCTGGTCAACTGTGCGACTGGAGTCATCAAACTGGTTAACTGGGAGCTGGTCAACTGTCTGACTGGAGTCATTCAACTGGTCAACTGGGAGTCGCTCAACTGTCCGACTGGAGTCATCAAACTGGTCAACTGGGAGTCGCTCAACTGTCCGACTGGAGTCATTCAACTGGTCAACTGGGGGCTGGTCAACTGTCCGACTGGAGTCATCAAACTGGTCAACTGGGATTCGCTCAACTGTCCGACTGGAGTCATCAAACTGGTCAACTGGGATTGGTTAACTGTCCGACTCGAGTCATTCAACTGGTCAACTGGGATTGGTCAACTGTCCGACTGGAGACATCAAACTGGTCAACTGGGATTGGTCAACTGTCCGACTGGAGTCATCAAACTGGTCAACTGGGAGCTGGTCAACTGTCCAACTGGAGTCATCGAACTGTTCAACTGGGAGTCGCTCAACTGTCCGACTGGAGTCATCAAACTTGTCAACTGGGATTGGTCAACTGTCCGACAGAGTCATTCAACTGGTCAACTGGGATTGGTCAACTGTCTGACTGGAGTCATCAAATTGATCAACTGGGAGTCGCTCTACTGTCCGACTGGAGTCATCATACTGGTCAACTGGGAGTCGCTCAGCTGTCCGACTGCAGTCATCATACTCGTCAACTGGGATCGGTCAACTGTCCGACTGGAGTCATCAAACTCGTCAACTGGGAGTCGCTCAACTGTCCGACTGGAGACATCAAAGTGGTCAACTGGGATTGGTCAACTGTTCGACTGGAGTCATCAAACACGTCAACTGGGATCGGTCAACTGTCCGACTGGAGTCATCAAACTCGTCAACTGGGATTGGTCAACTGTCCGACTGGAGTCATCAAACTGCTCAACTGGGATTGGTCAACTGTCCGACTGGAGTCATTAAACCCGTCAACTGGGAGTCGCTCAACTGCCCGACTGGAGTCATCAAACTGGTCAACTGGGATTGGTCAACTGTCCGACTGGAGTCATTCAACTGGTCAACTGGGATTGGACAACTGGCCGACTGGAGTCATCAAACTGGTCAACTGGGATTTGTCAACTGGCAGACTGGAGTCATTCAACTGGTCAACTGGCAGTTGCTCAACTGTCCGACTGGAGTCATCAAACTGGTCAACTGGGATTGGTCAACTGTCCGACTGGAGTCATCAAACTGGTCAACTGGGATTGGTCAACTGTCCGACTGGAGTCATTCAACTGGTCAACTGTGATTGGTCAACTGTCCGACTGGAGTTATTCAACTGGTGAACTGTGATTGGTCAACTGTCCGACAGGAGTTATTCAACTGGTCAACTGTGATTGGTCAACTGTCCGACTGGAGTCATCAAATTCGTCAACTGGGATTGGTCAACTGTCCGACTGGAGTCATTCAACTGGTCAACTGGGAGTCGCTCAACTGTCCGACTGGAGTCATCAAACTGGTCAACAGGGAGTCGGTCAACTGTCCGACTGGAGTCATCAAACTCGTCAACTGGGATTGGTCAACTGTCCGACTGGAGTCATCAAACTGGTCAACTGGGATTGGTCAACTGTCCGACTGGAGTCATTCAACTGGTCAAATGGGTGTCGCTCAACTGTGCGACTGAAGTTTTTCAACTGGTCAACTGGGGGCTGGTCAACTGTCCGACTGGAGTCATCGAACTGGTCAACTGGGAGCTGGTCAACTGTCCGACTGGAGTCATCAAACTGGTCAACTGGGATTGGTCAACTGTCCGACTGGAGTCATCGAACTGGTCAACTGGGAGCTGGTCAACTGTCCGACTGGAGTCATCAAACTGGTCAGCTGGGAGTCACTCAACTGTCCGACTGGAGTCATTCAACTGGTCAACTGGGATTGGTCAACTGTCCGACTGGAGTCATCGAACTGGTCAACTGGGAGCTGGTCAACTGTCCGACTGGAGTCATTCAACTGGTCAACTGGGAGGTGGTCAACTGTCAGACTGGAGTCATCAAACTGGTCAACTGTGATTGGTCAACTGTCTGACTGGAGTCATCAAACTGGTCAACTGGGATTGGTGAACTGTCCGACATGAGTCATCAAACTGGTCAACTGGGATTGGTCAACTGTCCGACTGGAGTCATCAAACTGGTCAACTGGCAGTCGCTCAACTGTCCGACTGGAGTCATCAAACTGGTCAACTGGGATTGGTCAACTGTCCGACTGGAGTCATCAAACTGGTCAACTGGGATTGGTCAAAAGTCCGACTGGAGTCATTCAACTGGTCAACTGTGATTGGTCAACTGTCCGACTGGAGTTATTCAACTGGTAAACTGTGATTGGTCAACTGTCTGACTGGAGTCATCAAACTGGTCAACTGGGATTGGTCAACTGTCCGACTGGAGTCATCAAACTGGTCAACTGGGAGCTGTTCAACTGTCCGACTGGAGTCATCAAACTGGTCAACTGGGAGTCGCTCAACTGTCCGACTGGAGTCATCAAACTGGTCAACTGGGAGCTGGTCAACTGTCCGACTGGAGTCATCAAACTGGTCAACTGGGATTGGTCAACTGTCCGACTGGAGTCATCGAACTGGTCAACTGGGAGCTGGTCAACTGTCCGACTGGAGTCATCAAACTGGTCAGCTGGGAGTCACTCAACTGTCCGACTGGAGTCATTCAACTGGTCAACTGGGATTGGTCAACTGTCCGACTGGAGTCATCGAACTGGTCATCTGGGAGCTGGTCAACTGTCTGACTGGAGTCATTCAACTGGTCAACTGGGAGTCGCTCAACTGTCCGACTGGAGTCATCATACTGGTCAACTGGGAGTCGCTCAACTGTCCTACTGGAGTCATCAAACTGGTCAACTGGGATTGGTCTACTGTCCGACTGGAGACATCAAACTGGTCAACTTGAATTGGTCAACTGTCCGACTGGAGTCATCAAACTGGTCAACTGGGAGGTGGTCAACTGTCAGACTGGAGTCATCAAACTGGTCAACTGTGATTGGTCAACTGTCTGACTGGAGTCATCAAACTGGTCAACTGGGATTGGTCAACTGTCCGATATGAGTCATCAAACTGGTCAACTGGGATTTGTCAACTGTCCGACTGGAGTCATCAAACTGGTCAACTGGGATTGGTCAACTGTCCGACTGGAGTCATTCAACTGGTCAACTGTGATTGGTCAACTGTCCGACTGGAGTTATTCAACTGGTCAACTGTGATTGGTCAACTGTCTGACTGGAGTCATCAAACTGGTCAACTGGGATTGGTCAACTGTCCGACTGGAGTCATCAAACTGGTCAACTGGGAGCTGTTCAACTGTCCGACTGGAGTCATCAAACTGGTCAACTGGGAGTCGCTCAACTGTCCGACTGGAGTCATCAAACTGGTCAACTGGGATTGGTCAACTGTCCGACTGGAGTCATCAAATTCGTCAACTGGGATTGGTCAACTGTCCAACTGGAGTCATCAAATTCGTCAACTGGGATTGGTCAACTGTCCGACTGGAGTCATCAAACTGGTGAACTGGGAGTGGCTCAACTGTCCGACTGGAGTCATCAAACTGGTCAACTGGAATTGGTCAACTGTCCGACTGGAGTCATCCAACTGGTCAACTGTGATTGGTCAACTGTCCGACAGGAGTTATTCAACTGGTCAACTGTGATTGGTCAACTGTCTGACTGGAGTCATCAAACTGGTCAACTGGGATTGGTCAACTGTCCGACTGGAGTCATCAAACTGTCAACTGAGAGCTGTTCAACTGTCCGACTGGAGTCATCAAACTGGTCAACTGGGAGTCGCTCAACTGTCCGACTGGAGTCATCAAACTGGTCAACTGGGATTGGTCAACTGTCCGACTGGAGTCATCAAACTGGTCAACTGGGATTGGTCAACTGTCCGACTGGAGTCATTCACCTGGTCAACTGGAATTGTTCAACTGTCCGACTGGAGTCATCAAACTCGTCAACTGGGATTGGTCAACTGTCCAACTGGAGTAATCAAACTGGTAAACTGGGATTGGTCAACTGTCCGACTGGAGTCATCGAACTGGTCAACTGGGAGTCGCTCAACTGTCCGACTGGAGTCATCAAACTGGTCTACAGAGAGTCGCTCAACTGTCCGACTGAAGACATCAAACTGGTCAACTGGGATTGGTCAACTGTCCGACTGGAGTCATTCAACTGGTCAACTGGGAGCTGGTCAACTGTCCGATTGGAGTCATCAAACTCGTCAACTGGGAGCTGGTCAACTGTCCGACTGGAGTCATCAAACTCGTCAACTGGGATTGGTCAACTGTCCGACAGGAGTCATCAAACTGGTCAACTTGGATTGGTCAACTGTCCGACTGGAGTCATCGAACTGGTCAACTGGGAGCTGGTCAACTGTGCGACTGGAGTCATCAAACTGGTTAACTGGGAGCTGGTCAACTGTCTGACTGGAGTCATTCAACTGGTCAACTGGGAGTCGCTCAACTGTCCGACTGGAGTCATCAAACTGGTCAACTGGGAGTCGCTCAACTGTCCGACTGGAGTCATTCAACTGGTCAACTGGGGGCTGGTCAACTGTCCGACTGGAGTCATCAAACTGGTCAACTGGGATTCGCTCAACTGTCCGACTGGAGTCATCAAACTGGTCAACTGGGATTGGTTAACTGTCCGACTCGAGTCATTCAACTGGTCAACAGGGATTGGTCAACTGTCCGACTGGAGTCATCAAACTGGTCAACTGGGAGCTGGTCAACTGTCCAACTGGAGTCATCGAACTGTTCAACTGGGTGTCGCTCAACTGTCCGACTCGAGTCATCAAACATGTCAACTGGGATTGGTCAACTGTCCGACAGAGTCATTCAACTGGTCAACTGGGATTGGTCAACTGTCTGACTGGAGTCATCAAATTGATCAACTGGGAGTCGCTCTACTGTCCGACTGGAGTCATCATACTGGTCAACTGGGAGTCGCTCAGCTGTCCGACTGCAGTCATCATACTCGTCAACTGGGATCGGTCAACTGTCCGACTGGAGTCATCAAACTCGTCAACTGGGAGTCGCTCAACTGTCCGACTGGAGACATCAAAGTGGTCAACTGGGATTGGTCAACTGTTCGACTGGAGTCATCAAACACATCAACTGGGATCGGTCAACTGTCCGACTGGAGTCATTCAACTGGTCAACTGGGATTGGTCAACTGTCCGACTGGAGTCATCAAACTGTTCAACTGGGATTGGTCAACTGTCCGACTGGAGTCATTAAACCCGTCAACTGGGAGTCGCTCAACTGCCCGACTGGAGTCATCAAACTGGTCAACTGGGATTGGTCAACTGTCCGACTGGAGTCATTCAACTGGTCAACTGGGATTGGACAACTGGCCGACTGGAGTCATCAAACTGGTCAACTGGGATTTGTCAACTGGCAGACTGGAGTCATTCAACTGGTCAACTGGCAGTTGCTCAACTGTCCGACTGGAGTCATCAAACTGGTCAACTGGGATTGGTCAACTGTCCGACTGGAGTCATCAAACTGGTCAACTGGGATTGGTCAACTGTCCGACTGGAGTCATTCAACTGGTCAACTGTGATTGGTCAACTGTCCGACTGGAGTTATTCAACTGGTGAACTGTGATTGGTCAACTGTCCGACAGGAGTTATTCAACTGGTCAACTGTGATTGGTCAACTGTCCGACTGGAGTCATCAAACTGGTCAACTGGGAGTGGCTCAACTGTCCGACTGGAGTCATCAAACTGGTCAACTGGGATTGGTCAACTGTCCGACTGGAGTCATCAAACTGGTCAACTGCGATTGGTCAACTGTCCGACAGGACTTATTCAACTGGTCAACTGTGATTGGTCAACTGTCTGACTGGAGTTATCAAACTGGTCAACTGGGATTGGTCAACTGTCCGACTGGAGTCATCAAACTGTCAACTGAGAGCTGTTCAACTGTCCGACTGGAGTCATCAAACTGGTCAACTGGGAGTCGCTCAACTGTCCGACTGGAGTCATCAAACTGGTCAACTGGGATTGGTCAACTGTCCGACTGGAGTCATCAAACTGGTCAACTGGGATTGGTCAACTGTCCGACTGGAGTCATTCACCTGGTCAACTGGAATTGGTCAACTGTCCGACTGGAGTCATCAAACTCGTCAACTGGGATTGGTCAACTGTCCAACTGGAGTAATCAAACTGGTCAACTGGGATTGGTCAACTGTCTGACTGGAGTCATTCAACTGGTCAACTGGGAGCTGGTCAACTGTCCGACTGGAGTCATCAAACTGGTCAACTGGGAGTCGCTCAACTGTCCGACTGGAGTCATCAAACTGGTTAACTGAGAGTCGCTCAACTGTCCGACTGGAGACATCAAACTGGTCAACTGGGATTGGTCAACTGTCCGACTGGAGTCATCAAACTGGTCTACTGGGAGCTGGTCAACTGTCTGACTGGAGTCATTCAACTGGTCAACTGGGAGTCGCACAACTGTCCGACTGGAGTCATTCAACTGGTCAACTGGGATTGGTCAACTGTCCGACTGGAGTCATCGAACTGGTCAACTGGGAGCTGGTCAACTGTCCGACTGGAGTCATCAAACTGGTCAACTGGGATTGGTCAACTGTCTGACTGGAGTCATCGAACTGGTCAACTGGGAGCTGGTCAACTGTCCGACTGGAGTCATCAAACTGGTCAGCTGGGAGTCACTCAACTGTCCGACTGGAGTCATTCAACTGGGCAACTGGGATTGGTCAACTGTCCGACTGGAGTCATCGAACTGGTCAACTGGGAGCTGGTCAACTGTCCGACTGGAGTCATCAAACTGGTCAACTGGGAGCTGGTCAACTGTCTGACTGGAGTCATTCAACTGGTCAACTGGGAGTCGCTCAACTGTCCGACTGGAGTCATCAAACTGGTCAACTGGGAGCTGGTCAACTGTCCGACTGGAGTCATCAAACTGTTCAACTGGGTGTCGCTCAACTGTCCGACTGGAGTCATCAAACTGGTCAACTGGGATTGGTCAACTGTCCGACAGGAGTCATTCAACTGGTCAACTGGGATTGGTCAACTGTCTGACTGGAGTCATCAAATTGATCAACTGGGAGTCGCTCTACTGTCCGACTGGAGTCATCATACTGGTCAACTGGGAGTCGCTCAGCTGTCCGACTGCAGTCATCAAACTCGTCAACTGGGATCGGTCAACTGTACGACTGGAGACATCAAACTGGTCAACTGGGATTGGTCAACTGTTCGACTGGAGTCATCAAACACGTCAACTGGGATTGGTCAACTGTCCGACTGGAGTCATCAAACTCGTCAACTGGGATTGGTCAACTGTCCGACTGGAGTCATTCAACTGGTCAACTGGGAGCTGGTCAACTGTCCGACTGGAGTCATCATTCTGGTCAACTGGGAGTCGCTCAACTGTCCGACTGGAGTCATCAAACTGGTCTACTGGGAGCTGGTTAATTGTCCGACTGGAGTCATCGAACTGGTTAACTGAGAGTCGCTCAACTGTCTGACTGGAGACATCAAACTGGTCAACTGGGATTGGTCAACTGTCCGACTGGAGTCATTCAACTGGTCAACTGGGAGCTGGTCAACTGTCCGATTGGAGTCATCAAACTCGTCAACTGGGAGCTGGTCAACTGTCTGACTGGAGTCATCAAACTCGTCAACTGGGATTGGTCAACTGTCTGACTGGAGTCATCAAACTCGTCAACTGGGATTGGTCAACTGTCTGACTGGAGTCATCAAACTCGTCAACTGGGAGCTGGTCAACTGTCCGACTGGAGTCATCAAACTCGTCACCTGGGAGTCGCTCAACTGTCCGACTGGAGTCATCAAACTCGTCAACTGGGATTGGTCAACTGTCCGACTAGAGTCATCAAACTGGTCAACTTGGATTGGTCAACTGTCCGACTGGAGTCATCGAACTGGTCAACTGGGAGCTGGTCAACTGTACGACTGGAGTCATGAAACTGGTCAACTGGGAGCTGGTCAACTGTCTGACTGGAGTCATTCAACTGGTCAACTGGGAGTCGCTCAACTGTCCGACTGGAGTCATCAAACTGGTCAACTGGGAGTCGCTCAACTGTCCGACTGGAGTCATTCAACTGGTCAACTGGGGGCTGGTCAACTGTCCAACTGGAGTCATCAAACTGTTCAACTGGGTGTCGCTCAACCGTCCGACTGGAGTCATCAAACTGGTCAACTGGGATTGGTCAACTGTCCGACAGGAGTCATTCAACTGGTCAACTGGGATTGGTCAACTGTCTGACTGGAGTCATCAAATTGATCAACTGGGAGTCGCTCCACTGTCCGACTGGAGTCATCATACTGGTCAACTGGGTGTCGCTCAGCTGTCCGACTGCAGTCATCAAACTCGTCAACTGGGATCGGTCAACTGTCCGACTGGAGTCATCAAACTCGTCAACTGGGAGTCGCTCAACTGTCCGACTGGAGACATCAAACTGGTCAACTGGGATTGGTCAACTGTTCGACTGGAGTCATCAAACACGTCAACTGGGATTGGTCAACTGTCCGACTGGAGTCATCAAAGTCGTCAACTGGGATTGGTCAACTGTCCGACTGGAGTCATCAAACTGGTCAACTGGGATTGGTCAACTGTCCGACTGGAGTCATGAAACTCGTCAACTGGGAGTCGCTCAACTGCCCGACTGGAGTCATCAAACTGGTCAACTGGGATTGGTCAACTGTCCGACTGGAGTCATTCAACTGGTCAACTGGGATTGGACAACTGGCCGACTGGAGTCATCAAACTGGTCAACTGGGATTGGTCAACTGTCCGACTGGAGTCATTCAACTGGTCAACTGGCAGTCGCTCAACTGTCCAACTGGAGTCATCAAACTGGTCAACAGGGAGTCGCTCAACTGTCCGACTGGAGTCATCAAACTCGTCAACTGGGATTGGTCAACTGTCCGACTGGAGTCATCAAACTGGTCAACTGGGTTTGGTCAACTGTCCAACTGGAGTCATTCAACTGGTCAACTGGGTGTCGCTCAACTGTGCGACTGAAGTTATTCAACTGGTCAACTGGGGGCTGGTCAACTGTCCGAATGGAGTCATCGAACTGGTCAACTGGGAGCTGGTCAACTGTCCGACTGGAGTCATCAAACTGGTCAACTGGGATTGGTCAACTGTCCGACTGGAGTCATCAAACTGGTCTACTGGGAGCTGGTCAACTGTCTGACTGGAGTCATTCAACTGGTCAACTGGGAGTCGCACAACTGTCCGACTGGAGTCATCAAACTGGTCAACTGGGAGTCGCTCAACTGTCCGACTGGAGTCATTCAACTGGTCAACTGGGGGCTGGTCAACTGTCCAACTGGAGTCATCAAACTGGTCAACTGGGATTGGTCAACTGTCCGACAGGAGTCATTCAACTGGTCAACTGGGATTGGTCAACTGTCTGACTGGAGTCATCAAATTGATCAACTGGGAGTCGCTCTACTGTCCGACTGGAGTCATCATACTAGTCAACTGGGAGTCGCTCAGCTGTCCGACTGCAGTCATCAAACTCGTCAACTGGGATCGGTCAACTGTCCGACTGGAGTCATCAAACTCGTCAACTGGGAGTCGCTCAACTGTTCGACTGGAGACATCAAACTGGTCAACTGGGATTGGTCAACTGTTCGACTGGAGTCATCAAACACGTCAACTGGGATTGGTCAACTGTCCGACTGGAGTCATCAAACTCGTCAACTGGGATTGGTCAACTGTCCGACTGGAGTCATCAAACTGGTCAACTGGGATTGGTCAACTGTCCGACTGGAGTCATGAAACTGGTCAACTGGGTGTCGCTCAACTGTGCGACTGAAGTTATTCAACTGGTCAACTGGGGGCTGGTCAACTGTCCGAATGGAGTCATCGAACTGGTCAACTTGGAGCTGGTCAACTGTCCGACTGGAGTCATCGAACTGGTCAACTGGGAGCTGGTCAACTGTCCGACTGGAGTCATCAAACTGGTCAGCTGGGAGTCACTCAACTGTCCGACTGGAGTCATTCAACTGGTCAACTGGGATTGGTCAACTGTCCGACTGGAGTCATCGAACTGGTCAACTGGGAGCTGGTCAACTGTCCGACTGGAGTCATCAAACTGGTCAGCTGGGAGTCACTCAACTGTCCGACTGGAGTCATTCAACTGGTCAACTGGGATTGGTCAACTGTCCGACTGGAGTCATCGAACTGGTCAACTGGGAGCTGGTCAACTGTCCGACTGGAGTCATCAAACTGGTCAACTGGGATTGGTCAACTGTCCGACTGGAGTCATCGAACTGGTCAACTGGGAGCTGGTCAACTGTCAGACTGGAGTCATCAAACTGGTCAGCTGGGAGTCACTCAACTGTCCGACTGGAGTCATTCAACTGGGCAACTGGGATTGGTCAACTGTCCGACTGGAGTCATCGAACTGGTCAACTGGGAGCTGGTCAACTGTCCGACTGGAGTCATTCAACTGGTCAACTGGGAGTCGCTCAACTGTCCGACTGGAGTCATCAAACTGGTCAACTGGGAGCTGGTCAACTGTCCAACTGGAGTCATCAAACTGTTCAACTGGGTGTCGCTCAACTGTCCGACTGGAGTCATCAAACTGGTCAACTGGGATTGGTCAACTGTCTGACTGGAGTCATCAAATTGATCAACTGGGAGTCGCTCTACTGTCCGACTGGAGTCATCATACTGGTCAACTGGGATTGGTCAACTGTTCGACTGGAGTCATCAAACTCGTCAACTGGGATCGGTCAACTGTCCGACTGGAGTCATCAAACTCGTCAACTGGGAGTCGCTCAACTGTACGACTGGAGACATCAAACTGGTCAACTGGGATTGGTCAACTGTTCGACTGGAGTCATCAAACACGTCAACTGGGATTGGTCAACTGTCCGACTGGAGTCATCAAACTCGTCAACTGGGATTGGTCAACTGTCCGACTGGAGTCATCAAACTGGTCAACTGGGATTGATCAACTGTCCGACTGGAGTCATTAAACTCGTCAACTGGGAGTCGCTCAACTGTGCCGACTGGAGTCATCAAACTGGTCAACTGGGATTGGTCAACCGTCCGACTGGAGTCATCAAACTGGTCAACTGGGATTGGTCAACTGTCCGACTGGAGTCATTCAACTGGTCAACTGGGAGCTGGTCAACTGTCCGACTGGAGTCATCATTCTGGTCAACTGGGAGTCGCTCAACTGTCCGACTGGAGTCATCAAACTCGTCAACTGGGATTGGTCAACTGTCCGACTGGAGTCATCAAACTCGTCACCTGGGAGTCGCTCAACTGTCCGACTGGAGTCATCAAACTCGTCAACTGTGATTGGTCAACTGTCCGACTAGAGTCATCAAACTGGTCAACTTGGATTGGTCAACTGTCCGACTGGAGTCATCGAACTGGTCAACTGGGAGCTGGTCAACTGTACGACTGGAGTCATGAAACTGGTCAACTGGGAGCTGGTCAACTGTCTGACTGGAGTCATTCAACTGGTCAACTGGGAGTCGCTCAACTGTCCGACTGGAGTCATCAAACTGGTCAACTGGGAGTCGCTCAACTGTCCGACTGGAGTCATTCAACTGGTCAACTGGGGGCTGGTCAACTGTCCAACTGGAGTCATCAAACTGGTCAACTGGGAGTCTCTCAACTGTGCGACTGGGGTCATCAAACTGGTCAGCTGGGAGTCACTCAACCGTCCGACTGGAGTCATCAAACTGGTCAACTGGGATTGGTCAACTGTCCGACAGGAGTCATTCAACTGGTCAACTGGGATTGGTCAACTGTCTGACTGGAGTCATCAAATTGATCAACTGGGAGTCGCTCTACTGTCCGACTGGAGTCATCATACTGGTCAACTGGGTGTCGCTCAGCTGTCCGACTGCAGTCATCAAACTCGTCAACTGGGATCGGTCAACTGTCCGACTGGAGTCATCAAACTCGTCAACTGGGAGTCGCTCAACTGTCCGACTGGAGACATCAAACTGGTCAACTGGGATTGGTCAACTGTTCGACTGGAGTCATCAAACACGTCAACTGGGATTGGTCAACTGTCCGACTGGAGTCATCAAAGTCGTCAACTGGGATTGGTCAACTGTCCGACTGGAGTCATCAAACTGGTCAACTGGGATTGGTCAACTGTCCGACTGGAGTCATGAAACTCGTCAACTGGGAGTCGCTCAACTGCCCGACTGGAGTCATCAAACTGGTCAACTGGGATTGGACAACTGGCCGACTGGAGTCATCAAACTGGTCAACTGGGATTGGTCAACTGTCCGACTGGAGTCATTCAACTGGTCAACTGGCAGTCGCTCAACTGTCCGACTGGAGTCATCAAACTGGTCAACAGGGAGTCGCTCAACTGTCCGACTGGAGTCATCAAACTCGTCAACTGGGATTGGTCAACTGTCCGACTGGAGTCATCAAACTGGTCAACTGGGATTGGTCAACTGTCCAACTGGAGTCATTCAACTGGTCAACTGGGTGTCGCTCAACTGTGCGACTGAAGTTATTCAACTGGTCAACTGGGGGCTGGTCAACTGTCCGAATGGAGTCATCGAACTGGTCAACTGGGAGCTGGTCAACTGTCCGACTGGAGTCATCAAACTGGTCAACTGGGATTGGTCAACTGTCCGACTGGAGTCATCGAACTGGTCAACTGGGAGCTGGTCAACTGTCCGACAGGAGTCATCAAACTGGTCAGCTGGGAGTCACTCAACTGTCCGACTGGAGTCATTCAACTGGTCAACTGGGATTGGTCAACTGTCCGACTGGAGTCATCGAACTGGTCAACTGGGAGCTGGTCAACTGTCCGACTGTAGTCATCAAACTGGTCAACTGGGAGCTGGTCAACTGTCCGACTGTAGTCATCAAACTGGTCAACTGGGAGCTGGTCAACTGTCGGACTGGAGTCATTCAACTGGTCAACAGGGTGTCGCTCAACTGTCCGACTGGAGTCATCAAACTGGTCAACTGGGAGTCGCTCAACTGTCCTACTGGAGTCATCAAACTGGTCAACTGGGATTGGTCAACTGTCCGACTGGAGACATCAAACTGGTCAACTTGCATTGGTCGACTGTCCGACTGGAGTCATCAAACTCGTCAACTGGGATTGGTCAACTGTCCGACTGGAGTCATCAAACTGGTCAACTGGGATTGGTCAACTGTCCGACTGGAGTCATTAAACTCGTCAACTGGGAGTCGCTCAACTGCCCGACTGGAGTCATCAAATTGGTCAACTGGGATTGGTCAACTGTCCGACTGGAGTCATTCAACTGGTCAACTGGGATTGGACAACTGGCCGACTGGAGTCATCAAACTGGTCAACTGGGATTGGTCAACTGTCCGACTGGAGTCATTCAACTGGTCAACTGGGAGTCGCTCAACTGTCCGACTGGAGTCATCAAACTGGTCAACAGGGAGTCGCTCAACTGTCCGACTGGAGTCATCAAACTCGTCAACTGGGATTGGTCAACTGTCCGACTGGAGTCATCAAACTGGTCAACTGGGATTGGTCAACTGTCCGACTGGAGTCATTCAACTGGTCAACTGGGTGTCGCTCAAATGTGCGACTGAAGTTATTCAACTGGTCAACTGGGGGCTGGTCAACTGTCCGACTGGAGTCATCGAACTGGTGAACTGTGAGCTGGTCAACTGTCCGACTGGAGTCATCAAACTGGTCAACTGGGATTGGTCAACTGTCCGACTGGAGTCATCGAACTGGTCAACTGGGAGCTGGTCAACTGTCCGACTGGAGTCATCAAACTGGTCAGCTGGGAGTCACTCAACTGTCTGACTGGAGTCATTCAACTGGGCAACTGGGATTGGTCAACTGTCCGACTGGAGTCATCGAACTGGTCAACTGGGAGCTGGTCAACTGTCCGACTGGAGTCATCAAACTGGTCAACTGGGAGCTGGTCAACTGTCTGACTGGAGTCATTCAACTGGTCAACTGGGAGTCGCTCAACTGTCCGACTGGAGTCATCAAACTGGTCAACTGGGATTGGTCAACTGTCCGACTGGAGACATCAAACTGGTCAACTGGGATTGGTCAACTGTCCGACTGGAGTCATCAAACTGGTCAACTGGGAGCTGGTCAACTGTCCAACTGGAGTCATCAAACTGTTCAACAGGGTGTCGCTCAACTGTCCGACTGGAGTCATCAAACTGGTCAACTGGGATAGGTCAACTGTCCGACAGGAGTCATTCAACTGGTCAACTGGGATTGGTCAACTGTCTGACTGGAGTCATCAAATTGATCAACTGGGAGTCGCTCTACTGTCCAACTGGAGTCATCATACTGGTCAACTGGGAGTCGCTCAGCTGTCCGACTGCAGTCATCAAACTCGTCAACTGGGATCGGTCAACTGTCCGACTGGAGTCATCAAACTCGTCAACTGGGAGTCGCTCAACTGTACGACTGGAGACATCAAACTGGTCAACTGGGATTGGTCAACTGTTCGACTGGAGTCATCAAACACGTCAACTGGGATTGGTCAACTGTCCAACTGGAGTCATCAAACTCGTCAACTGGGATTGGTCAACTGTCCGACTGGAGTCATCAAACTGGTCAACTGGGATTGATCAACTGTCCGACTGGAGTCATTAAACTCGTCAACTGGGAGTCGCTCAACTGCCCGACTGGAGTCATCAAACTGGTCAACTGGGATTGGTCAACTGTCCGACTGGAGTCATTCAACTGGTCAACTGGGATTGGACAACTGGCCGACTGGTGTCATCAAACTGGTCAACTGGGATTGGTCATCTGTCCGACTGGAGTCATTCAACTGGTCAACTGGGAGTCGCTCAACTGTCCGACTGGAGTCATCAAACTGGTCAACTGGGATTGGTCAACTGTCCGACTGGAGTCATTCAACTGGTCAACTGGGTGTCGCTCAACTGTGCAACTGAAGTTATTCAACTGGTCAACTGGGGGCTGGTCAACTGTCCGACTGGAGTCATCGAACTGGTCAACTGGGAGCTGGTCAACTGTCCGACTGGAGTCATCAAACTGGTCAACTGGGATTGGTCAACTGTCCGACTGGAGTCATCGAACTGGTCAACTGGGATTGGTCAATTGTCCGACTGGAGTCATCGAACTGGTCAACTGGGAGCTGGGCAACTGTCCGACTGGAGTCATCAAACTGGTCACATGGGAGCTGGTCAACTGTCTGACTGGAGTCATTCAACTGGTCAACTGGGAGTGGCTCAACTGTCCGACTGGAGTCATCAAACTGGTCAACTGGGAGTCGCTCAACTGTCCTACTGGAGTCATCAAACTGGTCAACTGGGATTGGTCAACTGTCCGACTGGAGACATCAAACTGGTCAACTTGGATTGGTCAACTGTCCGACTGGAGTCATCAAACTCGTCAACTGGGATCGGTCAACTGTCCGACTGGAGTCATCAAACTGGTCAACTGGGATTGGTCAACTGTCCGACTGGAGTCATTAAACTCGTCAACTGGGAGGTGGTCAACTGTCAGACTGGAGTCATCAAACTGGTCAACTGTGATTGGTCAACTGTCTGACTGGAGTCATCAAACTGGTCAACTGGGATTGGTCAACTGTCCGACTGGAGTCATCAAACTGGTCAACTGGGATTGGTCAACTGTCCGACTGGAGTCATCAAACTGGTCAACTGGCAGTCGCTCAACTGTCCGACTGGAGTCATCAAACTGGTCAACTGGGATTGGTCAACTGTCCGACTGGAGTCATCAAACTGGTCAACTGGGATTGGTCAACTGTCCGACTGGAGTCATTCAACTGGTCAACTGTGATTGGTCAACTGTCCGACTGGAGTTATTCAACTGGTCAACTGTGATTGGTCAACTGTCTGACTGGAGTCATCAAACTGGTCAACTGGGATTGGTCAACTGTCCGACTGGAGTCATCAAACTGGTCAACTGGGAGCTGTTCAACTGTCCGACTGGAGTCATCAAACTGGTCAACTGGGAGTCGCTCAACTGTCCGACTGGAGTCATCAAACAGGTCAACTGGGATTGGTCAACTGTCCGACTGGAGTCATCAAACCCGTCAACTGGGATTGATCAACTGTCCGACTGGAGTCATCAAACTGGTCAACTGGGATTTGTCAACTGTCCGACTGGAGTCATTCAACTGGTCAACTGGGATTGGTCAACTGTCCGACTGGAGTCATCAAACTCGTCAACTGTGAGCTGGTCAACTGTCTGACTGGAGTCATCAAACTCGTCAACTGGGATTGGTCAACTGTCCGACTGGAGTCATCAAAATCGTCAACTGGGAGTCGCTCAACTGTCCGACTGGAGTCATCAAACTCGTCAACTGGGATTGGTCAACTGTCCGACTGGAGTCATCAAACTCGTCAACTGGGATTGGTCAACTGTCCGACTGGAGTCATCAAAATCGTCAACTGGGAGTCGCTCAACTGTCCGACTGGAGTCATCAAACTCGTCAACTGGGATTGGTCAACTGTCCGACTGGAGTCATCAAACTCGTCAACTTGGATTGGTCAACTGTCCGACTGGAGTCATTCAACTGGTCAACTGGGAGCTGGTCAACTGTCCGACTGAAGTCATCAAACTGGTCAACAGGGAGTCGCTCAACTATCCGATTGGAGTCATCAAACTGGTCAACTTGGATTGGTCAACTGTCCGACTGGAGTCATCGAACTGGTCAACTGCGAGCTGGTCAACTGTCCGACTGGAGTCATCAAACTGGTCAACTGGGAGCTGGTCAACTGTCTGACTGGAGTCATTCAACTGGTCAACTGGGAGTCGCTCAACTGTCCGACTGGAGTCATCAAACTGGTCAACTGGGAGTCGCTCAACTGTCCGACTGGAGTCATTCAACTGGTCAACAGGAGGCTGGTCAACTGTCCGACTGGAGTCATCAAACTGGTCAACTGGGAGTCGCTCAACTGTCCGACTGGAGTCATCAAACTGGTCAACTGGGATTGGTCGACTGTCCGACTGGAGTCATTCAACTGGTCAACTGGGATTGGTCAACTGTCCGACTGGAGTCATCAAACTGGTCAACTGGGAGCTGGTCAACTGTCCGACTGGAGTCATCAAAGTGGTCAACTGGGTGTCGCTCAACTGTCCAACTGGAGTCATCAAACTGGTCAACTGGGATTGGTCAACTGTCCGACAGGAGTCCTTCAACTGGTCAACTGGGATTGGTCAACTGTCCGACTGGAGTCATCAAACTGGTCAACTGGGATTGGTCAACTGTCCGACTGGAGTCATCAAACTGGTCAACTGGCAGTCGCTCAACTGTCCGACTGGAGTCATCAAACTGGTCAACTGGGATTGGTCAACTGTCCGACTGGAGTCATCAAACTGGTCAACTGGGATTGGTCAACTGTCCGACTGGAGTCATTCAACTGGTCAACTGTGATTGGTCAACTGTCCGACTGGAGTTATTCAACTGGTCAACTGTGATTGGTCAACTGTCTGACTGGAGTCATCAAACTGGTCAACTGGGATTGGTCAACTGTCCGACTGGAGTCATCAAACTGGTCAACTGGGAGCTGTTCAACTGTCCGACTGGAGTCATCAAACTGGTCAACTGGGAGTCGCTCAACTGTCCGACTGGAGTCATCAAACTCGTCAACTGGAATTGATCAACTGTCCGACTGGAGTCATTCAACTGGTCAACTGGGATTGGTCAACTGTCCGACTGGAGTCATCAAACTCGTCAACTGGGATTGGTCAACTCTCCGACTGGAGTCATCAAACTGGTCAACTAGGATTGGTCAACTGTCCGACTGGAGTCATCAAACTGGTCAACTGAGATTGGTCAACTGTCCGACTGGAGTCATTCAACTGGTCAACTGTGATTGGTGAACTGTCCGACTGGAGTTATTCAACTGGTCAACTGTGATTTGTCAACTGTCTGACTGGAGTCATCAAACTGGTCAACTGGGATTGGTCAACTGTCCGACTGGAGTCATTCAACTGGTCAACTGGGTGTCGCTCAACTGTGCGACTGAAGTTATTCAACTGGTCAACTGGGTGCAGGTCAACTGTCCGATTGGAGTCATCGAACTGGTCAACTGGGAGCTGGTCAACTGTCCAACTGGAGTCATCGAACTGGTCAACAGGGAGTCTCTCAACTGTGCGACTGGGGTCATCAAACTGGTCAGCTGGGAGTCACTCAACTGTCCGACTGGAGTCATTCAACTGGTCAACTGGGATTGGTCAACTCTCTGACTGGAGACATCAAACTGGTCAACTGGGAGTCTCTCAACTGTCCGACTGGAGTCATCAAACTGGTCAACTGGGAGTCGCTCAACTGTCCGACTGGAGTCATCAAACAGGTCAACTGGGATTGGTCAACTGTCCGACTGGAGTCATCAAACCCGTCAACTGGGATTGATCAACTGTCCGACTGGAGTCATCAAACTGGTCAACTGGGATTTGTCAACTGTCCGACTGGAGTCATTCAACTGGTCAACTGGGATTGGTCAACTGTCCGACTGGAGTCATCAAACTCGTCAACTGAGAGCTGGTCAACTGTCTGACTGGAGTCATCAAACTCGTCAACTGGGATTGGTCAACTGTCCGACTGGAGTCATCAAAATCGTCAACTGGGAGTCGCTCAACTGTCCGACTGGAGTCATCAAACTCGTCAACTGGGATTGGTCAACTGTCCGACTGGAGTCATCAAACTCGTCAACTGGGATTGGTCAACTGTCCGACTGGAGTCATCAAAATCGTCAACTGGGAGTCGCTCAACTGTCCGACTGGAGTCATCAAACTCGTCAACTGGGATTGGTCAACTGTCCGACTGGAGTCATCAAACTCGTCAACTTGGATTGGTCAACTGTCCGACTGGAGTCATTCAACTGGTCAACTGGGAGCTGGTCAACTGTCCGACTGAAGTCATCAAACTGGTCAACAGGGAGTCGCTCAACTATCCGATTGGAGTCATCAAACTGGTCAACTTGGATTGGTCAACTGTCCGACTGGAGTCATCGAACTGGTCAACTGCGAGCTGGTCAACTGTCCGACTGGAGTCATCAAACTGGTCAACTGGGAGCTGGTCAACTGTCTGACTGGAGTCATTCAACTGGTCAACTGGGAGTCGCTCAACTGTCCGACTGGAGTCATCAAACTGGTCAACTGGGAGTCGCTCAACTGTCCGACTGGAGTCATTCAACTGGTCAACAGGGGGCTGGTCAACTGTCCGACTGGAGTCATCAAACTGGTCAACTGGGAGTCGCTCAACTGTCCGACTGGAGTCATCAAACTGGTCAACTGGGATTGGTCGACTGTCCGACTGGAGTCATTCAACTGGTCAACTGGGATTGGTCAACTGTCCGACTGGAGTCATCAAACTGGTCAACTGGGAGCTGGTCAACTCTCCGACTGGAGTCATCAAAGTGGTCAACTGGGTGTCGCTCAACTGTCCAACTGGAGTCATCAAACTGGTCAACTGGGATTGGTCAACTGTCCGACAGGAGTCCTTCCACTGGTCAACTGGGATTGGTCAACTGTCCGACTGGAGTCATCAAACTGGTCAACTGGGATTGGTCAACTGTCCGACTGGAGTCATCAAACTGGTCAACTGGCAGTCGCTCAACTGTCCGACTGGAGTCATCAAACTGGTCAACTGGGATTGGTCAACTGTCCGACTGGAGTCATCAAACTGGTCAACTGGGATTGGTCAACTGTCCGACTGGAGTCATTCAACTGGTCAACTGTGATTGGTCAACTGTCCGACTGGAGTTATTCAACTGGTCAACTGTGATTGGTCAACTGTCTGACTGGAGTCATCAAACTGGTCAACTGGGATTGGTCAACTGTCCGACTGGAGTCATCAAACTGGTCAACTGGGAGCTGTTCAACTGTCCGACTGGAGTCATCAAACTGGTCAACTGGGAGTCGCTCAACTGTCCGACTGGAGTCATCAAACTCGTCAACTGGAATTGATCAACTGTCCGACTGGAGTCATTCAACTGGTCAACTGGGATTGGTCAACTGTCCGACTGGAGTCATCAAACTCGTCAACTGGGATTGGTCAACTCTCCGACTGGAGTCATCAAACTGGTCAACTAGGATTGGTCAACTGTCCGACTGGAGTCATCAAACTGGTCAACTGAGATTGGTCAACTGTCCGACTGGAGTCATTCAACTGGTCAACTGGGATTGGTGAACTGTCCGACTGGAGTTATTCAACTGGTCAACTGTGATTTGTCAACTGTCTGACTGGAGTCATCAAACTGGTCAACTGGGATTGGTCAACTGTCCGACTGGAGTCATTCAACTGGTCAACTGGGTGTCGCTCAACTGTGCGACTGAAGTTATTCAACTGGTCAACTGGGTGCTGGTCAACTGTCCGATTGGAGTCATCGAACTGGTCAACTGTGATTTGTCAACTGTCTGACTGGAGTCATCGAACTGGTCAACTGGGAGCTGGTCAACTGTCCAACTGGAGTCATCGAACTGGTCAACTGGGAGTCTCTCAACTGTGCGACTGGGGTCATCAAACTGGTCAGCTGGGAGTCACTCAACTGTCCGACTGGAGTCATTCAACTGGTCAACTGGGATTGGTCAACTCTCTGACTGGAGACATCAAACTGGTCAACTGGTAGTCTCTCAACTGTCCGACTGGAGTCATCGAACTGGTCAACTGGGAGCTGGTCAACTGTCCGACTGGAGTCATCGAACTGGTCAACTGAGAGTCGCTCAACTGTCCGACTGGAGACATCAAACTGGTCAACTGGGATTGGTCAACTGTCCGACTGGAGTCATTCAACTGGTCAACTGGGAGCTGGTCAACTGTCCGATTGGAGTCATCAAACTCGTCAACTGGGATTGGTCAACTGTCCGCCTGGAGTCATCAAACTCGTCAACTGGGAGTTGCTCAACTGTCCGACTGGAGTCATCAAACTCGTCAACTGGGATTGGTCAACTGTCCGACTGGAGTCATCAAACTGGTCAACTTGGATTGGTCAACTGTCCGACTGGTGTCATCAAACTGGTCAACTGGGAGCTCGTCAACTGTCTGACTGGAGTCATTCAACTGGTCAACTGGGGGCTGGTCAACTGTCCGACTGGAGTCATCAAACTGGTCAACTGGGAGTCGCTCAACTGTCCGACTGGAGTCATCAAACTCGTCAACTGGAATTGATCAACTGTCCGACTGGAGTCATTCAACTGGTCAACTGGGATTGGTCAACTGTCCGACTGGAGTCATTCAACTGGTGAACTGGGATTGGTGAACTGTCCGACTGGAGTTATTCAACTGGTCAACTGTGATTTGTCAACTGTCTGACTGGAGTCATCAAACTGGTCAACTGGGATTGCTCAACTGTCCGACAGGAGTCATCGAACTGGTCAACTGGGAGTCTCTCAACTGTGCGACTGGGGTCATCAAACTGGTCAGCTGGGAGTCACTCAACTGTCCGACTGGAGTCATTCAACTGGTCAACTGGGATTGGTCAACTCTCTTACTGGAGACATCAAACTGGTCAACTGGGAGTCTCTCAACTGTCCGACTGGAGTCATCGAACTGGTCAACTGGGAGCTGGTCAACTGTCCGACTGGAGTCATTCAACTGGTCAACTGGGAGTCTCTCAACTGTCCGACTGGAGTCATCGAACTGGTCAACTGAGAGTCGCTCAACTGTCCGACTGGAGACATCAAACTGGTCAACTGGGATTGGTCAACTGTCCGACTGGAGTCATTCAACTGGTCAACTGGGAGCTGGTCAACTGTCCGATTGGAGTCATCAAACTCGTCAACTGGGAGCTGGTCAAGTGTCTGACTGGAGTCATCAAACTCGTCAACTGGGATTGGTCAACTGTCCGACTGGAGTCATCAAACTCGTCAACTGGGAGTTGCTCAACTGTCCGACTGGAGTCATCAAACTCGTCAACTGGGATTGGTCAACTGTCCGACTGGAGTCATCAAACTGGTCAACTTGGATTGGTCAACTGTCCGACTGGAGTCATCGAACTGGTCAACTGGGAGCTGGACAACTGTCCGACTGGTGTCATCAAACTGGTCAACTGGGAGCTGGTCAACTGTCTGACTGGAGTCATTCAACTGGTCAACTGGGAGTCGCTCAACTGTCCGACTGGAGTCATCAAACTGGTCAACTGGGAGTCGCTCAACTGTCCGACTGGAGTAATCAAACTGGTCAACTGGGATTGGTCAACTGTCCGACTGGAGTCATTCAACTGGTCAACTGGGATTGGTCAACTGTCTGACTGGAGACATCAAACTGGTCAACTGGGATTGGTCAACTGTCCGACTGGAGTCATCAAACTGGTCAACTGGGTGTCGCTCAACTGTCCGACTGGAGTCATCAAACTGGTCAACTGGGATTGGTGAACTGTCCGACTGGAGTTATTCAACTGGTCAACTGGGATTGGTCAACTGTCCGACTGGAGTCATCGAACTGGTCAACTGGGATTGGTGAACTGTCCGACTGGAGTTATTCAACTGGTCAACTGTGATTTGTCAACTGTCTGACTGGAGTCATCAAACTGGTCAACTGGGATTGGTCAACTGTCCTGCTGGAGTCATTCAACTGGTCAACTGGGTGTCGCTCAACTGTGCGACTGAAGTTATTCAACTGGGTGCTGGTCAACTGTCCGATTGGAGTCATCGAACTGGTCAACTGGGAGCTGGTCAACTGTCCAACTGGAGTCATCGAACTGGTCAACTGGGATTGGTCAACTGTCCAACTGGAGTCATCAAACTGGTCAACTGGGATTGGTCAACTGTCCGACTGGAGTCATTCAACTGGTCAACTGGGATTGGTCAACTGTCTGACTGGAGACATCAAACTGGTCAACTGGGATTGGTCAACTGTCCGACTGGAGTCATCAAACTGGTCAACTGGGAGCTGGTCAACTGTCCGACTGGAGTCATCAAACTGGTCAACTGGGATTGGTCAACTGTCCGACAGGAGTCATTCAACTGGTCAACTGGGATTGGTCAACTGTCTGACTGGAGTCATCAAATTGATCAATTGGGAGTCGCTCTACTGTCCGACTGGAGTCATCATACTGGTCAACTGGGAGTCGCTCAGCTGTCCGACTGCAGTCATCAAACTCGTCAACTGGGATCGGTCAACTGTCCGACTGGAGTCATCAAACTCGTCAACTGGGAGTCGCTCAACTGTCCGACTGGAGACATCAAACTGGTCAACTGGGATTGGTCAACTGTTCGACTGGAGTCATCAAACACGTCAACTTTGATTGGTCAACTGTCCGACTGGAGTCATCGAACTGGTCAACTGGGAGCTGGTCAACTGTCCGACTGGAGTCATCAAACTGGTCAACTGGGAGCTGGTCAACTGTCTGACTGGAGTCATTAAACTGGTCAACTGGGAGTCGCTCAACTGTCCGACTGGAGTCATCAAACTGGTCAACTGGGAGTCGCTCAACTGTCCTACTGGAGTCATCAAACTGGTCAACAGGGATTGGTCAACTGTCCGACTGGAGTCATCAAACTGGTCAACTGGGAGCTGTTCAACTGTCCGACTGGAGTCATCAAACTGGTCAACCGGGAGTCGCTCAACTGTCCGACTGGAGTCATCAAACTGGTCAACTGGGATTGGTCAACTGTCCGACTGGAGTCATCAAACCCGTCAACTGGGATTGATCAACTGTCCGACTGGAGTCATCAACTGGTCAACTGGGATTGGTCAACTGTCCGACTGGAGTCATCAAACTCGTCAACTGGGAGCTGGTCAACTGTCTGACTGGAGTCATCAAACTCGTCAACTGGGATTGGTCAACTGTCCGACAGGAGTCATCAAAATCGTCAACTGGGAGTCGCTCAACTGTCCGACTGGAGTCATCAAACTCGTCAACTGGGAGTGGTCAACTGTCTGACTGGAGTCATCAAACTGGTCAACTGGGATTGGTCAACTGTCCGACTGGAGTCATCAAACTGGTCAACTGGGAGCTGTTCAACTGTCCGACTGGAGTCATCAAACTGGTCAACTGGGAGTCGCTCAACTGTCCGACTGGAGTCATCAAACTCGTCAACTGGAATTGATCAACTGTCCGACTGCAGTCATCAAAATGGTCAACTGGGATTGGTCAACTGTCCGACTGGAGTCATCAAACTCGTCAACTTGGATTGGTCAACTGTCCGACTGGAGTCATTCAACTGGTCAACTGGGAGCTGGTCAACTGTCCGACTGAAGTCATCAAACTGGTCAACAGGGAGTCGCTCAACTATCCGATTGGAGTCATCAAACTGGTCAACTTGGATTGGTCAACTGTCCGACAGGAGTCATCGAACTGGTCAACTGCGAGCTGGTCAACTGTCCGACTGGAGTCATCAAACTGGTCAACTGGGAGCTGGTCAACTGTCTGACTGGAGTCATTCAACTGGTCAACTGGGAGTCGCTCAACTGTCCGACTGGAGTCATCAAACTGGTCAACTGGGAGTCGCTCAACTGTCCGACTGGAGTCATTCAACTGGTCAACAGGGGGCTGGTCAACTGTCCGACTGGAGTCATCAAACTGGTCAACTGGGAGTCGCTCAACTGTCCGACTGGAGTCGTCAAACTGGTCAACTGGGATTGGTCAACTGTCCGACTGGAGTCATTCAACTGGTCAACTGGGATTGGTCAACTGTCCGACTGGAGTCATCAAACTGGTCAACTGGGAGCTGGTCAACTGTCCGACTGGAGTCATCAAAGTGGTCAACTGGGTGTCGCTCAACTGTCCAACTGGAGTCATCAAACTGGTCAACTGGGATTGGTCAACTGTCCGACAGGAGTCCTTCAACTGGTCAACTGGGATTGGTCAACTGTCCGACTGGAGTCAACAAACTGGTCAACTGGCAGTCGCTCAACTCTCCGACTGGAGTCATCAAACTGGTCAACTGGGATTGGTCAACTGTCCGACTGGAGTCATCAAACTGGTCAACTGGGATTGGTCAACTGTCCGACTGGAGTCATTCAACTGGTCAACTGTGATTGGTCAACTGTCCGACTGGAGTTATTCAACTGGTCAATTGTGATTGGTCAACTGTCTGACTGGAGTCATCAAACTGGTCAACTGAGATTGGTCAACTGTCCGACTGGAGTCATTCAACTGGTCAACTGGGATTGGTGAACTGTCCGACTGGAGTTATTCAACTGGTCAACTGGGAGCTGTTCAACTGTCCGACTGGAGTCATCAAACTGGTCAACTGGGAGTCGCTCAACTGTCCGACTGGAGTCATCAAACTCGTCAACTGGAATTGATCAACTGTCCGACTGCAGTCATCAAAATGGTCAACTGGGATTGGTCAACTGTCCGACTGGAGTCATCAAACTCGTCAACTTGGATTGGTCAACTGTCCGACTGGAGTCATTCAACTGGTCAACTGGGAGCTGGTCAACTGTCCGACTGAAGTCATCAAACTGGTCAACAGGGAGTCGCTCAACTATCCGATTGGAGTCATCAAACTGGTCAACTTGGATTGGTCAACTGTCCGACAGGAGTCATCGAACTGGTCAACTGCGAGCTGGTCAACTGTCCGACTGGAGTCATCAAACTGGTCAACTGGGAGCTGGTCAACTGTCTGACTGGAGTCATTCAACTGGTCAACTGGGAGTCGCTCAACTGTCCGACTGGAGTCATCAAACTGGTCAACTGGGAGTCGCTCAACTGTCCGACTGGAGTCATTCAACTGGTCAACAGGGGGCTGGTCAACTGTCCGACTGGAGTCATCAAACTGGTCAACTGGGAGTCGCTCAACTGTCCGACTGGAGTCATCAATCTGGTCAACTGGGATTGGTCAACTGTCCGACTGGAGTCATTCAACTGGTCAACTGGGATTGGTCAACTGTCCGACTGGAGTCATCAAACTGGTCAACTGGGAGCTGGTCAACTGTCCGACTGGAGTCATCAAACTGGTCAACTGGCAGTCGCTCAACTCTCCGACTGGAGTCATCAAACTGGTCAACTGGGATTGGTCAACTGTCCGACTGGAGTCATCAAACTGGTCAACTGGGATTGGTCAACTGTCCGACTGGAGTCATTCAACTGGTCAACTGTGATTGGTCAACTGTCCGACTGGAGTTATTCAACTGGTCAATTGTGATTGGTCAACTGTCTGACTGGAGTCATCAAACTGGTCAACTGGGATTGGTCAACTGTCCGACTGGAGTCATCAAACTGGTCAACTGGGAGCTGTTCAACTGTCCGACTGGAGTCATCAAACTGGTCAACTGGGAGTCGCTCAACTGTCCGACTGGAGTCATCAAACTCGTCAACTGGAATTGATCAACTGTCCGACTGCAGTCATCAAAATGGTCAACTGGGATTGGTCAACTGTCCGACTGGAGTCATTCAACTGGTCAACTGGGATTGGTCAACTGTCCGACTGGAGTCATCAAACTCGTCAACTGGGATTGGTCAACTCTCCGACTGGAGTCATCAAACTGGTCAACTAGGATTGGTCAACTGTCCGACTGGAGTCATCAAACTGGTCAACTGAGATTGGTCAACTGTCCGACTGGAGTCATTCAACTGGTCAACTGGGATTGGTGAACTGTCCGACTGGAGTTATTCAACTGGTCAACTGTGATTTGTCAACTGTCTGACTGGAGTCATCAAACTGGTCAACTGGGATTGGTCAACTGTCCGACTGGAGTCATTCAACTGGTCAACTGGGTGTCGCTCAACTGTGCGACTGAAGTTATTCAACTGGTCAACTGGGTGCTGGTCAACTGTCCAACTGGAGTCATCGAACTGGTCAACTGGGAGTCTCTCAACTGTGCGAGTGGGGTCATCAGACTGGTCAGCTGGGAGTCACTCAACTGTCCGACTGGAGTCATTCAACTGGTCAACTGGGATTGGTCAACTGTCTGACTGGAGACATCAAACTGGTCAACTGAGAGTCGCTCAACTGTCCGACTGGAGACATCAAACTGGTCAACTGGGATTGGTCAACTGTCCGACTGGAGTCATTCAACTGGTCAACGGGGAGCTGGTCAACTGTCCGATTGGAGTCATCAAACTCGTCAACTGGGAGCTGGTCAAGTGTCTGACTTGAGTCATCAAACTCGTCAACTGGGATTGGTCAACTGTCCGACTGGAGTCATCAAACTCGTCAACTGGGAGTTGCTCAACTGTCCGACTGGAGTCATCAAACTCGTCAACTGGGATTGGTCAACTGTCCGATTTGAGTCATCAAACTGGTCAACTTGGATTGGTCAACTGTCCGACTGGAGTCATCGAACTGGTCAACTGGGAGCTGGACAACTGTCCGACTGGAGTCATTCAACTGGTCAACTGGGAGTCGCTCAACTGTCCGACTGGAGTCATCAAACTGGTCAACTGGGAGTCGCTCAACTGCCCGACTGGAGTCATTCAACTGGTCAACTGGGGGCTGGTCAACTGTCCGACTGGAGTCATCAAACTGGTCAACTGGGAGTCGCTCAACTGTCCGACTGGAGTCATCAAACTGGTCAACTGGGATTGGTCAACTGTCCGACTGGAGTCATTCAACTGGTCAACTGGGATTGGTCAACTGTTCGACTGGAGTCATCAAACACGTCAACTTTGATTGGTCAACTGTCCGACTGGAGTCATCGAACTGGTCACCTGGGAGCTGGTCAACTGTCCGACTGGAGTCACCAAACTGGTCAACTGGGAGCTGGTCAACTGTCTGACTGGAGTCATTAAACTGGTCAACTGGGAGTCGCTCAACTGTCCGACTGGAGTCATCAAACTGGTCAACTGGGAGTCGCTCAACTGTCCTACTGGAGTCATCAAACTGGTCAACTGGGATTGGTCAACTGTCCGACTGGAGTCATCAAACTGGTCAACTGGGAGCTGTTCAACTGTCCGACTGGAGTCATCAAACTGGTCAACTGGGAGTCGCTCAACTGTCCGACTGGAGTCATCAAACTGGTCAACTGGGATTGGTCAACTGTCCGACTGGAGTCATCAAACCCGTCAACTGGGATTGATCAACTGTCCGACTGGAGTCATCAAACTGGTCAACTGGGATTGGTCAACTGTCCGACTGGAGTCATTCAACTGGTCAACTGGGATTGGTCAACTGTCCGACTGGAGTCATCAAACTCGTCAACTGGGAGCTGGTCAACTGTCTGACTGGAGTCATCAAACTCGTCAACTGGGATTGGTCAACTGTCCGACTGGAGTCATCAAAATCGTCAACTGGGAGTCGCTCAACTGTCCGACTGGAGTCATCAAACTCGTCAACTGGGATTGGTCAACTGTCCGACTGGAGTCATCAAACTCGTCAACTTGGATTGGTCAACTGTCCGACTGGAGTCATTCAACTGGTCAACTGGGTGCTGGTCAACTGTCCGACTGGAGTTATTCAACTGGTCAACTGTGATTGGTCAACTGTCTGACTGGAGTCATCAAACTGGTCAACTGGGATTGGTCAACTGTCCGACTGGAGTCATCAAACTGGTCAACTGGGAGCTGTTCAACTGTCCGACTGGAGTCATCAAACTGGTCAACTGGGAGTCGCTCAACTGTCCGACTGGAGTCATCAAACCCGTCAACTGGAATTGATCAACTGTCCGACTGCAGTCATCAAAATGGTCAACTGGGATTGGTCAACTGTCCGACTGGAGTCATCAAACTCGTCAACTTGGATTGGTCAACTGTCCGACTGGAGTCATTCAACTGGTCAACTGGGAGCTGGTCATCTGTCCGACTGAAGTCATCAAACTGGTCAACAGGGAGTCGCTCAACTATCCGATTGGAGTCATCAAACTGGTCAACTTGGATTGGTCAACTGTCCGACAGGAGTCATCGAACTGGTCAACTGCGAGCTGGTCAACTGTCCGACTGGAGTCATCAAACTGGTCAACTGGGAGCTGGTCAACTGTCTGACTGGAGTCATTCAACTGGTCAACTGGGAGTCGCTCAACTGTCCGACTGGAGTCATCAAACTGGTCAACTGGGAGTCGCTCAACTGTCCGACTGGAGTCATTCAACTGGTCAACAGGGGGCTGGTCAACTGTCCGACTGGAGTCATCAAACTGGTCAACTGGGAGTCGCTCAACTGTCCGACTGGAGTCATCAAACTGGTCAACTGGGATTGGTCAACTGTCCGACTGGAGTCATTCAACTGGTCAACTGGGATTGGTCAACTGTCCGACTGGAGTCATCAAACTGGTCAACTGGGAGCTGGTCAACTGTCCGACTGGAGTCATCAAAGTGGTCAACTGGGTGTCGCTCAACTGTCCAACTGGAGTCATCAAACTGGTCAACTGGGATTGGTCAACTGTCCGACAGGAGTCCTTCAACTGGTCAACTGGGATTGGTCAACTGTCCGACTGGAGTCATCAAACTGGTCAACTGGGAGCTGGTCAACTGTCCGACTGGAGTCATCAAAGTGGTCAACTGGGTGTCGCTCAACTGTCCAACTGGCGTCATCAAACTGGTCAACTGGGATTGGTCAACTGTCCGACTGGAGTCATCAAACTGGTCAACTGGGATTGGTCAACTGTCCGACTGGAGTCATCAAACTGGTCAACTGGGATTGGTCAACTGTCCGACTGGAGTCATTCAACTGGTCAACTGTGATTGGTCAACTGTCCGACTGGAGTTATTCAACTGGTCAATTGTGATTGGTCAACTGTATGACTGGAGTCATCAAACTGGTCAACTGGGATTGGTCAACTGTCCGACTGGAGTCATCAAACTGGTCAACTGGGAGCTGTTCAACTGTCCGACTGGAGTCATCAAACTGGTCAACTGGGAGTCGCTCAACTGTCCGACTGGAGTCATGAAACTCGTCAACTGGAATTGATCAACTGTCCGACTGCAGTCATCAAAATGGTCAACTGGGATTGGTCAACTGTCCGACTGGAGTCATTCAACTGGTCAACTGGGATTGGTCAACTGTCCGACTGGAGTCATCAAACTCGTCTACTGGGATTGGTCAACTCTCCGACTGGAGTCATCAAACTGGTCAACTAGGATTGGTCAACTGTCCGACTGGAGTCATCAAACTGGTCAACTGAGATTGGTCAACTGTCCGACTGGAGTCATTCAACTGGTCAACTGGGATTGGTGAACTGTCCGACTGGAGTTATTCAACTGGTCAACTGTGATTTGTCAACTGTCTGACTGGAGTCATCAAACTGGTCAACTGGGATTGGTCAACTGTCCGACTGGAGTCATTCAACTGGTCAACTGGGTGTCGCTCAACTGTGCGACTGAAGTTATTCAACTGGTCAACTGGGTGCTGGTCAACTGTCCGATTGGAGTCATCGAACTGGTCAACTGGGAGCTGGTCAACTGTCCGACTGGAGTCATCGAACTGGTCAACTGGGAGTCTCTCAACTGTGCGAGTGGGGTCATCAAACTGGTCAGCTGGGAGTCACTCAACTGTCCGACTGGAGTCATTCAACTGGTCAACTGGGATTGGTCAACTGTCTGACTGGAGACATCAAACTGGTCAACTGAGAGTCGCTCAACTGTCCGACTGGAGACATCAAACTGGTCAACTGGGATTGGTCAACTGTCCGACTGGAGTCATTCAACTGGTCAACTGGGAGCTGGTCAACTGTCCGATTGGAGTCATCAAACTCGTCAACTGGGAGCTGGTCAAGTGTCTGACTGGAGTCATCAAACTCGTCAACTGGGATTGGTCAACTGTCCGACTGGAGTCATCAAACTCGTCAACTGGGAGTTGCTCAACTGTCCGACTGGAGTCATGAAACTCGTCAACTGGGATTGGTCATCTGTCCGACTGGAGTCATCAAACTGGTCAACTTGGATTGGTCAACTGTCCGACTGGAGTCATCGAACTGGTCAACTGGGAGCTGGACAACTGTCCGACTGGTGTCATCAAACTGGTCAACTGGGAGCTGGTCAACTGTCTGACTGGAGTCATTCAACTGGTCAACTGGGAGTCGCTCAACTGTCCGACTGGAGTCATCAAACTGGTCAACTGGGAGTCGCTCAACTGCCCGACTGGAGTCATTCAACTGGTCAACTGGGGGCTGGTCAACTGTCCGACTGGAGTCATCAAACTGGTCAACTGGGAGTCGCTCAACTGTCCGACTGGAGTCATCAAACTGGTCAACTGGGATTGGTCAACTGTCCGACTGGAGTCATTCAACTGGTCAACTGGGATTGGTCAACTGTCTGACTGGAGACATCAAACTGGTCAACTGGGATTGGTCAACTGTCCGACTGGAGTCATCAAACTGGTCAACTGGGAGCTGGTCAACTGTCCGACTGGAGTCATCAAACTGTTCAACTGGGTGTCGCTCAACTGTCCGACTGGAGTCATCAAACTGGTCAACTGGGAGTCGCTCAACTGTCCGACAGGAGTCATTCAACTGGTCAACTGGGATTGGTCAACTGTCCGACTGGAGTCATCAAATTGATCAATTGGGAGTCGCTCTACTGTCCGACTGGAGTCATCATACTGGTCAACTGGGAGTCGCTCAGCTGTCCGACTGCAGTCATCAAACTCGTCAACTGGGATCGGTCAACTGTCCGACTGGAGTCATCAAACTCGTCAACTGGGATTGGTCAACTGTTCGACTGGAGTCATCAAACACGTCAACTTTGATTGGTCAACTGTCCGACTGGAGTCATCGAACTGGTCAACTGGGAGCTGGTCAACTGTCCGACTGGAGTCATCAAACTGGTCAACTGGGAGCTGGTCAACTGTCTGACTGGAGTCATTAAACTGGTCAACTGGGAGTCGCTCAACTGTCCGACTGGAGTCATCAAACTGGTCAACTGGGAGTCGCTCAACTGTCCTACTGGAGTCATCAAACTGGTCAACTGGGATTGGTCAACTGTCCGACTGGAGTCATCAAACTGGTCAACTGGGATTGGTCAACTGTCTCACTGGAGTCATTCAACTGGTCAACTGGGAGCTGGTCAACTGTCCGACTGGAGACATCAATCTGGTCAACTTGGATTGGTCAACTGTCCGACTGGAGTCATCAAACTCGTCAACTGGGATTGGCCAACTGTCCGACTGGAGTCATCAAACTGGTCAACTGGGATTGGACAACTGTCCGACTGGAGTTATTAAACTCGTCAACTGGGAGTCGCTCAACTGCCCGACTGGAGTCATCAAGCTGGTCAACTGGGATTGGTCAACTGTCCGACTGGAGTCATTCAACTGATCAACTGGGATTGGACAACTGGCCGACTGGAGACATCAAACTGGTCAACTGGGATTGGTCAACTGTCCGACTGGAGTCATTCAACTGGTCAACTGGGAGTCGCTCAACTGTCCGACTGGAGTCATCAAACTGGTCAACAGGGAGTCGCTCAACTGTCCGACTGGAGTCATCAAACTGGTCAACTGGGATTGGTCAACTGTCCGACTGGAGTCATCAAACTGGTCAACTGGGATTGGTCAACTGTCCGACTGGAGTCATTCAACTGGTCAACTGGCTGTCGCTCAACTGTGCGACTGAAGTTATTCAACTGGTCAACTGGGGGCTGGTCAACTGTCCGACTGGAGTCATCGAACTGGTCAACTGGGAGCTGGTCAACTGTCCGACTGGAGTCATCAAACTGGTCAACTGGGATTGGTCAACTGTCCGACTGGAGTCATCGAACTGGTCAACTGGGAGCTGGTCAACTGTCCGACTGGAGTCATCAAACTGGTCAGCTGGGAGTCACTCAACTGTCCGACTGGAGTCATTCAACTGGTCAACTGGGATTGGTCAACTGTCCGACTGGAGTCATCGAACTGGTCAACTGGGAGCTGGTCAACTGTGTGACTGGAGTCATTCAACTGGTCAACTGGGAGTCGCTCAACTGTCCGACTGGAGTCATCAAACTGGTCAACTGGGAGTCGCTCAACTGTCCTACTGGAGTCATCAAACTGGTCAACTGGGATTGGTCAACTGTCCGACTGGAGTCATTCAACTGGTCAACTGGGATTGGTCAACTGTCAGACTGGAGTCATCAAACTGGTCAACTGTGATTGGTCAACTGTCTGACTGGAGTCATCAAACTGGTCAACTGGCAGTCGCTCAACTGTCCGACTGGAGTCATCAAACTGGTCAACTGGGATTGGTCAACTGTCCGACTGGAGTCATCAAACTGGTCAACTGGGATTGGTCAACTGTCCGACTGGAGTCATTCAACTGGTCAACTGTGATTGGTCAACTGTCCGACTGGAGTTATTCAACTGGTCAACTGTGATTGGTCAACTGTCTGACTGGAGTCATCAAACTGGTCAACTGGGATTGGTCAACTGTCCGACTGGAGTCATCAAACTGGTCAACTGGGAGCTGTTCAACTGTCCGACTGGAGTCATCAAACTGGTCAACTGGGAGTCGCTCAACTGTCCGACTGGAGTCATCAAACTGGTCAACTGGGAGTCGCTCAACTGTCCGACTGCAGTCATCAAACTCGTCAACTTGGATCGGTCAACTGTCCGACTGGAGTCATCAAACTCGTCAACTGAGAGTCGCTCAACTGTCCGACTGGAGACATCAAACTGGTCAACTGGGATTGGTCAACTGTTCGACTGGAGTCATCAAACACGTCAACGGGGATTGGTCAACTGTCCGACTGGAGTCATCAAACTCGTCAACTGGGATTGGTCAACTGTCCGACTGGAGTCATCAAACTGGTCAACTGGGATTGTCAACTGTCCGACTGGAGTCATTAAACTCGTCAACTGGGAGTCGCTCAACTGCCCGACTGGAGTCATCAAACTGGTCAACTGGGATTGGTCAACTGTCCGACTGGAGTCATTCAACTGGTCAACTGGGATTGGACAACTGGCCGACTGGAGTCATCAAACTGGTCAACTGGGATTGGTCAACTGTCCGACTGGAGTCATTCAACTGGTCAACTGGGAGTCGCTCAACTGTCCGACTGGAGTCATCAAACTGGTCAACAGGGAGTCGCTCAACTGTCCGACTGGAGTCATCAAACTCGTCAACTGGGATTGGTCAACTGTCCGACTGGAGTCATCAAACTGGTCAACTGGGATTGGTCAACTGTCCGACTGGAGTCATTCAACTGGTCAACTGGGTGTCGCTCAACTGTGCGACTGAAGTTATTCAACTGGTCAACTGGGGACTGGTCAACTGTCCGACTGGAGTCATCGAACTGGTCAACTGGGAGCTGGTCAACTGTCCGACTGGAGTCATCAAACTAGTCAACTGGGATTGGTCAACTGTCCGACTGGAGTCATCGAACTGGTCAACTGGGAGCTGGTCAACTGTCCGACTGGAGTCATCAAACTGGTCAGCTGGGAGTCACTCAACTGTCCGACTGGAGTCATTCAACTGGTCAACTGGGATTGGTCAGCTGTCCGACTGGAGTCATCGAACTGGTCAACTGGGAGCTGGTCAACTGTCCGACTGGAGTCATCAAACTGGTCAACTGGGAGCTGGTCAACTGTCTGACTGGAGTCATTCAACTGGTCAACTGGGAGTCGCTCAACTGTCCGACTGGAGTCATCAAACTGGTCAACTGGGAGTCGCTCAACTGTCCTACTGGAGTCATCAAACTGGTCAACTGGGATTGGTCAACTGTCCGACTGGAGTCATTCAACTGGTCAACTGGGATTGGTCAACTGTCCGACTGGAGACATCAAACTGGTCAACTTGGATTGGTCAACTGTCCGACTGGAGTCATCAAACTCGTCAACTGGGATTGGTCAACTGTCCGACTGGAGACATCAAACTGGTCAACTGGGATTGGTCAACTGTCCGACTGGAGTCATTAAACTCGTCAACTGGGAGTCGCTCAACTGCCCGACTGGAGTCATCAAATTGGTCAACTGGGATTGTTCAACTGTCCGACTGGAGTCATTCAACTGGTCAACTGGGATTGGACAACTGGCCGACTGGAGTCATCAAACTGGTCAACTGGGATTGGTCAACTGTCCGACTGGAGTCATTCAACTGGTCAACTGGGAGTCGCTCAACTGTCCGACTGGAGTCATCAAACTGGTCAACAGGGAGTCGCTCAACTGTCCGACTGGAGTCATCAAACTCGTCAACTGGGATTGGTCAACTGTCCGACTGGAGTCATCAAACTGGTCAACTGGGATTGGTCAACTGTCCGACTGGAGTCATTCAGCTGGTCAACTGGGTGTCGCTCAACTGTGCGACTGAAGTTATTCAACTGGTCAACTGGGGGCTGATCAACTGTCCGACTGGAGTCATCGAACTGGTCAACTGGGAGCTGGTCAACTGTCCGACTGGAGTCATCAAACTGGTCAACTGGGATCGGTCAACTGTCCGACTGGAGTCATCGAACTGGTCAACTGGGAGCTGGTCAACTGTCCGACTGGAGTCATCAAACTGGTCAGCTGGGAGTCACTCAACTGTCCGACTGGAGTCATTCAACTGGTAAACTGGGATTGGTCAACTGTCCGACTGGAGTCATCGAACTGGTCAACTGGGAGCTGGTCAACTGTCCGACTGGAGTCATCAAACTGGTCAACTGGGAGCTGGTCAACTGTCTGACTGGAGTCATTCAACTGGTCAACTGGGAGTCGCTCAACTGTCCGACTGGAGTCATCAAACTGGTCAACTGGGAGTCGCTCAACTGTCCTACTGGAGTCATCAAACTGGTCAACTGGGATTGGTCAACTGTCCGACTGGAGTCATTCAACTGGCCAACTGGGATTGGTCAACTGTCCGACTGGAGACATCAAACTGGTCAACTTGGATTGGTCAACTGTCCGACTGGAGTCATCAAACTGGTCAATTGTGATTGGTCAACTTTCTGACTGGAGTCATCAAACTGGTCAACTGGGATTGGTCAACTGTCCGACTGGAGTCATCAAACTGGTCAACTGGGATTGGTCAACTGTCCGACTGGAGTCATCAAACTGGTCAACTGGCAGTCGCTCAACTGTCCGACTGGAGTCATCAAACTGGTCAACTGGGATTGGTCAACAGTCCGACTGGAGTCATCAAACTGGTCAACTGGGATTGGTCAACTGTCCGACTGGAGTTATTCAACTGGTCAACTGTGATTGGTCAACTGTCTGACTGGAGTCATCAAACTGGTCAACTGGGATTGGTCAACTGTCCGACTGGAGTCATCAAACTGGTCAACTGGGAGCTGTTCAACTGTCCGACTGGAGTCATCAAACTGGTCAACTGGGAGTCGCTCAACTGTCCGACTGGAGTCATCAAACTGGTCAACTGGGATTGGTCAACTGTCCGACAGGAGTCATCAAACCCGTCAACTGGGATTGATCAACTGTCCGACTGGAGTCATCAAACTGGTCAACTGGGATTGGTCAACTGTCCGACTGCAGTCATTCAACTGGTCAACTGGGATTGGTCAACTGTCCGACTGGAGTCATCAAACTCGTCAACTGGGAGCTGGTCAACTGTCTGACTGGAGTCATCAAACTCGTCAACTGGGATTGGTCAACTGTCTGACTGGAGTCATCAAACTCGTCAACTGGGAGTCGCTCAACTGTCCGACTGGAGTCATCAAACTCGTCAACTGGGATTGGTCAACTGTCCGACTGGAGTCATTCAACTGGTCAACTGGGAGCTGGTCAACTGTCCGACTGAAGTCATCAAACTGGTCAACAGGGAGTCGCTCAACTATCCGATTGGAGTCATCAAACTGGTCAACTTGGATTGGTCAACTGTCCGACTGGAGTCATCGAACTGGTCAACTGGGAGCTGGTCAACTGTCCGACTGGAGTCATCAAACTGGTCAACTGGGAGCTAGTCAACTGTCTGACTGGAGTCATTCAACTGGTCAACTGGGAGTCGCTCAACTGTCCGACTGGAGTCATCAAACTGGTCAACTGGGAGTCGCTCAACTGTCCGACTGGAGTCATTCAACTGGTCAACAGGGGGCTGGTCAACTGTCCGACTGGAGTCATCAAACTGGTCGACTGGGAGTCGCTCAACTGTCCGACTGGAGTCATCAAACTGGTCAACTGGGATTGGTCAACTGTCTGACTGGAGACATCAAACTGGTCAACTGGGATTGGTCAACTGTCCGACTGGAGTCATAAAACTTGTCAACTGGGAGCTGGTCAACTGTCCGACTGGAGTCATCAAACTGGTCAACTGGGTGTCGCTCAACTGTCCAACTGGAGTCATCAAACTGGTCAACTGGGAGTCGCTCAACTGTCCGACTGGAGTCATCAAACTCGTCAACTGGGAGTCGCTCAACTGTCCGACTGGAGTCATCAAACTGGTCAACTGGGATTGGTCAACTGTCCGACTGGAGTCATCAAACTCGTCAACTGGGAGTCGCCCAACTGTCCGACTGGAGTCATCAAACTCGTCAACTGGGATTGGTCAACTGTCTGACTGGAGTCATAAACTGGTCAACTGTATTTGGTCAACTGTCCGACTGGAGTCATTCAACTGGTCAACTGGGATTGGTCAACTGGCCGACTGGAGTCATCAAACTGGTCAACTGGGATTGGTCAACTGTCCGACTGGAGTCATTCAACTGGTCAACTGGAAGTCGCTCAACTCTCCGACTGAAGTCATCAAACTGGTCAACAGGGAGTCGCTCAACTGTCCGACTGGAGTCATCAAACTCGTCAACTGGGATTGGTCAACTGTCCGACTGGAGTCATCAAACTGGTCAACTGGGATTGGTCAACAGTCCGACTGGAGTCATTCAACTGGACAACTGGGTGTCGCTCAACTGGGCGACTGAAGTTATTCAACTGGTCAACAGGGGACTGGTCAACTGTCCGACTGGAGTCATCAAACTCGTCAACTGGGAGCTGGTCAACTGTCCGCCTGGAGTCATCAAACTGGTCAGCTGGGAATCACTCAACTGTCCGACTGGAGTCATTCAACTGGTCAACTGGGATTGGTCAACTGTCCGATTGGAGTCATCGAACTGGTCAACTGGGAGCTGGTCAACTGTCCGACTGGAGATATCAAACTGGTCAACTGGGGGCTGGTCAATTGTCCGACTGGAGTCATCAACCTGGTCAACTGGGAGTCGCTCAACTGTCCGACTGGAGTCATCAAACTGGTCAACTGGGATTGGTCAACTGTCCGACTGGAGTCATCAAACTAGTCAACTGGGATTGGTCAACTGTCCGACTGGAGTCATCAAACTGGTCAACTGGGATTGGCCAACTGTCCGACTGGAGTCATTCAACTGGTCAACTGGGATTGGTCAACTGGCCGACTGGAGTCATCAAACTGGTCAACTGGGATTGGTCAACTGTCCGACTGGAGTCATTCAACTGGTCAACTGGAAGTCGCTCAACTCTCCGACTGAAGTCATCAAACTGGTCAACAGGGAGTCGCTCAACTGTCCGACTGGAGTCATTAAACTCGTCAACTGGGATTGGTCAACTGTCCGACTGGAGTCATCAAACTGGTCAACTGGGATTGGTCAACAGTCCGACTGGAGTCATTCAACTGGACAACTGGGTGTCGCTCAACTGGGCGACTGAAGTTATTCAACTGGTCAACAGGGGACTGGTCAACTGTCCGACTGGAGTCATCAAACTCGTCAACTGGGAGCTGGTCAACTGTCCGACTGGAGTCATCAAACTGGTCAGCTGGGAATCACTCAACTGTCCGACTGGAGTCATTCAACTGGTCAACTGGGATTGGTCAACTGTCCGATTGGAGTCATCGAACTGGTCAACTGGGAGCTGGTCAACTGTCCGACTGGAGATATCAAACTGGTCAACTGGGGGCTGGTCAATTGTCCGACTGGAGTCATCAACCTGGTCAACTGGGAGTCGCTCAACTGTCCGACTGGAGTCATCAAACTGGTCAACTGGGATTGGTCAACTGTCCGACTGGAGTCATCAAACTAGTCAACTGGGATTGGTCAACTGTCCGACTGGAGTCATCAAACTGGTCAACTGGGATTGGCCAACTGTCCGACTGGAGTCATCAAACTGGTCAACTGGGAGTCGCTCAACTGTCCAACTGGAGTCATCAAACTGGTCAACTGGGATTGGTCAACTGTCCGACAGGAGTCATTCAACTGGTCAACTGGGATTGGTCAACTGTCCGACTGGAGTCATCAAACTGGTCAACTGGCAGTCGCTCAACTGTCCGACTGGAGTCATCAAACTGGTCAACTGGGGTTGGTCAACTGTCCGACTGGAGTCATCAACCTGGTCAATTGGGAGCTGGTCAACTGTCCGACTGGAGTCATCAAACTGGTCAACTGAGTGTCGCTCAACTGTCCAACTGGAGTCATCAAACTGGTCAACTGGGAGTCGCTCAACTGTCCGACTGGAGTCATCAAACTCGTCAACTGGGAGTCGCTCAACTGTCCGACTGGAGTCATCAAACTGGTCAACTGGGATTGGTCAACTGTCCGACTGGAGTCATCAAACTCGTCAACTGGGAGTCGCCCAACTGTCCGACTGGAGTCATCAAACTCGTCAACTGGGATTGGTCAACTGTCTGACTGGAGTCATAAACTGGTCAACTGTATTTGGTCAACTGTCCGACTGGAGTCATTCAACTGGTCAACTGGGATTGGTCAACTGGCCGACTGGAGTCATCAAACTGGTCAACTGGGATTGGTCAACTGTCCGACTGGAGTCATTCAACTGGTCAACTGGAAGTCGCTCAACTCTCCGACTGAAGTCATCAAACTGGTCAACAGGGAGTCGCTCAACTGTCCGACTGGAGTCATCAAACTCGTCAACTGGGATTGGTCAACTGTCCGACTGGAGTCATCAAACTGGTCAACTGGGATTGGTCAACAGTCCGACTGGAGTCATTCAACTGGACAACTGGGTGTCGCTCAACTGGGCGACTGAAGTTATTCAACTGGTCAACAGGGGACTGGTCAACTGTCCGACTGGAGTCATCAAACTCGTCAACTGGGAGCTGGTCAACTGTCCGACTGGAGTCATCAAACTGGTCAGCTGGGAATCACTCAACTGTCCGACTGGAGTCATTCAACTGGTCAACTGGGATTGGTCAACTGTCCGATTGGAGTCATCGAACTGGTCAACAGGGAGCTGGTCAACTGTCCGACTGGAGATATCAAACTGGTCAACTGGGGGCTGGTCAATTGTCCGACTGGAGTCATCAACCTGGTCAACTGGGAGTCGCTCAACTGTCCGACTGGAGTCATCAAACTGGTCAACTGGGATTGGTCAACTGTCCGACTGGAGTCATCAAACTAGTCAACTGGGATTGGTCAACTGTCCGACTGGAGTCATCAAACTGGTCAACTGGGATTGGCCAACTGTCCGACTGGAGTCATTCAACTGGTCAACTGGGATTGGTCAACTGGCCGACTGGAGTCATCAAACTGGTCAACTGGGATTGGTCAACTGTCCGACTGGAGTCATTCAACTGGTCAACTGGGATTGGCCAACTGTCCGACTGGAGTCATTCAACTGGTCAACTGGGATTGGTCAACTGGCCGACTGGAGTCATCAAACTGGTCAACTGGGATTGGTCAACTGTCCGACTGGAGTCATTCAACTGGTCAACTGGAAGTCGCTCAACTCTCCGACTGAAGTCATCAAACTGGTCAACAGGGAGTCGCTCAACTGTCCGACTGGAGTCATTAAACTCGTCAACTGGGATTGGTCAACTGTCCGACTGGAGTCATCAAACTGGTCAACTGGTATTGGTCAACAGTCCGACTGGAGTCATTCAACTGGACAACTGGGTGTCGCTCAACTGGGCGACTGAAGTTATTCAACTGGTTAACAGGGGACTGGTCAACTGTCCGACTGGAGTCATCAAACTCGTCAACTGGGAGCTGGTCAACTGTCCGACTGGAGTCATCAAACTGGTCAGCTGGGAATCACTCAACTGTCCGACTGGAGTCATTCAACTGGTCAACTGGGATTGGTCAACTGTCCGATTGGAGTCATCGAACTGGTCAACTGGGAGCTGGTCAACTGTCCGACTGGAGATATCAAACTGGTCAACTGGGGGCTGGTCAATTGTCCGACTGGAGTCATCAACCTGGTCAACTGGGAGCTGGTCAATTGTCCGACTGGAGTCATCAACCTGGTCAACTGGGAGTCGCTCAACTGTCCGACTGGAGTCATCAAACTGGTCAACTGGGATTGGTCAACTGTCCGACTGGAGTCATCAAACTAGTCAACTGGGATTGGTCAACTGTCCGACTGGAGTCATCAAACTGGTCAACTGGGATTGGCCAACTGTCCGACTGGAGTCATCAAACTGGTCAACTGGGAGCTGGTCAACTGTCCGACTGGAGTCATCAAACTGGTCAACTGGGTGTCGCTCAACTGTCCAACTGGAGTCATCAAACTGGTCAACTGGGATTGGTCAACTGTCCGACAGGAGTCATTCAACTGGTCAACTGGGATTGGTCAACTGTCCGACTGGAGTCATCAAACTGGTCAACTGGCAGTCGCTCAACTGTCCGACTGGAGTCATCAAACTGGTCAACTGGGGTTGGTCAACTGTCCGACTGGAGTCATCAACCTGGTCAACTGGGATTGGTCAACTGTCCGACTGGAGTCATTCAACTGGTCAACTGTGATTGGTCAACTGTCCGACTGGAGTTATTCAACTGGTCAACTGTGATTGGTCAACTGTCTCACTGGAGTCATCAAACTGGTCAACTGGGAGCTGTTCAACTGTCCGACTGGAGTCATCAAACTGGTCAACTGGGAGTCGCTCAACTGTCAGACTGGAGTCATCAAACTGGTCCACTGGGATTGGTCAAATGTCCGACTGGAGTCATCAAACTGGTCAACTGGGATTGGTCAACTGTCCGACTGGAGATATCAAACTGGTCAACTGCGAGTCGCTCAACTGTCCGACTGGAGTCATCAAACTGGTCAACTGGGATTGGTCAACTGTCCGACTGGCGTCATCAAACTGGTCAACTGGGATTGGTCAACTATCCGACTGGAGTCATTCAACTGGTCAACTGGGTGTCGCTCAACTGTGCGACTGAAGTTATTCAACTGGTCAACTGGGGGCTGGTCAACTCTCCGACTGGAGTCATCGAACTGGTCAACTGGGAGCTGGTCAACTGTCAGGCTGGAGTCATCAAACTGGTCAACTGGGATTGGTCAACTGTCCGACTGGAGTCATCGAACTGGTCAACTGGGAGCTGGTCAACTGTCCGACTGGAGTCATCAAACTCGTCAACTGGGATTGGTCAACTGTCCGACTGGAGTCATCAAACTGGTCAACTGGGATTGGTCAACTGTCCGACTGGAGTCATCAAACTGGTCAACTGGGAGTCGCTCAACTGTCCGACTGGAGTCATCAAACTGGTCAACTGGGATTGGTCAACTGTCCGACTGGAATAATCAAACTCGTCAACTGGGAGTCGCTCAACTGTGCGACTGGAGTTATTCAACTGGTCAACTGTGATTGGTCAACTGTCTGACAGGAGTCATCAAACTGCTCAACTGGGATTGGTAAACTGTCCGACTGGAGCCATTCAACTTGTCAACTGGGAGTCGCTCAACTGTCCTACTGGAGTCATCAAACTGGTCAACTGGGATTGGTCAACTGTCCGACTGGAGTCATTCAACTGGTCAACTGGGATTGGTCAACTGTCCGACTGGAGACATCAAACTGGTCAACTTGGATTGGTCAACTGTCCGACTGGAGTCATCAAACTCGTCAACTGGGATTGGTCAACTGTCCGACTGGAGACATCAAACTGGTCAACTGGGATTGGTCAACTGTCCGACTGGAGTCATTAAACTCGTCAACTGGGAGTCGCTCAACTGCCCGACTGGAGTCATCAAATTGGTCAACTGGGATTGTTCAACTGTCCGACTGGAGTCATTCAACTGGTCAACTGGGATTGGACAACTGGCCGACTGGAGTCATCAAACTGGTCAACTGGGATTGGTCAACTGTCCGACTGGAGTCATTCAACTGGTCAACTGGGAGTCGCTCAACTGTCCGACTGGAGTCATCAAACTGGTCAACAGGGAGTCGCTCAACTGTCCGACTGGAGTCATCAAACTCGTCAACTGGGATTGGTCAACTGTCCGACTGGAGTCATCAAACTGGTCAACTGGGATTGGTCAACTGTCCGACTGGAGTCATTCAGCTGGTCAACTGGGTGTCGCTCAACTGTGCGACTGAAGTTATTCAACTGGTCAACTGGGGGCTGATCAACTGTCCGACTGGAGTCATCGAACTGGTCAACTGGGAGCTGGTCAACTGTCCGACTGGAGTCATCAAACTGGTCAACTGGGATCGGTCAACTGTCCGACTGGAGTCATCGAACTGGTCAACTGGGAGCTGGTCAACTGTCCGACTGGAGTCATCAAACTGGTCAGCTGGGAGTCACTCAACTGTCCGACTGGAGTCATTCAACTGGTAAACTGGGATTGGTCAACTGTCCGACTGGAGTCATCGAACTGGTCAACTGGGAGCTGGTCAACTGTCCGACTGGAGTCATCAAACTGGTCAACTGGGAGCTGGTCAACTGTCTGACTGGAGTCATTCAACTGGTCAACTGGGAGTCGCTCAACTGTCCGACTGGAGTCATCAAACTGGTCAACTGGGAGTCGCTCAACTGTCCTACTGGAGTCATCAAACTGGTCAACTGGGATTGGTCAACTGTCCGACTGGAGTCATTCAACTGGCCAACTGGGATTGGTCAACTGTCCGACTGGAGACATCAAACTGGTCAACTTGGATTGGTCAACTGACCGACTGGAGTCATCAAACTGGTCAATTGTGATTGGTCAACTTTCTGACTGGAGTCATCAAACTGGTCAACTGGGATTGGTCAACTGTCCGACTGGAGTCATCAAACTGGTCAACTGGGATTGGTCAACTGTCCGACTGGAGTCATCAAACTGGTCAACTGGCAGTCGCTCAACTGTCCGACTGGAGTCATCAAACTGGTCAACTGGGATTGGTCAACAGTCCGACTGGAATCATCAAACTGGTCAACTGGGATTGGTCAACTGTCCGACTGGAGTTATTCAACTGGTCAACTGTGATTGGTCAACTGTCTGACTGGAGTCATCAAACTGGTCAACTGGGATTGGTCAACTGTCCGACTGGAGTCATCAAACTGGTCAACTGGGAGCTGTTCAACTGTCCGACTGGAGTCATCAAACTGGTCAACTGGGAGTCGCTCAACTGTCCGACTGGAGTCATCAAACTGGTCAACTGGGATTGGTCAACTGTCCGACAGGAGTCATCAAACCCGTCAACTGGGATTGATCAACTGTCCGACTGGAGTCATCAAACTGGTCAACTGGGATTGGTCAACTGTCCGACTGCAGTCATTCAACTGGTCAACTGGGATTGGTCAACTGTCCGACTGGAGTCATCAAACTCGTCAACTGGGAGCTGGTCAACTGTCTGACTGGAGTCATCAAACTCGTCAACTGGGATTGGTCAACTGTCTGACTGGAGTCATCAAACTCGTCAACTGGGAGTCGCTCAACTGTCCGACTGGAGTCATCAAACTCGTCAACTGGGATTGGTCAACTGTCCGACTGGAGTCATTCAACTGGTCAACTGGGAGCTGTTCAACTGTCCGACTGAAGTCATCAAACTGGTCAACAGGGAGTCGCTCAACTATCCGATTGGAGTCATCAAACTGGTCAACTTGGATTGGTCAACTGTCCGACTGGAGTCATCGAACTGGTCAACTGGGAGCTGGTCAACTGTCCGACTGGAGTCATCAAACTGGTCAACTGGGAGCTAGTCAACTGTCTGACTGGAGTCATTCAACTGGTCAACTGGGAGTCGCTCAACTGTCCGACTGGAGTCATCAAACTGGTCAACTGGGAGTCGCTCAACTGTCCGACTGGAGTCATTCAACTGGTCAACAGGGGGCTGGTCAACTGTCCGACTGGAGTCATCAAACTGGTCGACTGGGAGTCGCTCAACTGTCCGACTGGAGTCATCAAACTGGTCAACTGGGATTGGTCAACTGTCTGACTGGAGACATCAAACTGGTCAACTGGGATTGGTCAACTGTCCGACTGGAGTCATAAAACTTGTCAACTGGGAGCTGGTCAACTGTCCGACTGGAGTCATCAAACTGGTCAACTGGGTGTCGCTCAACTGTCCAACTGGAGTCATCAAACTGGTCAACTGGGAGTCGCTCAACTGTCCGACTGGAGTCATCAAACTCGTCAACTGGGAGTCGCTCAACTGTCCGACTGGAGTCATCAAACTGGTCAACTGGGATTGGTCAACTGTCCGACTGGAGTCATCAAACTCGTCAACTGGGAGTCGCCCAACTGTCCGACTGGAGTCATCAAACTCGTCAACTGGGATTGGTCAACTGTCTGACTGGAGTCATAAACTGGTCAACTGTATTTGGTCAACTGTCCGACTGGAGTCATTCAACTGGTCAACTGGGATTGGTCAACTGGCCGACTGGAGTCATCAAACTGGTCAACTGGGATTGGTCAACTGTCCGACTGGAGTCATTCAACTGGTCAACTGGAAGTCGCTCAACTCTCCGACTGAAGTCATCAAACTGGTCAACAGGGAGTCGCTCAACTGTCCGACTGGAGTCATCAAACTCGTCAAATGGGATTGGTCAACTGTCCGACTGGAGTCATCAAACTGGTCAACTGGGATTGGTCAACAGTCCGACTGGAGTCATTCAACTGGACAACTGGGTGTCGCTCAACTGGGCGACTGAAGTTATTCAACTGGTCAACAGGGGACTGGTCAACTGTCCGACTGGAGTCATCAAACTCGTCAACTGGGAGCTGGTCAACTGTCCGCCTGGAGTCATCAAACTGGTCAGCTGGGAATCACTCAACTGTCCGACTGGAGTCATTCAACTGGTCAACTGGGATTGGTCAACTGTCCGATTGGAGTCATCGAACTGGTCAACTGGGAGCTGGTCAACTGTCCGACTGGAGATATCAAACTGGTCAACTGGGGGCTGGTCAATTGTCCGACTGGAGTCATCAACCTGGTCAACTGGGAGTCGCTCAACTGTCCGACTGGAGTCATCAAACTGGTCAACTGGGATTGGTCAACTGTCCGACTGGAGTCATCAAACTAGTCAACTGGGATTGGTCAACTGTCCGACTGGAGTCATCAAACTGGTCAACTGGGATTGGCCAACTGTCCGACTGGAGTCATTCAACTGGTCAACTGGGATTGGTCAACTGGCCGACTGGAGTCATCAAACTGGTCAACTGGGATTGGTCAACTGTCCGACTGGAGTCATTCAACTGGTCAACTGGAAGTCGCTCAACTCTCCGACTGAAGTCATCAAACTGGTCAACAGGGAGTCGCTCAACTGTCCGACTGGAGTCATTAAACTCGTCAACTGGGATTGGTCAACTGTCCGACTGGAGTCATCAAACTGGTCAACTGGGATTGGTCAACAGTCCGACTGGAGTCATTCAACTGGACAACTGGGTGTCGCTCAACTGGGCGACTGAAGTTATTCAACTGGTCAACAGGGGACTGGTCAACTGTCCGACTGGAGTCATCAAACTCGTCAACTGGGAGCTGGTCAACTGTCCGACTGGAGTCATCAAACTGGTCAGCTGGGAATCACTCAACTGTCCGACTGGAGTCATTCAACTGGTCAACTGGGATTGGTCTACTGTCCGATTGGAGTCATCGAACTGGTCAACTGGGAGCTGGTCAACTGTCCGACTGGAGATATCAAACTGGTCAACTGGGAGTCGCTCAACTGTCCGACTGGAGTCATCAAACTGGTCAACTGGGATTGGTCAACTGTCCGACTGGAGTCATCAAACTAGTCAACTGGGATTGGTCAACTGTCCGACTGGAGTCATCAAACTGGTCAACTGGGATTGGCCAACTGTCCGACTGGAGTCATCAAACTGGTCAACTGGGAGTCGCTCAACTGTCCAACTGGAGTCATCAAACTGGTCAACTGGGATTGGTCAACTGTCCGACAGGAGTCATTCAACTGGTCAACTGGGATTGGTCAACTGTCCGACTGGAGTCATCAAACTGGTCAACTGGCAGTCGCTCAACTGTCCGACTGGAGTCATCAAACTGGTCAACTGGGGTTGGTCAACTGTCCGACTGGAGTCATCAACCTGGTCAATTGGGAGCTGGTCAACTGTCCGACTGGAGTCATCAAACTGGTCAACTGGGTGTCGCTCAACTGTCCAACTGGAGTCATCAAACTGGTCAACTGGGAGTCGCTCAACTGTCCGACTGGAGTCATCAAACTCGTCAACTGGGAGTCGCTCAACTGTCCGACTGGAGTCATCAAACTGGTCAACTGGGATTGGTCAACTGTCCGACTGGAGTCATCAAACTCGTCAACTGGGAGTCGCCCAACTGTCCGACTGGAGTCATCAAACTCGTCAACTGGGATTGGTCAACTGTCTGACTGGAGTCATAAACTGGTCAACTGTATTTGGTCAACTGTCCGACTGGAGTCATTCAACTGGTCAACTGGGATTGGTCAACTGGCCGACTGGAGTCATCAAACTGGTCAACTGGGATTGGTCAACTGTCCGACTGGAGTCATTCAACTGGTCAACTGGAAGTCGCTCAACTCTCCGACTGAAGTCATCAAACTGGTCAACAGGGAGTCGCTCAACTGTCCGACTGGAGTCATCAAACTCGTCAACTGGGATTGGTCAACTGTCCGACTGGAGTCATCAAACTGGTCAACTGGGATTGGTCAACAGTCCGACTGGAGTCATTCAACTGGACAACTGGGTGTCGCTCAACTGGGCGACTGAAGTTATTCAACTGGTCAACAGGGGACTGGTCAACTGTCCGACTGGAGTCATCAAACTCGTCAACTGGGAGCTGGTCAACTGTCCGACTGGAGTCATCAAACTGGTCAGCTGGGAATCACTCAACTGTCCGACTGGAGTCATTCAACTGGTCAACTGGGATTGGTCAACTGTCCGATTGGAGTCATCGAACTGGTCAACAGGGAGCTGGTCAACTGTCCGACTGGAGATATCAAACTGGTCAACTGGGGGCTGGTCAATTGTCCGACTGGAGTCATCAACCTGGTCAACTGGGAGTCGCTCAACTGTCCGACTGGAGTCATCAAACTGGTCAACTGGGATTGGTCAACTGTCCGACTGGAGTCATCAAACTAGTCAACTGGGATTGGTCAACTGTCCGACTGGAGTCATCAAACTGGTCAACTGGGATTGGCCAACTGTCCGACTGGAGTCATTCAACTGGTCAACTGGGATTGGTCAACTGGCCGACTGGAGTCATCAAACTGGTCAACTGGGATTGGTCAACTGTCCGACTGGAGTCATTCAACTGGTCAACTGGGATTGGCCAACTGTCCGACTGGAGTCATTCAACTGGTCAACTGGGATTGGTCAACTGGCCGACTGGAGTCATCAAACTGGTCAACTGGGTGTCGCTCAACTGTCCAACTGGAGTCATCAAACTGGTCAACTGGGAGTCGCTCAACTGTCCGACTGGAGTCATCAAACTCGTCAACTGGGAGTCGCTCAACTGTCCGACTGGAGTCATCAAACTGGTCAACTGGGATTGGTCAACTGTCCGACTGGAGTCATCAAACTCGTCAACTGGGAGTCGCCCAACTGTCCGACTGGAGTCATCAAACTCGTCAACTGGGATTGGTCAACTGTCTGACTGGAGTCATAAACTGGTCAACTGTATTTGGTCAACTGTCCGACTGGAGTCATTCAACTGGTCAACTGGGATTGGTCAACTGGCCGACTGGAGTCATCAAACTGGTCAACTGGGATTGGTCAACTGTCCGACTGGAGTCATTCAACTGGTCAACTGGAAGTCGCTCAACTCTCCGACTGAAGTCATCAAACTGGTCAACAGGGAGTCGCTCAACTGTCCGACTGGAGTCATCAAACTCGTCAACTGGGATTGGTCAACTGTCCGACTGGAGTCATCAAACTGGTCAACTGGGATTGGTCAACAGTCCGACTGGAGTCATTCAACTGGACAACTGGGTGTCGCTCAACTGGACGACTGAAGTTATTCAACTGGTCAACAGGGGACTGGTCAACTGTCCGACTGGAGTCATCAAACTCGTCAACTGGGAGCTGGTCAACTGTCCGACTGGAGTCATCAAACTGGTCAGCTGGGAATCACTCAACTGTCCGACTGGAGTCATTCAACTGGTCAACTGGGGGCTGGTCAATTGTCCGACTGGAGTCATCAACCTGGTCAACTGGGAGTCGCTCAACTGTCCGACTGGAGTCATCAAACTGGTCAACTGGGATTGGTCAACTGTCCGACTGGAGTCATCAAACTAGTCAACTGGGATTGGTCAACTGTCCGACTGGAGTCATCAAACTGGTCAACTGGGATTGGCCAACTGTCCGACTGGAGTCATTCAACTGGTCAACTGGGATTGGTCAACTGGCCGACTGGAGTCATCAAACTGGTCAACTGGGATTGGTCAACTGTCCGACTGGAGTCATTCAACTGGTCAACTGGAAGTCGCTCAACTCTCCGACTGAAGTCATCAAACTGGTCAACAGGGAGTCGCTCAACTGTCCGACTGGAGTCATCAAACTCGTCAACTGGGATTTGTCAACTGTCCGACTGGAGTCATCAAACTGGTCAACTGGGATTGGTCAACAGTCCGACTGGAGTCATTCAACTGGACAACTGGGTGTCGCTCAACTGGGCGACTGAAGTTATTCAACTGGTCAACAGGGGACTGGTCAACTGTCCGACTGGAGTCATCAAACTCGTCAACTGGGAGCTGGTCAACTGTCCGACTGGAGTCATCAAACTGGTCAACTCGGTGTCGCTCAACTGTCCAACTGGAGTCATCAAACTGGTCAACTGGGATTGGTCAACTGTCCGACAGGAGTCATTCAACTGGTCAACTGGGATTGGTCAACTGTCCGACTGGAGTCATCAAACTGGTCAACTGGCAGTCGCTCAACTGTCCGACTGGAGTCATCAAACTGGTCAACTGGGGTTGGTCAACTGTCCGACTGGAGTCATCAACCTGGTCAACTGGGATTGGTCAACTGTCCGACTGGAGTCATTCAACTGGTCAACTGTGATTGGTCAACTGTCCGACTGGAGTTATTCAACTGGTCAACTGTGATTGGTCAACTGTCTCACTGGAGTCATCAAACTGGTCAACTGGGAGCTGTTCAACTGTCCGACTGGAGTCATCAAACTGGTCAACTGGGAGTCGCTCAACTGTCAGACTGGAGTCATCAAACTGGTCCACTGGGATTGGTCAAATGTCCGACTGGAGTCATCAAACTGGTCAACTGGGATTGGTCAACTGTCCGACTGGAGATATCAAACTGGTCAACTGCGAGTCGCTCAACTGTCCGACTGGAGTCATCAAACTGGTCAACTGGGATTGGTCAACTGTCCGACTGGCGTCATCAAACTGGTCAACTGGGATTGGTCAACTATCCGACTGGAGTCATTCAACTGGTCAACTGGGTGTCGCTCAACTGTGCGACTGAAGTTATTCAACTGGTCAACTGGGGGCTGGTCAACTCTCCGACTGGAGTCATCGAACTGGTCAACTGGGAGCTGGTCAACTGTCAGGCTGGAGTCATCAAACTGGTCAACTGGGATTGGTCAACTGTCCGACTGGAGTCATCGAACTGGTCAACTGGGAGCTGGTCAACTGTCCGACTGGAGTCATCAAACTCGTCAACTGGGATTGGTCAACTGTCCGACTGGAGTCATCAAACTGGTCAACTGGGATTGGTCAACTGTCCGACTGGAGTCATCAAACTGGTCAACTGGGAGTCGCTCAACTGTCCGACTGGAGTCATCAAACTGGTCAACTGGGATTGGTCAACTGTCCGACTGGAATAATCAAACTCGTCAACTGGGAGTCGCTCAACTGTGCGACTGGAGTTATTCAACTGGTCAACTGTGATTGGTCAACTGTCTGACAGGAGTCATCAAACTGCTCAACTGGGATTGGTAAACTGTCCGACTGGAGCCATTCAACTTGTCAACTGCGAGTTGCTCAACTGTCCAACTGGAGTCATCAAACTGGTCAACAGGGAGTCGCTCAACTGTCCGACTGGAGTCATTAAACTGGTGAACTGGGATTGGTCAACTGTCCGACTGGAGTCATCAAACTGGTCAACTGGGATTGGTCAACTGTCCGACTGGAGTCATTCAACTGGTCAACTGGGAGTCGCTCAACTGTCCGACTGGAGTCATCAAACTGGTCAACAGGGAGTCGCTCAACTGTCCGACTGGAGTCATCAAACTCGTCAACTGGGATTGGTCAACTGTCCGACTGGAGTCATCAAACTGGTCAACTGGGATTGGTCAACTGTCCGACTGGAGTCATTCAGCTGGTCAACTGGGTGTCGCTCAACTGTGCGACTGAAGTTATTCAACTGGTCAACTGGGGGCTGATCAACTGTCCGACTGGAGTCATCGAACTGGTCAACTGGGAGCTGGTCAACTGTCCGACTGGAGTCATCAAACTGGTCAACTGGGATCGGTCAACTGTCCGACTGGAGTCATCGAACTGGTCAACTGGGAGCTGGTCAACTGTCCGACTGGAGTCATCAAACTGGTCAGCTGGGAGTCACTCAACTGTCCGACTGGAGTCATTCAACTGGTAAACTGGGATTCGTCAACTGTCCGACTGGAGTCATCGAACTGGTCAACTGGGAGCTGGTCAACTGTCCGACTGGAGTCATCAAACTGGTCAACTGGGAGCTGGTCAACTGTCTGACTGGAGTCATTCAACTGGTCAACTGGGAGTCGCTCAACTGTCCGACTGGAGTCATCAAACTGGTCAACTGGGAGTCGCTCAACTGTCCTACTGGAGTCATCAAACTGGTCAACTGGGATTGGTCAACTGTCCGACTGGAGTCATTCAACTGGCCAACTGGGATTGGTCAACTGTCCGACTGGAGACATCAAACTGGTCAACTTGGATTGGTCAACTGTCCGACTGGAGTCATCAAACTGGTCAATTGTGATTGGTCAACTTTCTGACTGGAGTCATCAAACTGGTCAACTGGGATTGGTCAACTGTCCGACTGGAGTCATCAAACTGGTCAACTGGGATTGGTCAACTGTCCGACTGGAGTCATCAAACTGGTCAACTGGCAGTCGCTCAACTGTCCGACTGGAGTCATCAAACTGGTCAACTGGGATTGGTCAACAGTCCGACTGGAGTCATCAAACTGGTCAACTGGGATTGGTCAACTGTCCGACTGGAGTTATTCAACTGGTCAACTGTGATTGGTCAACTGTCTGACTGGAGTCATCAAACTGGTCAACTGGGATTGGTCAACTGTCCGACTGGAGTCATCAAACTGGTCAACTGGGAGCTGTTCAACTGTCCGACTGGAGTCATCAAACTGGTCAACTGGGAGTCGCTCAACTGTCCGACTGGAGTCATCAAACTGGTCAACTGGGATTGGTCAACTGTCCGACAGGAGTCATCAAACCCGTCAACTGGGATTGATCAACTGTCCGACTGGAGTCATCAAACTGGTCAACTGGGATTGGTCAACTGTCCGACTGCAGTCATTCAACTGGTCAACTGGGATTGGTCAACTGTCCGACTGGAGTCATCAAACTCGTCAACTGGGAGCTGGTCAACTGTCTGACTGGAGTCATCAAACTCGTCAACTGGGATTGGTCAACTGTCTGACTGGAGTCATCAAACTCGTCAACTGGGAGTCGCTCAACTGTCCGACTGGAGTCATCAAACTCGTCAACTTGGATTGGTCAACTGTCCGACTGGAATCATTCAACTGGTCAACTGGGAGCTGGTCAACTGTCCGACTGAAGTCATCAAACTGGTCAACAGGGAGTCGCTCAACTATCCGATTGGAGTCATCAAACTGGTCAACTTGGATTGGTCAACTGTCCGACTGGAGTCATCGAACTGGTCAACTGGGAGCTGGTCAACTGTCCGACTGGAGTCATCAAACTGGTCAACTGGGAGCTGGTCAACTGTCCGACTGGAGTCATCAAACTGGTCAACTGGGAGCTGGTCAACTGTCTGACTGGAGTCATTCAACTGGTCAACTGGGAGTCGCTCAACTGTCCGACTGGAGTCATCAAACTGGTCAACTGGGAGTCGCTCAACTGTCCGACTGGAGTCATTCAACTGGTCAACAGGGGGCTGGTCAACTGTCCGACTGGAGTCATCAAACTGGTCGACTGGGAGTCGCTCAACTGTCCGACTGGAGTCATCAAACTGGTCAACTGGGATTGGTCAACTGTCTGACTGGAGACATCAAACTGGTCAACTGGGATTGGTCAACTGTCCGACTGGAGTCATAAAACTTGTCAACTGGGAGCTGGTCAACTGTCCGACTGGAGTCATCAAACTGGTCAACTGGGTGTCGCTCAACTGTCCAACTGGAGTCATCAAACTGGTCAACTGGGAGTCGCTCAACTGTCCGACTGGAGTCATCAAACTCGTCAACTGGGAGTCGCTCAACTGTCCGACTGGAGTCATCAAACTGGTCAACTGGGATTGGTCAACTGTCCGACTGGAGTCATCAAACTCGTCAACTGGGAGTCGCCCAACTGTCCGACTGGAGTCATCAAACTCGTCAACTGGGATTGGTCAACTGTCTGACTGGAGTCATAAACTGGTCAACTGTATTTGGTCAACTGTCCGACTGGAGTCATTCAACTGGTCAACTGGGATTGGTCAACTGGCCGACTGGAGTCATCAAACTGGTCAACTGGGATTGGTCAACTGTCCGACTGGAGTCATTCAACTGGTCAACTGGAAGTCGCTCAACTCTCCGACTGAAGTCATCAAACTGGTCAACAGGGAGTCGCTCAACTGTCCGACTGGAGTCATCAAACTCGTCAACTGGGATTGGTCAACTGTCCGACTGGAGTCATCAAACTGGTCAACTGGGATTGGTCAACAGTCCGACTGGAGTCATTCAACTGGACAACTGGGTGTCGCTCAACTGGGCGACTGAAGTTATTCAACTGGTCAACAGGGGACTGGTCAACTGTCCGACTGGAGTCATCAAACTCGTCAACTGGGAGCTGGTCAACTGTCCGACTGGAGTCATCAAACTGGTCAGCTGGGAATCACTCAACTGTCCGACTGGAGTCATTCAACTGGTCAACTGGGATTGGTCAACTGTCCGATTGGAGTCATCGAACTGGTCAACTGGGAGCTGGTCAACTGTCCGACTGGAGTTATCAACCTGGTCAACTGGGAGTCGCTCAACTGTCCGACTGGAGTCATCAAACTGGTCAACTGGGATTGGTCAACTGTCCGACTGGAGTCATCAAACTAGTCAACTGGGATTGGTCAACTGTCCGACTGGAGTCATCAAACTGGTCAACTGGGATTGGCCAACTGTCCGACTGGAGTCATTCAACTGGTCAACTGGGATTGGTCAACTGGCCGACTGGAGTCATCAAACTGGTCAACTGGGATTGGTCAACTGTCCGACTGGAGTCATTCAACTGGTCAACTGGAAGTCGCTCAACTCTCCGACTGAAGTCATCAAACTGGTCAACAGGGAGTCGCTCAACTGTCCGACTGGAGTCATTAAACTCGTCAACTGGGATTGGTAAACTGTCCGACTGGAGTCATCAAACTGGTCAACTGGGATTGGTCAACAGTCCGACTGGAGTCATTCAACTGGACAACTGGGTGTCGCTCAACTGGGCGACTGAAGTTATTCAACTGGTCAACAGGGGACTGGTCAACTGTCCGACTGGAGTCATCAAACTCGTCAACTGGGATTGGTCAACTGTCCGACTGGAGTCATCAAACTGGTCAGCTGGGAATCACTCAACTTTCCGACTGAAGTCATTCAACTGGTCAACTGGGATTGGTCAACTGTCCGATTGGAGTCATCGAACTGGTCAACTGGGAGCTGGTCAACTGTCCGACTGGAGATATCAAACTGGTCAACTGCGGGCTGGTCAATTGTCCGACTGGAGTCATCAACCTGGTCAACTGGGAGTCGCTCAACTGTCCGACTGGTGTCATCAAACTGGTCAACTGGGATTGGTCAACTGTCCGACTGGAGTCATCAAACTAGTCAACTGGGATTGGTCAACTGTCCGACTGGAGTCATCAAACTGGTCAACTGGGATTGGCCAACTGTCCGACTGGAGTCATCAAACTGGTCAACTGGGAGCTGGTCAACTGTCCGACTGGAGTCATCAAACTGGTCAACTGGGTGTCGCTCAACTGTCCAACTGGAGTCATCAAACTGGTCAACTGGGATTGGTCAACTGTCCGACAGGAGTCATTCAACTGGTCAACTGGGATTGGTCAACTGTCCGACTGGAGTCATCAAACTGGTCAACTGGCAGTCGCTCAACTGTCCGACTGGAGTCATCAAACTGGTCAACTGGGGTTGGTCAACTGTCCGACTGGAGTCATCAACCTGGTCAACTGGGAGCTGGTCAACTGTCCGACTGGAGTCATCAAACTGGTCAACTGGGTGTCGCTCAACTGTCCAACTGGAGTCATCAAACTGGTCAACTGGGAGTCGCCCAACTGTCCGACTGGAGTCATCAAACTCGTCAACTGGGAGTCGCTCAACTGTCCGACTGGAGTCATCAAACTGGTCAACTGGGATTGGTCAACTGTCCGACTGGAGTCATCAAACTCGTCAACTGGGAGTCGCCCAACTGTCCGACTGGAGTCATCAAACTCGTCAACTGGGATTGGTCAACTGTCTGACTGGAGTCATAAACTGGTCAACTGTATTTGGTCAACTGTCCGACTGGAGTCATTCAACTGGTCAACTGGGATTGGTCAACTGGCCGACTGGAGTCATCAAACTGGTCAACTGGGATTGGTCAACTGTCCGACTGGAGTCATTCAACTGGTCAACTGGAAGTCGCTCAACTCTCCGACTGAAGTCATCAAACTGGTCAACAGGGAGTCGCTCAACTGTCCGACTGGAGTCATCAAACTCGTCAACTGGGATTGGTCAACTGTCCGACTGGAGTCATCAAACTGGTCAACTGGGATTGGTCAACAGTCCGACTGGAGTCATTCAACTGGACAACTGGGTGTCGCTCAACTGGGCGACTGAAGTTATTCAACTGGTCAACAGGGGACTGGTCAACTGTCCGACTGGAGTCATCAAACTCGTCAACTGGGAGCTGGTCAACTGTCCGACTGGAGTCATCGAACTGGTCAACTGGGATTGGTCAACTGTCCGATTGGAGTCATCGAACTGGTCAACTGGGAGCTGGTCAACTGTCCGACTGGAGATATCAAACTGGTCAACTGGGGGCTGGTCAATTGTCCGACTGGAGTCATCAACCTGGTCAACTGGGAGTCGCTCAACTGTCCGACTGGAGTCATCAAACTGGTCAACTGGGATTGGTCAACTGTCCGACTGGAGTCATCAAACTAGTCAACTGGGATTGGTCAACTGTCCGACTGGAGTCATCAAACTGGTCAACTGGGATTGGCCAACTGTCCGACTGGAGTCATTCAACTGGTCAACTGGGATTGGTCAACTGGCCGACTGGAGTCATCAAACTGGTCAACTGGGATTGGTCAACTGTCCGACTGGAGTCATTCAACTGGTCAACTGGAAGTCGCTCAACTCTCCGACTGAAGTCATCAAACTGGTCAACAGGGAGTCGCTCAACTGTCCGACTGGAGTCATTAAACTCGTCAACTGGGATTGGTAAACTGTCCGACTGGAGTCATCAAACTGGTCAACTGGGATTGGTCAACAGTCGGACTGGAGTCATTCAACTGGACAACTGGGTGTCGCTCAACTGGGCGACTGAAGTTATTCAACTGGTCAACAGGGGACTGGTCAACTGTCCGACTGGAGTCATCAAACTCGTCAACTGGGAGCTGGTCAACTGTCCGACTGGAGTCATCAAACTGGTCAGCTGGGAATCACTCAACTGTCCGACTGGAGTCATTCAACTGGTCAACTGGGATTGGTCAACTGTCCGATTGGAGTCATCGAACTGGTCAACTGGGAGCTGGTCAACTGTCCGACTGGAGATATCAAACTGGTCAACTGGGGGCTGGTCAATTGTCCGACTGGAGTCATCAACCTGGTCAACTGGGAGTCGCTCAACTGTCCGACTGGAGTCATCAAACTGGTCAACTGGGATTGGTCAACTGTCCGACTGGAGTCATCAAACTAGTCAACTGGGATTGGTCAACTGTCCGACTGGAGTCATCAAACTGCTCAACTGGGATTGGCCAACTGTCCGACTGGAGTCATCAAACTGGTCAACTGGGAGCTGGTCAACTGTCCGACTGGAGTCATCAAACTGGTCAACTGGGTGTCGCTCAACTGTCCAACTGGAGTCATCAAACTGGTCAACTGGGATTGGTCAACTGTCCGACAGGAGTCATTCAACTGGTCAACTGGGATTGGTCAACTGTCCGACTGGAGTCATCAAACTGGTCAACTGGCAGTCGCTCAACTGTCCGACTGGAGTCATCAAACTGGTCAACTGGGGTTGGTCAACTGTCCGACTGGAGTCATCAACCTGGTCAACTGGGAGCTGGTCAACTGTCCGACTGGAGTCATCAAACTGGTCAACTGGGTGTCGCTCAACTGTCCAACTGGAGTCATCAAACTGGTCAACTGGGAGTCGCTCAACTGTCCGACTGGAGTCATCAAACTCGTCAACTGGGAGTCGCTCAACTGTCCGACTGGAGTCATCAAACTGGTCAACTGGGATTGGTCAACTGTCCGACTGGAGTCATCAAACTCGTCAACTGGGAGTCGCCCAACTGTCCGACTGGAGTCATCAAACTCGTCAACTGGGATTGGTCAACTGTCTGACTGGAGTCATAAACTGGTCAACTGTATTTGGTCAACTGTCCGACTGGAGTCATTCAACTGGTCAACTGGGATTGGTCAACTGGCCGACTGGAGTCATCAAACTGGTCAACTGGGATTGGTCAACTGTCCGACTGGAGTCATTCAACTGGTCAACTGGAAGTCGCTCAACTCTCCGACTGAAGTCATCAAACTGGTCAACAGGGAGTCGCTCAACTGTCCGACTGGAGTCATCAAACTGGTCAACTGGGATTGGTCAACAGTCCGACTGGAGTCATTCAACTGGACAACTGGGTGTCGCTCAACTGTCCGACTGGAGTCATCAAACTGGTCAACTGGGGTTGGTCAACTGTCCGACTGGAGTCATCAACCTGGTCAACTGGGAGCTGGTCAACTGTCCGACTGGAGTCATCAAACTGGTCAACTGGGTGTCGCTCAACTGTCCAACTGGAGTCATCAAACTGGTCAACTGGGAGTCGCTCAACTGTCCGACTGGAGTCATCAAACTCGTCAACTGGGAGTCGCTCAACCGTCCGACTGGAGTCATCAAACTGGTCAACTGGGATTGGTCAACTGTCCGACTGGAGTCATCAAACTCGTCAACTGGGAGTCGCCCAACTGTCCGACTGGAGTCATCAAACTCGTCAACTGGGATTGGTCAACTGTCTGACTGGAGTCATAAACTGGTCAACTGTATTTGGTCAACTGTCCGACTGGAGTCATTCAACTGGTCAACTGGGATTGGTCAACTGGCCGACTGGAGTCATCAAACTGGTCAACTGGGATTGGTCAACTGTCCGACTGGAGTCATTCAACTGGTCAACTGGAAGTCGCTCAACTCTCCGACTGAAGTCATCAAACTGGTCAACAGGGAGTCGCTCAACTGTCCGACTGGAGTCATCAAACTCGTCAACTGGGATTGGTCAACTGTCCGACTGGAGTCATCAAACTGGTCAACTGGGATTGGTCAACAGTCCGACTGGAGTCATTCAACTGGACAACTGGGTGTCGCTCAACTGGGCGACTGAAGTTATTCAACTGGTCAACAGGGGACTGGTCAACTGTCCGACTGGAGTCATCAAACTCGTCAACTGGGGGCTGGTCAACTGTCCGACTGGAGTCATCAAACTGGTCAGCTGGGAATCACTCAACTGTCCGACTGGAGTCATTCAACTGGTCAACTGGGATTGGTCAACTGTCCGATTGGAGTCATCGAACTGGTCAACAGGGAGCTGGTCAACTGTCCGACTGGAGATATCAAACTGGTCAACTGGGGGCTGGTCAATTGTCCGACTGGAGTCATCAACCTGGTCAACTGGGAGTCGCTCAACTGTCCGACTGGAGTCATCAAACTGGTCAACTGGGATTGGTCAACTGTCCGACTGGAGTCATCAAACTAGTCAACTGGGATTGGTCAACTGTCCGACTGGAGTCATCAAACTGGTCAACTGGGATTGGCCAACTGTCCGACTGGAGTCATTCAACTGGTCAACTGGGATTGGTCAACTGGCCGACTGGAGTCATCAAACTGGTCAACTGGGATTGGTCAACTGTCCGACTGGAGTCATTCAACTGGTCAACTGGGATTGGCCAACTATCCGACTGGAGTCATTCAACTGGTCAACTGGGATTGGTCAACTGGCCGACTGGAGTCATCAAACTGGTCAACTGGGATTGGTCAACTGTCCGACTGGAGTCATTCAACTGGTCAACTGGAAGTCGCTCAACTCTCCGACTGAAGTCATCAAACTGGTCAACAGGGAGTCGCTCAACTGTCCGACTGGAGTCATTAAACTCGTCAACTGGGATTGGTCAACTGTCCGACTGGAGTCATCAAACTGGTCAACTGGTATTGGTCAACAGTCCGACTGGAGTCATTCAACTGGACAACTGGGTGTCGCTCAACTGGGCGACTGAAGTTATTCAACTGGTCAACAGGGGACTGGTCAACTGTCCGACTGGAGTCATCAAACTCGTCAACTGGGAGCTGGTCAACTGTCCGACTGGAGTCATCAAACTGGTCAGCTGGGAATCACTCAACTGTCCGACTGGAGTCATTCAACTGGTCAACTGGGATTGGTCAACTGTCCGATTGGAGTCATCGAACTGGTCAACTGGGAGCTGGTCAACTGTCCGACTGGAGATATCAAACTGGTCAACTGGGGGCTGGTCAATTGTCCGACTGGAGTCATCAACCTGGTCAACTGGGAGTCGCTCAACTGTCCGACTGGAGTCATCAAACTGGTCAACTGGGATTGGTCAACTGTCCGACTGGAGTCATCAAACTAGTCAACTGGGATTGGTCAACTGTCCGACTGGAGTCATCAAACTGGTCAACTGGGAGCTGGTCAACTGTCCGACTGGAGTCATCAAACTGGTCAACTGGGTGTCGCTCAACTGTCCAACTGGAGTCATCAAACTGGTCAACTGGGATTGGTCAACTGTCCGACAGGAGTCATTCAACTGGTCAACTGGGATTGGTCAACTGTCCGACTGGAGTCATCAAACTGGTCAACTGGCAGTCGCTCAACTGTCCGACTGGAGTCATCAAACTGGTCAACTGGGGTTGGTCAACTGTCCGACTGGAGTCATCAACCTGGTCAACTGGGAGCTGGTCAACTGTCCGACTGGAGTCATCAAACTGGTCAACTGGGTGTCGCTCAACTGTCCAACTGGAGTCATCAAACTGGTCAACTGGGAGTCGCTCAACTGTCCGACTGGAGTCATCAAACTCGTCAACTGGGAGTCGCTCAACTGTCCGACTGGAGTCATCAAACTGGTCAACTGGGATTGGTCAACTGTCCGACTGGAGTCATCAAACTCGTCAACTGGGAGTCGCCCAACTGTCCGACTGGAGTCATCAAACTCGTCAACTGGGATTGGTCAACTGTCTGACTGGAGTCATAAACTGGTCAACTGTATTTGGTCAACTGTCCGACTGGAGTCATTCAACTGGTCAACTGGGATTGGTCAACTGGCCGACTGGAGTCATCAAACTGGTCAACTGGGATTGGTCAACTGTCCGACTGGAGTCATTCAACTGGTCAACTGGAAGTCGCTCAACTCTCCGACTGAAGTCATCAAACTGGTCAACAGGGAGTCGCTCAACTGTCCGACTGGAGTCATCAAACTCGTCAACTGGGATTGGTCAACTGTCCGACTGGAGTCATCAAACTGGTCAACTGGGATTGGTCAACAGTCCGACTGGAGTCATTCAACTGGACAACTGGGTGTCGCTCAACTGGGCGACTGAAGTTATTCAACTGGTCAACAGGGGACTGGTCAACTGTCCGACTGGAGTCATCAAACTCGTCAACTGGGAGCTGGTCAACTGTCCGACTGGAGTCATCAAACTGGTCAGCTGGGAATCACTCAACTGTCCGACTGGAGTCATTCAACTGGTCAACTGGGATTGGTCAACTGTCCGATTGGAGTCATCGAACTGGTCAACAGGGAGCTGGTCAACTGTCCGACTGGAGATATCAAACTGGTCAACTGGGGGCTGGTCAATTGTCCGACTGGAGTCATCAACCTGGTCAACTGGGAGTCGCTCAACTGTCCGACTGGAGTCATCAAACTGGTCAACTGGGATTGGTCAACTGTCCGACTGGAGTCATCAAACTAGTCAACTGGGATTGGTCAACTGTCCGACTGGAGTCATCAAACTGGTCAACTGGGATTGGCCAACTGTCCGACTGGAGTCATTCAACTGGTCAACTGGGATTGGTCAACTGGCCGACTGGAGTCATCAAACTGGTCAACTGGGATTGGTCAACTGTCCGACTGGAGTCATTCAACTGGTCAACTGGAAGTCGCTCAACTCTCCGACTGAAGTCATCAAACTGGTCAACAGGGAGTCGCTCAACTGTCCGACTGGAGTCATTCAACTGGTCAACTGGGATTGGTCAACTGTCCGACTGGAGTCATCAAACTAGTCAACTGGGATTGGCCAACTGTCCGACTGGAGTCATCAAACTGGTCAACTGGGAGCTGGTCAACTGTCCGACTGGAGTCATCAAACTGGTCAACTCGGTGTCGCTCAACTGTCCAACTGGAGTCATCAAACTGGTCAACTGGGATTGGTCAACTGTCCGACAGGAGTCATTCAACTGGTCAACTGGGATTGGTCAACTGTCCGACTGGAGTCATCAAACTGGTCAACTGGCAGTCGCTCAACTGTCCGACTGGAGTCATCAAACTGGTCAACTGGGGTTGGTCAACTGTCCGACTGGAGTCATCAACCTGGTCAACTGGGATTGGCCAACTGTCCGACTGGAGTCATTCAACTGGTCAACTGTGATTGGTCAACTGTCCGACTGGAGTTATTCAACTGGTCAACTGTGATTGGTCAACTGTCTCACTGGAGTCATCAAACTGGTCAACTGGGAGCTGTTCAACTGTCCGACTGGAGTCATCAAACTGGTCAACTGGGAGTCGCTCAACTGTCAGACTGGAGTCATCAAACTGGTCCACTGGGATTGGTCAAATGTCCGACTGGAGTCATCAAACTGGTCAACTGGGATTGGTCAACTGTCCGACTGGAGATATCAAACTGGTCAACTGCGAGTCGCTCAACTGTCCGACTGGAGTCATCAAACTGGTCAACTGGGATTGGTCAACTGTCCGACTGGCGTCATCAAACTGGTCAACTGGGATTGGTCAACTATCCGACTGGAGTCATTCAACTGGTCAACTGGGTGTCGCTCAACTGTGCGACTGAAGTTATTCAATTGGTCAACTGGGGGCTGGTCAACTCTCCGACTGGAGTCATCGAACTGGTCAACTGGGAGCTGGTCAACTGTCAGGCTGGAGTCATCAAACTGGTCAACTGGGATTGGTCAACTGTCCGACTGGAGTCATCGAACTGGTCAACTGGGAGCTGGTCAACTGTCCGACTGGAGTCATCAAACTCGTCAACTGGGATTGGTCAACTGTCCGACTGGAGTCATCAAACTGGTCAACTGGGATTGGTCAACTGTCCGACTGGATTCATCAAACTGGTCAACTGGGAGTCGCTCAACTGTCCGACTGGAGTCATCAAACTGGTCAACTGGGATTGGTCAACTGTCCGACTGGAATAATCAAACTCGTCAACTGGGAGTCGCTCAACTGTGCGACTGGAGTTATTCAACTGGTCAACTGTGATTGGTCAACTGTCTGACAGGAGTCATCAAACTGCTCAACTGGGATTGGTAAACTGTCCGACTGGAGCCATTCAACTTGTCAACTGCGAGTTGCTCAACTGTCCAACTGGAGTCATCAAACTGGTCAACAGGGAGTCGCTCAACTGTCCGACTGGAGTCATTAAACTGGTGAACTGGGATTGGTCAACTGTCCGACTGGAGTCATCAAACTGGTCAACTGGGATTGGTCAACTGTCCGACTGGAGTCATCACACTCGTCAACTGGGATTGGTCAACTGTCCGACTGGAGTCATCAAACTCGTCAACTGGGATTGGTCAACTGTCCGACTGGAGACATCAAACTGGTCAACTGGGATTGGTCAACTGTCCGACTGGAGACATCAAACTCGTCAACTGGGATTGGTCAACTGTCTGACTGGTGTCATCAAACTGGTCAACTGGGAGTCGCTCAACTGTCCGACTGGAGTCATCAAACTCGTCATATGGGAGCCGCTCAGCTGTCCGACTGGAGTCATAAAACTCGTCAACTGGGAGTCGCTCAACTGTCCGACTGGAGTCATCAAACTGGTCAACTGGGATTGGTCAACTGTCCGACTGGAGTCATCAAACTCGTCAACTGGGAGTCGCTCAACTGCCCGACTGGAGTCATCAAACTGGTCAACTGGGATTGGCCAACTGTCCGACTGGAGTCATTGAACTGGTCAACTGGGATTGGTCAACTGTCCAACTGGAGTCATCACTCTCGTCAACTGGGATTGGCCAACTGTCCGACTGGAGTCATCAAACTCGTCAACTGGGATTGGTCAAATGTCCGACTGGAGTCATCAAACTCGTCACCTGGGATTGGTCAACTGTCCGACTGGAGACATCAAACTGGTCAACTGGGAGTCGCTCAATTGTCCGACTGGAGTCATCAAACTGGTCAACTGGGAGTCGCTCAACTGTCCGACTGGAGTCATCAAACTCGTCAACTGGGAGTCGCTCAACTGTCCGACTGGAGTCATCAAACTTGTCAACTGGGAGTCGCCCAACTGTCCGACTGGAGTCATCAAACTCGTCAACTGGGAGTCGCCCAACTGTCCGACTGGAGTCATCAAACTCGTCAACTGGGAGTCGCCCAACTGTCCGACTGGAGTCATCAAACTCATCAACTGGGATTGGTCAACTGTCCGACTGGAGTCATTAAACTGGTCAACTGGATTTGGTCAACTGTCCGACTGGAGTCATTCAACTGGTCAACTGGGATTGGTCAACTGGCCGACTGGAGTCATCAAACTGGTCAACTGGGATTGGTCAACTGTCCGACTGGAGTCATTCAACTGGTCAACTGGAAGTCGCTCAACTGTCCGACTGGAGTCATCAAACTCGTCAACTGGGAGTCGCTCAACTGTCCGACTGGAGTCATCGAACTGGTCAACTGGGAGTCGCCCAACTGTCCGACTGGAGTCATCAAACTCGTCAACTGGGAGTCGCTCAACTGTCCGACTGGAGTCATCAAACTCGTCAACTGGGATTGGTCAACTGTCCGACTGGAGTCATTAAACTGGTCAACATGATTTGGTCAACTGTCCGACTGGAGTCATTCAACTGGTCAACTGGCTGTCGCTCAACTGTGCGGCTGAAGTTATTCAACTGGTCAACTGGGGGCTGGTAAACTGTCCGACTGGAGTCATCGAACTGCTCAACTGGGAGCTGGTCAACTGTCCGACTGGAGTCATCAAACTGGTCAACTGGGATTGGTCAACTGTCCGACTGGAGTCATCGAACTTGTCAACTGGGAGCTGGTCAACTGTCCGACTGGAGTCATCAAACTGGTCAGCTGGGAGTCACTCAACTGTCCGACTGGAGTCATTCAACTGGTCAACTGGGATTGGTCAACTGTCCGACTGGAGTCATCGAACTGGTCAACTGGGAGCTGGTCAACTGTGTGACTGGAGTCATTCAACTGGTCAACTGGGAGTCGTTCAACTGTCCGACTGGAGTCATCAAACTGGTCAACTGGGAGTCGCTCAACTGTCCGACTGGAGTCATCAAACTGGTCAACTGGGATTGGTCAACTGTCCGACTGGAGTCATCAAACTGGTCAACTGGGATTGGTCAACTGTCAGACTGGAGTCATCAAACTGGTCAACTGTGATTGGTCAACTGTCTGACTGGAGTTATCAAACTGGTCAACTGGCAGTCGCTCAACTGTCCGACTGGAGTCATCAAACTGGTCAACTGGGATTGGTCAACTGTCCGACTGGAGTCATCAAACTGGTCAACTGGGATTGGTCAACTGTCCGACTGGAGTCATTCAACTGGTCAACTGTGATTGGTCAACTGTCCGACTGGAGTTATTCAACTGGTCAACTGTGATTGGTCAACTGTCTGACTGGAGTCATCAAACTGGTCAACTGGGATTGGTCAACTGTCCGACTGGAGTCATCAAACTGGTCAACTGGGAGCTGTTCAACTGTCCGACTGGAGTCATCAAACTGGTCAACTGGGAGTCGCTCAACTGTCCGACTGGAGTCATCAAACTGGTCAACTGGGAGTCGCTCAACTGTCCGACTGCAGTCATCAAACTCGTCAACTGGGATCGGTCAACTGTCCGACTGGAGTCATCAAACTCGTCAACTGGGAGTCGCTCAACTGTCTGACTGGAGGCATCAAACTGGTCAACTGGGATTGGTCAACTGTTCGACTGGAGTCATCAAACACGTCAACTGGGATTGGTCAACTGTCCGACTGGAGTCATCAAACTCGTCAACTGGGATTGGTCAACTGTCCGACTGGCGTCATCAAACTGGTGAACTGGGATTGGTCAACTGTCCGACTGGAGTCATTAAACTCGTCAACTGGGAGTCGCTCAACTGCCCGACTGGAGTCATCAAACTCGTCAACTGGGATTGGTCAACTGTCCGACTGGAGTCATCGAACTGGTCAACTGGGAGCTGGTCAACTGTCCGACTGGAGTCATCAAACTGGTCAGCTGGGAGTCACTCAACTGTCCGACTGGAGTAATTCAACTGGTAAACTGGGATTGGTCAACTGTCCGACTGGAGTCATCGAACTGGTCAACTGGGAGCTGGTCAACTGTCCGACTGGAGTCATCAAACTGGTCAACTGGGAGCTGGTCAACTGTCTGACTGGAGTCATTCAACTGGTCAACTGGGAGTCGCTCAACTGTCCGACTGGAGTCATCAAACTGGTCAACTGGGAGTCGCTCAACTGTCCTACTGGAGTCATCAAACTGGTCAACTGGGATTGGTCAACTGTCAGACTGGAGTCATTCAACTGGTCAACTGGGATTGGTCAACTGTCCGACTGGAGACATCAAACTGGTCAACTTGGATTGGTCAACTGTCCGACTGGAGTCATCAAACTGGTCAACTGGGAGGTGGTCAACTGTCAGACTGGAGTCATCAAACTGGTCAACTGTGATTGGTCAACTTTCTGACTGGAGTCATCAAACTGGTCAACTGGGATTGGTCAACTGTCCGACTGGAGTCATCAAACTGGTCAACTGGGATTGGTCAACTGTCCGAATGGAGTCATCAAACTGGTCAACTGGCAGTCGCTCAACTGTCCGACTGGAGTCATCAAACTGGTCAACTGGGATTGGTCAACTGTCCGACTGGAGTCATCAAACTGGTCAACTGGGATTGGTCAACTGTCCGACTGGAGTTATTCAACTGGTCAACTGTGATTGGTCAACTGTCTGACTGGAGTCATCAAACTGGTCAACTGGGATTGGTCAACTGTCCGAATGGAGTCATCAAACTGGTCAACTGGGAGCTGTTCAACTGTCCGACTGGAGTCATCAAACTGGTCAACTGGGAGTCGCTCAACTGTCCGACTGGAGTCATCAAACTGGTCAACTGGGATTGGTGAACTGTCCGGCTGGAGTCATCAAACTGGTCAACTGGGGGCTGGTCAACTGTCCGACTGGAGTCATTAAACTGGTCAACTGGGATTGGTCAACTGTCCGACTGCAGTCATTCAACTGGTCAACTGGAATTGGTCAACTGTCCGACTGGAGTCATCAAACTCGTCAACTGGGAGCTGGTCAACTGTCTGACTGGAGTCATCAAACTCGTCAACTGGGATTGGTCAACTGTCTGACTGGAGTCATCAAACTCGTCAACTGGGAGTCGCTCAACTGTCCGACTGAAGTCATCAAACTGGTCAACAGGGAGTCGCTCAACTATCCGATTGGAGTAATCAAACTGGTCAACTTGGATTGGTCAACTGTCCGACTGGAGTCATCGAACTGGTCAACTGGGAGCTGGCCAACTGTCCGACTGGAGTCATCAAACTGGTCAACTGGGAGCTGGTCAACTGTCTGACTGGAGTCATTCAACTGGTCAACTGGGAGTCGCTCAACTGTCCGACTGGAGTCATCAAACTGGTCAACTGGGAGTCGCTCAACTGTCCGACTGGAGTCATTCAACTGGTCAACAGGGGGCTGGTCAACTGTCCGACTGGAGTCATCAAACTGGTCAACTGGGAGTCGCTCAACTGTCCGACTGGAGTCATCAAACTGGTCATCTGGGATTGGTCAACTGTCTGACTGGAGACATCAAACTGGTCAACTGGGATTGGTCAACTGTCCGACTGGAGTCATAAAACTTGTCAACTGGGAGCTGGTCAACTGTCCGACTGGAGTCATCAAACTGGTCAACTGGGTGTCGCTCAACTGTCCAACTGGAGCCATCAAACTGGTCAACTGGGAGTCGCTCAACTGTCCGACTGGAGTCATCAAACTCGTCAACTGGGAGTCGCTCAACTCTCCGACTGGAGTCATCAAACTGGTCAACTGGGATTGGTCAACTGTCCGACTGGAGTCATCAAACTCGTCAACTGGGAGTCGCCCAACTGTCCGACTGGAGTCATCAAACTCGTCAACTTGGATTGGTCAACTGTCCGACTGGAGTCATTCAACTGGTCAACTGGATTTGGTCAACTGTCCGACTGGAGTCATTCAACTGGTCAACTGGGATTGGTCAACTGGCCGACTGGAGTCATCAAACTGGTCAACTGGGATTGGTCAACTGTCCGACCGGAGTCATTCAAATGGTCAACTGGAAGTCGCTCAACTCTCCGACTGAAGTCATCAAACTGGTCAACAGGGAGTCGCTCAACTGTCCGACTGGAGTCATCAAACTCGTCAACTGGGATTGGTCAACTGTCCGACTGGAGTCATCAAACTGGTCAACTGGGATTGGTCAACTGTCCGACTGGAGTCATTCAACTGGACAACTGGGTGTCGCTCAACTGGGCGACTGAAGTTATTCAACTGGTCAACTGGGGACTGGTCAACTGTCCGACTGGAGTCATCAAACTCGTCAACTGGGATTGGTCAACTGTCCGACTGGAGTCATCAAACTCGTCAACTGGGAGCTGGTCAACTGTCCGACTGGAGTCATCAAACTCGTCAACTGGGATTGGTCAACTGTCTGACTGGAGTCATCAAACTGGTCAACTGGGATTGGTCAACTGTCCGACTGGAGTCATTCAACTGGTCAACTGGGTGTCGCTGAACTGTGCGACTGAAGTTATTCAACTGGTCAACTGGGGGCTGGTCAACTGTCCGACTGGAGTCATCGAACTGGTCAACTGGGAGCTAATCAACTGTCCGACTGGAGGCATCAAACTGGTCAACTGGGATTGGTCAACTGTCCGACTGGAGTCATCGAACTGGTCAACTGGGAGCTGGTCAACTGTCTGACTGGAGTCATCAAACTGGTCAGCTGGGAGTCACTCAAATGTCCGACTGGAGTCATTCAACTGGTCAACTGGGATTGGTCAGCTGTCCGACTGGAGTCATCGAACTGGTCAACTGGGAGCTGGTCAACTGTCCGACTGGAGTCATCAAACTGGTCAACTGGGATTGGTCAACTGTCCGACTGGAGTCATTCAACTGGTCAACTGGGATTGGTCAACTGTCCGACTGGAGACATCAAACTGGTCAACTTGGATTGGTCAACTGTCCGACTGGAGTCATCAAACTCGTCAACTGGGATTGGTCAACTGTCCGACTGGAGTCATCAAACTGGTCAACTGGGATTGGTCAACTGTCCGACTGGAGTCATTAAACTCGTCAACTGGGAGTCGCTCAACTGCCCGACTGGAGTCATCAAATTGGTCAACTGGGATTGGTCAACTGTCCGACTGGAGTCATTCAACTGGTCAACTGGGAGTCGCTCAACTGTCCGACTGGAGTCATCAAACTGGTCAACAGGGAGTCGCTCAACTGTCCGACTGGAGTCATCAAACTCGTCAACTGGGATTGGTCAACTGTCCGACTGGAGTCATCAAACTGGTCAACTGGGATTGGTCAACTGTCCGACTGGAGTCATTCAGCTGGTCAACTGGGTGTCGCTCAACTGTGCGACTGAAGTTATTCAACTGGTCAACTGGGGGCTGATCAACTGTCCGACTGGAGTCATCGAACTGGTCAACTGGGAGCTGGTCAACTGTCCGACTGGAGTCATCAAACTGGTCAATTGGGATTGGTCAACTGTCCGACTGGAGTCATCGAACTGGTCAACTGGGAGCTGGTCAACTGTCCGACTGGAGTCATCAAACTGGTCAGCTGGGAGTCACTCAACTGTCCGACTGGAGTCATTCAACTGGTAAACTGGGATTGGTCAACTGTCCGACTGGAGTCATCGAACTGGTCAACTGGGAGCTGGTCAACTGTCCGACTGGAGTCATCAAACTGGTCAACTGGGAGCTGGTCAACTGTCTGACTGGAGTCATTCAACTGGTCAACTGGGAGTCGCTCAACTGTCCGACTGGAGTCATCAAACTGGTCAACTGGGAGTCGCTCAACTGTCCTACTGGAGTCATCAAACTGGTCAACTGGGATTGGTCAACTGTCCGACTGGAGTCATTCAACTGGTGAACTGGGATTGGTCAACTGTCCGACTGGAGACATCAAACTGGTCAACTTGGATTGGTCAACTGTCCGACTGGAGTCATCAAACTGGTCAACTGTGATTGGTCAACTTTCTGACTGGAGTCATCAAACTGGTCAACTGGGATTGGTCAACTGTCCGACTGGAGTCATCAAACTGGTCAACTGGGATTGGTCAACTGTCCGACTGGAGTCATCAAACTGGTCAACTGGCAGTCGCTCAACTGTCCGACTGGAGTCATCAAACTGGTCAACTGGGATTGGTCAACTGTCTGACTGGAGTCATCAAACTGGTCAACTGGGATTGGTCAACTGTCCGACTGGAGTTATTCAACTGGTCAACTGTGATTGGTCAACTGTCTGACTGGAGTCATCAAACTGGTCAACTGGGATTGGTCAACTGTCCGACTGGAGTCATCAAACTGGTCAACTGGGAGCTGTTCAACTGTCCGACTGGAGTCATCAAACTGGTCAACTGGGAGTCGCTCAACTGTCCGACTGGAGTCATCAAACTGGTCAACTGGGATTGGTCAACTGTCCGACTGGAGTCATCAAACCCGTCAACTGGGATTGATCAACTGTCCGACTGGAGTCATCAAACTGGTCAACTGGGATTGGTCAACTGTCCGACTGCAGTCATTCAACTGGTCAACTGGGATTGGTCAACTGTCCGACTGGAGTCATCAAACTCGTCAACTGGGAGCTGGTCAACTGTCTGACTGGAGTCATCAAACTCGTCAACTGGGATTGGTCAACTGTCTGACTGGAGTCATCAAACTCGTCAACTGGGAGTCGCTCAACTGTCCGACTGGAGTCATCAAACTCGTCAACTGGGATTGGTCAACTGTCCGACTGGAGTCATCAAACTCGTCAACTTGGATTGGTCAACTGTCCGACTGGAGTCATTCAACTGGTCAACTGGGAGCTGGTCAACTGTCCGACTGAAGTCATCAAACTGGTCAACAGGGAGTCGCTCAACTATCCGATTGGAGTCATCAAACTGGTCAACTTGGATTGGTCAACTGTCCGACTGGCGTCATCGAACTGGTCAACTGGGAGCTGGTCAACTGTCCGACTGGAGTCATCAAACTGGTCAACTGGGAGCTGGTCAACTGTCTGACTGGAGTCATTCAACTGGTCAACTGGGAGTCGCTCAACTGTCCGACTGGAGTCATCAAACTGGTCAACTGGGAGTCGCTGAACTGTCCGACTGGAGTCATTCAACTGGTCAACAGGGGGCTGGTCAACTGTCCGACTGGAGTCATCAAACTGGTCAACTGTGAGTCGCTCAACTGTCCGACTGGAGTCATCAAACTGGTCAACTGGGATTGGTCAACTGTCTGACTGGAGACATCAAACTGGTCAACTGGGATTGGTCAACTGTCCGACTGGAGTCATAAAACTTGTCAACTGGGAGCTGGTCAACTGTCCGACTGGAGTCATCAAACTGGTCAACTGGGTGTCGCTCAACTGTCCAACTGGAGCCATCAAACTGGTCAACTGGGAGTCGCCCAACTGTCCGACTGGAGTCATCAAACTCGTCAACTGGGATTGGTCAACTGTCCGACTGGAGTCATAAACTGGTCAACTGGATTTGGTCAACTGTCCGACTGGAGTCATTCAACTGGTCAACTGGGATTGGTCAACTGGCCGACTGGAGTCATCAAACTGGTCAACTGGGATTGGTCAACTGTCCGACTGGAGTCATTCAACTGGTCAACTGGAAGTCGCTCAACTCTCCGACTGAAGTCATCAAACTGGTCAACAGGGAGTCGCTCAACTGTCCGACTGGAGTCATCAAACTCGTCAACTGGGATTGGTCAACTGTCCGACTGGAGTCATCAAACTGGTCAACTGGGATTGGTCAACTGTCCGACTGGAGTCATTCAACTGGACAACTGAGTGTCGCTCAACTGGGCGACTGAAGTTATTCAACTGGTCAACTGGGGACTGGTCAACTGTCCGACTGGAGTCATCAAACTCGTCAACTGCGATTGGTCAATTGTCCGACTGGAGTCATCAAACTCGTCAACTGGGAGCTGGTCAACTGTCCGACTGGAGTCATCAAACTGGTCAGCTGGGAATCACTCAACTGTCCGACTGGAGTCATTCAACTGGTCAACTGGGATTGGTCAACTGTCCGATTGGAGTCATCGAACTGGTCAACTGGGAGCTGGTCAACTGTCCGACTGGAGACATCAAACTGGTCAACTGGGGGCTGGTCAATTGTCCGACTGGAGTCATCAACCTGGTCAACTGGGAGTCGCTCAACTGTCCGACTGGAGTCATCAAACTGGTCAACTGGGATTGGTCAACTGTCCGACTGGAGTCATCAAACTAGTCAACAGGGATTGGTCAACTGTCCGACTGGAGTCATCAAACTGGTCAACTGGGATTGGCCAACTGTCCGACTGGAGTCATCAAACTGGTCAACTGGGAGCTGGTCAACTGTCCGACTGGAGTCATCAAACTGGTCAACTGGGTGTCGCTCAACTGTCCAACTGGAATCATCAAACTGGTCAACTGGGATTGGTCAACTGTCCGACAGGAGTCATTCAACTGGTCAACTGGGATTGGTCAACTGTCCGACTGGAGTCATCAAACTGGTCAACTGGCAGTCGCTCAACTGTCCGACTGGAGTCATCAATCTGGTCAACTGGGGTTGGTCAACTGTCCGACTGGAGTCATCAAACTGGTCAACTGGGATTGGTCAACTGTCCGACTGGAGTCATTCAACTTGTCAACTGTGATTGGTCAACTGTCCGACTGGAGTTATTCAACTGGTCAACTGTGATTGGTCAACTGTCTCACTGGAGTCATCAAACTGGTCAACTGGGAGCTGTTCAACTGTCCGACTGGAGTCATCAAACTGGTCAACTGGGAGTCGCTCAACTGTCCGACTGGAGTCATCAAATTGGTCAACTGGGATTGGTCAAATGTCCGACTGGAGTCATCAAACTGGTCAACTGGGATTGGTCAACTGTCCGACTGGAGATATCAAACTGGTCAACTGCGAGTCGCTCAACTGTCCGACTGGAGTCATCAAACTGGTCAACTGGGATTGGTCAACTCTCCGACTGGCGTCATCAAACTGGTCAACTGGGATTGGTCAACTATCCGACTGGAGTCATTCAACTGGTCAACTGGGTGTCGCTCAACTGTGCGACTGAAGTTATTCAACTGGTCAACTGGGGGCTGGTCAACTCTCCGACTGGAGTCATCGAACTGGTCAACTGGGAGCTGGTCAACTGTCAGGCTGGAGTCATCAAACTGGTCAACTGGGATTGGTCAACTGTCCGACTGGAGTCATCGAACTGGTCAACTGGGAGCTGGTCAACTGTCCGACTGGAGTCATCAAACTCGTCAACTGGGATTGGTCAACTGTCCGACTGGAGTCATCAAACTGGTCAACTGGGATTGGTCAACTGTCCGACTGGAGTAATCAAACTCGTCAACTGGGAGTCGCTCAACTGTCCGACTGGAGTTATTCAAGTGGTCAACTGGGATTGGTCAACTGTCCGACTGGAGTCATCAAACTGGTCAACTGGGAGTCGCTCAACTGTCCGACTGGAGTCATCAAACTGGTCAACTGGGATTGGTCAACTGTCCGACTGGAATAATCAAACTCGTCAACTGGGAGTCGCTCAACTGTGCGACTGGAGTTATTCAACTGGTCAACTGTGATTGGTCAACTGTCTGACAGGAGTCATCAAACTGCTCAACTGGAATTGGTAAACTGTCCGACTGGAGCCATTCAACTGGTCAACTGGGAGTTGCTCAACTGTCCGACTGGAGTCATCAAACTGGTCAACAGGGAGTCGCTCAACTGTCCGACTGAAGTCATTAAACTGGTGAACTGGGATTGGTCAACTGTCCGACTGGAGTCATCAAACTGGTCAACTGGGATTGGTCAACTGTCCGACTGGAGTCATCACACTCGTCAACTGGGATTGGTCAACTGTCCGACTGGAGTCATCAAACTCGTCAACTGGGATTGGTCAACTGTCCGACTGGAGACATCAAACTGGTCAACTGGGATTGGTCAACTGTCCGACTGGAGACATCAAACTCGTCAACTGCGATTGGTCAACTGTCCGACTGGAGTCATCAAACTGGTCAACTGTTAGTCGCTCAACTGTCCGACTGGAGTCATCAAACTGGTCAACTGGGATTGGTCAACTGTCTGACTGGAGACATCAAACTGGTCAACTGGGATTGGTCAACTGTCCGACTGGAGTCATAAAACTTGTCAACTGGGAGCTGGTCAACTGTCCGACTGGAGTCATCAAACTGGTCAACTGGGTGTCGCTCAACTGTCCAACTGGAGCCATCAAACTGGTCAACTGGGAGTCGCTCAACAGTCCGACTGGAGTCATCAAACTCGTCAACTGGGAGTCGCTCAATTGTCCGACTGGAGTCATCAAACTGGTCAACTGGGATTGGTCAACTGTCCGACTGGAGTCATCAAACTCGTCAACTGGGAGTCGCCCAACTGTCCGACTGGAGTCATCAAACTCGTCAACTGGGATTGGTCAACTGTCCGACTGGAGTCATAAACTGGTCAACTGGATTTGGTCAACTGTCCGACTGGAGTCATTCAAATGGTCAACTGGGATTGGTCAACTGGCCGACTGGAGTCATCAAACGGGTCAACTGGGATTGGTCAACTGTCCGACTGGAGTCATTCAACTGGTCAACTGGAAGTCGCGCAACTTTCCGACTGAAGTCATCAAACTGGTCAACAGGGAGTCGCTCAACTGTCCGACTGGAGTCATCAAACTCGTCAACTGGGATTGGTCAACCGTCCGACTGGAGTCATCAAACTGGTCAACTGGGATTGGTCAACTGTCCGACTGGAGTCATTCAACTGGACAACTGAGTGTCGCTCAACTGTCCGACTGGAGTCATCAAACTCGTCAACTGGGGACTGGTCAACTGTCCGACTGGAGTCATCAAACTCGTCAACTGGGAGCTGGTCAACTATCCGACTGGAGTCATCAAACTGGTCAGCTGGGAATCACTCAACTGTCCGACTGGAGTCATTCAACTGGTCAACTGGGATTGGTCAACTGTCCGATTGGAGTCATCGAACTGGTCAACTGGGAGCTGGTCAACTGTCCGACTGGAGACATCAAACTGGTCAACTGGGGGCTGGTCAATTGTCCGACTGGAGTCATCAACCTGGCCAACTGGGAGTCGCTCAACTGTCCGACTGGAGTCATCAAACTGGTCAACTGGGATTGGTCAACTGTCCGACTGGAGTCATCAAACTAGTCAACTGGGATTGGTCAACTGTCCGACTGGAGTCATCAAACTGGTCAACTGGGATTGGCCAACTGTCCGACTAGAGTCATTACACTGGTCAACTGGGAGCTGGTCAACTGTCCGACTGGAGTCATCAAACTGGTCAACTGGGTGTCGCTCAACTGTCCAACTGGAGTCATCAAACTGGTCAACTGGGATTGGTCAACTGTCCGACAGGAGTCATTCAACTGGTCAACTGGGATTGGTCAACTGTCCGACTGGAGTCATCAAACTGGTCAACTGGCAGTCGCTCAACTGTCCGACTGGAGTCATCAATCTGGTCAACTGGGGTTGGTCAACTGTCCGACTGGAGTCATCAAACTGGTCAACTGGGATTGGTCAACTGTCCGACTGGAGTCATTCAACTGGTCAACTGTGATTGGTCAACTGTCCGATTGGAGTTATTCAACTGGTCAACTGTGATTGGTCAACTGTCTCACTGGAGTCATCAAACTGGTCAACTGGGAGCTGTTCAACTGTCCGACTGGAGTCATCAAACTGGTCAACTGGGAGTCGCTCAACTGTCCGACTGGAGTCATCAAACTGGTCAACTGGGATTGGTCAAATGTCCGACTGGAGTCATCAAACTGGTCAACTGGGATTGGTCAACTGTCCGACTGGAGATATCAAACTGGTCAACTGCGAGTCGCTCAACTGTCCGACTGGAGTCATCAAACTGGTCAACTGGGATTGGTCAACTCTCCGACTGGCGTCATCAAACTGGTCAACTGGGATTGGTCAACTATCCGACTGGAGTCATTCAACTGGTCAACTGGGTGTCGCTCAACTGTGCGACTGAAGTTATTCAACTGGTCAACTGGGGGCTGGTCAACTCTCCGACTGGAGTCATCGAACTGGTCAACTGGGAGCTGGTCAACTGTCAGGCTGTAGTCATCAAACTGGTCAACTGGGATTGGTCAACTGTCCGACTGGAGTCATCGAACTGGTCAACTGGGAGCTGGTCAACTGTCCGACTGGAGTCATCAAACTCGTCAACTGGGATTGGTCAACTGTCCGACTGGAGTCATCAAACTGGTCAACTGGGATTGGTCAACTGTCCGACTGGAGTAATCAAACTCGTCAACTGGGAGTCGCTCAACTGTCCGACTGGAGTTATTCAAGTGGTCAACTGGGATTGGTCAACTGTCCGACTGGAGTCATCAAACTGGTCAACTGGGAGTCGCTCAACTGTCCGACTGGAGTCATCAAACTGGTCAACTGGGATTGGTCAACTGTCCGACTGGAATAATCAAACTCGTCAACTGGGAATCGCTCAACTGTGCGACTGGAGTTATTCAACTGGTCAACTGTGATTGGTCAACTGTCTGACAGGAGTCATCAAACTGCTCAACTGGGATTGGTAAACTGTCCGACTGGAGCCATTCAACTGGTCAACTGGGAGTTGCTCAACTGTCCGACTGGAGTCATCAAAATGGTCAACAGGGAGTCGCTCAACTGTCCGACTGAAGTCATTAAACTGGTGAACTGGGATTGGTCAACTGTCCGACTGGAGTCATCAAACTGGTCAACTGGGATTGGTCAACTGTCCGACTGGAGTCATCACACTCGTCAACTGGGATTGGTCAACTGTCCGACTGGAGTCATCAAACTCGTCAACTGGGATTGGTCAACTGTCCGACTGGAGACATCAAACTGGTCAACTGGGATTGGTCAACTGTCCGACTGGAGACATCAAACTCGTCAACTGCGATTGGTCAACTGTCTGACTGGTGTCATCAAACTGGTCAACTGGGAGTCGCTCAACTGTCCGACTGGAGTCATCAAACTCGTCATATGGGAGCCGCTCAGCTGTCCGACTGGAGTCATCAAACTCGTCAACTGGGACTGGTCAACTGTCTGACTGGAGTCATCAAACTGGTCAACTGGGATTGGTCAACTGTCCGACTGGAGTCATCAAACTCGTCAACTGGGAGTCGCTCAACTGCCCGACTGGAGTCATCAAACTGGTCAACTGGGATTGGCCAACTGTCCGACTGGAGTCATTGAACTGGTCACCTGGGATTGGTCAACTGTCCAACTGGAGTCATCACACTCGTCAACTGGGATTGGTCAACTGTCCGACTGGAGTCATCAAACTCGTCAACTGGGATTGGTCAACTGTCCGACTGGAGTCATCAATCTCGTCAACTGGGATTGGTCAACTGTCCGACTGGAGACATCAAACTTGTCAACTGGGAGTCGCTCAACTGTCCGACTGGAGTCATCAAACTGGTCAACTGGGAGTCGCTCAACTGTCCGACTGGAGTCATCAAACTCGTCGACTGGGAGTCGCTCAACTGTCCGACTGGAGTCATCAAACTGGTCAACTGGGAGTCGCCCAACTGTCCGACTGGAGTCATCAAACTCGGCAACTGGGAGTCGCTCAACTGTCCGACTGGAGTCATCAAACTCGTCAACTGGGAGTCGCCCAACTGTCCGACTGGAGTCATCAAACTCGTCAACTGGGATTGGTCAACTGACCGACTGGAGTCATTAAACTGGTCAACTGGATTTGGTCAACTGTCCGACTGGAGTCATTCAACTGGTCAACTGGGATTGGTCAACTGGCCGACTGGAGTCATCAAACTGGTCAACTGGGATTGGTCAACTGTCCGACTGGAGTCATTCAACTGGTCAACTGGAAGTCGCTCAACTGTCCGACTGGAGTCATCAAACTGGTCAACAGGGAGTCGCTCAACTGTCCGACTGGAGTCATCAAACTCGTCAACTGGGATTGGTCAACTGTCCGACTGGAGTCATCAAACTGGTCAACTGGGATTGGTCAACTGTCCGACTGGAGTCATTCCATTGGAAAACTGGGTGTCGCTCAATTGGGCGACTGAAGTTATTCAACTGGTCAACTGGGGACTGGTCAACTGTCCGACTGGAGTCATCAAACTCGTCAACTGGGATTGGTCAACTGTCCGACTGGAGTTATTCAAGTGGTCAACTGGGATTGGTCAACTGTCCGACTGGAGTCATCAAACTGGTCAACTGGGAGTCGCTCAACTGTCCGACTGGAGTCATCAAACTGGTCAACTGGGATTGGTCAACTGTCCGACTGGAATAATCAAACTCGTCAACTGGGAGTCGCTCAACTGTGCGACTGGAGTTATTCAACTGGTCAACTGTGATTGGTCAACTGTCTGACAGGAGTCATCAAACTGCTCAACTGGAATTGGTAAACTGTCCGACTGGAGCCATTCAACTGGTCAACTGGGAGTTGCTCAACTGTCCGACTGGAGTCATCAAACTGGTCAACAGGGAGTCGCTCAACTGTCCGACTGAAGTCATTAAACTGGTGAACTGGGATTGGTCAACTGTCCGACTGGAGTCATCAAACTGGTCAACTGGGATTGGTCAACTGTCCGACTGGAGTCATCACACTCGTCAACTGGGATTGGTCAACTGTCCGACTGGAGTCATCAAACTCGTCAACTGGGATTGGTCAACTGTCCGACTGGAGACATCAAACTGGTCAACTGGGATTGGTCAACTGTCCGACTGGAGACATCAAACTCGTCAACTGCGATTGGTCAACTGTCCGACTGGAGTCATCAAACTGGTCAACTGTTAGTCGCTCAACTGTCCGACTGGAGTCATCAAACTGGTCAACTGGGATTGGTCAACTGTCTGACTGGAGACATCAAACTGGTCAACTGGGATTGGTCAACTGTCCGACTGGAGTCATAAAACTTGTCAACTGGGAGCTGGTCAACTGTCCGACTGGAGTCATCAAACTGGTCAACTGGGTGTCGCTCAACTGTCCAACTGGAGCCATCAAACTGGTCAACTGGGAGTCGCTCAACAGTCCGACTGGAGTCATCAAACTCGTCAACTGGGAGTCGCTCAATTGTCCGACTGGAGTCATCAAACTGGTCAACTGGGATTGGTCAACTGTCCGACTGGAGTCATCAAACTCGTCAACTGGGAGTCGCCCAACTGTCCGACTGGAGTCATCAAACTCGTCAACTGGGATTGGTCAACTGTCCGACTGGAGTCATAAACTGGTCAACTGGATTTGGTCAACTGTCCGACTGGAGTCATTCAAATGGTCAACTGGGATTGGTCAACTGGCCGACTGGAGTCATCAAACTGGTCAACTGGGATTGGTCAACTGTCCGACTGGAGTCATTCAACTGGTCAACTGGAAGTCGCGCAACTTTCCGACTGAAGTCATCAAACTGGTCAACAGGGAGTCGCTCAACTGTCCGACTGGAGTCATCAAACTCGTCAACTGGGATTGGTCAACCGTCCGACTGGAGTCATCAAACTGGTCAACTGGGATTGGTCAACTGTCCGACTGGAGTCATTCAACTGGACAACTGAGTGTCGCTCAACTGGGCGACTGAAGTTATTCAACTGGTCAACTGGGGACTGGTCAACTGTCCGACTGGAGTCATCAAACTCGTCAACTGGGAGCTGGTCAACTATCCGACTGGAGTCATCAAACTGGTCAGCTGGGAATCACTCAACTGTCCGACTGGAGTCATTCAACTGGTCAACTGGGATTGGTCAACTGTCCGATTGGAGTCATCGAACTGGTCAACTGGGAGCTGGTCAACTGTCCGACTGGAGACATCAAACTGGTCAACTGGGGGCTGGTCAATTGTCCGACTGGAGTCATCAACCTGGCCAACTGGGAGTCGCTCAACTGTCCGACTGGAGTCATCAAACTGGTCAACTGGGATTGGTCAACTGTCCGACTGGAGTCATCAAACTAGTCAACTGGGATTGGTCAACTGTCCGACTGGAGTCATCAAACTGGTCAACTGGGATTGGCCAACTGTCCGACTAGAGTCATTACACTGGTCAACTGGGAGCTGGTCAACTGTCCGACTGGAGTCATCAAACTGGTCAACTGGGTGTCGCTCAACTGTCCAACTGGAGTCATCAAACTGGTCAACTGGGATTGGTCAACTGTCCGACAGGAGTCATTCAACTGGTCAACTGGGGTTGGTCAACTGTCCGACTGGAGTCATCAAACTGGTCAACTGGGATTGGTCAACTGTCCGACTGGAGTCATTCAACTGGTCAACTGTGATTGGTCAACTGTCCGATTGGAGTTATTCAACTGGTCAACTGTGATTGGTCAACTGTCTCACTGGAGTCATCAAACTGGTCAACTGGGAGCTGTTCAACTGTCCGACTGGAGTCATCAAACTGGTCAACTGGGAGTCGCTCAACTGTCCGACTGGAGTCATCAAACTGGTCAACTGGGATTGGTCAAATGTCCGACTGGAGTCATCAAACTGGTCAACTGGGATTGGTCAACTGTCCGACTGGAGATATCAAACTGGTCAACTGCGAGTCGCTCAACTGTCCGACTGGAGTCATCAAACTGGTCAACTGGGATTGGTCAACTCTCCGACTGGCGTCATCAAACTGGTCAACTGGGATTGGTCAACTATCCGACTGGAGTCATTCAACTGGTCAACTGGGTGTCGCTCAACTGTGCGACTGAAGTTATTCAACTGGTCAACTGGGGGCTGGTCAACTCTCCGACTGGAGTCATCGAACTGGTCAACTGGGAGCTGGTCAACTGTCAGGCTGTAGTCATCAAACTGGTCAACTGGGATTGGTCAACTGTCCGACTGGAGTCATCGAACTGGTCAACTGGGAGCTGGTCAACTGTCCGACTGGAGTCATCAAACTCGTCAACTGGGATTGGTCAACTGTCCGACTGGAGTCATCAAACTGGTCAACTGGGATTGGTCAACTGTCCGACTGGAGTAATCAAACTCGTCAACTGGGAGTCGCTCAACTGTCCGACTGGAGTTATTCAAGTGGTCAACTGGGATTGGTCAACTGTCCGACTGGAGTCATCAAACTGGTCAACTGGGAGTCGCTCAACTGTCCGACTGGAGTCATCAAACTGGTCAACTGGGATTGGTCAACTGTCCGACTGGAATAATCAAACTCGTCAACTGGGAATCGCTCAACTGTGCGACTGGAGTTATTCAACTGGTCAACTGTGATTGGTCAACTGTCTGACAGGAGTCATCAAACTGCTCAACTGGGATTGGTAAACTGTCCGACTGGAGCCATTCAACTGGTCAACTGGGAGTTGCTCAACTGTCCGACTGGAGTCATCAAAATGGTCAACAGGGAGTCGCTCAACTGTCCGACTGAAGTCATTAAACTGGTGAACTGGGATTGGTCAACTGTCCGACTGGAGTCATCAAACTGGTCAACTGGGATTGGTCAACTGTCCGACTGGAGTCATCACACTCGTCAACTGGGATTGGTCAACTGTCCGACTGGAGTCATCAAACTCGTCAACTGGGATTGGTCAACTGTCCGACTGGAGACATCAAACTGGTCAACTGGGATTGGTCAACTGTCCGACTGGAGACATCAAACTCGTCAACTGCGATTGGTCAACTGTCTGACTGGTGTCATCAAACTGGTCAACTGGGAGTCGCTCAACTGTCCGACTGGAGTCATCAAACTCGTCATATGGGAGCCGCTCAGCTGTCCGACTGGAGTCATCAAACTCGTCAACTGGGACTGGTCAACTGTCTGACTGGAGTCATCAAACTGGTCAACTGGGATTGGTCAACTGTCCGACTGGAGTCATCAAACTCGTCAACTGGGAGTCGCTCAACTGCCCGACTGGAGTCATCAAACTGGTCAACTGGGATTGGCCAACTGTCCGACTGGAGTCATTGAACTGGTCACCTGGGATTGGTCAACTGTCCAACTGGAGTCATCACACTCGTCAACTGGGATTGGTCAACTGTCCGACTGGAGTCATCAAACTCGTCAACTGGGATTGGTCAACTGTCCGACTGGAGTCATCAAACTCGTCAACTGGGATTGGTCAACTGTCCGACTGGAGACATCAAACTGGTCAACTGGGAGTCGCTCAACTGTCCGACTGGAGTCATCAAACTGGTCAACTGGGAGTCGCTCAACTGTCCGACTGGAGTCATCAAACTCGTCGACTGGGAGTCGCTCAACTGTCCGACTGGAGTCATCAAACTGGTCAACTGGGAGTCGCCCAACTGTCCGACTGGAGTCATCAAACTCGGCAACTGGGAGTCGCTCAACTGTCCGACTGGAGTCATCAAACTCGTCAACTGGGAGTCGCCCAACTGTCCGACTGGAGTCATCAAACTCGTCAACTGGGATTGGTCAACTGACCGACTGGAGTCATTAAACTGGTCAACTGGATTTGGTCAACTGTCCGACTGGAGTCATTCAACTGGTCAACTGCGATTGGTCAACTGGCCGACTGGAGTCATCAAACTGGTCAACTGGGATTGGTCAACTGTCCGACTGGAGTCATTCAACTGGTCAACTGGAAGTCGCTCAACTGTCCGACTGGAGTCATCAAACTGGTCAACAGGGAGTCGCTCAACTGTCCGACTGGAGTCATCAAACTCGTCAACTGGGATTGGTCAACTGTCCGACTGGAGTCATCAAACTGGTCAACTGGGATTGGTCAACTGTCCGACTGGAGTCATTCCATTGGAAAACTGGGTGTCGCTCAATTGGGCGACTGAAGTTATTCAACTGGTCAACTGGGGACTGGTCAACTGTCCGACTGGAGTCATCAAACTCGTCAACTGGGATTGGTCAACTGTCCGACTGGAGTAATCAAACTCGTCAACTGGGAGCTGGTCAACTGTCCGACTGGAGTCATCAAACTGGTCAGCTGGGAATCACTCAACTGTCCGACTGGAGTCATTCAACTGGTCAACTGGGATTGGTCAACTGTCCGATTGGAGTCATCGAACTGGTCAACTGGGAGCTGGTCAACTGTCCGACTGGAGTCATCAAACTGGTCAACTGGGGGCTGGTCATTTGTCCGACTGGAGTCATCAACCTGGTCAACTGGGAGTCGCTCAACTGTCCGACTGGAGTCATCAAACTGGTCAACTGGGATTGGTCAACTGTCCGACTGGAGTCATCAAACTAGTCAACTGGGATTGGTCAACTGTCCGACTGGAGTCATCAAACTGGTCAACTGGGAGCTGGTCAATTGTCCGACTGGAGTCATCAAACTCGTCAACTGGGATTGGTCAACTGTCCGACTGGAGTCATTGAACTGGTCACCTGGGATTGGTCAACTGTCCAACTGGAGTCATCACACTCGTCAACTGGGATTGGTCAACTGTCCGATTGGAGTCATCAAACTCGTCAACTGGGATTGGTCAACTGTCCGACTGGAGTCATCAAACTCGTCAACTGGGATTGGTCAACTGTCCGACTGGAGACATCAAACTGGTCAACTGGGAGTCGCTCAACTGTCCGACTGGAGTCATCAAACTGGTCAACTGGGAGTCGCTCAACTGTCCGACTGGAGTCATCAAACTCGTCGACTGGGAGTCGCTCAACTGTCCGACTGGAGTCATCAAACTGGTCAACTGGGAGTCGCCCAACTGTCCGACTGGAGTCATCACACTCGTCAACTGGGAGTCGCTCAACTGTCCGACTGGAGTCATCAAACTCGTCAACTGGGAGTCGCTCAACTGTCCGACTGGTGTCATCAAACTCGTCAACTGGGAGTCGCCCAACTGTCCGACTGGAGTCATCAAACTCGTCAACTGGGATTGGTCAACTGTCCGACTGGAGTCATCAAACTAGTCAACTGGGATTGGTCAACTGTCCGACTGGAGTCATCAAACTGGTCAACTGGGAGCTGGTCAACTGTCCGACTGGAGTCATCAAACTCGTCAACTGGGAGTCGCTCAACTGTCCGACTGGAGTTATTCAAGTGGTCAACTGGGATTGGTCAACTGTCCGACTGGAGTCATCAAACTCGTCAACTGGGAGCTGGTCAACTGTCCGACTGGAGTCATCAAACTGGTCAGCTGGGAATCACTCAACTGCCCGACTGGAGTCATTCAACTGGTCAACTGGGATTGGTCAACTGGCCGACTGGAGTCATCAAACTGGTCAACTGGGATTGGTCAACTGTCCGACTGGAGTCATTCAACTGGTCAACTGGAAGTCGCACAACTGTCCGACTGGAGTCATTCAACTGGTCAACTGGGAGTCGCTCAACTGTCCGACTGGAGTCATCAAACTCGTCAACTGGGATTGGTCAACTGTCCGACTGGAGTCATCAAACTGGTCAACTGGGATTGGTCAACTGTCCGACTGGAGTCATTCAACTGGAAAACTGGGTGTCGCTCAATTGGGCGACTGAAGTTATTCAACTGGTCAACTAGGGACTGGTCAACTGTCCGACTGGAGTCATCAAACTCGTCAACTGGGATTGGTCAACTGTCCGACTGGAGTAATCAAACTCGTCAACTGGGAGCTGGTCAACTGTCCGACTGGAGTCATCAAACTGGTCAGCTGGGAATCACTCAACTGTCCGACTGGAGTCATTCAACTGGTCAACTGGGATTGGTCAACTGTCCGATTGGAGTCATCGAACTGGTCAACTGGGAGCTGGTCAACTGTCCGACTGGAGTCATCAAACTGGTCAACTGGGGGCTGGTCATTTGTCCGACTGGAGTCATCAACCTGGTCAACTGGGAGTCGCTCAACTGTCCGACTGGAGTCATCAAACTGGTCAACTGGGATTGGTCAACTGTCCGACTGGAGTCATCAAACTAGTCAACTGGGATTGGTCAACTGTCCGACTGGAGTCATCAAACTGGTCAACTGGGAGCTGGTCAATTGTCCGACTGGAGTCATCAAACTCGTCAACTGGGATTGGTCAACTGTCCGACTGGAGTCATTCAACTGGTCAACTGGGATTGGTCAACTGTCCGACTGGAGTCATTCAACTGGTCAACTGGGATTGGTCAACTGTCCGACTGGAGTCATCAAACTGGTCAACTGGGATTGGTCAACTGTCCGACTGGAGTCATCAAACTGGTCAACTGGGGTTGGTCAACTGTCCGACTGGAGTCATCAAACTGGTCAACTGGGAGCTGGTCAACTGTCCGACTGGAGTCATCGAACTGGTTAACTGGGAGTCTCTCAACTGTGCGACTGGGGTCATCAAACTGGTCAACTGGGATTGGTCAACTGTCCGACTGGAGTCATCAAACTGGTCAGCTGGGAGTCACTCAACTGTCCGACTGGGGTCATCAAACTGGTCAGCTGGGAGTCACTCAACTGTCCGACTGGAGTCATTCAACTGGTCAACTGGGATTGGTCAACTGTCCGACTGGAGTCATCGAACTGGTCAACTGGGAGCTGGTCAACTGTCCGACTGGAGACATCGAACTGGTCAACAGGGAGCTGGTCAACTGTCCGACTGGAGTCATCAAACTGGTCAACTGGGAGTCGCTAAACTGTCCGACTGGAGTCATCAAACTGGTCAACTGGGATTGGTCAACTTTCCGACTGTAGTCATCAAACTGGTCAACTGGGATTGGTCAATTGTCCGACTGGAGTCATCAAACTCGTCAACTGGGAGCTGGTCAACTATCCGACTGGAGTCATCAAACTGGTCAGCTGGGAATCACTCAACTGTCCGACTGGAGTCATTCAACTGGTCAACTGGGATTGGTCAACTGTCCGATTGGAGTCATCGAACTGGTCAACTGGGAGCTGGTCAACTGTCCGACTGGAGACATCAAACTGGTCAACTGGGGGCTGGTCAATTGTCCGACTGGAGTCATCAACCTGGTCAACTGGGAGTCGCTCAACTGTCCGACTGGAGTCATCAAACTGGTCAACTGGGATTGGTCAACTGTCCGACTGGAGTCATCAAACTAGTCAACTGGGATTGGTCAACTGTCCGACTGGAGTCATCAAACTGGTCAACTGGGATTGGCCAACTGTCCGACTAGAGTCATTACACTGGTCAACTGGGAGCTGGTCAACTGTCCGACTGGAGTCATCAAACTGGTCAACTGGGTGTCGCTCAACTGTCCAACTGGAGTCATCAAACTGGTCAACTGGGATTGGTCAACTGTCCGACAGGAGTCATTCAACTGGTCAACTGGGATTGGTCAACTGTCCGACTGGAGTCATCAAACTGGTCAACTGGCAGTCGCTCAACTGTCCGACTGGAGTCATCAATCTGGTCAACTGGGGTTGGTCAACTGTCCGACTGGAGTCATCAAACTGGTCAACTGGGATTGGTCAACTGTCCGACTGGAGTCATTCAACTGGTCAACTGTGATTGGTCAACTGTCCGATTGGAGTTATTCAACTGGTCAACTGTGATTGGTCAACTGTCTCACTGGAGTCATCAAACTGGTCAACTGGGAGCTGTTCAACTGTCCGACTGGAGTCATCAAACTGGTCAACTGGGAGTCGCTCAACTGTCCGACTGGAGTCATCAAACTGGTCAACTGGGATTGGTCAAATGTCCGACTGGAGTCATCAAACTGGTCAACTGGGATTGGTCAACTGTCCGACTGGAGATATCAAACTGGTCAACTGCGAGTCGCTCAACTGTCCGACTGGAGTCATCAAACTGGTCAACTGGGATTGGTCAACTCTCCGACTGGCGTCATCAAACTGGTCAACTGGGATTGGTCAACTATCCGACTGGAGTCATTCAACTGGTCAACTGGGTGTCGCTCAACTGTGCGACTGAAGTTATTCAACTGGTCAACTGGGGGCTGGTCAACTCTCCGACTGGAGTCATCGAACTGGTCAACTGGGAGCTGGTCAACTGTCAGGCTGGAGTCATCAAACTGGTCAACTGGGATTGGTTAACTGTCCGACTGGAGTCATCGAACTGGTCAACTGGGAGCTGGTCAACTGTCCGACTGGAGTCATCAAACTCGTCAACTGGGAGTCGCTCAACTGTCCGACTGGAGTTATTCAAGTGGTCAACTGGGATTGGTCAACTGTCCGACTGGAGTCATCAAACTCGTCAACTGGGAGCTGGTCAACTGTCCGACTGGAGTCATCAAACTGGTCAGCTGGGAATCACTCAAATGTCCGACTGGAGTCATTCAACTGGTCAACTGGGATTGGTCAACTGTCCGATTGGAGTCATCGAACTGGTCAACTGGGAGCTGGTCAACTGTCCGACTGGAGTCATCAAACTGGTCAACTGGGGGCTGGTCATTTGTCCGACTGGAGTCATCAACCTGGTCAACTGGGAGTCGCTCAACTGTCCGACTGGAGTCATCAAACTGGTCAACTGGGATTGGTCAACTGTCCGACTGGAGTCATCAAACTAGTCAACTGGGATTGGTCAACTGTCCGACTGGAGTCATCAAACTGGTCAACTGGGAGCTGGTCAATTGTCCGACTGGAGTCATCAAACTCGTCAACTGGGATTGGTCAACTGTCCGACTGGAGTCATTGAACTGGTCACCTGGGATTGGTCAACTGTCCAACTGGAGTCATCACACTCGTCAACTGGGATTGGTCAACTGTCCGACTGGAGTCATCAAACTCGTCAACTGGGATTGGTCAACTGTCCGACTGGAGTCATCAAACTCGTCAACTGGGATTGGTCAACTGTCCGACTGGAGACATCAAACTGGTCAACTGGGAGTCGCTCAACTGTCCGACTGGAGTCATCAAACTGGTCAACTGGGAGTCGCTCAACTGTCCGACTGGAGTCATCAAACTCGTCGACTGGGAGTCGCTCAACTGTCCGACTGGAGTCATCAAACTGGTCAACTGGGAGTCGCCCAACTGTCCGACTGGAGTCATCAAACTCGTCAACTGGGAGTCGCTCAACTGTCCGACTGGAGTCATCAAACTCGTCAACTGGGAGTCGCTCAACTGTCCGACTGGAGTCATCAAACTCGTCAACTGGGAGTCGCCCAACTGTCCGACTGGAGTCATCAAACTCGTCAACTGGGATTGGTCAACTGTCCGACTGGAGTCATTAAACTGGTCAACTGGATTTGGTCAACTGTCCGACTGGAGTCATTCAACTGGTCAACTGGGATTGGTCAACTGGCCGACTGGAGTCATCAAACTGGTCAACTGGGATTGGTCAACTGTCCGACTGGAGTCATTCAACTGGTCAACTGGAAGTCGCACAACTGTCCGACTGGAGTCATCAAACTGGTCAACAGGGAGTCGCTCAACTGTCCGACTGGAGTCATCAAACTCGTCAACTGGGATTGGTCAACTGTCCGACTGGAGTCATCAAACTGGTCAACTGGGATTGGTCAACTGTCCGACTGGAGTCATTCAACTGGAAAACTGGGTGTCGCTCAATTGGGCGACTGAAGTTATTCAACTGGTCAACTGGGGACTGGTCAACTGTCCGACTGGAGTCATCAAACTCGTCAACTGGGATTGGTCAACTGTCCGACTGGAGTAATCAAACTCGTCAACTGGGAGCTGGTCAACTGTCCGACTGGAGTCATCAAACTGGTCAGCTGGGAATCACTCAACTGTCCGACTGGAGTCATTCAACTGGTCAACTGGGATTGGTCAACTGTCCGATTGGAGTCATCGAACTGGTCAACTGGGAGCTGGTCAACTGTCCGACTGGAGTCATCAAACTGGTCAACTGGGGGCTGGTCATTTGTCCGACTGGAGTCATCAACCTGGTCAACTGGGAGTCGCTCAACTGTCCGACTGGAGTCATCAAACTGGTCAACTGGGATTGGTCAACTGTCCGACTGGAGTCATCAAACTAGTCAACTGGGATTGGTCAACTGTCCGACTGGAGTCATCAAACTGGTCAACTGGGAGCTGGTCAATTGTCCGACTGGAGTCATCAAACTGGTCAACTGGGATTGGTCAACTGTCCGACTGGAGTCATTCAACTGGTCAACTGGGATTGGTCAACTGTCCGACTGGAGTCATTCAACTGGTCAACTGGGATTGGTCAACTGTCCGACTGGAGTCATCAAACTGGTCAACTGGGATTGGTCAACTGTCTGACTGGAGTCATCAAACTGGTCAACTGGGGTTGGTCAACTGTCCGACTGGAGTCATCAAACTGGTCAACTGGGAGCTGGTCAACTGTCCGACTGGAGTCATCGAACTGGTTAACTGGGAGTCTCTCAACTGTGCGACTGGGGTCATCAAACTGGTCAGCTGGGAGTCACTCAACTGTCCGACTGGAGTCATTCAACTGGTCAACTGGGATTGGTCAACTGTCCGACTGGAGTCATCGAACTGGTCAACTGGGAGCTGGTCAACTGTCCGACTGGAGACATCGAACTGGTCAACAGGGAGCTGGTCAACTGTCCGACTGGAGTCATCGAACTGGTCAACTGGGATTGGTCGACTTTCCGACTGTAGTCATCAAACTGGTCAACTGGGATTGGTCAATTGTCCGACTGGAGTCATCAAACTCGTCAACTGGGAGCTGGTCAACTATCCGACTGGAGTCATCAAACTGGTCAGCTGGGAATCACTCAACTGTCCGACTGGAGTCATTCAACTGGTCAACTGGGATTGGTCAACTGTCCGATTGGAGTCATCGAACTGGTCAACTGGGAGCTGGTGAACTGTCCGACTGGAGACATCAAACTGGTCAACTGGGGGCTGGTCAATTGTCCGACTGGAGTCATCAACCTGGTCAACTGGGAGTCGCTCAACTGTCCGACTGGAGTCATCAAACTGGTCAACTGGGATTGGTCAACTGTCCGACTGGAGTCATCAAACTAGTCAACTGGGATTGGTCAACTGTCCGACTGGAGTCATCAAACTGGTCAACTGGGATTGGCCAACTGTCCGACTAGAGTCATTACACTGGTCAACTGGGAGCTGGTCAACTGTCCGACTGGAGTCATCAAACTGGTCAACTGGGTGTCGCTCAACTGTCCAACTGGAGTCATCAAATCGGTCAACTGGGATTGGTCAACTGTCCGACAGGAGTCATTCAACTGGTCAACTGGGATTGGTCAACTGTCCGACTGGAGTCATCAAACTGGTCAACTGGCAGTCGCTCAACTGTCCGACTGGAGTCATCAATCTGGTCAACTGGGGTTGGTCAACTGTCCGACTGGAGTCATCAAACTGGTCAACTGGGATTGGTCAACTGTCCGACTGGAGTCATTCAACTGGTCAACTGTGATTGGTCAACTGTCCGATTGGAGTTATTCAACTGGTCAACTGTGATTGGTCAACTGTCTCACTGGAGTCATCAAACTGGTCAACTGGGAGCTGTTCAACTGTCCGACTGGAGTCATCAAACTGGTCAACTGGGAGTCGCTCAACTGTCCGACTGGAGTCATCAAACTGGTCAACTGGGATTGGTCAAATGTCCGACTGGAGTCATCAAACTGGTCAACTGGGATTGGTCAACTGTCCGACTGGAGATATCAAACTGGTCAACTGCGAGTCGCTCAACTGTCCGACTGGAGTCATCAAACTGGTCAACTGGGATTGGTCAACTCTCCGACTGGCGTCATCAAACTGGTCAACTGGGATTGGTCAACAATCCGACTGGAGTCATTCAACTGGTCAACTGGGTGTCGCTCAACTGTGCGACTGAAGTTATTCAACTGGTCAACTGGGGGCTGGTCAACTCTCCGACTGGAGTCATCGAACTGGTCAACTGGGAGCTGGTCAACTGTCAGGCTGGAGTCATCAAACTGGTCAACTGGGATTGGTCAACTGTCCGACTGGAGTCATCGAACTGGTCAACTGGGAGCTTGTCAACTGTCCGACTGGAGTCATCAAACTCGTCAACTGGGATTGGTCAACTGTCCGACTGGAGTCATCAAACTGGTCAACTGGGATTGGTCAACTGTCCGACTGGAGTAATCAAACTCGTCAACTGGGAGTCGCTCAACTGTCCGACTGGAGTTATTCAAGTGGTCAACTGGGATTGGTCAACTGTCCGACTGGAGTCATCAAACTGGTCAACTGGGAGTCGCTCAACTGTCCGACTGGAGTCATCAAACTGGTCAACTGGGATTGGTCAACTGTCCGACTGGAATAATCAAACTCGTCAACTGGGAATCGCTCAACTGTGCGACTGGAGTTATTCAACTGGTCAACTGTGATTGGTCAACTGTCTGACAGGAGTCATCAAACTGCTCAACTGGGATTGGTAAACTGTCCGACTGGAGCCATTCAACTGGTCAACTGGGAGTTGCTCAACTGTCCGACTGGAGTCATCAAACTGGTCAACAGGGAGTCGCTCAACTGTCCGACTGAAGTCATTAAACTGGTGAACTGGGATTGGTCAACTGTCCGACTGGAGTCATCAAACTGGTCAACTGGGATTGGTCAACTGTCCGACTGGAGTCATCACACTCGTCAACTGGGATTGGTCAACTGTCCGACTGGAGTCATCAAACTCGTCAACTGGGATTGGTCAACTGTCCGACTGGAGACATCAAACTGGTCAACTGGGATTGGTCAACTGTCCGACTGGAGACATCAAACTCGTCAACTGCGATTGGTCAACTGTCTGACTGGTGTCATCAAACTGGTCAACTGGGAGTCGCTCAACTGTCCGACTGGAGTCATCAAACTCGTCATATGGGAGCCGCTCAGCTGTCCGACTGGAGTCATCAAACTCGTCAACTGGGACTGGTCAACTGTCTGACTGGAGTCATCAAACTGGTCAACTGGGATTGGTCAACTGTCCGACTGGAGTCATCAAACTCGTCAACTGGGAGTCGCTCAACTGCCCGACTGGAGTCATCAAACTGGTCAACTGGGATTGGCCAACTGTCCGACTGGAGTCATTGAACTGGTCACCTGGGATTGGTCAACTGTCCAACTGGAGTCATCACACTCGTCAACTGGGATTGGTCAACTGTCCGACTGGAGTCATCAAACTCGTCAACTGGGATTGGTCAACTGTCCGACTGGAGTCATCAAACTCGTCAACTGGGATTGGTCAACTGTCCGACTGGAGACATCAAACTGGTCAACTGGGAGTCGCTCAACTGTCCGACTGGAGTCATCAAACTCGTCAACTGGGAGTCGCCCAACTGTCCGACTGGAGTCATCAAACTCGTCAACTGGGATTGGTCAACTGACCGACTGGAGTCATTAAACTGGTCAACTGGATTTGGTCAACTGTCCGACTGGAGTCATTCAACTGGTCAACTGGGATTGGTCAACTGGCCGACTGGAGTCATCAAACTGGTCAACTGGGATTGGTCAACTGTCCGACTGGAGTCATTCAACTGGTCAACTGTAAGTCGCTCAACTGTCCGACTGGAGTCATCAAACTGGTCAACAGGGAGTCGCTCAACTGTCCGACTGGAGTCATCAAACTCGTCAACTGGGATTGGTCAACTGTCCGACTGGAGTCATCAAACTGGTCAACTGGGATTGGTCAACTGTCCGACTGGAGTCATTCAACTGGAAAACTGGGTGTCGCTGAATTGGGCGACTGAAGTTATTCAACTCGTCAACTGGGGACTGGTCAACTGTCCGACTGGAGTCATCAAACTCGTCAACTGGGATTGGTCAACTGTCCGACTGGAGTAATCAAACTCGTCAACTGGGAGCTGGTCAACTGTCCGACTGGAGTCATCAAACTGGTCAGCTGGGAATCACTCAACTGTCCGACTGGAGTCATTCAACTGGTCAACTGGGATTGGTCAACTGTCCGATTGGAGTCATCGAACTGGTCAACTGGGAGCTGGTCAACTGTCCGACTGGAGTCATCAAACTGGTCAACTGGGGGCTGGTCATTTGTCCGACTGGAGTCATCAACCTGGTCAACTGGGAGTCGCTCAACTGTCCGACTGGAGTCATCAAACTGGTCAACTGGATTTGGTCAACTGTCCGACTGGAGTCATTCAACTGGTCAACTGGGATTGGTCAACTGGCCGACTGGAGTCATCAAACTGGTCAACTGGGATTGGTCAACTGTCCGACTGGAGTCATTCAACTGGTCAACTGTAAGTCGCTCAACTGTCCGACTGGAGTCATCAAACTGGTCAACAGGGAGTCGCTCAACTGTCCGACTGGAGTCATCAAACTCGTCAACTGGGATTGGTCAACTGTCCGACTGGAGTCATCAAACTGGTCAACTGGGATTGGTCAACTGTCCGACTGGAGTCATTCAACTGGAAAACTGGGTGTCGCTGAATTGGGCGACTGAAGTTATTCAACTCGTCAACTGGGGACTGGTCAACTGTCCGACTGGAGTCATCAAACTCGTCAACTGGGATTGGTCAACTGTCCGACTGGAGTAATCAAACTCGTCAACTGGGAGCTGGTCAACTGTCCGACTGGAGTCATCAAACTGGTCAGCTGGGAATCACTCAACTGTCCGACTGGAGTCATTCAACTGGTCAACTGGGATTGGTCAACTGTCCGATTGGAGTCATCGAACTGGTCAACTGGGAGCTGGTCAACTGTCCGACTGGAGTCATCAAACTGGTCAACTGGGGGCTGGTCATTTGTCCGACTGGAGTCATCAACCTGGTCAACTGGGAGTCGCTCAACTGTCCGACTGGAGTCATCAAACTGGTCAACTGGGATTGGTCAACTGTCCGACTGGAGTCATCAAACTAGTCAACTGGGATTGGTCAACTGTCCGACTGGAGTCATCAAACTGGTCAACTGGGAGCTGGTCAATTGTCCGACTGGAGTCATCAAACTCGTCAACTGGGATTGGTCAACTGTCCGACTGGAGTCATTGAACTGGTCAACTGGGATTGGTCAACTGTCCAACTGGAGTCATCACACTCGTCAACTGGGATTGGTCAACTGTCCGACTGGAGTCATCAAACTGGTCAACTGGGATTGGTCAACTGTCCGACTGGAGTAATCAAACTCGTCAACTGGGAGTCGCTCAACTGCCGACTGGAGTTATTCAAGTGGTCAACTGGGATTGGTCAACTGTCCGACTGGAGTCATCAAACTGGTCAACTGGGAGTCGCTCAACTGTCCGACTGGAGTCATCAAACTGGTCAACTGGGATTGGTCAACTGTCCGACTGGAATAATCAAACTCGTCAACTGGGAATCGCTCAACTGTGCGACTGGAGTTATTCAACTGGTCAACTGTGATTGGTCAACTGTCTGACAGGAGTCATCAAACTGCTCAACTGGGATTGGTAAACTGTCCGACTGGAGCCATTCAACTGGTCAACTGGGAGTTGCTCAACTGTCCGACTGGAGTCATCAAACTGGTCAACAGGGAGTCGCTCAACTGTCCGACTGAAGTCATTAAACTGGTGAACTGGGATTGGTCAACTGTCCGACTGGAGTCATCAAACTGGTCAACTGGGATTGGTCAACTGTCCGACTGGAGTCATCACACTCGTCAACTGGGATTGGTCAACTGTCCGACTGGAGTCATCAAACTCGTCAACTGGGATTGGTCAACTGTCCGACTGGAGACATCAAACTGGTCAACTGGGATGGGTCAACTGTCCGACTGGAGACATCAAACTCGTCAACTGCGATTGGTCAACTGTCTGACTGGTGTCATCAAACTTGTCAACTGGGAGTCGCTCAACTGTCCGACTGGAGTCATCAAACTCGTCATATGGGAGCCGCTCAGCTGTCCGACTGGAGTCATCAAACTCGTCAACTGGGACTGGTCAACTGTCTGACTGGAGTCATCAAACTGGTCAACTGGGATTGGTCAACTGTCCGACTGGAGTCATCAAACTCGTCAACTGCGAGTCGCTCAACTGCCCGACTGGAGTCATCAAACTGGTCAACTGGGATTGGCCAACTGTCCGACTGGAGTCATTGAACTGGTCACCTGGGATTGGTCAACTGTCCAACTGGAGTCATCACACTCGTCAACTGGGATTGGTCAACTGTCCGACTGGAGTCATCAAACTCGTCAACTGGGATTGGTCAACTGTCCGACTGGAGTCATCAAACTTGTCAACTGGGATTGGTCAACTGTCCGACTGGAGACATCAAACTGGTCAACTGGGAGTCGCTCAACTGTCCGACTGGAGTCATCAAACTGGTCAACTGGGAGTCGCTCAACTGTCCGACTGGAGTCATCAAACTCGTCGACTGGGAGTCGCTCAACTGTCCGACTGGAGTCATCAAACTGGTCAACTGGGAGTCGCCCAACTGTCCGACTGGAGTCATCAAACTCGTCAACTGGGAGTCGCTCAACTTTCCGACTGGAGTCATCAAACTCGTCAACTGGGAGTCGCCCAACTGTCCGACTGGAGTCATCAAACTCGTCAACTGGGATTGGTCAACTGACCGACTGGAGTCATTAAACTGGTCAACTGGATTTGGTCAACTGTCCGACTGGAGTCATTCAACTGGTCAACTGGGATTGGTCAACTGGCCGACTGGAGTCATCAAACTGGTCAACTGGGATTGGTCAACTGTCCGACTGGAGTCATTCAACTGGTCAACTGGAAGTCGCTCAACTGTCCGACTGGAGTCATCAAACTGGTCAACAGGGAGTCGCTCAACTGTCCGACTGGAGTCATCAAACTCGTCAACTGGGATTGGTCAACTGTCCGACTGGAGTCATCAAACTGGTCAACTGGGATTGGTCAACTGTCCGACTGGAGTCATTCAACTGGAAAACTGGGTGTCGCTCAATTGGGCGACTGAAGTTATTCAACTGGTCAACTGGGGACTGGTCAACTGTCCGACTGGAGTCATCAAACTCGTCAACTGGGATTGGTCAACTGTCCGACTGGAGTAATCAAACTCGTCAACTGGGAGCTGGTCAACTGTCCGACTGGAGTCATCAAACTGGTCAGCTGGGAATCACTCAACTGTCCGACTGGAGTCATTCAACTGGTCAACTGGGATTGGTCAACTGTCCGATTGGAGTCATCGAACTGGTCAACTGGGAGCTGGTCAACTGTCCGACTGGAGTCATCAAACTGGTCAACTGGGGGCTGGTCATTTGTCCGACTGGAGTCATCAACCTGGTCAACTGGGAGTCGCTCAACTGTCCGACTGGAGTCATCAAACTGGTCAACTGGGATTGGTCAACTGTCCGACTGGAGTCATCAAACTAGTCAACTGGGATTGGTCAACTGTCCGACTGGAGTCATCAAACTGGTCAACTGGGAGCTGGTCAATTGTCCGACTGGAGTCATCAAACTCGTCAACTGGGATTGGTCAACTGTCCGACTGGAGTCATTGAACTGGTCACCTGGGATTGGTCAACTGTCCAACTAGAGTCATCACACTCGTCAACTGGGATTTGTTAACTGTCCGACTGGAGTCATCAAACTCGTCAACTGGGATTGGTCAACTGTCCGACTGGAGTCATCAAACTCGTCAACTGGGATTGGTCAACTGTCCGACTGGAGACATCAAACTGGTCAACTGGGAGTCGCTCAACTGTCCGACTGGAGTCATCAAACTGGTCAACTGGGAGTCGCTCAACTGTCCGACTGGAGTCATCAAACTCGTCGACTGGGAGTCGCTCAACTGTCCGACTGGAGTCATCAAACTGGTCAACTGGGAGTCGCCCAACTGTCCGACTGGAGTCATCAAACTCGTCAACTGGGAGTCGCTCAACTGTCCGACTGGAGTCATCAAACTCGTCAACTGGGAGTCGCTCAACTGTCCGACTGGAGTCATCAAACTCGTCAACTGGGAGTCGCCCAACTGTCCGACTGGAGTCATCAAACTCGTCAACTGGGATTGGTCAACTGTCCGACTGGAGTCATTAAACTGGTCAACTGGATTTGGTCAACTGTCCGACTGGAGTCATTCAACTGGTCAACTGGGATTGGTCAACTGGCCGACTGGAGTCATCAAACTGGTCAACTGGGATTGGTCAACTGTCCGACTGGAGTCATTCAACTGGTCAACTGGAAGTCGCACAACTGTCCGACTGGAGTCATTCAACTGGTCAACTGGGATTGGTCAACTGGCCGACTGGAGTCATCAAACTGGTCAACTGGGATTGGTCAACTGTCCGACTGGAGTCATTCAACTGGTCTACTGGAAGTCGCACAACTGTCCGACTGGAGTCATCAAACTGGTCAACAGGGAGTCGCTCAACTGTCCGACTGGAGTCATCAAACTCGTCAACTGGGATTGGTCAACTGTCCGACTGGAGTCATCAAACTGGTCAACTGGGATTGGTCAACTGTCCGACTGGAGTCATTCAACTGGAAAACTGGGTGTCGCTCAATTGGGCGACTGAAGTTATTCAACTGGTCAACTGGGGACTGGTCAACTGTCCGACTGGAGTCATCAAACTCGTCAACTGGGATTGGTCAACTGTCCGACTGGAGTAATCAAACTCGTCAACTGGGAGCTGGTCAACTGTCCGACTGGAGTCATCAAACTGGTCAGCTGGGAATCACTCAACTGTCCGACTGGAGTCATTCAACTGGTCAACTGGGATTGGTCAACTGTCCGATTGGAGTCATCGAACTGGTCAACTGGGAGCTGGTCAACTGCCCGACTGGAGTCATCAAACTGGTCAACTGGGGGCTGGTCATTTGTCCGACTGGAGTCATCAACCTGGTCAACTGGGAGTCGCTCAACTGTCCGACTGGAGTCATCAAACTGGTCAACTGGGATTGGTCAACTGTCCGACTGGAGTCATTCAACTGGAAAACTGGGTGTCGCTGAATTGGGCGACTGAAGTTATTCAACTGGTCAACTGGGGACTGGTCAACTGTCCGACTGGAGTCATCAAACTCGTCAACTGGGATTGGTCAACTGTCCGACTGGAGTAATCAAACTCGTCAACTGGGAGCTGGTCAACTGTCCGACTGGAGTCATCAAACTGGTCAGCTGGGAATCACTCAACTGTCCGACTGGAGTCATTCAACTGGTCAACTGGGATTGGTCAACTGTCCGATTGGAGTCATCGAACTGGTCAACTGGGAGCTGGTCAACTGTCCGACTGGAGTCATCAAACTGGTCAACTGGGGGCTGGTCATTTGTCCGACTGGAGTCATCAACCTGGTCAACTGGGAGTCGCTCAACTGTCCGACTGGAGTCATCAAACTGGTCAACTGGGATTGGTCAACTGTCCGACTGGAGTCATCAAACTAGTCAACTGGGATTGGTCAACTGTCCGACTGGAGTCATCAAACTGGTCAACTGGGAGCTGGTCAATTGTCCGACTGGAGTCATCAAACTCGTCAACTGGGATTGGTCAACTGTCCGACTGGAGTCATTGAACTGGTCAACTGGGATTGGTCAACTGTCCAACTGGAGTCATCACACTCGTCAACTGGGATTGGTCAACTGTCCGACTGGAGTCATCAAACTGGTCAACTGGGATTGGTCAACTGTCCGACTGGAGTAATCAAACTCGTCAACTGGGAGTCGCTCAACTGTCCGACTGGAGTTATTCAAGTGGTCAACTGGGATTGGTCAACTGTCCGACTGGAGTCATCAAACTGGTCAACTGGGAGTCGCTCAACTGTCCGACTGGAGTCATCAAACTGGTCAACTGGGATTGGTCAACTGTCCGACTGGAATAATCAAACTCGTCAACTGGGAATCGCTCAACTGTGCGACTGGAGTTATTCAACTGGTCAACTGTGATTGGTCAACTGTCTGACAGGAGTCATCAAACTGCTCAACTGGGATTGGTAAACTGTCCGACTGGAGCCATTCAACTGGTCAACTGGGAGTTGCTCAACTGTCCGACTGGAGTCATCAAACTGGTCAACAGGGAGTCGCTCAACTGTCCGACTGAAGTCATTAAACTGGTGAACTGGGATTGGTCAACTGTCCGACTGGAGTCATCAAACTGGTCAACTGGGATTGGTCAACTGTCCGACTGGAGTCATCACACTCGTCAACTGGGATTGGTCAACTGTCCGACTGGAGTCATCAAACTCGTCAACTGGGATTGGTCAACTGTCCGACTGGAGACATCAAACTGGTCAACTGGGATGGGTCAACTGTCCGACTGGAGACATCAAACTCGTCAACTGCGATTGGTCAACTGTCTGACTGGTGTCATCAAACTGGTCAACTGGGAGTCGCTCAACTGTCCGACTGGAGTCATCAAACTCGTCATATGGGAGCCGCTCAGCTGTCCGACTGGAGTCATCAAACTCGTCAACTGGGACTGGTCAACTGTCTGACTGGAGTCATCAAACTGGTCAACTGGGATTGGTCAACTGTCCGACTGGAGTCATCAAACTCGTCAACTGCGAGTCGCTCAACTGCCCGACTGGAGTCATCAAACTGGTCAACTGGGATTGGCCAACTGTCCGACTGGAGTCATTGAACTGGTCACCTGGGATTGGTCAACTGTCCAACTGGAGTCATCACACTCGTCAACTGGGATTGGTCAACTGTCCGACTGGAGTCATCAAACTCGTCAACTGGGATTGGTCAACTGTCCGACTGGAGTCATCAAACTTGTCAACTGGGATTGGTCAACTGTCCGACTGGAGACATCAAACTGGTCAACTGGGAGTCGCTCAACTGTCCGACTGGAGTCATCAAACTGGTCAACTGGGAGTCGCTCAACTGTCCGACTGGAGTCATCAAACTCGTCGACTGGGAGTCGCTCAACTGTCCGACTGGAGTCATCAAACTGGTCAACTGGGAGTCGCCCAACTGTCCGACTGGAGTCATCAAACTCGTCAACTGGGAGTCGCTCAACTTTCCGACTGGAGTCATCAAACTCGTCAACTGGGAGTCGCCCAACTGTCCGACTGGAGTCATCAAACTCGTCAACTGGGATTGGTCAACTGACCGACTGGAGTCATTAAACTGGTCAACTGGATTTGGTCAACTGTCCGACTGGAGTCATTCAACTGGTCAACTGGGATTGGTCAACTGGCCGACTGGAGTCATCAAACTGGTCAACTGGGATTGGTCAACTGTCCGACTGGAGTCATTCAACTGGTCAACTGGAAGTCGCTCAACTGTCCGACTGGAGTCATCAAACTGGTCAACAGGGAGTCGCTCAACTGTCCGACTGGAGTCATCAAACTCGTCAACTGGGATTGGTCAACTGTCCGACTGGAGTCATCAAACTGGTCAACTGGGATTGGTCAACTGTCCGACTGGAGTCATTCAACTGGAAAACTGGGTGTCGCTCAATTGGGCGACTGAAGTTATTCAACTGGTCAACTGGGGACTGGTCAACTGTCCGACTGGAGTCATCAAACTCGTCAACTGGGATTGGTCAACTGTCCGACTGGAGTAATCAAACACGTCAACTGGGAGCTGGTCAACTGTCCGACTGGAGTCATCAAACTGGTCAGCTGGGAATCACTCAACTGTCCGACTGGAGTCATTCAACTGGTCAACTGGGATTGGTCAACTGTCCGATTGGAGTCATCGAACTGGTCAACTGGGAGCTGGTCAACTGTCCGACTGGAGTCATCAAACTGGTCAACTGGGGGCTGGTCATTTGTCCGACTGGAGTCATCAACCTGGTCAACTGGGAGTCGCTCAACTGTCCGACTGGAGTCATCAAACTGGTCAACTGGGATTGGTCAACTGTCCGACTGGAGTCATCAAACTAGTCAACTGGGATTGGTCAACTGTCCGACTGGAGTCATCAAACTGGTCAACTGGGAGCTGGTCAATTGTCCGACTGGAGTCATCAAACTCGTCAACTGGGATTGGTCAACTGTCCGACTGGAGTCATTGAACTGGTCACCTGGGATTGGTCAACTGTCCAACTGGAGTCATCACACTCGTCAACTGGGATTGGTTAACTGTCCGACTGGAGTCATCAAACTCGTCAACTGGGATTGGTCAACTGTCCGACTGGAGTCATCAAACTCGTCAACTGGGATTGGTCAACTGTCCGACTGGAGACATCAAACTGGTCAACTGGGAGTCGCTCAACTGTCCGACTGGAGTCATCAAACTGGTCAACTGGGAGTCGCTCAACTGTCCGACTGGAGTCATCAAACTCGTCGACTGGGAGTCGCTCAACTGTCCGACTGGAGTCATCAAACTGGTCAACTGGGAGTCGCCCAACTGTCCGACTGGACTCATCAAACTCGTCAACTGGAAGTCGCTCAACTGTCCGACTGGAGTCATCAAACTCGTCAACTGGGAGTCGCTCAACTGTCCGACTGGAGTCATCAAACTCGTCAACTGGGAGTCGCCCAACTGTCCGACTGGAGTCATCAAACTCGTCAACTGGGATTGGTCAACTGTCCGACTGGAGTCATTAAACTGGTCAACTGGATTTGGTCAACTGTCCGACTGGAGTCATTCAACTGGTCAACTGGGATTGGTCAACTGGCCGACTGGAGTCATCAAACTGGTCAACTGGGATTGGTCAACTGTCCGACTGGAGTCATTCAACTGGTCAACTGGAAGTCGCACAACTGTCCGACTGGAGTCATCAAACTGGTCAACAGGGAGTCGCTCAACTGTCCGACTGGAGTCATCAAACTCGTCAACTGGGATTGGTCAACTGTCCGACTGGAGTCATCAAACTGGTCAACTGGGATTGGTCAACTGTCCGACTGGAGTCATTCAACTGGAAAACTGGGTGTCGCTCAATTGGGCGACTGAAGTTATTCAACTGGTCAACTGGGGACTGGTCAACTGTCCGACTGGAGTAATCAAACTCGTCAACTGGGAGCTGGTCAACTGTCCGACTGGAGTCATCAAACTGGTCAGCTGGGAATCACTCAACTGTCCGACTGGAGTCATTCAACTGGTCAACTGGGATTGGTCAACTGTCCGATTGGAGTCATCGAACTGGTCAACTGGGAGCTGGTCAACTGTCCGACTGGAGTCATCAAACTGGTCAACTGGGGGCTGGTCATTTGTCCGACTGGAGTCATCAACCTGGTCAACTGGGAGTCGCTCAACTGTCCGACTGGAGTCATCAAACTGGTCAACTGGGATTGGTCAACTGTCTGACTGGAGTCATCAAACTAGTCAACTGGGATTGGTCAACTGTCCGACTGGAGTCATCAAACTGGTCAACTGGGAGCTGGTCAATTGTCCGACTGGAGTCATCAAACTCGTCAACTGGGATTGGTCAACTGTGCGACTGGGGTCATCAAACTGGTCAGCTGGGAGTCACTCAACTGTCCGACTGGAGTCATTCAACTGGTCAACTGGGATTGGTCAACTGTCCGACTGGAGTCATCGAACTGGTCAACTGGGAGCTGGTCAACTGTCCGACTGGAGTCATCAAACTGGTCAACTGGGAGTCGCTAAACTGTCCGACTGGAGTCATCAAACTGGTCAATTGGGATTGGTCAACTTTCCGACTGTAGTCATCAAACTGGTCAACTGGGATTGGTCAACTGTCCGGCTGGTGTCATCGAACTGGTCAACTGGGATTGGACAACTGTCTCACTGGAGTCATTCAACTGGTCAACTGGGAGCTGGTCAACTGTCTGACTGGAGTCATCAAACTGGTCAACAGGGAGTCGCTCAACTGTCCGACTGGAGTCACCAAACTGGTGAACTGGGATTGGTCAACTGTCCGACTGGAGTCATCAAACTGGTCAACTGGGATTGGTCAACTGTCCGACTGGAGTCATCACACTCGTCAACTGGGATTGGTCAACTGTCTGACTGGAGTCATCAAACTCGTCAACTGGGAGTCACTCAACTGCCCGACTGGAGTCATCAAACTGGTCAACTGGGATTGGCCAACTGTCCGACTGGAGTCATTGAACTGGTCAACTGGGATTGGTCAACTGTCCAACTGGAGTCATCACACTCGTCAACTGGGATTGGTCAACTGTCCGACTGGAGTCATCAAACTCGTCAACTGGGATTGGTCAACTGTCCGACTGGAGTCATCAAACTCGTCAACTGGGATTGGTCAACTGTCCGACTGGAGACATCAAACTGGTCAACTGGGAGTCGCTCAACTGTCCGACTGGAGTCATCAAACTGGTCAACTGGGAGTCGCTCAACTGTCCGACTGGAGTCATCAAACTCGTCGACTGGGAGTCGCTCAACTGTCCGACTGGAGTCATCAAACTGGTCAACTGGGAGTCGCCCAACTGTCCGACTGGAGTCATCAAACTCGTCAACTGGGAGTCGCTCAACTGTCCGACTGGAGTCATCAAACTCGTCAACTGGGAGTCGCCCAACTGTCCGACTGGAGTCATCAAACTCGTCAACTGGGATTGGTCAACTGTCCGACTGGAGTCATTAAACTGGTCAACTGGATTTGGTCAACTGTCCGACTGGAGACATCAAACTGGTCAACTGGGATTGGTCAACTGTCCGACTGGAGACATCAAACTCGTCAACTGGGATTGGTCAACTGTCTGACTGGTGTCATCAAACTGGTCAACTGGGAGTCGCTCAACTGTCCGACTGGAGTCATCAAACTCGTCATATGGGAGCCGCTCAGCTGTCCGACTGGAGTCATCAAACTCGTCAACTGGGAGTCGCTCAACTGTCCGACTGGAGTCATCAAACTGGTCAACTGGGATTGGTCAACTGTCCGACTGGAGTCATCAAACTCGTCAACTGGGAGTCGCTCAACTGCCCGACTGGAGTCATCAAACTGGTCAACTGGGATTGGCCAACTGTCCGACTGGAGTCATTGAACTGGTCAACTGGGATTGGTCAACTGTCCAACTGGAGTCATCACACTCGTCAACTGGGATTGGTCAACTGTCCGACTGGAGTCATCAAACTCGTCAACTGGGATTGGTCAACTGTCCGACTGGAGTCATCAAACTCGTCAACTGGGATTGGTCAACTGTCCGACTGGAGACATCAAACTGGTCAACTGGGAGTCGCTCAACTGTCCGACTGGAGTCATCGAACTGGTCAACTGGGATTGGACAACTGTCTAACTGGAGTCATTCAACTGGTCAACTGGGAGCTGGTCAACTGTCTGACTGGAGTCATCAAACTGGTCAACAGGGAGTCGCTCAACTGTCCGACTGGAGTCAGCAAACTGGTGAACTGGGATTGGTATACTGTCCGACTGGAGTCATCAAACTGGTCAACTGGGATTGGTCAACTGTCCGACTGGAGTCATCACACTCGTCAACTGGGATTGGTCAACTGTCCGACTGGAGTCATCAAACTCGTCAACTGGGAGTCACTCAACTGCCCGACTGGAGTCATCAAACTGGTCAACTGGGATTGGCCAACTGTCCGACTGGAGTCATTGAACTGGTCAACTGGGATTGGTCAACTGTCCAACTGGAGTCATCACACTCGTCAACTGGGATTGGTCAACTGTCCGACTGGAGTCATCAAACTCGTCAACTGGGATTGGTCAACTGTCCGACTGGAGACATCAAACTGGTCAACTGGGAGTCGCTCAACTGTCCGACTGGAGTCATCAAACTGGTCAACTGGGAGTCGCTCAACTGTCCGACTGGAGTCATCAAACTCGTCGACTGGGAGTCGCTCAACTGTCCGACTGGAGTCATCAAACTGGTCAACTGGGAGTCGCCCAACTGTCCGACTGGAGTCATCAAACTCGTCAACTGGGAGTCGCTCAACTGTCCGACTGCAGTCATCAAACTCGTCAACTGGGAGTCGCCCAACTGTCCGACTGGAGTCATCAAACTCGTCAACTGGATTTGGTCAACTGTCCGACTGGAGACATCAAACTGGTCAACTGGGATTGGTCAACTGTCCGACTGGAGACATCAAACTCGTCAACTGGGATTGGTCAACTGTCTGACTGGTGTCATCAAACTGGTCAACTGGGAGTCGCTCAACTGTCCGACTGGAGTCATCAAACTCGTCATATGGGAGCCGCTCAGCTGTCCGACTGGAGTCATCAAACTCGTCAACTGGGAGTCGCTCAACTGTCCGACTGGAGTCATCAAACTGGTCAACTGGGATTGGTCAACTGTCCGACTGGAGTCATCACACTCGTCAACTGGGATTGGTCAACTGTCCGACTGGAGTCATCAAACTCGTCAACTGGGAGTCACTCAACTGCCCGACTGGAGTCATCAAACTGGTCAACTGGGATTGGCCAACTGTCCGACTGGAGTCATTGAACTGGTCAACTGGGATTGGTCAACTGTCCAACTGGAGTCATCACACTCGTCAACTGGGATTGGTCAACTGTCCGACTGGAGTCATCAAACTCGTCAACTGGGATTGGTCAACTGTCCGACTGGAGACATCAAACTGGTCAACTGGGAGTCGCTCAACTGTCCGACTGGAGTCATCAAACTGGTCAACTGGGAGTCGCTCAACTGTCCGACTGGAGTCATCAAACTCGTCGACTGGGAGTCGCTCAACTGTCCGACTGGAGTCATCAAACTGGTCAACTGGGAGTCGCCCAACTGTCCGACTGGAGTCATCAAACTCGTCAACTGGGAGTCGCTCAACTGTCCGACTGCAGTCATCAAACTCGTCAACTGGGAGTCGCCCAACTGTCCGACTGGAGTCATCAAACTCGTCAACTGGATTTGGTCAACTGTCCGACTGGAGACATCAAACTGGTCAACTGGGATTGGTCAACTGTCCGACTGGAGACATCAAACTCGTCAACTGGGATTGGTCAACTGTCTGACTGGTGTCATCAAACTGGTCAACTGGGAGTCGCTCAACTGTCCGACTGGAGTCATCAAACTCGTCATATGGGAGCCGCTCAGCTGTCCGACTGGAGTCATCAAACTCGTCAACTGGGAGTCGCTCAACTGTCCGACTGGAGTCATCAAACTGGTCAACTGGGATTGGTCAACTGTCCGACTGGAGTCATCAAACTCGTCAACTGGGAGTCGCTCAACTGCCCGACTGGAATCATCAAACTGGTCAACTGGGATTGGCCAACTGTCCGACTGGAGTCATTGAACTGGTCAACTGGGATTGGTCAACTGTCCAACTGGAGTCATCAAACTCGTCAACTGGGATTGGTCAACTGTCCGACTGGAGTAATCAAACTCGTCAACTGGGAGCTGGTCAACTGTCCGACTGGAGTCATCAAACTGGTCAGCTGGGAATCACTCAACTGTCCGACTGGAGTCATTCAACTGGTCAACTGGGATTGGTCAACTGTCCGATTGGAGTCATCGAACTGGTCAACTGGGAGCTGGTCAACTGTCCGACTGGAGTCATCAAACTGGTCAACTGGGGGCTGGTCATTTGTCCGACTGGAGTCATCAACCTGGTCAACTGGGAGTCGCTCAACTGTCCGACTGGAGTCATCAAACTGGTCAACTGGGATTGGTCAACTGTCCGACTGGAGTCATCAAACTAGTCAACTGGGATTGGTCAACTGTCCGACTGGAGTCATCAAACTGGTCAACTGGGAGCTGGTCAATTGTCCGACTGGAGTCATCAAACTCGTCAACTGGGATTGGTCAACTGTCCGACTGGAGTCATTCAACTGGTCAACTGGGATTGGTCAACTGTCCGACTGGAGTCATTCAACTGGTCAACTGGGATTGGTCAACTGTCCGACTGGAGTCATCAAACTGGTCAACTGGGATTGGTCAACTGTCTGACTGGAGTCATCAAACTGGTCAACTGGGGTTGGTCAACTGTCCGACTGGAGTCATCAAATTGGTCAACTGGGAGCTGGTCAACTGTCCGACTGGAGTCATCGAACTGGTCAACTGGGAGTCTCTCAACTGTGCGACTGGGGTCATCAAACTGGTCAGCTGGGAGTCACTCAACTGTCCGACTGGAGTCATTCAACTGGTCAACTGGGATTGGTCAACTGTCCGACTGGAGTCATCGAACTGGTCAACTGGGAGCTGGTCAACTGTCCGACTGGAGACATCGAACTGGTCAACAGGGAGCTGGTCAACTGTCCGACTGGAGTCATCAAACTGGTCAACTGGGAGTCGCTAAACTGTCCGACTGGAGTCATCAAACTGGTCAACTGGGATTGGTCAACTGTCCGACTGTAGTCATCAAACTGGTCAACTGGGATTGGTCAACTGTCCGGCTGGTGTCATCGAACTGGTCAACTGGGATTGGACAACTGTCTCACTGGAGTCATTCAACTGGTCAACTGGGAGCTGGTCAACTGTCTGACTGGAGTCATCAAACTGGTCAACAGGGAGTCGCTCAACTGTCCGACTGGAGTCATCAAACTGGTGAACTGGGATTGGTCAACTGTCCGACTGGAGTCATCAAAATGGTCAACTGGGATTGGTCAACTGTACGACTGGAGTCATCACACTCGTCAACTGGGATTGGTCAACTGTCCGACTGGAGTCATCAAACTCGTCAACCGGGATTGGTCAACTGTCCGACTGGAGACATCAAACTGGTCAACTGGGATTGGTCAACTGTCCGACTGGAGACATCAAACTCCTCAACTGGGATTGGTCAACTGTCTGACTGGAGTCATCAAACTTGTCAACTGGGAGTCGCTCAACTGTCCGACTGGAGTCATCAAACTCGTCAACGGGGAGTCGCTCAGCTGTCCGACTGGAGTCATCAAACTCGTCAACTGGGAGTCGCTCAACTGTCCGACTGGCGTCATCAAACTGGTCAACTGGGATTGGTCAACTGTCCGACTGGAGTCATCAAACTCGTCAACTGGGAGTCGCTCAACTGTCCGACTGGAGTCATCAAACTGGTCAACTGGGATTGGTCAACTGTCCGACTGGAGTCATCAAACTCGTCAATTGGGAGTCGCTCAACTGCCCGACTGGAGTCATCATACTGGTCAACTGGGATTGGCCAACTGTCCGACTGGAGTCATCAAACTCGTCAACCGGGATTGGTCAACTGTCCAACTGGAGTCATCACACTCGTCAACTGGGATTGGTCAACTGTCCGACTGGAGTCATCAAACTCGTCAACTGGGATTGGTCAACTGTCCGACTGGAGTCATCAAACTCGTCAACTGGGATTGGTCAACTGTCCGACTGGAGACATCAAACTGGTCAACTGGGAGTCGCTCAACTGTCCGACTGGAGTCATCAAACTGGTCAACTGGGAGTCGCGCAACTGTCCGACTGGAGTCATCAAACTCGTCAACTGGGAGTCGCTCAACTGTCCGACTGGAGTCATCAAACTGGTCAACTGGGAGTCGCCCAACTGTCCGACTGGAGTCATCAAACTCGTCAACTGGGAGTCGCTCAACTGTCCGACTGGAGTCATCAAACTCGTCAACTGGGAGTCGCCCAACTTTCCGACTGGAGTCATCAAACTCGTCAACTAGGATTGGTCAACTGTCCGACTGGATTCATTAAACTGGTCAACTGGATTTGGCCAACTGTCCGACTGGAGTCATTCAACTGGTCAACTGGGATTGGTCAACTGGCCGACTGGAGTCATCAAACTGGTCAACTGGGATTTGTCAACTGTCCGACTGGAGTCATTCAACTGGTCAACTGGAAGTCGCTCAACTGTCCGACTGGAGTCATCAAACTGGTCAACAGGGAGTCGCTCAACTGTCCGACTGGAGTCATCAAACTCGTCAACTGGGATTGGTTAACTGTCCGACTGGAGTCATCAAACTGGTCAACTGGGATTGGTCAACTGTCCGACTGGAGTCATTCAACTGGAAAACTGGGTGTCGCTCAACTGGGCGACTGAAGTTATTCAACTGGTCAACTGGGGACTGGTCAACTGTCCGACTGGAGTCATCAAACTCGTCAACTGGGATTGGTCAACTGTCCGACTGGAGTCATCAAACTCGTCAACTGGGAGCTGGTCAACTGTCCGACTGGAGTCATCAAACTGGTCAGCTGGGAATCACTCAACTGTCCGACTGGAGTCATTCAACTGGTCAAATGGGATTGGTCAACTGTCCGATTGGAGTCATCGAACTGGTCAACTGGGAGCTGGTCAACTGTCCGACTGGAGTCATCAAACTGGTCAACTGGGGGCTGGTCATTTGTCCGACTGGAGTCATCAACCTGGTCAACTGGGAGTCGCTCAACTGTCCGACTGGAGTCATCAAACTGGTCAACTGGGATTGGTCAACTGTCCGACTGGAGTCATCAAACTAGTCAACTGGGATTGGTCAACTGTCCGACTGGAGTCATCAAACTGGTCAACTGGGAGCTGGTCAATTGTCCGACTGGAGTCATCAAACTCGTCAACTGGGATTGGTCAACTGTCCGACTGGAGTCATTCAACTGGTCAACTGGGATTGGTCAACTGTCCGACTGGAGTCATCAAACTGGTCAACTGGGAGTAGCTCAACTGTCCTACTGGAGTCATCAAACTGGTCAACTGGGATTGGTCAACTGTCCGACTGGAGTCATTCAACTGGTCAACTGGGATTGGTCAACTGTCCGACTGGAGTCATCAAACTGGTCAACTGGCATTGGTCAACTGTCTGAGTGGAGTCATCAAACTGGTCAACTGGGGTTGGTCAACTGTCCGACTGGAGTCATCAAACTGGTCAACTGGGAGCTGGTCAACTGTCCGACTGGAGTCATCGAACTGGTCAACTGGGAGTCGCTCAACTGTCCGACTGGAGTCATCAAACTCGTCAACTGGGAGTCGCTCAACTGTCCGACTGGAGTCATCAAACTGGTCAACTGGGAGTCGCCCAACTGTCCGACTGGAGTCATCAAACTCGTCAACTGGGAGTCGCTCAACTGTCCGACTGGAGTCATCAAACTCGTCAACTGGGAGTCGCCCAACTTTCCGACTGGAGTCATCAAACTCGTCAACTGGGATTGGTCAACTGTCCGACTGGAGTCATTAAACTGGTCAACTGGATTTGGTCAACTGTCCGACTGGAGTCATTCAACTGGTCAACTGGGATTGGTCAACTGGCCGACTGGAGTCATCAAACTGGTCAACTGGGATTGGTCAACTGTCCGACTGGAGTCATTCAACTGGTCAACTGGAAGTCGCTCAACTGTCCGACTGGAGTCATCAAACTGGTCAACAGGGAGTCGCTCAACTGTCCGACTGGAGTCATCAAACTCGTCAACTGGGATTGGTCAACTGTCCGACTGGAGTCATCAAACTGGTCAACTGGGATTGGTAAACTGTCCGACTGGAGTCATTCAACTGGAAAACTGGGTGTCGCTCAACTGGGCGACTGAAGTTATTCAACTGGTCAACTGGGGACTGGTCAACTGTCCGACTGGAGTCATCAAACTCGTCAACTGGGATTGGTCAACTGTCCGACTGGAGTCATCAAACTCGTCAACTGGGAGCTGGTCAACTGTCCGACTGGAGTCATCAAACTGGTCAGCTGGGAATCACTCAACTGTCCGACTGGAGTCATTCAACTGGTCAACTGGGATTGGTCAACTGTCCGATTGGAGTCATCGAACTGGTCAACTGGGAGCTGGTCAACTGTCCGACTGGAGTCATCAAACTGGTCAACTGGGGGCTGGTCATTTGTCCGACTGGAGTCATCAACCTGGTCAACTGGGAGTCGCTCAACTGTCCGACTGGAGTCATCAAACTGGTCAACTGGGATTGGTCAACTGTCCGACTGGAGTCATCAAACTAGTCAACTGGGATTGGTCAACTGTCCGACTGGAGTCATCAAACTGGTCAACTGGGAGCTGGTCAATTGTCCGACTGGAGTCATCAAACTCGTCAACTGGGATTGGTCAACTGTCCGACTGGAGTCATTCAACTGGTCAACTGGGATTGGTCAACTGTCCGACTGGAGTCATCAAACTGGTCAACTGGGCGTAGCTCAACTGTCCGACTGGAGTCATCAAACTGGTCAACTGGGATTGGTCAACTGTCCGACTGGAGTCATTCAACTGGTCAACTGGGATTGGTCAACTGTCCGACTGGAGTCATCAAACTGGTCAACTGGCATTGGTCAACTGTCTGACTGGAGTCATCAAACTGGTCAACTGGGGTTGGTCAACTGTCCGACTGGAGTCATCAAACTGGTCAACTGGGAGCTGGTCAACTGTCCGACTGGAGTCATCCAACTGGTCAACTGGGAGTCGCTCAACTGTCCGACTGGAGTCATCAAACTCGTCAACTGGGATTGGTCAACTGTCTGACTGGAGTCATCAAACTGGTCAACTGGGAGTCGCTCAACTGTCCGACTGGAGTCATCAAACTCGTCAACTGGGAGTCGCTCAACTGTCCGACTGGAGTCATCAAACTGGTCAACTGGGATTGGTCAACTGTCCGACTGGAGTCATCAAACTCGTCAACTGGGAGTCGCCCAACTGTCCGACTGGAGTCATCAAACTCGTCAACTGGAATTGGTCAACTGTCCGACTGGAGTCATCAAACTGGTCAACTGGATTTGGTCAACTGTCCGACTGGAGTCATTCAACTGGTCAACTGGGATTGGTCAACTGGCCGACTGGAGTCATCAAACTGGTCAACTGGGATTGGTCAACTGTCCGACTGGAGTCATTCAACTGGTCAAGTGGGAGTCGCTCAACTGTCCGACTGGAGTCATCAAACTGGTCAACTGGGAGTCTCTCAACTGTGCGACTGGGGTCATCAAACTGGCCAGCTGGGAGTCACTCAACTGTCCGACTGGAGTCATTCATCTGGTCAACTGGGATTGGTCAACTGTCCGACTGGAGTCATAAAACTGGTCAACTGGGAGCTGGTCAACTGTCCGACTGGAGTCATCGAACTGGTCAACTGGGAGCTGGTCAACTGTCCGACTGGAGTCATCAAACTGGTCAACTGGGAGTCGCTCAACTGTCCGACTGGAGTCATCATACTGATCAACTGGGATTGGTCAACTGTCCGACTGGAGTCATCAAACTGGTCAACTGGAATTGGTCAACTGTCCGACTGGAGTCATCAAAATGGTCAACTGGGATTGGTCAACTGTCTCACTGGAGTCATTCAACTGGTCAACTGGGATTGGTCAACTGTCCTAATGGAGTCATCAAACACGTCAACTGGGAGTCGCACAACTGTCTGACAGGAGTCATCAAACTCGTCAACTGGGATTGGTCAACTGTCCGACTGGAGTCATCAAACTCGTCAACTGGGATTGGTCAACTGTCCGAGTAGAGTCATCAAACTCGTCAACTGGGAGTTGCTCAACTGTCCGACTGGAGTCAGTCAACTGGTCAACTGGGAGCTGGTGAACTGTCCGACTGGAGTCATCAAACTCATCAACTGGGATTGGTCAACTGTCCGACTGGAGTCATCAAACTCGTCAACTGGGATTGGTCAACTGTCCGACTGGAGTCATCAAATTCATCAACTGGGATTTGTCTACTGTCCGACTGGAGTAATTCAACTTGTCAACTGGGATTGGTCAACTGTCCGACTGGAGTCATCAAACTCGTCATCTTTGATTGGTCAACTGTCCGACTGGAGTCATCAAACTGGTCAACTGGGAGTCGCTCAACTGTCCGACTAGAGTCATTCAACTGGTCAACTGGGATTGGTCAACTGTCCGACTGGAGTCATCAAACTCGTGAACTGTGATTGGTCAACTGTCCGACTGGAGACATCAAACTGGTCAACTGGGAGTCGCTCCACTGCCGACTGGAGACATCAAACTGGTCAACTGGGATTGGTCAACAGTCCGACTGGAGTCATCAAACTGGTCAACTGGGAGTCGCTCAACTGTCCGACTGGAGTCGTTCAACTGGTCAACTGTCCGACTGGCGTCATCAAAAGCGTCAACTGGGATTGGTCAACTGTCCGACTGGAATCATTGAACTGGTCAACTGGGATTGGTCAACTGTCCGACTGCAGTCATAAAACTGGTCAACTGGAATTGGTCAACTGTCCGACTGGAGTCATCAAACTCGTCAACTGGGATTGGTCAACTGTCCGACTGGTGTCATTCAACTGGTCAACTGGGTTAGGTCAACTGTCCGACTGCAGTCATCAAACTGGTCAACTGGAATTGGTCAACTGTCCGACTGGAGTCATCAAACTCGTCAACTGGGATTGGTCAACTGTCCGACTGGAGACATCAAACTGGTCAACTGGGATTGGTCAACTGTCCGACTGGAGTCATTCATCTGGTCAACTGGGATTGGTCAACTGTCCGACTGGAGTCATAAAACTGGTCAACTGGGAGCTGGTCAACTGTCCGACTGGAGTCATCGAACTGGTCAACTGGGAGCTGGTCAACTGTCCGACTGGAGTCATCAAACTGGTCAACTGGGAGTCGCTCAACTGTCCGACTGGAGTCATCATACTGATCAACTGGGATTGGTCAACTGTCCTACTGGAGTCATCAAACTGGTCAACTGGAATTGGTCAACTGTCCGACTGGAGTCATCGAAATGGTCAACTGGGATTGGTCAACTGTCTCACTGGAGTCATTCAACTGGTCAACTGGGAGCTGGTCAACTGTCTGACTGGAGTCATCGAACTGGTCAACTGGGAGCTGGTCAACTGTCCGACTGGCGTCATCAAACTGGTCAACTGGGATTGGTCAACTGTCCGAATGGAGTCATCAAACACGTCAACTGGGAGTCGCACAACTGTCTGACAGGAGTCATCAAACTCGTCAACTGGGATTGGTCGACTGTCCGACTGGAGTCATCAAACTCGTCAACTGGGATTGGTCAACTGTCCGAGTAGAGTCATCAAACTCGTCAACTGGGAGTTGCTCAACTGTCCGACTGGAGTCAGTCAACTGATCAACTGGGAGCTGGTGAACTGTCCGACTGGAGTCATCAAACTCATCAACTGGGATTGGTCAACTGTCCGACTGGAGTCATCAAACTCGTCAACTGGGATTGGTCAACTGTCCGACTGGAGTCATCAAACTCATCAACTGGGGTTTGTCTACTGTCCGACTGGAGTAATTCAACTTGTCAACTGGGATTGGTCAACTGTCCGACTGGAGTCATCAAACTCGTCATCTTTGATTGGTCAACTGTCCGACTGGAGTCATCAAACTGGTCAACTGGGAGTCGCTCAACTGTCCGACTAGAGTCATTCAACTGGTCAACTGGGATTGGTCAACTGTCCGACTGGAGTCATCAAACTCGTGAACTGTGATTGGTCAACTGTCCGACTGGAGACATCAAACTGTTCAACTGGGAGTCGCTCCACTGCCGACTGGAGACATCAAACTGGTCAACTGGGATTGGTCAACAGTCCGACTGGAGTCATCAAACTGGTCAACTGGGAGTCGCTCAACTGTCCGACTGGAGTCGTTCAACTGGTCAACTGTCCGACTGGCGTCATCAAAAGCGTCAACTGGGATTGGTCAACTGTCCGACTGGAATCATTGAACTGGTCAACTGGGATTGGTCAACTGTCCGACTGCAGTCATAAAACTGGTCAACTGGAATTGGTCAACTGTCCGACTGGAGTCATCAAACTCGTCAACTGGGATTGGTCAACTGTCCGACTGGTGTCATTCAACTGGTCAACTGGGTTAGGTCAACTGTCCGACTGCAGTCATCAAACTGGTCAACTGGAATTGGTCAACTGTCCGACTGGAGTCATCAAACTCGTCAACTGGGATTGGTCAACTGTCCGACTGGAGACATCAAACTGGTCAACTGGGATTGGTCAACTGTCCGACTGGAGTCATTCAACTGGTCAACTGGGATTGGTCAACTGTCCGACTGGAGTCATAAAACTGGTCAACTGGGAGCTGGTCAACTGTCCGACTGGAGTCATCGAACTGGTCAACTGGGAGCTGGTCAACTGTCCGACTGGAGTCATCAAACTGGTCAACTGGGAGTCGCTCAACTGTCCGACTGGAGTCATCATACTGATCAACTGGGATTGGTCAACTGTCCGACTGGAGTCATCAAACTGGTCAACTGGAATTGGTCAACTGTCCGACTGGAGTCATCGAAATGGTCAACTGGGATTGGTCAACTGTCTCACTGGAGTCATTCAACTGGTCAACTGGGAGATGTCAACTGTCTGACTGGAGTTATCGAACTGGTCAACTGGGAGCTGGTCAACTGTCCGACTGGCGTCATCAAACTGGTCAACTGGGATTGGTCAACTGTCCGAATGGAGTCATCAAACACGTCAACTGGGAGTCGCTCAACTGTCTGACAGCAGTCATCAAACTCGTCAACTGGGATTGGTCAACTGTCCGACTGGAGTCATCAAACTCGTCAACTGGGATTGGTCAACTGTCCGAGTAGAGTCATCAAACTCGTCAACTGGGAGTTGCTCAACTGTCCGACTGGAGTCAGTCAACTGGTCAACTGGGAGCTGGTGAACTGTCCGACTGGAGTCATCAAACTCATCAACTGGGATTGGTCAACTGTCCGACTGGAGTCATCAAACTCGTCAACTGGGATTGGTCAACTGTCCGACTGGAGTCATCAAACTCATCAACTGGGATTTGTCTACTGTCCGACTGGAGTAATTCAACTTGTCAACTGGGATTGGTCAACTGTCCGACTGGAGTCATCAAACTCGTCATCTTTGATTGGTCAACTGTCCGACTGGAGTCATCAAACTGGTCAACTGGGAGTCGCTCAACTGTCCGACTAGAGTCATTCAACTGGTCAACTGGGATTGGTCAACTGTCCGACTGGAGTCATCAAACTCGTGAACTGTGATTGGTCAACTGTCCGACTGGAGACATCAAACTGGTCAACTGGGAGTCGCTCCACTGCCGACTGGAGACATCAAACTGGTCAACTGGGATTGGTCAACAGTCCGACTGGAGTCATCAAACTGGTCAACTGGGAGTCGCTCAACTGTCCGACTGGAGTCGTTCAACTGGTCAACTGTCCGACTGGCGTCATCAAAAGCGTCAACTGGGATTGGTCAACTGTCCGACTGGAATCATTGAACTGGTCAACTGGGATTGGTCAACTGTCCGACTGCAGTCATAAAACTGGTCAACTGGAATTGGTCAACTGTCCGACTGGAGTCTTCAAACTCGTCAACTGGGATTGGTCAACTGTCCGACTGGTGTCATTCAACTGGTCAACTGGGTTAGGTCAACTGTCCGACTGGAGTCAGTCAACTGGTCAACTGGGAGATGGTGAACTGTCCGACTGGAGTCATCAAACTCATCAACTGGGATTGGTCAACTGTCCGACTGGAGTCATCAAACTCGTCAACTGGGATTGGTCAACTGTCCGACTGGAGTCATCAAACTCATCAACTGGGATTTGTCTACTGTCCGACTGGAGTAATTCAACTTGTCAACTGGGATTGGTCAACTGTCCGACTGGAGTCATCAAACTCGTCATCTTTGATTGGTCAACTGTCCGACTGGAGTCATCAAACTGGTCAACTGGGAGTCGCTCAACTGTCCGACTAGAGTCATTCAACTGGTCAACTTGGATTGGTCAACTGTCCGACTGGAGTCATCAAACTCGTGAACTGTGATTGGTCAACTGTCCGACTGGAGACATCAAACTGGTCAACTGGGAGTCGCTCCACTGCCGACTGGAGACATCAAACTGGTCAACTGGGATTGGTCAACAGTCCGACTGGAGTCATCAAACTGGTCAACTGGGAGTCGCTCAACTGTCCGACTGGAGTCGTTCAACTGGTCAACTGTCCGACTGGCGTCATCAAAAGCGTCAACTGGGATTGGTCAACTGTCCGACTGGAATCATTGAACTGGTCAACTGGGATTGGTCAACTGTCCGACTGCAGTCATAAAACTGGTCAACTGGAATTGGTCAACTGTCCGACTGGAGTCATCAAACTCGTCAACTGGGATTGGTCAACTGTCCGACTGGTGTCATTCAACTGGTCAACTGGGTTAGGTCAACTGTCCGACTGCAGTCATCAAACTGGTCAACTGGAATTGGTCAACTGTCCGACTGGAGTCATCAAACTCGTCAACTGGGATTGGTCAACTGTCCGACTGGAGACATCAAACTGGTCAACTGGGATTGGTCAACTGTCCGACTGGAGTCATTCATCTGGTCAACTGGGATTGGTCAACTGTCCGACTGGAGTCATAAAACTGGTCAACTGGGAGCTGGTCAACTGTCCGACTGGAGTCATCGAACTGGTCAACTGGGAGCTGGTCAACTGTCCGACTGGAGTCATCAAACTGGTCAACTGGGAGTCGCTCAACTGTCCGACTGGAGTCATCATACTGATCAACTGGGATTGGTCAACTGTCCGACTGGAGTCATCAAACTGGTCAACTGGAATTGGTCAACTGTCCGACTGGAGTCATCGAAATGGTCAACTGGGATTGGTCAACTGTCTCACTGGAGTCATTCAACTGGTCAACTGGGAGATGTCAACTGTCTGACTGGAGTCATCGAACTGGTCAACTGGGAGCTGGTCAACTGTCCGACTGGCGTCATCAAACTGGTCAACTGGGATTGGTCAACTGTCCGAATGGAGTCATCAAACACGTCAACTGGGAGTCGCTCAACTGTCTGACAGGAGTCATGAAACTCGTCAACTGGGATTGGTCAACTGTCCGACTGGAGTCATCAAACTCGTCAACTGGGATTGGTCAACTGTCCGAGTAGAGTCATCAAACTCGTCAACTGGGAGTTGCTCAACTGTCCGACTGGAGTCAGTCAACTGGTCAACTGGGAGCTGGTGAACTGTCCGATTGGAGTCATCAAACTCATCAACTGGGATTGGTCAACTGTCCGACTGGAGTCATCAAACTCGTCAACTGGGATTGGTCAACTGTCCGACTGGAGTCATCAAACTCATCAACTGGGATTTGTCTACTGTCCGACTGGAGTAATTCAACTTGTCAACTGGGATTGGTCAACTGTCCGACTGGAGTCATCAAACTCGTCATCTTTGATTGGTCAACTGTCCGACTGGAGTCATCAAACTGGTCAACTGGGAGTCGCTCAACTGTCCGACTAGAGTCATTCAACTGGTCAACTGGGATTGGTCAACTGTCCGACTGGAGTCATCAAACTCGTGAACTGTGATTGGTCAACTGTCCGACTGGAGACATCAAACTGGTCAACTGGGAGTCGCTCCACTGCCGACTGGAGACATCAAACTGGTCAACTGGGATTGGTCAACAGTCCGACTGGAGTCATCAAACTGGTCAACTGGGAGTCGCTCAACTGTCCGACTGGAGTCGTTCAACTGGTCAACTGTCCGACTGGCGTCATCAAACTCGTCAACTGGCATTGGTCAACTGTCCGACTGGAATCATTGAACTGGTCAACTGGGATTGGTCAACTGTCCGACTGCAGTCATAAAACTGGTCAACTGGAATTGGTCAACTGTCCGACTGGAGTCATCAAACTCGTCAACTGGGATTGGCCAACTGTCCGACTGGTGTCATTCAACTGGTCAACTGGGTTAGGTCAACTGTCCGACTGCAGTCATCAAACTGGTCAACTGGAATTGGTCAACTGTCCGACTGGAGTCATCAAACTCGTCAACTGGGATTGGTCAACTGTCCGACTGGAGACATCAAACTGGTCAACTGGGATTGGTCAACTGTCCGACTGGAGTCATTCATCTGGTCAACTGGGATTGGTCAACTGTCCGACTGGAGTCATAAAACTGGTCAACTGGGAGCTGGTCAACTGTCCGACTGGAGTCATCGAACTGGTCAACTGGGAGCTGGTCAACTGTCCGACTGGAGTCATCAAACTGGTCAACAGGGAGTCGCTCAACTGTCCGACTGGAGTCATCGAACTGGTCAACTGGGAGCTGGTCAACTGTCCGACTGGAGTCATCAAACTGGTCAACTGGGAGTCGCTCAACTGTCCGACTGGAGTCATCATACTGATCAACTGGGATTGGTCAACTGTCCGACTGGAGTCATCAAACTGGTCAACTGGAATTGGTCAACTGTCCGACTGGAGTCATCGAAATGGTCAACTGGGATTGGTCAACTGTCTCACTGGAGTCATTCAACTGGTCAACTGGGAGATGTCAACTGTCTGACTGGAGTCATCGAACTGGTCAACTGGGAGCTGGTCAACTGTCCGACTGGCGTCATCAAACTGGTCAACTGGGATTGGTCAACTGTCCGAATGGAGTCATCAAACACGTCAACTGGGAGTCGCTCAACTGTCTGACAGGAGTCATCAAACTCGTCAACTGGGATTGGTCAACTGTCCGACTGGAGTCATCAAACTCGTCAACTGGGATTGGTCAACTGTCCGAGTAGAGTCATCAAACTCGTCAACTGGGAGTTGCTCAACTGTCCGACTGGAGTCAGTCAACTGGTCAACTGGGAGCTGGTGAACTGTCCGACTGGAGTCATCAAACTCATCAACTGGGATTGGTCAACTGTCCGACTGGAGTCATCAAACCCGTCAACTGGGATTGGTCAACTGTCCGACTGGAGTCATCAAACTCATCAACTGGGATTTGTCTACTGTCCGACTGGAGTAATTCAACTTGTCAACTGGGATTGGTCAACTGTCCGACTGGAGTCATCAAACTCGTCATCTTTGATTGGTCAACTGTCCGACTGGAGTCATCAAACTGGTCAACTGGGAGTCGCTCAACTGTCCGACTAGAGTCATTCAACTGGTCAACTGGGATTGGTCAACTGTCCGACTGGAGTCATCAAACTCGTGAACTGTTATTGGTCAACTGTCCGACTGGAGACATCAAACTGGTCAACTGGGAGTCGCTCCACTGCCGACTGGAGACATCAAACTGGTCAACTGGGATTGGTCAACAGTCCGACTGGAGTCATCAAACTGGTCAACTGGGAGTCGCTCAACTGTCCGACTGGAGTCGTTCAACTGGTCAACTGTCCGACTGGCGTCATCAAAAGCGTCAACTGGGATTGGTCAACTGTCCGACTGGAATCATTGAACTGGTCAACTGGGATTGGTCAACTGTCCGACTGCAGTCATAAAACTGGTCAACTGGAATTGGTCAACTGTCCGACTGGAGTCTTCAAACTCGTCAACTGGGATTGGTCAACTGTCCGACTGGTGTCATTCAACTGGTCAACTGGGTTAGGTCAACTGTCCGACTGGAGTCAGTCAACTGGTCAACTGGGAGATGGTGAACTGTCCGACTGGAGTCATCAAACTCATCAACTGGGATTGGTCAACTGTCCGACTGGAGTCATCAAACTCGTCAACTGGGATTGGTCAACTGTCCGACTGGAGTCATCAAACTCATCAACTGGGATTTGTCTACTGTCCGACTGGAGTAATTCAACTTGTCAACTGGGATTGGTCAACTGTCCGACTGGAGTCATCAAACTCGTCATCTTTGATTGGTCAACTGTCCGACTGGAGTCATCAAACTGGTCAACTGGGAGTCGCTCAACTGTCCGACTAGAGTCATTCAACTGGTCAACTGGGATTGGTCAACTGTCCGACTGGAGTCATCAAACTCGTGAACTGTGATTGGTCAACTGTCCGACTGGAGACATCAAACTGGTCAACTGGGAGTCGCTCCACTGCCGACTGGAGACATCAAACTGGTCAACTGGGATTGGTCAACAGTCCGACTGGAGTCATCAAACTGGTCAACTGGGAGTCGCTCAACTGTCCGACTGGAGTCGTTCAACTGGTCAACTGTCCGACTGGCATCATCAAAAGCGTCAACTGGGATTGGTCAACTGTCCGACTGGAATCATTGAACTGGTCAACTGGGATTGGTCAACTGTCCGACTGCAGTCATAAAACTGGTCAACTGGAATTGGTCAACTGTCCGACTGGAGTCATCAAACTCGTCAACTGGGATTGGTCAACTGTCCGACTGGTGTCATTCAACTGGTCAACTGGGTTAGGTCAACTGTCCGACTGGAGTCATCAAACTCGTCAACTGGGATTGGTCAACTGTCCGACTGGAGACATCAAACTGGTCAACTGGGATTGGTCAACTGTCCGACTGGAGTCATTCATCTGGTCAACTGGGATTGGTCAACTGTCCGACTGGAGTCATAAAACTGGTCAACTGGGAGCTGGTCAACTGTCCGACTGGAGTCATCGAACTGGTCAACTGGGAGCTGGTCAACTGTCCGACTGGAGTCATCAAACTGGTCAACTGGGAGTCGCTCAACTGTCCGACTGGAGTCATCATACTGATCAACTGGGATTGGTCAACTGTCCGACTGGAGTCATCAAACTGGTCAACTGGAATTGGTCAACTGTCCGACTGGAGTCATCGAAATGGTCAACTGGGATTGGTCAACTGTCTCACTGGAGTCATTCAACTGGTCAACTGGGAGATGTCAACTGTCTGACTGGAGTCATCGAACTGGTCAACTGGGAGCTGGTCAACTGTCCGACTGGCGTCATCAAACTGGTCAACTGGGATTGGTCAACTGTCCGAATGGAGTCATCAAACACGTCAACTGGGAGTCGCTCAACTGTCTGACAGGAGTCATCAAACTCGTCAACTGGGATTGGTCAACTGTCCGACTGGAGTCATCAAACTCGTCAACTGGGATTAGTCAACTGTCCGAGTAGAGTCATCAAACTCGTCAACTGGGAGTTGCTCAACTGTCCGACTGGAGTCAGTCAACTGGTCAACTGGGAGCTGGTGAACTGTCCGACTGGAGTCATCAAACTCATCAACTGGGATTGGTCAACTGTCCGACTGGAGTCATCAAACTCGTCAACTGGGATTGGTCAACTGTCCGACTGGAGTCATCAAACTCATCAACTGGGATTTGCCTACTGTCCGACTGGAGTAATTCAACTTGTCAACTGGGATTGGTCAACTGTCCGACTGGAGTCATCAAACTCGTCATCTTTGATTGGTCAACTGTCCGACTGGAGTCATCAAACTGGTCAACTGGGAGTCGCTCAACTGTCCGACTAGAGTCATTCAACTGGTCAACTGGGATTGGTCAACTGTCCGACTGGAGTCATCAAACTCGTGAACTGTGATTGGTCAACTGTCCGACTGGAGACATCAAACTGGTCAACTGGGAGTCGCTCCACTGCCGACTGGAGACATCAAACTGGTCAACTGGGATTGGTCAACAGTCCGACTGGAGTCATCAAACTGGTCAACTGGGAGTCGCTCAACTGTCCGACTGGAGTCGTTCAACTGGTCAACTGTCCGACTGGCGTCATCAAACTCGTCAACTGGCATTGGTCAACTGTCCGACTGGAATCATTGAACTGGTCAACTGGGATTGGTCAACTGTCCGACTGCAGTCATAAAACTGGTCAACTGGAATTGGTCAACTGTCCGACTGGAGTCATCGAACTGGTCAACTGGGAGCTGGTCAACTGTCCGACTGGAGTCATCAAACTGGTCAACTGGGAGTCTCAAAACTGTCCGACTGGAGTCATCAAACTGGTCAACTGGGATTGGTGAACTGTCCGACTGGAGTCATCAAACTGGTCAACTGGGATTGGTCAACTGTCCGACTGGAGTCATCGAACTGGTCAACTGGGATTGGTCAACTGTCTCACTAGAGTCATGCAACTGGTCAACTGGGAGCTGGTCAACTGTCTGACTGGAGTCATTGAACTGGTCAAATGGGAGTCGCTCAACTGTCCGACTGGAGTCATCAATCTGGTCAACTGGTCAACTGGGATTGGTCTACTGTCCGACTGGAGTCATTCAACTGGTCAACTGGGAGTCGCTGAACTGTCAAACTGGAGTCATCAAACTGCTCAACAGGGAGTCGCTCAACTGTCCGACTGGAGTCATCAAACTCGTCAACTAGGATTGGTCAACTGTCCGACTGGAGTCATCAAACTCGTCAACTGGGATTGTTCAACTGTCCGACTGGTGTCATCAAACTCGTCAACTGGGATTGGTCAACTGTCCGACTGGAGTCATCAAACTCGTCAACTGGGATTGGTCAACTGTCCGACTGGAGTCATCAAACTGGTCAACTGGGAGTCGCTCAACTGCCCGACTGGAGTCATCAAACTGGTCAACTGGGATTGGTCAACTGTCCGACTGGAGTCATTCAACTGGTCAACTGGGAGTCGCTCAACTGTCCGACTGGAGTCATCAAACTCGTCAACTGGGATTGGTCAACTGTCCGACTGGAGTCATCAAACTGGTCAACTGGGATTGGTCAACTGTCCGACTGGAGTCATTCAACTGGTCAACTGGGAGCTGGTCAACTGTCCGACTGGAGTCATCAAACAGGTCAACTGGGAGTCTCTCAACTGTGCGACTGGGGTCATCAAACTGGTCAGCTGGGAGTCACTCAACTGTCCGACTGGAGTCATTCAACTGGTCAACTGTCCGACTGGAGTCATCAAACTGGTCAACTGGGAGCTGGTCAACTGTCCGACTGGAGTCATCGAACTGGTCAACTGGGAGCTGGTCAACTGTCCGACTGGAGTCATCAAACTGGTCAACTGGGAGTTGCTAAACTGTCCGACTGGAGTCATCAAACTGGTCAACTGGGATTGGTCAACTGTCCGACTAGAGTCATCAAACTGGTCAACTGGAATTGGTCAACTGTCCGACTGGAGTCATCGAACTGGTCAACTGAGATTGGTCAACTGTCTCACTGGAGTCATTCAACTGGTCAACTGGGAGCTGGTCAACTGTCTGACTGGAGTCATCGAACTGGTCAACTGGGATTGGTCAACTGTCCGACTGGAGTCATCAAACTCGTCAACTGGGAGTCGCTCAACTGTCTGACAAGAGTCATCAGACTCGTCAACTGGGATTGGTCAACTGTCCGACTGGATTAATCAAACTCGTCAACTGGGATTGGTCAACTGTCCGAGTGGAGTCATCAAACTCGTCACCTGGGAGTCGCTCAACTGTCCGACTGGAGTCAGTCAACTGGTCAACTGGAAGCTGGTGAACTGTCCGACTGGAGTCATCAAACTCATCAACTGGGATTGGTCAACTGTCCGACTGGAGTCATAGAATCATAGAATCATAGAAGTTTACAGCATGGAAACAGGCCCTTCGGCCCAACCAGTCCATGCCGCCCAGTTTTTTACCATTAAGCTAGTCCCAGTTGCCCGCACTTGGCCCATAACCCTCTATACCCATCTTACCCATGTAACCATCTAAATGCTTTTTGAAAGACACAATTGTACCCGCAGTCATCAAACTGGTAAACTGGGATTGGTCAACTGTCCGACTGGAGTCATCAAACTCATCAACTGGGATTTGTCTCCTGTCCGACTGGAGTAATTCAACTTGTCAACTGGGATTGGTCAACTGTCCGACTGGAGTCATCAAACTCGTCATCTTTGATTGGCCAACTGTCCGACTGGAGTCATCAAACTGGTCAACTGGGAGTCGCTCAACTGTCCGACTGGAGTCATTCAACTGGTCAACTGGGATTGGTCAACTGTCCGACTGGAGTCATCAAACTCGTCAACTGTGATTGGTCAACTGTCCGACTGGAGTCATCAAACTGGTCAACTGGGAGTCGCTCAACTGTCCGACTGGAGTCGTTCAAGTGGTCAACTGTCCGACTGGCGTCATCAAACTCGTCAACTGGCATTGGTCAACTGTCCGACTGGAATCATTGAACTGGTCAACTGGGATTGGTCAACTGTCCGACTGCAGTCATAAAACTGGTCAACTGGAATTGGTCAACTGTCCGACTGGAGTCATCAAACTCGTCAACTGGGATTGGTCAACTGTCCGACTGGTGTCATTCAACTGGTCAACTGGGTTAGGTCAACTGTCCGACTGCAGTCATCAAACTGGTCAACTGGAATTGGTCAACTGTCCGACTGGAGTCATCAAACTCGTCAACTGGGATTGGTCAACTGTCCGACTGGAGACATCAAACTGGTCAACTGGGATTGGTCAACTGTCCGACTGGAGTCATTCATCTGGTCAACTGGGATTGGTCAACTGTCCGACTGGAGTCATAAAACTGGTCAACTGGGAGCTGGTCAACTGTCCGACTGGAGTCATCGAACTGGTCAACTGGGAGCTGGTCAACTGTCCGACTGGAGTCATCAAACTGGTCAACTGGGAGTCGCTCAACTGTCCGACTGGAGTCATCATACTGATCAACTGGGATTGGTCAACTGTCCGACTGGAGTCATCAAACTGGTCAACTGGGATTGGTCAACTGTCCGGCTGGAGTCATCAAACTGGTCAACTGGGAGCTGGTCAACTGTCCGACTGGAGTCATCAAACTCGTCAACTGGGAGTCGCTCAACTGCCCGACTGGAGTCATCAAACTGGTCAACTGGATTGGTCAACTGTCCGACTGGAGTCATCAAACTGGTCAACTGGGATTGGTCAACTGTCCGACTGGAGTCATTCAACTGGTCAACTGGGAGCTGGTCAACTGTCCGACTGTAGTCATCGAACTGGTCAACTGAGAGTCGCTCACCTGTGCGACTGGGGTCATCAAACTGGTCAGCTGGGAGTCACTCAACTGTCCGACTGGAGTCATTCAACTGGTCAACTGGGATTGGTCAACTGTCCGACTGGAGTCATCGAACTGGTCAACTGGGAGCTGGTCAACTGTCCGACTGGAGTCATCAAACTGGTCAACTGGGAGTCTCAAAACTGTCCGACTGGAGTCATCAAACTGGTCAACTGGGATTGGTGAACTGTCCGACTGGAGTCATCAAACTGGTCAACTGGGATTGGTCAACTGTCCGACTGGAGTCATCGAACTGGTCAACTGGGATTGGTCAACTGTCTCACTAGAGACATGCAACTGGTCAACTGGGAGCTGGTCAACTGTCTGACTGGAGTCATTGAACTGGTCAAATGGGAGTCGCTCAACTGTCCGACTGGAGTCATCAATCTGGTCAACTGGTCAACTGGGATTGGTCTACTGTCCGACTGGAGTCATTCAACTGGTCAACTGGGAGTCGCTGAACTGTCAAACTGGAGTCATCAAACTGCTCAACAGGGAGTCGCTCAACTGTCCGACTGGAGTCATCAAACTCGTCAACTAGGATTGGTCAACTGTCCGACTGGAGTCATCAAACTCGTCAACTGGGATTGTTCAACTGTCCGACTGGTGTCATCAAACTCGTCAACTGGGATTGGTCAACTGTCCGACTGGAGTCATCAAACTCGTCAACTGGGATTGGTCAACTGTCCGACTGGAGACATCAAACTCGTCAACTGGGAGTCGCTCAACTGTCCGACTGGAGTCATTCATCTGGTCAACTGGGATTGGTCAACTGTCCGACTGGAGTCATAAAACTGGTCAACTGGGAGCTGGTCAACTGTCCGACTGGAGTCATCGAACTGGTCAACTGGGAGCTGGTCAACTGTCCGACTGGAGTCATCAAACTGGTCAACTGGGAGTCGCTCAACTGTCCGACTGGAGTCATCATACTGATCAACTGGGATTGGTCAACTGTCCGACTGGAGTCATCAAACTGGTCAACTGGAATTGGTCAACTGTCCGACTGGAGTCATCGAAATGGTCAACTGGGATTGGTCAACTGTCTCACTGGAGTCATTCAACTGGTCAACTGGGAGATGTCAACTGTCTGACTGGAGTCATCGAACTGGTCAACTGGGAGCTGGTCAACTGTCCGACTGGCGTCATCAAACTGGTCAACTGGGATTGGTCAACTGTCCGAATGGAGTCATCAAACACGTCAACTGGGAGTCGCTCAACTGTCTGACAGGAGTCATCAAACTCGTCAACTGGGATTGGTCAACTGTCCGACTGGAGTCATCAAACTCGTCAACTGGGATTGGTCAACTGTCCGAGTAGAGTCATCAAACTCGTCAACTGGGAGTTGCTCAACTGTCCGACTGGAGTCAGTCAACTGGTCAACTGGGAGCTGGTGAACTGTCCGACTGGAGTCATCAAACTCATCAACTGGGATTGGTAAACTGTCCGACTGGAGTCACCAAACTCGTCAACTGGGATTGGTCAACTGTCCGACTGGAGTCATCAAACTCATCAACTGGGATTTGTCTACTGTCCGACTGGAGTAATTCAACTTGTCAACTGGGATTGGTCAACTGTCCGACTGGAGTCATCAAACTCGTCATCTTTGATTGGTCAACTGTCCGACTGGAGTCATCAAACTGGTCAACTGGGAGTCGCTCAACTGTCCGACAAGAGTCATTCAACTGGTCAACTGGGATTGGTCAACTGTCCGACTGGAGTCATCAAACTCGTGAACTGTGATTGGTCAACTGTCCGACTGGAGACATCAAACTGGTCAACTGGGAGTCGCTCCACTGCCGACTGGAGACATCAAACTGGTCAACTGGGATTGGTCAACAGTCCGACTGGAGTCATCAAACTGGTCAACTGGGAGTCGCTCAACAGTCCGACTGGAGTCGTTCAACTGGTCAACTGTCCGACTGGCGTCATCAAAAGCGTCAACTGGGATTGGTCAACTGTCCGACTGGAATCATTGAACTGGTCAACTGGGAATGGTCAACTGTCCGACTGCAGTCATAAAACTGGTCAACTGGAATTGGTCAACTCTCCGACTGGAGTCATCAAACTCGTCAACTGGGATTGGCCAACTGTCCGACTGGTGTCATTCAACTGGTCAACTGGGTTAGGTCAACTGTCCGACTGCAGTCATCAAACTGGTCAACTGGAATTGGTCAACTGTCCGACTGGAGTCATCAAACTCGTCAACTGGGATTGGTCAACTGTCCGACTGGAGACATCAAACTGGTCAACTGGGATTGGTCAACTGTCCGACTGGAGTCATTCAACTGGTCAACTGGGAGCTGGTCAACTGTCCGACTGGAGTCATCAAACTGGTCAACTGGGAGTCGCTCAACTGTCTGACTGGAGTCATCCAACTGGTCAACTGGGATTGGTCAACTGTCCGACTGGAGTCATCAAACTGGTCAACTGGGATTGGTCAACTGTCCGACTGGAGTCATCAAACTCGTCAACTGGGATTGGTCAACTGTCCGACTGGAGACATCAAACTGGTCAACTGGGATTCGCTCAACTGTCCGACTGGAGACATCAAGCTCGTCAACTGGGATTGGTGAACTGTCAGACTGGATTCATCAAACTCGTCAACTGGGAGTCGCTCAACTGTCCGACTGGAGTCATCAAACTCGTCAACTGGGATTGGTCAACTGTCTGACTGGAGTCATCAAACTGGTTAACTGGGAGTCGCTCAACTGTCCGACTGGAGTCATCAAACTCGTCAACTGGGAGTGGCTCAACTGTCCGACTGGAGCCATCAAACTCGTCAACTGGGAGTTGCTCAACTGTCCGACTGGAGTCATCAAACTGGTCAACTGGGATTGGTCAACTGTCCGACTGGAGTCATCAAACTGGTCAACTGGGAGCTGGTCAACTGTCCGACTGGAGTCATCAAACTCGTCAACTGGGAGTCGCTCAACTGCCCGACTGGAGTCATCAAACTGGTCAACTGGGATTGGTCAACTGGGCCGACTGGAGTCATCAAACTGGTCAACTGGGATTGGTCAACTGTCCGACTGGAGTCATTCAACTGGTCAACTGGGAGCTGGTCAACTGTCCGACTGTAGTCATCGAACTGGTCAACTGAGAGTCGCTCACCTGGGCGACTGGGGTCATCAAACTGGTCAGCTGGGAGTCACTCAACTGTCCGACTGGAGTCATTCAACTGGTCAACTGGGATTGGTCAACTGTCCGACTGGAGTCATCGAACTGGTCAACTGGGAGCTGGTCAACTGTCCGACTGGAGTCATCAAACTGGTCAACTGGGAGTCTCAAAACTGTACGACTGGAGTCATGCAACTGGTCAACTGGGAGCTGGTCAACTGTCTGACTGGAGTCATTGAACTGGTCAAATGGGAGTCGCTCAACTGTCCGACTGGAGTCATCAATCTGGTCAACTGGTCAACTGGGATTGGTCTACTGTCCGACTGGAGTCATTCAACTGGTCAACTGGGAGTCGCTGAACTGTCAAACTGGAGTCATCAAACTGCTCAACAGGGAGTTGCTCAACTGTCCGACTGGAGTCATCAAACTCGTCAACTAGGATTGGTCAACTGTCCGACTGGAGTCATCAAACTCGTCAACTGGGATTGTTCAACTGTCCGACTGGTGTCATCAAACTCGTCAACTGGGATTGGTCAACTGTCCGACTGGAGTCATCAAACTCGTCAACTGGGATTGGACAACTGTCCGACTGGAGTCATCAAACTCGTCAACTGGGAGTCGCTCAACTGCCCGACTGGAGTCATCAAACTGGTCAACTGGGATTGGTCAACTGTCCGACTGGAGTCATCAAACTGGTCAACTGGGATTGGTCAACTGTCCGACTGGAGTCATTCAACTGGTCAACTGGGAGCTGGTCAACTGTCCGACTGGAGTCATCAAACTGGTCAACTGGGAGTTTCTAAACTGTCCGACTGGAGTCATCAAACTGGTCAACTGGGATTGGTCAACTGTCCGACTAGAGTCATCAAACTGGTCAACTGGAATTGGTCAACTGTCCGACTGGAGTCATTCAACTGGTCAACTGTCCGACTGGAGTCATCAAACTGGTCAACTGGGAGCTGGTCAACTGTCCGACTGGAGTCATCGAACTGGTCAACTGGGAGCTGGTCAACTGTCCGACTGGAGTCATCAAACTGGTCAACTGGGAGTTGCTAAACTGTCCGACTGGAGTCATCAAACTGGTCAACTGGGATTGGTCAACTGTCCGACTAGAGTCATCAAACTGGTCAACTGGAATTGGTCAACTGTCCGACTGGAGTCATCGAACTGGTCAACTGAGATTGGTCAACTGTCTCACTGGAGTCATCAAACTAGTCATCTGGGATTGGTCAACTGTCCGACTGGAGTCATTCAACTGGTCAACTGGGAGCTGGTCAACTGTCTGACTGGAGTCATCGAACTGGTCAACTGGGAGCTGGTCAACTGTCCGACTGGAGTCATCGAACTCGTCAACTGGGAGTCGCTCAACTGTCTGACAAGAGTCATCAGACTCGTCAACTGGGATTGGTCAACTGTCCGACTGGATTAATCAAACTCGTCAACTGGGATTGGTCAACTGTCCGAGTGGAGTCATCAAACTCGTCACCTGGGAGTCGCTCAACTGTCCGACTGGAGTCAGTCAACTGGTCAACTGGAAGCTGGTGAACTGTCCGACTGGAGTCATCAAACTCATCAACTGGGATTGGTCAACTGTCCGACTGGAGTCATAGAATCATAGAATCATAGAAGTTTACAGCATGGAAACAGGCCCTTCGGCCCAACCAGTCCATGCCGCCCAGTTTTTTACCATTAAGCTAGTCCCAGTTGCCCGCACTTGGCCCATAACCCTCTATACCCATCTTACCCATGTAACCATCTAAATGCTTTTTGAAAGACACAATTGTACCCGCAGTCATCAAACTGGTAAACTGGGATTGGTCAACTGTCCGACTGGAGTCATCAAACTCATCAACTGGGATTTGTCTCCTGTCCGACTGGAGTAATTCAACTTGTCAACTGGGATTGGTCAACTGTCCGACTGGAGTCATCAAACTCGTCATCTTTGATTGGCCAACGGTCCGACTGGAGACATCAAACTGGTCAACTGGGAGTCGCTCAACTGTCCGACTGGAGTCATTCAACTGGTCAACTGGGATTGGTCAACTCTCCGACTGGAGTCATCAAAAGCATCAACTGGGATTGGTCAACTGTCCGACTGGAATCATTCAACTGGTCAACTGGGATTGGTCAACTGTCCGACTGCAGTCATCAAACTGGTCAACTGGAATTTGTCAACTGTCCGACTGGAGTCATCAAACTCGTCAACTGGGATTGGGCAACTGTCCGACTGGTGTCATTCAACTGGTCAACTGGGTTAGGTCAACTGTCCGACTGCAGTCATCAAACTGGTCAACTGGAATTGGTCAACTGTCCGACTGGAGTCATCAAACTCGTCAACTGGGATTGGTCAACTGTCCGACTGGAGACATCAAACTGGTCAACTGGGATTGGTCAACTGTCCGACCGGAGTCATTCAACTGGTCACCTGGGTGCTGGTCAACTGTCCGACTGGAGTCATCAAACTGCTCAACTGGGAGTCGCTCAACTCTCCGACTGGAGTCATCAAACTGGTCAACTGGGAGCTGGTCAACTGTCCGACTGGAGTCATCAAACTCGTCAACTGGGATTGGCCAACTGTCCGACTGGAGTCATTCAACTGGTCAACTGGGAGCTGGTCAACTGTCAGACTGGAGTCATCGAACTGGTCAACTGAGAGTCGCTCACCTGTGCGACTGGGGTCATTAAACTGGTCAGCTGGGAGTCACTCAACTGTCCGACTGGAGTCATTCAACTGGTCAACTGGGATTGGTCAACTGTCCGACTGGAGTCATCGAACTGGTCAACTGGGAGCTGGTCAACTGTCCGACTGGAGTCTTCGAACTGGTCAACTGGGAGCTGGTCAACTGTCCGACTGGAGTCATCAAACTGGTCAACTGGGAGTCGCAAAACTGTCCGACTGGAGTCATCAAACTGGTCAACTGGGATTGGTCAACTGTCCGACTGGAGTCATCAAACTTGTCAACTGGGATTGGTCAACTGTCTGACTGGAGTCATCGAACTGGTCAACTGTGATTGGTCAACTGTCTCACTGGAGTCATGCAACTGGTCAACTGGGAGCTGGTCAACTGTCTGACTGGAGTCATCGAACTGGTCAAATGGGAGTCGCTCAACTGTCCGACTGGAGTCATCAATCTGGTCAACTGGGATTGGTCAACTGTCCGACTGGAGTCATCAAACTCGTCAACTGGGATTGGTCAACTGTCCGACTGGTGTCATTAAACTCGTCAACTGGGATTGGTCAACTGTCCGAGTGGAGTCATCAAACTCGTCAACTGGGATTGGTCAAATGTCCGACTGGTGTCATTAAACTCGTCAACTGGGATTGGTCAACTGTCCGACTGGAGTCATCAAACTCGTCAACTGTCCGACTGGAGTCATCAAACTCGTCAACTGGGATTGGTCAACTGTCCGACTGGTGTCATTAAACTCGTCAACTGGGATTGGTCAACTGTCCGACTGGAGTCATCAAACTCGTCAACTGGGATTGGTCAACTGTCCGAGTGGAGTCATCAAACTCGGCAACTGGGAGTCGCTCAACTGTCCGACTGGAGTCAGTCAACTGGTCAACTGGGAGCTGGTGAACTGTCCGACTGGAGTCATCAAACTCATGAACTGGGATTGGTCAACTGTCCGACTGGAGTCATCAAACTGGTCAACTGGGATTGGTCAACTGTCCGACTGGAGTCATCAAACTCATCAACTGGGATTTGTCTACTGTCCGACTGGAGTCATTCAACTTGTCAACTGGGATTGGTCAACTGTCCGACTGGAGTCATCAAACTGGTCAACTGGGAGTGGTCAACTGTCCGACTGGAGTCATCAAACTCGTCAACTGTGATTGGTCAACTGTCCGACTGGAGACATCAAACTGGTCAACTGGGATTGGTCAACAGTCCGACTGGAGTCATCAAACTGGTCAACTGGGAGTCGCTCAACTGTCCGACTGGAGTCATTCAACTGGTCAACTGGGATTGGTCAACTGTCCGACTGGAGTCATCAAAAGCGTCAACTGGGATTGGTCAACTGTCCGACTGCAGTCATCAAACTGGTTAACTGGAATTGGTCAACTGTCCGACTGGAGTCATCAAACTCGTCAACTGGGATTGGTCAACTGTCCGACTGGTGTCATTCAACTGGTCAACTGGGTTCGGTCAACTGTCCGACTGCAGTCATCAAACTGGTCAACTGGAATTGGTCAACTGTCCGACTGGAGTCATCAAACTCGTCAACTGGGGTTGGTCAACTGTCCGACTGGAGACATCAAACTGGTCAACTGGGATTGGTCAACTGTCCGACTGGAGTCATTCACCTCGTCAACTGGGAGCTGGTCAACTGTCCGACTGGAGTCATCAAACTGGTCAACTGGGAGTCGCTCAACTGTCCGACTGTAGTCATCAAACTGGTCAACTGGGAGCTGGCCAACTGTCCGACTGGAGTCATCAAACTGGTCAACTGAGAGTCGCTCACCTGTGCGACTGGGGTCATCAAACTGGTCAGCTGGGAGTCACTCAACTGTCCGACTGGAGTCATTCAACTGGTCAACTGGGATTGGTCAACTGTCCGACTGGAGTCATCGAACTGGTCAACTGGGAGTCGCTCAACTGTCCGACTGGAGTCATCAAACTGGTCAACTGGGATTGGTCAACTGTCTGACTGGAGTCATCAAACTGGTCAACTGGGATTGGTCAACTGTCCGACTGGAGTCATCGAACTGGTCAACTGGGATTGGTCAACTGTCTCACTGGAGTCATGCAACTGGTCAACTGGGAGCTGGTCAACTGTCTGACTGGAGTCATCGAACTGGTCAAATGGGAGTCGCTCAACTGTCCGACTGGACTCATCAATCTGGTCAACTGGGAGCTGGTCAACTGTCCGACTGGAGTCATCAAACTCGTCAACTGGGATTGGTCAACTGTCCGACTGGTGTCATTAAACTCGTCAACTGGGAAAGGTCAACTGTCCGACTGGAGTCATCAAACTCGTCAACTGGGATTGGTCAACTGTCCGACTGGTGTCATCAAACTGGTCAACTGGGATTGGTCAACTGTCCGACTGGAGTCATTCAACTGGTCAACTGGGAGCTGGTCAACTGTCCGACTGTAGTCATCGAACTGGTCAACTGAGAGTCGCTCACCTGTGCGACTGGGGTCATCAAACTGGTCAGCTGGGAGTCACTCAACTGTCCGACTGGAGTCATTCAACTGGTCAACTGGGATTGGTCAACTGTCTCACTAGAGTCATGCAACTGGTCAACTGGGAGCTGGTCAACTGTCTGACTGGAGTCATTGAACTGGTCAAATGGGAGTCGCTCAACTGTCCGACTGGAGTCATCAATCTGGTCAACTGGTCAACTGGGATTGGTCTACTGTCCGACTGGAGTCATTCAACTGGTCAACTGGGAGTCGCTCAACTGTCCGACTGGAGTCATCAAACTCGTCAACTAGGATTGGTCAACTGTCCGACTGGAGTCATCAAACTCGTCAACTGGGATTGTTCAACTGTCCGACTGGTGTCATCAAACTCGTCAACTGGGATTGGTCAACTGTCCGACTGGAGTCATCAAACTCGTCAATTGGGATTGGTCAACTGTCCGACTGGAGTCATCAAACTCGTCAACTGGGAGTCGCTCAACTGCCCGACTGGAGTCATCAAACTGGTCAACTGGGATTGGTCAACTGTCTGACTGGAGTCATTCAACTGGTCAACTGGGAGTCGCTCAACTGTCCGACTGGAGTCATCAAACTCGTCAACTGGGATTGGTCAACTGTCCGACTGGAGTCATCAAACTGGTCAACTGGGATTGGTCAACTGTCCGACTGGAGTCATTCAACTGGTCAACTGGGAGCTGGTCAACTGTCCGACTGGAGTCATCAAACAGGTCAACTGGGAGTCTCTCAACTGTGCGACTGGGGTCATCAAACTGGTCAGCTGGGAGTCACTCAACTGTCCGACTGGAGTCATTCAACTGGTCAACTGTCCGACTGGAGTCATCAAACTGGTCAACTGGGAGCTGGTCAACTGTCCGACTGGAGTCATCGAACTGGTCAACTGGGAGCTGGTCAACTGTCGGACTGGAGTCATCAAACTGGTCAACTGGGATTGGTCAACTGTCCGACTGGAGTCATCAAACTGGTCAACTGGGAGTTGCTAAACTGTCCGACTGGAGTCATCAAACTGGTCAACTGGGATTGGTCAACTGTCCGACTAGAGTCATCAAACTGGTCAACTGGAATTGGTCAACTGTCCGACTGGAGTCATCGAACTGGTCAACTGAGATTGGTCAACTGTCTCACTGGAGTCATTCAACTGGTCAACTGGGAGCTGGTCAACTGTCTGACTGGAGTCATCGAACTGGTCAACTGGGAGCTGGTCAACTGTCCGACTGGAGTCATCAAACTCGTCAACTGGGAGTCGCTCAACTGTCTGACAAGAGTCATCAGACTCGTCAACTGGGATTGGTCAACTGTCCGACTGGATTAATCAAACTCGTCAACTGGGATTGGTCAACTGTCCGAGTGGAGTCATCAAACTCGTCACCTGGGAGTCGCTCAACTGTCCGACTGGAGTCAGTCAACTGGTCAACTGGAAGCTGGTGAACTGTCCGACTGGAGTCATCAAACTCATCAACTGGGATTGGTCAACTGTCCGACTGGAGTCATAGAATCATAGAATCATAGAAGTTTACAGCATGGAAACAGGCCCTTCGGCCCAACCAGTCCATGCCGCCCAGTTTTTTACCATTAAGCTAGTCCCAGTTGCCCGCACTTGGCCCATAACCCTCTATACCCATCTTACCCATGTAACCATCTAAATGCTTTTTGAAAGACACAATTGTACCCGCAGTCATCAAACTGGTAAACTGGGATTGGTCAACTGTCCGACTGGAGTCATCAAACTCATCAACTGGGATTTGTCTCCTGTCCGACTGGAGTAATTCAACTTGTCAACTGGGATTGGTCAACTGTCCGACTGGAGTCATCAAACTCGTCATCTTTGATTGGCCAACTGTCCGACTGGAGTCATCAAACTGGTCAACTGGGAGTCGCTCAACTGTCCGACTGGAGTCATTCAACTGGTCAACTGGGATTGGTCAACTGTCCGACTGGAGTCATCAAACTCGTCAACTGTGATTGGTCAACTGTCCGACTGGAGTCATCAAACTGGTCAACTGGGATTGGTCAACTGTCCGACTGGAGTCATCAAACTGGTCAACTGGGATTGGTCAACTGTCCGACTGGAGTCGTTCAACTGGTCAACTGTCCGACTGGCGTCATCAAACTCGTCAACTGGCATTGGTCAACTGTCCGACTGGAATCATTGAACTGGTCAACTGGGATTGGTCAACTGTCCGACTGCAGTCATAAAACTGGTCAACTGGAATTGGTCAACTGTCCGACTGGAGTCATCAAACTCGTCAACTGGGATTGGTCAACTGTCCGACTGGTGTCATTCAACTGGTCAACTGGGTTAGGTCAACTGTCCGACTGCAGTCATCAAACTGGTCAACTGGAATTGGTCAACTGTCCGACTGGAGTCATCAAACTCGTCAACTGGGATTGGTCAACTGTCCGACTGGAGACATCAAACTGGTCAACTGGGATTGGTCAACTGTCCGACTGGAGTCATTCATCTGGTCAACTGGGATTGGTCAACTGTCCGACTGGAGTCATAAAACTGGTCAACTGGGAGCTGGTCAACTGTCCGACTGGAGTCATCGAACTGGTCAACTGGGAGTCGCTCAACTGTCCGACTGGAGTCATCATACTGATCAACTGGGATTGGTCAACTGTCCGACTGGAGTCATCAAACTGGTCAACTGGGAGCTGGTCAACTGTCCGACTGGAGTCATCAAACTCGTCAACTGGGAGTCGCTCAACTGCCCGACTGGAGTCATCAAACTGGTCAACTGGGATTGGTCAACTGGGCCGACTGGAGTCATCAAACTGGTCAACTGGGATTGGTCAACTGTCCGACTGGAGTCATTCAACTGGTCAACTGGGAGCTGGTCAACTGTCCGACTGTAGTCATCGAACTGGTCAACTGAGAGTCGCTCACCTGTGCGACTGGGGTCATCAAACTGGTCAGCTGGGAGTCACTCAACTGTCCGACTGGAGTCATTCAACTGGTCAACTGGGATTGGTCAACTGTCCGACTGGAGTCATCGAACTGGTCAACTGGGAGCTGGTCAACTGTCCGACTGGAGTCATCAAACTGGTCAACTGGGAGTCTCAAAACTGTCCGACTGGAGTCATCAAACTGGTCAACTGGGATTGGTGAACTGTCCGACTGGAGTCATCAAACTGGTCAACTGGGATTGGTCAACTGTCCGACTGGAGTCATCGAACTGGTCAACTGGGATTGGTCAACTGTCTCACTAGAGTCATGCAACTGGTCAACTGGGAGCTGGTCAACTGTCTGACTGGAGTCATTGAACTGGTCAAATGGGAGTCGCTCAACTGTCCGACTGGAGTCATCAATCTGGTCAACTGGTCAACTGGGATTGGTCTACTGTCCGACTGGAGTCATTCAACTGGTCAACTGGGAGTCGCTGAACTGTCAAACTGGAGTCATCAAACTGCTCAACAGGGAGTCGCTCAACTGTCCGACTGGAGTCATCAAACTCGTCAACTAGGATTGGTCAACTGTCCGACTGGAGTCATCAAACTCGTCAACTGGGATTGTTCAACTGTCCGACTGGTGTCATCAAACTCGTCAACTGGGATTGGTCAACTGTCCGACTGGAGTCATCAAACTCGCCAACTGGGATTGGTCAACTGTCCGACTGGAGTCATCAAACTCGTCAACTGGGAGTCGCTCAACTGCCCGACTGGAGTCATCAAACTGGTCAACTGGGATTGGTCAACTGTCCGACTGGAGTCATTCAACTGGTCAACTGGGAGTCGCTCAACTGTCCGACTGGAGTCATCAAACTCGTCAACTGGGATTGGTCAACTGTCCGACTGGAGTCATCAAACTGGTCAACTGGGAGTCGCTCAACTGTCCGACTGGAGTCATTCAACTGGTCAACTGGGATTGGTCAACTGTCCGACTGGAGTCGTCAAACTCGTCAACTGTGATTGGTCAACTGTCCGACTGGAGACATCAAACTGGTCAACTGGGAGTCGCTCAACTGTCCGACTGGAGTCATTCAACTGGTCAACTGGGATTGGTCAACTCTCCGACTGGAGTCATCAAAAGCATCAACTGGGATTGGTCAACTGTCCGACTGGAATCATTCAACTGGTCAACTGGGATTGGTCAACTGTCCGACTGCAGTCATCAAACTGGTCAACTGGAATTGGTCAACTGTCCGACTGGAGTCATCAAACTCGTCAACTGGGATTGGTCAACTGTCCGACTGGAGACATCAAACTGGTCAACTGGGATTGGTCAACTGTCCGACTGGAGTCATTCAACTGGTCACCTGGGTGCTGGTCAACTGTCCGACTGGAGTCATCAAACTGCTCAACTGGGAGTCGCTCAACTCTCCGACTGGAGTCATCAAACTGGTCAGCTGGGATTGGCCAACTGTCCGACTGGAGTCATTCAACTGGTCAACTGGGAGCTGGTCAACTGTCAGACTGGAGTCATCGAACTGGTCAACTGAGAGTCGGTCACCTGTGCGACTGGGGTCATTAAACTGGTCAGCTGGGAGTCACTCAACTGTCCGACTGGAGTCATTCAACTGGTCAACTGGGATTGGTCAACTGTCCGACTGGAGTCATCGAACTGGTCAACTGGGAGCTGGTCAACTGTCCGACTGGAGTCTTCGAACTGGTCAACTGGGAGCTGGTCAACTCTCCGACTGGAGTCATCAAACTGGTCAGCTGGGAGCTGGTCAACTGTCCGACCGGAGTCATCAAACTGGTCAGCTGGGAGTCGGAAAACTGTCCGACTGGAGTCATCAAACTGGTCAACTGGGATTGGTCAACTGTCTGACTGGAGTCATCAAACTGGTCAACTGGGATTGGTCAACTGTCCGACTGGAGTCATCGAACTGGTCAACTGGGATTGGTCAACTGTCTCACTGGAGTCATGCAACTGGTCAACTGGGAGCTGGTCAACTGTCTGACTGGAGTCATCGAACTGGTCAAATGGGAGTCGCTCAACTGTCCGACTGGACTCATCAATCTGGTCAACTGGGAGCTGGTCAACTGTCCGACTGGAGTCATCAAACTCGTCAACTGGGATTGGTCAACTGTCCGACTGGTGTCATTAAACTCGTCAACTGGGAAAGGTCAACTGTCCGACTGGAGTCATCAAACTCGTCAACTGGGATTGGTCAACTGTCCGACTGGTGTCATCAAACTGGTCAACTGGGATTGGTCAACTGTCCGACTGGAGTCATTCAACTGGTCAACTGGGAGCTGGTCAACTGTCCGACTGTAGTCATCGAACTGGTCAACTGAGAGTCGCTCACCTGTGCGACTGGGGTCATCAAACTGGTCAGCTGGGAGTCACTCAACTGTCCGACTGGAGTCATTCAACTGGTCAACTGGGATTGGTCAACTGTCTCACTAGAGTCATGCAACTGGTCAACTGGGAGCTGGTCAACTGTCTGACTGGAGTCATTGAACTGGTCAAATGGGAGTCGCTCAACTGTCCGACTGGAGTCATCAATCTGGTCAACTGGTCAACTGGGATTGGTCAACTGTCCGACTGGAGTCATTCAACTGGTCAACTGGGAGCTGGTCAACTGTCCGACTGTAGTCATCGAACTGGTCAACTGAGAGTCGCTCACCTGTGCGACTGGGGTCATCAAACTGGTCAGCTGGGAGTCACTCAACTGTCCGACTGGAGTCATTCAACTGGTCAACTGGGATTGGTCAACTGTCCGACTGGAGTCATCGAACTGGTCAACTGGGAGCTGGTCAACTGTCCGACTGGAGTCATCAAACTGGTCAACTGGGAGTCTCAAAACTGTCCGACTGGAGTCATCAAACTGGTCAACTGGGATTGGTGAACTGTCCGACTGGAGTCATCAAACTGGTCAACTGGGATTGGTCAACTGTCCGACTGGAGTCATCGAACTGGTCAACTGGGATTGGTCAACTGTCTCACTAGAGACATGCAACTGGTCAACTGGGAGCTGGTCAACTGTCTGACTGGAGTCATTGAACTGGTCAAATGGGAGTCGCTCAACTGTCCGACTGTAGTCATCAATCTGGTCAACTGGTCAACTGGGATTGGTCTACTGTCCGACTGGAGTCATTCAACTGGTCAACTGGGAGTCGCTGAACTGTCAAACTGGAGTCATCAAACTGCTCAACAGGGAGTCGCTCAACTGTCCGACTGGAGTCATCAAACTCGTCAACTAGGATTGGTCAACTGTCCGACTGGAGTCATCAAACTCGTCAACTGGGATTGTTCAACTGTCCGACTGGTGTCATCAAACTCGTCAACTGGGATTGGTCAACTGTCCGACTGGAGTCATCAAACTCGTCAACTGGGATTGGTCAACTGTCCGACTGGAGTCATCAAACTCGTCAACTGGGAGTCGCTCAACTGCCCGACTGGAGTCATCAAACTGGTCAACTGGGATTGGTCAACTGTCCGACTGGAGTCATTCAACTGGTCAACTGGGAGTCGCTCAACTGTCCGACTGGAGTCATCAAACTCGTCAACTGGGATTGGTCAACTGTCCGACTGGAGTCATCAAACTGGTCAACTGGGATTGGTCAACTGTCCGACTGGAGTCATTCAACTGGTCAACTGGGAGCTGGTCAACTGTCCGACTGGAGTCATCAAACAGGTCAACTGGGAGTCTCTCAACTGTGCGACTGGGGTCATCAAACTGGTCAGCTGGGAGTCACTCAACTGTCCGACTGGAGTCATTCAACTGGTCAACTGTCCGACTGGAGTCATCAAACTGGTCAACTGGGAGCTGGTCAACTGTCCGACTGGAGTCATCAAACTCGTCAACTGGGATTGGTCAACTGTCCGACTGGAGTCATCAAACTGGTCAACTGGGATTGGTCAACTGTCCGACTGGAGTCATCAAACTGGTCAACTGGGATTGGTCAACTGTCCGACTGGAGTCATTCAACTGGTCAACTGGGAGTCGCTCAACTGTCCGACTGGAGTCATCAAACTCGTCAACTGGGATTGGTCAACTGTCCGACTGGAGTCATCAAACTGGTCAACTGGGATTGGTCAACTGTCCGACTGGAGTCATTCAACTGGTCAACTGGGAGCTGGTCAACTGTCCGACTGGAGTCATCAAACAGGTCAACTGGGAGTCTCTCAACTGTGCGACTGGGGTCATCAAACTGGTCAGCTGGGAGTCACTCAACTGTCCGACTGGAGTCATTCAACTGGTCAACTGTCCGACTGGAGTCATCAAACTGGTCAACTGGGAGCTGGTCAACTGTCCGACTGGAGTCATCAAACTCGTCAACTGGGAGCTGGTCAACTGTCCGACTGGAGTCATCAAACTGGTCAACTGGGATTGGTCAACTGTCCGACTGGAGTCATCAAACTGGTCAACTGGGATTGGTCAACTGTCCGACTGGAGTCATCAAACTGGTCAACTGGGAGTTGCTAAACTGTCCGACTGGAGTCATCAAACTGGTCAACTGGGATTGGTCAACTGTCCGACTAGAGTCATCAAACTGGTCAACTGGAATTGGTCAACTGTCCGACTGGAGTCATTCAACTGGTCAACTGGGAGCTGGTCAACTGTCTGACTGGAGTCATCGAACTGGTCAACTGGGAGCTGGTCAACTGTCCGACTGGAGTCATCAAACTCGTCAACTGGGAGTCGCTCAACTGTCTGACAAGAGTCATCAGACTCGTCAACTGGGATTGGTCAACTGTCCGACTGGATTAATCAAACTCGTCAACTGGGATTGGTCAACTGTCCGAGTGGAGTCATCAAACTCGTCACCTGGGAGTCGCTCAACTGTCCGACTGGAGTCAGTCAACTGGTCAACTGGAAGCTGGTGAACTGTCCGACTGGAGTCATCAAACTCATCAACTGGGATTGGTCAACTGTCCGACTGGAGTCATAGAATCATAGAATCATAGAAGTTTACAGCATGGAAACAGGCCCTTCGGCCCAACCAGTCCATGCCGCCCAGTTTTTTACCATTAAGCTAGTCCCAGTTGCCCGCACTTGGCCCATAACCCTCTATACCCATCTTACCCATGTAACCATCTAAATGCTTTTTGAAAGACACAATTGTACCCGCAGTCATCAAACTGGTCAACTGGGATTGGTCAACTGTCCGACTGGAGTCATCAAACTCGTCATCTTTGATTGGCCAACTGTCCGACTGGAGTCATCAAACTGGTCAACTGGGAGTCGCTCAACTGTCCGACTGGAGTCATTCAACTGGTCAACTGGGATTGGTCAACTGTCCGACTGGAGTCGTCAAACTCGTCAACTGTGATTGGTCAACTGTCCGACTGGAGACATCAAACTGGTCAACTGGGAGTCGCTCAACTGTCCGACTGGAGTCATTCAACTGGTCAACTGGGATTGGTCAACTCTCCGACTGGAGTCATCAAAAGCATCAACTGGGATTGGTCAACTGTCCGACTGGAATCATTCAACTGGTCAACTGGGATTGGTCAACTGTCCGACTGCAGTCATCAAACTGGTCAACTGGAATTGGTCAACTGTCCGACTGGAGTCATCAAACTCGTCAACTGGGATTGGTCAACTGTCCGACTGGAGACATCAAACTGGTCAACTGGGATTGGTCAACTGTCCGACTGGAGTCATTCAACTGGTCACCTGGGTGCTGGTCAACTGTCCGACTGGAGTCATCAAACTGCTCAACTGGGAGTCGCTCAACTCTCCGACTGGAGTCATCAAACTGGTCAACTGGGAGCTGGTCAACTGTCCGACTGGAGTCATCAAACTCGTCAACTGGGATTGGCCAACTGTCCGACTGGAGTCATTCAACTGGTCAACTGGGAGCTGGTCAACTGTCAGACTGGAGTCATCGAACTGGTCAACTGAGAGTCGGTCACCTGTGCGACTGGGGTCATTAAACTGGTCAGCTGGGAGTCACTCAACTGTCCGACTGGAGTCATTCAACTGGTCAACTGGGATTGGTCAACTGTCCGACTGGAGTCATCGAACTGGTCAACTGGGAGCTGGTCAACTGTCCGACTGGAGTCTTCGAACTGGTCAACTGGGAGCTGGTCAACTGTCCGACCGGAGTCATCAAACTGGTCAGCTGGGAATCACTCAACTGTCCGACTGGAGTCATCAAACTGGTCAACTGTGAGCTGGTCAACTGTCCGACTGGAGTCATCAAACTGGTCAACTGGGAGTCGGAAAACTGTCCGACTGGAGTCATCAAACTGGTCAACTGGGATTGGTCAACTGTCTGACTGGAGTCATCAAACTGGTCAACTGGGATTGGTCAACTGTCCGACTGGAGTCATCGAACTGGTCAACTGGGATTGGTCAACTGTCTCACTGGAGTCATGCAACTGGTCAACTGGGAGCTGGTCAACTGTCTGACTGGAGTCATCGAACTGGTCAAATGGGAGTCGCTCAACTGTCCGACTGGACTCATCAATCTGGTCAACTGGGAGCTGGTCAACTGTCCGACTGGAGTCATCAAACTCGTCAACTGGGATTGGTCAACTGTCCGACTGGTGTCATTAAACTCGTCAACTGGGAAAGGTCAACTGTCCGACTGGAGTCATCAAACTCGTCAACTGGGATTGGTCAACTGTCCGACTGGTGTCATCAAACTGGTCAACTGGGATTGGTCAACTGTCCGACTGGAGTCATTCAACTGGTCAACTGGGAGCTGGTCAACTGTCCGACTGTAGTCATCGAACTGGTCAACTGAGAGTCGCTCACCTGTGCGACTGGGGTCATCAAACTGGTCAGCTGGGAGTCACTCAACTGTCCGACTGGAGTCATTCAACTGGTCAACTGGGATTGGTCAACTGTCTCACTAGAGTCATGCAACTGGTCAACTGGGAGCTGGTCAACTGTCTGACTGGAGTCATTGAACTGGTCAAATGGGAGTCGCTCAACTGTCCGACTGGAGTCATCAATCTGGTCAACTGGTCAACTGGGATTGGTCTACTGTCCGACTGGAGTCATTCAACTGGTCAACTGGGAGTCGCTCAACTCTCCGACTGGAGTCATCAAACTCGTCAACTAGGATTGGTCAACTGTCCGACTGGAGTCATCAAACTCGTCAACTGGGATTGTTCAACTGTCCGACTGGTGTCATCAAACTCGTCAACTGGGATTGGTCAACTGTCCGACTGGAGTCATCAAACTCGTCAACTGGGATTGGTCAACTGTCCGACTGGAGTCATCAAACTCGTCAACTGGGAGTCGCTCAACTGCCCGACTGGAGTCATCAAACTGGTCAACTGGGATTGGTCAACTGTCCGACTGGAGTCATTCAACTGGTCAACTGGGAGTCGCTCAACTGTCCGACTGGAGTCATCAAACTCGTCAACTGGGATTGGTCAACTGTCCGACTGGAGTCATCAAACTGGTCAACTGGGATTGGTCAACTGTCCGACTGGAGTCATTCAACTGGTCAACTGGGAGCTGGTCAACTGTCCGACTGGAGTCATCAAACAGGTCAACTGGGAGTCTCTCAACTGTGCGACTGGGGTCATCAAACTGGTCAGCTGGGAGTCACTCAACTGTCCGACTGGAGTCATTCAACTGGTCAACTGTCCGACTGGAGTCATCAAACTGGTCAACTGGGAGCTGGTCAACTGTCCGACTGGAGTCATCGAACTGGTCAACTGGGAGCTGGTCAACTGTCCGACTGGAGTCATCAAACTGGTCAACTGGGAGTTGCTAAACTGTCCGACTGGAGTCATCAAACTGGTCAACTGGGATTGGTCAACTGTCCGACTAGAGTCATCAAACTGGTCAACTGGAATTGGTCAACTGTCCGACTGGAGTCATCGAACTGGTCAACTGAGATTGGTCAACTGTCTCACTGGAGTCATTCAACTGGTCAACTGGGAGCTGGTCAACTGTCTGACTGGAGTCATCGAACTCGTCAACTGGGAGTCGCTCAACTGTCTGACAAGAGTCATCAGACTCGTCAACTGGGATTGGTCAACTGTCCGACTGGATTAATCAAACTCGTCAACTGGGATTGGTCAACTGTCCGAGTGGAGTCATCAAACTCGTCACCTGGGAGTCGCTCAACTGTCCGACTGGAGTCAGTCAACTGGTCAACTGGAAGCTGGTGAACTGTCCGACTGGAGTCATCAAACTCATCAACTGGGATTGGTCAACTGTCCGACTGGAGTCATAGAATCATAGAATCATAGAAGTTTACAGCATGGAAACAGGCCCTTCGGCCCAACCAGTCCATGCCGCCCAGTTTTTACCATTAAGCTAGTCCCAGTTGCCCGCACTTGGCCCATAACCCTCTATACCCATCTTACCCATGTAACCATCTAAATGCTTTTTGAAAGACACAATTGTACCCGCAGTCATCAAACTGGTCAACTGGGATTGGTCAACTGTCCGACTGGAGTCATCAAACTCATCAACTGGGATTTGTCTCCTGTCCGACTGGAGTAATTCAACTTGTCAACTGGGATTGGTCAACTGTCCGACTGGAGTCATCAAACTCGTCATCTTTGATTGGCCAACTGTCCGACTGGAGTCATCAAACTGGTCAACTGGGAGTCGCTCAACTGTCCGACTGGAGTCATTCAACTGGTCAACTGGGATTGGTCAACTGTCCGACTGGAGTCATCAAACTCGTCAACTGTGATTGGTCAACTGTCCGACTGGAGACATCAAACTGGTCAACTGGGAGTCGCTCAACTGTCCGACTGGAGTCATTCAACTGGTCAACTGGGATTGGTCAACTCTCCGACTGGAGTCATCAAAAGCATCAACTGGGATTGGTCAACTGTCCGACTGGAATCATTCAACTGGTCAACTGGGATTGGTCAACTGTCCGACTGCAGTCATCAAACTGGTCAACTGGAATTTGTCAACTGTCCGACTGGAGTCATCAAACTCGTCAACTGGGAGTCGCTCAACTGTCCGACTGGAGTCATCGAACTCGTCAACTGGGATTGGTCAACTGTCCGACTGGAGACATCAAACTGGTGAACTGGGATTGGTCAACTGTCCGACTGGAGTCATTCAACTGGTCACCTGGGTGCTGGTCAACTGTCCGACTGGAGTCATCAAACTGCTCAACTGGGAGTCGCTCAACTCTCCGACTGGAGTCATCAAACTGGTCAACTGGGAGCTGGTCAACTGTCCGACTGGAGTCATCAAACTCGTCAACTGGGATTGGCCAACTGTCCGACTGGAGTCATTCAACTGGTCAACTGGGAGCTGGTCAACTGTCAGACTGGAGTCATCGAACTGGTCAACTGAGAGTCGCTCACCTGTGCGACTGGGGTCATTAAACTGGTCAGCTGGGAGTCACTCAACTGTCCGACTGGAGTCATTCAACTGGTCAACTGGGATTGGTCAACTGTCCGACTGGAGTCATCCAACTGGTCAACTGGGAGCTGGTCAACTGTCCGACTGGAGTCTTCGAACTGGTCAACTGGGAGCTGGTCAACTGTCCGACTGGAGTCATCAAACTGGTCAACTGGGAGTCGCAAAACTGTCCGACTGGAGTCATCGAACTGGTCAACTGTGATTGGTCAACTGTCTCACTGGAGTCATGCAACTGGTCAACTGGGAGCTGGTCAACTGTCTGACTGGAGTCATCGAACTGGTCAAATGGGAGTCGCTCAACTGTCCGACTGGAGTCATCAATCTGGTCAACTGGGAGCTCGTCAACTGTCCGACTGGAGTCATCAAACTCGTCAACTGGGATTGGTCAACTGTCCGACTGGTGTCATTAAACTCGTCAACTGGGATTGGTCAACTGTCCGACTGGAGTCATCAAACTCGTCAACTGGGATTGGTCAACTGTCCGAGTGGAGTCATCAAACTCGGCAACTGGGAGTCGCTCAACTGTCCGACTGGAGTCAGTCAACTGGTCAACTGGGAGCTGGTGAACTGTCCGACTGGAGTCATCAAACTCATGAACTGGGATTGGTCAACTGTCCGACTGGAGTCATCAAACTGGTCAACTGGGATTGGTCAACTGTCCGACTGGAGTCATCAAACTCATCAACTGGGATTTGTCGACTGTCCGACTGGAGTAATTCAACTTGTCAACTGGGATTGGTCAACTGTCCGTCTGGAGTCATCAAACACGTCATCTTTGATTGGTCAACTGTCCGACTGGAGTCATCAAACTGGTCAACTGGGAGTGGTCAACTGTCCGACTGGAGTCATCAAACTCGTCAACTGTGATTGGTCAACTGTCCGACTGGAGACATCAAACTGGTCAACTGGGATTGGTCAACAGTCCGACTGGAGTCATCAAACTGGTCAACTGGGAGTCGCTCAACTGTCCGACTGGAGTCATTCAACTGGTCAACTGGGATTGGTCAACTGTCCGACTGGAGTCATCAAAAGCGTCAACTGGGATTGGTCAACTGTCCGACTGCAGTCATCAAACTGGTTAACTGGAATTGGTCAACTGTCCGACTGGAGTCATCAAACTCGTCAACTGGGATTGGTCAACTGTCCGACTGGTGTCATTCAACTGGTCAACTGGGTTCGGTCAACTGTCCGACTGCAGTCATCAAACTGGTCAACTGGAATTGGTCAACTGTCCGACTGGAGTCATCAAACTCGTCAACTGGGGTTGGTCAACTGTCCGACTGGAGACATCAAACTGGTCAACTGGGATTGGTCAACTGTCCGACTGGAGTCATTCACCTCGTCAACTGGGAGCTGGTCAACTGTCCGACTGGAGTCATCAAACTGGTCAACTGGGAGTCGCTCAACTGTCCGACTGTAGTCATCAAACTGGTCAACTGGGAGCTGGTCAACTGTCCGACTGGAGTCATCAAACTCGTCAACTGGGATTGGTCAACTGTCCGACTGGAGTCATTCAACTGGTCAACTGGGAGCTGGTCAACTGTCCGACTGGAGTCATCGAACTGGTCAACTGAGAGTCGCTCACCTGTGCGACTGGGGTCATCAAACTGGTCAGCTGGGAGTCACTCAACTGTCCGACTGGAGTCATTCAACTGGTCAACTGGGAGCTGGTCAACTGTCCGACTGGAGTCATCAAACTGGTCAACTGGGAGTCGGAAAACTGTCCGACTGGAGTCATCAAACTGGTCAACTGGGATTGGTCAACTGTCTGACTGGAGTCATCAAACTGGTCAACTGGAATTGGTCAACTGTCCGACTGGAGTCATCGAACTGGTCAACTGGGATTGGTCAACTGTCTCACTGGAGTCATCAAACTGGTCAACTGGGATTGGTCAACTGTCTCACTGGAGTCATGCAACTGGTCAACTGGGAGCTGGTCAACTGTCTGACTGGAGTCATCGAACTGGTCAAATGGGAGTCGCTCAACTGTCCGACTGGACTCATCAATCTGGTCAACTGGGAGCTGGTCAACTGTCCGACTGGAGTCATCAAACTCGTCAACTGGGATTGGTCAACTGTCCGACTGGTGTCATTAAACTCGTCAACTGGGAAAGGTCAACTGTCCGACTGGAGTCATCAAACTCGTCAACTGGGATTGGTCAACTGTCCGACTGGAGTCATCAAACTCGTCAACTGGGATTGTTCAACTGTCCGACTGGTGTCATCAAACTCGTCAACTGGGATTGGTCAACTGTCCGACTGGAGTCATCAAACTCGTCAACTGGGATTGGTCAACTGTCCGACTGGAGTCATCAAACTCGTCAACTGGGAGTCGCTCAACTGCCCGACTGGAGTCATCAAACTGGTCAACTGGGATTGGTCAACTGTCCGACTGGAGTCATTCAACTGGTCAACTGGGAGTCGCTCAACTGTCCGACTGGAGTCATCAAACTCGTCAACTGGGATTGGTCAACTGTCCGACTGGAGTCATCAAACTGGTCAGCTGGGAGTCACTCAACTGTCCGACTGGAGTCATTCAACTGGTCAACTGTCCGACTGGAGTCATCAAACTGGTCAACTGGGAGCTGGTCAACTGTCCGACTGGAGTCATCGAACTGGTCAACTGGGAGCTGGTCAACTGTCCGACTGGAGTCATCAAACTGGTCAACTGGGAGTTGCTAAACTGTCCGACTGGAGTCATCAAACTGGTCAACTGGGATTGGTCAACTGTCCGACTAGAGTCATCAAACTGGTCAACTGGAATTGGTCAACTGTCCGACTGGAGTCATCGAACTGGTCAACTGAGATTGGTCAACTGTCTCACTGGAGTCATTCAACTGGTCAACTGGGAGCTGGTCAACTGTCTGACTGGAGTCATCGAACTGGTCAACTGGGAGCTGGTCAACTGTCCGACTGGAGTCATCAAACTCGTCAACTGGGAGTCGCTCAACTGTCTGACAAGAGTCATCAGACTCGTCAACTGGGATTGGTCAACTGTCCGACTGGATTAATCAAACTCGTCAACTGGGATTGGTCAACTGTCCGAGTGGAGTCATCAAACTCGTCACCTGGGAGTCGCTCAACTGTCCGACTGGAGTCAGTCAACTGGTCAACTGGAAGCTGGTGAACTGTCCGACTGGAGTCATCAAACTCATCAACTGGGATTGGTCAACTGTCCGACTGGAGTCATAGAATCATAGAATCATAGAAGTTTACAGCATGGAAACAGGCCCTTCGGCCCAACCAGTCCATGCCGCCCAGTTTTTTACCATTAAGCTAGTCCCAGTTGCCCGCACTTGGCCCATAACCCTCTATACCCATCTTACCCATGTAACCATCTAAATGCTTTTTGAAAGACACAATTGTACCCGCAGTCATCAAACTGGTCAACTGGGATTGGTCAACTGTCCGACTGGAGTCATCAAACTCATCAACTGGGATTTGTCTCCTGTCCGACTGGAGTAATTCAACTTGTCAACTGGGATTGGTCAACTGTCCGACTGGAGTCATCAAACTCGTCATCTTTGATTGGCCAACTGTCCGACTGGAGTCATCAAACTGGTCAACTGGGAGTCGCTCAACTGTCCGACTGGAGTCATTCAACTGGTCAACTGGGATTGGTCAACTGTCCGACTGGAGTCGTCAAACTCGTCAACTGTGATTGGTCAACTGTCCGACTGGAGACATCAAACTGGTCAACTGGGAGTCGCTCAACTGTCCGACTGGAGTCATTCAACTGGTCAACTGGGATTGGTCAACTCTCCGACTGGAGTCATCAAAAGCATCAACTGGGATTGGTCAACTGTCCGACTGGAATCATTCAACTGGTCAACTGGGATTGGTCAACTGTCCGACTGCAGTCATCAAACTGGTCAACTGGAATTGGTCAACTGTCCGACTGGAGTCATCAAACTCGTCAACTGGGATTGGTCAACTGTCCGACTGGAGACATCAAACTGGTCAACTGGGATTGGTCAACTGTCCGACTGGAGTCATTCAACTGGTCACCTGGGTGCTGGTCAACTGTCCGACTGGAGTCATCAAACTGCTCAACTGGGAGTCGCTCAACTCTCCGACTGGAGTCATCAAACTGGTCAGCTGGGATTGGCCAACTGTCCGACTGGAGTCATTCAACTGGTCAACTGGGAGCTGGTCAACTGTCAGACTGGAGTCATCGAACTGGTCAACTGAGAGTCGGTCACCTGTGCGACTGGGGTCATTAAACTGGTCAGCTGGGAGTCACTCAACTGTCCGACTGGAGTCATTCAACTGGTCAACTGGGATTGGTCAACTGTCCGACTGGAGTCATCGAACTGGTCAACTGGGAGCTGGTCAACTGTCCGACTGGAGTCTTCGAACTGGTCAACTGGGAGCTGGTCAACTGTCCGACCGGAGTCATCAAACTGGTCAGCTGGGAGTCGGAAAACTGTCCGACTGGAGTCATCAAACTGGTCAACTGGGATTGGTCAACTGTCTGACTGGAGTCATCAAACTGGTCAACTGGGATTGGTCAACTGTCCGACTGGAGTCATCGAACTGGTCAACTGGGATTGGTCAACTGTCTCACTGGAGTCATGCAACTGGTCAACTGGGAGCTGGTCAACTGTCTGACTGGAGTCATCGAACTGGTCAAATGGGAGTCGCTCAACTGTCCGACTGGAGTCATCAAACTCGTCAACTGGGATTGGTCAACTGTCCGACTGGTGTCATTAAACTCGTCAACTGGGAAAGGTCAACTGTCCGACTGGAGTCATCAAACTCGTCAACTGGGATTGGTCAACTGTCCGACTGGTGTCATCAAACTGGTCAACTGGGATTGGTCAACTGTCCGACTGGAGTCATTCAACTGGTCAACTGGGAGCTGGTCAACTGTCCGACTGTAGTCATCGAACTGGTCAACTGAGAGTCGCTCACCTGTGCGACTGGGGTCATCAAACTGGTCAGCTGGGAGTCACTCAACTGTCCGACTGGAGTCATTCAACTGGTCAACTGGGATTGGTCAACTGTCTCACTAGAGTCATGCAACTGGTCAACTGGGAGCTGGTCAACTGTCTGACTGGAGTCATTGAACTGGTCAAATGGGAGTCGCTCAACTGTCCGACTGGAGTCATCAATCTGGTCAACTGGTCAACTGGGATTGGTCAACTGTCCGACTGGAGTCATTCAACTGGTCAACTGGGAGCTGGTCAACTGTCCGACTGTAGTCATCGAACTGGTCAACTGAGAGTCGCTCACCTGTGCGACTGGGGTCATCAAACTGGTCAGCTGGGAGTCACTCAACTGTCCGACTGGAGTCATTCAACTGGTCAACTGGGATTGGTCAACTGTCCGACTGGAGTCATCGAACTGGTCAACTGGGAGCTGGTCAACTGTCCGACTGGAGTCATCAAACTGGTCAACTGGGAGTCTCAAAACTGTCCGACTGGAGTCATCAAACTGGTCAACTGGGATTGGTGAACTGTCCGACTGGAGTCATCAAACTGGTCAACTGGGATTGGTCAACTGTCCGACTGGAGTCATCGAACTGGTCAACTGGGATTGGTCAACTGTCTCACTAGAGACATGCAACTGGTCAACTGGGAGCTGGTCAACTGTCTGACTGGAGTCATTGAACTGGTCAAATGGGAGTCGCTCAACTGTCCGACTGGAGTCATCAATCTGGTCAACTGGTCAACTGGGATTGGTCTACTGTCCGACTGGAGTCATTCAACTGGTCAACTGGGAGTCGCTGAACTGTCAAACTGGAGTCATCAAACTGCTCAACAGGGAGTCGCTCAACTGTCCGACTGGAGTCATCAAACTCGTCAACTAGGATTGGTCAACTGTCCGACTGGAGTCATCAAACTCGTCAACTGGGATTGTTCAACTGTCCGACTGGTGTCATCAAACTCGTCAACTGGGATTGGTCAACTGTCCGACTGGAGTCATCAAACTCGTCAACTGGGATTGGTCAACTGTCCGACTGGAGTCATCAAACTCGTCAACTGGGAGTCGCTCAACTGCCCGACTGGAGTCATCAAACTGGTCAACTGGGATTGGTCAACTGTCCGACTGGAGTCATTCAACTGGTCAACTGGGAGTCGCTCAACTGTCCGACTGGAGTCATCAAACTCGTCAACTGGGATTGGTCAACTGTCCGACTGGAGTCATCAAACTGGTCAACTGGGATTGGTCAACTGTCCGACTGGATTCATTCAACTGGTCAACTGGGAGCTGGTCAACTGTCCGACTGGAGTCATCAAACAGGTCAACTGGGAGTCTCTCAACTGTGCGACTGGGGTCATCAAACTGGTCAGCTGGGAGTCACTCAACTGTCCGACTGGAGTCATTCAACTGGTCAACTGTCCGACTGGAGTCATCAAACTGGTCAACTGGGAGCTGGTCAACTGTCCGACTGGAGTCATCAAACTCGTCAACTGGGAGCTGGTCAACTGTCCGACTGGAGTCATCAAACTGGTCAACTGGGATTGGTCAACTGTCCGACTGGAGTCATCAAACTGGTCAACTGGGATTGGTCAACTGTCCGACTGGAGTCATCAAACTGGTCAACTGGGAGTTGCTAAACTGTCCGACTGGAGTCATCAAACTGGTCAACTGGGATTGGTCAACTGTCCGACTAGAGTCATCAAACTGGTCAACTGGAATTGGTCAACTGTCCGACTGGAGTCATTCAACTGGTCAACTGGGAGCTGGTCAACTGTCTGACTGGAGTCATCGAACTGGTCAACTGGGAGCTGGTCAACTGTCCGACTGGAGTCATCAAACTCGTCAACTGGGAGTCGCTCAACTGTCCGACTGGAGTCAGTCAACTGGTCAACTGGAAGCTGGTGAACTGTCCGACTGGAGTCATCAAACTCATCAACTGGGATTGGTCAACTGTCCGAGTGGAGTCATCAAACTCGTCACCTGGGAGTCGCTCAACTGTCCGACTGGAGTCAGTCAACTGGTCAACTGGAAGCTGGTGAACTGTCCGACTGGAGTCATCAAACTCATCAACTGGGATTGGTCAACTGTCCGACTGGAGTCATAGAATCATAGAATCATAGAAGTTTACAGCATGGAAACAGGCCCTTCGGCCCAACCAGTCCATGCCGCCCAGTTTTTTACCATTAAGCTAGTCCCAGTTGCCCGCACTTGGCCCATAACCCTCTATACCCATCTTACCCATGTAACCATCTAAATGCTTTTTGAAAGACACAATTGTACCCGCAGTCATCAAACTGGTCAACTGGGATTGGTCAACTGTCCGACTGGAGTCATCAAACTCATCAACTGGGATTTGTCTCCTGTCCGACTGGAGTAATTCAACTTGTCAACTGGGATTGGTCAACTGTCCGACTGGAGTCATCAAACTCGTCATCTTTGATTGGCCAACTGTCCGACTGGAGTCATCAAACTGGTCAACTGGGAGTCGCTCAACTGTCCGACTGGAGTCATTCAACTGGTCAACTGGGATTGGTCAACTGTCCGACTGGAGTCGTCAAACTCGTCAACTGTGATTGGTCAACTGTCCGACTGGAGACATCAAACTGGTCAACTGGGAGTCGCTCAACTGTCCGACTGGAGTCATTCAACTGGTCAACTGGGATTGGTCAACTCTCCGACTGGAGTCATCAAAAGCATCAACTGGGATTGGTCAACTGTCCGACTGGAATCATTCAACTGGTCAACTGGGATTGGTCAACTGTCCGACTGCAGTCATCAAACTGGTCAACTGGAATTGGTCAACTGTCCGACTGGAGTCATCAAACTCGTCAACTGGGATTGGTCAACTGTCCGACTGGAGACATCAAACTGGTCAACTGGGATTGGTCAACTGTCCGACTGGAGTCATTCAACTGGTCACCTGGGTGCTGGTCAACTGTCCGACTGGAGTCATCAAACTGCTCAACTGGGAGTCGCTCAACTCTCCGACTGGAGTCATCAAACTGGTCAACTGGGAGCTGGTCAACTGTCCGACTGGAGTCATCAAACTCGTCAACTGGGATTGGCCAACTGTCCGACTGGAGTCATTCAACTGGTCAACTGGGAGCTGGTCAACTGTCAGACTGGAGTCATCGAACTGGTCAACTGAGAGTCGGTCACCTGTGCGACTGGGGTCATTAAACTGGTCAGCTGGGAGTCACTCAACTGTCCGACTGGAGTCATTCAACTGGTCAACTGGGATTGGTCAACTGTCCGACTGGAGTCATCGAACTGGTCAACTGGGAGCTGGTCAACTGTCCGACTGGAGTCTTCGAACTGGTCAACTGGGAGCTGGTCAACTGTCCGACCGGAGTCATCAAACTGGTCAACTGTGAGCTGGTCAACTGTCCGACTGGAGTCATCAAACTGGTCAACTGGGAGTCGGAAAACTGTCCGACTGGAGTCATCAAACTGGTCAACTGGGATTGGTCAACTGTCTGACTGGAGTCATCAAACTGGTCAACTGGGATTGGTCAACTGTCCGACTGGAGTCATCGAACTGGTCAACTGGGATTGGTCAACTGTCTCACTGGAGTCATGCAACTGGTCAACTGGGAGCTGGTCAACTGTCTGACTGGAGTCATCGAACTGGTCAAATGGGAGTCGCTCAACTGTCCGACTGGACTCATCAATCTGGTCAACTGGGAGCTGGTCAACTGTCCGACTGGAGTCATCAAACTCGTCAACTGGGATTGGTCAACTGTCCGACTGGTGTCATTAAACTCGTCAACTGGGAAAGGTCAACTGTCCGACTGGAGTCATCAAACTCGTCAACTGGGATTGGTCAACTGTCCGACTGGTGTCATCAAACTGGTCAACTGGGATTGGTCAACTGTCCGACTGGAGTCATTCAACTGGTCAACTGGGAGCTGGTCAACTGTCCGACTGTAGTCATCGAACTGGTCAACTGAGAGTCGCTCACCTGTGCGACTGGGGTCATCAAACTGGTCAGCTGGGAGTCACTCAACTGTCCGACTGGAGTCATTCAACTGGTCAACTGGGATTGGTCAACTGTCTCACTAGAGTCATGCAACTGGTCAACTGGGAGCTGGTCAACTGTCTGACTGGAGTCATTGAACTGGTCAAATGGGAGTCGCTCAACTGTCCGACTGGAGTCATCAATCTGGTCAACTGGTCAACTGGGATTGGTCTACTGTCCGACTGGAGTCATTCAACTGGTCAACTGGGAGTCGCTCAACTCTCCGACTGGAGTCATCAAACTCGTCAACTAGGATTGGTCAACTGTCCGACTGGAGTCATCAAACTCGTCAACTGGGATTGTTCAACTGTCCGACTGGTGTCATCAAACTCGTCAACTGGGATTGGTCAACTGTCCGACTGGAGTCATCAAACTCGTCAACTGGGATTGGTCAACTATCCGACTGGAGTCATCAAACTCGTCAACTGGGAGTCGCTCAACTGCCCGACTGGAGTCATCAAACTGGTCAACTGGGATTGGTCAACTGTCCGACTGGAGTCATTCAACTGGTCAACTGGGAGTCGCTCAACTGTCCGACTGGAGTCATCAAACTCGTCAACTGGGATTGGTCAACTGTCCGACTGGAGTCATCAAACTGGTCAACTGGGATTGGTCAACTGTCCGACTGGAGTCATTCAACTGGTCAACTGGGAGCTGGTCAACTGTCCGACTGGAGTCATCAAACAGGTCAACTGGGAGTCTCTCAACTGTGCGACTGGGGTCATCAAACTGGTCAGCTGGGAGTCACTCAACTGTCCGACTGGAGTCATTCAACTGGTCAACTGTCCGACTGGAGTCATCAAACTGGTCAACTGGGAGCTGGTCAACTGTCCGACTGGAGTCATCGAACTGGTCAACTGGGAGCTGGTCAACTGTCCGACTGGAGTCATCAAACTGGTCAACTGGGAGTTGCTAAACTGTCCGACTGGAGTCATCAAACTGGTCAACTGGGATTGGTCAACTGTCCGACTAGAGTCATCAAACTGGTCAACTGGAATTGGTCAACTGTCCGACTGGAGTCATCGAACTGGTCAACTGAGATTGGTCAACTGTCTCACTGGAGTCATTCAACTGGTCAACTGGGAGCTGGTCAACTGTCTGACTGGAGTCATCGAACTCGTCAACTGGGAGTCGCTCAACTGTCTGACAAGAGTCATCAGACTCGTCAACTGGGATTGGTCAACTGTCCGACTGGATTAATCAAACTCGTCAACTGGGATTGGTCAACTGTCCGAGTGGAGTCATCAAACTCGTCACCTGGGAGTCGCTCAACTGTCCGACTGGAGTCAGTCAACTGGTCAACTGGAAGCTGGTGAACTGTCCGACTGGAGTCATCAAACTCATCAACTGGGATTGGTCAACTGTCCGACTGGAGTCATAGAATCATAGAATCATAGAAGTTTACAGCATGGAAACAGGCCCTTCGGCCCAACCAGTCCATGCCGCCCAGTTTTTACCATTAAGCTAGTCCCAGTTGCCCGCACTTGGCCCATAACCCTCTATACCCATCTTACCCATGTAACCATCTAAATGCTTTTTGAAAGACACAATTGTACCCGCAGTCATCAAACTGGTCAACTGGGATTGGTCAACTGTCCGACTGGAGTCATCAAACTCATCAACTGGGATTTGTCTCCTGTCCGACTGGAGTAATTCAACTTGTCAACTGGGATTGGTCAACTGTCCGACTGGAGTCATCAAACTCGTCATCTTTGATTGGCCAACTGTCCGACTGGAGTCATCAAACTGGTCAACTGGGAGTCGCTCAACTGTCCGACTGGAGTCATTCAACTGGTCAACTGGGATTGGTCAACTGTCCGACTGGAGTCATCAAACTCGTCAACTGTGATTGGTCAACTGTCCGACTGGAGACATCAAACTGGTCAACTGGGAGTCGCTCAACTGTCCGACTGGAGTCATTCAACTGGTCAACTGGGATTGGTCAACTCTCCGACTGGAGTCATCAAAAGCATCAACTGGGATTGGTCAACTGTCCGACTGGAATCATTCAACTGGTCAACTGGGATTGGTCAACTGTCCGACTGCAGTCATCAAACTGGTCAACTGGAATTTGTCAACTGTCCGACTGGAGTCATCAAACTCGTCAACTGGGAGTCGCTCAACTGTCCGACTGGAGTCATCGAACTCGTCAACTGGGATTGGTCAACTGTCCGACTGGAGACATCAAACTGGTGAACTGGGATTGGTCAACTGTCCGACTGGAGTCATTCAACTGGTCACCTGGGTGCTGGTCAACTGTCCGACTGGAGTCATCAAACTGCTCAACTGGGAGTCGCTCAACTCTCCGACTGGAGTCATCAAACTGGTCAACTGGGAGCTGGTCAACTGTCCGACTGGAGTCATCAAACTCGTCAACTGGGATTGGCCAACTGTCCGACTGGAGTCATTCAACTGGTCAACTGGGAGCTGGTCAACTGTCAGACTGGAGTCATCGAACTGGTCAACTGAGAGTCGCTCACCTGTGCGACTGGGGTCATTAAACTGGTCAGCTGGGAGTCACTCAACTGTCCGACTGGAGTCATTCAACTGGTCAACTGGGATTGGTCAACTGTCCGACTGGAGTCATCCAACTGGTCAACTGGGAGCTGGTCAACTGTCCGACTGGAGTCTTCGAACTGGTCAACTGGGAGCTGGTCAACTGTCCGACTGGAGTCATCAAACTGGTCAACTGGGAGTCGCAAAACTGTCCGACTGGAGTCATCAAACTGGTCAACTGGGATTGGTCAACTGTCCGACTGGAGTCATCAAACTTGTCAACTGGGATTGGTCAACTGTCCGACTGGAGTCATCGAACTGGTCAACTGTGATTGGTCAACTGTCTCACTGGAGTCATGCAACTGGTCAACTGGGAGCTGGTCAACTGTCTGACTGGAGTCATCGAACTGGTCAAATGGGAGTCGCTCAACTGTCCGACTGGAGTCATCAATCTGGTCAACTGGGAGCTCGTCAACTGTCCGACTGGAGTCATCAAACTCGTCAACTGGGATTGGTCAACTGTCCGACTGGTGTCATTAAACTCGTCAACTGGGATTGGTCAACTGTCCGACTGGAGTCATCAAACTCGTCAACTGGGATTGGTCAACTGTCCGAGTGGAGTCATCAAACTCGGCAACTGGGAGTCGCTCAACTGTCCGACTGGAGTCAGTCAACTGGTCAACTGGGAGCTGGTGAACTGTCCGACTGGAGTCATCAAACTCATGAACTGGGATTGGTCAACTGTCCGACTGGAGTCATCAAACTGGTCAACTGGGATTGGTCAACTGTCCGACTGGAGTCATCAAACTCATCAACTGGGATTTGTCTACTGTCCGACTGGAGTAATTCAACTTGTCAACTGGGATTGGTCAACTGTCCGTCTGGAGTCATCAAACACGTCATCTTTGATTGGTCAACTGTCCGACTGGAGTCATCAAACTGGTCAACTGGGAGTGGTCAACTGTCCGACTGGAGTCATCAAACTCGTCAACTGTGATTGGTCAACTGTCCGACTGGAGACATCAAACTGGTCAACTGGGATTGGTCAACAGTCCGACTGGAGTCATCAAACTGGTCAACTGGGAGTCGCTCAACTGTCCGACTGGAGTCATTCAACTGGTCAACTGGGATTGGTCAACTGTCCGACTGGAGTCATCAAAAGCGTCAACTGGGATTGGTCAACTGTCCGACTGCAGTCATCAAACTGGTTAACTGGAATTGGTCAACTGTCCGACTGGAGTCATCAAACTCGTCAACTGGGATTGGTCAACTGTCCGACTGGTGTCATTCAACTGGTCAACTGGGTTCGGTCAACTGTCCGACTGCAGTCATCAAACTGGTCAACTGGAATTGGTCAACTGTCCGACTGGAGTCATCAAACTCGTCAACTGGGGTTGGTCAACTGTCCGACTGGAGACATCAAACTGGTCAACTGGGATTGGTCAACTGTCCGACTGGAGTAATCAAACACGTCAACTGGGATTGGTCAACTGTCCGACTGGAGTCATTCACCTCGTCAACTGGGAGCTGGTCAACTGTCCGACTGGAGTCATCAAACTGGTCAACTGGGAGTCGCTCAACTGTCCGACTGTAGTCATCAAACTGGTCAACTGGGAGCTGGTCAACTGTCCGACTGGAGTCATCAAACTCGTCAACTGGGATTGGTCAACTGTCCGACTGGAGTCATTCAACTGGTCAACTGGGAGCTGGTCAACTGTCCGACTGGAGTCATCGAACTGCTCAACTGAGAGTCGCTCACCTGTGCGACTGGGGTCATCAAACTGGTCAGCTGGGAGTCACTCAACTGTCCGACTGGAGTCATTCAACTGGTCAACTGGGATTGGTCAACTGTCCGACTGGAGTCATCAAACTGGTCAACTGTGAGCTGGTCAACTGTCCGACTGGAGTCATCAAACTGGTCAACTGGGAGTCGGAAAACTGTCCGACTGGAGTCATCAAACTGGTCAACTGGGATTGGTCAACTGTCTGACTGGAGTCATCAAACTGGTCAACTGGAATTGGTCAACTGTCCGACTGGAGTCATCGAACTGGTCAACTGGGATTGGTCAACTGTCTCACTGGAGTCATGCAACTGGTCAACTGGGAGCTGGTCAACTGTCTGACTGGAGTCATCGAACTGGTCAAATGGGAGTCGCTCAACTGTCCGACTGGACTCATCAATCTGGTCAACTGGGAGCTGGTCAACTGTCCGACTGGAGTCATCAAACTCGTCAACTGGGATTGGTCAACTGTCCGACTGGTGTCATTAAACTCGTCAACTGGGAAAGGTCAACTGTCCGACTGGAGTCATCAAACTCGTCAACTGGGATTGGTCAACTGTCCGACTGGTGTCATCAAACTGGTCAACTGGGATTGGTCAACTGTCCGACTGGAGTCATTCAACTGGTCAACTGGGAGCTGGTCAACTGTCCGACTGTAGTCATCGAACTGGTCAACTGAGAGTCGCTCACCTGTGCGACTGGGGTCATCAAACTGGTCAGCTGGGAGTCACTCAACTGTCCGACTGGAGTCATTCAACTGGTCAACTGGGATTGGTCAACTGTCCGACTGGAGTCATCGAACTGGTCAACTGGGAGCTGGTCAACTGTCCGACTGGAGTCATCAAACTGGTCAACTGGGAGTCTCAAAACTGTCCGACTGGAGTCATCAAACTGGTCAACTGGGATTGGTGAACTGTCCAACTGGAGTCATCAAACTGGTCAACTGGGATTGGTCAACTGTCCGACTGGAGTCATCGAACTGGTCAACTGGGATTGGTCAACTGTCTCACTAGAGTCATGCAACTGGTCAACTGGGAGCTGGTCAACTGTCTGACTGGAGTCATTGAACTGGTCAAATGGGAGTCGCTCAACTGTCCGACTGGAGTCATCAATCTGGTCAACTGGTCAACTGGGATTGGTCTACTGTCCGACTGGAGTCATTCAACTGGTCAACTGGGAGTCGCTGAACTGTCAAACTGGAGTCATCAAACTGCTCAACAGGGAGTCGCTCAACTGTCCGACTGGAGTCATCAAACTCGTCAACTGGGATTGGTCAACTGTCCGACTGGAGTCATCAAACTCGTCAACTGGGATTGTTCAACTGTCCGACTGGTGTCATCAAACTCGTCAACTGGGATTGGTCAACTGTCCGACTGGAGTCATCAAACTCGTCAACTGGGATTGGTCAACTGTCCGACTGGAGTCATCAAACTCGTCAACTGGGAGTCGCTCAACTGCCCGACTGGAGTCATCAAACTGGTCAACTGGGATTGGTCAACTGTCCGACTGGAGTCATTCAACTGGTCAACTGGGAGTCGCTCAACTGTCCGACTGGAGTCATCAAACTCGTCAACTGGGATTGGTCAACTGTCCGACTGGAGTCATCAAACTGGTCAACTGGGATTGGTCAACTGTCCGACTGGAGTCATTCAACTGGTCAACTGGGAGCTGGTCAACTGTCCGACTGGAGTCATCAAACAGGTCAACTGGGAGTCTCTCAACTGTGCGACTGGGGTCATCAAACTGGTCAGCTGGGAGTCACTCAACTGTCCGACTGGAGTCATTCAACTGGTCAACTGTCCGACTGGAGTCATCAAACTGGTCAACTGGGAGCTGGTCAACTGTCCGACTGGAGTCATCGAACTGGTCAACTGGGAGCTGGTCAACTGTCCGACTGGAGTCATCAAACTGGTCAACTGGGAGTTGCTAAACTGTCCGACTGGAGTCATCGAACTGGTCAACTGAGATTGGTCAACTGTCTCACTGGAGTCATTCAACTGGTCAACTGGGAGCTGGTCAACTGTCTGACTGGAGTCATCGAACTGGTCAACTGGGAGCTGGTCAACTGTCCGACTGGAGTCATCGAACTCGTCAACTGGGATTGGTCAACTGTCCGACTGGATTAATCAAACTCGTCAACTGGGATTGGTCAACTGTCCGAGTGGAGTCATCAAACTCGTCACCTGGGAGTCGCTCAACTGTCCGACTGGAGTCAGTCAACTGGTCAACTGGAAGCTGGTGAACTGTCCGACTGGAGTCATCAAACTCATCAACTGGGATTGGTCAACTGTCCGACTGGAGTCATAGAATCATAGAATCATAGAAGTTTACAGCATGGAAACAGGCCCTTTGGCCCAACCAGTCCATGCCGCCCAGTTTTTTACCATTAAGCTAGTCCCAGTTGCCCGCACTTGGCCCATAACCCTCTATACCCATCTTACCCATGTAACCATCTAAATGCTTTTTGAAAGACACAATTGTACCCGCAGTCATCAAACTGGTCAACTGGGATTGGTCAACTGTCCGACTGGAGTCATCAAACTCATCAACTGGGATTTGTCTCCTGTCCGACTGGAGTAATTCAACTTGTCAACTGGGATTGGTCAACTGTCCGACTGGAGTCATCAAACTCGTCATCTTTGATTGGCCAACTGTCCGACTGGAGTCATCAAACTGGTCAACTGGGAGTCGCTCAACTGTCCGACTGGAGTCATCAAACTGGTCAACTGGGATTGGTCAACTGTCTCACTAGAGTCATGCAACTGGTCAACTGGGAGCTGGTCAACTGTCTGACTGGAGTCATTGAACTGGTCAAATGGGAGTCGCTCAACTGTCCGACTGGAGTCATCGAACTGGTCAACTGGGATTGGTCAACTGTCTCACTAGAGTCATGCAACTGGTCAACTGGGAGCTGGTCAACTGTCTGACTGGAGTCATTGAACTGGTCAAATGGGAGTCGCTCAACTGTCCGACTGGAGTCATCAATCTGGTCAACTGGTCAACTGGGATTGGTCTACTGTCCGACTGGAGTCATTCAACTGGTCAACTGGGAGTCGCTGAACTGTCAAACTGGAGTCATCAAACTGCTCAACAGGGAGTCGCTCAACTGTCCGACTGGAGTCATCAAACTCGTCAACTGGGATTGGTCAACTGTCCGACTGGAGTCATCAAACTCGTCAACTGGGATTGTTCAACTGTCCGACTGGTGTCATCAAACTCGTCAACTGGGATTGGTCAACTGTCCGAATGGAGTCATCAAACTCGTCAACTGGGATTGGTCAACTGTCCGACTGGAGTCATCAAACTGGTCAACTGGGAGTCGCTCAACTGCCCGACTGGAGTCATCAAACTGGTCAACTGGGATTGGTCAACTGTCCGACTGGAGTCATTCAACTGGTCAACTGGGAGTCGCTCAACTGTCCGACTGGAGTCATCAAACTCGTCAACTGGGATTGGTCAACTGTCCGACTGGAGTCATCAAACTGGTCAACTGGGATTGGTCAACTGTCCGACTGGAGTCATTCAACTGGTCAACTGGGAGCTGGTCAACTGTCCGACTGGAGTCATCAAACAGGTCAACTGGGAGTCTCTCAACTGTGCGACTGGGGTCATCAAACTGGTCAGCTGGGAGTCACTCAACTGTCCGACTGGAGTCATTCAACTGGTCAACTGTCCGACTGGAGTCATCAAACTGGTCAACTGGGAGCTGGTCAACTGTCCGACTGGAGTCATCGAACTGGTCAACTGGGAGCTGGTCAACTGTCCGACTGGAGTCATCAAACTGGTCAACTGGGAGTTGCTAAACTGTCCGACTGGAGTCATCAAACTGGTCAACTGGGATTGGTCAACTGTCCGACTAGAGTCATCAAACTGGTCAACTGGAATTGGTCAACTGTCCGACTGGAGTCATCGAACTGGTCAACTGAGATTGGTCAACTGTCTCACTGGAGTCATTCAACTGGTCAACTGGGAGCTGGTCAACTGTCTGACTGGAGTCATCGAACTGGTCAACTGGGAGCTGGTCAACTGTCCGACTGGAGTCATCGAACTCGTCAACTGGGAGTCGCTCAACTGTCTGACAAGAGTCATCAGACTCGTCAACTGGGATTGGTCAACTGTCCGACTGGATTAATCAAACTCGTCAACTGGGATTGGTCAACTGTCCGAGTGGAGTCATCAAACTCGTCACCTGGGAGTCGCTCAACTGTCCGACTGGAGTCAGTCAACTGGTCAACTGGGATTGGTCAACTGTCCGACTGGAGTCATAGAATCATAGAATCATAGAAGTTTACAGCATGGAAACAGGCCCTTCGGCCCAACCAGTCCATGCCGCCCAGTTTTTTACCATTAAGCTAGTCCCAGTTGCCCGCACTTGGCCCATAACCCTCTATACCCATCTTACCCATGTAACCATCTAAATGCTTTTTGAAAGACACAATTGTACCCGCAGTCATCAAACTGGTCAACTGGGATTGGTCAACTGTCCGACTGGAGTCATCAAACTCATCAACTGGGATTTGTCTCCTGTCCGACTGGAGTAATTCAACTTGTCAACTGGGATTGGTCAACTGTCCGACTGGAGTCATCAAACTCGTCATCTTTGATTGGCCAACTGTCCGACTGAAGTCATCAAACTGGTCAACTGGGAGTCGCTCAACTGTCCGACTGGAGTCATTCAACTGGTCAACTGGGATTGGTCAACTGTCCGACTGGAGTCGTCAAACTCGTCAACTGTGATTGGTCAACTGTCCGACTGGAGACATCAAACTGGTCAACTGGGAGTCGCTCAAATGTCCGACTGGAGTCATTCAACTGGTCAACTGGGATTGGTCAACTCTCCGACTGGAGTCATCAAAAGCATCAACTGGGATTGGTCAACTGTCCGACTGGAATCATTCAACTGGTCAACTGGGATTGGTCAACTGTCCGACTGCAGTCATCAAACTGGTCAACTGGAATTGGTCAACTGTCCGACTGGAGTCATTAAACTCGTCAACTGGGATTGGTCAACTGTCCGACTGGAGTCATCAAACTCGTCAACTGGGATTGGTCAACTGTCCGAGTGGAGTCATCAAACTCGGCAACTGGGAGTCGCTCAACTGTCCGACTGGAGTCAGTCAACTGGTCAACTGGGAGCTGGTGAACTGTCCGACTGGAGTCATCAAACTCATGAACTGGGATTGGTCAACTGTCCGACTGGAGTCATCAAACTGGTCAACTGGGATTGGTCAACTGTCCGACTGGAGTCATCAAACTCATCAACTGGGATTTGTCTACTGTCCGACTGGAGTAATTCAACTTGTCAACTGGGATTGGTCAACTGTCCGTCTGGAGTCATCAAACACGTCATCTTTGATTGGTCAACTGTCCGACTGGAGTCATCAAACTGGTCAACTGGGAGTGGTCAACTGTCCGACTGGAGTCATCAAACTCGTCAACTGTGATTGGTCAACTGTCCGACTGGAGACATCAAACTGGTCAACTGGGATTGGTCAACAGTCCGACTGGAGTCATCAAACTGGTCAACTGGGAGTCGCTCAACTGTCCGACTGGAGTCATTCAACTGGTCAACTGGGATTGGTCAACTGTCCGACTGGAGTCATCAAAAGCGTCAACTGGGATTGGTCAACTGTCCGACTGCAGTCATCAAACTGGTTAACTGGAATTGGTCAACTGTCCGACTGGAGTCATCAAACTCGTCAACTGGGATTGGTCAACTGTCCGACTGGTGTCATTCAACTGGTCAACTGGGTTCGGTCAACTGTCCGACTGCAGTCATCAAACTGGTCAACTGGAATTGGTCAACTGTCCGACTGGAGTCATCAAACTCGTCAACTGGGGTTGGTCAACTGTCCGACTGGAGACATCAAACTGGTCAACTGGGATTGGTCAACTGTCCGACTGGAGTCATCAAACTGGTCAACTGGGAGCTGGTCAACTGTCCGACTGGAGTCATCAAACTGGTCAACTGGGAGCTGGTCAACTGTCCGACTGGAGTCATCAAACTGGTCAACTGGGAGCTGGTCAACTGTCCGACTGGAGTCATCAAACTGGTCAACTGGGAGTCGCTCAACTGTCCGACTGTAGTCATCAAACTGGTCAACTGGGAGCTGGTCAACTGTCCGACTGGAGTCATCAAACTCGTCAACTGGGATTGGCCAACTGTCCGACTGGAGTCATTCAACTGGTCAACTGGGAGCTGGTCAACTGTCCGACTGGAGTCATCGAACTGGTCAACTGAGAGTCGCTCACCTGTGCGACTGGGGTCATCAAACTGGTCAGCTGGGAGTCACTCAACTGTCCGACTGGAGTCATTCAACTGGTCAACTGGGATTGGTCAACTGTCCGACTGGAGTCATCGAACTGGTCAACTGGGAGCTGGTCAACTGTCCGACCGGAGTCATCAAACTGGTCAACTGTGAGCTAGTCAACTGTCTGACTGGAGTCATCAAACTGGTCAACTGGGAGTCGGAAAATTGTCCGACTGGAGTCATCAAACTGGTCAACTGGGATTGGTCAACTGTCTGACTGGAGTCATCAAACTGGTCAACTGGGATTGGTCAACTGTCCGACTGGAGTCATCGAACTGGTCAACTGGGATTGGTCAACTGTCTCACTGGAGTCATGCAACTGGTCAACTGGGATTGGTCAACTGTCTGACTGGAGTCATCAAACTGGTCAACTGGGAGCTGGTCAACTGTCTGACTGGAGTCATCGAACTGGTCAAATGGGAGTCGCTCAACTGTCCGACTGGACTCATCAATCTGGTCAACTGGGAGCTGGTCAACTGTCCGACTGGAGTCATCAAACTCGTCAACTGGGATTGGTCAACTGTCCGACTGGTGTCATTAAACTCGTCAACTGGGAAAGGTCAACTGTCCGACTGGAGTCATCAAACTCGTCAACTGGGATTGGTCAACTGTCCGACTGGTGTCATCAAACTGGTCAACTGGGATTGGTCAACTGTCCGACTGGAGTCATTCAACTGGTCAACTGGGAGCTGGTCAACTGTCCGACTGTAGTCATCGAACTGGTCAACTGAGAGTCGCTCACCTGTGCGACTGGGGTCATCAAACTGGTCAGCTGGGAGTCACTCAACTGTCCGACTGGAGTCATTCAACTGGTCAACTGGGATTGGTCAACTGTCCGACTGGAGTCATCAAACTGGTCAACTGGGATTGGTCAACTGTCCGACTGGAGTCATCGAACTGGTCAACTGGGATTGGTCAACTGTCTCACTAGAGTCATGCAACTGGTCAACTGGGAGCTGGTCAACTGTCTGACTGGAGTCATTGAACTGGTCAAATGGGAGTCGCTCAACTGTCCGACTGGAGTCATCAATCTGGTCAACTGGTCAACTGGGATTGGTCTACTGTCCGACTGGAGTCATTCAACTGGTCAACTGGGAGTCGCTGAACTGTCAAACTGGAGTCATCAAACTGCTCAACAGGGAGTCGCTCAACTGTCCGACTGGAGTCATCAAACTCGTCAACTGGGATTGGTCAACTGTCCGACTGGAGTCATCAAACTCGTCAACTGGGATTGTTCAACTGTCCGACTGGTGTCATCAAACTCGTCAACTGGGATTGGTCAACTGTCCGACTGGAGTCATCAAACTCGTCAACTCGGATTGGTCAACTGTCCGACTGGAGTCATCAAACTCGTCAACTGGGAGTCGCTCAACTGCCCGACTGGAGTCATCAAACTGGTCAACTGGGATTGGTCAACTGTCCGACTGGAGTCATTCAACTGGTCAACTGGGAGTCGCTCAACTGTCCGACTGGAGTCATCAAACTCGTCAACTGGGATTGGTCAACTGTCCGACTGGAGTCATCAAACTGGTCAACTGGGATTGGTCAACTGTCCGACTGGAGTCATTCAACTGGTCAACTGGGAGCTGGTCAACTGTCCGACTGGAGTCATCAAACAGGTCAACTGGGAGTCTCTCAACTGTGCGACTGGGGTCATCAAACTGGTCAGCTGGGAGTCACTCAACTGTCCGACTGGAGTCATTCAACTGGTCAACTGTCCGACTGGAGTCATCAAACTGGTCAACTGGGAGCTGGTCAACTGTCCGACTGGAGTCATCGAACTGGTCAACTGGGAGCTGGTCAACTGTCCGACTGGAGTCATCAAACTGGTCAACTGGGAGTTGCTAAACTGTCCGACTGGAGTCATCAAACTGGTCAACTGGGATTGGTCAACTGTCCGACTAGAGTCATCAAACTGGTCAACTGGAATTGGTCAACTGTCCGACTGGAGTCATCGAACTGGTCAACTGAGATTGGTCAACTGTCTCACTGGAGTCATTCAACTGGTCAACTGGGAGCTGGTCAACTGTCTGACTGGAGTCATCGAACTGGTCAACTGGGAGTCGCTCAACTGTCCGACTGGAGTCATCAAACTGGTCAACTGGGAGTCGCTCAACTGTCCGACAGGAGTCATCGAACTGGTCAACTGGGAGCTGGTCAACTGTCCGACTGGAGTCATCGAACTCGTCAACTGGGAGTCGCTCAACTGTCTGACAAGAGTCATCAGACTCGTCAACTGGGATTGGTCAACTGTCCGACTGGATTAATCAAACTCGTCAACTGGGATTGGTCAACTGTCCGAGTGGAGTCATCAAACTCGTCACCTGGGAGTCGCTCAACTGTCCGACTGGAGTTAGTCAACTGGTCAACTGGAAGCTGGTGAACTGTCCGACTGGAGTCATCAAACTCATCAACTGGGATTGGTCAACTGTCCGACTGGAGTCATAGAATCATAGAATCATAGAAGTTTACAGCATGGAAACAGGCCCTTCGGCCCAATCAGTCCATGCCGCCCAGTTTTTTACCATTAAGCTAGTCCCAGTTGCCCGCACTTGGCCCATAACCCTCTATACCCATCTTACCCATGTAACCATCTAAATGCTTTTTGAAAGACACAATTGTACCCGCAGTCATCAAACTGGTCAACTGGGATTGGTCAACTGTCCGACTGGAGTCATCAAACTCATCAACTGGGATTTGTCTCCTGTCCGACTGGAGTAATTCAACTTGTCAACTGGGATTGGTCAACTGTCCGACTGGAGTCATCAAACTCGTCATCTTTGATTGGCCAACTGTCCGACTGGAGTCATCAAACTGGTCAACTGGGAGTCGCTCAACTGTCCGACTGGAGTCATCAAACTGGTCAACTGGGATTGGTCAACTGTCTCACTAGAGTCATGCAACTGGTCAACTGGGAGCTGGTCAACTGTCTGACTGGAGTCATTGAACTAGTCAAATGGGAGTCGCTCAACTGTCCGACTGGAGTCATCGAACTGGTCAACTGGGATTGGTCAACTGTCTCACTAGAGTCATGCAACTGGTCAACTGGGAGCTGGTCAACTGTCTGACTGGAGTCATTGAACTGGTCAAATGGGAGTCGCTCAACTGTCCGACTGGAGTCATCAATCTGGTCAACTGGTCAACTGGGATTGGTCTACTGTCCGACTGGAGTCATTCAACTGGTCAACTGGGAGTCGCTGAACTGTCCGACTGGAGTCATCAAACTCGTCAACTGGGATTGGTCAACTGTCCGACTGGAGTCATCAAACTCGTCAACTGGGATTGTTCAACTGTCCGACTGGTGTCATCAAACTCGTCAACTGGGATTGGTCAACTGTCCGACTGGAGTCATCAAACTCGTCAACTGGGATTGGTCAACTGTCCGACTGGAGTCATCAAACTCGTCAACTGGGAGTCGCTCAACTGCCCGACTGGAGTCATCAAACTGTTCAACTGGGATTGGTCAACTGTCCGACTGGAATCATCAAACTGGTCAACTGGGATTGGTCAACTGTCCGACTGGAGTCATTCAACTGGTCAACTGGGAGCTGGTCAACTGTCCGACTGGAGTCATCAAACAGGTCAACTGGGAGTCTCTCAACTGTGCGACTGGGGTCATCAAACTGGTCAGCTGGGAGTCACTCAACTGTCCGACTGGAGTCATTCAACTGGTCAACTGTCCGACTGGAGTCATCAAACTGGTCAACTGGGAGCTGGTCAACTGTCCGACTGGAGTCATCGAACTGGTCAACTGGGATTGGTCAACTGTCCGACTGGAGTCATCAAACTGGTCAACTGGGGGCTGGTCAACTGTCCGACTGGAGTCATCAAACTGGTCAACTGGGAGTTGCTAAACTGTCCGACTGGAGTCATCAAACTGGTCAACTGGGATTGGTCAACTGTCCGACTGGAGTCATCAAACTGGTCAACTGGGGGCTGGTCAACTGTCCGACTGGAGTCATCAAACTGGTCAACTGGGAGTTGCTAAACTGTCCGACTGGAGTCATCAAACTGGTCAACTGGGATTGGTCAACTGTCCGACTGGAGTCATCAAACTGGTCAACTGGAATTGGTCAACTGTCCGACTGGAGTCATCGAACTGGTCAACTGAGATTGGTCAACTGTCTCACTGGAGTCATTCAACTGGTCAACTGGGAGCTGGTCAACTGTCTGACTGGAGTCATCGAACTGGTCAACTGGGAGCTGGTCAACTGTCCGACTGGAGTCATCGAACTCGTCAACTGGGAGTCGCTCAACTGTCTGACAAGAGTCATCAGACTCGTCAACTGGGATTGGTCAACTGTCCGACTGGATTAATCAAACTCGTCAACTGGGATTGGTCAACTGTCCGAGTGGAGTCATCAAACTCGTCACCTGGGAGTCGCTCAACTGTCCGACTGGAGTTAGTCAACTGGTCAACTGGAAGCTGGTGAACTGTCCGACTGGAGTCATCAAACTCATCAACTGGGATTGGTCAACTGTCCGACTGGAGTCATAGAATCATAGAATCATAGAAGTTTACAGCATGGAAACAGGCCCTTCGGCCCAATCAGTCCATGCCGCCCAGTTTTTTACCATTAAGCTAGTCCCAGTTGCCCGCACTTGGCCCATAACCCTCTATACCCATCTTACCCATGTAACCATCTAAATGCTTTTTGAAAGACACAATTGTACCCGCAGTCATCAAACTAGTCAACTGGGATTGGTCAACTGTCCGACTGGAGTCATCAAACTCATCAACTGGGATTTGTCTCCTGTCCGACTGGAGTAATTCAACTTGTCAACTGGGATTGGTCAACTGTCCGACTGGAGTCATCAAACTCGTCATCTTTGATTGGCCAACTGTCCGACTGGAGTCATCAAACTGGTCAACTGGGAGTCGCTCAACTGTCCGACTGGAGTCATCAAACTGGTCAACTGGGATTGGTCAACTGTCTCACTAGAGTCATGCAACTGGTCAACTGGGAGCTGGTCAACTGTCTGACTGGAGTCATTGAACTAGTCAAATGGGAGTCGCTCAACTGTCCGACTGGAGTCATCGAACTGGTCAACTGGGATTGGTCAACTGTCTCACTAGAGTCATGCAACTGGTCAACTGGGAGCTGGTCAACTGTCTGACTGGAGTCATTGAACTGGTCAAATGGGAGTCGCTCAACTGTCCGACTGGAGTCATCAATCTGGTCAACTGGTCAACTGGGATTGGTCTACTGTCCGACTGGAGTCATTCAACTGGTCAACTGGGAGTCGCTGAACTGTCCGACTGGAGTCATCAAACTCGTCAACTGGGATTGGTCAACTGTCCGACTGGAGTCATCAAACTCGTCAACTGGGATTGTTCAACTGTCCGACTGGTGTCATCAAACTCGTCAACTGGGATTGGTCAACTGTCCGACTGGAGTCATCAAACTCGTCAACTGGGATTGGTCAACTGTCCGACTGGAGTCATCAAACTCGTCAACTGGGAGTCGCTCAACTGCCCGACTGGAGTCATCAAACTGTTCAACTGGGATTGGTCAACTGTCCGACTGGAATCATCAAACTGGTCAACTGGGATTGGTCAACTGTCCGACTGGAGTCATTCAACTGGTCAACTGGGAGCTGGTCAACTGTCCGACTGGAGTCATCAAACAGGTCAACTGGGAGTCTCTCAACTGTGCGACTGGGGTCATCAAACTGGTCAGCTGGGAGTCACTCAACTGTCCGACTGGAGTCATTCAACTGGTCAACTGTCCGACTGGAGTCATCAAACTGGTCAACTGGGAGCTGGTCAACTGTCCGACTGGAGTCATCGAACTGGTCAACTGGGATTGGTCAACTGTCCGACTGGAGTCATCAAACTGGTCAACTGGGGGCTGGTCAACTGTCCGACTGGAGTCATCAAACTGGTCAACTGGGAGTTGCTAAACTGTCCGACTGGAGTCATCAAACTGGTCAACTGGGATTGGTCAACTGTCCGACTGGAGTCATCAAAGTGGTCAACTGGGGGCTGGTCAACTGTCCGACTGGAGTCATCAAACTGGTCAACTGGGAGTTGCTAAACTGTCCGACTGGAGTCATCAAACTGGTCAACTGGGATTGGTCAACTGTCCGACTGGAGTCATCAAACTGGTCAACTGGAATTGGTCAACTGTCCGACTGGAGTCATCGAACTGGTCAACTGAGATTGGTCAACTGTCTCACTGGAGTCATTCAACTGGTCAACTGGGAGCTGGTCAACTGTCTGACTGGAGTCATCGAACTGGTCAACTGGGAGCTGGTCAACTGTCCGACTGGAGTCATCGAACTCGTCAACTGGGAGTCACTCAACTGTCTGACAAGAGTCATCAGACTCGTCAACTGGGATTGGTCAACTGTCCGACTGGATTAATCAAACTCGTCAACTGGGATTGGTCAACTGTCCGAGTGGAGTCATCAAACTCGTCACCTGGGAGTCGCTCAACTGTCCGACTGGAGTCAGTCAACTGGTCAACTGGAAGCTGGTGAACTGTCCGACTGGAGTCATCAAACTCATCAACTGGGATTGGTCAACTGTCCGACTGGAGTCATAGAATCATAGAATCATAGAAGTTTACAGCATGGAAACAGGCCCTTCGGCCCAACCAGTCCATGCCGCCCAGTTTTTTACCATTAAGCTAGTCCCAGTTGCCCGCACTTGGCCCATAACCCTCTATACTCATCTTACCCATGTAACCATCTAAATGCTTTTTGAAAGACACAATTGTACCCGCAGTCATCAAACTGGTCAACTGGGATTGGTCAACTGTCCGACTGGAGTCATCAAACTCATCAACTGGGATTTGTCTCCTGTCCGACTGGAGTAATTCAACTTGTCAACTGGGATTGGTCAACTGTCCGACTGGAGTCATCAAACTCGTCATCTTTGATTGGCCAACTGTCCGACTGGAGTCATCAAACTGGTCAACTGGGAGTCGCTCAACTGTCCGACTGGAGTCATTCAACTGGTCAACTGGGATTGGTCAACTGTCCGACTGGAGTCGTCAAACTCGTCAACTGTGATTGGTCAACTGTCCGACTGGAGACATCAAACTGGTCAACTGGGAGTCGCTCAACTGTCCGACTGGAGTCATTCAACTGGTCAACTGGGATTGGTCAACTCTCCGACTGGAGTCATCAAAAGCATCAACTGGGATTGGTCAACTGTCCGACTGGAATCATTCAACTGGTCAACTGGGATTGGTCAACTGTCCGACTGCAGTCATCAAACTGGTCAACTGGAATTGGTCAACTGTCCGACTGGAGTCATCAAACTCGTCAACTGGGATTGGTCAACTGTCCGACTGGAGACATCAAACTGGTCAACTGGGATTGGTCAACTGTCCGACTGGAGTCATTCAACTGGTCACCTGGGTGCTGGTCAACTGTCCGACTGGAGTCATCAAACTGCTCAACTGGGAGTCGCTCAACTCTCCGACTGGAGTCATCAAACTGGTCAACTGGGAGCTGGTCAACTGTCCGACTGGAGTCATCAAACTCGTCAACTGGGATTGGCCAACTGTCCGACTGGAGTCATTCAACTGGTCAACTGGGAGCTGGTCAACTGTCAGACTGGAGTCATCGAACTGGTCAACTGAGAGTCGGTCACCTGTGCGACTGGGGTCATTAAACTGGTCAGCTGGGAGTCACTCAACTGTCCGACTGGAGTCATTCAACTGGTCAACTGGGATTGGTCAACTGTCCGACTGGAGTCATCGAACTGGTCAACTGGGAGCTGGTCAACTGTCCGACTGGAGTCATCAAACTGGTCAACTGGGAGTCGCAAAACTGTCCGACTGGAGTCATCAAACTGGTCAACTGGGATTGGTCAACTGTCCGACTGGAGTCATCAAACTTGTCAACTGGGATTGGTCAACTGTCCGACTGGAGTCATCGAACTGGTCAACTGTGATTGGTCAACTGTCTCACTGGAGTCATGCAACTGGTCAACTGGGAGCTGGTCAACTGTCTGACTGGAGTCATCGAACTGGTCAAATGGGAGTCGCTCAACTGTCCGACTGGAGTCATCAATCTGGTCAACTGGGAGCTCGTCAACTGTCCGACTGGAGTCATCGAACTGGTCAACTGAGATTGGTCAACTGTCTCACTGGAGTCATTCAACTGGTCAACTGGGAGCTGGTCAACTGTCTGACTGGAGTCATCGAACTGGTCAACTGGGAGCTGGTCAACTGTCCGACTGGAGTCATCGAACTCGTCAACTGGGAGTCACTCAACTGTCTGACAAGAGTCATCAGACTCGTCAACTGGGATTGGTCAACTGTCCGACTGGATTAATCAAACTCGTCAACTGGGATTGGTCAACTGTCCGAGTGGAGTCATCAAACTCGTCACCTGGGAGTCGCTCAACTGTCCGACTGGAGTCAGTCAACTGGTCAACTGGAAGCTGGTGAACTGTCCGACTGGAGTCATCAAACTCATCAACTGGGATTGGTCAACTGTCCGACTGGAGTCATAGAATCATAGAATCATAGAAGTTTACAGCATGGAAACAGGCCCTTCGGCCCAACCAGTCCATGCCGCCCAGTTTTTTACCATTAAGCTAGTCCCAGTTGCCCGCACTTGGCCCATAACCCTCTATACCCATCTTACCCATGTAACCATCTAAATGCTTTTTGAAAGACACAATTGTACCCGCAGTCATCAAACTGGTCAACTGGGATTGGTCAACTGTCCGACTGGAGTCATCAAACTCATCAACTGGGATTTGTCTCCTGTCCGACTGGAGTAATTCAACTTGTCAACTGGGATTGGTCAACTGTCCGACTGGAGTCATCAAACTCGTCATCTTTGATTGGCCAACTGTCCGACTGGAGTCATCAAACTGGTCAACTGGGAGTCGCTCAACTGTCCGACTGGAGTCATTCAACTGGTCAACTGGGATTGGTCAACTGTCCGACTGGAGTCGTCAAACTCGTCAACTGTGATTGGTCAACTGTCCGACTGGAGACATCAAACTGGTCAACTGGGAGTCGCTCAACTGTCCGACTGGAGTCATTCAACTGGTCAACTGGGATTGGTCAACTCTCCGACTGGAGTCATCAAAAGCATCAACTGGGATTGGTCAACTGTCCGACTGGAATCATTCAACTGGTCAACTGGGATTGGTCAACTGTCCGACTGCAGTCATCAAACTGGTCAACTGGAATTGGTCAACTGTCCGACTGGAGTCATCAAACTCGTCAACTGGGATTGGTCAACTGTCCGACTGGAGACATCAAACTGGTCAACTGGGATTGGTCAACTGTCCGACTGGAGTCATTCAACTGGTCACCTGGGTGCTGGTCAACTGTCCGACTGGAGTCATCAAACTGCTCAACTGGGAGTCGCTCAACTCTCCGACTGGAGTCATCAAACTGGTCAACTGGGAGCTGGTCAACTGTCCGACTGGAGTCATCAAACTCGTCAACTGGGATTGGCCAACTGTCCGACTGGAGTCATTCAACTGGTCAACTGGGAGCTGGTCAACTGTCAGACTGGAGTCATCGAACTGGTCAACTGAGAGTCGGTCACCTGTGCGACTGGGGTCATTAAACTGGTCAGCTGGGAGTCACTCAACTGTCCGACTGGAGTCATTCAACTGGTCAACTGGGATTGGTCAACTGTCCGACTGGAGTCATCGAACTGGTCAACTGGGAGCTGGTCAACTGTCCGACTGGAGTCATCAAACTGGTCAACTGGGAGTCGCAAAACTGTCCGACTGGAGTCATCAAACTGGTCAACTGGGATTGGTCAACTGTCCGACTGGAGTCATCAAACTTGTCAACTGGGATTGGTCAACTGTCCGACTGGAGTCATCGAACTGGTCAACTGTGATTGGTCAACTGTCTCACTGGAGTCATGCAACTGGTCAACTGGGAGCTGGTCAACTGTCTGACTGGAGTCATCGAACTGGTCAAATGGGAGTCGCTCAACTGTCCGACTGGAGTCATCAATCTGGTCAACTGGGAGCTCGTCAACTGTCCGACTGGAGTCATCAAACTCGTCAACTGGGATTGGTCAACTGTCCGACTGGTGTCATTAAACTCGTCAACTGGGATTGGTCAACTGTCCGACTGGAGTCATCAAACTCGTCAACTGGGATTGGTCAACTGTCCGAGTGGAGTCATCAAACTCGGCAACTGGGAGTCGCTCAACTGTCCGACTGGAGTCAGTCAACTGGTCAACTGGGAGCTGGTGAACTGTCCGACTGGAGTCATCAAACTCATCAACTGGGATTGGTCAACTGTCCGACTGGAGTCATCAAACTGGTCAACTGGGATTGGTCAACTGTCCGACTGGAGTCATCAAACTCATCAACTGGGATTTGTCTACTGTCCGACTGGAGTAATTCAACTTGTCAACTGGGATTGGTCAACTGTCCGTCTGGAGTCATCAAACACGTCATCTTTGATTGGTCAACTGTCCGACTGGAGTCATCAAACTGGTCAACTGGGAGTGGTCAACTGTCCGACTGGAGTCATCAAACTCGTCAACTGTGATTGGTCAACTGTCCGACTGGAGACATCAAACTGGTCAACTGGGATTGGTCAACAGTCCGACTGGAGTCATCAAACTGGTCAACTGGGAGTCGCTCAACTGTCCGACTGGAGTCATTCAACTGGTCAACTGGGATTGGTCAACTGTCCGACTGGAGTCATCAAAAGCGTCAACTGGGATTGGTCAACTGTCCGACTGCAGTCATCAAACTGGTTAACTGGAATTGGTCAACTGTCCGACTGGAGTCATCAAACTCGTCAACTGGGATTGGTCAACTGTCCGACTGGTGTCATTCAACTGGTCAACTGGGTTCGGTCAACTGTCCGACTGCAGTCATCAAACTGGTCAACTGGAATTGGTCAACTGTCCGACTGGAGTCATCAAACTCGTCAACTGGGGTTGGTCAACTGTCCGACTGGAGACATCAAACTGGTCAACTGGGATTGGTCAACTGTCCGACTGGAGTCATTCACCTCGTCAACTGGGAGCTGGTCAACTGTCCGACTGGTGTCATCAAACTGGTCAACTGGGAGTCGCTCAACTGTCCGACTGTAGTCATCAAACTGGTCAACTGGGAGCTGGTCAACTGTCCGACTGGAGTCATCAAACTCGTCAACTGGGATTGGCCAACTGTCCGACTGGAGTCATTCAACTGGTCAACTGGGAGCTGGTCAACTGTCCGACTGGAGTCATCGAACTGGTCAACTGAGAGTCGCTCACCTGTGCGACTGGGGTCATCAAACTGGTCAGCTGGGAGTCACTCAACTGTACGACTGGAGTCATTCAACTGGTCAACTGGGATTGGTCAACTGTCCGACTGGAGTCATCGAACTGGTCAACTGTGGGCTGGTCAACTGTCCGACCGGAGTCATCAAACTGGTCAACTGTGAGCTGGTCAACTGTCCGACTGGAGTCATCAAACTGGTCAACTGGGAGTCGGAAAATTGTCCGACTGGAGTCATCAAACTGGTCAACTGGGATTGGTCAACTGTCTGACTGGAGTCATCAAACTGGTCAACTGGGATTGGTCAACTGTCCGACTGGAGTCATCGAACTGGTCAACTGGGATTGGTCAACTGTCTCACTGGAGTCATGCAACTGGTCAACTGGGAGCTGGTCAACTGTCTGACTGGAGTCATCGAACTGGTCAAATGGGAGTCGCTCAACTGTCCGACTGGACTCATCAATCTGGTCAACTGGGAGCTGGTCAACTGTCCGACTGGAGTCATCAAACTCGTCAACTGGGATTGGTCAACTGTCCGACTGGTGTCATTAAACTCGTCAACTGGGAAAGGTCAACTGTCCGACTGGAGTCATCAAACTCGTCAACTGGGATTGGTCAACTGTCCGACTGGAGTCATCAAACTCGTCAACTGGGAGTCGCTCAACTGTCCGACTGGAGTCAGTCAACTGGTCAACTGGGAGCTGGTGAACTGTCCGACTGGAGTCATCAAACTGGTCAAGTGGGATTGGTCAACTGTCCGACTGGAGTCATCACACTGGTCAACTGGGATTGGTCAACTATCCGACTGGAGTCATCAAACTGGTCAACTGGGATTGGTCAACTGTCCGACTGGAGTCATCAAACTGGTCAACTGGGAGTCGCTCAACTGTCCGACTGGAGTCATCAAACTGGTCAACTGGGATTGGTCAACTGTCCGACTGGAGTCATTCAACTGGTCAACTGGGAGTCGCTCAACTGTCCGACTGAAGATATCAACCTCGTCAACTGGGAGTCGCTCAACTGTCCGACTGGAGTCATCAAACTGGTCAACTGGGATTGGTCAACTGTCCGACTGGAGTCATTCAACTGGTCAACTGGGATTGGTCAACTGTCCGACTGGAGTCATCAAACTCGTCATCTGGGATTAGTCAACTGTCCGACTGGAGTCATCAAACTGGTCAACTGGGAGTCGCTCAACTGTCCGACTGGAGTCATCAAACTGGTCAACTGGGATTGGTCACCTGTCCGACTGGAGTTATTCAACTGGTCAACTGGGATTGGTCAACTGTCTGACTCGAGTCATCAAACTGGTCAACTGGGATTAGTCAACTGTCCGACTGGAGTCATCAAACTGGTCAACTGGGAGTCGCTCAACTGTCCGACTGGAGTCATCAACCTGGTCAACTGGGATTGGTCACCTGTCCGACTGGAGTTATTCAACTGGTCAACTGTGATTGGTCAACTGTCTGACTGGAGTCATCAAACTGGTCAACTGGGATTGGTCAACTGTCCGACTGGAGTCATTCAACTGGTCAACTGGGATTGGTCAACTGTCCGACTGGAGTCATTCAACTGGTCAACTGGGAGTCGCTCAACTGTCCGACTGGAGTCATCAAACTCGTCAACTGGAATTGGTCAACTGTCCGACTGGAGTCATTCAACTGGTCAACTGGGAGCTGGTCAACTGTCCGACTGGAGTCATCGAACTGGTCAACTGAGAGTCGCTCACCTGTGCGACTGGGGTCATCAAACTGGTCAGCTGGGAGTCACTCAACTGTCCGACTGGAGTCATTCAACTGGTCAACTGGGATTGGTCAACTGTCCGACTGGAGTCATCGAACTGGTCAACTGGGAGCTGGTCAACTGTCCGACTGGAGTCATCGAACTGGTCAACTGGGAGCTGGTCAACTGTCCGACTGGAGTCATCAAACTGGTCAACTGGGAGTCGCAAAACTGTCCGACTGGAGTCGTCAAACTGGTCAACTGGGATTGGTCAACTGTCCAACTGGAGTCATCAAACTGGTCAACTGGGATTGGTCAACTGTCCGACTGGAGTCATCGAACTGGTCAACTGGGAGTCGCAAAACTGTCCGACTGGAGTCATCAAACTGGTCAACTGGGATTGGTCAACTGTCCGACTGGAGTCATCAAACTGGTCAACTGGGATTGGTCAACTGTCCGACTGGAGTCATCGAACTGGTCAACTGGGATTGGTCAACTGTCTCACTGGAGTCAGTCAACTGGTCAACTGGGAGCTGGTCAACTGTCTGACTGGAGTCATCGAACTGGTCAACTGGGAGTCGCTCAACTGTCCGACTGGACTCATCAATCTGGTCAACTGGAGCTGGTCAACTGTCCGACTGGAGTCATCAAACTCGTCAACTGGGATTGGTCAACTGTCCGACTGGTGTCATCAAACTCGGCAACTGGGAGTCGCTCAACTGTCCGACTGAAGATATCAACCTCGTCAACTGGGAGTCGCTCAACTGTCCGACTGGAGTCATCAAACTGGTCAACTGGGATTGGTCAACTGTCCGACTGGAGTCATTCAACTGGTCAACTGGGATTGGTCAACTGTCCGACTGGAGTCATCAAACTCGTCATCCGGGATTAGTCAACTGTCCGACTGGAGTCATCAAACTGGTCAACTGGGAGTCGCTCAACTGTCCGACTGGAGTCATCAAACTGGTCAACTGGGATTGGTCACCTGTCCGACTGGAGTTATTCAACTGGTCAACTGGGATTGGTCAACTGTCTGACTCGAGTCATCAAACTGGTCAACTGGGATTAGTCAACTGTCCGACTGGAGTCATCAAACTGGTCAACTGGGAGTCGCTCAACTGTCCGACTGGAGTCATCAACCTGGTCAACTGGGATTGGTCACCTGTCCGACTGGAGTTATTCAACTGGTCAACTGTGATTGGTCAACTGTCTGACTGGAGTCATCAAACTGGTCAACTGGGATTGGTCAACTCTCCGACTGGAGTCATTCAACTGGTCAACTGGGATTGGTCAACTGTCCGACTGGAGTCATTCAACTGGTCAACTGCGAGTCGCTCAACTGTCCGACTGGAGTCATCAAACTCGTCAACTGGAATTGGTCAACTGTCCGACTGGAGTCATTCAACTGGTCAACTGGGAGCTGGTCAACTGTCCGACTGGAGTCATCGAACTGGTCAACTGAGAGTCGCTCACCTGTGCGACTGGGGTCATCAAACTGGTCAGCTGGGAGTCACTCAACTGTCCGACTGGAGTCATTCAACTGGTCAACTGGGATTGGTCAACTGTCCGACTGGAGTCATCGAACTGGTCAACTGGGAGCTGGTCAACTGTCCGACTGGAGTCATCGAACTGGTCAACTGGGAGCTGGTCAACTGTCCGACTGGAGTCATCAAACTGGTCAACTGGGAGTCGCAAAACTGTCCGACTGGAGTCGTCAAACTGGTCAACTGGGATTGGTCAACTGTCCGACTGGAGTCATCAAACTGGTCAACTGGGATTGGTCAACTGTCCGACTGGAGTCATCGAACTGGTCAACTGGGAGTCGCAAAACTGTCCGACTGGAGTCATCAAACTGGTCAACTGGGATTGGTCAACTGTCCGACTGGAGTCATCAAACTGGTCAACTGGGATTGGTCAACTGTCCGACTGGAGTCATCGAACTGGTCAACTGGGATTGGTCAACTGTCTCACTGGAGTCAGTCAACTGGTCAACTGGGAGCTGGTCAACTGTCTGACTGGAGTCATCAAACTGGTCAACTGGGATTGGTCAACTGTCCGACTGGAGTCATCAAACTGGTCAACTGGGAGTCGCAAAACTGTCCGACTGGAGTCATCAAACTGGTCAACTGGGATTGGTCAACTGTCCGACTGGAGTCATCAAACTGGTCAACTGGGATTGGTCAACTGTCCGACTGGAGTCATCGAACTGGTCAACTGGGATTGGTCAACTGTCTCACTGGAGTCAGTCAACTGGTCAACTGGGAGCTGGTCAACTGTCTGACTGGAGTCATCGAACTGGTCAACTGGGAGTCGCTCAACTGTCCGACTGGACTCATCAATCTGGTCAACTGGAGCTGGTCAACTGTCCGACTGGAGTCATCAAACTCGTCAACTGGGATTGGTCAACTGTCCGACTGGTGTCATTAAACTCGTCAACTGGGAAAGGTCAACTGTCCGACTGGAGTCATCAAACTCGTCAACTGGGATTGGTCAACTGTCCGACTGGAGTCATCAAACTCGGCAACTGGGAGTCGCTCAACTGTCCGACTGGAGTCAGTCAACTGGTCAACTGGGAGCTGGTGAACTGTCCGACTGGAGTCATCAAACTGGTCAACTGGGATTGGTCAACTGTCCGACTGGAGTCATCAAACTGGTCAACTGGGATTGGTCAACTATCCGAGTGGAGTCATCAAACTGGTCAACTGGGATTGGTCAACTGTCCGACTGGAGTCATCAAACTCGTCAACTGGGATTGGTCAACTGTCCGACTGGAGTCATCAGACTTGTCAACTGGGAGCTGGTCAACTGTCCGACTGGAGTCATCAAACTGGTCAACTGGGAGTCGCTCAACTGTCCGACTGGAGTCATCAAACTGGTCAACTGGGATTGGTCAACTGTCCGACTGGAGTCATTCAACTGGTCAACTGGGATTGGTCAACTGTCCGACTGGAGTCATCAAACTGGTCAACTGGGATTGGTCAACTGTCCGACTGGAGTCATCAAACTGGTCAACTGGGATTGGTCAACTGTCCGACTGGAGTCATTCAACTGGTCAACTGGAATTGGTCAACTGTCCGACTGGAGTCATCAAACTCGTCAACTGGGATTAGTCAACTGTCCGACTGGAGTCATCAAACTGGTCAACTGGGAGTCGCTCAACTGTCCGACTGGAGTCATCAAACTGGTCAACTGGGATTGGTCACCTGTCCGACTGGAGTTATTCAACTGGTCAACTGTGATTGGTCAACTGTCTGACTGGAGTCATCAAACTGGTCAACTGGGATTGGTCAACTGTCCGACTGGAGTCATCAAACTGGTCAACTGGGAGTCGCTCAACTTTCCGACTGGAGTCATCAAACTGGTCAACTGGGATTGATCAACTGTCCGACTGGAGTCATCAAACTGGTCAACTGGGATTGGTCAACTGTCCGACTGGAGTAATCAAACTCGTCAACTGGGATTGGTCAACTGTCCGACTGGAGTCATCAAACTCGTCAACTGGGATTGGTCAACTGTCCAACTGGAGTCATTCAACTGGTCAACTGGGATTGGTCAACTGTCCGACTGTAGTCATTCAACTGGTCAACTGGGAGTCGCTCAACTGTCCGACTGGAGTCATCAAACTGGTCAACTGGGATTGGTCAACTGTCCGACTGGAGTCATCAAACTCGTCAACTGGAATTGGTCAACTGTCCGACTGGAGTCATTCAACTGGTCAACTGGGAGCTGGTCAACTGTCCGACTGGAGTCATCGAACTGGTCAACTGAGAGTCGCTCACCTGTGCGACTGGGGTCATCAAACTGGTCAGCTGGGAGTCACTCAACTGTCCGACTGGAGTCATTCAACTGGTCAACTGGGATTGGTCAACTGTCCGACTGGAGTCATCGAACTGGTCAACTGGGAGCTGGTCAACTGTCCGACTGGAGTCATCGAACTGGTCAACTGGGAGCTGGTCAACTGTCCGACTGGAGTCATCAAACTGGTCAACTGGGAGTCGCAAAACTGTCCGACTGGAGTCGTCAAACTGGTCAACTGGGATTGGTCAAATGTCCGACTGGAGTCATCAAACTGGTCAACTGGGATTGGTCAACTGTCCGACTGGAGTCATCGAACTGGTCAACTGGGATTGGTCAACTGTCTCACTGGAGTCAGTCAACTGGTCAACTGGGAGCTGGTCAACTGTCTGACTGGAGTCATCGAACTGGTCAACTGGGAGTCGCTCAACTGTCCGACTGGAGTCATAAATCTGGTCAACAGGGAGCTGGTCAACTGTCCGACTGGAGTCATCAAACTCGTCAACTGGGATTGGTCAACTGTCCGACTGGTGTCATCAAACTCGTCAACTGGGATTGGTTAACTGTCCGACTGGAGTCATCAAACTCGTCAACTGGGATTGGTCAACTGTCCGACTGGAGTCATCAAACTCGGCAACTGGGAGTCGCTCAACTGTCCGACTGGAGTCAGTCAACTGGTCAACTGGAAGCTGGTGAACTGTCCGACTGGAGTCATCAAACTGGTCAACTGGGATTGGTCAACTGTCCGACTGGAGTCATCAAACTGGTCAACTGGGATTGGTCAACTGTCCGACTGGAGTCATCAAACTCGTCAACTGGGATTGGTCAACTGTCCGACTGGAGTCATCACACTCGTCAACTGGGATTGGTCAACTGTCCGACTGGAGACATCAAACTGGTGAACTGGGAGTCGCTCAACTGTCCGACTGAAGATCTCAACCTCGTCAACTGGGAGTCGCTCAACTGTCCGACTGGAGTCATCAAACTCGTCAACTGGGATTCGTCAACTGTCCAACTGCAGTCATCAAACTCGTCAACTGGGATTGGTCAACTGTCCGACTGGAGTCATTCAACTGGTCAACTGGGATTGGTCAACTGTCCGACTGGAGTCATTCAACTGGTCAACTGCGAGTCGCTCAACTGTCCGACTGGAGTCATCAAACTGGTCAACTGGGATTGGTCAACTGTCCGACTGGAATCATCAAACTGGTCAACTGGGAGTCGCTCAACTGTCCGACTGGAGTCATCAAACTGGTCAACTGGGATTGGTCAACTGTCCGACTGGAGTCATCAAACTGGTCAACTGGGATTGGTCAACTGTCCGACTGGAGTCATCAAACTGGTCAACTGGGATTGGTCAACTGCCTGACTGGAGATATCAAACTCGTCAACTGGGATTGGTAAACTGTCCGACTGGATTCATCAAACTCGTCAACTGGTAGTCGCTCAACTGTCCGACTGGAGTCATCAAACTCGTCAACTGGGATTGGTCAACTGTCTGACTGGAGTCATCAAACTGGTCAACTGGGAGTCGCTCAACTGTCCGACTGGAGTCATCAAACTCGTCAACTGGGAGTCGCTCAACTGTCCGACTGGAGTAATCAAACTCGTCAACAGGGAGTCGCTCAACTGTCCGACTGGAGTCATCAAACTGGTCAACTGGGATTGGTCAACTGTCTGACTGGAGTCATCAAACTGGTCAACTGGGAGTCGCTCAACTGTCCGACTGGAGTCATCAAACTCGTCAACTGGGAGTCGCTCAACTGTCCGACTGGAGTAATCAAACTCGTCAACAGGGAGTCGCTCAACTGTCCGACTGGAGTCATCAAACTGGTCAACTGGGATTGGTCAACTGTCCGACTGGAGTCATCAAACTCGTCAACTGGGAGTCGCTCAACTGCCCGACTGGAGTCATCAAACTGGTCAACTGGGATTGGTCAACAGTCCGACTGGAGTCATTCAACTGGTCAACTGGGCTTGGTCAACTGACCGACTGGAGTCATCAAACTGGTCAACTGGGATTGGTCAACTGTCCGACTGGAGTCATTCAACTGGTCAATTGGGAGTCGCTCAACTGTCCGACTGGAGTCATCAAACTGGTCAACTGGGAGCTGGTCAACTGTCCGACTGGAGTCATCAAACTGGTCAACTGGGAGTCGCTCAACTGTCCGACTGGAGTCATCAAACTGGTCAACTGGGATTGGTCAGCTGTCCGACTGGAGTCATCAAACTGGTCAACTGGGATTGGTCAACTGTCCGACTGGAGTCATCAAACTGGTCAACTGGGATTGGTCAACTGTCCGACTGGAGTCATCAAACTGGTCAACTGGGATTGGTCAACTGTCCGACTGGAGTCATCAAACTCGTCAACGGGGACTCGCTCAACTGTCCGACTGGAGTCATCAAACTCGTCAACTTGAATTGGTCAACTCTCCGACTGGAGTCATGAAACTGGTCAACTGGGATTGGTCAACTGTCCGACTGGAGTCATCAAACTGGTCAACTGGGGGCTGGTCAACTGTCCGACTGGAGTCATCGAACTGGTCAACTGGGAGCTGGTCAACTGTCCGACTGGAGTCATCGAACTGGTCAACTGGGAGTCTCTCAACTGTGCGACTGGGGTCATCAAACTGGTCAGCTGGGAGTCGCTCAACTGTCCGACTGGAGTCATTCAACTGGTCAACTGGGATTGGTCAACTGTCCGACTGGAGTCATCGAACTGGACAACTGTGAGCTGGTCAACTGTCCAACTGGAGTCATCGAACTGGTCAACTGGGAGCTGGTCAACTGTCCGACTGGAGTCATCAAACTGGTCAACTGGGAGTCGCTCAACTGTCCGACTGGAGTCATCATACTGGTCAACTGGGATTGGTCAACTGTCCGACCGGAGTCATCAAACTGGTCAACTGGGATTGGTCAACTGTCCGACTGGAGTCATCGAACTGGTCAACTGGGATTGGTCAACTGTCCGACTGGAGTCATCAAACTGGTCAACTGGGAGTCGCTCAACTGTCCGACTGGAGTCATCAAACTGGTCAACTGGGATTGGTCAACTGTCCGACTGGAGTCATCAAACTGGTCAACTGGAATTGGTCAACTGTCCGACTGGAGTCATTCAACTGGTCAACTGGGATTGACCAACTGTCCGGCTGGAGTTATTCAACTGGTCAACTGTGATTGGTCAACTCTCTGACTGGAGTCATCAAACTGGTCAACTGGGATTGGTCAACTGTCCGACTGGAGTCATTCAACTGGTCAACTGGGTGTCGCTCAACTGTGCGACTGAAGTTATTCAACTGGTCAACTGGGGGCTGGTCAACTGTCCGACTGGAGTCATCGAACTGGTCAACTGGGAGCTGGTCAACTGTCCGACTGGAGTCATCAAACTGGTCAACTGGGAGTCGCTCAACTGTCCGACTGGAGTCATCATACTGGTCAACTGGGATTGGTCAACTGTCCGACTGGAGTCATCAAACTGGTCAACTGGGATTGGTCAACTGTCCGACTGGAGTCATCGAACTGGTCAACTGTGATTGGTCAACTGTCTCACTGGAGTCATTCAACTGGTCAACTTGGAGCTGGTCAACTTTCTGACTGGAGTCATCGAACTGGTCAACTGGGAGCTGGTCAACTCTCCGACTGGAGTCATCAAACTGGTCAACTGGGATTGGTCAACTGTCCGACTGGAGTCATCAAACTCGTCAACTGGGATTGGTCAACTGTCCGACTGGAGCCATCAAACTCGTCAACTGGGATTGGTCAACTGTCCGACTGGAGTCATCAAACTCGTCAACTGGGAGTCGCTCAACTGTCCAACTGGAGTCAGTCAACTGGTCAACTGGGAGCAGGTGAACTGTCCGATTGGAGTCATCAAACTCATCAACTGGGATTGGACAACTGTCCGACTGGAGTCATCAAACTGGTCAACTGGGATTGGTCAACTGTCCGACTGGAGTCATCAAACTCATCAACTGGGATTGGTCTACTGTCCGACTGGAGTAATTCAACTTGTCAACTGGGATTGGTCAACTGTCCGACTGGAGTCATCAAACTCGTCAACTGTGATTGGTCAACTGTCCGACTGGAGTCATCAAACTGGTCAACTGGGAGTCGTTCAACTGTCCGTCTGGAGTCATTCAACTGGTCAACTGGGATTGGTCAACTGTCCGACTGGAGTCATCAAACTCGTCAACTGTGATTGGTCAACTGTCCGACTGGAGACATCAAACTGGTCAACTGGGAGTCGCTCAACTGTCCGACTGGAGTCATTCAACTGGTCAACTGGGATTGGTCAACTGTCTGACTGGAGTCATCAAACGCGTCAACTGGGATTGGTCAACTGTCCGACTGGCATCATTAAACTGGTCAACTGGGATTGGTCATCTGACCGACTGCAGTCATCAAACTGGTCAACTGGAATTGGTCAACTGTCCGACTGGAGTCATCAAACTCGTCAACTGGGATTGGTCAACTGTCCGACTGGTGACATTCAACTGGTCAACTGGGATTGGTCAACTGTCCGACTGCAGTCATCAAACTGGTCAACTGGAATTGGTCAACTGTCCGACTGGAGTCATCAAACTCGTCAACTGGGATTGGTCAACTGTCCGACTGGAGTCATCAAACTGGTCAACTGGGATTGGTCAACTGTCCGACTGGAGTCATTCAACTGGTCAACTGGGAGTTGGTCAACTGTCCGACTGGAGTCATCAAACTGGTCAACTGGGAGTCGAACAACTGTCCGACTGGAGTCATCAAACTGGTCAACTGGGATTGGTCAACTGTCCGACTGGAGTCATTCAACTGGTCAACTGGGATTGGTCTACTGTCCGACTGGAGTCATCAAACTGGTCAACTGGGATTGGTCAACTGTCCGACTGGAGTCATCAAACTGGTCAACTGGGATTGGTCAACTGTCCGACTGGAGTCATTCAACTGGTCAACTGGGATTGGTCAACTGTCCGACTGGAGTCATCAAACTCGTCAACTGGGATTGGTCAACTCTCCGACTGGAGTCATCAAACTGGTCAACTGGGAGTCGCTCACCTGTCCGACTGGAGTTATCAAACTGGTCAACTGGGATTGGTCAACTGTCCGACTGGAGTTATTCAACTGGTCACCTGTGATTGGTCAACTGTCTAACTGGAGTCATCAAACTGGTCAACTGGGATTGGTCAACTGTCCGACTGGAGTCATCAAACTGGTCAACTGGGAGCTGGTCAACTGTCCGACTGGAGTCATCAAACTGGTCAACTGGGAGTCGCTCAACTGTCCGACTGGAGTCATCAAACTGGTCAACTGGGATTGGTCAACTGTCCGTCTGGAGACATCAAACTGGTCAACTGGGATTGATCAACTGTCCGACTGGAGTCATCAAACTGGTCAACTGGGATTGGTCAACTGTCCGACTGGAGTCATTCAACTGGTCAACTGGGATTTGTCAACTGTCCGACTGGAGTCATTCAACTCGTCAACTGGGAGTCGCTCAACTGTCCGACTGGAGTCATCAAACTGGTCAACTGGGATTGGTCAACTGTCCGACTGGAGTCATCAAACTGGTCAACTGGGAGTCGCTCAACTGTCCGACTGGAGTCATCAAACTGGTCAACTGGGATTGGTCAACTGTCCGACTGGAGTCATCAAACTGGTCAACTGGAATTGGTCAACTGTCCGACTGGAGTCATTCAACTGGTCAACTGGGATTGATCAACTGTCCGGCTGGAGTTATTCAACTGGTCAACTGTGATTGGTCAACTGTCTGACTGGAGTCATCAAACTGGTCAACTGGGATTGGTCAACTGTCCGACTGGAGTCATTCAACTGGTCAACTGGGTGTCGCTCAACTGTGCGACTGAAGTTATTCAACTGGTCAACTGGGGGCTGGTCAACTGTCCGACTGGAGTCATCGAACTGGTCAACTGGGAGCTGGACAACTGTCCGACTGGAGTCATCGAACTGGTCAACTGGGAGTCTCTCAACTGTGCGACTGGGGTCATCAAACTGGTCAGCTGGGAGTCGCTCAACTGTCCGACTGGAGTCATTCAACTGGTCAACTGGGTGTCGCTCAACTGTGCGACTGAAGTTATTCAACTGGTCAACTGGGGGCTGGTCAACTGTCCGACTGGAGTCATCGAACTGGTCAACTGGGAGCTGGTCAACTGTCCAACTGGAGTCATCAAACTGGTCAGCTGGGAATCGCTCAACTGTCCGACTGGAGTCATCATACTGGTCAACTGTGATTGGTCAACTGTCCGACTGGAGTCATCGAACTGGTCAACTGGGAGTCGCTCAACTGTCCGACTGGAGTCATCATACTGGTCAACTGGGATTGGTCAACTGTCCGACTGGAGTCATCATACTGGTCAACTGGGATTGGTCAACTGTCCCACTGGAGTCATCAAACTGGTCAACTGGGAGTCGCTCAACTGTCCGACTGGAGTCATCATACTGGTCAACTGGGATTGGTCAACTGTCCGACTGGAGTCATCAAACTGGCCAACTGGGATTGGTCAACTGTCCGACTGGTGTCATCGAACTGGTCAACTGGGATTGGTCAACTGTCTCACTGGAGTCATTCAACTGGTCAACTTGGAGCTGGTCAACTTTCTGACTGGAGTCATCGAACTGGTCAACTGGGAGCTGGTCAACTCTCCGACTGGAGTCATCAAACTGGTCAACTGGGATTGGTCAACTGTCCGACTGGAGTCATCAAACTCGTCAACTGGGATTGGTCAACTGTCTGACTGGAGCCATCAATCTCGTCAACTGGGATTGGTCAACTGTCCGACTGGAGTCATCAAACTCGTCAACTGGGAGTCGCTCAACTGTCCGACTGGAGTCAGTCAACTGGTCAACTGGGAGCTGGTGAACTGTCCGACTGGAGTCATCAAACTCATCAACTGGGATTGGTCAACTGTCCGACTGGAGTCATCAAACTGGTCAACTGGGATTGGTCAACTGTCCGACTGGAGTCATCAAACTCATCAACTGGGATTGGTCTACTGTCCGACTGGAGTCATCAAACTGGTCAACTGGGATTGGTCAACTGTCCGACTGGAGTCAGCAAACTCGTCAACTGTGATTGGTCAACTGTCCGACTGGAGTCATCAAACTGGTCAACTGGGAGTCGTTCAACTGTCCGACTGGAGTCATTCAACTGGTCAACTGGGATTGGTCAACTGTCCGACTGGAGTCATCAAACTCGTCAACTGTGATTGGTCAACTGTCCGACTGGAGACATCAAACTGGTCAACTGGGAGTCGCTCAACTGTCCGACTGGAGACATCAAACTGGTCAACTGGGATTGGTCAACTGTCCGACTGGAGTCATCAAACTGGTCAACTGGGAGTCGCTCAACTGTCCGACTGGAGTCATTCAACTGGTCAACTGGGATTGGTCAACTGTCCGACTGGAGTCATCAAACGCGTCAACTGGGATTGGTCAACTGTCCGACTGGAATCATTAAACTGGTCAACTGGGATTGGTCAACTGTCCGACTGGTGTCATTCAACTGGTCAACTGGGATTGGTCAACTGTCCGACTGCAGTCATCAAACTGGTCAACTGGAATTGGTCAACTGTCCCACTGGAGTCATCAAACTCGTCAACTGGGATTGGTCAACTGTCCGACTGGAGTCATCAAACTGGTCAACTGGGATTGGTCAACTGTCCGACTGGAGTCATTCAACTGGTCAACTGGGAGCTGGTCAACTGTCCGACTGGAGTCATCAAACTGGTCAACTGGGAGTCGCACAACTGTCCGACTGGAGTCTTCAAACTGGTCAACTGGGATTGGTCAACTGTCCGACTGGAGACATCGAACTGGTCAACTGAGAGTTGCTCAACTGTCCGACTGGAGTCATCAAACTGGTCAACTGGGATTGGTCAACTGTCCGACTGGAATCATCAAACTCGTCAACTGAGAGTCGCTCAACTGTGCGACTGGGGTCATCAAACTGGTGAGCTGGGAGTCACTGAACTGACCGACTGGAGTCATTCAACTGGTCAACTGTCCGACTGGAGTCATCGAACTGGTCAACTGGGAGCTGGTCAACTGTATGACTGGAGTCATCGAACTTGTCAACTGGGATTGGTCAAGTGTCCGACTGAAGTCATTCAACTGACCAACTAGGGGCTGGTCAACTGGGAGTAGCTCAACTGGGACCAGTTCCAAATCCCATTTAAATTTGAACCAGTTACAACTGATTTTTCTACGATGGATACAAGCCTCCTATCCCTGGCCCTCTGCATCTTAACTCATCAACATCCCATTCTCCTCTCTCACATTCATGTGTTAATCGAGCTTCGCCTTAATGCACCTATGCTATTTGCCTTGATTACTGCTTGGGGTAGCAGGTTAGGTCCCTTTTCCTTCCTCTCAATGGATGTGGTTCGAGGGATGTGTCAAACAACCCACTGTGGCCATCTAAAATGGCCACCCGCAAAGGATACTGGGAATTGTGGTCACATTGGGACACAGACGATACACAGCCTTTGTGTATTGTGCAGAGGAAACCAGACCTACACAGAAACTTGCACTTGCTGAAGGTCAATCACTGATTTCACCAGGATAATGGGACACAGGTTGAAACATAACAGACTCGGGGATGCCTATTCACCTTATTTGGGAGTGCATAGGTGCCTTGGACAATAACAACTAGGACCCGCCCAGCTATCAAGGTACCCGCCCCTAATTGGCAAGAATCGATTACGGTGATCAAAGTCTTATCATAGAATCATAGACGTACCAAAAGATCAGAGGATAAGAGGAACTTAAGAGCTGGGACCTTCGAATCAGCGCGGGAATTTTGAAAAAGCGCGGGGGCTGCGAGGCAGAGGGGACCATTTAAAAGGTCGCTGTCTGTGGTGAGGTGAGTACAGATTAACTTACTTACCTTGCAGGTCAGCTGTTGAGTTCGGGAGTGAGAGCTGGGACCTTAGAATCAGCGCGGGAATTTTGAAAAAGCGCGGGAGCTGCGAGGCAGAGGGGACCGTTTAAAAGGTCGCTGTCTGTGGTGAGGTGAGTACAGATTAACAACTTACTTACCTTGCAGGCCAAGTCGATTTCAGCAGGAGCGGAGCAGGCTAGTCCATTTCAGCGGGGGCAGTGCGGAAGTGATTTCTGGGAGGTAAGTTTCTCCTTTAAATTTTTTTTAAAATTCTAGTGTTTAAGGTGGGAACAGGAAGTCGACCCGCGGACTTCTGGGAAGACCCTCACCAATAAATTCTGGTGGAGAGGAAACCCGAGACACTACACGTGTAGTGTCTCCCACCCGCCCTCCCCCTCTAACCTAATCATAAAACCCTTTGGTGAGAGGTAAGTACCATATTTTATTATTGTTATTAATAATTTTTTTTTTATATATAAAAAAATTTAATTTAGTTGTTAGCCAGATCTTGGTAGAAAGTTAGAGGAATGGCAGGGAAGGGAGTGCAATGTTCCTCCTGCAGGATGTTTGAGGTGAGGGATGCCGTTAGTGTCCCTGCTGATTTTACCTGCAGGAAGTGCTGCCATCTCCAGCTCCTCCAAGACCGAGTTAGGGAACTGGAGCTGGAGTTGGAAGAACTTCGGATCATTCGGGAGGCAGAGGGGGTCATAGATAGCAGCTTCAGGGAATTAGTTACACCAAAGATTGGAGATAGATGGGTAACTGTAAGAGGGACAGGGAAAAAACAGTCAGTGCAGGGATCCCCTGCGGTCATTCCCCTGAGAAACAAGTATACCGCTTTGGATACTTGTGGGGGGGGGGGGACTTACCAGGGGTAAGCCATGGGGTACGGGCCTCTGGCACAGAGTCTGTCCCTGTTGCTCAGAAGGGAAGGGGGGAGAGGAGCAGAGCATTAGTAATTGGGGACTCTCTCGTCAGGGGCACAGATAGGAGATTTTGTGGGAGCGTGAGAGACTCACGTTTGGTATGTTGCCTCCCAGGTGCAAGGGTACGTGATGTCTCGGATCGTGTTTTCCGGGTCCTTAAGGGGGAGGGGGAGCAGCCCCAAGTCGTGGTCCACATTGGCACTAACGACATAGGTAGGAAAGGGGATAAGGATGTCAGGCAGGCTTTCAGGGAGCTAGGATGGAAGCTCAGAACTAGAACAAACAGAGTTGTTATCTCTGGGTTGTTGCCCGTGCCACGTGATAGTGAGATGAGGAATAGGGAGAGAGAGCAATTAAACACGTGGCTACAGGGATGGTGCAGGCGGGAGGGATTCAGATTTCTGGATAACTGGGGCTCTTTCTGGGGAAGGTGGGACCTCTACAGACAGGATGGTCTACACCTGAACCTGCGGGGCACAAATATCCTGGGGGGGAGATTTGTTAGTGCTCTTTGGGGGGGTTTAAACTAATGCAGCAGGGGCATGGGAACCTGGATTGTAGTTTTAGGGTAAGGGAGAATGAGAGTATAGAGGTCAGGAGCTCAGATTTGACGTCGCAGGAGGGGGCCAGTGTTCAGGTAGGTGGTTTGAACTGTGTCTACTTCAATGCCAGGAGTATACGAAATAAGGTAGGGGAACTGGCAGCATGGGTTGGTACCTGGGACTTCGATGTTGTGGCCATTTCGGAGACATGGATAGAGCAGGGACAGGAATGGATGTTGTAGGTTCCGGGGTTTAGGTGTTTTAGTAAGCTCAGAGAAGGAGGCAAAAGAGGGGGAGGTGTGGCGCTGCTAGTCAAGAGCAGTATTACGGTGGCGGAGAGGATGCTAGATGGGGACTCATCTTCCGAGGTAGTATGGGCTGAGGTTAGAAACAGGAAAGGAGAGGTCACCCTGTTGGGAGTTTTCTATAGGCCTCCAAATAGTTCTAGGGATGTAGAGGAAAGGATGGCGAGGATGATCCTGGATAAGAGCGAAAGTAATAGGGTAGTTATTATGGGAGACTTTAACTTTCCAAATATTGACTGGAAAAGATATAGTTCGAGTACATTAGATGGGTCGTTTTTTGCACAGTGTGTGCAGGAGGGTTTCCTGACACAGTTTGTTGACAGGCCAACAAGAGGCGAGGCCACATTGGATTTGGTTTTGGGTAATGAACCAGGCCAGGTGTTGGATTTGGAGGTAGGTGAGCACTTTGGGGACAGTGACCACAATTCGGTGACGTTTACGTTAATGCTGGAAAGGGATAAGTATACACCGCAGGGCAAGAGTTATACCTGGGGGAAGGGCAATTATGATGCCATTAGACGTGACTTGGGGGGGATAAGGTGGAGAAGTAGGCTGCAAGTGTTGGACACACTGGATAAGTGGAGCTTGTTCAAGGATCAGCTACTGCGTGTTCTTGATAAGTATGTACCGGTCAGGCGGGGAGGAAGGTGCCGAGCGAGGGAACCGTGGTTTACCAAAGAAGTGGAATCTCTTGTTAAGAGGAAGAAGGAGGCCTATGTGAAGATGAGGTGTGAAGTTTCAGTTGGGGCAATGGATAGTTACAAGGTAGCGAGGAAGGATCTAAAGAGAGAGCTAAGACGAGCAAGGAGGGGACATGAGAAGTATTTGGCAGGAAGGATCAAGGAAAACCCAAAAGCTTTCTATAGGTATGTCAGGAATAAGCGAATGACTAGGGACAGAGTAGGACCAGTCAAGGACAGGGATGGGAAGTTGTGTGTAGAGTCTGAAGAGATAGGCGAGATACTAAATGAATATTTTTCGTCAGTATTCACTCAGGAAAAAGATAATGTTGTGGAGGAGAATGCTGAGCTCCAGGTAAATAGATTAGATGGCATTGAGGTACGTAGGGAAGAGGTGTTGGCAATTCTGGACAGGCTGAAAATAGATAAGTCCCCGGGACCTGATGGGATTTATCCTAGGATTCTCTGGGAGGCCAGGGAAGAGATTGCTGGACCTTTGGCTTTGATTTTTATGTCATCATTGGCTACAGGAATAGTGCCAGAGGACTGGAGGATAGCAAATGTGGTCCCTTTGTTCAAAAAGGGAGCAGAGACAACCCCGGCAACTATAGACCGGTGAGCCTATAGGTCTGTAGTGGGTAAAGTCTTGGAGGGGATTATAAGAGACAAGATTTATAATCATCTAGATAGGAATAATATGATCAGGGATAGTCAGCATGGCTTTGTGAAGGGTAGGTCATGCCTCACAAACCTTATCGAGTTCTTTGAGAAGGTGACTGAACAGGTAGACGAGGGTAGAGCAGTTGATGTGGTGTATATGGATTTCAGCAAAGCGTTTGATAAGGTTCCCCACGGTGGTCTATTGCAGAAAATACGGAGGCTGGGGATTGAGGGTGATTTAGAGATGTGGATCAGAAATTGGCTAGCTGAAAGAAGACAGAGGGTGGTGGTTGATGGGAAATGTTCAGAATGGAGTTCTGTCACAAGTGGAGTACCACAAGGATCTGTTCTGGGGCCGTTGCTGTTTGTCATTTTTATCAATGACCTAGAGGAAGGCGCAGAAGGGTGGGTGAGTAAATTTGCAGACGATACTAAAGTCGGTGGTGTTGTCGATAGTGTGGAAGGAAGTAGCAGGTTACAGAGGGATATAGATAAGCTGCAGTGCTGGGCTGAGAGGTGGCAAATGGAGTTTAATGTAGAGAAGTGTGAGGTGATTCACTTTGGAAGGAAAAACAGGAATGTGGAATATTTGGCTAATGGAAAAGTTCTTGAAAGTGTGGATGAGCAGAGGGATCTAGGTGTCCATGTACATAGATCCCTGAAAGTTGCCACCCAGGTTGATAGGGTGGTGAAGAAGGCCTATGGAGTGTTGGCCTTTATTGGTAGAGGGATTGAGTTCCGGAGTCAGGAGGTCATGTTGCAGCTGTACAAAACTCTGGTACGGCCGCATTTGGAGTATTGCGTACAGATCTGGTCACCGCATTATAGGAAGGACGTGGAGGCTTTGGAACGGGTGCAGAGGAGATTTACCAGGATGTTGCCTGGTATGGAGGGAAAATCTTATGAGGAAAGGCTGATGGACTTGAGGTTGTTTTCGTTAGAGAGAAGAAGGTTAAGAGGAGACTTAATAGAGGCATACAAAATGATCAGAGGGTTAGATAGGGTGGACAGTGAGAGCCTTCTCCCGCGGATGGAAATGGCTAGCACGAGGGGACATAGCCTTAAACTGAGGGGTAATAGATATAGGACAGAGGTCAGGGGTAGGTTCTTTACGCAAAGAGTAGTGAGGCCGTGGAATGCCCTACCTGCTACAGTAGTGAACTCGCCAACATTGAGGGCATTTAAAAGTTTATTGGATAAACATATGGATGATAATGGCATAGTGTAGGTTAGATGGCTTTTGTTTCGGTGCAACATTGTGGGCCGAAGGGCCTGTACTGCGCTGTATTGTTCTATGTTCTATGTTCTATGTTCTAACTGTGCAACCAACATTCTGTCCCTTTTGGGACCGGCCTCTGCCACACCAACTGCAGCACCTCGACCAGCCAAGTTCAGGGACCCGCGATCGCTCCCTGAAGGACGAGCCGCAGCCAAGACGTACCTGACAACCTCCAGCCGACACACGTGGGGATTCAGATGAAGGCTTCATCTAACCTGTACAGAGCCGGTCACTTGAAAGTTAAGTAAAACTCATTTAAGCTGTTGGGTATAGTTTAGTGTGTAGCTGCGTGTAGATTTTTACGCATAGAACCAAGCCTGTGTTTAATAATAAACAATATTTGAACTAATATACTGGTTGCGTGGTCATTTGTCCAGTACACAGAACGTACTCACGTCTTGTGGTTATTATTAATAAAGATAAAAGAGCAACATTTACTGGCGACTCTGGTGAGACTCGACTAGGAGTGACTTTGTTACTCCGAGAGATCCCACAACTTTGATTTAATTGGAAAAGGGCATAAAACGAACCACAAGAGCAAGTTCTATATTGGCCAAATAGCCGAATTTCGGAAGTGTGCACTAACCGCATGTGTAGCTAACAGGGACGGATAGGGTAAACTCTGCAGACTGGCACGCAAATCCAGAGGGATTGTGAACCGTTGTTCGATCAACTCCCTATTCCCCCTGTTCCAAATTAAACTAGAGAGGAAATGGCAGCGCAATTGATAGAGAGGAAGATGAATCTGCAGCAGCAAACCGAGGAAAAAGTAGTGGACATGTCACAGAAGTGTGGATGTCACAGTATGGGAGGATGTACTAAGGAAATGCTTAAAGGGGAAAGGATGGTCCCTGTGGGCAAATCTTTGTGTGAACACCGAATTGGGTCCAGGGAAGATAGGACAAACTTGGTGGGAGGATTTATAAGGAAAATGCGACGAAGTTTAAGAAGCCAATGGCCATAGTGAGCTGCTTGGCTTAGTAAAGAGGAACTGAGGAGGCCGTGGAGGTGTTCCGCGGTCAGTTAGAGAGAAGGAGGAGGACAATAGGAAAAATGATGAGAAACTCCGGGAGAGGTTAGCCAACAAGGATAGGGAAATCGCAGATATTAAACAAACCCACCAGCCCAATATAATCCATCTTTGCAGCTTCCAGACCCAGTACAACAAGGCCTACCAGGACACACAACGTGCGGTCTTGGTAAGGGAGGAGACCGAACAAGAGGTCACTCAGCTAACAGATAAATGTGCCAATTGACAGGCAGCTTTAAGAGCGCTCTAACAGTCCACTAAGCAGCAAAGGCAAAGCCCCACTGACCAAGTGCCAGCGAGAGATAGAGAGATTACAGGCACTACTTTCGGTTCAAAATGGATTATGTGTACCTTCGGGACAGCAGGGACAGAGGAGGAAGAGATGGCTGATTGGGAACAGTTACGGGAAAGCATGTAGAAAGAACTGAAAGTCGAAAGCAACCGCCACCCATCCCAGCAAGAACTGCCCCAGCCGCAGCAGCAACCGCGGTCACCCCAACCCCAGCGAGCAGTGAAACAGCCCCGGCACCCATCCCAGCAAGAACTGCCCCAGCCGCAGCAGCAACCGCGGTTATACAGGTCACCCCAACCCCAGCGAGGAGTGAAACAGCCCCGGCACCCATCCCAGCAAGAACTGCCCCAGCCGCAGCAGCAACCGCGGTCACCCCAACCCCAGCGAGGAGTGAAACAGCCCCGGCACCCATGCATCCGGTCACTGCGGAGAGAAGAATAGGGAATACTCCAGGCCCCGCTATTACCTACACCACCCCACTCACAGTAACCCAGTTACGGGACGCACACAGTAAAATCACCACATTCGAGCCCAGTGCAGACCCACACAGCTTCTTTGAGGAAGTGCGCCAACAGAAGGTTACGGAAGGTCTAGATGAAAGGGAAGAGGTCAAATTAATAGTGATGAGCCTTGGCCAATCCGTACGATCAGCTCCACCTGGACCCCAAAATGTAGGAGGGGGGACCCGAGACGAAATGAAGGACGCCATACTAGCCGCTATCGGATACAATAAAGGGGAGCCAGTAGAGGGTTTGAATAAATGTAGACAGAGGAAAGGTTAAAATCCGACTGCCTTTGCTGGTCCCCTCTGGATACATTTTAAAGCAGTATTCGGAGATTTAAACCGCGCTAACCTCGATGCTGAGGACACTACTAAATGGTCCCACACTTTAGTTTCACATGCCACAGAAGCAGGTGGAAAGGCTTGCTCAAACTACGACCCAGCAGAGCAGACGCCTAATGAAGCAGGGACTCAGACATCTATGTAGGGCATGGGAACAGTCGCTGCAGGAACAAATACAACGGAATGGTTTAGCAGGTACCATGCACCCAGTGAGGACTAGTCAGGAACCCGCATGGATAAATGAGGACAGAGGAGAGGTACAACATCCAAGGGAACAATACCCCAGAGAGCAATACACCAGAGCACCAGGTCATCCCCACGCGCCCCGAGGATCATGTTATAATTGTGGGCAATCGGGACACTTTGCCCGTGAATGTAGACAGAGTCCGGCACCATATAACCGATACCAGAGACTACAGGAACACCCTAACCCCCCCCCCCCCGCCAAGGAACAATAGGCCCGAACACGATCGCCAACCACGCCAGCTAGAAAGCAACGCTCGCTCCATGCATACCGTAAACGCCCGCGCAGATAATCTTGCATATAACTCCGTCGACTGACGATGTCTGGCCTCTCCAACGTGGATCTGTGATACACGCTGGGATAATGTCGGGAGGCCGGTAGTCACAGGCAAATTTCGGGGTCAGTCGGTCGATTTTCTCTGGGACACAGGAGGCTCCTGGGCCACGATAACTTTGTCCAGCCTGTTCCTCGAAACCCCCTGGCCAATTACAAACACCATCACACTCAGCGGATTTACTGGGCCTATGTAGGAAGGATACATTACAGCCCCTATACCTGTCCATGTTGGAACCGTAGCCACGATGCACCCTGTCGTTCTAGTCGAGCTACCCCCAACCGCAGAGCACATTGTAGGAATGGATTTCATGAACGCTAATAATCTCTCATTTGACCCCGTAAATAGGTGTGTATAACAGATGTCTACAATAACAAGGGCCCCTGTAACACTATCAGTAGGTGATTATGTAAATAGGATCTGTTCAGTGGGAAAAAATGAAAATCACTTTATTGTCACAAGTAGGCTTCAAATGAAGTTACTGTGAAAAGCCCCTAGTCGCCACATTCCGGCACCTGTTCGGGGAGGCTGGTATGGGAATTGAACCGTGCTGCTGGCCTGCCTTGGTCTGCTTTAAAAGCCAGCGATTTAGCCCAGTGAGCTAAACCGGGCTGGTTTAGCCCCTGTGAGATAAACCAGCCCCTGTGAGCTAAACCAGCCCCGAGAATATTGGTTTAATCCTTTAATGATTAACGTTGACGTGACCATCAGGGAGGTGCTCAACAAACACAAAAGTGTCTTTGCTATGCATAAACACGATTGTGGGCAGATATCAGGGGACGTCATGATCTCAGGCCCAGACCCTAAACCGCAGAAATAATACGGCTTTCCCCAGCAGGCTGAGAACGAAAACTCCAAGGTAATCGACAGTCTATTAAAGCAATGTGTAATTCAACCCACAGCGTCCACCAACAATGCTCCGATTTGGCCAGTTAAGAAACCAGATGGCTCATGACGCCTCACAATTGATTATCGCGAATTGAATAAAGTTACCCCTTTAACAGCCCCCACCATTGCCACGAGTCCCGCGGCCATGCTTAAACAGGGAGTGCAAGCGAAATACTTCACCGTGCTAGACATTAACAATGGTTTCTGGTCCATTCCTCTAGACCGGGCTTGCCAATATAAATTTGCTTTTACGTTCCAAGGTCAGCAGTACATGTGGACGTGTCTCCCAAAAGGTTTCCACAACTCCCCCACAGACAATTAGCTGCTGGTCTCTCTAAATTCTCCCCTCCTAAATGCCTAGTACAATGTGTAGACGACCTGCTCTTGCAAACCCACACCGAGGTCGAGCACGTGGCTCTGCTAGCTGCTAGCCCTGCTCCATTCCATCGGATGGAAGGTCACTCCCAAGAAACCTCAAGTAATGAAAGATATGGGGCGAAATTCTCCCCCAACGGCGGGATGTCCGCCGACTGGCGCCAAAGCCGGCGCCAATCAGATGGGCATCGCGCCGGCCCAAAGGTGCGGAATGCTCCGCATCTTTGGCGGCCTAGCCCCAACATTGAGGGGCTAGGCCGACGCCGGAGGGATTTCCGCCCCGCCAGCTGGCGGAAATGGCGTTTGTTTCCCCGCCAGCTGGCGCGGAAATGCGGCGCATGCGCGGGAGCGTCAGCGGCCGCTGTCAGTTTCCCAGCACATGCGCGGGAGCGTCAGCGGCTGCTGTCAGTTTCCCGCGCATGCGCAGTGGGGAGAGTCTCTTCCGCCTCCGCCATGGTGGAGGCCGTAGCGGAGGCGGAAGGGAAAGAGTGCCCCCACGGCACAGGCCTGCCCGCGGATCGGTGGGCCCCGATCGCGGGCCAGGCCACCGTGGGGGCACCCCCCGGGGTCAAATCGCCCCGCGCCCCCCCCCCAGGACCCCGGAGCCCGCCCACGCCGCCTGGTCCCGCCGGTAAATACCAGGTTTGATTTACGTCGGTGGGACAGGCAATTTCTGGGCGGGACTTCAGCCCATCCGGGCCGGAGAATCCAGCGGGGGGTCCCACCAACCGGCGCGGCCCGATTCCCGCCCCCGCCCAATCTCCGGGAGCGGAGTGCCAGGCGTTTAGACGGGGCGGAGTTTGTAAGGAGCATCCAGGAGGGCTTCTTAAAACAATATGTACACAGTCCAACTAGGGAAGGGGCGGTACTGGACCTGGTATTGGGGAATGAGCCCGGCCAGGTGGTAGATGTTTCAGTAGGGGAGCATTTCGGTAACAGTGACCACAATTCAGTAAGTTTTAAAGTACTGGTGGACAAGGATAAGAGTGGTCCGAGGATGAATGTGCTAAATTGGGGGAAGGCTAATTATAACAATATTAGGCGGGAACTGAAGAACATAGATTGGGGGCGGATGTTTGAGGGCAAATCAACATCTGACATGTGGGAGGCTTTCAAGTGGCAGTTGAAAGGAATACAGGACCGGCATGTTCCTGTGAGGAAGAAAGATAAATACGGCAATTTTCGGGAACCTTGGATGACGAGTGATATTGTAGGCCTCGTCAAAAAGAAAAAGGAGGCATTTGTCAGGGCTAAAAGGCTGGGAACAGACAAAGCCTGCGTGGAATATAAGGAAAGTAGGAAGGAACTTAAGCAAGGAGTCAGGAGGGCTAGAAGGGGTCACGAAAAGTCATTGGCAAATAGGGTTAAGGAAAATCCCAAGGCTTTTTACACGTACATAAAAAGCAAGAGGGTAGCCAGGGAAAGGGTTGGCCCACTGAAGGATAGGCAAGGGAATCTATGTGTGGAGCCAGAGGAAATGGGCGAGGTACTAAATGAATACTTTGCCTCAGTATTCACCAAAGAGAAGGAATTGGTAGATGTTGAGTCTGGAGAAGGGGGTGTAGATAGCCTGGGTCACATTGTGATCCAAAAAGACGAGGTGTTGGGTGTCTTAAAAAATATTAAGGTAGATAAGTCCCCAGGGCCTGATGGGATCTACCCCAGAATACTGAAGGAGGCTGGAGAGGAAATTGCTGAGGCCTTGACAGAAATCTTTGGATCCTCACTGTCTTCAGGGGATGTCCCGGAGGACTGGAGAATAGCCAATGTTGTTCCTCTGTTTAAGAAGGGTAGCAAGGATAATCCCGGGAACTACAGGCCGGTGAGCCTTACTTCAGTGGTAGGGAAATTACTGGAGAGAATTCTTCGAGACAGGATCTACTCCCATTTGGAAGCAAATGGACGTATTAGTGAGAGGCAGCACGGTTTTGTGAAGGGGAGGTCGTGTCTCACTAACTTGATAGAGTTTTTCGAGGAGGTCACTAAGATGATTGATGCAGGTAGGGCAGTAGATGTTGTCTATATAGACTTCAGTAAGGCCGTTGACAAGGTCCCTCATGGTAGACTATTACAAAAGGTGAAGTCACACGGGATCAGGGGTGAGCTGGCAAGGTGGATACAGAACTGGCTAGGCCATAGAAGGCAGAGGGTAGCAATGGAGGGATGCTTTTCTAATTGGAGGGCTGTGACCAGTGGTGTTCCACAGGGATCAGTGCTGGGACCTTTGCTCTTTGCAGTATATATAAATGATTTGGAGGAAAATGTAACCGGTCTGATTAGTAAGTTTGCAGACGACACAAAGGTTGGTGGAATTGCGGATAGTGATGAGGACTGTCGGAGGATACAGCAGGATTTAGATTGTCTGGAGACTTGGGCGGAGAGATGGCAGATGGAGTTTAATCCGGACAAATGTGAAGTAATGCATTTTGGAAGGTCTAATGCAGGTAGGGAATATACAGTGAATGGTAGAACCCTCAAGAGTATTGAAAGTCAAAGAGATCTAGGAGTACAGGTCCACAGGTCATTGAAAGGGGCAACACAGGTGGAGAAGGTAGTCAAGAAGACATACGGCATGCTTGCCTTCATTGGCCGGGGCACTGAGTATAAGAATTGGCAAGTCATGTTGCAGCTGTATAGAACCTTAGTTAGGCCACACTTGGAGTATAGTGTTCAATTCTGGTCGCCACACTACCAGAAGGATGTGGAGGCTTTTGAGAGGGTGCAGAAGAGATTTACCAGAATGTTGCCTGGTATGGAGGGCATTAGCTATGAGGAGCGGTTGAATAAACTCGGTTTGTTCTCACTGGAACGAAGGAGGTTGAGGGGAGACCTGATAGAGGTATACAAAATTATGAGGGGCATAGACAGAGTGGATAGTCAGAGGCTTTTCCCCAGGGTAGAGGGGTCAATTACTAGGGGGCACAGGTTTAAGGTGAGAGGGGCAAGGTTTAGAGTAGATGTACGAGGCAAGTTTTTTACGCAGAGGGTAGTGGGTGCCTGGAACTCGCTACCGGAGGAGGTAGTGGAAGCAGGGACGATAGGGACATTTAAGGGGCATCTTGACAAATATATGAATAGGATGGGAATAGAAGGATACGGACTCAGGAAGTGTAGAAGATTGTAGTTTAGTGGGGCAGCATGGTCGGCACGGGCTTGGAGGGCCGAAGGGCCTGTTCCTGTGCTGTACATTTCTTTGTTTGTTCTTTGTTCTTTGTTTGTTTGGGGGCGGGGGCGGGATTCACGGCGGCCAACGGCCATTCTCCGACCCGGCGGGGGGTCGGAGAATGACGCCCACGGGGTGCGATTCTCGGCTCCCGCGCCGTTTGGGAGAATCGCCTGGCGCGCCATTTTTCCCCATGACGCCGGTCCGACGCCCAAGCGGCGGGAACGGCCCCGTCGAGTTCTGTGCGGCGCACGCCGGAGAATCGCCTGGGACATCCAAAATGGTGATTCTCCGCTAGACCCGCTATTCTCTGGCCCGGATGGGCCGAGCGGCCTGCCCAAAACGACGGCTTCCCGCCGGCGCCATCCACACCGGTCGCTGCCAGCGGGAACAGCGCAGGAACGCTGGAGGGCGGCCTGTGGGGGGGGCAAGGGGGTTTCTTTCACCGGGGTAGGACTCAAAAGGGGTCTGGCCCGCGACCGGTGCCCACCGATCGGCGGGCTGGCCTCTCTGAAGGAGGACCTCCTTTCCTCCGCGCCCCGCAAGATCCATCCGACATCTTCTTGCGGGGCAGCCTCGGGGAGGACGGCAACCGCGCATGCGCGGGTGATGCCAGTTACGCAGCGCCGGCCGCGTCATTACGCGGCGCCAATGAACGGCGCACGCTGACGACGCTGCTTTCACGACACGCCCCCCGAGTTCCTCGCGGCCCCGCTCCTAGCCCATTTTCGGGCCTTGAATCGATCGCGATCAGGGCCGTTTCGCGCTGTCGTGAAACTCGACGGCGTTCACGACGGTGTGGGTACTTAGTCGCGGGAGCGGAGAATCGCGCCCAAAGTACTTTATTTGGGGGCAATTATCACCCGCGGCAAAAGGGAGATTGAGCAGAAGTACGTTGACACCATTGTAAAATTGCCCCTGCCCCATAATGTAAGTGGTCTCCGTTCATTCCCAGGTTTGGTGGGATACTGCAGGAATCACATTAATGGTTTCGCCACTAAAGCCGCCCCACTCTCAGAACATCTAAAAAAGAACGTCTAAAAAGAATTGGCTTTCACGGCACACAGACGCAGTAAACCGTGTTATGGAACTGGAGCTGAAGCTGGATGAACTTCGGATCATCCGGGAGGCAGAGGGGGTGATTGAGAAGAGTTACAAGGAGGTAACCACACCCAAGGTACAGGACAAGAATAGCTGGGTTACCGTCAGGGGGAAAAAACAAACAGGCAGAAAGTGCAGGGATCCCTCGTGGCCGTTCCCCTTCAAACCAAGTATACCGTTTTGGATGCTGTTGGGGGGGATGACCTACCGAGGGAAGGCCCTAGCGGCCAGGTCTCTGGCACTGAGTCTGGCTCTGGGGCTCAGAAGGGAAGGGGGGAGAATAGAAAAGCAATAGTTGTAGGAGATTCAATGGTTAGGGGACTAGATAGGAGATTCTGTGGTCGCGAGCGAGACTCCCGGAAGGTATGTTGCCTCCTGGGTGCCAGGGTCAGGGATGTCTCGGATCGTGTCTTCAGGATCCTTAAGGGGGAGGGGGAGCAGCCAGAAGTCGTGGTGCACATTGGTACCAACGACATAGGTAGGAAAAGGGGTGTGGAGGTAATAAACAAGTTTAGGGAGTTAGGCTGGAAGTTAAAAGCCAGGACAGACAGAGTTGTCATCTCTGGTTTGTTGCCGGTGCCACGTGATAGCGAGGTTAGGAATAGGGAGAGAGTGCAGCTGAACACGTGGCCGCAGGGATGGTGTAGGAGGGAGGGCTTCAGGTATTTGGATAATTGGAGCGCATTCTGGGGAAGGTGGGACCTGTACAAGCAGGACGGGTTGCATCTGAACCAGAGGGGCACCAATATCCTGGGAGGGAGGTTTTCTAGTACTCTTCGGGGGGGTTTAAACTAATTTGGCAGGGGAATGGGAACCAGATTTGTAGTCCAGCAACTAAGGTAGCCGATATTCAGGACGCCAAAGCGTGTAATGAGGCAGTAGGGAAGGGAACACTGACAAAGGAGAGTACTTGCAGGCACGGAGATGGGTAGAAGTGTGTATACTTCAACGCAAGAAGCATCAGGAATAAAATGAAATGAAATGAAAATTGCTTATTGTCACAAGTAGGCTTCAATGAAGTTATAGAACATAGAACATAGAACATAGAACAATACAGCGCAGTACAGGCCCTTCGGCCCACGATGTTGCACCAAAACAAAAGCCATCTAACCTACACTATGCCATTATCATCCATATGTTTATCCAATAAACTTTTAAATGCCCTCAATGTTGGCGAGTTCACTACTGTAGCAGGTAGGGCATTCCACGGCCTCACTACTCTTTGCGTAAAGAACCTACCCCTGACCTCTGTCCTATATCTATTACCCCTCAGTTTAAGGCTATGTCCCCTCGTGCTAGCCATTTCCATCCGCGGGAGAAGGCTCTCACTGTCCACCCTATCTAACCCTCTGATGATTTTGTATGCCTCTATTAAGTCTCCTCTTAACCTTCTTCTCTCTAACGAAAACAACCTCAAGTCCATCAGCCTTTCCTCATAAGATTTTCCCTCCATACCAGGCAACATCCTGGTAAATCTCCTCTGCACCCGTTCCAAAGCCTCCACGTCCTTCCTATAATGCGGTGACCAGAACTGTACGCAATACTCCAAATGCGGCCGTACCAGAGTTCTGTACAGCTGCAACATGACCTCCTGACTCCGGAACTCAATCCCTCTACCAATAAAGGCCAACACTCCATCGGCCTTTTTCACCACCCTATCAACCTGGGTGGCAACTTTCAGGGATCTATGTACATGGACACCTAGATCCCTCTGCTCATCCACACTTTCAAGAACTTTTCCATTAGCCAAATATTCCACATTCCTGTTATTCCTTCCAAAGTGAATCACCTCACCCTTCTCTACATTAAACTCCATTTGCCACCTCTCAGCCCAGCACTGCAGCTTATCTATATCCCTCTGTAACCTGCTACTTCCTTCCACACTATCGACAACACCACCGACTGTGGTGTCAAGTTACTGTGAAAAGCCCCTAGTCACCACATTCCTGCGCCTGTTCGGGGAGGCTGTTACGGGAATTGAACTGTGCTGCTGGCCTGCCTTGGTCTGCTTTCAAAGCCAGCGATTTAGCCAAGGTGGGTGAACTTAAGGCATGGATCGGTACTTGGGACTACGGTGTGGTGGCCATCACGGAAACTTGGATAGAAGAGGGGCAGAAATGGTTGTTGGAGGTCCCTGGTTATAGATGTTTCAATAAGATTAGGGAGGGTGGTAAAAGAGGTGGGGGGGTGGCATTGTTAATTAGAGATAGTATAACAGCTGCAGAAAGGCAGTTCGAGGAGTATCTGCCTACTGAGGTAGTATGGGTTGAAGTCAGAAATAGGAAAGGAGCAGTCACCTTGTTAGGAGTTTTATATAGGACCCCCAATAGTCGCAGAGATGTGGAGGGACAGATTGGGAAACAGATTTTGGAAAGGTGCAGAAGTCACAGGGTAGTAGTCATGGGTGACTTTAACTTCCCAAACATTGAGTGGAAACTCTTCAGATCAAATAGTTTGGATGGGGTGGTGTTTGTGCAGTGTGTCCAGGAAGCTTTTCTAACACAGTATGTAGATTGTCCGACCAGAGGAGGGGCAATATTGGATTTGGTACTTGGTAATGAACCAGGGCAAGTGATAGATTTGTTAGTGGGGGAGCATTTTGGAGATAGTGACCACAATTCTGTGACTTTCACTTTAGTAATGGAGAGGGATAGGTGCGTGCAACAGGGCAAGGTTTACAATTGGGGGAAGGGTAAATACGATGTTGTCAGACAAGAATTGAAGTGCATAAGTTGGGAACATAGGCTGTCAGGGAAGGACACAAGTGAAATGTGGAACTTGTTCAAGGAACAGGTACTACGTGTCCTTGATATGTATGTCCCTGTCAGGCAGGGAAGAGATGGTCGAGTGAGGGAACCATGGTTGACAAGAGAGGTTGAATGTCTTGTTAAGAGGAAAAAGGAGACTTATGTAAGGCTGAGGAAACAAGGTTCAGACAGGGCGCTGGAGGGATACAAGGTAGCCAGGAGGGAACTGAAGAAAGGGATTAGGAGAGCTAAGAGAGGGCATGAACAATCTTTGGCGGGTAGGATCAAGGAAAACCCCAAGGCCTTTTACACATATGTGAGAAATATGAGAATGACTAGAGCGGGGGTAGGTCCGATCAAGGACAGTAGCGGGAGATTGTGTATTGAGTCTGAAGAGATAGGAGAGGTCTTGAACGAGTACTTTTCTTCTGTATTTACAAATGAGAGGGGCCATATTGTTGGAGAGGACAGTGTGAAACAGACTGGTAAGCTCGAGGAAATACTTGTTAGGAAGGAAGATGTGTTGGGCATTTTGAAAAACTTGAGGATAGACAAATCCCCCGGGCCTGACGGGATATATCCAAGGATTCTATGGGAAGCAAGAGATGAAATTGCATAGTCGTTGGCAATGATGTTTTCGTCCTCACTGTCAACAGGGGTGGTACCAGGGGATTGGAGAGTGGCGAATGTCGTGCCCCTGTTCAAAAAAGGGACTAGGGATAACCCTGGGAATTACAGGCCAGTTAATCTTTCTTCGGTGGTAGGCAAAGTAATGGAAAGGGTACTGAAGGGTAGGATTTCTGAGCATCTGGAAAGACACTGCTTGATTCGGAATAGTCAGCACGGATTTGTGAGGGGTAGGTCTTGCCTTACAAGTCTTATTGAATTCTTTGAGGAGGTGACCAAGCACGTGGATGAAGGTAAAGCAGTGGATGTAGTGTACATGGATTTTAGTAAGGCATTTGATAAGGTTTCCCATGGTAGGTTTATGCAGAAAGTAAGGAGGCATGGGATAGTGGGAAATTTGGCCAGTTGGATAACAAACTGGCTAACCGATAGAAGTCAGAGAGTGGTGGTGGGTGGCAAATATTCAGCCTGGATCCCAGTTACCAATGGCTTACCGCAGGGATCAGTTCTGGGTCCTCTGCTGTTTGTGATTTTCATTAATGACTTGGATGAGGGAGTTGAAGGGTGGGTTAGTAAATTTGCAGACGATACGAAGATTGGTGGAGTTGTGCATAGTGAGGAGGGCTGTTGTCGGCTGCAAAGAGACATAGATAGGATGCAGAGCTGGGCTGAGAAGTGGCAGATGGAGTTTAACCCTGAAAAGTGTGAGGTTGTCCATTTTGGAAGGACAAATATGAATGCGGAATACAGGGTTAACGGTAGAGTTCTTGGCAATGTGGAGGAGCAGAGAGATCTTGGGGTCTATGGTTCATACATCTTTCAAAGTTGCCACTCAAGTGGATAGAGCTGTGAAGAAGGCCTATGGTGTGCTAGCGTTCATTAACAGAGGGATTGAATTTAAGAGCCGTGAGGTGATGATGCAGCTGTACAAAACTTTGGTAAGGCCACATTTGGAGTACTGTGTACAGTTCTGGTCGCCTCATTTTAGGGAGGATGTGGAAGCTTTGGAAAAGGTGCAAAGGAGATTTACCAGGATGTTGCCTGGAATGGAGAGTAGGTCTTACGAGGAAAGGTTGAGGGTGCTAGGCCTTTTCTCATTAGAACGGAGAAGGATGAGGGGCGACTTGATAGAGGTTTATAAGATGATCAGGGGAATAGATAGAGTAGACAGTCAGAGACTTTTTCCCCGGGTGGAACAAGGGGACATAAATTTAAGGTGAATGGTGGAAGATATAGGGGAATGTCAGAGGTAGTTTCATTACCCAGAGAGTAGTGGGGGCATGGAATGCACTGCCTGTGGAAGTAGTTGAGTCGGAAACATTAGGGACCTTCAAGCAGCTATTGGATAGGTACATGGATTACGGTAGAATGATATAGTGTAGATTAATTTGTTCTTAAGGGCAGCACGGTAGCATTGTGGATAGCACAATTGCTTCACAGCTCCAGGGTCCCAGGTTCGATACCAGCTTGGGTCACTGTCTGTGCGGAGTCTGCACATCCTCCCCGTGTGTGCGTGGGTTTCCTCCGGGTGCTCCGGTTTCCTCCCACAGTCCAAAGATGTGCAGGTTTGGTGGATTGGCCAATGATAAATTGCCCTTAATGTCCAAATTGCCCTTAGTGTTGGGTGGAGGTGTTGACTTTGGGTAGGGTGCTCTTTCCAAGAGCCGGTGCAGACTCAATGGGCCGAATGGCCTCCTTCTGCACTGTAAATTCAATGATCATCTATGATTAATCTAGGACAAAGGTTCAGCACAACATCGTGGGCCGAAGGGCCTGTTCTGTGCTGTATTTTTCTGTGTTCTATGTTATTAAACGATTTAAAGCGCACCTTAGAAACAGCCCCTGCTTTACAAGTTCCTGACCCTGACTTACCATATACCATAGAGGTAGCAGCCCGGAGCAAACCCTTTCAGCAGTACTCCTACAGAAACAATATGACAGATTAGGACCAGTAGCATATGCGTCTAGAGTTTTAGACCCCGGAGAACAAGGATTTTCAGGCTGTGAACGGCAGCAGCTTGCAGTCTTTTGGGCAGTTCAATACTTTGCGTACATTACGGGCCTCAGCCCAGTCACAATCCTCACTGAGCAAACCCCAATGCAAATCCTGTTAGATGGCAGACTTAAGGATGGTTCAGTTAGCCAGATTAGAGCAGCGCGCTGGACACTACTGCTGCAAGGCAGGGAAACCTCTGTAAAACGCACCAAGGTCCCCACATTTCTAGCAGACAACTTCCAATACGCTGGAACCCCACATGAGTGCCAGATTATTACAACCAAACACCACGCAGGACCCTTTATTCCCAAGCCACTACTGCCACGAGCCCGCAGCAAGAGACCAGGGGCGTGATTCTCCGACCCCCCACCAGGTTGGAGAATCGCCGTGGGCCGTCGTGAATCCCGCCCCCGCCGCCCGCCAAATTCTCCGAAGGGAGAAAAGTTGGCGGGGCGTCAATCGCGCCACACACCTCGGAGAATGGCACGGGTGGGCGCAAGGCAGCCGATTTTGGGCCTGCCGATATTCTCCCTTCCGGATGGGTCGAAGTCCCGTCGACGTGATGACCGTTCACGTCGACGTAAATCAAACCTCCTTTTAATCGGCGTCAACCTGTGCTCCAGGTTCACGCCGACCAGCGTGGAGGTGAGTGACGGCCTGGGGGGCTGGCCGCTGGGCAGGCGATGGCGTGGCCGCAGTCTGAATGTGTGGGGGAGAGGTGTGTGTAGGGTTTTGTGTGTGTGTGTGCGGCGGGGGGTGGGGGGGGGGGGGGGGAGGTGGTTAGAGTGGGCTGGGCTCCGGGGGAGTGCCGGGAGGGGGGGTCAGTGCCGGGGACGGGAGGATGACTGCTGGGGAGGGGGGCGGGGGTCGGGGGTCCGTACCGGGGAGGGGGACGGGGTTCCGTGCCGCGGAGGGGGACGGGGTCCGTGCCGGGGTGGGAGACGGGGTCCGTGCCGGGGAGGGGGACGGGGGTCCGTGCCGCGGAGGGGGACGGGGGACGGGGGTCCGTGCCGGGGTGAGAGACGGGGTCCGTGCCGGGGAGGGGGACGGGGGTTCGTGCCGGGGTGGGAGATGGGGTCCGTGCCGAGGAGGGGGAGGGGGGTCCGTGCCGGGGAGGGGGATGGGGGTCCGTGCCGGGGAGGGGGATGGGGGGACGGGGTCCGTGCCGGGGTGGGGAGAGGGGTCCGTGCCGGGGAGGGGGATGGGGGGACGGGGTCCGTGCCGGGGAGGGGGACGGGGGGGACAGGGTCCGTGCCGGGGGACGGGGGTCCGTGCCGGGGAGGGGGATGGGGGGACGGGGGGCCGTGCCGGGGAGGGGGATGGGGGACGGGGTCCGTGCCGTGGAGGGGGACGGGGGTCGGTGCCGGGGAGGGGGACGGGAGGGACAGGGTCCGTGCCGGGGGACGGGGGTCCGTGCCGGGGAGGGGGATGGGGGGACGGGTTCCGTGCCGGGGAGGGGGATGGGGGGATGGGGGGACGGGGTCCGTGCCGGGGAGGGGGGTGGAGGGGACGGGGGTCGGTGCCGGGGAGGGGGGTGCGAGGGCAAGTGAGTTGGTCCACCTGGCCAGGTGCCAGCCTCCAACAGTCGGACCCATGCAGTCCATGCCACCTGGCTGGGGGGAGGAGGGGGTATGGGCAATGATGACATGTGGTGTGTCCCCCCCCCCGACCGTCATGTTTTCCGGTCAGCCAGCGATGTTGGCCGCCGTGGCGGCAGCTGCTAATGTCCATGTTGCCCTGGATGAGGAGGAGGAGGAGGAGCGTGCCAGAGAGGCGGCGCAGGCTGCCGCAGAGGGGCAGGCGGCAGCCGCCCAGGCTGGAGGGACACCTGACCGACAGGACGAGGAGGGGAAGGAGGACGTCGCGGCCCCACGGCAACGGAGGCACCCGAGGGCGCCCCGTGTGTACCGGCCCCGGCAGTCATACCAGGACCTCACGGACCGGGAATGCAGGAGGAGACTCCGGATGAGCCGGGAAACCGTGGCACACATCTGCCATCTGCTGGCGCACCTGTTACCGCGTGGCACTGGCAGGGGACACCCTCTCCCCGTGTCCGTCAAGGTTACGGTGGCCCTGAACGTTTATGCAACGGGGTCATTCCAGGCACCGAGTGGGGACCTGTCCGGCATATCGCAGACTTCGGTGCATCGGTGCATCCGGGCAGTGACAGACGCCCTATATGCCATGGCGCACCGCTACATCCGCTTCCCCGTGGACCGGGCCAGCCAAGATGCCCGGGCCGTGGGCTTCTCTGCCGTGGCCGGGTTCCCCATGGTCCAGGGCGCGATTGATGGGATGCACGTCGCCGTGCGGCCACCTGCAGATAACAGGGCCGTGTTCACTAATAGGAAGGGGACCTATTCAATGAACATACAAGTGGTCTGCGACCACCGCATGATGATCCTGCACGTCTGCGCCCGTTACCCAGGCAGTGTACACGGCTCATACGTGTTGTCGCGGTCATCCATCTCCGGCATGTACGGGGGACGCCATCCCCGGCTGAGGAGCTGGTTGCTGGGCGACAGGGGCTACCCATTGCGATCGTGGCTGATGACGCCTATACAGAGGCCACGCAATGAGGCGGAGAACCGCTACAATAATGCCCAAGTAGCGACAAGGGGAGTGATAGAGAGGTGCTTTGGCGTGCTGAAGATGCGTTTCAGGTGCCTGGACCTCTCTGGGGGCGCCCTCCAGTATCGGTCAGATAGGGTCGGCCGCATCATTGTGGTGTGCTGCGTCCTGCACAATCTAGCCAAGCAGAGGGGCGATGTGCCGCAGGCAGAGGAGGGCGGAGTGGAGGAGCAGCAGGAAGAGGCGCAGTCCTCCCCAGATGAGGGGGATGGGGGTAATGGTCAGGGCAGACGGGCTAGACACAGGCGGGTGGCTGTCCACCGTTACCGGCTGGCCCAGCGGGCACGGGACAGACTGATAGCCGCCCGCTTCACTGACTAGATGGGCGTGGGAATCGGGTAGTATGGCCACAGACCGCACACCATGGCAACAGCCGACCACCCACACCCCACACCCATCCACCCACCCAGCACCCTCACCCCCCTCCCCAACCCCACCCACCCCACCCGCATTCAGACCACCCCCCCATTGCCGATCCACCGGCGGCACAACGGGCCGGGCTCACCCAGTTGCGGGTGGACGCGTGTCTATCGCAGGCCATGGAGGATGATGACAACCCGCCCTACGGTGAGCTCCTAGCTCCACATCGTTGGACTATGTCTGACCCATGGCCACAGTACCACCATCCACCCGGACCATCCCTGCATGCGGCTGTGACACTGCAGCGCACGGTCCCGTCCTCTGCCCGGGGTGGGATGTTGATGGCGGCCCAGGGGGAAGGGGGCAGACTCACCTGGGGCTGAGGTAAGACCACACCTCACACACACACTTGCGCTCAACGTACATGACACCCCCGCATGCTTTGGACAGAGCACAAAGGCAGCTTCGGTAGGTGTAACATTGACTTTAATAACCAAAGGAGTTCATGCACGTGCCCTAGCCCCTAAAACTCATCTGTGCCCTGCACCCGTGCCAACTTACTCAGTGTCTAATTGTTTGGCCTTACGGACCCTATGACTACGTCTACGTGGTTCCCCAGACGGTACAGCAGAACTGGAGGTGGACTCCTGTGATTCCTGCCCTCTGACATGGGATCCCTTTGGCGGCCGTTTCCTGGGGCGTCCTGGCCTAGATGGGCCAGGCTGCGGCCCGGGCGACTGGGATGGCGAGCTGCCAGCCTGTCCTGCCCGTTGCCCACCCGATGCACCTGGGACGGAAGCTGGGGGGGGCGGGGGGGGGGGGGGGAGTCCGAGGTGTCGCGGTGTTCCGGGACCTCCCCTATAGGGGGACCCGGGACGGACCACAGCACCTCCTCCTCCCTCGGGGTGCCCGATGGCCCCCAGGCCTCTACATGGGTGGGGGATGCGAACGGACTGGCCATCCGACGCCCCCCCGACATCTGGCGCTGCCAGTCCTCTAGGCCCGTGCTGGTATCGACAGGGGTCTGCAGGTTTGCAGCCATGGAGCTCAGGGGATTGGCAAACCCTGTCTGTGACTGTGCGACACCGGCTCGCACATGGGAAATGGCGCCGATGCCCTCAGCGATGGCCTGCTGAGACTGGGCTATGGCCTGCTGAGACTGGGCTATGGCCTGCTGAGACTGGGCCATGGCCTGCTCAGACTGGGCTATGGACTGCAGTGACTGGGCCATGGCCTGCAGAGACTGGGCTATGGCGTTGAGCCCCTCTGCCATCTGGCGCTGGCACTGGCTCATGGCCTCCTGTGAGAGGGCAGCCATGTCCTGGGCCACAGACGCTGCCTGCACGGAAAGCCCCAGGCCTCGCAAACCGCTCCCCATGTCTGACACCGTCGCACCCATTGCCTCCACCGCGGAAGCCAACCGTGCGGTGTCAGCTTGGGTGGCACGTATGACCGGCACCACTCCCAGCTCCTGGACGCGGGTGGACTCCTCCACCTGCGACCGCAGCCGCCGCAAGCCGCCCGTCACCCTCTTCGCTCGTCTCCGGGTCGGTGGTTGCATCGGATCTATGTGTGGGTGTGGAAACTCCAGGAACCCGGGATCCATCTGGGCGGCAGATGTTCGCTTGGCCTGGGCTGCCCTCCGACCGCCCGGCCCCTCTGCTGCTCCTACCTCCACCTGCTGTACCGGGACGGCTGTGTTGTGCGCACCAGTGAGTGTACCAGACGCCTCATCACTAAAGTGCCCAACCGAGGTGAGTGTTTCTGCGATGGTGGAGGGTGTTGGTGACAGCAGTGGCGTTGTGTCGTGCTCTTCGTCCCACTCTGAGTCCATGGCACTTTGGGGTGGGGGTTCGTCTCCGTCCATCCACTCTGAGTCACTGTCCGGTATTTCGTCTTCCCGGGTAGGGGTGTCCTGGGTAGAACATAGAACATAGAACAATACAGCGCAGTACAGGCCCTTCGGCCCACGATGTTGCACCGAAACAAAAGCCATCTAACCTACACTATGCCATTATCATCCATATGTTTATCCAATAAACTTTTAAATGCCCTCAATGTTGGCGAGTTCACTACTGTAGCAGGTAGGGCATTCCACGGCCTCACTACTCTTTGCGTAAAGAACCTACCTCTGACCTCTGTCCTATATCTATTACCCCTCAGTTTAAAGTTATGTCCCCTCGTGCCAGCCATTTCCATCCACGGGAGAAGGCTCTCACTGTCCACCCTATCCAACCCCCTGATCATTTTGTATGCCTCTATTAAGTCTCCTCTTAACCTTCTTCTCTCCAACGAAAACAACCTCAAGTCCATCAGCCTTTCCTCATAAGATTTTCCCTCCATACCAGGCAACATCCTGGTAAATCTCCTCTGCACCCGCTCCAAAGCCTCCACGTCCTTCCTATAATGCGGTGACCAGAACTGTACGCAATACTCCAAATGCGGCCGTACCAGAGTTCTGTACAGCTGCAACATGGCCTCCCGACTCCGGAACTCAATCCCTCTACCAATAAAGGCCAACACTCCATTGGCCTTCTTCACAACCCTATCAACCTGGGTGGCAACTTTCAGGGATCTATGTACATGGACACCTAGATCCCTCTGCTCATCCACACTTTCAAGAACTTTACCATTAGCCAAATATTCTGCATTCCTGTTATTCCTTCCAAAGTGAATCACCTCACACTTCTCTGCATTAAACTCCATTTGCCACCTCTCAGCCCAGCTCTGCAGCTTATCTATATCCCTCTGTAACCTGCTACATCCTTCCACACTATCGACAACACCACCGACTTTAGTATCGTCTGCAAATTTACTCACCCACCCTTCTGCGCCTTCCTCTAGGTCATTGATAAAAATGACAAACAGCAACGGCCCCAGAACAGATCCTTGTGGTACTCCACTTGTGACTGTACTCCATTCTGAACATTTCCCATCAACCACCACCCTCTGTCTTCTTTCAGCTAGCCAATTTCTTATCCACATCTCTAAATCACCCTCAATCCCCAGCCTCCGTATTTTCTGCAATAGCCTACCGTGGGGAACCTTATCAAACGCTTTGCTGAAATCCATATACACCACATCAACTGCTCTACCCTCATCTACCTGTTCAGTCACCTTCTCAAAGAACTCAATAAGGTTTGTGAGGCATGACCTACTCTTCACAAAGCCATGCTGACTATCCCTGATCATATTATTCCTATCTAGATGATTATAAATCTTGTCTCTTATAATCCCCTCCAAGACTTTACCCACTACAGACGTGAGGCTCACCGGCCTATAGTTGCCAGGGTTGTCTCTGCTCCCCTTTTTGAACAAAGGGACCACATTTGCTGTCCTCCAGTCCTCTGGCACTATTCCTGTAGCCAATGATGACATAAAAATCAAAGCCAAAGGTCCAGCAATCTCTTCCCTGGCCTCCCAGAGAATCCTAGGATAAATCCCATCAGGTCCCAGGGACTTATCTATTTTCAGCCTGTCCAGAATTGCCAACACCTCTTCCCTACGTACCTCAATGCCATCTATTCTATTAGCCTGGGGCTCAGCATTCTCCTCCACAACATTATCTTTTTCCTGAGTGAATACTGACGAAAAATATTCATTTAGTATCTCGCCTACCTCTTCAGACTCCACACACAATTTCCCATCCCTGTCCTTGACTGGTCCTACTCTTTCCCTAGTCATTCGCTTATTCCTGACATACCTATAGAAAGCTTTTGGGTTTTCCTTGATCCTTCCTGCCAAATACTTCTCATGTCCCCTCCTTGCTCGTCTTAGCTCTCTCTTTAGATCCTTCCTCGCCACCTTGTAACTATCCATCGCCCCAACTGAAACTTCACACCTCATCTTCACATAGGCCTCCTTCTTCCTCTTAACAAGAGATTCCACTTCCTTGGTAAACCACGGTTCCCTCGCTCGACGCCTTCCTCCCTGCCTGACCGGTACATACTTATCAAGAACACGCAGTAGCTGATCCTTGAACAAGCCCCACTTATCCAGTGTGCCCAACACTTGCAGCCTACTTCTCCACCTTATCCCCCCCAAGTCACGTCTAATGGCACCATAATTGCCCTTCCCCCAGCTATAACTCTTGCCCTGCGGTGTATACTTATCCCTTTCCATCATTAACGTAAACGTCACCGAATTGTGGTCACTGTCCCCAAAGTGCTCTCCTACCTCCAAATCCAACACCTGGCCTGGTTCATTACCCAAAACCAAATCCAACGTGGCCTCGCCTCTTGTTGGCCTGTCAACATATTGTTTCAGGAAACCCTCCTGCACACACTGTACAAAAAACGACCCATCTATTGTACTCGAACTATATCTTTTCCAGTCAATATTTGGAAAGTTAAAGTCTCCCATAATAACTACCCTGTTACTTTCGTTCTTATCCAGAATCATCTTCGCCATCCATTCCTCTACATCCCTAGAACTATTAGGAGGCCTATAAAAAACTCCCAACAGGGTGACCTCTCCTTTCCTGTTTCTAACTTCAGCCCATACTACCTCGGAAGAAGAGTCCCCATCTAGCATCCTCTCCGCCACCGTAATACTGCTCTTGACTAGCAGCGCCACACCTCCCCCTCTTTTGCCTCCTTCTCTGAGCTTACTAAAACACCTAAACCCCGGAACCTGCAACATCCATTCCTGTCCCTGCTCTATCCATGTCTCCGAAATGGCCACAACATCGAAGTCCCAGGTACCAACCCATGCTGCCAGTTCCCCTACCTTGTTTCGTATACTCCTGGCATTGAAGTAGACACACTTCAAACCACCTACCTGAACACTGGCCCCCTCCTGCGATGTCAAATCTGTGCTCCTGACCTCTATACTCTCATTCTCCCTTACCCTAAAACTACAATCCAGGTTCCCATGCCCCTGCTGCATTCGTTTAAACCCCCCCAAAGAGCACTAACAAATCTCCCCCCCAGGATATTTGTGCCCCTCAGGTTCAGATGTAGACCATCCTGTCTGTAGAGGTCCCACCTGCCCCAGAAAGAGCCCCAGTTATCCAGAAATCTGAATCCCTCCCGCCTGCACCATCCCTGTAGCCACGTGTTTAAATGCTCTCTCTCCCTATTCCTCATCTCACTATCACGTGGCACGGGCAACAACCCAGAGATAACAACTCTGTTCTAGTTCTGAGCTTCCATCCTAGCTCCCTGAAAGCCTGCCTGACATCCTTGTCCCCTTTCCTACCTATGTCGTTAGTGCCAATGTGGACCACGACTTGGGGCTGCTCCCCCTCCCCCTAAGGACCCGGAAAACACGATCCGAGACATCACGGACCATTGCACCTGGGAGGCAACATACCAAACGTGAGTCTCTCACGCTCCCACAAAATCTCCTATCTGTGCCCCTGACTATAGAGTCCCCAATTACTAATGCTCTGCTCCTCTCCCCCCTTCCCTTCTGAGCAACAGGGACAGACTCCGTGCCAGAGGCCCGTACCCCATGGCTTACCCCTGGTAAGTCCCCCCCCCCACAAGTATCCAAAGCGGTATACTTGTTTCTCAGGGGAACGACTGCAGGGGATCCCTGCACTGACTGCTTTTTCCCAGTCCCTGTTGTGGTAGTGCTGTCCCAGGTAGGGGTGTCCCGGGTAGGGGTGTCCCGGGTAGGGGTGTCCTGGGTAGGGGTGTCCTGGGTAGTGGTGTCCCGGGTAGGGGTGTCCTGGGTAGTGCTGTCCCTGGTAGGGGTGTCCCGGGTAGGGGTGTCCCGGGTAGGGGTGTCCTGAGTAGGGGTGTCCTAGCTCGGCTGTGACGGGGGCCTGTGGCTGCCCCTCTCGTCGCTGGGTGGCACACGCCTGCGTCGTCGCACCCGCATGTGACGGGGGTGTCGTCTCCCTGTTGCTCCAGGTCTCTCCATCTCCCGTGGCCTCCGAGGGGCATCGTGCGGGTGTCGCATTTCAGAGGGTCCGGGTCTCTCCGTCTCCCGTGGTGTGCGAGGGGCATCCTGCGGGCGTGCCGGAGTGTCCGGGTCTCTCCGTCTCCCGTGGCCTCCGAGGGGCATCCTGCGGGCATCGCATGCCGGAGGGTTCGTGTCTCTCCGTCTCCCGTGGTGTGCGAGGGGCATCCTGCGGGCGTCGCATGCCGGAGGGTCCGGGTCTCTCCGTCTCCCGTGGTGTGCGAGGGGCATCCTGCGGGCGTCGCATGCCGGAGGGTCCGGGTCTCTCCGTCTCCCGTGGTGTACGAGGGGCATCCTGCGGGCGTCGCATGCCGGAGGGTCCGGGTCTCTCCGTCTCCCGTGGCCTCCGAGGGGCATCCTGCGGGGATGGGTGCCTCGACGTTTGCTCCTGCGATACACAATGAAGTATGCATGGTTAGACACGCAGGCAGTGATCAGGGGATATGGGGGAGGGGGGATATGGGGGAGGGGTGGATATGGGGGAGGGGGGATATGGGGGAGGGGGGATATGGGGGAGGCTCACCCTGCCTGCTCTGACGAGGTCGTTCACCTTCTTGTGGCACTGGGTGCCTGTCCGTGGTGTCAGGGCCACAGCGGTGACGGCCTCTGCCACTTCCCTCCACAGACGCCGGCTGTGGCGTGGGGCAACTCTGCGGCCGTGCCCGGGATACAGGGCCTCCCTCCTCTGCTCCACCGCGTCCAGGAGCGCCTCCACATTGCGTGACTCGAACCTCGGGGCTGAGCGACGGCCAGCCATCCAGTTGGGTGTTCCGGTCGGGTGTTCCGGTCGGGTGGGGGGGAGCCTTATGAGCCGTCACGCCGTGCAGCGCGTATGACGCTGCACGGCGTGAACCACGTGAGCAAGCGCGGATCCCGTCACGCCGCTGCTAGCCCATTTCGGGCCGGAGACTTCGCGACGTTTGGGGCGGCGTGATGCAGGTGGGATTTGCGCCGTTTCTGGCGCCGGTCGGCGGACATCGCGCCGATAACGGAGAATTTCACCCCAGATTCCCAACAATCAAGGGACACATTTAAAATCGATGTAGATGGCTCCTCCACCATTGAAGATGGTGTTAGGATAACTGGATGCGGTATAGAGATGGAGAATTCACAGGGACGTTGACTGGAAGAAGCAGCTTTAAAATTGCCAGGACGTCGAGGAGCCCAAGCAGCAGAGCTCGCAGCCACAGCCTATGTAATTGCCCACCCGAAGTCTTTCCCAATGCCCGCGGGCATGCACTCAGACAGCAGGTATGTCTGTAACAGTTTGACCAAATTCCTCCCCCCATGGGAAACTCGTGGTTTTGTGTCTGCCGATGGAAAACCCCTCCCCTCAGCCCCTTTACTGAAACACATCCTTGAAGAAGCTGCCGGCCGCACATACGGTATAATTAAAGTTAAAAGTCATCACCCACACCTCCCCACCCGGTAACTGCAATGTAGACACCTTAGCCAAGGCTGGAGCCCGCAATGGTCACTTCTGGTAGCCGCCCTAAGGTGAGCAAATGCATGCAATGCAGGTGTCCCAAACAAACATCGCGGATCTGTCCCAAGCCCAGAATGCAGACCCTCAAACAAGTTTTAAACGGCACCTACCCAGCCCCTTCTAATAAATGGAAGGCCACACTCACCATACAGGATTGCAGAGTTTTAAAGAAAGGAGTTTATGTGGTCCCCTCCCAGGACAGAAATCAGTTAATATACCAGTTCCATGACGGACATGGACATCAGGCAATAGACACTACCATTGCCCATTTAAAAACTTTGTGCTGGTGGCCTGAATTGATGAGCAACGTCACCCATTATGTTGAGAACTGCCTCATTTGTGCCCAAAACAACCCCGATCATTATGCAAAGAAGGGACAATTAAGACACACCCGTCCAGTAGAGGGCCACTGGACAAATCTTCAAATCGATTACATTGGTCCCCCCCCCCCCAACAGAAATGGTTTCAAATATGTTCTGGTCATTATCGATACCTTTACTAAATGGGTCGAAGCCTTTTCCACTCGTTCCAACTCAGCAAAAGCTACAGCTAAAATCCTGACCCATCAAATATTCACACGCTGGGGTCTTCCATGCAGCATTGAGTTAGACCAAGGCACCCACTTCACCGGCAGTGTAATGCAAAATGTAATGGCTATCTTTGGGATAAAACAGAATTTTCACATAGCATACCACCCGCAGTGCAGTGGCAGCATCGAGCGCATGAACTGCACTTTAAAATCAATAATAATAATAATAATAATTGGGAAAACGGTGCAGCAGAACAACACCACTTGGGACACAGTACTTCCCTTCACCCTCATGTTCATTAGGAACACGATTTCCAGCTCCACAGGCTTTACTCCCCACACACGTATGACTGGCACGTCCATGAAAGGAATTGAATATTTACTGGAACTATTTGGCCAATCCCGCATTAACCGCCCTCACCACGAAAAGCAGTGCAACAGATTACAGAGAACATTAAAGCAGCACAACTGGCTGCTGCTGGCCGACTAGAAAAAGGCAGAGTAAAGCCTACTTTGACAAAAAGGTCCACCCCATAGAATATACAGTCGGCTAGCAAGTTATGATCTCGCTGTACAACCCAAGCTCCTTTCTATCCCCTAAATTCGCAGGACCCTACGTCATTTCAGACAAAGTAAGCCGTTCCGTTTACAAGATAGCGACCCTAACGGTAAGACTGGTTGGTTCCACATCAATCAACTCAAAATGTATGGAGCCCAATGTACTCAGCCCACCACATCACCTTGGCAATGGGAGAGGAGGACGCCCCACCCACTGACCAACCAGTTCCACCTCATGACAACACCCTTCCCTTAGCCCCGCCCAAACAGGCTGGCTTCACACTTGAACTTGACTCAGATGATGACCTCCTTGACCTTGTTAGTAACCCTAGCGACTTGTTCGATCTCTCTGAAGACACCGATCCCCGCAACATTCTTGACCCTCTACAGGACACCGATCCACCCGACCCACTTGAGACAAATGATTGGCTTGACTCTCCCCACACCAACGACTTGCTTCATTTAGGCCCCATGCCTGCCTGGCGCCCACCACCGATTTAACCGCACTCCCCTAGCAGCATCGCTTCCACCTCTGTGACCACAGACCATGACTACCCTCCGCTACACCACAACCCCAACCCTCCACTATGGCACCGTGACCCGGCTCACAGATTGGTAAGAACTGACGGATCAGACAATTGACAGGCCCACACGGCAAACGGCCCGAGTAACGTTATGAACCTGCAGACGCAAGTCTGGCGGCCAGGAGAGGTGGATGATTCAGGGAATGAGCCTCTTCTGGGGAATTTAACAAAACAGCTGAGGCATGCACTGTTCTAAGCAGGTATCTGAGGTGTCCAGATGATGACAAGCGGACACCTACGAGGAATTGAGGTGTCCAATTTCTGATGGAGCCTTCCCGCACTCTTCTTCTTCCGCAACCTTTCTTTTTCACCCCAGGGTTTTAACTCATGTCGGCTTGACACAATGCATCAAATTCTTACAATTTTACACCCTCTTCATTCTGCAAGCAGAGCAAATGGTTCAGTAGGCCACAAACACTTTGCCTGCTTTCCGCACCATAGAAATACACTGAGAAATTACCACCCGCATTATAGTACACCGCGGAATTAACAATTTGCACAGAATCCCACCCACATGAACACACACTCTTCCCGTTTATCGCCGTCACTCAGGTGGGGAGACACGGCACTGATCCCCGCCCTGCCTGAGGGCTCCATGACTGGTCACGTAAAGCTCGGGTAGTGGAGAAACGGCATTTCCCCCGTCCTACCCGGGGATCCCACACATTCATCACTTGTCGCGACCCATAAGCACCTCATGGCACCTCAAAACTCTCTGGAATGGCTTTCAGCACACTACACTGACCTGGGCAGGTCTTAATCTTCTCTTCAAGTCTGACTTTATACTCTCTGGTTGGTTGTGGGATGAGAAATGTATTTCCACAACGCTTTGCACTCTAAACTCTAGCCTCTTCAACCCTTTCTTTCCAGACCCCTTTGGGTTGCTTTCACATGCTATTTACACTTAAGACACACTGGTTGTTGATCACTACTGCTATGGCAACATGGGCTGTCCTGAACTCAGCCCTTACAAGGTTGGAACTTCTGTGCCACACTGAATTCCTCTGTGCTCCTGGGACGAAACTTTATAAAACTAGCCGCCCTGAAATTTGGCTGGTTAAGGTAAGCCTCAACCACCCATGGTTGGGAGTAAGGTGGAGACTGGTCGAAGAAAGTGTCCGATCACTCCACGCATCGGCCAGACAAGCTGTGAGAAACACCCAGACTTGATTTCCTGCACTTTACTTTGCATTTCTGCCTCTCTCCTAAACTTATTTAAAACAAAATGGACGAGTCACGCATGGTGACAATTAATTATAATGGGTACTTGGAATAAGGGAGAGAAAGAAATAAATACAGATGTTAAACAAAGGTAATAACACAATACTATGCTTGATTCCCGAGGAATACACGGAAGACAGACAAAACTACAGGATGAATCCAGGAACAATCCTCCTTGTCAACATTATGATCGGAGACACTGGGCTCAACTTACAGGATAATTTAAATTTACAGTGTTGCTCTTTTTAGCCTTAGTTTAGCTGCCAATCCTGCCCTTCCCTCAACCAGGTCTCTGTAATGGCAACAACATCATGGGCGAAATTCTCCGTTATCAGCGCAAAGTCCGTCGATCGGCGCATAAAACGGCGCAAATCCGACTTGCGTCACGTCGGAAAAATGGGTCGAAAGTCTCCCGCCCGAAATGGGCTAGCAGCGACGTAACGGGATCCGCGCTTGCGCAGTGGTTCACGCCGTGCAGCGTCATACGCGCCGCACGGCGTGACGGCTCATAAGGCCGCACTGCTCCCCCCCCACCCGACCGGAACACCCGACCGGAACACCCGACTGGATGGCTGGCCGCCGCTCAGCCCCGAGGTTCGAGTCACGCGATGTGGAGGCGCTCCTGGACGCGGTGGAGCAGAGGAGGGAGGCCCTGTATCCCGGACACGGCCGCAGAGTTGCCCCACGCCACAGCCGGCGTCTGTGGAGGGAGGTGGCAGAGGCCGTCACCGCTGCGGCCCTGACACCACGGACAGGCACCCAGTGCCTCAAGAAGGTGAACGACCTCGTCAGAGCAGGCAGGGTGAGCCTCCCCCATATCCCCCCTCCCCCATATCCCCCTCCCCATATCCTCCCCTCCCCCATATCCCCATATCCCCCCTCCCCCATATCCCCCCTCCCCCATATCCCCCCTCCCCCATATCCCCCCTCCCCCATATCTCCCCCTCCCCCATATCCCCCCTCCCCCATATCCCCCCTCCCCCATATCCCCTCTCCCCCATATCCCCCTCCCCCATATCCCCCCTCCCCCATATCCCCCTCCCCCATATCCCCCCACCCCCATATCCCCCCTCCCCCATATCCCCCCTCCCCCATATCCCCCCTCCCCCATATCCCCCTCTCCCATATTCCCCCCCTCCCCCATACCCCCCATATCCCCAAGTGAATCCAGCCCTAACCTTAACCTCTGCAATGCACGCGCAACCGATGGCGTGCATTCATATACCTGTCTAACACTGTTGCCTTTTACCCCTGCCACCACCCCCACCCACCCCCCACCCCCCACCCACAGGAGAAGCGCGCACACAACACCAGGGAGCATGTGAGGACTGGAGGAGGCCCCGCTGATGAGAGGCCACTGACCGAACACGAGGAAGGGGCCCTGGAACTGGCTGGCGGACCTGAGGACCGGGAGGTTGCTGATGCAGAGGTCGGGGGCGTAGTAGCAAGTGAGCCACTGACAGCCCGTCCCCATATCCCCCCTCCCCTATATCCCCCTCCCCCATATCACCTGATCACTGCCTGATGTCTAACCATGCATGCTTCATTGTGTATCGCAGGAGCAAACGTCCAGGCACCCATCCCGCAGATGCAGACCGCCCGCAGGATGCCCCTCGGAGGCCACGGGAGACGGAGAGACCCGGACCCTCCGGCATGCGACGCCCGCAGGATGCCCCTCGGAGGCCACGGGAGACAGAGAGACCCGGACCCTCCAGCATGCAATGCCCGCAGGATGCCCCTCGGAGGCCACGGGAGACAGAGAGACCCGGACCCTCCAGCGTGCGACGCCCGCAGGATGCCCCTCGGAGGCCACGGGAGACAGAGAGACCCGAACCCTCCAGCATGCGACGCCCGCAGGATGCCCCTTGCACACCACGGGAGACGGAGAGACACGGACCCTCCAGCATGCGACGCCCGCAGGATGCCCCTCGCACACCACGGGAGACGGAGAGACCTGGAACAACAGGGAGACGACACCCCCGTCACGTGCGGGAGCGACCACCCAGCGACGAGGGGGGCAGCCACAGGCCCCCATCACATCCGAGCCAGGACACCACTACCCAGGACACCACTACCAAGGACACCACTACCCGGGACACCACTACCCGGGACACCACTACCCGGGACACCACTACCCGGGACACCACTACCCGGGACACCACTACCCGGGACACCACTACCCGGGAAGACGAAATACCGGACAGTGACTCAGAGTGGATGGGTGGAGACGAACCCCCACCCCAAAGTGCCATGGACTCAGAGTGGGACGAAGAGCACGACACAACGCCACTGCTGTCACCAACACCCTCCACCATCGCAGAAACACTCACCTCGGTTGGGCACTTTAGTGATGAGGCGTCTGCTACACTCACTGGTGCGCACAACACAGCCGTCCCGGTACAGCAGGTGGAGGTAGGAGCAGCAGAGGGGCTGGGCGGTCGGAGGGCAGCCCAGCCCAAGCGAACATCTGCCGCCCAGATGGATCCCGGGTTCCTGGAGTTACCACACCCACCCATGGATCCGATGCAACCACCGAACCGGAGACGAGCGAAGAGGGTATCGGCCGGCTTGCGGCGGCTGCAGTCGCAGGTGGAGGAGTCCACCCGCGTCCAGGAGCTGGGAGTGGTGCCGGTCATACGTGCCACCCAGGCCGACACCGCACGGGTGGCGTCCGCGGTGGAGGCAATGGGTGCGATGGTGTCAGACATGGGGAACGGTTTGCGAGGCCTGGGGCTTTCCGTGCAGGCGGCGTCTGTGGCCCAGGACATGGCTGCCCTCTCACAGGAGGCCATGAACCAGTGCCAGCGCCAGATGGCAGAGGGGCTCAATGCCATGGCCCAGTCTCTGCAGTCCATAGCCCAGTCTCTGCAGTCCATAGCCCAGTCTCAACAGGCCATAGCCCAGTCTCAGCAGGCCATAGCCCAGTCTCTGCAGGCCATGGCCCAGTCTCTGCAGGCCATGGCCCAGTCTCTGCAGGCCATCGCTGAGGGCATCGGCGCCATTGCCCATGTGCGAGCCGGTGTCGCACAGTCACAGACAGGGTTTGCCAATCCCCTGGGCTCCATGGCTGCAAACCTGCAGACCCCTGTCGATACCAGCACGGGCCTCCAGGACTGGCAGCGCCAGATGTCGAGGGGGCGTCGGATGGCCAGTCCGTTCGCATCCCCCACCCATGTAGAGGCCTGGGGGCCATCGGGCACCCCGAGGGAGGAGGAGGTGCTGTGGTCCGTCCCGGGTCCCCCTGTAGGGGAGGTCCCGGTACACCGCTACACCTCGGACTCCCCCCCTTCCGTCCCAGGTGCATCGGGTGGGCAACGGGCAGGACAGGCTGGCAGCTCGCCATCCCAGTCGCCCGGGCCGCAGCCCAGCCCAAGCGAACATCTGCCGCCCAGATGGATCCCGGGTTCCTGGAGTAACCACACCCACACATAGATCCGATGCAACCACCGACCCGGAGACGAGCGAAGAGGGTGACGGGCGGCTTGCGGCGGCTGCAGTCGCAGGTGGAGGAGTCCACCCGCATCCAGGAGCTGGAAGTGGTGTCGGTCATACGTGCCACCCAGGCCGACACCGCACGGGTGGCGTCCGCGGTGGAGGCAATGGGTGCGACGGTGTCAGACGTGGGGAACGGTTTGCGAGGCCTGGGGCTTTCCGTGCAGGCGGCGTCTGTGGCCCAGGACATGGCTGCCCTCTCATAGGAGGCCATGTGCCAGTGCCAGCGCCAGATGGCAGAGGCGCTCAACACCATGGCCCAGTCTCTGCAGGCCATGGCCCAGTCTCAGCAGGCCATCGCTGAGGGCATCGGTGCCAGTGGCCATGTGCGAGCCGGCGTCGCACTGTCACAGACAGGGTTTGCCAACCCCCTGGGCTCCATGGCTGCAAACCTGCAGACCCCTGTCGATACCAGCACGGGCCTCCAGGACTGGCAGCGCCAGATGTCGGGGGGGCGTCGGATGGCCAGTCCGTTCGCATCCCCCACCCATGTAGAGGCCTGGGGGCCATCGGGCACCCCGAGGGAGAAGGAGGTGGTGTGGTCCGTCCCGGCTCCCCCTGTAGGGGAGGTCCCAGAACACCGCGACACCTCGGACTCCCCCCCTTCCATCCCAGGTGCATCGGGTGGGCAACGGGCAGGACAGGCTGGCAGCTCGCCATCCCAGTTGCCCGGGCCGCAGCCTGGCCCATCTAGGCCAGGACGCCCCAGGAAACGGCCGCCGAAGGGATCCCGTGTCAGAGGGCAGGAATCACAGGAGTCCACCTCCAGTTCTGCTGTACCGTCTGGGGAACCACGTAGACGTAGTCAAAGGGCCCGTAAGGCCAAACAATTAGACACTGAGTAAGTTGGCACGGGTGCAGGGCACAGATGAGTTTTAGGGGCTAGGGCACGTGCATGAACTCCGTTCGTTATTAAAGTCAATGTTACACCTACCGAAGCTGCCTTTGTGCTCTGTCCAAAGTGTGCGGGCGTGTCATGTACGTTGAGCGCAAGTGTGTGTGTGAGGGGTGGTCTTACCTCAGCCCCAGGTGAGTCTGCCCCCTTCCCCCTGGGCCGCCATCAACATCCCCCCGGGCAGAGGACGGGACCGTGCGCTGCAGTGTCATAGCCGCATGCAGGGATGGTCCGGGTGGATGGTGGTACTGTGGCCATGGGTCAGACATAGTCCAACGATGTGGAGCCAGGAGCTCACCGCAGGGCGGGTTGTCATCATCCTCCATGGCCTGCGATAGACACGCGTCCACCCGCAACTGTGTGAGCCCGGCCATTGTGCCGCAGGTGGATCGGCAATGGGGGGGGGGGGGGAGGTGCATGCGGGTGGGGTGGGGGGTGAGGGTGCTGGGTGGGTGGATGGGTGTGGGGTGTGGGTGGTTGGCTGTTGCCATGGTGTGCGGTCTGTGGCCATACTACCCGATTCCCACGCCCATCTAGTCAGTGAAGCGGGCGGCTATCAGTCTGTCCCGTGCCCGCTGGGCCAGCCGGTAACGGTGGACAGCCACCCGCCTGTGTCTAGCCCGTCTGCCCTGACCATTACCCCCATCCCCCTCATCTGGGGAGGACTGCGCCTCTTCCTGCTGCTCCTCCACTCCGCCCTCCTCTGCCTGCGGCACATCGCCCCTCTGCTGGGCTATGTTGTGCAGGACGCAGCACACCACAATGATGCGGCCGACCCTATCTGACCGCCACTGGAGGGTCCAGGCACCTGAAACGCATCTTCAGCACGCCAAAGCACCTCTCTATCACTCCCCTTGTCGCTACATGGGCATCATTGTAGCGGTTCTCCGCCTCATTGCGTGGCCTCCGTATAGGCGTCATCAGCCACGATCGCAATGGGTAGCCCCTGTCGCCCAGCAACCAGCCCCTCAGCCGGGGATGGCGTCCCTCGTACATGCTGGGGATGGATGACCGTGACAACACGTATGAGTCGTGTACACTGCCTGGGTAACGGGTGCAGACGTGCAGGATCATCATGCGGTGGTCGCAGACCACCTGTATGTTCATCGAATAGGTCCCCTTCCTATTGGTGAACACGGCCCTGTTAACTGCAGGTGGCCGCACGGCGACGTGCATCCCATCGATCGCGCCCTGGACCATGGGGAACCCGGCCACAGCAGAGAAGCCCACGGCCCGGGCATCTTGGCTGGCCCGGTCCACAGGGAAGCGGATGTAGCGGTGCGCCATGGCATATAGGGCGTCTGTCACTGCCCGGATGCACCGATGCACCGATGTCTGCGATATGCCGGACAGGTCCCCACTCGGTGCCTGGAATGACCCCGTTGCATAAACGTTCAGGGCCACCGTAACCTTGACGGACACGGGGAGAGGGTGTCCCCCGCCAGTGCCACGCGGTGACAGGTGTGCCAGCCGGTGGCAGATGTGTGCCACGGTTTCCCGCCTCATCCGGAGTCTCCTCCTGCATTCCCGGTCCGTGAGGTCCTGGTATGACTGCCGGGGCCGGTACACACGGGGCGCCCTCGGGTGCCTCCGTTGCCGTGGGGCCGCGACGTCCTCCTCCCCCTCCTCGTCCTGTCGGTCAGGTGTCCCTCCAGCCTGGGCGGCTGCCGCCTGCCCCTCTGCGGCAGCCTGCGCCGCCTCTCTGGCACGCTCCTCCTCCTCCTCCTCATCCAGGGCAACATGGACATTAGCGGCTGCCGCCACGGCGGCCAACATCGCTGGATGATCGGAAAACATGACGGCCTGGTTGGGGGGGGCGGGGGGGGGGGGGAACGACAACATGTCATCATTGCCCATATCCCCTCCTTCCCCCCAGCCAGGTGGCATGGACCGCATGGGTCCAACTGTTGGAGGCTGGCACCTGGCCAGGTGGACCAACTCACTTGCCCTCGCACCCCCCCTCCCCGGCACGGACCCCCCCCCCATCCCCCTCCCCGGCACGGTCCCCCCCATCCTCCTCCCCGGCACGGACCCCCCATCCCCCTCCCCGGCACGGACCCCCCCCAACCTCCTCCCCGGCACGGACCCCCCCAACCTCCTCCCCGGCACGGACCCCAACCTCCTCCCCAGCACGGACCCCCCCAACCTCCTCCCCGGCACGGACCCCCCCAACCCCCTCCCCGGCACGGACCCCCCCCCCCCCCCCCCCCAACCTCCTCCCCGGCACGGACCCCAACCTCCTCCCCGGCACGGACTCCCCCATCCTCCTCCCCGGCATGGACCCCCCTCCCGGCACTCCCCCGGAGACCTGCCCACTCTAACCACCCCCCCCCCCCCCCCCGCCGCACACACACACACACAACCCGAGACACACCTCTCCCCACACATTCAGACTGCGGCCACGCCATCGCCTGCCCAGCGGCCAACCCCCCAGGCCGTCACTCACCTCCACGCTGGTCGGCGTGAACCTGGAGCACAGGTTGACGCCGATTAAAAGGAGGTTTGATTTATGTCGACGTGAACGGTCATCACGTCGACGGGACTTCGGCCCATCCGGACGGGAGAATATCGGCAGGCCCAAAATCGGCTGCCTTGCGCAGACCCGTGACATTCTCCGACGGCAGCGGCGCCATTAACGCCCCGCCGACTTTTCTCCCTTCGGAGACTTCGGCAACCGGCGGGGGCGGGATTCACGGGGGCCAACGGCCATTCTCCGACCCGCTGGGGGGTCGGAGAATGACGCCCTATAGTTCCAAGTACTAATCCAAGCTCTCAGTTCATCTGCCTTACCCGTAATGCTCCTTGCATTAAAACATATGCACTTCAGGCCACCAGACCCGTTGTGTTCAGCAACTTCACCCTGTCTGCTCTGCCTCAGAGCCCCACTGTCCCTATTCCCTAGTTCTCCCTCAATGCTCTCACCTTCTGACCTATTGCTCCCGTGCCCACCCCCCTGCCATACTAGTTTAAACCCTCCCGTGTGACACTAGCAAACCTCGCGGCCAGGATATTTATGCCTCTCCGGTTTAGATGCAACCCCTCCTTCTTATACAGGTCACACCTGCCCCGGAAGAGCTCCCAGTGGTCCAGATAACGGAAACCCTCCCTCCTACACCAGCTGTTTAGCCACGTGTTTAGCTGCTCTATCTTCCTATTTCTAGCCTCACTGGCACGTGGCACAGGGAGTAATCCCGAGATTACAACCCTAGAGGTCCTGTCTTTTAACTTTCTGCCTAGCTCCCTGAACTCCTGCTGCAGGACCTCATGCCCCTTCCTGCCTATGTCGTTAGTACCAATATGTACAACGACCTCTGCCTGTTTGCCCTCCCCCTTCAGGATGCCCTCTACCTGTTCGGAGACATCCTGGACCCTGGCACCAGGGAGGCAACATACCATCCTGGAGTCTCTTTCACGTCCACAGAAGCGCCTATCTGTGCCCCTGACTATAGAGTCCCCTATGACTATTGCTCTTCTGCGCTTTGACCCTCCCTTCTGAACATCAGAGCCAGCCGTGGTGCCACTGCTCTGGCTGCTGCTGTTTTCCCCTGATAGGCTATCCCCCCCGACAGTATCCAAAGGGGTATACCTGTTCGAGAGGGGGACAACCACATGGGATTCCTGCACTGACTGCCTGCCCTTTCTGGTGGTCACTCATTTCTCTGCCTGCACCTTGGGTGTGACCACATTTATATAACTGCGATCTATGACGCTTTCCGCCCCCTGCATGCACCTAAGTGCATCCAATTGCTGCTCCAACCGAACCATGCGGTCTGTGAGGAGCCCCAGTTGGGTGCACTTTCTGCAGATGAAGCAATCCGGGACGCTGGAAGCCTCCCGGACCTGCCACATCTCACAGTCAGAGCACTGCACCCCTCTAACTGACATTGCGTCAATTAATTAAAGTATTTTTTAAAAAAAATTATATATATTTTTTTTAAAATGTCAAAGTTACTGTTAACTATCTGTTTCCTAGCACTAGATTTCTAATACACATACAGTAAACACTCTTGGTATATCATTAGTGGGCCTGACCCGGTATCCTCCGGGGCCTCCGCGATTCTGCGCCTCCAACAGGGGGAATTCCCGATGGCGAGGTTCACTTGTGCTTTTAAAAATCAGGAAATCAGCACCATGGCTGCGGAGAGGGAGGGAGAGGGGGTGCGGAAAGTGCCCAACATCGCCAGAGTTTGCTGACAGCTGTGCTGCTGGCCGGGTGGGCTTCTGCCAGGGCCGGGGGGAGTAGCGGGCGGAGGGTGGTCTGTGGGGTCGGGGTGGATGAGCACGGAACACCATTGCCACGACCTGCAAGGCAGCCATGCAGCTGCGCACGCCGCTGACTACCCGCTGGGAACATTGTGCCACAGGTCGTATGGGTGTCCCCCCAGGTGCCCTCTGGCCCCAGCCAACCCATCAGCAGTATGGGCACGCTCCAGCATAACCAGTGCTGGGATGGTGTGTGTGGAGAGTGTAATGTGTATGTGCGACTGCAGCTTGTCAGCCTCCCGAGTGCTAATCATGAACCCGGTGAATCCCATTGGAATCGATTGTGTTCCACGTGGCGCCGGTGCCAGCCCCTCCACAGTCGCTGAATCGACCCAGGTGCAGCACCAGATTTGCTGTCGTGGAACCCCACGAATCCTGCCCCGGCGTCAACACTTAGTCTCAGGGATGGCGAATCCAGTCTGCAATATTTCTGCGACACACACATCCACTGGTAACTGGGTCCCAGGGGATGCCAGGGGTTTGTTTTTCAAAATAACCTCACACGCTCTCTCTCTGTCTCTCGTCCATCACATGTTTGACTGCACCCTTTTGCCACGTGAGAATTCCTCGGGCACAATTTCTGAAATAGCTTCCGGGCAGCCAAGACTCCTAGGCGGGGCCTGAGGTCAGAAAGTCACCCTTATTGTGTGAGCAAAGGCTTTGCAATTCCTCTTCAAAGCGAAAACATTTGAAGTATTTGTCCGCGAGACAGGGTACAGATTGGGATCTTCCTCGGGCATCCTGTGCTGTGACGATTAAGACTAAATAAATGAGTCATGACCTGATCCAAACAAATTAACCCACACATGCGTGATGATATTTTTGGCATCGCAAACTCTGCCCGTCAAGGACCAACAGTTATATTTTTGACAACTTGCTCTGAACTTTGAACTTCTTGGCCGAAACATCAGTTTCCCACCCACAAAAATTCCTGACTGAATTTTCCTTTACCTTAAAAGGGCAGGGTATTTTGCAGGAAAATCCATTCAATCATGAACCATTACCCCCGTTTGGGCTGTTTAATCTTTCTTTAAATTCACGATCTTCTTCCGTATGCCTCTCCGTGAGGAGAACAGGGAATCAAAAACCCTCCTCTGTTCCTGAAAGCAAAGAAAAAACCTCAACACCAGTCAATAAAAATTGGATCGTCTAAATCATAATTCATCCAGCAGTTTACGAAGTAAACAATTGTGGGTGGGTCTGAATAAACACAGTTTAAAAATAACCCTGTTCCATCTCAAATCTGTTGAGAAATATGTGATTAACATTGTTGGAAGCGGAGATTGATGATCAGATAAAATATGGAATTGCCTGTTTGGCGCCAAGACGCCAGCCTCTCTCACCCTGCCTTACAGAACTGGAATAAACTAGAGCCTCAAACGATGTATCGCTAACAAACTCATTCAGTTATGTACCTCGAGCAGGAAGGGGCACTTTGCTTTAGAAAAGAGAAAACTGAGAGGGGCCCTCTGTTAACCTGGAGAGAAGAAGGCTGAGACGAGAGTTGAGAGAGTCAAACAGTGATAGATGTTTACAGCATGGAGACAGGCCGTTCGGCCCAGCTTGTCCATGCCGCCCAGTTTCTATCACTAAGCTAGACCCACTTGCCCGCATTTGACCCATATCCCTCTATACCCACCCTGCCCATGTAACTGTCTAACTGCTTTTTAAAGGACAAAATTGTACCCGCCTCTACCACTGCCTCTGGCAGCTCGTTCCAGATGTCACCACCCTCTGTGTGAAGAAATTTCCCCTCTGGTATCTTTTGTATGTCTCTCCTCTCACCTTAAACCTCTGCCCTCTAGTTCTAGACTCCTCTACCTTTGGGAAAATATCATAGAATTTAGAGTGCAGAAGGAGGCCATTCAGCCCATCGAGTCTGCACCGGCTCTTGGAAAGAGCACCCTACCCAAGGTCAACACCTCCACCCTATCCCCATAACCCAGTAACCCCACCCAACACTAAGGGCAAATTTGGACACTAAGGGCAATGTAGCATGGCCAATCCACCTAACCTGCACATCTTTGGACTGTGGGAAGAAACCGGAGCACCCGGAGGAATATCACGCAGACACAGGTAGAACGTGCAGACTCCACACAGACAGTGACCCAAGCCGGGAATCGAACCTGGGTCCCTGGAGCTGTGAAGCAACTGTGTTAACCACTGTGCTACCATGCCGCCCACAAAAGATGTTGACTATCTACCTTATCTATGCCCCTCATTATTTTGTAGACCTCTATAAGATCACCCCTAAGCCTCCTACGCTCCAGGGAAAAAAGTCCCAGTCTATCCAGCCTCTCCTTATAACTCAAACTATCAAGTTCCGGTAACATCCTAGTAAATCTTTTCTGCACTCTTTCTAGTTTAATAACATCCTTTCTATAATAGGGTGACCAGAACTGCACACAGTATTCCAAGTGTGGTCTTACCAATGTCTTGTACAACTTTGTAAGAAGTCTTACAACACCAGGTTAAAGTCCAACAGGTTTGTTTCAAATCACAAGCTTTTGGAGCACTGCTCCTTCCTCAGGTGAATGAAGAGGTTTGTACAACTTCAACAAGATGTCCCAACTCCTGTATTAAATATTCTGACCAATAAAATCGAGCATGCTGAATGCCTTCTTCACCACCCTGTCCACCTGCGACTCCACCTTCAAGGAGCTATGAACCTGTCGATTTCGGCGGGAGAACAGCTGGTGAGTCAGTTTCAGCGGGAGCAGTGCGGAAGTGGTTATTGGGAGGTAAGTCTGTCCTTGTCCTGTCCACTTGTCTTTGCAGGGGCAGGCCAGTCGATTTCGGCGGGAGAACAGCTGGTGAGTCAGTTTCAGCGGGAGCAGTGCGGAAGTGACTGCTGGGAGGTAAGTCTGTCCTTTAAAAGCACTTGTCTTTGCAGGGGCAGGCCAGTCGATTTCGGCGGGAGTGGAGCTGGCTGGTTAGTCAATTTCAGCAGGAGCTGAGAATTTTTTTTTTTTAATTAGTGTTTTAGGCGGGAACAGGAAGTCGACCCGCAGACGTCTGGGAAGACCCTCACCAATAAATTCTGGTGGAGAGGAAACCCGAGACACTACACGTGTAGTGTCTCCCACCCGCCCTCCTCCTCTAACCTAATAATAAAACCCATTGGTCTTAGGTAAGTACCATATTTTATTATATTATTATTATTTTTTACAAAAAATTTAATTTAGTTGTTAGCCAGATCTTGGTAGAAAGTGAGAGGAATGGCAGGGAAGGGAGTGCAATGTTCCTCCTGCAGGATGTTTGAGGTGAGGGATGCAGTTAGTGTCCCTGCTGATTTTACCTGCAGGAAGTGCTGCCATCTCCAGCTCCTCCAAGACCGAGTTAGGGAACTGGAGCTGGAGTTGGAAGAACTTCGGATCATTCGGGAGGCAGAAGGAGTCATAGATAGCAGCTTCAGGGAATTAGTTACACCAAAGATTGGAGATAGGTGGGTAACTGTAAGAGGGACTGGGAAAAAGCAGTCAGTGCAGGGATCCCCTGCGGTCGTTCCCCTGAGAAACAAGTATACCGCTTTGGATACTTGTGGGGGGGGGGACTTACCAGGGGTAAGCCATGGGGTACGGGCCTCTGGCACGGAGTCTGTCCCTGTTGCTCAGAAGGGAAGTGGGGAGAGGAGCAGAGCATTAGTAATTGGGGACTCTATAGTCAGGGGCACAGATAGGAGATTTTGTGGGAGCGTGAGAGACTCACGTTTGGTATGTTGCCTCCCAGGTGCAAGGGTACGTGATGTCTCGGATCGTGTTTTCCGGGTCCTTAGGGGGAGGGGGAGCAGCCCCAAGTCGAGGTCCACATTGGCACTAACGACATAGGTAGGAAAGGGGACAAGGATGTCAGGCAGGCTTTCAGGGAGCTAGGATGGAAGCTCAGAACTAGAACAAACAGAGTTGTTATCTCTGGGTTGTTGCCCGTGCCACGTGATAGTGAGATGAGGAATAGGGAGAGAGAGCATTTAAACACGTGGCTACAGGGATGGTGCAGGCGGGAGGGATTCAGATTTCTGGATAACTGGGGCTCTTTCTGGGGAAGGTGGGACCTCTACAGACAGGATGGTCTACATCTGAACCTGAGGGGCACAAATATCCTGGGGGGGAGATTTGTTAGTGCTCTTTGGGGGGGTTTAAACTAATGCAGCAGGGGCATGGGAACCTGGATTGTAGTTTTAGGGTAAGGGAGAATGAGAGTACAGAGGTCAGGAGCACAGATTTGACGTCGCAGGAGGGGGCCAGTGTTCAGGTAGGTGGTTTGAAGTGTGTCTACTTCAATGCCAGGAGTATACGAAATAAGGTAGGGGAACTGGCAGCGTGGGTTGGTACCTGGGACTTCGATGTTGTGGCCATTTCGGAGACATGGATAGAGCAGGGACAGGAATGGATGTTGCAGGTTCCGGGGTTTAGGTGTTTTAGTAAGCTCAGAGAAGGAGGCAAAAGAGGGGGAGGTGTGGCGCTGCTAGTCAAGAGCAGTATTACGGTGGCGGAGAGGATGCTAGATGGGGACTCTTCTTCCGAGGTAGTATGGGCTGAAGTTAGAAACAGGAAAGGAGAGGTCACCCTGTTGGGAGTTTTTTATAGGCCTCCTAATAGTTCTAGGGATGTAGAGGAAAGGATGGCGAAGATGATTCTGGATAAGAGCGAAAGTAACAGGGTAGTTATTATGGGAGACTTTAACTTTCCAAATATTGACGGTAAAAGATATAGTTTGAGTACAATAGATGGGTTGTTTTTTGTACAGTGTGTGCAGGAGGGTTTCCTGAAACAATATGTTGACAGGCCAACAAGAGGCGAGGCCACGTTGCATTTGGTTTTGGGTAATGAACCAGGCCAGGTGTTGGATTTGGAGGTAGGAGAGCACTTTGGGGACAGTGACCACAATTCGGTGACGTTTACGTTAATGATGGAAAGGGATAAGTATACACCGCAGGGCAAGATTTATAGCTGGGGGAAGGGCAATTATGGTGCCATTAGACGTGACTTGGGGGGGATAAGGTGGAGAAGTAGGCTGCAAGTGTTGGGCACACTGGATAAGTGGGGCTTGTTCAAGGATCAGCTACTGCGTGTTCTTGATAAGTATGTACCGGTCAGGCAGGGAGGAAGGCGTCGAGCGAGGGAACCGTGGTTTACCAAGGAAGTGGAATCTCTTGTTAAGAGGAAGAAGGTGGCCTATGTGAAGATGAGGTGTGAAGTTTCAGTTGGGGCGATGGAGAGTTACAAGGTAGCGAGGAAGGATCTAAAGAGAGAGCTAAGACGAGCAAGGAGGGGACATGAGAAGTATTTGGCAGGAAGGATCAAGGAAAACCAAAAAGCTTTCTATAGGTATGTCAGGAATAAGCGAATGACGAGGGAAAGAGTTGGACCAGTCAAGGACAGGGATGGGAAATTGTGTGTAGAGTCTGAAGAGATCGGCGAGATACTAAATGAATATTTTTCGTCAGTATTCACTCAGGAAAAAGATAATGTTGTGGAGGAGAATGTTGAGCCCCAGGCTAATAGAATAGATGGCATTGAGGTACGTAGGGAAGAGGTGTTGGCAATTCTGGACAGGCTGAAAATAGATAAGTCCCCGGGACCTGATGGGATTTATCCTAGGATTCTCTGGGAGGCCAGGGAAGAGATTGCTGGACCTTTGGCTTTGATTTTTATGTCATCATTGGCTACAGGAATAGTGCCAGAGGACTGGAGGACAGCAAATGTGGTCCCTTTGTTCAAAAAGGGGAGCAGAGACAACCCCGGCAACTATAGACCGGTGAGCCTCACGTCTGTAGTGGGTAAAGTCTTGGAGGGGATTATAAGAGACAAGATTTATAATCATCTAGATAGGAATAATATGATCAGGGATAGTCAGCATGGCTTTGTGAAGGGTAGGTCATGCCTCACAAACCTTATTGAGTTCTTTGAGAAGGTGACTGAACAGGTAGATGAGGGTAGAGCAGTTGATGTGGTGTATATGGATTTCAGCAAAGTGTTTGATAAGGTTCCCCACGGTAGGCTATTGCAGAAAATACGGAGGCTGGGGATTGAGGGTGATTTAGAGATGTGGATCAGAAATTGGCTAGCTGAAAGAAGACAGAGGGTGGTGGTTGATGGGAAATGTTCAGAATGGAGTACAGTCACAAGTGGAGTACCACAAGGATCTGTTCTGGGGCCGTTGCTGTTTGTCATTTTTATCAATGACCTAGAGGAAGGCGCAGAAGGGTGAGTGAGTAAATTTGCAGACGATACTAAAGTCGGTGGTGTTGTCGATAGTGTGGAAGGATGTAGCAGGTTACAGAGGGATATAGATAAGCTGCAGAGCTGGGCTGAGAGGTGGCAAATGGAGTTTAATGTAGAGAAGTGTGAGGTGATTCACTTTGGAAGGAATAACAGAAATGCGGAATATTTGGCTAATGGAAAAGTTCTTGAAAGTGTGGATGAGCAGAGGGATCTAGGTGTCCATGTACATAGATCCCTGAAAGTTGCCACCCAGGTTGATAGGGTTGTGAAGAAGGCCTATGGAGTGTTGGCCTTTATTGGTAGAGGGATTGAGTTCCGGAGTCGGGAGGTCATGTTGCAGCTGTACAGAACTCTGGTACGGCCGCATTTGGAGTATTGCGTACAGTTCTGGTCACCGCATTATAGGAAGGACGTGGAGGCTTTGGAGCGGGTGCAGAGGAGATTTACCAGGATGTTGCCTGGTATGGAGGGAAAATCTTATGAGGAAAGGCTGATGGACTTGCGGTTGTTTTCGTTGGAGAGAAGAAGGTTCAGAGAAGACTTAATAGAGGCATACAAAATGATCAGGGGGTTGGATAGGGTGGACAGTGAGAGCCTTCTCCCGCGGATGGAAATGACTGGCACGAGGGGACATAACTTTAAACTGAGGGGTAATAGATATAGGACAGAGGTCAGAGGTAGGTTCTTTACGCAAAGAGTAGTGAGGCCGTGGAATGCCCTACCTGCTACAGTAGTGAACTCGCCAACATTGAGGGCATTTAAAAGTTTATTGGATAAACATGTGGATGATAATGGCATAGTGTAGGTTAGATGGCTTTTGTTTCGGTGCAACATCGTGGGCCGAAGGGCCTGTACTGCGCTGTATCGTTCTATGTTCTATGTACCCCGAGATCTCTTTGTTCGTAATTCTCCCCACTCCCTACTATTAACTGAGTAGGTCCTGCCCTGATTTGATCTCCCAAAATGCATCACCTCACATTTAGAACATAGAACATAGAACATAGAACATAGAACGATACAGCGCAGTACAGGCCCTTCGGCCCACGATGTTGCACCGAAACAAAAGCCATCTAACCTACACTATGCCATTATCATCCATATGTTTATCCAATAAACTTTTAAATGCACTCAATGTTGGCGAGTTCACTACTGTAGCAGGTAGGGCATTCCACGGCCTCACTACTCTTTGCGTAAAGAACCTACCTCTGACCTCTGTCCTATATCTATTACCCCTCAGTTTAAAGTTATGTCCCCTCGTGCCAGCCATATCCATCCACGGGAGAAGGCTCTCACTGTCCACCCTATCCAACCCCCTGATCATTTTGTATGCCTCTATTAAGTCTCCTCTTAAACTTCTTCTCTCCAACGAAAACAACCTCAAGTCCATCATCCTTTCCTCATAAGATTTTCCCTCCATACCAGGCAACATCCTGGTAAATCTCCTCTGCACCCGCTCCAAAGCCTCCACGTCCTTCCTATAATGCGGTGACCAGAACTGTACGCAATACTCCAAATGCGGCCGTACCAGAGTTCTGTACAGCTGCAACATGACCTCCCGACTCCGGAACTCAATCCCTCTACCAATAAAGGCCAACACTCCATAGGCCTTCTTCACAACCCTATCAACCTGGGTGGCAACTTTCAGGGGTCTATGTACATGGACACCTAGATCCCTCTGCTCATCCACACTTTCAAGAACTTTACCATTAGCCAAATATTCCGCATTCCTGTTATTCCTTCCAAAGTGAATCGCCTCACACTTCTCTACATTAAACTCCATTTGCCACCTCTCAGCCCAGCTCTGCAGCTTATCTATATCCCTCTGTAACCTGCTACATCCTTCCACACTATCGACAACACCACCGACTTTAGTATCGTCTGCAAATTTACTCACCCACCCTTCTGCGCCTTCCTCTAGGTCATTGATAAAAATGACAAACAGCAACGGCCCCAGAACAGATCCTTGTGGTACTCCACTTGTGACTGTACTCCATTCTGAACATTTCCCATCAACCACCACCCTCTGTCTTCTTTCAGCTAGCCAATTTCTGATCCACATCTCTAAATCACCCTCAATCCCCAGCCTCCGTATTTTTTGCAATAGCCTACCGTGGGGAACCTTATCAAACGCTTTGCTGAAATCCATATACACCACATCAACTGCTCTACCCTCGTCTACCTGTTCAGTCACCTTCTCAAAGAACTCAATAAGGTTTGTGAGGCATGACCTACCCTTCACAAAGCCATGCTGACTATCCCTGATCATATTATTCCTATCTAGATGATTATAAATCTTGTCTCTTATAATCCCCTCCAAGACTTTACCCACTACAGACGTGAGGCTCACCGGTCTATAGTTGCCGGGGTTGTCTCTGCTCCCCTTTTTGAACAAAGGGACCACATTTGCTGTCCTCCAGTCCTCTGGCACTATTCCTGTAGCCAATGATGACATAAAAATCAAAGCCAAAGGTCCAGCAATCTCTTCCCTGGCCTCCCAGAGAATCCTAGGATAAATCCTATCAGGTCCCGGGGACTTATCTATTTTCAGCCTGTCCAGAATTGCCAACACCTCTTCCCTACGTACCTCAATGCCATCTATTCTATTAGCCTGGGGCTCAGCAGTCTCCTCCACAACATTATCTTTTTCCTGAGTGAATACTGACGAAAAATATTCATTTAGTATCTCGCCTATCTCTTCAGACTCCACACACAATTTCCCATCCCTGTCCTTGACTGGTCCTACTCTTTCCCTAGTCATTCGCTTATTCCTGACATACCTATAGAAAGCTTTTGGGTTTTCCTTGATCCTTCCTGCCAAATACTTCTCATGTCCCCTCCTTGCTCGTCTTAGCTCTCTCTTTAGATCCTTCCTCGCTACCTTGTAACTATCCATCGCCCCAACCGAAACTTCACACTTCATCTTCACATAGGCCTCCTTCTTCCTCTTAACAAGAGATTCCACTTCCTTGGTAAACCACGGTTCCCTCGCTCGACGCCTTCCTCCCTGTCTGACCGGTACATACTTATCAAGAACACGCAGTAGCTGATCCTTGAACAAGCCCCACTTATCCAGTGTGCCCAACACTTGCAGCCTACTTCTCCACCTTATCCCCCCAAGTCACGTCTAATGGCATCATAATTGACCTTCCCCCAGCTATAACTCTTGCCCTGCGGTGTATACTTATCCCTTTCCATCATTAACGTAAACGTCACCGAATTGTGGTCACTGTCCCCAAAGTGCTCTCCTACCTCCAAATCCAACACCTGGCCTGGTTCATTACCCAAAACCAAATCCAACGTGGCCTCGCCTCTTGTTGGCCTGTCAACATATTGTTTCAGGAAACCCTCCTGCACACACTGTACAAAAAACGACCCATCTATTGTACTCGAACTATATCTTTTCCAGTCAATATTTGGAAAGTTAAAGTCTCCCATAATAACTACCCTGTTACTTTCGCTCTTATCCAGAATCATCTTCGCCATCCTTTCCTCTACATCCCTAGAACTATTAGGAGGCCTATAAAAAACTCCCAACAGGGTGACCTCTCCTTTCCTGTTTCTAACTTCAGCCCATACTACCTCGGAAGAAGAGTCCCCATCTAGCATCCTCTCCGCCACCGTAATACTGCTCTTGACTCGCAGCGACACACCTCCCCCTCTTTTGCCTCCTTCTCTGAGCTTACTAAAACACCTAAACCCCGGAACCTGCAACATCCATTCCTGTCCCTGCTCTATCCATGTATCCGAAATGGCCACAACATCGAAGTCCCAGGTACCAACCCATGCTGCCAGTTCCCCTACCTTGTTTCGTATACTCCTGGCATTGAAGTAGACACACTTCAAACCACCTACCTGAACACTGGCCCCCTCCTGCGACGTCAAATCTGTGCTCCTGACCTCTATACTCGCATTCTCCCTTACCCTAAAACTACAATCCAGGTTCCCATGCCCCTGCTGCATTAGTTTAAACCCCCCCAAAGAGCACTAACAAATCTCCCCCCCAGGATATTTGTGCCCCTCAGGTTCAGATGTAGACCATCCTGTCTGTAGAGGTCCCACCTTCCCCAGAAAGAGCCCCAGTTATCCAGAAATCTGAATCCCTCCCGCCTGCACCATCACTGTAGCCACGTGTTTAAATGTTCTCTCTCCCTATTCCTCATCTCACTATCACGTGGCACGGGCAACAACCCAGAGATAACAACTCTGTTTGTTCTAGTTCTGAGCTTCCATCCTAGCTCCCTGAAAGCCTGCCTGACATCCTTGTCCCCTTTCCTACCTATGTCGTTAGTGCCAATGTGGACCACGACTTGGGGCTGTTCCCCCTCCCCCCAAGGACCCGGAAAACACGATCCGAGACATCACGTACCCTTGCACCTGGGAGGCAACATACCAAACGTGAGTCTCTCACGCTCCCACAAAATCTCCTATCTGTGCCCCTGACTATAGAGTCCCCAATTACTAATGCTCTGCTCCTCTCCCCACTTCCCTTCTGAGCAACAGGGACAGACTCCGTGCCAGAGGCCCGCACCCCATGGCTTACCCCTGGTAAGTCGTCCCCCCCACAAGTATCCAAAGCGGTATACTTGTTTCTCAGGGGAACGACCGCAGGGGATCCCTGCACTGACTGCTTTTTCCCAGTCCCTCTTACAGTTACCCACCTATCTCCAATCTTTGGTGTAACTAATTCCCTGAAGCTGCTATCTATGACCCCTTCTGCCTCCCGAATGATCCGAAGTTCTTCCAACTCCAGCTCCAGTTCCCTAACTCGGTCTTGGAGGAGCTGGAGATGGCAGCACTTCCTGCAGGTAAAATCAGCAGGGACACTAACTGCATCCCTCACCTCAAACATCCTGCAGGAGGAACATTGCACTCCCTTCCCTGCCATTCCTCTCACTTTCTACCAAGATCTGGCTAACAACTAAATTAAATTTTTATAAAAAATAATAATAATATAATAAAATATGGTACTTACCTCACACCAATGAGTTTTATTATTAGGTTAGAGGAGGAGGGCGGGTGGGAGACACTACACGTGTGGTGTCTCGGGTTTCCTCTCCACCAGAATTTATTGGTGAGGGTCTTCCCAGACGTCCGCGGGTCGACTTCCTGTTCCTGCCTAAAAAACTAATTTTAAAAAAAAAAGAAAAATTCTCAGCTCCTGCTGAAATTGACTAACCAGCCAGCTCCACTCCCGCCGAAATCGACTGGCCTGCCCCTGCAAAGACAAGTGCTTTTAAAGGTTGACTTACCTCCCAGCAGCCACTTCCGCAATGCTCCCGCTGAAACTGACTCACCAGCTGTTCTCACGCCGAAATCGACTGGCCTGCCCCTGCAAAGACAAGTGCTTTTATAAATGTTTTATTGAAAATTTTTTTCCAAACAACAATTTTTCCCCTCTTACAAAGCAAACGCAACAATAACAATACAGAAATTTTAAACAATACACAAGTAACAAAACCCCTTTATCTTTGACCTAAACTAAACCCCCTCCCCCTCCCCCTGGGTTGCTGCTGCTGGTCATCTGTCTTCCCTCTAACGTTCCCCTAGGTAGTCGAGAAATGGCTGCCACCGCCTGGTGAACCCTTGAGCCGATCCTCTCAGGGCAAACTTTATCTGCTCCAGTTTAATGAACCCCGCCATATCATTTACCCAGGCCTCCAGTCCGGGGGGTTTCGCCTCCTTCCACATGAGTAGGATCCTGCGCCGGGCTACTAGTGACGCAAAGGCCACAACGTCGGCCTCTTTCGCCTCCTGCACTCCCGGCTCTTCCGCAACTCCAAATAGAGCTAACCCCCAGCCTGGTTTGACCCGGGCCTTCACCACCCGCGAAATCACTCCCGTCACTCCCTTCCAATACCCTTCCAGTGCCGGGCATGCCCAAAACATATGTGCGTGGTTTGCCGGGCTCCCGCCACACCTCCCACATTTGTCCTCCACTCCAAAGAACCTGCTCAATCTTGCTCCCGTTGTGTGCGCTCTATGTAGCACCTTAAATTGAATCAGGCTAAGCCTGGCGCATGAGGAAGAGGAATTTACCCTGCTTAGGGCATCAGCCCACATACCCTCCTCTATCTCCTCCCCAAGTTCTTCTTCCCACTTTCCTTTTAGTTCGCCCACCGACTCCTCCCCCTCTTCCCTCATCTCTCGGTAAATCTCTGACACCTTGCCCTCTCCGACCCACACCCCTGAAAGCACCCTGTCCTGTATCCCCTGTGTCGGGAGCAACGGAAATTCCCTCACCTGTTGTCTAGTGAATGCCCTCACCTGCATATATCTCAAGAAATTTCCCCGGGGCAACTTATACTTTTCCTCCAATGCTCCCAAGCTCGCAAAAGTCCCATCTATAAATAAATCTCCCACCCTCCTAATTCCCAACTGGAACCAGCTCTGAAAACCTCCATCCATTCTTCCTGGGGCGAACCTATGGTTGTTCCTGATTGGGGACCCCACCAGGGCTCCCCGCACCCCTCTCTGTCGCCTCCACTGTCCCCAGATATTCAATGTTGCCGCCACCACCGTGTTCGTGGTAAACTTTTTAGGTGAGATCGGTAGCGGCGCCGTCACCAGCGCCTCTAAACTCGTCCCTTTACAGGACTTTCTCTCCAGTCTTTCCCACGCCGCTCCCTCACCCTCCATCATCCATTTACGTATCATTGCCACATTGGCGGCCCAATAGTAATCGCCCAAGTTCGGTAGTGCCAATCCTCCTCTGTCCCTACTACGCTGAAGGAACCCCCTCCTTACTCTCGGAACTTTCCCTGCCCACACGAAGCTCGTGATGCTCCTGTCTATTTTATTAAAAAAGGTCTTAGTGATTAGTATAGGGAGACATTGAAATACAAATAAGAACCTCGGGAGGACCATCATCTTAATTGCTTGCACCCTGCCCGCCAGCGATAGAGGCTGCATGTCCCACCTCTTGAAGTCCTCCTCCATTTGTTCTATCAACCGTGTCAGATTAAGTCTGTGCAAGGTTCCCCAGCTCCTAGCGATCTGAATCCCCAGGTATCGGAAGTTTCTTTCCACTTTCCTTAGAGGCAAGCCTTCTATCTCTCTACTCTGGTCCCCTGGATGTATCACAAATAATTCACTCTTCCCCATGTTTAGCCTATACCCCGAGAAATCCCCGAACCCCCTCAAAATTCGCATAACCTCTATCATTCCCCCCGCTGGGTCCGACACGTATAACAATAGGTCATCCGCATATAACGAGACTCGGTGTTCTTCTCCCCCTCTAATCACCCCTCTCCATTTCCTGGAGTCTCTCAACGCCATGGCCAGAGGTTCAATTGCCAACGCGAACAACAATGGAGACAGCGGGCATCCCTGTCTTGTTCCCCTATATAGTCGGAAATACTCCGATCTATGTCGACCTGTAACTACGCTTGCCGTTGGAGCCCCATAAAGAAGTCTAACCCAGCTAATAAACCCGTTCCCAAACCCAAACCTCCTTAACACTTCCCATAAATACTCCCACTCCACCCTATCAAATGCCTTCTCTGCGTCCATTGCCGCCACTATCTCTGCCTCCCCCTCCACTGGGGGCATCATTATCACCCCTAATAGTCGTCGCACGTTAACATTCAATTGTCTCCCTTTTACGAACCCTGTCTGGTCTTCGTGCACCACCCCCGGGACACAGTCCTCTATCCTCGATGCCAGTACCTTTGCCAACAATTTGGCGTCCACGTTCAACAATGAAATGGGTCTATAGGACCCGCACTGCAACGGATCTTTATCCCTCTTCAAAATTAACGATATCGTCGCCTCCGACATCGTCGGGGGTAGAGTCCCCCCTTTCCTGGCCTCATTGAACGTCCTCACCATCAACGGGGCCAACAAGTCCACATATTTTCTGTAATACTCCACCGGGAACCCGTCTGGTCCTGGGGCCTTCCCTGCTTGCATGCTTCCCAGTCCCTTAATAACCTCGTCCACCCCAATCGGTGCCCCCAGGCCTACCACCCCCCGCTCCTCCACTTTCGGGAACCTCAATTGGTCCAGGAACTGCCGCATCCCCTCCTCTCCCTCTGGGGGTTGAGACCTATACAGTTCCTCATAGAAGGTCTTGAACACCTCATTTATCTTTCCTGCCCTTCGCACCGTGTCTCCCCTTTCGTCTCTAATTCCTCCTATCTCCCTCGCTGCTGCCCTCTTTCGCAATTGATGAGCCAACAGGCGACTCGCCTTTTCCCCATATTCATACCTCCTCCCCTGTGCCTTCCTCCACAGTACCTCCGCCTTTCTGGTGGTCAGAAGGTCAAATTCCGTCTGGAGTCGTCTCCTCTCCCTGTACAATTCCTCCTCCGGGGTCTCTGCAAATTCCCTATCCACCCTTAAAATCTCCCCCAGTAATCTTTCCCTTTCCTTGGTCTCTGTTTTCCTTTTGTGGGCCCCAATGGAGATCAGCTCTCCTCTGACCACCGCTTTTAGTGCTTCCCATACCACTCCCACAGGGACCTCGCCGTCGTCATTGACCTCCAGATATCTCTCAATACACCCCCGCACTCTTGCACACACTCCCTCATCCGCCATCAGTCCCACATCTAATCGCCAGAGTGTTCTCTGCTCCCTTTCCTCTCCAATTCCAGGTCCACCCAATGTGGGGCATGATCCGAAACCGCTATGGCTGAGTACTCAGCTTCTTCCACCCTAGAGATCAATGACCTTCCCAAAACAAAAAAATCTATCCGGGAGTACACTTTATGGACATGGGAGAAGAAGGAAAACTCCCTAGCCCTAGGTCTAAGAAATCGCCATGGATCCACTCCCCCCATTTGGTCCATAAACCCCTTAAGTACCTTGGCCGCTGCCGGCCTTCTTCCGGCCCTTGAGCTGGATCTATCTAGCCCCGGGTCCAGCACCGTATTAAAGTCCCCTCCTAAAATCAAGTTTCCTACCTCCAGGTCCGGTATACGCCCCAGCATCCGTCTCATAAATCCCGCATCGTCCCAGTTTGGGGCATACACGTTAACCAACACGACCTCCATTCCCTCCAGCCTGCCACTCACCATTACATATCTACCTCCGCTATCTGCTACGATGTTCTTTGCTTCAAATGCGACCTGTTTCCCCACCAAAATGGCCACCCCTCTATTCTTTGCGTCCAGTCCTGAGTGGAACACCTGACCCACCCATCCTTTCCTTAGCCTAACTTGGTCCGCCACCTTTAGGTGCGTCTCTTGGAGCATAACCACGTCTGCCCTTAGTCCTTTCAAATGCGCGAGCACTCTGGCCCTTTTTATCGGTCCGTTCAGGCCTCTCACGTTCCACGTGATCAGCCTCACTAGGGGGCTACCTGCCCCCCTCCCGTGTCGACTAGCCATTACCTTCTCTAGGCCAGTCCCATATCCCGCCTCCGCGCTCCCGCTCGCTCCCCCAGCGTCGCACACCATCCCCGCCCACCCACTCTTTAGCCATTTCCTTTTGGATTTCCGCAGCAGCAACCCAGTTGTCCCCCGTCCCCCCCTCCCCCTCCCTCCCCCCCTCCCCGCTAGATCTCTTTCTAGCATGATTGCTCCCCCCATATTACTTCCGTAAGTCAGCTGACTTCAACTGACCCCAGCTACTCCTGCTCACTCCTCGACCCCCCCCATGTGGGGAACTCCCATCCGCCTTGCGCCTGTCTTCCTGCCTTATTCTTTCTGGTGCGGGAACATCCCTTTACCTGACCCGCCTCTTATGGCGCAGCTCCCTTTCCCCTCCCCCTCCCCTTCCCCATTCTCCAACTATGTCCCGTCTTTCCCCCCTCACCGGCGCCCACATTTCCCCAATGTCTCCCCCCTTCCCTGTTTACTTCTCAATTAACTTCCACCGTAACATTAACAATAACATTTCCTGCAGCATCAGTCCCTCAGTTCCGATCCAATTTCTCTTCTTTGATGAAGGTCCATGCTTCCTCCGCCGTCTCGAAATAATGGTGTCTCTCCTGATACGTGACCCATAGTCTTGCCGGCTGCAGCATCCCGAACTTCACCTTCCTTTTATGCAACACCTCTTTGGCTCGGTTGAAGCTCGCCCTCCTTCTCGCCACCTCCGCACTCCAATCCTGGTATACCCGTACCACTGCATTCTCCCATCTGCTACTCCGCACCTTTTTAGCCCATCTCAGGACCTCTTCTCTATCCTTAAGGCGGTAAAATCGCACGATTATCGCCCTGGGTGGTTCTCCCGCTTTTGGTCTTCTCGCCGGAATCCGATTTGCCCACTCCACCTCCAAGGGGCCCGTAGGGGCCTCAGCACCCATCAGTGAGCTCAGCATCGTACTTGCGTACGCTCCACAGTCCACTCCTTCCACACCCTCAGGGAGACCCAGTATCCGAAGGTTCTTCCTTCGCGCTCCATTTTCTAGGGCTTCGATCCTTTCAGTACACTTTTTATGAAGTGCCTCGTGCGTCTGTGTCTTAACCGCCAGGCCCAGGATCTCGTCCTCAACATCTGTCACCTTCTGCTCCACCACGCGGAGCTCAGTCTCCTAGGTCTTTAATGTCTCCTTGAGCCCCTCAATTGCCTGTAGCAACGGGGTCAGTACCTCCCTCTTCAGCAGCTCCACGCACCGTCTCACAATTTCATGCTCAGGCCCCCATGTCGCCTGCGCTTTCTCCGCCGCCATCTTGTACTTCTCTCTTTCTGATCCTTTGGTCGACGATTCCTCGCGCTGCAGCCGCCGCCGCCGGTTTTTTCCTCCTTCGTTTGGGGGGGGCTCCCTTCTCACACACCCCACACCGGGTTGCGTCGTCGAAAAATTCCCCGTTGGGGCTCTTAAAAGAGCCCGAAGGTCCGTCGGAGCTGGAGCCGCCGAAGCGTGCGGCTAGCTAGGCATCACCGCAACCGGAAGTCAGACAAGTGCTTTTAAAGGACAGACTTACCTCCCAGCAACCACTTCCGCACTGTTCCCGCTGAAACTGACTCACCAGCTGTTCTCACGCCGAAATCGACTGCCAAATTTATCCAAATTAAACTCCAAAATCACAAGGGGACTGGGCAGAGTAGAATGGGAGAAACTGTACCTGCTCGTAAAAGGAGGGGGGCACAGATTTAAAGAGATTTGAAAAAGAAGCATATGTTTTTTTTTCCAATTAAGGGGCAATTTAGCGTGGTCAATCCTCCTACCCTGCACAATCTTGGGATTGTAGGGGTGAGACCCACGCAGACATGGGTAGAATATGCAAACTCCACACGAACAGTGGGCTGGGGTCGGGATTGAACCCAGGTCCTCAGCGCTGTGAGGCAGCAGTGCTAACCACTGCGCCGCCATGCCCGCCCCCCAAAAGGAGCAAATGTCGGGGGCGATTCTCCCAAATGGAGCCCAAGTGTTCGCGCCGTCGTGATCACCGTGAGTGACTTGGAGGGGAACGTTCAGGTGGTGGTGTTCCCATGTGTCTGCTGTTCTTGTCCTTCTCGGTGCTTGTGGGTTAGGAAGGTGCTGCCTAAGGAACCTCAGTGAGTTCCTGCAGACGGTACACACGGCTGCCACTGAGCATCAGTGGTGGACGGAATGAATGTTTGTTGTTGGGGTGCCAATCAAGCTTTGTCCTGGATGGTGTCGAGCTTCTTGAGTGTTGTTGGAGCTGCGCTCATCCAGGCAAGTGGAGAGTATTCCATCACACTCCTGACTTGTGCCTTGTAGATGGTGGACAGGATTTGGGGGGTCAGGAGGTGAGTTGCTCGCTGTGGAATTTTTCTTTTCATTCATTCATGGGATGTGGCTGTGCCATCCCCAATTCCCCTTGAATTGAGTGGCTTGCTAGGCCATTGGAGAGGACATAAAGAGTCGTTCCAGATGTCACCACCCTCTGTGCGAAATAATTTCCCCTCTGGTCTCTTTTGTATGTCTCTCCTCTCACCTTAAACCTACGCCCTCTAGTTCTAGACTCCTCTACCTTTGGGAAAATATCATAGAATTTACAGTGCAGAAGGAGGCCATTCGGCCCATCGAGTCTGCACCAGCTTTTGGAAAGAACACCCACTTAAGCCCACACCTCCACCCCATCACCGTAACCCGGTAACCCCACCTAACCTAAGGGCAATGTAGCATGGCCAATCCACCTAACCTGCACACCTTTGGACTGTGGGAGGAAACCGGAGCACCCGGAGGAAACCCACGCAGACACGGGGAGAATGTGCAGACTCCGCACAGACAGTGACCCAAGCCGGGAATCGAACCTGGGACCCTGGAGCTGTGAAGCAACTGTGCTAACCACTGTGCTACCATGCCGCCCACAAAAGATGTTGACTATCTACCTTACCTATGCCCCTCATTATTTTATAGACCTCTATAAGATCACCCCTAAGCCTCCTACGCTCCAGCGAAAAAAGTCCCAGCCTATCCAGCCTCTCCTTATAACTCAAACCATCAAGTCCCGGCAGCATCCTCGTAAATCTCTTCTGCACTCTTTCTAGTTTAACGATATCCTTCCGATAATAGGGTGACCAGAACTGAACACAGTGTTCCACGTGTGGTCTTACCAATGTCCTGTACAACTTTGTAAGAAGTCTTACAACACCAGGTTAAAGTCCAACAGGTTTGTTTCAAATCACAAGCTTTTGGAGCACTGCTCCTTCCTCAGGTGAATGAAGAGGTTTGTACAACTTCAACAAGATGTCCCAACTCCTGTATTAAATATTCTGACCAATAAAATCGAGCATGCTGAATGCCTTCTTCACCACCCTGTCCACCTGCGACTCCACCTTCAAGGAGCTATGAACCTGTACCCCGAGTTCTCTGTGTTCTGTAACTCTCCCCACTCCCTACTATTAACTGAGTAGGTCCTGCCCGGATTTGATCTCCCAAAATGCACCACCTCACATTTATCCAAATTAAACTCCAAAATCACAAGGGGATTGGACAGAGTAGAACGGGAGAAACTGTTCTGTTATAACCTGCCTGCTTACCATTGGCTGGGGACTAATGACAATCCCATAATCCTGTGGGAGTATGAGCTTCCCCAATGAGGGTGGTGGAGAAATCATTAGCAGACTCCCTATATAAATAAAGCTGGCCAGTTTGGAACCAGCAGGAAGGAGTGTGTAGCAAGGGAAGTTGCTGCTGTTGTGTGTATATATATGTTATTGTAAATAAATGTTATTTCTTTGTATCCTTGAAACTCGTGCTGGATTCGTCGTGGCCCTCACAAAACTGGCGACGAGGGTTAAAGTGAATAGCTGTCTACACTGCTGAAGCCTCGTCCCTGGATTTTTGTTGGATACAGGTTGGAAGTTGTTTTCTATTATACCATGCCTCTGTACGGACGTTTGGATGTTTTTGAGGCTGCGCTGGAAAGCTGGAACCAGTACACACAACGGATGCGTTACTATTTCCGGGCAAACAATATCACCGAAAACGAGCGCCAGGTGGTTATATTGCTCACCGCCTGCGGCCCGCATACGTTTGGGGTGATTAGGAGCCTTACGTGCCCAGCTGCGCCGGACACCAAAACGTTTGATGAACTTGTGAATTTAGTGGGGCAGCATTTTAACCCAACCCCGTCCACAATAGTCCAATGTTACTGGTTTAATACCGCTGAGAGGACCCCAGGGGAATCCCTTGCCGACTTTCTATCCAGGCTACGCAGGATTGCGGACCTTGTCAGAAACGTTACGCGACCGTTTGGTTTGTGGTATTAACAATGCGGCCACCCAGAGAAAGTTGTTAGCGGAGCCAACATTGACTTTTCAACAGGCCATTCAAATAGTATTGTCCCGAGAGAGCGCAGAACGAGGAGTGCAGGAGATACAGGGAATGGAAGTGCATGTCTTGGGGCGCAACCCCTTCTGTCCGAAAACATCCCCCCGCATTCCTGCGGTACCTTGGGCGAGGCAACGTCCGGACCGACGCCAGTGGCCATCGGACATTCCTCCCTGAAGGGAGCCTTCTCCAGAACCAATGGATGAGGAGCCATGTCCGTGTTAGACTTGTAGGTGCTGACCCCGTTGCGGACGCCAGTCCTGGGGGCGCCAGAGGCGCCGTCGTTCCGACCGAAACTGGGACCAGCCCAGGGACCGGAACTGGGACCAGCCCAGGGGCCGTACCTTCCATGTGGATGAACCTGCGGCGACTACTCCTGAGGACGTGGAGACGGAGGACGACTGCCTGCAGCTGCATTGTGTGGCAGCTCCCCGTGTGGCCCCCATTAAGGTGACAGTACGGGTCAATGGTCACCCGCTTGAGATGGAGTTGGACACTGGTGCAGCGGTCTCCGTGATCGCCCAGAGGACATTCGACCGCATCAAGCCGGGTATACAGACCCTTACATTAACCGACACACAGGCCAGGTTGGCCACCTACATGGGGGAACCATTGGACATTGCAGGAACTATGATGACCCCTGTTGTTTATGGACGCCAGGAGGGGCGTTTCCCACTTATCGTGGTGCACGGCCATGGGCCCAGCCTGTTGGGTCGGGACTGGTTGCGCCATTTGCGCTTGCAGGGCAGCACATCCTCCAAACAGTTTCTGGAGGGCTGACTGAGGTGCGAGGACGATACCCAGATGTATTCCAGCCTGGTTTGGGGAAAATAAAAGGGGCCGTAGCCCGTATCCAAGTTGAACCAGGAGCCACGCCGCGCTATTTCCGGGCGCGCCCAGTGCCTTACGCCTTGCTCGTAGAAGGAGCTCACTCGTTTGGAGAGTTTGGGTATTATCAGGCCCGTCCGTTTCGCTGACTGGGCAGCACCAATAGTACCTGTAATGAAGCCAGATGCCACAGTTCACTTGTGCGGCGACTATAAACTTAGTGAATACAGCTTCCCGACTCGACCGATATCCAATGCCTCGCATAGAGGGTCTCTACCCGAAACTTGCAGGTGGACTCTCGTTCACAAAATTAGATATGAGTCACGCCTACCTGCAGTTGGAGCTGGACCCTGCATCCCGACCATATGTAATGATTAATACACACCGGGGCCTGTATGAATATACACGTTTGCCCTTTGGAGTATCCTCTGCCTGTGCTATTTTTCAACGCGTTATGGAGGGCATTTTGAGAGGTTTACCGCATGTCGCTGTCTACTTAGATGACGTTTTGATCACAGGGACGTCGGAGCAGGAACATTTGGAAAATCTGGAGGCTGTCCTTAGACGTTTTTCAGAGGCTGGAGTCCGTTTACGTCACACAAAGTGCGTCTTTCTGGCGAAGGAAGTAGTCTACCTGGGTTATCGGGTGGACCGCGAAGGTTTGCACCCCGTCGCAGAGAAGGTGCGCGCGATTCAACATGCCCCCGCCCCGACTGACACTTCGCATCTTCGTTCTTTTCTCGGTCTCGTAAACTATTACGGGACGTTCCTCCCCAATCTGGCAACTACGCTGGCCCCCTTGCACCTTCTGCTAAAGAAAAATCACACCTGGGTTTGGGGTCAGCTGCAAGAAACCGCTTTCCGGCGGGTAAAGCAACAATTGTCGTCGTCTGGGTTACTAACCCACTATGATCCTGGAAAGCCTTTGCTCGTCACATGTGATGCACCCCCGTATGGTATTGGGGCCGTCCTGTCCCACAAGATGGAGAACGGGGCCGAGTGGCCGATAGCTTTCGCCTCCTGCACATTGACAGCAGCGGAAAAAAAGTACGCGCAGATCGAGAAGGAGGGCCTGGCAGTGGTCTTTGCGGTGAAACGCTTCCACCAGTACGTGTATGGCCGCCACTTCACTATCGTGACTGATCATAAGCCTCTGCTGGGACTTTTCAGAGAGGATAAGCCAATAATACCGCCCATTGCTTCCGCACGGATCCAGCGCTGGGCTTTGTTGCTTGCTGCATACGAGTATTCTCTGGAGCACAAACCAGGAACACAGATAGCGAATGCCGACGCACTGAGCCGATTGCCTTTATCGACCCCCACGACCGGTGAGGTGGTTGCAACCCTAAATTTTATGGACACCTTGCCTGTCACGGCATCACAGATCCGTGAGTGGACCCAGACGGAGCCAGTCCTGTCAAAGGTTCGGCACATAGTCCTGTATGGTGGGCAGCATAGACAGCTCCCAGGCGAGTTGCGGGCATTTTCCTCCAAGCTGTCAGAATTCAGCGTGGAAGACGGCATCCTCTTGTGGGGGACGCGTGTGATTGTCCCGGAAAAAGGACAGGAGCTGATACTATCAGACTTGCACAATGGGCATCCAGGCGTGACCAAAATGAAAATGTTGGCCCGGAGTTATGTTTGGTGGCCAGGCCTCGACACCGACATTGAGAAGGTGGCCCAAAACTGCTCCATTTGTCAGGAGCATCAGAAGCTTCCGCCGGCCGCGCCCCTACATCACTGGGAATGGCCAGGGCGGCCTTGGGCGTGCTTGCATGCGGATTTCGCAGGCCCTTTTCAAGAATCCATGTTCCTTTTATTAATCGACGCCCAGTCTAAATGGCTAGACGTGCATAAGATGCAGGGGACAACGTCCTGCGCAACAATTGAAAAGATGCGTTTGTCTTTTAGTACGCATGGCCTCCCCGAGGTGCTGGTCACGGATAACGGCACTCCATTCGCCAGTGAGGAGTTTGCGAGGTTCATGAAGATGAACGGCATACGCCATATCCGCACTGCCCCATAGCACCCGGCTTCAAATGGGTTGGCGGAGCGCGCAGTGCAGACATTCAAACGAGGCCTAAAGAAGCAGTCTTCCGGGTCAATGGACACGAGACTGGCTCACTTTTTGTTTTCATATAGGACCACCCCTCATGCGGTGACTGGGGTAGCTCCCGCAGAACTCCTAATGGGCCGGAGACTTCGCACCCGCCTTAGTATGGTTTTCCCGGACATTGGCGCAAAGGTACACCGCACACACGAACGGCAGGGACAGGGATTTTCTCGGCATCGGCCGATTCGGCAGTTTGCACCCGGTGACCCAGTGTTCATTCGCAGTTTTGCTGGTGGTGCCCAGTGGGTCCCTGGCGTAATCTTTCGCCAAACGGGCCCTATATCTTACCAGATGAAAGCCCAGGGTCGTCTCCAGCGCAAACATGTAGACCACGTTCGGTCCAGAAGACTATCCCCTCAAAAGAGCCCCCGGAGCTCATTTCTACAGCCGCAGAGACAAGGGAAGGTAGTCCTCACAATCTTCCTCTGGTGCCTCACTCAAAGCCTGCGCAGGTCATTACAGAACCGCGCGGAGATAGAGACGCTGACATGACAGAGGCAGCAGACTCTGACTCCGAGATGGAGACACAGGACGCATCAGAGGGGGAATCCTCGGGCCCACGGGCCGTGGATGCACAACCGTTGCGCCGTTCATCACGGAAGCTCCGGTCTCGGTCTCGTTACACGCCGCCCGATCCAGCGCCGCGTGTAAATGATGTCCTGCGGCAAAACGAGTCCGACGCCCTCCTTCGCCAGGGTCTTTGGTGGATTCCTTGGACTTTAGGGGGGAGGGATGTTATAACCTGCCTACTTACCATTGGCTGGGGTCTAATGACAATCCCACAATCCTGTGGGAGTGTGAGTTTCCCCAATGAGGGGGTGGAGAAATCATTTAGCAGAGTCCCTGCATAAATAAAGTTGGCCAGTTTGGAACCAGCAGGAAGGAGTAGGCAGCAAGCGAGGTTGCTGCTGTTGTATATATATGTTATTGTAAATAAATGTTATTTCTTTGTATCCTTGAAACTCGTGCTGGATTCTTCGTGGCCCTCACAAATCATTCCTGCTCGTAAAAGGAGGGGGGGCACAGATTTAAAGAGATTTGCAAAAGAAGCATATGTTTTTTTTCCAATTAAGGGGCAATTTAGCGTGGTCAATCCTCCTACCCTGCACAATCTTGGGATTGTAGGGGTGAGACCCACGCAGACATGGGTAGAATATGCAAACTCCACACGAACAGTGGGCTGGGGTCGGGATTGAACCCAGGTCCTCAGCGCTGTGAGGCAGCAGTGCTAACCACTGCGCCGCCATGCCCGCCCCCCAAAAGGAGCAAATGTCGGGGGCGATTCTCCCAAATGGAGCCCAAGTGTTCGCGCCGTCGTGATCACCGTGAGTGACTTGGAGGGGAACGTTCAGGTGGTGGTGTTCCCATGTGTCTGCTGTTCTTGTCCTTCTCGGTGCTTGTGGGTTAGGAAGGTGCTGCCTAAGGAACCTCAGTGAGTTCCTGCAGACGGTACACACGGCTGCCACTGAGCATCAGTGGTGGACGGAATGAATGTTTGTTGTTGGGGTGCCAATCAAGCTTTGTCCTGGATGGTGTTGAGCTTCTTGAGTGTTATTCGAGCTGCACTCATCCAGGCAAGTGGAGAGTATTCCATCACACTCCTGACTTGTGCCTTGTAGATGGTGGACAGGATTTGGGGGGTCAGGAGGTGAGTTGCTCGCTGTGGAATTTTTCTTTTCATTCATTCATGGGATGTGGCTGTGCCATCCCCAATTCCCCTTGAATTGAGTGGCTTGCTAGGCCATTGGAGAGGACATACAGAGTCAACCACCTTACTGTGGGCCAGACCAGTATTTCCTTCCCTCAGGGGCATTAATGAACTAGGTGAGTTTTTAGGACAATCGGCAATGGTTTTGTGTCATCGTTAGATATTTAATTTAATTCAGATTTCACCACCGTCCTGGTGGGATTTAAACGCAGGTCGTCGGGATATCTCCCTGAACCTCAGGTCCAGTGGCAAAATCACTACACCACCACCAGCAATGGTGATGCTTTTGAACATCAAAGGATGATGGTTAGATTCTCTCTTGTCGGTGATGGTTATTGCCTGGCATTTGTATGGCGCGAATGTTACTTGCCGCTAATCAACTTAAGCATGGAATTTGTCCCTCCTAGCAGGAGAACCCTAAAGCGAGGTTCCACGGTATAGGGGCAACAAAATTTGTGTTTTCCTCATTTACTGCTGATAAAAATATTGGAGATGGGGCAGGGTGGGGAAGGCTGTTTGGGGGGGGGGGGGGGCGCGATTGGAGGAGGGAGGTCATGTGACAACCTCCAGAATTCAGAGTTGGCGATCGGAACTTCAAAAATGCACAGAAGTGGAATAGGGAAAGGAAACCCGTGTTAATTCATTTGATTTTTAAAAAAAAATCAGAACAATGATCGTGATTTCCTCCATCGAATAGTCCATTGGATGACATAAAACAGGCTCAGCGATGTTAAAACGGGGAGGAAGTGATCTTTGTATTGTGGAATTCTGTGATAATAAGTAGATTGCAATCAAAATGCTACAAAAACAAACAAAGGTACCAGCGACTCAGTAAACAGATGAATTGCTTCCTCGGCCCCTTGCTCAGTCCGTGAGTTCGGTGTGGCATTGAGTCATTCGGGTCAGCAAGATCAGATTCGATCTCTGGTTTGTGTCGAGTTAGCGGATCTCAACAACAACAACCTACATTTACATAGCTCCTCTACAATATAAACCATCCCAGGGTCCTTCACAAGAACATTACCAAACAAAATATGACACTGGGATGCATCAGGTGTTATTAGGTTAGATGACCAAAATCTTGGTCAATGAGTTCAGTTTTAAGGAGAGTCTTAAATGTGGAAAGTGAGGTAGAGAGGGGGACGGAGAGGTTTAGGGAGGGAATTAGAGCTTGGGTAGCTGAAGGCAGTGCTGCCAATGGTAGAGCGATTAAAATTGGGGATGTTTAAGAGGTTGGAATTAGTGGAGCGCAGAGATCTCAGAGGGGCTGGAGGAGATTCCAGAGATAGTTAGTGGGCCATGGAGGGATTGGAAAACACGGAGGAGAATTTTAAAATCAAGATGCTGCTTCAGTGGGAGCACAGGGGGTGAGGGGGAAAGGGACTTGAAAGGGGCAGGAGAGTTCTTTCACTAGTCTCGGCTGAGTTAGGAAGGAGAGTCAACCTAATGTTGGATCCAATCAAGGCAGCCAAATTTTGGGGATGCCCTCTGTGGTAATAACAGGTGTTGCAGTACCTGAGAGGTGGATGCCCATTGGCTAGACCTAGGAGTCTACCATTGGCTGATGTACATAGCTCCGCCCTGAGAGGCGGAGTATAAGAACCGATGCCGTCCCAGCAGCCTTCACTTTCTGTATCGAAGCTGCTAGGTACAGTTCTAGCTGATTAAAGCCCATTAGTTATGACTCACTTTGTCTCGAGAGTATTGATTGTGCATCAATTTAATCAGCTAGTACTTTTGAAGGATGGATCTCCGTATCAAACCGGAGTGTCTTCAGCTCAGCCCCCACGCGGACAACTCCGCTGCTATCTTCAAGCACTGGCTGGCGTGTTTTAAGAGCTTCGTCGACACGGCCGCCGACACCCCCACGGAGAGGCAGAAAATGCACCTTCTATGCTCGCGGGTCAGCCCGGCGATCTACCCCCTGATCGAAGGGGCGGCGAACTATGCTGCAGCTATGGAGCTGCTAGAAGGACATTACATCCGTCCTCTGAACCAGGTCTACGCCCGTCACCTGCTGGCAACTAGAAGGCAGAGCCCAGAAGAAACACTGGAAGACTTCTATCGGGCTCTCCTAGTGTTGGGCCGAAACTGTGGCTGCCCAGCAGTTACGGGGAACGAGCACACGGAACTTTTAATTCGGGATGCTTTCGTGGCAGGTATGACTTCCCCCGACATCCGCCGAAGGCTCCTTGAAATGGACACACTGGGCCTCACTGAGGCACGGGCCCTGGCGGGTTCCATGGACGTTGCGTATAAAAACGCGCTGGCTTTTGCTCCCGGACGCGCGGCGCCCCCCTGGGCTGCATGGAACCCCTCGCGGCAGCCCCCAGACTTTCCCGCTAACCCCGCAGGCCTGCGCGGCGAGACGGCCCGCTATCACCGCCGGCCAACGCTGCTTCTTCTGCGGCCAGGCGAATCATCCCCGCCCGCGCTGCCCGGCCTGCACCGCCACCTGCAAAGGGTGCGGCAAGAAAGGCCACTCTGTCGCGGTCTGCCTGGCCCGCGCCATGGCCGCGGTCTCCAGCGAGTATCAGCAGCCTTTCTTTCAGGCCCCGGCTGTCCAAGGCCCACCGCCGCCCTCCTATCCCCAGGCAGCTTGCGACCCACGGCCGCGGCCATTTTGCCCCCCGGCCACCACGCTGGCCACCACGCTGTTCTCTGGTCACCCATCCTGTAAACCAACAGATCTCCCTGGCCTCCGGGTCACACGCGGTGGAGATAAAGGGGTTCTGCCTCGCGAACCTCACTGTCCAAGGCAGGGAATTCCGCAATTTCCGCCTGTACGTGCTGCCGCACCTCTGCGCAGCTACCCTCCTTGGGCTGGATTTCCAATGCCACCTACAAAGCCTGACCTTTAAATTTGGCGGCCCTATACCCCCCCTTACTGTCTGCGGCCTCGCGACCCTTAAGGTCGACCCGCCTTCCCTGTTTGCGAACCTCACCCCGGATTGCAAACCCGTCGCCACCAGGAGCAGACGGTACAGTGCCCAGGACAGGACCTTCATCAGGTCCGAGGTCCAAAGGCTGCTGAGGGAAGGGGTCATCGAAGCGAGCAACAGCCCCTGGAGAGCTCAAGTGGTGGTGGTAAAGACCGGGGAGAAACATAGGATGGTCATTGACTACAGCCAGACCGTCAACAGGTTTACGCAACTGGACGCGTACCCCCTCCCCCGTATAGCCGACCTGGTGAACAGGATCGCGCAATACAAGGTTTTCGCCACGGTGGATCTCAAGTCTGCCTACCACCAGCTGCCCCTCCGTAATGGTGACCGCCAGTACACTGCCTTCGAAGCAGACGGGCGGCTCTATCACTTTTTAAGGGTTCCCTTCGGTGTCACAAACGGGGTCTCGGTCTTCCAGCGTGAGATGGACCGAATGGTTGACCGGTACGGCTTACGCGCAACGTTCCCATATCTTGACAACGTCACCATCTGCGGCCATGACCAGCAGGGCCACGACACCAACCTCCGAAAATTTCTCCAGACCGCAGATATCCTTAATCTGACCTACAATAAGGATAAATGCGTGTTTAGCACCGACCGTCTAGCCATCCTAGGCTACGTAGTGCGAAATGGAGTCATAGGCCCCGACCCTGAACGCATGCGCCCCCTCATGGAGTTCCCCCTCCCTCACTGCCCCAAGACCCTAAAGCGCTGCCTCGGCTTCTTCAGCTATTATGCCCAGTGGGTCCCTAATTACGCAGACAAGGCTCGACCCCTGATCCAGTCCACAACCTTCCCCCTGTCGACAGAGGCCCGCCAGGCCTTCTGCCGCATCAAAGCAGACATCGCAAAAGCCACGATGCGCGTCATCGACGAGTCCCTCCCCTTCCAGGTCGAGAGCAATGCGTCCGACATAGCTCTGGCGGCCACCCTCAACCAAGCGGGCAGGCCCGTGGCCTTTTTCTCCCGCACTCTCCATGCTTCCGAAATTCGCCACTCCTCGGTCGAAAAGGAGGCCCAGGCCATAGTAGAAGCTGTGCGGCACTGGAGGCATTACCTGGCCGGCAGGAGATTCACTCTCCTCACTGACCAACGGTCGGTGGCCTTCATGTTCGATAATGCGCAGCGGGGCAAGATTAAGAACGACAAGATCTTGCGGTGGAGGATCGAACTCTCCACCTACAACTGCGAGATCTCATAGAATTTCATAGAATTTACAGTGCAGAAGGAGGCCATTCGGCCCATCGAGTCTGCACCGGCTCTTGGAAAGAGCACCCTACCCAAGGTCAACACCTCCACCCTATCCCCACAACCCAGTAACCCCACCCAACACTAAGGGTAATTTTGTACCGTCCGGGGAAGCTAAACGAGCCTCCTGATGACCTGTCCCGCGGCACTTGTGCCACCGCACAAGTGGACCGCCTCCGATCCCTCCACGAGGACCTCTGCCACCCGGGGGTCACTCGGTTTCTTTCATTTCATCAAGACCCGCAACCTGCCCTACTCCATCGAGGAGGTCAGGACAGCCACCAGGAACTGCCAAATCTGCGCGGAGTGCAAACCGGCCAGAGAGAGCGCACCTGATAAAGGCTTCCCGTCCCTTTGACGCCTCAGCATGGACTTCAAAGGCCCCCTCACTTCCACCGACCGCAACACGTACTTCCTGAACGGGATTGCCGAGTACTCCCGGTTCCCATTCGCCATCCCCTGCCCAGACATGACCACAACCACCGTCATCAAGGCCCTCCAGGGTATCTTTACGCTGTTCGGTTTCCCCGCGTACATACACAGTGAAAGGGGGTCCTCCTTTGTTTTTTAAAAAATATATATTTTATTCAAAATTTTTGGCCAACCATAACAGTACATTGTGTATCTTTTACACAGTAATATAACAATATAAATAACAATGGCCAGTTTTTTAAACAAAAAATAAATAATATATAAACAACATCAAAATTAAAAAACAAAACTAAATGGCAACTGCCTTGTCCCAAATAAATACTCTCCAAAAATACAATTCAGCAGTCCAATATACAATTACCTATAACAACAACCTATACATATTATACTTATACACTAACATCCCTGAGAGTCCTTCTGGTTCCTCCCCACGCCCCCCCTCCCCACCCCACCCCTCCCCACTCCCTACCCCCCCTCCCCCTTCCCCCCCCTCCCACCCACCCCTCCACCCCCCTCCATCCCCCTTCCCTCCCCCCTTCCCTCCCCCCCTCCCTCCCCCCCCTCCTCCCCCACCCCTCCCCCACCCCACCACCCCCCCCTCTCCCCCCCTCTCCCCCCCCTCTTCCCCCCCCCCTCTTCCCCCCTCCTCTTCCCCCCTCCACTTCCCCCCCCTCTCCTCCCCCCCCCCCCTCCCCCCCCCCCCCCCCCCCCCCCCCCCCCTCCCCCCCCCCTCCCCCCCCCCTCCCCCCCCCTCCCCCCCCCCCTCCCCCTCCCCCCCCCTCATCCCCCCTCCTCTCTCCCCCCTCCTCCCCTCCCCCCCCCCTCCCCCCCCCCACCTCTCCCCCTCCCCCCCCTCCCCCCCCACCCCCCCCTCCCCCCCCACCTCCCCCCCCCTCCCCCACCCCTCCCCCACCCCACCCCCCCTCCCTCTCCCCCCCCCTCCCCCCCCACTCCCCCCCCCCTCTTCCCCCCTCCTCTTCCCCCCTCCTCTCCTCCCCCCCCCCCCTCCCCCCCCCCTTCCCCCCCCCTCCCCCCCCCTCCCCCTCCCCCCCCCTCTTCCCCCCTCCTCTTCCCCCCTCCTCCCCTCCCCCCCCCCCTCCCCCCCCCCCTCCCCCCCCCCCCTCTCCCCCTCCCCCCCCCCCTCTCCCCCCTCCCCCCTCCCCCTCCCCCCTCCCCCCCCCCCCTCCCCCCTCCTCCCCCCCCTCCTCCCCCTCCTCCCCCCCCTCCCCCCCCTCCCCCCCCCCCTCCCCCTCCCCCCCCCTCCCCCCCTCTCCCCCCCCCTCTCCCCCCCCCCTCTCCCCCCCCCTCTCCCCCCCCCCCCCTCCCCCCCCCCCTCCCCTCCCCCCCCCTCCCCCCCCTCCTCCCCCTCCTCCCCCCCTCCCCCCCCCTCCCCCCCCTCCCTCTCCCTCCCTCTCCCCCCCTCTCCCCCCCTCTCCCCCCCCCTCTCCCCCCCCTCTCCCCCCCCCCTCTCCCCCCCCTCTCCCCCCCCTCCCCCCCCCCCCCTCCCCCCCCCCTCCCCCCCCTCCCCCCCCTCTCCCCCCCCCCCCTCCCCCCCCCCCCTCCCCCCTCTCCCCCCCCCTCCCCCCTCTCCCCCCTCTCCCCCCCTCCCCCCCCCTCCCCCCCTCCCCCCCCCCCCCCCTCCCCCCCCCTCCCCCCCCTCCCTCCCCCCCCCCCCTCCCCCCCCCTCCCTCCCCCCCCCCCCTCCCCTCCCCCCCCTCCCCCCCCTCCCCCCCTCCCCCCCCTCCCTCCCCCCCCCTCCCCCCCTCCCCCCCCCTCCCCCCCCTCCCCCCCCCCCCTCCCCCCCCTCCCCCCCCCTCCCCCCCCCTCCCCCCCCCTCCCCCCCCCTCCCCCCCCCTCCCCCCCCCTCCCCCCCCCTCCCCCCCCCTCCCCCCCCCCTCCTCCCCCCCCCCTCCCCCCCCCTCCCTTCCCCCCCCCCCTTCCCCCCCCCTTCCCCCCCCCTTCCCCCCCCCTTCCCCCCCCCTTCCCCCCCCCTTCCCCCCCCCTTCCCCCCCCCTTCCCCCCCCCTTCCCCCCCCTTCCCCCCCCCTTCCCCCCCCCTTCCCCCCCCTTCCCCCCCCCTTCCCCCCCCCTTCCCCCCCCCTTCCCCCCCCCTTCCCCCCCCCTTCCCCCCCCCCCTTCCCCCCCCCCCTTCCCCCCCCTTCCCCCCCCCTTCCCCCCCCCTTCCCCCCCCCCCTTCCCCCCCCTTCCCCCCCCCCTTTCCCCCCCCTCCCCCCCCCCCTTCCCCCTAGGAGAAGTGATATCGTTGCCTCTGACATAGTCGGGGGCAGCTGTCCCCTTTCCCTCGCCTCATTAAAAGGTTCTCATCAGTAGCGGGGCGAGCAAGTCCACATATTTCCTGTAAAATTCAACTGGGAATCCGTCCGGTCCCGGGGCCTTCCCCGCCTGCATGCTCCTAATTCCTTTCACTACTTCCTCTATTTCGATCTGTGCTCCCAGTCCCACCCTCTCCTGCTCCTCTACCTTAGGAAATCAGCTGGTCCAGAAAACACATCATTCTCTCCTTCCCATCCAGGGGCTGAGCTTCATATAATCTTTCATAGAATGCCTTGAACACTCTATTCACTCTCTCCGCTCCCCCGCTCCATCTCTCCCTCCTCATCCCTCACTCCCCCTATTTCCCTCGCTGCTCCCCTTTTCCTCAGTTGGTGGGCCAGCAACCTGCTCGCCTTCTCCCCATATTCGTACTGTACACCCTGTGCCTTCCTCCACTGTGCCTCTGCATTACCCGTAGTCAGCAAATCAAATTCTACATGTAGCCTTTGCCTTTCCCTGTATAGTCCCTCCTCCGGTGCCTCCGCATATTGTCTGTCCACCCTCAGAAGTTCTTGCAGCAACCGCTCCAGTTCCCTACTCTCCTGCTTTCCTTTATGTGCCCTGATTGATATCAGCTCCCCTCTAACCACTGCCTTCAGCGCCTCCCAGACCACTCCCACCTGGGCCTCCCCATTATCATTGAGTTCCAAGTACTTTTCAATACACCCCCTCACCCTTAGACACACCCCCTCATCCGCCATTAGTCCCATGTCCATTCTCCAGGGTGGACGCCGTTCTTTTTCCTCCCCTATCTCCAAGTCCACCTAGTGTGGAGCGTGATCCGAAATAGCTATAGCCGTATACTCCGTCCCCCTCACCTTCGGGATCAACGCCCTTCCCAAAACAAAAAAGTCTATTCGCGAATAAACTTTGTGAACATAGGAGAAAAACGAAAACTCCTTACTCCTAGGTCTGCTAAATCTCCATGGGTCTACTCCTCCCATCTGCTCCATAAAGTCTTTAAGCACCTTGGCTGCTGCCGGCCTCCTTCCAGTCCTGGACCTCGATCTGTCCAGCCCTGGTTCCAGCACCGTGTTAAAATCTCCACCCATTACCAACTTCCCCACCTCTAGGTCCGGGATACGTCCTAACATGCGCCTCATAAAGTTGGCATCATCCCAGTTCGGAGCATATACGTTCACTAAGACCACCGCCTCCCCCTGTAATTTGCCACTCACCATCACGTATCTGCCCCCACTATCCGCCACTATGGTCTTTGCCTCAAACATTACCCGCTTGGTAGAACCCTCAAGAGTATTGAAAGTCAAAGAGATCTAGGAGTACAGGTCCACAGGTCATTGAAAGGGGCAACACAGGTGGAGAAGGTAGTCAAGAAGGCATACGGCATGCTTGCCTTCATTGGCCGGGGCATTGAGTATAAGAATTGGCAAGTCATGTTGCAGCTGTATAGAACCTTAGTTAGGCCACACTTGGAGTATAGTGTTCAATTCTGGTCGCCACACTACCAGAAGGATGTGGAGGCTTTAGAGAGGGTGCAGAAGAGATTTACCAGAATGTTGCCTGGTATGGAGGGCATTAGCTATGAGGAGCGGTTGAATAAACTCGGTTTGTTCTCACTGGAACGAAGGAGGTTGAGGGAAGACCTGATAGAGGTATACAAAATTATGAGGGGCATAGACAGAGTGGATAGTCAGAGGCTTTTCCCCAGGGTAGAGGGGTCAATTACTAGGGGGCACAGGTTTAAGGTGAGAGGGGCAAGGTTTAGAGTAGATGTACGAGGCAAGTTTTTTACGCAGAGGGTAGTGGGTGCCTGGAACTCGCTACCGGAGGAGGTAGTGGAAGCAGGGACGATAGGGACATTTAAGGGGCATCTTGACAAATATATGAATAGGATGGGAATAGAAGGATATGGACCCAGGAAGTGTAGAAGATTGTAGTTTAGTCGGGCAGCATGGTCGGCACGGGCTTGGAGGGCCGAAGGGCCTGTTCCTGTGCTGTACATTTCTTTGTTCTTTGTTCTTTGTTTGCTTCCCCACTAGTATAGCCATCCCCTTGTTTTTCGCATCTAGCCCCGAATGAAACACCTGCCCCACCCATCCTTTGCGTAGTCTAACCTGGTCTATCAGTTTCAAATGTGTCTCCTGTAACATAACCACATCTGCCTTAACTTTCTTAAGGTGTGCGAGTACCCATGCCCTCTTTATCGGCCCGTTCAGCCCTCTCACATTCCACGTGATCAGCCGGGTTGGGGGGCTCTTTACCCCCCCCTTGTCGATTAGCCATCCCCTTTTATCCAGCTCCTCACCCGGTTCCCACACAGCTGTCCCCCCCCCAGGCGGTGCCCTCCCGCCCATCCCCTCCCATACCAGCTCCCCCTTCTCCCCAGCAGCAGCAACCCAGTAAATCCCCCCTCCCACCCCCTCCGCTAGATCCCCCACTAGCGTAGTTACACCCCCCATGTTGCTCCCAGAAGTCAGCAAACTCTGGCCGACCTCGGCTTCCCCCCGTGACCTCGGCTCGCACCGTGCGACGCCCCCTCCTTCCTGCTTCCCTATTCCCGCCATAATTATCATAGCGGGAACAAAGCCCGCGCTTCCCTTTTGGCCCCGCCCCCAATGGCCAACGCCCCCAGCTCCTCCACCTCCCTTCCTCCCTCCCCCAAAAGCTGTGGAAGAGAGAAAAGTTACCGGGTCGCAGGATTAACAACATAAAAATCATCTCTCCCCCCTTTTTCCCCCCTCTTCGCCCCCCATATTCGCCCCACCACATTGTCTCAAACGTTCTTTTTTAATAACCCGCTTATTCCAATTTCTCTTCAACAATAAATGTCCACGCCTCATCCGCCGTCTCAAAGTAGTGGTGCCTCCCTCGATATGTGACCCACAGTCTTGCCGGCTGCAGCATTCCAAATTTAATCTTCTTTTTATGAAGCACCGCCTTGGCCCGATTAAAACTCGCCCTCCTTCTCGCCACCTCCGCACTCCAGTCTTGATATACGCGGATCACCGTGTTCTCCCACCTACTGCTCCGAGTTTTCTTTGCCCATCTGAGGACCATCTCTCTGTCCTTAAAACGGAGGAATCTCACCACTATGGCTCTGGGAATTTCTCCTGCTCTCGGTCCTCGCGCCATCACTCGGTATGCTCCCTCCACCTCCAACGGACCCGTCGGGGCCTCCGCTCCCATTAACGAGTGCAGCATCGTTATGCCCCGACGTCCGCCCCTTCTGCACCTTCAAGAAGACCAAGAATCCTTAAATTCTTCCTCCTCGCATTATTCTCCAGCACCTCCAGCCTTTCCGCACATCTTTTGTGTTGTGCCTCGTGCATCTCCGTCTTCACCACCAGGCCCTGTATATCGTCCTCGTTCTCGGCAGCCTTTGCCTTCACGACCCGAAGCTCCCGCTCCTGGGTCTTTTGCTCATCTTTTAGCCCTTCAATCACCTGTAATATCGGGGCCAACAGCTCCTTCTTCATCTCCTTTTTAAGCTCTTCCACGCAGCGTTTCAAAAACTCGTGTTGTTCAGGGCCCCATATTAAACTGCCACCTTCCGACGCCATCTTGGTTTTTGCTTGCCTTCCTTGCCGCTGCTCTAAAGGATCCACCGCAATCCGGCCACTTTCCTCTCCTTTTTCCATCCGTATCCAGGGGGGATTCCCTTCTGGTTTACCGCACAGTGCTTTTAGCCGTTAAAATTGCCGTTGGGGCTCTTATTAAGAGCCCAAAAGTCCATTCCACCGGGAGCTGCCGAAACGTGCGACTTAGCTGGTCATCGCCGCACCCGGAAGTCGGGGTCCTCCTTTATGAGCGACAACTGCGTCAATTCCTGCTCAGCAAATGCATCGCCTCGAGCAGGACGACCAGTTACAACCCCCGGGGAAACTGGCAGGTAGAGAGGGAGAACGGAACGGTCTGGAAGACCGTCCTGCTGGCCCTACGGTCCAGGAATCTCCCAGTCTCCCGCTGGCAGGAAGTCCTCCCAGTGGCCCTTCACTCCATTCGGTCGCTGCTCTGTACTACCACAAATCAGACACCTCATGAACGTCTCCTTGTTTTCCCCAGGAAGTCCTCCTCCGGGACCTCGCTCCCAACCTGGCTAGCGACACCCGGACCCGTCCTGCTGTGGAAACATGTGAGGGCGCACAAGTCGGACCCGTTGGTCGAGAGGGTCCACCTGCTGCACGCCAACCCCCAGTACGCCTACGTAGCGTTCCCCGACGGCCGCCAAGACACGGTCTCCCTTCGGGACCTGGCGCCCGCCGGAGCCCCCACGCACACACGCACCATTGCCCCCACCCCCCCACCCCCCGCAGCACCTGACCGGAGGGTCAGTACTGCCCGCCGGAGCCCCCTACCCAGCGCCGAACAGGCACCGACTCCCCTACAGGCGCCCCCTCCCCTCGCCCGCTTTTCATCCCAACAGCGCCGCCTAGGGGTGACGAAGCTGCCTGGGAGGAAGACACCACGTTGCCGGAGCCACAACCGCCAGGGCCCCCACCAGGATCATCGCCGAAACTCAGACGCTCCAGAAGGACGACCAGGCCACCCGATCAACTGATTGCTGCACCATAAACACTTTTCTGTTACCCTCGACATCACGGTACCTCCATACCTGTCCTACCATGCAAAAGGCGACTATTAACGCTGGCCATCACCCCGCTGGGTTCTTTTTTTAACAGGGGGTGAATGTGGGAATACCAGGTATTGCAGTACCTGAGAGGTGGATGACCATTGGCTAGACCTAGGAGTCTACCATTGGCTAACGTACATAGCTCCGCCCTGAGAGGCGGAGTATAAGAACCAATGCCGTCCCAGCAGCCTTCACTTTCTGTATCGAAGCTGCTAGGTACAGTTCTAGCTGATTAAAGCCTATTAGTTATGACTCACCTCGTCTCGAGAGTAATTGATTGTGCATCAGCCTTTACCCCTGTGCCATGTTTCCTATCTTCCAACCAATTACCTAGGAAGGCCAATTCCATACGTTTTAATTTTTCCTAATATCCTCTTGGGTGGAACCTTATGTAATATTTCTGGAAGTCCATATAGACAGCATCCATCGACATTCCCCTGTACACCATGACATTGGTCTCACTTTACGAATTTAACTAGATTATTCAGACCCTCCCTGCTGAAGCAGAGCTTGCTGACCAATGAAGTTTGGTGGGCAGTCTCTTGATGCCCAATCAAAGGTCTTGCAGCTCTGAAGTCTCTCAGCAGTGCCAGTGGGAAAGGTAGGCATTGCTGAAGCAGGTGGGCAACCTCAGGAGGAAGGGGTGGGGGGCAGCAAAAAACAAAAGTGCCCTCAGATCGGCAAGCAAATGCGTATCGCCACCCGCAGGATTCCCAGTGGCGGAGGATGGCCACAACGGGAAATCCCATTGGCCAGCAGCGGGAGCCCCAAATGGAAATGAAATGGAATTTCAGGCAGATTGGGAATAAACTGGGGTATGGGATTAAATTGGGGTTGTTCTCTCCAAGTGTCGACACAGGAATGGGGAACTTGTGCCAGACAGTGAGGTTCTATTCTGAAAGCTGGGAAAGGACACACACAGTCCCAGCCTGCTCTGCTGTCATGCCTGGTCCACAATTTAAACTTTCTGCCAACAGCTGTTAGGAATCACTTCGAGAGGCTTTGTTTGCTGCTGTTCCAGGCCTCTGGGAAATAAACAGCAGAAAGGCTACACATGTTACAGCACGGCCTGCAAGAGCCCCCTGTAAATAATAGTTGCTTTGCAAACTGCTGTGTGGGAATGTTTTGTGCTCTGTGACCAAGGGCCGAGGGGGGAGCAAAAGGCGAAGGAGGATCCCATCCCTGGGCATGGGAAAGTCTACCAGCTTCACCCTCCTTCCACACCCAGCCCCCTCACTCTCTCTTTGTCGAGCCAGCATGGCCCCTGTGAAGCATTGGAAATTGCAGGGCCCTCCTGCCCATTTGGGTACGGTCTCCCTCTGATTATGGTCACCTTTTCCTATCTTGTCAGCAGAGAAGCCATCTTCAGATGTTCCAATTTCAAGAGTGCAAATGGTGCAACACAAGAGAGACATTGGGCTGGATTCGCCGCAGGTAGCACAGTTCCTGATGTGGTGGAGAATCCCGCATTTGGGAGAAAACGGGATCAGTGCCCAGTGCTCCGGAATCCCACTGACATCAGGGCCGGGATTCTCCGAACCATCGTCAGCGTTGGCAGGCTAAAACCGTGCGAACGGAGCGGGCGTCGCACGGCCCGGAGAATCGCTATAGGTGGCCCAACCTGCGATTCTCCAGGCCCCCAGCGTGCCAGAGGTCACGCCGGCGTTGTTCTAACATGCTTTGAAAAAGCGGGCGCTTTTCACAGTAACTGCATTTGAAGCCGACTTGTGACAATAAGCGATTTTCATTTCATTTCAACCTGTCGTGCTGGCTGCGGCTGGAGGAGGTAGGGGTCAGCATGGGGGGACCCCAGGATGGCGAGATGGCACGGCCGTGGCTGCAGGGGGTGGGGGGTAGGGGTGAGAGGCCCTCCAGGGTCGGGGGGGGGGGGGGGTGAGAGGCCCCCCAGGGTCGGGGGGGGGGTTGGCGTCAGCGGGGTGGGGAAGACAGCCGCGGCGGCCGGGCAGGGCAGACGTCATGTGGCGGCCACGCTGATGGGAACCCACCCCGGGCGCTGGTTCAGTGCAGGCCTCTCGGCTGTTCGTATGTGTGCCGGTCCCCCCACGGGCCCACCCCCCCCATGCAGTCAGCGGCACCCACCGGTGGGTAGATCTAGGGCTGCACCCACGGCAGCGCCCAGTGAGGGCAGTGCCATCAGACGGTGGCCCTGGCAGGAGGGACGAGCAACAGGAGTCGGGGCACCAAGGGGGCGGGCGGGGGTGGGGAGCATGTGTGGCTGTGGCGCGAGCTGCCAACTGGGGTGACCATGTAGCCCATGGCACCTGGTTGTGTATGCCCACTGATGAAACTTTGTCTACCCCACCCCCTGCAGATGATAATGTTTGCGCACCAGCCAGCGATGTTGGCCACCGTGGCGGGGCTGCTGCCCTGCATGAAGCCCTGTGGGAGCTGGAGCAGGGGCATGACTGGGAGGCGGAGGCTGCAGCAGAGGAGCGGACCGCAGTGGGGCAGCTGGCAGCCGCTCAGGCTGGAGGGCCACCCGCCCGACAGGAGGAGGAGGAGGAGGACCACAACGAGGGGGAGCCATAGGACGAGGATGCCAAGGAGGAGGAGGAGGAGAGGGGGAGGAGGAGGCAGTGAGACGGCCACGGAGGAGCCCGATGAGGCCTCGTGTGTACCGAGGGTGACCTGTTGCGGTTGTGGCTGATGACGCCTATACGGAGGCCACAGACCGACGCAAAGCACTGCTACAACGATGCCAATTGTGCGACCAGGGGTGTGGTCGAGAGGTGCTTTCGGCTGCTGAAGATGCGTTTCAGGTGCCTGGACTGCTCTGGAGGGGCCCTCCTGTATCGGTCAGATAGGGTCGGCCGCATCATTGTGGTGTGCTGCGTCCTGCACAACATAGCCCAGCAGAGGGGCGATGTGACGCAGGCAGAGGAGGGGGAAGAGGAGGAGCAGCAGGAAGAGGCGCAGTCCTCCCCAGATGAGGGGGATGGGGAGGGGGAGGGGCAATGTACAGGTCATGGCGGCTGGACAGGGGCGTGAGGCTGCCCAACGCCACCGGGTGGGCCACCGAGCACGGGAGGAGTTGATAGCCGCACGTTTCCCCGACCAAGGGGATTGCTGAGCATGGGCACAGACAGCACAGTACGGCACCACCTCACCACTGACCACCCTCACCCCCCCACCACCGACCACCCTCCCCTCCCCCACCACCGACCACCCTCACCCCCCCACCACCGACCACCCTCACCACCCCCACCACCGACCCACCCTCACCCCCCCCACCACCGACCACCCTCCCCTCCCCCACCACCGACCACCCTCCCCTCCCCCACCACCGACCCACCCTCACCACCCCCACCACCCCCACCACCGACCATCCTCCCCTCCCCCACCACCCCCACCACCGACCACCCCCACCACCCCCACCACCGACCCACCCTCACCACCCCCACCACCCCCACCACCGACCACCCTCACCTCCCCCACCACCGACCCACCCTCACCACCCCCACCACCCCCACCACCGACCACCCTCACCACCCCCACCACCCCCACCACCGACCACCCTCACCACCCCCACCACCCCCACCACCCCCACCACCCCCACCACCGACCCACCCTCACCACCCCCACCACCGACCCACCCTCACCACCCCCACCACCCCCGACCACCGACCACCCTCACCACCCCACCACCGACCACCCTCACCCCCCCCACCACCGACCACCCTCACCACCCCCACCTCCCCCACCACCGACCACCCTCACCACCCCCACCACCCCCACCACCGACCACCCTCACCACCCCCACCACCCCCACCACCGACCACCCTCACCTCCCCCACCACCCCCACCACCGACCCACCCTCACCACCCCCACCACCCCCACCACCGACCACCCTCACCACCCCCACCACCCCCACCACCGACCCACCCTCACCACCCCCACCACCCCCACCACCGACCACCCCCACCACCCCCACCACCGACCACCCTCACCACCCTCACCACCCCCACCACCGACCACCCTCACCCCCCCACCACCGACCACCCTCACCACCCCCACCACCGACCCACCCTCACCCCCCCACCACCGACCACCCTCCCCTCCCCCACCACCGACCACCCTCCCCTCCCCCACCACCCCCACCACCGACCCACCCTCACCACCCCCACCACCCCCACCACCGACCACCCTCCCCTCCCCCACCACCCCCACCACCGACCACCCCCACCACCCCCACCACCGACCCACCCTCACCACCCCCACCACCCCCACCACCGACCACCCTCACCTCCCCCACCACCGACCCACCCTCACCACCCCCACCACCCACCACCCTCACCACCCCCACCACCCCCACCACCGACCACCCTCACCACCCCCACCACCCCCACCACCGACCACCCTCACCACCCCCACCACCCCCACCACCGACCCACCCTCACCACCCCCACCACCGACCCACCCTCACCACCCCCACCACCCCCGACCACCGACCACCCTCACCACCCCACCACCGACCACCCTCACCCCCCCCACCACCGACCACCCTCACCACCCCCACCTCCCCCACCACCGACCACCCTCACCACCCCCACCACCCCCACCACCGACCACCCTCACCACCCCCACCACCCCCACCACCGACCACCCTCACCTCCCCCACCACCCCCACCACCGACCCACCCTCACCACCCCCACCACCCCCACCACCGACCACCCTCACCACCCCCACCACCCCCACCACCGACCCACCCTCACCACCCCCACCACCCCCACCACCGACCACCCCCACCACCCCACCACCGACCACCCTCACCACCCTCACCACCCCCACCACCGACCACCCTCACCACCCCACCACCGACCACCCTCACCCCCCCCACCACCCCCACCACCGACCCACCCACACCACCCCCACCACCGACCACCCTCACCACCCCACCACCGACCACCCTCACCACCCTCACCACCCCCACCACCGACCACCCTCACCACCCCACCACCGACCACCCTCACCACCCCCACCTCCCCCACCACCGACCACCCTCACCCCCCCCACCACCGACCACCCTCCCCTCCCCCACCACCGACCACCCTCACCCCCCCCACCACCGACCACCCTCACCCCCCCCACCACCGACCACCCTCACCTCCCCCACCACCGACTACCCTCACCCCCCCACCACCGACCACCCTCACCCCCCCACCACCGACCACCCTCCCCTCCCCCACCACCGACCACCCTCACCCCCCCCACCACCGACCACCCTCACCCCCCCCCCCACCACCGACCACCCTCACCCCCCCCACCACCGACCACCCTCACCCCCCCCACCACCGACTACCCTCACCCCTCCCACCACCGACCACCCTCACCCCCCCACCACCCCCACCACCGACCCACCCTCACCACCCCCACCACCGACCACCCTCACCCCCCCACCTCCCCCACCACCGACCACCCTCACCACCCCCACCACCGACCACCCTCACCACCCCCACCTCCCCCACCACCGACCAACCTCCCCTCCCCCACCACCGACCACCCTCCCCTCCCCCACCACCGACCACCCTCCCCTCCCCCACCTCCGACCACCCTCCCCTCCCCCACCACCGACCACCCTCACCTCCCCCACCACCGACCACCGTCACCTCCCCCACCACCGACCACCCTCACCCCCCCACCACCGACCACCCTCCCCTCCCCCACCTCCGACCACCCTCACCCCCCCCACCACCGACCACCCTCCCCTCCCCCACCACCGAACACACTCACCTCCCCCACCACCGACCACCCTCCCCTCCCCCACCTCCGACCACCCTCACCCCCCCACCACCGACCACCCTCCCCTCCCCCACCTCCGACCACCCTCCCCTCCCCCACCTCCGACCACCCTCACCCCCCTCACCACCGACCCACCCTCCCTCCCCCACCACCGACCACCCTCCCCTCCCCCACCACCGACCACCCTCACCCCTCCCCACCACCGACCACCCTCCCCTCCCCACCACCGACCACCCTCCCCTCCCCACCTCCGACCACCCTCACCCCCCCCACCACCGACCACCCTCACCCCCCCCACCACCGAACACACTCACCTCCCCCACCACCGACCACCCTCACCCCCCCACCACTGACCACCCTCCCCTCCCCCACCTCCGACCACCCTCACCCCCCCCCACCACCGAACACACTCACCTCCCCCACCTCCGACCACCCCACACCCCCCCACCACCGACCACCCTCCCCTCCCCCACCACCGACCACCCTCACCCCCCCCACCACCGAACACACTCACCTCCCCCACCACCGACCACCCTCACCCCCCCCACCACCGACCACCCTCCCCTCCCCCACCACCGACCACCCTCACCTCCCCCACCACCGACCACCCTCACCTCCCCCACCACCGGCCACCCTCCCCTCCCCCACCACCGACCACCCTCACCCCCCCACCACTGACCACCCTCCCCTCCCCCACCTCCGACCACACTCACCCCCCCCCACCACCGAACACACTCACCTCCCCCACCTCCGACCACCCTCACCCCCCCACCACCGACCACCCTCCCCTCCCCCACCACCGACCACCCTCCCCTCCCCCACCTCCGACCACCCTCACCCCCCCACCACCGACCACCCTCACCCCCCCCCACCTCCGACCACCCTCACCCCCCCCACCACCGAACACACTCACCTCCCCCACCACCGACCACCCTCACCCCCCCACCACCGACCACCCTCCCCTCCCCCACCACCGACCACCCTCACCCCCCCCCCACCTCCGACCACCCTCACCCCCCCACCACCGAACACTCACCTCCCCCACCACCGACCACCCTCACCCCCCACCACCGACCCACCCTCACCTCCCCCACCACCGACCACCCCCACCACTGACCGCCCTCACCCCCCCACCACTGACCACCCTCACCCCCCTCACCACCAGCAGCACCGACCACCCTCACCCCCCTCACCACCAGCAGCACCGACCGCCCTCACCCCCCCACCTCCAACCACCCTCACCCCCCCCACCTCCGACCACCCTCACCTCCCCCACCTCCGACCACCCTCACCCCCCACCTCCAACCACCCTCACCCCACCACCACCGACCACCCTCACCCCCCCACCTCCGACCACCCTCACCTCCCCCACCACCGACCACCCTCACCCCCCCACCACCGACCACCCTCACCCCCCCACCTCCGACCACCCTCACCTCCCCCACCTCCGACCACCGTCACCCCCCACCTCCAACCACCCTCACCCCCCCACCTCCAACCACCCTCACCCCCCCACCACCGACCACCCTCACCCCCCCACCTCCGACCACCCTCACCTCCCCCACCACCGACCACCCTCACCCCCCCACCACCGACCACCCTCACCCCCCCACATCTGACCACCCTCACCTCCCCCACCACTGACCACCCTCACCCCCCTCACCACCAGCAGCACCGACCACCCTCACCCCCCCACCTCCAACCACCCTCACCCCCCCACCTCCGACCACCCTCACCCCCCCACCACTGACCACCCTCACCCCCCCCACCACCGACCCACCCTCACCTCCCCCACCACCGACCACCCCCACCACTGACCACCCTCACCCCCCTCACCACCAGCAGCACCGACCGCCCTCACCACCCCCACCTCCGACCACCCTCACCACCCCCACCTCCCCCCACCACCGACCACACTAACCTCCCCCACCACCGACCACCCTCACCCCCCCACCACCGACCACCCTCACCCCCCCACCACCCCCACCACCGACCACCCTCACCACCCTCACCTCCCCCACCACCGACCACCCTCACCACCCCCACCACCCCCACCACCGACCACCCTCACGCCCCTCACCACCGACCACCCTCCCCTCCCCCACCTCCGACCACCCTCCCCTCCCCCACCACCGACCACCCTCACCCCCCCCACCACCGACCACCCTCCCCTCCCCCACCACCGACCACCCTCCCCTCCCCCACCTCCGACCACCCTCACCCCCCCCACCACCGAACACACTCACCTCCCCCACCACCGACCCACCCTCACCACCCCCACCACCCACCACCCTCACCACCCCCACCACCCCCACCACCGACCACCCTCACCACCCCCACCACCCCCACCACCGACCACCCTCACCACCCCCACCACCCCCCACCACCGACCCACCCTCACCACCCCCACCACCGACCCACCCTCACCACCCCCACCACCCCCGACCACCGACCACCCTCACCACCCCACCACCGACCACCCTCACCCCCCCCACCACCGACCACCCTCACCACCCCCACCTCCCCCACCACCGACCACCCTCACCACCCCCACCACCCCCACCACCGACCACCCTCACCACCCCCACCACCCCCACCACCGACCACCCTCACCTCCCCCACCACCCCCACCACCGACCCACCCTCACCACCCCCACCACCCCCACCACCGACCACCCTCACCACCCCCACCACCCCCACCACCGACCCACCCTCACCACCCCCACCACCCCCACCACCGACCACCCCCCACCACCCCACCACCGACCACCCTCACCACCCTCACCACCCCCACCACCGACCACCCTCACCACCCCACCACCGACCACCCTCACCCCCCCCACCACCCCCACCACCGACCCACCCACACCACCCCCACCACCGACCACCCTCACCACCCCACCACCGACCACCCTCACCACCCTCACCACCCCCACCACCGACCACCCTCACCACCCCACCACCGACCACCCTCACCACCCCCACCTCCCCCACCACCGACCACCCTCACCCCCCCCACCACCGACCACCCTCCCCTCCCCCACCACCGACCACCCTCACCCCCCCCACCACCGACCACCCTCACCTCCCCCACCACCGACTACCCTCACCCCCCCACCACCGACCACCCTCACCCCCCCACCACCGACCACCCTCCCCTCCCCCACCACCGACCACCCTCACCCCCCCCACCACCGACCACCCTCACCCCCCCCCCACCACCGACCACCCTCACCCCCCCCACCACCGACCACCCTCACCCCCCCCACCACCGACTACCCTCACCCCTCCCACCACCGACCACCCTCACCCCCCCACCACCCCCACCACCGACCCACCCTCACCACCCCCACCACCGACCACCCTCACCCCCCCACCTCCCCCACCACCGACCACCCTCACCACCCCCACCACCGACCACCCTCACCACCCCCACCTCCCCCACCACCGACCAACCTCCCCTCCCCCACCACCGACCACCCTCCCCTCCCCCACCACCGACCACCCTCCCCTCCCCCACCTCCGACCACCCTCCCCTCCCCCACCACCGACCACCCTCACCTCCCCCACCACCGACCACCGTCACCTCCCCCACCACCGACCACCCTCACCCCCCCACCACCGACCACCCTCCCCTCCCCCACCTCCGACCACCCTCACCCCCCCCACCACCGACCACCCTCCCCTCCCCCACCACCGAACACACTCACCTCCCCCACCACCGACCACCCTCCCCTCCCCCACCTCCGACCACCCTCACCCCCCCACCACCGACCACCCTCCCCTCCCCCACCTCCGACCACCCTCCCCTCCCCCACCTCCGACCACCCTCACCCCCCTCACCACCGACCCACCCTCCCTCCCCCACCACCGACCACCCTCCCCTCCCCCACCACCGACCACCCTCACCCCTCCCCACCACCGACCACCCTCCCCTCCCCACCACCGACCACCCTCCCCTCCCCACCTCCGACCACCCTCACCCCCCCCACCACCGAACACACTCACCTCCCCCACCACCGACCACCCTCACCCCCCCACCACTGACCACCCTCCCCTCCCCCACCTCCGACCACCCTCACCCCCCCCCACCACCGAACACACTCACCTCCCCCACCTCCGACCACCCACACCCCCCCACCACCGACCACCCTCCCCTCCCCCACCACCGACCACCCTCACCCCCCCCACCACCGAACACACTCACCTCCCCCACCACCGACCACCCTCACCCCCCCCACCACCGACCACCCTCCCCTCCCCCACCACCGACCACCCTCACCTCCCCCACCACCGACCACCCTCACCTCCCCCACCACCGGCCACCCTCCCCTCCCCCACCACCGACCACCCTCCCCTCCCCCACCACTGACCACCCTCCCCTCCCCCACCTCCGACCACACTCACCCCCCCCCACCACCGAACACACTCACCTCCCCCACCTCCGACCACCCTCACCCCCCCACCACCGACCACCCTCCCCTCCCCCACCACCGACCACCCTCCCCTCCCCCACCTCCGACCACCCTCACCCCCCCACCACCGACCACCCTCACCCCCCCCACCTCCGACCACCCTCACCCCCCCCCACCACCGAACACACTCACCTCCCCCACCACCGACCACCCTCACCCCCCCACCACCGACCACCCTCCCCTCCCCCACCACCGACCACCCTCACCCCCCCCCCACCTCCGACCACCCTCACCCCCCCCACCACCGAACACACTCACCTCCCCCACCACCGACCACCCTCACCCCCCACCACCGACCCACCCTCACCTCCCCCACCACCGACCACCCCCACCACTGACCGCCCTCACCCCCCCACCACTGACCACCCTCACCCCCCTCACCACCAGCAGCACCGACCACCCTCACCCCCCTCACCACCAGCAGCACCGACCGCCCTCACCCCCCCACCTCCAACCACCCTCACCCCCCCCACCTCCGACCACCCTCACCTCCCCCACCTCCGACCACCCTCACCCCCCACCTCCAACCACCCTCACCCCACCACCACCGACCACCCTCACCCCCCCACCTCCGACCACCCTCACCTCCCCCACCACCGACCACCCTCACCCCCCCACCACCGACCACCCTCACCCCCCCACCTCCGACCACCCTCACCTCCCCCACCTCCGACCACCGTCACCCCCCACCTCCAACCACCCTCACCCCCCCACCTCCAACCACCCTCACCCCCCCACCACCGACCACCCTCACCCCCCCACCTCCGACCACCCTCACCTCCCCCACCACCGACCACCCTCACCCCCCCACCACCGACCACCCTCACCCCCCCACATCTGACCACCCTCACCTCCCCCACCACTGACCACCCTCACCCCCCTCACCACCAGCAGCACCGACCACCCTCACCCCCCCACCTCCAACCACCCTCACCCCCCCACCTCCGACCACCCTCACCCCCCCACCACTGACCACCCTCACCCCCCCCCACCACCGACCCACCCTCACCTCCCCCACCACCGACCACCCCCACCACTGACCACCCTCACCCCCCTCACCACCAGCAGCACCGACCGCCCTCACCACCCCCACCTCCGACCACCCTCACCACCCCCACCTCCCCCACCACCGACCACACTAACCTCCCCCACCACCGACCACCCTCACCCCCCCACCACCGACCACCCTCACCCCCCCACCACCCCCACCACCGACCACCCTCACCACCCTCACCTCCCCCACCACCGACCACCCTCACCACCCCCACCACCCCCACCACCGACCACCCTCACGCCCCTCACCACCGACCACCCTCCCCTCCCCCACCTCCGACCACCCTCCCCTCCCCCACCACCGACCACCCTCACCCCCCCCACCACCGACCACCCTCCCCTCCCCCACCACCGACCACCCTCCCCTCCCCCACCTCCGACCACCCTCACCCCCCCCCACCACCGAACACACTCACCTCCCCCACCACCGACCACCCTCCCCTCCCCCACCTCCGACCACCCTCACCCCCCTCACCACCGACCCACCCTCCCTCCCCCACCACCGACCACCCTCCCCTCCCCCACCTCCGACCACCCTCACCTCCCCCACCTCCGACCACCCTCACCTCCCCCACCTCCGACCACCCTCACCCCCCCCACCACCGAACACACTCACCTCCCCCACCACCGACCACCCTCACCCCCCCACCACCGACCACCCTCCCCTCCCCCACCTCCGACCACCCTCACCCCCCCCACCACCGAACACACTCACCTCCCCCCCCACCGACCACCCTCACCCCCCCACCACCGACCACCCTCCCCTCCCCCACCACCGACCACCCTCCCCTCCCCCACCTCCGACCACCCTCACCCCCCCCACCACCGACCACCCTCCCCTCCCCCACCTCCGACCACCCTCCCCTCCCCCACCTCCGACCACCCTCCCCTCCCCCACCTCCGACCACCCTCCCCTCCCCCACCTCCGACCACCCTCCCCTCCCCCACCTCCGACCACCCTCCCCTCCCCCACCTCCGACCACCCTCCCCTCCCCCACCTCAGACCACCCTCCCCTCCCCCACCACCGACCCACCCTCACCTCCCCCACCACCGACCACCCCCACCACTGACCACCCTCACCCCCCTCCCCACCACCAGCACCGACCGCCCTCACCCCCCCACCTCCAACCACCCTCACCCCCCCACCTCCGACCACCCTCACCTCCCCCACCTCCGACCACCGTCACCCCCCCACCACCGACCACCCTCACCCTCCCACCTCCGACCACCCTCACCTCCCCCACCTCCGACCACCGTCACCCCCCACCTCCGACCACCCTCACCCCCCACCTCCAACCACCCTCACCCCCCCACCTCCGACCACCCTCACCCCCCCCCACCACTGACCACCCTCACCCCCCCCACCACCGACCCACCCTCACCTCCCCCACCACCGACCACCCCCACCACTGACCACCCTCACCCCCCTCACCACCAGCAGCACCGACCGCCCTCACCCCCCCCACCTCCGACCACCCTCACCCCCCCACCTCCGACCACCGTCACCCCCCACCACCAACCACCCTCACCCCCCCCACCACCGACCACCCTCACCCCCCCACCACCGACCACCCTCACCCCCCCCACCACCGACCACCCTCACCCCCCCCACCACCGACGACCCTCACCCCCCCCACCACCGACCACCCTCACCCCCCCACCGCCGACCACCCTCACCCCCCCACCGCCGACCACCCTCACCTCCCCCACCACCGACCACCCTCACCTCCCCCACCACCGACCACCCTCACCCCCCCCACCACCGACGACCCTCACCCCCCCCACCACCGACCACCCTCACCCCCCCACCGCCGACCACCCTCACCCCCCCACCGCCGACCACCCTCACCCCCCCACCGCCGACCACCCTCACCCCCCCACCTCCGACCACCCTCACCCCCCCACCTCCAACCACCCTCACCCCCCCACCTCCAACCACCCTCACCCCCCCACCACTGACCACCCTCACCCCCCCCACCACCGACCCACCCTCACCTCCCCCACCACCGACCACCCCCACCACTGACCACCCTCACCCCCCTCACCACCAGCAGCACCGACCGCCCTCACCCCCCCACCTCCGACCACCCTCACCTCCCCCACCTCCGACCACCGTCACCCCCCACCACCGACCACCCTCACCCCCCCCACCACCGACCACCCTCACCCCCCCCACCACCGACCACCCTCACCCCCCCACCACCGACCACCCTCACCCCCCCCACCACCGACCACCCTCACCCCCCCCACCACCGACCTGCCTCACCCCCCCACCACCGACCACCCTCACCCCCCCACCGCCGACCACCCTCACCCCCCCACCGCCGACCACCCTCACCTCCCCCACCGCCGACCACCCTCACCTCCCCCACCACCGACCACCCTCACCCCCCCCACCACCGACCACCCTCACCTCCCCCGCCACCGACCACCCTCACCCCCCCCACCACCGACCACCCTCACCTCCCCCACCACCGACCACACTCACCCCACCCCACCACCGACCACCCTCACCCCCCCCACCACCGACCACCCGCACCCCCCCCACCACCGACCACACTCACCCCCCCACCACCGACCACCCTCACCCCCCCCCACCACCGACCACCCTCACCGCCCCCAACACCGACCACCCTCACCTTCCCCACCACCGACCACCCTCACCACCGACCACCCTCACCCCCCCCACCGCCGACCACCCTCACCACCGACCACCCTCACCCCCCCACCACCGACCACCCTCACCCCCCCCCACCGCCGACCACCCGCACCCCCCCACCACCGACCTCCCCCACCGCCAACCACCCGCACCTCCCCACCACCGACCTCCCTCACCCCCCCCACCTCCGACCACCCTCACCTCCCCCACCACCGACCACCCTCACCTCCCCCACCACCCTCACCTCCCCCACCACCGACCACCCGCACCTCCCCCACCACCGACCACCCTCACCCCCCCACCACCGACCACCCTCACCCCCCCACCACCGACCACCCTCACCCCCCCACCACCGACCACCCTCACCCCCCCACCACCGACCACCCGCACCCCCCTCACCACCGACCTCCCCACCACCGACCTCCCTCACCCCCCCCACCACCGACCACCCTCACCCCCCCACCACCGACCACCCTCACCCCCCCCACCACCGACCACCCGCACCCCCCTCACCACCGACCTCCCCACCACCGACCTCCCTCACCCCCCCCCCACCACCGACCACCCGCACCTCCCCCACCTCCGACCACCCTCACCCCCCCCACCTCCGACCACCCTCACCTCCCCACCACCGAACACACTCACCTCCCCCACCACCGACCTCCCCCACCACCGACCACCCGCACCTCCCCCACCGCCGACCACCCTCACCTCCCCCACCACGACCACCCTCACCCCCCCCACCACCGACCACCCTCACCCCCCCACCACCGACCACCCTCACCCCCCCACCACCGACCACCCTCACCACCGACCATCCCCACCCCCCACCCCCCCACCACCGACCACCCGCACCCCCCTCACCACCGACCTCCCCCACCGCCGACCACCCGCACCTCCCCCACCACCGACCACCCGCACCTCCCCCACCGCCGACCACCCGCACCTCCCCCACCACCGACCACCCTCACCCCCCCCCACCACCCCTACCACCGACCACCCGCACCTCCCCCACCACCGACCACCCGCACCTCCCCCACCACCGACCACCCGCACCTCCCCCACCACCGACCACCCTCACCCCCCCCACCACCGACCACACTCACCTCCCCACCGCCGACCACCCTCACCCCCCCACCACCGACCACACTCACCACCCACACAATCTATCCCCCCTCCGCACTATTCCTTTCCATACTGCTGAACCTTTTTTAAATTTAGAGTACCCAATTCATTTTTTAAAGGGCAATTTAACGTGACCAATCCACCTAGCCTGCACATCTTTGGGTTGAGGGGGTGAAACCCACGCAAACACGGGGAGAATGTGCAAACTTCACACGGACAGTGACCCAGAGCCGGGATCGAACCTGGGACCTTGGCGCCGTGAGGCAGCAGGGCGAACCACTGCGCCACCGTGCTGTCCTACCCCCCAAACTACTTAATGCGATGGCCAACGGCTCAATTGCGAGTGCAAACAGCAGGACATCCCTGCCTCGTCCCACGGTGGAGAGAAAAATATCTCGAGCTGATGTTGTTTGTGCAGACACTCGCCCTCGGCTCCTTATATAGTAGCTTCACCCAGTCCACAAATCTTGGTCCAATCCCAAACCGCTCCAGAACTGCCATCAAGTACCCCCATTCTACCCGGTCAAACACCTTCTCAGCGTCCAATACCACAACCACCTCTGTTTCCTTCCCGTCCGCCAGTATCATAACCACGTTCAATACATAAGAACATAAGAACTAGGAGCAGGAGTAGGCCATCTGGCCCCTCGAGCCTGCCCCACCATTCAATGAGATCATGGCTGATCTTTTGTGGACTCAGCTCCACTTTCCGGCCCGAACACCATAACCCTTAATCCCATTATTCTTCAAAAAACTATCTATCTTTATCTTGAAAACATTTAATTAAGGAGCCTCTACTGCTTCACTGGGCAAGGAATTCCATAGATTCACAACCCTTTGGGTGAATGTTATAACCTGCCTACTGACGATTGGCTGGGGACTAATGACTATCCCACAATCCTATGGGAGTATGAACTTCCCCAATGAGGGGGGCGGAGAAACTCCTACTATAAATAAGCTGGCCAGTCCAGGAACCAGGAGGAAGGAGAAGGTAGCAAGGGAAGTTACTGCTACTACTATGTATATATTGTTATAGTAAATAAACTTTATTATTTTGTATCCTTAAAACTCGTGCTGGATTCTTCGGGGCCTTTACAAAAGTGAAGAAGTTCCTCCTAAACCCAGTCCTAAATCTACTTCCCCTTATTTTGAGGCTATGCCCCCTAGTTCTGCTTTCACCCGCCAGTGGAAACAACCTACCCGCATCTATCCTATCTATTCCCTTCATAATTTTATATGTTTCTATAAGATCCCCCCCTCATCCTTCTAAATTCCAACGAGTACAGTCCCAGTCTACTCAACCTCTCCTCGTAATCCAACCCCTTCAGCTCTGGGATTAACCTAGTGAATCTCCTCTGCACACCCTCCAGTGCCAGTACGTCCTTTCTCAAGTAAGGAGACCAAAGCTGAACACAAAACTCCAGGTGTGGCCTCACTAACACCTTATACAATTGCAGCAGAACCTCCCTAGTCTTAAACTCCATCCCTCTAGCAATGAAGGACAAAATTCCATTTGCCTTCTTAATCACCTGTTGCACCTGAAAACCAACTTTTTGCGACTCATGCACTAGCACACCCAGGTCTCTCTGCACAGCAGCATGTTTTAATATTTTATCATTTAAATAATAATCCCTTTTGCTGTTATTCCTACCAAAATGGATAACCTCACATTTGTCAACATTGTATTCCATCTGCCAGGCCCTAGCCCATTCACTTAGCCTATCCAAATCCCTCTGCAGACTTCCAGTATCCTCTGCACTTTTTGCTTTACCACTTATCTTAGTGTCGTCTGCAAACTTGGACACATTGCCCTTGGTCCCCAACTCCAAATCATCTATGTAAATTGTGAACAGTTGTGGGCCCAACACTGATCCCTGAGGGACACCACTAGCTACTGATTGCCAACCAGAGAAGCACCCATTAATCCCCACTCTTTGCTTTCTATGAATTAACCAATCCTCTATCCATGCTACTACTTTCCCCTTAATGCCATGCATCTTTATCTTATGCAACAACCTTTTGTGTGGCACCTTGTCAAAGGCTTTCTGGAAATCCAGATATACCACATCCATTGGCTCCCCGTTATCTACCGCACTGTTAATGTCCTCAAAAAATTCCACTAAATTAGTTAGGCACGACCTGCCCTTTATGAACCCATGCTGCGTCTGTCCAATGGGACAATTTCCATCCAGATGCCTCGCTATTTTTTCCTTGATGATAGATTCCAGCATCTTCCCTACTACCGAAGTTAAGCTCACTGGCCTATAATTACCCGCTTTCTGCCTGCCTCCTTTTTTAAACAGTGGTGTCATGTTTGCTAATTTCCAATCCGCCGGGACCACCCCAGAGTCTAGTGAATTTTGGTAAATTATCACTAGTGCATTTGCAATTTCCCTAGCCATCTCTTTTAGCACTCTGGGATGCATTCCATCAGGTCCAGGAGACTTGTCTACCTTTAGCCCCATTAGCTTGCCCATCACTACCTCCTTGGTGATAACAATCCTCTCAAGGTCCTCACCTGTCATAGCCTCATTTCCATCAGTCACTGGCATGTTATTTGTGTCTTCCACTGTGAAGACCGACCCAAAAAACCTGTTCAGTTCCTCAGCCATTTCCTCATCTCCCATTACTAAATCTCCCTTCTCATCCTCTAAAGGACCAATATTTACCTTAGCCACTCTTTTTTGTTTTATGTATTTGTAGAAACTTTTACTATCTGTTTTTATATTCTGAGCAAGTTTACTCTCATAATCTATCTTACTCTTCTTTATAGCTTTTTTAGTAGCTTTCTGTTGCCCCCTAAAGATTTCCCAGTCCTCTAGTCTCCCACTGATCTTTGCTACTTTGTATGTTTTTTCCTTCAATTTGATACTCTCCCTTATTTCCTTAGATATCCACGGTCAATTTTCCCTCTTTTTACCGCCCTTCCTTTTTGTTGGTATAAACCTTTGCTGAGCACTGTGAAAAATCACTTGGAAGGTTCTCCACTGTTTCTCAACTGTTTCACTATAAAGTCTTTGCTCCCAGTCTACCTTAGCTAGTTCTTCTCTCATCCCATTGTAATCTCCTTTGTTTAAGCACAAAACTCTAGTGCTTGATTTTACCTTCTCACCCTCCATCTGTATTTTAAATTCCACCATATTGTGATCGCTCCTTCCGAGAGGTTCCCTAACTATGAGATCCTGAATCAATCCTGTCTCATTACACAGGACCAGATCTAGGACCGCTTGTTCCCTCGTAGGTTCCATTACATACTGTTCTAGGAAACTATCGCGGATATATTCTATAAACTCCTCCTCAAGGCTGCCTTGACCGACCTGGTTAAACCAATCGACATGTAGATTAAAATCCCCCATGATAACTGCTGTACCATTTCTACATGCATCTGTTATTTCTTTGTTTATTGCCTGCCCCACCATAATGTTACTATTTGGTGGCCTATAGATTACTCCTATCAGTGATTTTTTCGCCTTACTATTCCTGATTTCCACCCAAATGGATTCAACCTTATCCTCCATAGCACCGATATCATCCCTTACTGTTGCCCGGATGTCATCCTTAAATAACAGAGCTACACCATCTCCCTTACCATCCACTCTGTCCTCCCGAAAGGTTTGATACCCTCGGATATTTAACTCCCAGTCGTGACCATCCTTTAACCATGTTTCAGTAATGGCCACTAAATCTTAGTCATTCACGATGATTTGCGCCACCAACTCATTTACCTTATTCCGAATACTACGAGCATTCAGGTAAAGTACACTTATGTTGGCTTTTTTACCTCTGTTCTGAATCTTAACACCTCGATCAGTAACCTCTCCTAAGTTATATTTCCTCTTAACCTTTCTCCTAATTTTCCTTGTCGTCGAACCCATATCTTCCTGTAACAACCTGCCACGTCGCTTACCATTAATGTTTTCACTTCCCGTTTTATTTCTTTTAGTATTCCTGGTCCTATTCACTGAGCTCCCCTCAGTCACTGTACCTTGTACTGTCGCCCTTTTTGATTTTTGACTCTGGCTTCTCTGCCTTACACTTTCCCCCTTACTGCCTTTTGTTTCTGTCCCTGTTTTACTACCTTCCAACTTCCTGCATCGGTTCCCATCCCCCTGCCACATTAGTTTAAACTCTCCCCAACAGCTCTAGCAAACAGCCCCCCTAGGACATCGGTTCCAGTCCTGCCCAGGTGCAGACCGTCTGGTTTGTACTGGTCCCACCTCCCCCAGAACTGGTTCCAATGTCCCACGAATTTGAATCCCTCCCTCTTGCACCATCTCCTGAGCCACGTATTCATCCTCTCTATCCTGACATTCCTACTCTGACTAGCTCGTGGCACTGGTAGCAATCCAGAGATTACTACCTTTGAGGTCCTACTTTTTAGTTTAACTCCTAGCTCCCTAAATTCAGCTTGTAGGACCTCATCCTGTTTTTTACCTATATCGTTGGTGCCTATGTGCACCACGACAGCTGGCTGTTCACCCTCCCCCCCACAGAATGTCCTGCAGCCGCTCCGAGACATCCTTGACCCTTGCACCAGGGAGGCAACATCCCATCCTGGAGTCTCGATTGCGTCCGCAGAACCGCCTGTCTATTCCCCTTACGATCGAGTCCCCTATCACTATAGCCCTGCCATTCTTCTTCCTGCCCTCCTGCGCAGCAGAGCCAGCCACGGTGCCATGAACCTGGCTGCTGCTGCCTTCCCCTGGTGAGCCATCCAACAGTATCCAAAGCGGTATATCTGTTTTGCAGGGAGATGACCGCAGAGGACACCTGCACTGCCTTCCTACTCTTGCTCTGTCTTTTGGTCACCCATTTTCTATCTCCCTCAGTAACTTTCACCTGCGGTGTGACCAACTCGCTAAACGTGCTATCCACGACGTCCACAGTATCGCGGACGCTCCAAAGTGAGTCCATCCGCAGCTCCAGAGCCGTCAAGCGGTCTAACAGGAGCTGCAACTGGACACACTTCTTGCACGTGAAGGAGCCAGGGACAGTGGACGTGTCCCTGAGCTCCCACATCGCACACGAGGAGCATGACACGGGTCTGAGATCTCCTGCCATGTCTTAAACCTTCGGTTAACTTCAACAACTACAATTTCAACAAAAAAAACAACAAAGAAAAAATAAATAAATATACCAATGAAAAGAAACAGAGAAACAGGAACACTACTTACCAGTCACTTACCAGGGATAAAAAGCACTTCCTCCCCACCCAGCTTTGAATTCCCACCTCGATTCAAATTCCCAAACTCACTCTTAGCTGTCTCACTCTGGCTGTCTTCTCTCTGGCTCACTGGGAGAACTCACTGGGAGTGAGTTTACAAGTTGCTCTTTTTAAACTGTCCTGAATTGACTCCCCTCCCCCACCTGCTTTTAGATCAAAGTAGATTAAAGTGACTGACACTTAACTGCCAACCAGTTATGTGAGTGGGTGGGGCAGCCCTTGTTAACCTACACTGCACAATACTAGCTTAATTTAAATTAATTCAAACTCCTGAAATTTAAAAGGAGCTGCCTTACTGATTCAATTCAATTCAATTCCCACCTCGATTCAAATTCCCAAACTCACTCTTTGCTGTGTCTCACTCCTGGCTCTGTCTTCTCTCTGGCTCACTGGGAGAACTCTCCTAATACCCTCCTAATGTTTGAAAACAGCTGCCTCCCTGTCACGAACCCCGTCTGATCTTCACCGATCACCTTCGGGAGGCACTCCTCTAGCCCACCTGCCAGTACCTTCGCCAATATATTTGCATCCACGTTTAAAGGTGATCTGGGCCCATATGACCCACACTCCGTCGGATGCTTTGCACCTCTTGTTGAATTACCCAGGAGCCTACAGTTCCCCATTGTTTTTTCATGGTGTCTCAGTCAATCGACTCATCGGCCAATCGGCATCTCTTTCTCCTGTAGTACGAATCATTGAGATTGTTTCACTAATGTCCTTTTGGGGAAGGAAATCTGCCATGCTTACCTGGTCTGACCTACATGTGACTCCAGACCCACAGCAATGTGGTTGACTCCTTACTGCCCCCTCAAGGGCAATTAGGGATGTGCAATAAATGCTGGCCAGCCAGCGATGCCCACATACCATGGAACAAATAAAAAAGATACGCTAGATTACACGATGCTAACACCATTCCTCAGATCTGCTACCTCCTTTCTGATTTGCACCCTGGAGGGATGCTGTGCCGAGCTGACGCACCGCCAATTGTTTTTGTTGGCTCTTTCCTAGACATGTGCTCTTGGGTGATAAACGTAGAGGTAATCCTGTCCCTCACCTTTGTTAGTAAATCTGGAACTCTGTATCTCTCTGCAGTCTTTGACTTCCATCAGCTCAGCTGAGGATGCAGGCTGCAACATCCTTAAAATCTCCTGTTAATTGTGCACAGTGTGATGAATGTATTATATATTATATGTTGTTGCAGTAATACTATTAAAAATCCTGGGTTCAAATATATATAGGCAGTATGTCTCCTAAAGCTGTTGTGGTTAGGGAGTCATAAAGGTGAGGTAATCATTGATTTTAACCATTTACTTGTTTACACATGAATGGCTAATGGATATTAGGATGTTCCCTGCGATGCAGATACTTTATGAGGTATTGCATTTAATCCTAGCTAAGCAGGTCATGGGATACCTTAATGGGAGGAGACTGGAGAATACCACATGCTTGGGATAAAGATGATGTAATTACTGGGAGGAGCCAAGTTTTGCCATAGGATTTTAGTCTGACAAGACATGAGGATTTTCAGGTTGTTCCTGAAAGGCTCTCTCTCCACATAGAACATTACAGCGCAGTACAGGCCCTTCGGCCCTCGATGTTGCGCCGACCTGTGAAACCACTCTAAAGCCCATCTACACTATTCCCTTATCGTCCATATGTCTAGCCAATGACCATTTGAATGCCCTTAGTGTTGGCGAGTCCACTACTGTTGCAGGCAGGGCATTCCACGCCCTTACTACTCTCCGAGTAAAGAACCTACCTCTGACATCTGTCCTATATCTATCTCCCCTCAATTTAAAGCTATGTCCCCTCGTGCTGGACATCACCATCTGAGGAAAAAGGCTCTCACTGTCCACCCTATCCAATCCTCTGATCATCTTGTCTGCTCAATTAAGTCACCTCTTAACCTTCTTCTCTCTAACGAAAACAGCCTCAAGTCCCTCAGCCTTTCCTCATAAGATCTTCCCTCCATACCAGGCAACATTCTGGTAAATCTCCTCTGCACCCTTTCCAATGCTTCCACATCCTTCCTATAATGCGGCGACCAGAATTGCACGCAATACTCCAAATGCAGCCACACCAGAGTTTTGTACAGCTGCAACATGACCTCATGGCTCCGAAACTCAATCCCTCTACCAATAAAAGCTAACACACCGTACGCCTTCTTAACAACCCTCTCAACCTGAGTGGCAACTTTCAGGGATCTATGTACATGGACACCGAGATCTCTCTGCTCATCCACACTGCCAAGAATCTTACCATTAGCCCAGTACTCTGTCTTCCTGTTATTCCTTCCAAAATGAATTACCTCACACTTTTCTGCATTAAACTCTATTTGCCACCTCTCAGCCCAGCGCTGCAGCTTATCTATGTCCCTCTGTAACTTGTAACATCCTTCCGCACTGTCCACAACTCCACCGACTTTAGTGTCATCTGCAAATTTACTCACCCATCCTTCTACGCCCTCCTCCAGGTCATTTATAAAAATGACAAACAGCAGTGGCCCCAAAACAGATCCTTGTGGTACACCACTAGTAACTGGACTCCAGTCTGAACATTTCCCATCAACCACCACCGTTTGTCTTCTTCCAGCTAGCCAATTTCTGATCCAAACTGCTAAATCACCCTGAATCCCATGCCTCTGTATTTTCTGCAGTAGCCTACCGTGGGGAACCTTATCAAACGCTTTACTGAAATCCATATACACCACATCAACTGCTTTACCCTCATCCACCTGTTTGGTCACCTTCTCAAAGAACTCAATAAGGTTTGTGAGGCACGACCTACCCTTCACAAAACCGTGTTGACTATCTCTAAACAAAACAGGTCTGCACAGAGACACAAGCCTCTGATTGTTAACAATATTTATCAGTGGCATTTAAACTGCATTGGGTTGCTTAATTTGAATATACAGTGGCAGATGTAGATATTGAGTTCAAGTTGTTTTGCCATTTATTTAAGAACTGTTTTAATTGTTAATTGGAAAGCTAGCATTGTGTTAATGTGATTGATTCTGTGTTTAAATTAAAGTTTGTTTTAACATAAAAGGGACCTTATTGATCAGTATTATTCCTTCTGTAGTTTAGTTGCTTTCCCTCAGTCTTACAAATTGCAATTTTTGTTAGGATTCTCGTATGGGAGCCCTTACAACAGGTGGATTCTTCTACAGGAGAAACCTGGCCAAGGAGAACAAAAAATACACTCATTACAAATTGCAGATGGAAAGATCTATGTGCAAAATCATTCCCCCACAGGGTTTTTACCTTAATCACATTGGCTGTATACTTTGGACCCCCAATCATGTCATTATAAACCGCTTTTCGGCAATCCAGGAAAGTGATGTCTCAATTCACTGAATGTTGGTTATTCAACTACAGATGGCCCCACAGTAAGCTGAATCCTGTTCTCACTTAAGGTGATCAGAAATGCACACACTCGAGAAGGATACAAGGGAGATAAAACAGACAAAAGAGGCTGGGGTGATTTTCCCCCTCCAGAGACCAGGGACGGAGGGCAATTGCAGTGTCAATCCAGCTTCATTGGATGAAGTAACTTCTGGTCCGTTAGGGTTAGTACAGAGCCGGACAGCCCATAGAACCCCTACAGTGCAGAAGGAGGCCATTCGGCCAATCGAGTCTGCACCGACTCTTTGAAAGAGCCCCCTACCCAAGCCCACACCCCCACCCTATCCCTGTAACTCTATCTAATTTATTTGGTCACGAAGGGCAATTTAACATGGCCAATCCAACTAACCTGCACATCTTTGGACTGTGGGAGGAAACCGGAGCACCCGGAGGAAACCCACGCACACACGGGGAGGATGTGCAGACTCCGCACAGACAGTGACCCGAGCCAGAATCGAACCTGGGACCCTGGAGCTGTGAAGCAGCAGTGCTAACCACTGTGCTACCGTGTTGGCCACTTGCTGTGGGCAATGGCTTGGGTGATCGCCACAGTGCAGGAGTGAGGAATGGACCAGACCTGCACCATGTACAGCAACACTGAGTGCTTCACGGCTGATTACCAGGTTCTTACCCGCAATGGAGAGGGAGCGTCATTCCCACATACCACGCTTTCATTATAGCTACTCACTCCTTTAGGTGTTTATCACATGCTCTGGTCCCTCCGAACCATATTCCCAGCACATTCAGGCTGTCTGACCCGATGGTGAAGGGGACAAGGGATCGGTCAGCCCAGTTCCCAAAGAACATGGCCTTGCTCTTGCCATGATTTACCTTGGTGCTCTGGCCAGTTCGAACTGGTCACAGTTGTTGATCAGTATGTGCACCGACAGCGGATCTGAGCAGTAGGTGGTGACGTCATTCATGTACTGGGAGGATTTGACTTGAGTGCATCCACTGCCTGGGATTGTCACCCCTCTTATGCATGAATCCTTCCTGGTGGGCTCAGCAAAGGGTTCCCTGCAATACACAACAGGACACGAGAGAGAGGGCAGCCCTGTGTAGCGCACAATGACTTACGAGAGACGAGAAGTGATGAAGTCGATCCAGGCTTTATTAAGCAATGCTTGTCCCCTGCAGCTCAGCAACAGAATGAAGCTGCGGAGAGAGGCTCGGGTTCTTATACTCCGCCTTCAGGGCGGAGTCAGGAGTCGGCAGCCAACCAGGACCCGGGATCTGTCAGCCAATAGCATCTTGGCTTCACAGTCCCACATGACCCCTAATACATACCACTACACCCTGTCTGGCTCCAGATTTATTTTTTTTAGCTAACATTTTAAAAAAAATTTAGAGTACTCAATTAATTTTTTCCATGAAGGGGCAATTTAGCGCGGCCAATCCACCTACCCTGCACATCTTTGGGTTGTGGGGGCGGAACCCACGCAGACACGGGGAGAATGTGCAAACTCCACACGGACAGTGACCCAGAGCCAGGATCGAACCCGGGACCTCGGCGCCATGAGGCCGCGGTGCTAACCATTGCACCACCATGCTACCCTGTCTGACTCCAGATTCAACTGGAAAGCTTTCTGACTCCCACCTGTTGATTGAAACTGCACCACTGAGAAAGCTCCTCCCTGTCAGATCCTTCCTACATGCCCAGAGTCTCACTGCATTGCCCACGTTGCCCTCGAGGTGACTGTGGTGAGGAAGAGACCGCTGTCCACCTTCTTGGGGATTGTGCTTTACAAAGAAGGTCTGAAGAGAGATGACGTGGAGCAGCACCTCCACGGGATGTGGAGGCGCTCCTGGACGCGGTGGAGCAGAGGAGGGAGGCCCTGTATCCCGGGCACGGCCGCAGAGTTGCCCGACGCCACAGCCGGCGTCTGTGGAGGGAGGTGGCAGAGGCCGTCACCGCTGCGGCCCTGACACCACGGACAGGCACCCAGTGCCACAAGAAGGTGAACGACCTTGTCAGAGCAGGCAGGGTGAGCCTCCCCCCCCCCTGCCCGATATCCATATCCCCCATATCCCCCTCCCCATATCCCCCTTCCCCCATATCCCCCATATCCCCCCTCCCCCATATCCCCCCTCCCCCATATCCCCCCTCCCCCATATCTCCCCTCCCCATATCACCCCTCCCCCATATCACCCCTCCCCCATATCCCCCTCCCGCATATCCCCCCTCCCCATATCCCCCCTCCCCCATATCCCCCATATCCCCCCTCCCCCATATCCCCCCTCCCCCATATCCCCCCTCACCCATATCCCCATATCCCCCATATCCCCATATCCCCCCATATCCCCCCTCCCCCATATCCCCCCTCCCCCATATCCCCCCCATATCCCCCTCCCCATATCCCCCATATCCCCCCTCCCCCATATCCCCCATATCCCCCCTCCCCCATATCCACCATATCCCCCCTCCCCCATATCCACCCTCCCCATATCCCCCATATCCCCCCTCCCCCATATCCCCCCTCCCCCATATCACCCCTCCCCCATATCCCCCTCCCCCATATCCCCCCTCCCCCATATCCCCCCTCCCCCATATCCCCCATATCCCCCTCCCCCATATCCCCCATATCCCCCCTCCCCCATATCCACCATACCCCCCCTCCCCATATCCCCCCTCCCTCATATATCCTCCTCCCCATATCCCCCTCCCCATATCCCCCCTCCCCATATCCCCCTCCCCATATCCCCCCTCCCCCATATCCACCATATCCCCCCTCCCCCATATCCCCCCTCCCCCATATCCCCCATATCCCCCCTCCCCCATACCCCCCTCCCTCATATCCCCCCTCCCCCATATCCCCCCTCCCATATCCCCCATATACCCCTCCCCCATATCCCCCTCCCCATATCCCCCCTCCCCCATATCCCCCATATCCCCCCTCCCTCATATCCCCCATATCCCCCCTCCCCCATATCCCCCCTCCCCCATATCCCCCATATCCCCCCTCCCCATATCCACCCTCCCCCATATCCCCCATATCCCCCTCCCCCATATCCCCCATATCCCCCCTCCCCCATACCCCCCTCCCTCATATCCCCCCTCCCCCATATCCCCCCTCCCATATCCCCCATATACCCCTCCCCCATATCCCCCTCCCCATATCCCCCCTCCCCCATATCCCCCATATCCCCCCTCCCTCATATCCCCCATATCCCCCCTCCCCCATATCCCCCCTCCCCCATATCCCCCATATCCCCCCTCCCCATATCCCCCCTCCCCCATATCCCCCATATCCCCCCTCCCCCATATCCCCAAGTGAATCCAGCCCTAACCTTAACCTCTGCAATGCACGCGCAACCGATGGCGTGCATTCATCTTCCTGTCTAACACTGTTGCCTTTTACCCCTGCCGCCACCACCCCCCCCCCCCCCCCGCCACAGGAGAAGCGCGCACACAACACCAGGGAGCATGTGAGGACTGGAGGAGGCCCCGCTGATGAGAGGCCACTGACCGAACACGAGGAAGGGGCCCTGGAACTGGCTGGCGGACCTGAGGACCGGGAGGTTGCTGATGCAGAGGTCGGGGGCGTACTAGCAAGTGAGCCACCAACAGCCCGTCCCCATATCCCCCCTCCCCTATATCCCCCCTCCCCTATATCACCTGATCACTGCCTGCGTGTCTAACCATGCATGCTTCATTGTGTATCGCAGGAGCAAACGTCGAGGCACCCATCCCCGCAGATGCAGACCGCCCGCAGGATGCCCTTCGGAGGCCATGGGAGACGGAGAGACCCGGACCCTCCGGCATGCGACGCCCGCAGGATGCCCCTCGGAGGGCACGGGAGACGGAGAGACCTGGAGCAACAGGGAGACGACGCCCCGTCACGTGCGGGTGTGACGACGCAGGCGTGTGCCACCCAGCGACGAGAGGGGCAGCCATAGGCCCCCGTCACAGCCGAGCCAGGACACCCCTACCCAGGACACCCCTACCCAGGACACCCCTACCCGGGACACCCCTACCCAGGACACCCCTACCCCGGACACCCCTACCCGGGACACCCCTACCCGGGAAACCCCTACCCAGGATACCCCTACCCAGGAGATACCTACCCAGGAAGACAAAATACCAGACAGTGACACAGATTGGATGGGTGGAGACGAACCATCACCCCAAAGTGCCATGGACTCAGAGTGGGACGAAGAGCACGACACAACGCCACTGCTGTCACCAACACCCTCCACCATCGCAGAAACACTCACCTCGGTTGGGCACTTTAGTGATGAGGCGTCTGCTACACTCACTGGTGCGCACAACACAGCCGTCCAGGTACAGCAGGTGGAGGTAGGAGCAGCAGAGGGGCCGGGCGGTCGGAGGGCAGCCCAGCCCAAGCGAACATCTGCCGCCCAGATGGATCCCGGGTTCATAGATTATCATAGAATTTACAGTGCAGAAGGAGGCCATTCGGCCCATCGAGTCTGCACCGGCTCCTGGAAAGAGCACCCTACCCAAGGTCAACACCTCCACCCTGTCCCCATAACCCAGTAACCCCACCCAACACTAAGGGCAATTTTGGACACTAAGGGCAATTTATCATGACCAATCCACCTAACCTGCACATCTTTGGACTGTGGGAGGAAACCGGAGCACCCGGAGGAAACCCACGCACACACGGGGAGGATGTGCAGACTCCGCACAGACAGTGACCCAAGCCGGAATCGAACCTGGGACCCTGGAGCTGTGAAGCAATTATGCTATCCACAATGCTACCATGCTGCCCCTACCCGATACCAGCACGGGTTCCTGGAGTTACCACACCCACCCATAGATCCGATGCAACCACCGACCCGGAGACGAGCGAAGAGGGTGGAGGCCGGCTTGCGGCGGCTGCGGTCGCAGGTGGAGGAGTCCACCCGCGTCCAGGAGCTGGGAGTGGTGCCGGTCATACGTGCCACCCAGGCCGACACCGCACGGGTGGCGTCCGCGGTGGAGGCAATGGGTGCGACGGTGTCAGACATGGGGAACGGTTTGCGAGGCCTGGGGCTTTCCGCGCAGGCGGCGTCTGTGGCCCAGGACATGGCTGCCCTCTCACAGCAGGCCATGAGCCAGTGCCAGCGCCAGATGGCAGAGGCGCTCAACGCCATGGCCCAGTCTCTGCAGGCCATGGCCCAGTCTCAGCAGGCCATGGCCCAGTCTCTGCAGGCCATGGCCCAGTCTCAGCAGGCCATAGCCCAGTCTCTGCAGGCCATGGCCCAGTCTCAGCAGGCCATAGCCCAGTCTCTGCAGGCCATCGCTGCGGGCATCGGCGCCATTGCCCATGTGCGAGCCGGCGTCGCACAGTCACAGACAGGGTTTGCCAATCACCTGGGCTCCATGGCTGCAAACCTGCAGACCCCTGTCGATACCAGCACGGACCTCCAGGACTGGCAGCGCCAGATGTCGGAGGGGCGTCGGATGGCCAGTCCGTTCGCATCCCCCACCCATGTAGAGGCCTGGGGGCCATCGGGCACCCCGAGGGAGGAGGAGGTGCTGTGGTCCGTCCCGGGTCCCCCTGTAGGGGAGGTCCCGGAACACCGCGACACCTCGGACTCCCCCCCTTCCGTCCCAGGTGCATCGGGTGGGCAATGGGCAGGACAGGCTGGCAGCTCGCCATCCCAGTCGCCCGGGCCACAGCCTGGCCCATCTAGGCCAGGACGCCCCAGGAAACGGCCGCCAAAGGGATCCCGTGTCAGAGGGCAGGAATCACAGGAGTCCACCTCCAGTTCTGCTGTACCGTCTGGGGAACCACGTAGACGTAGTCAAAGGGCCCGTCAGGCCAAACAATTAGACACTGAGTAAGTTGGCACGGGTGCAGGGCACAGATGAGTTTTAGGGGCTAGGGCACGTGCATGAACTCGTTTGGTTATTGAAGTCAATGTTACACCTCCAGAAGCTGCCTTTGTGCTCTGTCCAAAGCGTGCGGGGGTGTCATGTACGTTGAGCGCAAGTGTGTGTGTGACGGGTGGTCTTACCTCAGCCCAGATGAGTCTGCCCCCTTCCCCCTGGGCCGCCATCAACATCCCCCTGGGCAGAGGACGGGACCGTGCGCTGCAGTGTCACAGCCGCATGCAGGGATGGTCCAGGTGGATGGGGGTACTGTGGCCATGGGTCAGACATAGTCCAACGATGTGGAGCCAGGAGCTCATCGCAGGGCGGGTTGTCATCATCCTCCATGGCCTGCGATAGATACGCGTCCACCCGCAACTGTGTGAGCCCGGCCCGTTGTGCCGCCGGTGGATCGGCAATGGGGGGGGTGGTCTGCATGCGGGTGGGGTGTGTGGGGTTGGGGAGGGGGGTGAGGGTGCTGGGTGGGTGGATGGGTGGGGGGTGTGGGTGGTCGGCTGTTGCCATGGTGTGCGGTATGTGGCCATTCTACCCGATTCCCATGCCCATCTAGTCAGTGAAGCGGGCGGCTATCAGTCTGTCCCGTGCCCGCTGGGCCAGCCGGTCACGGTGAACAGCCACCCGCCTGTGTCTAGCCCGTCTGCCCTGACCATTGCCCCCATCCCCCTCATCTGGGGAGGACTGCGCCTCTTCCTGCTGCTCCTCCACTCCGCCCTCCTCTGCCTGCGGCACATCGCCCCTCTGCTGGGCTATGTTGTGCAGGACGCAGCACACCACAATGATGCGGCCGACCCTATCTGACCGATACTGGAGGGCGCCCCCAGAGAGGTCCAGGCACCTGAAACGCATCTTCAGCACGCCAAGGCACCTCTCTATCACTCCCCTTGTCGCTACATGGCATCATTGTAGCAATTCTCCGCCTCATTGCGTGGCCTCCGTATAGGCATCATCAGCCACGGTCGCCCAGCAACCAGCTCCTCAGCCGGGGATGGCGTCCCTCGTACATGCCGGGGATGGATGACCGCGACAACACGTATGAGCCGTGTACACTGCCTGGGTAACGGGCGCAGACGTGCAGGATCATCATGCGGTGGTCACAGACCACCTGTATGTTCATCGAATAGGTCCCCTTCCTATTGGTGAACGCGGCCCTGTTAACTGCAGGTGGCCGCACGGCGACGTGCATCCCATCAATCGCGCCCTGGACCATGGGGAACCCGGCCACGGCAGAGAAGACCACGGCCCGGGCATCTTGGCTGGCCCAGTCCACGGGGAAGCGGATGTAGCGGTGCGCCATGGCATTTAGGGCATCTGTCACTGCCCGGATGCACCGATGCACCGATGTCTGCGATATGCCGGACAGGTCCCCACTCGGTGCCTGGAATGACCCCGTTGCATAAAAGTTCAGGGCCACCGTAACCTTGACGGACACGGGGAGAGGGTGTCCCCCGCCAGTGCCACGCGGTGACACGTGTGCCAGCAGGTGGCAGATGTGTGCCACGGTTTCCCGCCTCATCCGGAGTCTCCTCCTGCATTCCCGGTCCGTGAGGTCCTGGTATGACTGCCGGGGCCGGTACACACGGGGCGCCATAGGGTGCCTCCGTTGCCGTGGGGCCGCGACGTCCTCCTCCCCCTCCTCGTCCTGTTGGTCAGGTGTCCCTCCAGCCTGGGCGGCTGCCGCCTGCCCCTCTGCGGCAGCCTGCGCCGCCTCTCTGGCACGCTCCTCCTCCTCCTCCTCATCCAGGGCAACATGGACATTAGCGGCTGCCGCCACGGCGGCCAACATCGCTGGCTGACCGGAAAACATGACGGCCTGGTGGGGGGGGGGGACGGGGAATGACGACATGTCATCATTGCCCATATCCCCTCCTCTGGCACGGGCCCCCCATCCGCCTCCCCGGCACGGACCCCCCCCCGCATCCCCCTCCCCGGCACGGGCCCCCCATCCTCCTCCCCGGCACGGACACCCCCCCCATCCTCCTCCCCAGCAAGGACCCCATCCTCCTCCCCGGCACGGAACCCCCCCCCCCCACCTCCTCCCCGGCACGGCCCCCCCCCCCCATCCCCCTCCCTGGCACGGACCCCCCCCCCATCCCCCTCCCCGGAACGGACCCCCCCCATCCCCCTCCCCAGCACGGACCCCATCCTCCTCCCCGGCACGAACCCCCCCCCCATCCCCCTCCCCGGCACGGGCCCCCCATCCTCCTCCCCGGCACGGACCCCCCCCCCCCATCCCCCTCCCCGGCACTGACCCCATCCTCCTCCACGACACGGACCCCATCCTCGTCCCCGGCACGGACCCCCCCCCATCCCCCTCCCCGGCACGGACCCCCCCCCCCATCCCCCTCCCCGGCACTGACCCTATCCTCCTCCACGGCACGGACCCCCCCCTCCATCCCCCTCCCCGGCACGGACCGCACCCCCCCCCCCCCATCCCCCTCCCCGGCACGGACCCCATCCTCCTCCCCGGCACGGACAAAGAACAAAGAACAAAGAAATGTGCAGCACAGGAACAGGCCCTTCGGCCCTCCAAGCCCGTGCCGACCATGCTGCCCGACTAAACTACAATCTTCTACACTTCCTGGGTCCGTATCCCTCTATTCCCATCCTATTCATGTATTTGTCAAGATGCCCCTTAAATGTCACTATCGTCTCTGCTTCCACCACCTCCTCTGGTAGCGAGTTCCAGGCACCCACTACCCTCTGCGTAAAAAACTTGCCTCGCACATCTACTCTAAACCTTGCCACTCTCACCTTAAACCTATGCCCCCTAGTAATTGACCCCTCTACCCCGGGGAAAAGCCTCTGACTATCCACTCTGTCTATGCCCCTCAAAATGTTGTAGACCTCTATCAGGTCTCCCCTCAACCTCCGTCGTTCCAGTGAGAACAAACCGAGTTTATTCAACCGCTCCTCATAGCTAATGCCCTCCATACCAGGCAACATTCTGGTAAATCTCTTCTGCACCCTCTCGAAAGCCTCCACATCCTTCTGGTAGTGTGGCGACCAGAATTGAACACTATATTCCAAGTGTGGCCTAACAGCTGCAACATGACTTGCCAATTCTTATACTCAATGCCCCGGCCAATGAAGGCAAGCATGCCGTATGCCTTCTTGACTACCTTCTCCACCTGTGTTGCCCCTTTCAGTGACCTGTGGACCTGTACACCTAGATCTCTTTGACTTTCAATACTCTTGGGGGTTCTACCATTCACTGTATATTCCCTACCTGCATTCGACCTTCCAAAATGCATTACCTCACATTTGTCCGGATTAAACTCCATCTGCCATCTCTCCGCCCAAGTCTCCAAACAATCTAAATCCTGCTGTATCCTCTGACAGTCCTCATCGCTATCCGCAATTCAGGTGGCATGGACCGCATGGGTCCAACTGTTGGACCCCATCCTCCTCCCCGGCACGGGCCCCCCCACCCATCCCCCTCCCCGGCACGGGCCCCCCATCCTCCTCCCCGGCACTGATCCCCCTCCCGGCACTCCCCCGTAGCCCAGCCCACTCTCACCACCCCCCCCCCCCCCCCGCCGCACACACACACACAACCCTACACACACCTCTCCCCCACACATTCAGACTGCGGCCACGCCATCGCCTGCCCAGCGGCCAGCCCCCCAGGCTGTCACTCACCTCCACGCTGGTCGGCGTGAACCTGGAGCACAGGTTGACGCCGATTAAAAGGAGGTTTGATTTACGTCGACGTGAACGGTCATCACGTCGACGGGACTTCGACCCATCCGGACGGGAGGATATTGGCAGGCCCAAAATCGGCTGCCTTGCGCCCACCCGTGACATTCTCCGACGTCTGCGGCGCCATTAACGCCCCGCCGACTTTTCTCCCTTCGGAGACTTCGGCAACCGGCGGGGGCGGGATTCACGGCGGCCAACGGCCATTCTCCGACCCGCTGGGGGGTCGGAGAATGACGCCCATTAGCTCGGTGCAAGACATTCTTTGGTCTGCCCGGAACTTGTTGGTCTTCCAACGCAGAGTTGTCCCTGACCGAGTGTTGCAGACCGGAACATTCCAAACACCAGGGCTACGCGCTGAGGGATTCACTAAAGCTTGGGGCAGGTGCCACAGAGGCGCAATGGGGGAAGGTCGCTGTCTGAGACCTTTCAGCCATAGTGAGCTAAGGAGCTGCGATTGTACAGAGCCCCCTCAGGCTGGATGACTCACATTGGATATATACAGTGAATATTACACAATTGTATTGAAGTTCCAAAGAGCGCCACATGATTTGTGTAGACAACCTTGTACCTTTGCACCATTTATAATGACCATTTTGAACTGTCTGTAACGTTTTCCCGACAATATTGAAGCTCCTCAAAAGTCATCAGGTGGGATCTGTACAAACTGGACGGGTTATACCTGGGCAGGACTGGAACTGATGTCCTAGGTGGGCTATTTGCTCGAGCAGTTGGGGAGGGTTTAAACTAAAATGCCAGGGAGATAGGAACCTACGCAAGGAGTCAGAGAGAGAGGGAGCAAGGACAAAAGCAAAAGGTAGAAAAGTGAAGAAGAAAAGTGATCGGTGGAGAAACCAAGGGCAAAATTCAAACAGGGCAGGAGAGAAAAATATTGGGAGCAAGACAAACATTGTGAAAAATACAAACGTAAAGGCTCTGTGCCTTAATGCACAGAGCGTTGGCAATAACGTGGATGAACTAATCGCACAGATAGATATAAATGGGTCTGATATAATTGGGATTTCGGAGACATGGCTGCAGGGTGACCAGGATGGGAACTGAATGTCCCAGGGTTTTCAGTATTTAGGAAGGACCGGCATAAAGAAAAGGTGGTGGCGTGGCACTGCTGGTTAAAGAGGAAATTAACACAATAGTGAGAAAGGATATTAGCTCTGAAAATGTGGAATCTGTATGGGTAGAGTTGAGAACTACCAAGGGACAAAAAACATTAGTGGGTGTCATATGTAGACCCCAAAATGGCAGTAGAGCGGAGCTGCTGATTGATTGGCTGTTGCGGGGAAAATTTGCATCAGTGCATTGCGGTCACTGCATCCAGAAAGTGTACCTGAGCAAGACACCCTAGGTATTCAAGTGAAGGCAAGCATCCAGCAGAGGGCAGTAGAGCGGAGATGCTGGTTGGCTGTTGCGGGGAAAATTTGCATCAGTGCATTGCGCTCACTGTATCTTGAAGGTGGTTTTTGGAGGAGCTGTTGTCAAGTGACAGCTAAACCCCAAACACTTCTTCAGTGTTTCCCTCCCTACCTCCTCCTCTAACCAAAAAAAAAAAGACAATCACTGTAAGTATCCCAGCCGAGTAAAGATCAAGAGGGAGACTCGAGGGCAGGTAGAAATAGAAAGACGTTGAACCGTGAAGTCACAGCCTGCAGGTAAGTGATTGGCTGGTGACTGGTAAGTAGTTTTTCTTTTCCCTGAGGTGTTATAGTGCGGGGCGCAGTGGTTGCTGAGTGAGTGCTTGCTGAGAAGGGGAGTAAATTTTTTTTTAAACTTACTGTTGGGAATTTCCAGCTGAATCCGGTCGGAGTGAGGACAGAGTGACTGCTGGGTAAGTAGTAAAGATTTAAATTGTTTGTGCAGGCCCATATCAGCTGATTGCTGTTCTCGTGTGGGCGCAGTGGTTGCTGGTTAAGTGTTTTATTTTTACCTGTATTTAAGTTGGGCAGTTTCTAAACCCTAGACATTATACTTGTAGTGTCCCTCACCCTTCCACCTCCTTTAACCTAAGGGGTCTTTCTTTCTTTCTTCTTGTTTTATCTAGAGGGGATGGCAGGGAAGGCAGTGCAATGTTCCTCCTGCAGAATGTTTGAGGTGAGGGACGCGGTCAGTGTCCCTGCTGATTTCACCTGTGGGAAGTGCACCCATCTCCAGCTCCTCAGAAACCGCGTTCGGGAACTGGAGCTGGATGAACTTCGGATCATTCGGGAGGCAGAGGTGGTCATAGATAGAAGCTTCAGGGATGTAGTTACTCCGAAGAATCAAGATAGATGGGTGACGGTGAGAGGGGCTGGGAGGAAGTAGTCAGTGCAGGGATCCCCTGTGGTCGTTCCCCTCAGTAACAAGTATACTGCTTTGGATACTGTTGAGGGTGACGACCTACCAGGGGTAAGCCACGGTGAACGGATCTCCAGCACTGAGTCCGTCCCTGTGGCTCAGAAGAGAAGGAGGGAGAGCAATAGTTATTGGGGATCGATAGTTAGAGGGACAGACAGACGGTTCTGTGGCAGCGAAAGAGACTCACGGATGGTATGTTGCCTCCCGGGTGCCAGGGTCCGTGACGTCTCGGACCGTGTTTTCAGAATCCTTAAAGGGGAGTGGGAAGAGTCACAAGTCGTGGTACACATCGGTACCAACGACATAGGTAAGAGAAGGGACGGGGATTTAAAACAGGAATTTAGGGAGCTAGGGTGGAAGCTGAGAGCCAGGACAAACCATGTTGTCATCTCTGGTTTGTTGCCGGTGCCACGTGCTAGTGAGGTGAGGAACAGGGAGAGAGTGCAGATAAACACGTGGCTGCAGGGATGGTGTAGGAGGGAGGGTTTCAGGTACGTGGATAATTGGAGCACATTCTGGGGAAGGTGGGACCTGTACAAACAGGACAGTTTGCACCTGAACCAGAGGGGCACCAATATCCTGGGAGGGAAATTTGCTCCGGCTCTTCGGGGGGGGGGTTAAACTAATTTGTCAGGGGGCTGGGAAAACGAGCTGTGTTCCAGAAGCCAGTGTTGAGAGTAGTGAGGTACTGAGGAGGGTATCAAGGTCGCAGGAGTGTACCGGCAGACAGAAAGGTGGGTTGAAGTGGGTCTACTTCAATGCAAGGAGCATCCGGAATAAGGTAGGTGAACTTGGAGCGTGGATTGGTACTTGGGAATACTATGTTGTGGCCATTACGGAGACATGGTTAGAACAGGGGCAGGAATGGTTGTTGGAAGTTCCAGGGTATAGATGTTTCAGTAAGAGTAGGGAAGGTGGTAAAAGAGGTGGAGGAGTAGCATTGTTAATCAAGGATAGTTTAACGGCTGAAGAAAGGCAGTTTTAAGGGGATCTGCCTACTGAGGTAATATGAGCCGAAGTTAGAAATAGGAAAGGAGCGGTCACATTGTTAGGAGTTTTCTATAGGCCCCCAAATAGTAATAGAGATGTGGAGGAAGAAATTGCAAAGCAGATTATGGATAGGTGTGAAGGTCTCAGGGTAGTTGTCATGGGTGACTTTAACTATCCAAATATTGATTGGAACCTCTATAGGTCGAACAGTTCGGATGGGGCAGTTTTTGTACAGTGTGTGCAGGAGGGTTTCCTGTCACAATATGTGGATAGGCCGACAAGAGGGGGGGCCACATTGGATTTGGTACTGGGTAATGAACCGGGCCAAGTGTTAGATTTGTTTGTGGGAGAGCACTTTGGAGATAGTGACCACAATTTGGTGTCTTTCACTATTGCAATGGAGAGGGATAGGGCCATACGGCAGGGCAAGGTTTATAATTGGGGGAGGGGTAATTATGATGTGATTAGGCCAGTGGCGGACCTACATTTTTGGGGCCCTGAAGCTTGAACTGTTATGGAGGCCCCTTCGCAACCAGCAACGAGGTCTGGGTAACCACTGTTATCTTCTTCAATGGGGTTGTTCCACGACAGATCACCACAAATTTTTAAAAATGTAACCACTACATCTCAGATTTTGATTAAAATTGCTGTACTGGATTATCTCACATGTCAAAGTCACTGGTGTGAATAAAAATTTCCTATGCCTTATAGTTTTTGAGTTATGGGGGGGATGAAAATGAGGGAAATGTTATATACATGCATGATGCATCATAGAGTGATGAAATAAAACATAGTAAAGACCACAGTCAATATAATCTTTTATTTTAGACACCGATGAGAATACATACTACATGAAGCACATTTTACAAAATACTCTTTTTTCAGTTTTTTCTGGAAACATCTCCACGTACAGTTTTGTCATATGAGAGCTTTCTTGCAATGTCATTTTCCAGAGACAATATGCATAAAGAATTTAAGCGCTCTTCAGTCATGGTAGACCAAAATATGTTCTTAATAAAGGATAGCTTTGAAAAATTCCTTTCTGCTTCACAGTTCGTGATAGGCATTGTCAAGTACAGCTTAGCGCAGAAGTAATATCGGGGAACACTTCAATTAGGTGTTGCTCACAAATAAGCTGAAGAACTTCTGCGCATTGCATTTTAGATGGCGCGTTTTCTTCTGTGTCCTGGGATTTCCTACGGTGCAAATATTCTTTGAACTGATAACACTCGTTTAATAATTTGTGGTCAATATCATCTTTGTAATATGATACTATAAGTTTAATACTGTCCTCATCAATTTCAGAATTGTTCACCACAAATTAGTAAACGAGTGTTATCAGTGTTCACCAATTCTGAGAGGAAATTGAACCTTTTCGCAATCTGCTCATATGCGTCAATCCTCTTGCGTAACTGGATTATCAAGCAGTCATAGAGTTGATATAGAACTTCTATCCGAAATTTGTCAGCTCCTCTCAAAGAAGTAATACCACTTGTTCCATCTGAAAATTTCCTTGTAACAATGCATTTGGAAGAATCAGAATAACTTGAGGTGATATCTTCACACAAACATTTTGCTTCTGATTCATAGTGTGCAATCCTATCGGCTGAATTTTCTCGGAGTTCTTTAACAAACAAAAATAAAGATGATAGCAGAAGATAGCCTTCAAATGCATCAAAACCAGGGATTTGGAGTTTCTTACTTGTTTCCACGACACTCCACCTTTACAACATCTGTGCTACTGACTCTCAAACTTTGGGATTGTTGAAATATATACAACAATAAATTAATCAATTTGAGTCGTGCGACTATTGTCACATGCTTTGAAAGGAAAAAGAATTCGGTCTACTTTCTGAGAAAGTAAAGTAACATTTTTTAAGATTTATAATAAATAAGCTAAATAGGCTAAACCAGGTTATGTTCAAGCTAGCCTACGCTAGGCTAGACTAAGTTAGGCAAGACTAGGCCACCAAAACTCATAGGCTAAGGTAATGTAACACAATTTTACCGTTATTTGAACACTTTTCATAATAAACACCTGTAATTTAACACAAATTCACCCTTTTATTACTTTGTCATAAATACTTGTAATATAGTATTAGCCTGGGCTATGCGGTCGGAGCCTACCTTCCGTTCACCTCTTCATAAAAACAATAGGCTTAGGCTAATCGAACACTATTTCACCTTTATTACTAAACTTACTTTTCTACATATAACATTTATTTTTGAGTAGGGGTAATTAAAATATTGTATCCTTATGAACACTTTATTCTTGTCTAGATCACTATCACGAGTGCAATCACGTTGAAAATTCACGTTAGCATCGTGATTGCCTTTTCAACGGATCCCCTTTGTTGTTACGACACGTCATCTACTGTTTGTATTTCTGTCATAAATGCTAATAATGTTTTAAATTATTTATAATTTTATATTTAATATATTTAGAATGAAACATCCTTAATTTGAACGTATTTTTGTTTACGGCTAACCTACATGATACTTTAATAACCTTTTAATTTTAATTTTAACTATTATTTTGCATTGAATTACACTATATTATTAATATTACTATTTTTGAAAAACCCCTTCTCATACAGCAGACACAAAATTTTTAAGCAATGTGGACTGAAGTTGCTTCTGGGGCCCCTCCGGGATTAGGGGCCCTGAAGCTTAAGCTTCATTAGTTTCATAGTAGATCCGCCTCTGGATTAGGCAAGAATTAAGGAGCATAGGATGGGAACAGAAACTGTCAGGGAAAGGCACAAATGAAAAGTGGAGCATGTTCAAGGAGCAAATTCTGCGTGTCCTTGGTAGGCATGTCACTGTCAGGCAGGGAGGAAATGGCTGTGTGAGGGAACCATGGTTCACAAAAGAGGTTGAATGTCTTGTCAAGAGGAAAAAGGAAGAGTATGTAAGGATGAGAAAACAAGGTTCAGTAGGGTCGCTTGAGGGTTACAAGGTAGCAAGGAATGAGCTGAAAAAAGGGCTTAGGAGGGGGCATGAGAAGTCCTTCGCGGGTCGGATCAAGAAAAACCCCAAGGCTTTTTACTCTTATGTGAGAAATAAAAGAATGACCAGGGTGAGGGTAGGGCCGGTCAAGGACAGTGGTGGGAACTTGTGCATGGAGTCAGAAGAAATAGGAGAGGCGTTGAATGAATACTTTTCTTCAGTGTTCACAAAGGAGAGGGGCCATGTTTTTGAGGATGAGAGTGTGATTCAGGCGGGTAGACTGGAGAAAGCAGATGTTTTGAGGAAGGATGTATTAGCAATTTTGAAAAACCTGAGGGTCGACAAGTCCCCTGGGCCAGATGGGATATACCCAAGGATTCTTTGGGGGGCAAGGGATGAGATTGCAGAGCCTTTGGCTTTGATCTTTAGGTCCTCGCTGTCCACGGGGATAGTGCCAGAGGACTGGAGAGTGGTGAATGTTGTTCCTCTGTTCAAGAAAGGGAATAGGAATGACCCTGGTAATTATAGGCCAGTTAGTCTTACTTCGGTGGTCGGGAAGATAATGGAAAAGGTCCTGAAGGATAGGATTTATGACCATTTGGAAAGATGCAGCTTAATCGGGATAGTCAACACGGATTCGTGAAGGGTAGGTCTTGCCTCACAAATTTGATTGAATTCTTTGAGGAGGTAACTAAGTGTGTAGATGAAGGTAGAGCAGTTGATGTCATCTACATGGATTTTAGTAAGGCGTTTGATAAGGTACCCCATGGTCGGCTCATGAAGAAAGTAAGGAGGTGTGGGATTGAGGGAAATTTGGCCAATTGGATATGTAACTGGCTATCACATAGAAGACAGAGGTTGGTGGTGGATGGAAAATTTTCAGACTGGAGACCAGTTACCAGCGGTGTACCACAGGGATCAGTGCTGGGTCCTCTGCTATTTGTGATTTTTATCAATGACTTGGAGGAGGGGGCTGAAGGGTGGGTCAGTAAATTTGCTGATGACACCAAGTATGGTGGAGTAGTGGATGAGGAGGAGGGCTGTTGTAGGCTGCAAAGAGACATTGATAGGATGCAGAGCTGGGCCGAAAAATGGCAGATGGAGTTTAACCCTGATAAGTGCGAGGTGATTCATTTTGGTAGAAACATTTTGAATGCGGATTACAGGGTCAACGGCAGGGTTCTGAGGAATGTGGAGGAACAGAGAGATCTTGGGGTTCATGTCCACAGATCTCTGAAGGTTGCCACTCAAGTGGATAGAGCCGTGAAGAAGGCCTATAGTGTGTTAGCGTTTATTAACAGGGGGCTTGAGTTTAAGAGCCGCGGGGTTATGCTGCAACTGTACAGGACCCTGGTGAGACCACATTTGGAGTATTGTGTGCAGTTCTGGTCACCTCATTATAGGAAGGATGTGGAAGCATTGGAAAGGGTGCAAAGGAGATTTACCAGGAAGTTGCCTGGTTTGCAGGATAGGTCTTATGAGGAAAGGTTGAGGGAGCTAGGGCTTTTCTCGTTGGAGCGGAGGAGGATGAGAGGCAACTTAATAGAGGTTTATAAGATGATGAGGGGGATAGATAGAGTGGACGTTCAGATACTATTTCCTCGGGTGGATGTAGCTGTTACAAGGGGGCATAACTATAAGGTTCAGGGTGGGAGATATAGGAGGGATGTCCGAGGTAGGTTCTTTACTCAGAGAGTGGTTAGGGTTTGGAATGGACTGCCTGCTGTGACAGTGGAGTCCATAAGACCATAAGACCATAAGACATAGGAGCGGAAGTAAGGCCATTCGGCCCATCGAGTCCACTCCACCATTCAATCATGGCTGATTTCAACTCCATTTACCCGCTCTCTCTCCATAGCCCTTAATTCCTCGAGAAATCAAGAATTTATCAACTTCTGTCTTAAAGACTCTCAACGTCCCGGCCTCCACCGCCCTCTGTGGCAATGAATTCCACAGACCCACCACTCTCTGGCTGAAGAAATTTCTCCTCATCTCTGTTCTAAAGTGACTCCCTTTTATTCTAAGGCTGTGTCCTAGTCTCCCCTGCTAATGGAAACAACTTCCCTCCGTCCACCCTATCTAAGCCACTTATTATTTTGTAAGTTTCTATTAGATCTCCCCTCAACCTCCTAAACTCCAATGAATATAATCCCAGGATCCTCAGACGTTCATCGTATGTTAGGCCTACCATTCCTGGGATCATCCGTGTGAATCTCTGCCGGACCCGCTCCAGTGCCTGTATGTCCTTCCTGAGGTGTGGGGCCCAAAATTGCTCACAGTATTCTAAATGGGGCCTAACTAATGCTTTATAAAGCTTCAGAAGTACATCCCTGCTTTTATATTCCAAGCCTCTTGAGATGAATGACAACATTGCATTTGCTTTCTTCATTACGGACTCAACCTGCAAGTTGACCTTTAGAGAATCCTGGACTAGGACTCCCAAGTCCCTTTGCACTTCAGCATTATGAATTTTGTCACCGTTTAGAAAATAGTCCATGCCTCTATTCTTTTTTCCAAAGTGCAAGACCTCGCACTTGCCCACGTTGAATTTCATCAGCCATTTCTTGGACCACTCTCCTAAACTGTCTAAATCTTTCTGCAGCCTCCCCACCTCCTCCATACTACCTGCCCCTCCACCTATCTTTGCATCATCGGCAAACTTAGCCAGAATGCCCCCAGTCCCGTCATCTAGATCGTTAATATATAAAGAGAACAGCTGTGGCCCCAACACTGAACCCTGCGGGACACCACTCGTCACCGGTTGCCATTCCGAAAAAGAACCTTTTATCCCAACTCTCTGCCTTCTGCCTGACAGCCAATCGTCAATCCATGTTAGTACCTTGCCTCGAATACCATGGGCCCTTATTTTACTCAGCAGTCTCCCGTGAGGCACCTTATCAAAGGCCTTTTGGAAGTCAAGATAGATAACATCCATTGGCTCTCCTTGGTCTAACCTATTTGTTGTCTCTTCAAAGAACTCCAACAGGTTTGTCAGGTACGACCTCCCCTTACTAAATCCATGCTGACTTGTCCTAATCTGACCCTGCACTTCCAAGGATTTATAAATCTCATCCTTAACAATGGATTCTAGAATCTTGCCAACAACCGAGGTTAGGCTAATTGGCTTATAATTTTCCATCTTTTTCCTTGTTCCCTTCTTGAACAGGGGGGTTACAACAGCGATTTTCCAATCCTCTGGGACTTTCCCTGACTCCAGTGACTTTTGAAAGATCATAACTAACGCCTCCACTATTTCTTCAGCTATCTCCTTTAGAACTCTAGGATGTAGCCCATCTGGGCCCGGAGATTTATCAATTTTTAGACCTCTTAGTTTCTCTAGCACTTTCTCCTTTGTGATGGCTACCATATTCAACTCTGCCCCCTGACTCTCCTGAATTGTTGGGATATTACTCATGTCTTCTACTGTGAAGACTGACGCAAAGTACTTATTTAGTTCCTCAGCTATTTCCTTGTCTCCCATCACTACATTACGAGCGTCATTTTGGAGCGGCCCAATGTCTACTTTTGCCTCCCGTTTGTTTTTAATGTATTTAAAGAAACTTTCACTATCATTCCTAATGTTACTGGCTAGCCTACCTTCATAATTGATCCTCTCTTTCCTTATTTCTCTCTTTGTTATCCTCTGTTTGTTTTTGTAGCCTTCCCAATCTTCTGACTTCCCACTACTCTTTGCCACATTATAGTATAGGCTTTCTCTTTTGCTTTGATGCATTCCCTAACTTCCTTTGTCAGCCATGGCTGCCTAATCCCCCCTCTGATAACCTTGCTTTTCTTTGGGATGAACCTCTGTACTGTGTCCTCAATTACTCCCAGAAACTCCTGCCATTGCTGTTCTACTGTCTTTCCCACTAGGCTCTGCTCCCAGTTGATTTTCGTCAGTTCCTCCCTCAATGCCCCTGTAGTTACCTTTATTTAACTGTAACACCTTTACATCTGATTCTACCTTCTTTCTTTCAAATTGGAGATTGAATTCTACCATATTATGATCACTGCCTCCTAAGTGTTCCCTTACTTTAAGATCTTTAATCAAGTCTGGCTCATTACATAACACTAAGTCCAGAATGGCCTGTTCCATCGTGGGCTCCATCACAAGCTGTTCCAAAAAGCCCTCCTGTAAACATTCAATGAATTCCCTTTCCTTGGGTCCACTGGCAGCATTATTTACCCAGTCCACCTGCATATTGAAGTCCCCCATGATCACTGTGACCTTGCCTTTCTGACATGCACTTTCTATTTTTGTGGTGCATTTTGTGCCCCCGGTCCCGACCACTGTTAGGAGGCCTGTACATAACTCCCATTATGTTTTTTTTTACTTTGTGGTTCCTCAACTCTACCCACACAGACTCCACATCATCTGACCCTCTGTCGTTTAGTGCTATTGATTTAATTTCATTCCTAATTAACAAGGCAACCCCACCCCCTCTGCCCACCTCTCTGTCTTTTCGATAGGTTGTGAATCCCTGGATGTTTAAATGCCAGTCCTGAACCCCCTGCAACCATGTCTCTGTGATGCCTACCACATCATACCTGCCAGTCACAATCTGGGCCACAAGCTCATCTACCTTGTTCCATACACTGCGCGCATTTAAATATAGCACCTTTAATTCTCTATTGACCGTCCCTTTTTGTTTTCTTAGTGTGGTGGACCTTGGTTTACTGAGCCTTTCCATACACTGTGTCATATTTTGTGGGATGGGGACTATCGTAACCTCTCCTGAGTTTTGTCTTTTCGTGCTTTTTTGTATTCCTAAGCAGCTACGCTTCCCACTGATTACTTCACCTCTTGGTTCCCTGACTTTCCCTTCCCCCCCCCAATCTCTAGTTTAAAGTCCTATTGACCACCCTATTTACTCTTTTCGCCAGAACACTGGTCCCAGCTCGGTTCAGGTGACGACCATCCCAACGGTATAGGTCCCCCCTGTCCCAAAACTGATGCCAGTGTCCCATGAAAAGGAACCCCTCTTTCCCACACCACTCTTTCAGCCACGTGTTAACTTCCCTTATTCTTGCCTCCCTGTGCCAATTTGCACATGGCTCGGGCAGTAATCCGGAGATTATGACCCTTGAGGACCTGTTTTTTAATTTGAATCCTAGCTCTTTATAATCTCTAAACAGGTCCTCTTTCCTAGACTTGCCTATGTTGTTGGTACCGACATGGACCACAACAACTGGATCCTCCCCCTCCCTCTCCAGTATCCTTTCAAGCCGGTCAGAGATGTCCCGCACCCTAGCACCGGGCAGGCAACATACTATGCGGGACTCTTTATCCTGCTCACAAAGGATACTATCTATCACCCTGATAATAAAATCCCCTACAACTACAACTTACTCCCTCCCCTTGAATGGCCTGCTGAACCATGGTGCCTTGGTCAGCTGACTCATCCTTCCTGCAGCCCTGTTCGCCATCCACACAGGGAGCAAGTGCCTCATACCTGTTGGACAGAGTCAAGGGCTGAGGCTTCTGAGTTCCTGACTGCTGGTTCCCTTTGCCTGCCTGACTTGCAGTCACACCCTGCTGTCCCTGGCCACTGGCAGGATTTAAACTACTTACTCTGACAGGTGTGACTGCCTCCTGAAACACAGTGTCCAGGTAAGTCTCCCCCTCCCGGATGTGCCTCAGTGTTTGAAGCTCAGACTCCAGCTCATCAACTCTGAGCCGGAGCTCTTCGAGCAGCCAACACTTACTGCAGATGTGGTCGCTGCAGCTCGCAATGGGATCTGCCAGCTCCCACATCAAGCAGCTCAAGCACATCACCTGACCAGCCATCACTAATTAATTAATTAGTTTAATTTAAGTTTACGAGTTTAGCTGTGGTTTTTTTAAAATTTGGGGCAGATTTGCTATCAACCAATCAGATCACAGCTTCCCTCTGACGTCACTTTTGGGGGGAAAAAACTGGAACACAGGAAGTTACCGTTAGGTTTTTATACTCAGAGACTGCTCCTCCTCCTCCGAACGGCTGCCGAAATTAGGCCCGAAGAAAGAGAGAGAACAAAACAATCGGGAAAAAGCACCTTCTCCCACTCTGCACCGAATTACCTCACTGCACCAAATTACCAAATTCTCACTCGGTCTGTATCTCTCTCACTCAGGCTGTGTGTCCTTGACCTGCCCAATGCTGTCAGACACTTTAGGAACTTTCGAACGGTTATTGGATAGGCACATGGAGCACACCAGAATGATAGCTTGATCTTGGTTTCGGACAAAGCTCGGCACAACATCGAGGGCCGAAGGGCCTGTTCTGTGCTGTACTGTTCTATGGTCTATGTTCTATGGTGAGGTTGAGAATATAAACATGAAATTAGAGATGCCTGGGCAGCACGGTAGCACAAGTGGTTAGCACAGTGGCTTCACAGTGCCAGGGTCCCAGGATCGATTCCCTGCTGGGTCACTGTCTGTGCGGAGTCTGCACGTTCTCTCCATGTCTGTGTGGGTTTCCTCCGGGTGCTCCGGCTTCCTCCCACAGTCCAAAGACGTGCAGGTTAGGTGGATTGGTCATGATAAATTGCCCTCAGTGACCAAAAAGGTTAGGAGGGGTTATTGGGTTACGGGGATAGAGTGGAAGTGAGGGCTTAAGTGGGTCGGTGCAGACTCGATGGGCCGAATGGCCTCCTTCTGCACTGTATGTTCTATGTAACAAGGGAATATCAGTGATCATGGGTGATTTTAATCTTCACATAGATTGGGCAAATCAAATTAGCCACAATGCCGGAGAGGAGGAATTCCTGGAGTGTATACGGGATGGGTTTCTTGACCAATATGTGGAGGAACCAACTAGAGAGCAGGCCATCTTAGACTGGGTACTGTGTAATGAGAAGGGAATCATTGCCAATCTGGCTGTACGAGACCCCTTGGGGATGAGCGACCATAACATGATAGAATTTTTTATCAAGATGGAGAGTGAAGTAGTTGATTCGGAGACTAGGGTGCTGAATCTTAATGAAGGGAACTATGAGGATATGAGGCATGAGTTGGCCTTGATAGATTGGGGAGAGTTAATTAAAGGGATGACGGTGGATAGACAATGGCAAACATTCAAGGAACGTTTGGAGGAACTACAGCAACTGTTCATTCCTGTCTGGCACAAAAGCAAAGGGGGTAAGAGGGCCAATCCATGGCTCATAAAGGAAATTAGAAATAGTATCCGATCCAAGGAAGAAGCAGACAGATTGGCCAAGAAAAATAATAGGTCTGAGAATTGGGAGCAGTTTAGAATTCAGCAAAGAAGGACAAAGGGATTGATTAAGATGGGGAAAGTACAGCACAAAAGGAAGCTTGCAGGGAACATAAAGACTGACACTAAGAGTTTCTACAGATATGTGAAGAGAAAGAGATTGGTAAAGAGAAATGTAGGCCCCCCACAGACAGAAACAGGGGAATGCATAATAAGGGACATAGACATGGCTGAGCAATTGAATACATACTTTAGTTCTGTCTTCACAAATGAGGACACAAATCAGGTCCCAGAAATGTTGGAGAATGAAAGGTTTAGAGAGAGGGAAGAACTGAGGGAGGTCAACATTAGTAGAGAAGTGGTGCTGGGAAAACTGATGGGATTGAAGGCGGATAAATCCCCAGGGCCTGAGAATCTGCATCCCAGAGTGCTTAAGGAGGTGGCTCTGGAAATAGTGGATGCATTGGTGGTCATCTTCCGGGATTCTATAGACTCTGGAACTGTCCTTGCAGATTGGAGGGTAGCTCACGTCACTCCGATATTCAAAAAGGGAGGTAGAGAGAAAGCAGGGAATTATAGACCAGGAAGCCTAACATCGGTAGTGGGGAAAATGCTTGAATCCATTATCAAGAAATTCTAGCGGAACATTTAGAAAGCAGTGGCAGGATCAGTCAGAGTCAGCATGGATTTATGAAGCATTTGACAAATCTGTTGGAATTCTTTGAAGATGTAACCAGTACAGTTGACAAGGGGGAGCCAGTCGATGTGGTATATTTGGGCTTTCAGAAGGCGTTTGACAAAGTCCCGCATAAGAGATTATTGTGCAATATTAAAGCGCATGGGATTGGGGGAAATGTATTGAGGTGGATAGAAAACTGGTTGGCAGAGAGGAAACAAAGAGTAGGGATTAATGAGTCCTTTTCAAATTGGCAGGCAGTAACCAGTGGGGTACCACAGGGATCGGTGCTGGGACCCCATCTATTCACAATATATATTAATGTTTTAGATGATGGAACAAAATGTAACATCTCAAAGTTTGCAAATGATACGAAATTAGGTGGGAGGGTGAATTGTGACGAGGATGCAGGGATCCTACAGCATGATCTGGACAGGTTGGGCGAGTGGGCAAACCAATGGCAGATGCAGTATAATTTGGATAAGTATGAGGTTATTCACTTTGGAAGCAAAAACAGGAAGGCAGATTACTACCTGAATGGTTGTAAATTGGGAGAGTGGAGTGTGCAGTGGGACCTGGGTGTCCTTGTGCACCAGTCACTGAAGGTAAGCATGCAGGTGCAGCAGGCGGTAAAGAAGGATAATGGTATGTTGGCCTTCATAGCGAGAGGTTTCGGGTACAGAAGCAGGGATGTGTTGCTGCAATTATACAGGGCCTTGGTGAGGCCACACCTGGAGTATTGTGTGCAGTTTTGGTCTCCTTCTCTGAAGAAGGATGTTCTTGCTCTCGAGGGAGTGCAGCGAAGGTTTACCAGACTGATTCCAGGGATGGCGGGACTGTCATATGAGGAGAGATTGACTAGGTTGGGATTGTTCTCGCTGGAGTTCAGAAGAATGAGGGGCGATCTCATAGAGACTTACAAAATTCTAACAGGACTAGACAGGGTAGATGCAGGGAAGATTTTACCAATGATGGATGTGTCCAGAACCAGGGGTCACAGTCTGAGGATTCAGGGTAAAACATTTCGGACAGAGATAAGGAGACATTTCTTCACACAAAGAGTGGTGAGCCTGTGGAATTCATTACCACAGAATGTAGTTGATGCTAAAACATTGAAGAGGCGGCTGGATATCGCACTTGGGGAGAATGGGATCAAAGGCTATGGGGAGAAAGCAGGATTAGGCTATTGAGTTGGATGATCAGCCATGAACGTGATGAAAGGCGGAGCAGGCTCGAAGGGCCAAAAGGCCTCCTCCTGCTCCTGTCTTCTATGTATCTATGTATGTATCATGACTCCTATTTATTGACTACAGCTCCGCCTACAACAGCATAATCCCAGCCAAGCCCATATTTATTTTATTTGTTCATGGCCGTGGGTGCCGCAGGCTGTGCAGCGTTTATTGTCCATCCCTAACTGCCCTTGAGGAGGCAGTTAAGAGTTGTTGTGGGTCTGGAGTCACATGTAGGCCAGACCAGGCAAGGACGGCAGATTTTCTTCCCCAAACAACATCAGTGAACCAGATGGGTTTTTACAACAATTGACAAAGCTCCAAAACCTAGGACTTGGCTCCTCCCTCTGCAACTGGATCCTCGATTTTCTGACCAACAGACCGCAATCAGTAAGAATGAACAACAACACCTCCTCCGCAATAATCCTCAACACCGGGGCCCCGCAAGGCTGCGTACTTAGCCCCCTACTCTACTCCCTGTACACACACGACTGCGTGGCAAAACTTGGCTCCAACTCCATCTACAAGTTTGCTGACGATACGACCATAGTGGGCCGGATCTCGAATAACGATGAGTCCGAATACAGGAGGGAGATAGAGAACCTAGTGGAGTGGTGTAGTGACAACAATCTCTCCCTCAATGCCAGCAAAACTAAAGAGCTGGTAATTGACTTCAGGAAGCAAAGTACTGTGCACACCCCTGTCAGCATCAACGGGGCCGAGGTGGAGATGGTTAGCAGTTTCAAATTCCTAGGGGTGCACATCTCCAAAAATCTGTCCTGGTCCACCCACGTCGACGCTACCACCAAGAAAACACAACAGCGCCTATACTTCCTCGGGAAACTAAGGAAATTCGGCATGTCCACATTAACTCTTACCAACTTTTACAGATGCACCACAGAAAGCATCCTATCTGGCTGCATCACAGCCTGGTATGGCAACTGCTCGGCCCAGGACCGCAAGAAACTTCAGAGAGTCGTGAACACCGCCCAGTCCATCACACCAACCTGCCTCCCATCCATTGACTCCATCTACACCTCCCGCTGCCTGGGGAAAGCGGGCAGTATAATCAAAGATCCCTCCCACCCGGCTTACTCACTCTTCCAACTTCTTCCATTGGGCAGGAGATGTAAAAGTCTGATGTAGCCATTTAAATTGGCTAACTCCCGATTTAAAATGGCGAACGGCAAAGGCTGATGGGAAAGTCAGCCAACAGGACAAAAACGAGCAGCTGCGGGTTGAGCGTGTATTTACCTCTGGAAAGGCCAGACAAGATCGATACCAGCAACCATCAGCATAACAAAACACCAGCCATCTGCATATTAATGAGCAATCCCCGGGAACAATAAGCAACATTTAGACACACAAAGCAAAACCAGACACCTCGGCGCCAGCAGAAGCCTACACAAAGGGAGGTGAACGACCACCTCAGGGCCGCCCATCGATCAGGGAACCGCTCCAGCATTGGAGAAAATCGAACCAAGTGATTGGGACAACGTCCAATCACTTGGAACCAGGTACAGGGTCCGCCCCGAAAGGCGGGAAGCCCCTGGGGACTATAAGAATTGAGCCCCAAGTTCAAATCGCGCTCTTCTCTTCAGCTCTTCACCACCGCTTCTCCAGCTCTTCACTCTTCAGCAGCTGGTCGAAACTGTAAGTCTTACTTCAACGCTCGCTACGAGATAGGCGCTCCTAGCTATCAATCTGTACCAACTTCGAATCCCGCAGGCTCAGAACCCGAACAAAAGGCCATTTGTTCCCCTGACCTGGTGGGCCAGTTCCGAGTTAAGTATTGGCCTGTTAGTTGTAGAAGTAGCTTAGACGTAGAATTTGTGCATGAGTAGCGATTACTGTGTATAATAAATGTGCTTTGATTTAAATCTTACTAAGGGGCATCTTGACAAATATATGAATAGGATGGGAATAGAAGGATACGGACCCAGGAAGTGTAGAAGATTGTAGTTTAGTCGGGCAGCATGGTCGGCACGGGCTTGGAGGGCCGAAGGGCCTGTTCCTGTGCTGTACATTTCTTTGTTCTTTGTTTGTTCTTTGTTCTTACTAAGCGGTGTATTGGATTATTGATCATTACTCGGACTTGAACCACGTGGCGGTATCAGAAAGATACCTGGCGACTCAAGAGCAAAGGTGATAAAACAGAGCAATTAAACTAAGTCAAAGTTAGCAACATTATTTGGCGACCCGATCTAGAAGTGGAAAACCACTCCGGGAGAACCCCGAATTTGAATTAGAGATCCAATTGGTAACAGAAAACCACAAGTGTTCAAGCAGTTCTGATCAATACTCATAATTCGGAAGTGTGTGTATGCATGCGATGAGGTAAAACTGATAGATTTTTTGTTGCGGCAAAACTGTTGGAAGTTTGTATATCGGAAAGTAGCGAAAGCCGTACCCGTATTTACAGTACCGCCTTAATACCCCTGTCCCAAATTTGAAGAGCAGCATTCAGATTAACACCCCTGTCCCAAATTTGAAGAGCAGCATCCGGATAGGAAAGATGGCAATGCAGCGCCTCATGAACCCAGAGGAATTTGCGGTCGCAGCGACCAGCAGCAGTAGAGTGGGACAATGTCCCATTTGGGAGGAAGAGATCAGGAAATATCTCAAAGGGAAAGGATGGCCCCTTTGGAATGAATTCTGTGACAACGAGGAATCAGGCCCCGGGAGTATAGGACATACTTGGTGGGAGAACCTGAGCGGGATCGACAAAAAGAGCTTAGGAAAAGCTCGCAAGCCGATGGCAATCGTGTCCTGCTTGGCACAATTGCGAGGCACAGAGGAGGTCGTTAGGACGCTCCGGAAAGAAGGAGAGGGCATACATCGAATGAGTAAGGTTGATGTAAGCGAGATAGAAAAGGAGAATTTGGAATTAAGAAGGAGGTTGGCAGCAAAAGATGGAGAGGTGGATGACGCCAAAAGGGCTCACCAGTCTTGTCTGGCGCACTTAAGCAGCTTCCAGTCTCAGTACGAAAAGGCCTATCAGGACACGCAACGTGCAGTCCTGGTACGTGAAGAAACGGAAAAGCAGGTAGAAGCGTTACAGAGACAGTATAGCGATCTAAAGGCAGCATTAAGAGCACTCCATGCTGCCACCACAGAACAAAGACAAAGCACGCTAGATCACGCAAAGTGCCGGAAGCAGATTGCAGAGCTGCAATCACTGCTTGCTGTTCAGAAAGGTTTCCAGGAAACCTTTGGAGAAAGATTAGATCAGGAAGACAGCCCTGATTGGGAAGAATTGAACGAAACAGCGCAGAGATATGTTCAGGGAACATGTGCGCAGGGAAAGCCCCAAAAGAGAAAAGTGCCCCAACCCCCCACGCAGCAGATAGTTCACGCTCCAATTAACCCAGTAACCACCCACCGCACAGCCACATCGGACGATGCGGAATTTCTATATTCCACCCCCTTAACAGTGACCCAATTACGGGACGTGTGCGATAGGATCACACCGTGCCTCCCCACCTCAGACCCCCACCATTTCTTTGCCACAGTTAAGCATCAGGCGACCATGTACAGCCTGGATGAGCGAGAGCATGTAAAGCTCACCGTTTTGAGTCTAGACCCTTCAGTCGCAGCAGCCCTTCCCGACCCACAGAATGTAGGAGGAGGCACCCTTGCAGAAATGCATACTGAGATCCTGGATGCGATCGGGTATAACCCGGGTGACCCCGTAGATGGCCTCAACAAATGTAGGCAAAAGAAATCTGAGCACCCCACAGCGTTTGCTGGATGCCTGTGGATCCACTTTGCAGCAGTCTTTGGAGACGTAGACCGTGCCCATTTGTCCCCAGACAACATGGCCAAATGGACCCGCACCCTTATCTCCCATGCCACAGAGGCAGGACAAAAAGCCTGTACGAATTAAGACCCCTCAGAGGAAGCCCACAATGAGAAATGGGTTTTAAAAAGATTGTCCCGCGCCTGGGAGCAGTCTGTACAAAACAAACCCGCAGTTCGGAAACCCGAGGAACAGCAAGCCGGAGCAGTTATGCAGGCAGTAAAAACACACCAGATCCCCGTATGGGTGAATGAGGGAAAGAACAGCCCCCCACCCAAGTCACAGGAGTGTTACAACTGCGGACAGTTGGGACACTTCGCAAGGGAGTGCAATGCCCCTAAAAAGCCACAGAGAGCCCAGCAGGCAGGCACTCTGATTAAGAAAAAGACCATTCAGATCAGACGGACTTGACCGGAACGGACTGACGGTGTTCGGGCTCCCCCAGTTGGGTCTGCGACACCCTTTGGGTCCGGACGACCGGTAGTTGCAGCGGGAATTCGGGGACAGCCCATCAAATTTCTCTGGGACACAGGAGGGTCCCGCACCACGATAAATTCCTCCACCATGTTTCAAAAAGACACGTGGCCCACTACAGCCACCATCACCCTCAGCGGCTTTACAGGCCACTCACAGCAGGGACACATCACAGCCCCTGTACCCATTCAAATCAGCAACATCACCACCAAGCACCCCGTAGTTTTAGTTGACCTGCCCCACACAGCAGAACACATTCTGGGAATCAATTTCATGAATTCCCATAATCTTTCATTTGATCCAGTCAACCAGTGTGTCTGGAAGATGGCAAAATCCGCAAGAGCCCCCGCAACGCTCAACATAGGAGAATACGTGAACAAAATTAGCGCAGTAGGCGAATTTTGGTTCAACCCGACCACGCTTAGTACGGACAAGCAGGTTAGGGCAGTTCTGCAAAAGAACAGGGCAGCATTCGCGACCCACAAGCACGACTGTGGATGGATGACTGGCTCCGTACAAATAACAGGACCTGACCCGAGACCCCAAAAGCAATATGGATTTCACCAAGAGGCAGAGGGAGAAATCTCAAAGGTAATCAACAGCTTATTATAGCAGGGCGCACTTCGATCAGTAGCCTCCACTAATAATGCCCCGATTTGGCCAGTGAGAAAGCCCGATGGACCATGGCGACTGACCATTGATTACCGGGAACTCAACAAAGTCACCCCCGCAGCAGCCCCCACAGTAGCAACAAGTCCCGAGACCATGCTCAAGCAGGGACTCAATTCCCGATTCTTTACGGTTTTGGACGTCAGTAATGGATTCTGGTCCATTCCATGAATGAAAATGAAAATCACTTATTGTCACAAGTAGGCTTCAATGAAGTTACTGTGAAAAGCCCCTAGTCGCCACATTCCGGCACCTGTTCGGGGAGGCTGTTACGGGAATTGAACCGTGCTGCTGGCCTGCCTTGATCTGCTTTCAAAGCCAGCGATTTAGCCCAGTGTGCTAAACAGCCCCTGGCAAGTGTCCCCTCCTGTGTCCCAGAGAAATTCGATGGGCTGTCCCCGAATTCCCACTGCAACTACGGGTCGTCCTGACCTATCCCAAAGGGTGTCGCAGACCCAACTGGGGGAGCCCGTACACCATCAGTCCGTTCCGGTCAAGTCCATCTGATCTGAACGGGCGCTGACGCTATGAATGTGCTCTGTCTTTTTCTTACTCAGAGTGCCCGTCTGCTGGGCTCTCTGTGGCTTTTTAGGGGCATTGCACTCTCTTGTGAAGTGTCCCACTTTCCCCCATTGGCAAAGGCGTGCCAGTACAAATTTGCCTTCACCTTTAAAGCACAGCAGTACACGTGGACATGCCTGCCACAAGAATTCCACAACTCCCCCTCCATTTTCCACCGACAGCTGGCAAATGGACGAGCGAAATTCTCTCGCCCCGACTGTCTGGTACAGCATGTAGACGACCTACTACTGCAGACAGACACCAAGGAAGAGCACATCGAGCTTCTGTCCGAACTCCTGGAACTCTTACACTCAGTCGGTTGTAAAGTCAACCCCATAAAGGCCCAGATTTTGGAAGAAAAAGTGATATATTTGGGAACAATTATCACACAGGGAAACGCGAGATCGAGCATAAAAGAATTGACTCGATCGCTAAATTGCCCCTTCCCCAGAATGTTTCAGCCCTCCGGTCGTTTTTAGGACTGGTTGGCTACTGCCGAAACCACATTGACGGTTTCGCCAACAAGGCAGCGCCCCTCTCAGACCTCCTAAAGAAAGGAGCCCCCTGGGAATGGCTTCCGCAGCATACGGATGCTGTGGAATCATTAAAACAGGCACTCATAGCCGCCCCCGCACTACAAGTTCCAGACCCGCTTTCCCCTTACGCCATAGAGGTAGCGACCACAGACCGCTCCCTTTCAGCCGTGCTCCTCCAGGAACGGCACGACCAGTTAAGGCTCGTAGCTTATGCCTCCAGAATTTTAGATGCTGTGGAGCAGGGATTTTCAGCCTGTGAGAGGCACCTGCTCGCAGTATTCTGGGCAGTCCAGTATTTTTCCTATATTACCGGACCGAACCCCATCACCATTCTGACCGAACACACCCCCACCCAACTTTTACTGGACGGACGACTCAAGGATGGTAGTCAGTCAGTCAGATTAGAGCAGCTAGATGGACCCTTCTCTTGCAGGGACGGGACATCACTGTGAAAAGGACAAAGATGCACACCTATTTAGCTGACACCTTACAGTACCCCGGAACCCCCCATGAATGTGAGATTATCTCGCCATACCACAACACAGGCCCCTTTATTGCTAAAACACCCCCCAGAAAGATAGGTAGTTCAACCCAGAGCCCCCAGCACACAGACACGTGTGAGCCCATAAAGATATATGTGGATGGATCTTCCACAGTCTTGGATGGGAAGCGCATAACAGGTTGCGGGATCTATGTCGAGGACACACAGGGACGCGCCCTTGAGGAAATATCGTTAAAACTTCCAGGACACTTAGGCGCGCAGGCAGCAGAGCTCGCGGCCATCGCGTGTATAGTGGGACACCCAGATTCCTTCCCCAGCCCAGCAGACATATTCTCGGACAGCCTCTATGTCTGCAACAGCCTCACGGAATTCCTGCCCCTGTGGAAAGCAAGAGGATTTGTTTCCGCAGACGGAAAACCCCTCCCCTCAGCCCCATTGCTCCGTCATATTTTAGAGAGAGCCCAGAACAGGACTTTTGGGATAATCAAAGTCCGCAGTCACCATCGTTCCTCCCCCCCTGGAAATGTAAAAGCCAACGCGCTGGCTAAAGCAGGTTCCAGACACGGATACCTTTGGACACCCCCCGAAAGCGCACCAGTGAGTGCAGTTCAGGTCTCACAGACAAAGATCGAGGATCTAGTGGAGGCCCAGAAGCAGGACAGCAATCTCAGGGAGATTGTAAAAGGAAACTATCCAGCTCCCTATGAGAGGTTCAAAAATGCTCTGACCACACATGACGGTGTGGTGTTAAAAGACACCCTTTATGTGGTTCCTGAGCAGGACAGGAATCAACTGATTTGTTTGTTCCATGACGGTCATGGACATCAGGGAATCGATCCCACTACAGCCCACCTCAAGCAGCTTTGTTGGTGGCCGAACTTAAAGGAAGATGTAAACCATTACATCGAGAATTGTCTTATCTGTGCGCAGAATAACCCCGACAGATATGCCAAAAAGGCTCAACTCAGCCACACCCGAGCCGTTAATGGCCCCTGGACTAACCTCCAGATTGATTTTATAGGACCATTGCCCCCTTGCAGGAATGGCTATAAATATGTACTTGTGGTAATTGACACATTTACGAAATGGGTGGAAGCATTCCCAGCCTGCACAAACACGGCAAAAACCACAGCCAAGATTCTGACCCACCACATCTTTACAAGATGGGGACTCCCCCGCAGCATTGAATCCGACCAAGGCTCCCATTTTACGGGACGTGTCATGCAGAACGTCCTCACGATATTTGGCATCACCCAAAAATTCCACATAGCATGCCATCCACAGTCGAGTGGTATCGTGGAGCGCATGAATCGGACCCTAAAACCCACCCTCAGAAAAATGGTCCAGCAGAACAACACAACTTGGGACTCAGTCCTCCCTTTTGCGCTGATGTTTTTGCGTAATACAATTTCTACTTCCACAGGTTACACCCCACACACTCTCATGACCGGACACCCCATGAAAGGCACAGAATATTTATTAGGTTTGGACTTGACCAGCCCCGCAGTGACGGCCCTCACACACGAGAAAGCAGTAGAGCAATTAGTTGACAATGTTAAAACGGCTCAGCTAGCAGCCGCAGTGAAATTGGGCACAAGGAAGAAACAGAGCAAGGCTTGTTTCGACAAGACAGTGCATGTGACTGAGTACAGTATCGGACAGCAAGTTATGCTCTCTGTATATAACCCCAGCACATTCCTGTCACCAAAATACTCGGGTCCGTACTCCATTGCGGATAAAGTACGCCCTTCCGTGTATAAAATAAAGTACCCCAACGGTAAGACTGCATGGTTCCATATCAACCAGCTGAAGGCATATGGAACACAATTGAACCACTCACACCACGTCACGCTCAACGCAGCACACCACGTCCCGCCCACAGCCAACGTAACCCTACCATCCCCCAACACATCCAGCCCAGCCACGGACTCGACCTCGACTCCACCCCCGAAATATACACTCCGCCCCGGAACGCCCACAGACTGCAGCAGCAGAGACAGCGACTGTGACTCGGACGATAGCCACAGCACGCCCCCTACTATCCCCATGCAACAGGACCCACACCCAGCGACTCCGACTACGATCCAAGTGATCCCTTCATGATCACTTTCCTGAATAAACCCCACCATCGACCACTGAACCACACGGACGACCCCGATTCTGTCCCCACACAACTAGACACCAATTACTGGCACTGAGATAACTCGTTCCGACTCGTCCGCAACGACGAGAGCGACCCCACCTCACACCATGCAGCCCTTTCAGCCCTGATACACTCCAGAGTTTGGCATCCGGGAGAAGATGACGACCTTGGGTCTGACTCCCAAACCGAGAACCCCTTTGCGACCCTGTTCGCAACCGAGAACTGAGGTGTCCAGATGATGTTTTAAAGGAACCGCTTGGGAGAAGTGTTGTCCTTTCTGATGGAACCTGCAGAATGTTTTATGTTGTTTGTACGTTTGTTAAATGTTGTTTGTCAGACAGGAAAAAAAAAATTCCCACTGCCCCACGCCTATTCGGCTAAAACCTCTGAGAACTTGTCCGCACGCTCATCAGCAGAAACCTCTGAGGACTTGCCCACAGAGACTCACTATTGCCAGACACTAGTTCAGCGGAACTAGCTTGTCTGCAGAGACTTGTTACGGTACCACATGCCCGTTCGTAACTGCCCTTCTGGTTCGAGGGAAGAACCACTACGGCAGCCCCACCACGATGACTACATTTCTTGTCCGTTCTTGTCGGTTGCTCAGGCAGTGGAGAAACGGCTTGGGACCCGCCCTGCCTGGGAACCCCCCCTCTAGTCAACTACACTCGGGTAGGGGAGACACGGCATTGGTAGCCGTCCTACCCGGGGACTCCATCCAACTCTTACCCGTCGCGGCCCATATGCACCATTTTGTAAATTTTAGTTCAAAAAGTTTTGTTTTGTTGTAGGTAACCCTTAGGTTGCCAACCACATGCTATTTACATCCTGAAACATTTGGATGGTAAATTGAACAGTCTGCGAGACGGCTCGCACTGGTTCACTATTTGAAAGTATGTCGTGTCCTAAAATTCAGTTTTTGAAAAAAAAAATGAGGGAGTCACACATAGTGACCAATTCTCAAGGGAGTAATTGGCACTACAGGGCAGACACACTATCGTACGAGATAGTAAACAAAGATAGTTACAGACACTATGCTTGTTTCCACAGAACTCCAGAAGCTCCAGGACCGGAGAAGAGAAGAAAGAAAAGGAACGAGAAGAACCATGAGGACTTCCTTTACACGGATCACCCTCAGGATTATGGACTTTTGGTTGCGCGTGAACGCGAACCCCATGACCTCAAGCCCCCCCAGCCGTTAATGTTTCACTTCCCCACAGTACCCAGAGCCCAGTCACCAGCGACACCACATCATCTTGGTGTGCCAGGTTTATAACCTGCTACTCCCTGTCCTATGTAATAGAAACCTTACTAGTCATAGCGATACTATTATTATTATTATTACTGGTATTGGCGATACTCTGCTGCATCGTGCAGACTATGCGTCTACAGAAATGGAGAAGGAGAGCCTACCGCGCTCGCACCCCGGTATATAGGATCAGATCCCCTATTTTCGGATACGACCAGACCCCCGACCCCCGCGATCTATAATAAAGAGCATTCGTTTGCGGTTTTATTGTAAATAAAGAAATGTAAAGAACTGTTCATGAGCAATTGTACGATCCTGAGCTTGACTGCCAGGCCAGGAAGACTGATGTATAAACTGCTATGATTTTGTTGTATGGTTGAGGAAGTTAGAATAATGAAATGTTTAAGTGAGTGTAGTGTACTAAGAATAGTTAGAGGTTCCCAGTTTATTGTTTTGTCATGCATGTCCCTGTTTGACATAGCGCCCTTAGAAATTGTCAGTTAAAAATGTTTTGCATAGCTATGGTCAGTGCAGAGGCCATGAAGGAAGTGTTCCCCCCCCAGGTCAGGGAATGGAAAGCAACATAGTTATGTGATCCTTCACGCTTCGCGTTAGGGTTACAAGGAGGGAATGTAGCCACTTAAAATGGCCAACTCCCGATTCAAAATGGCGAACGGCAAAGGCTGATGGGAAAGTCAGCCAACAGGACAAAAATGAGCAGCTGCGGATTGAGCGTGTATTTACATCTGGAAAAGCCAGACAAGATCGATACCAGTAACCATCAGCATAACAAAACACCAGCCATCTGCATACTAATGAGCAATCCCCGGGAACAATGAGCAACATTTAGACACGTAAAGCAAAACCAGACTCCCCGGCGCCAGCAGGAGCCGACACAAAAGGAGGTGAACGAGCACCTCAAGACCGCCCATCGATCAGGGAACCGCTCCAGCATTGGAGAAAATCGAACCAAGTGATTGAGACAAAGTCCAATCACTTGGGACCAGGTACAGGGTCCGCCCCGAAAGGCGGGAAGCCCCTGGGGACTATAAGAATTGAGCCCCAAGTTCAAGTCGCTCTCTTCTCCACCGCTTCTCCAGCTCTTCACTCTTCAGCAGCTGGTCGAAACTGTAAGTCTTACTTCAACGCTTGCTACGAGATAGGCTCTCCTAGCTACCAATCTGTACCAACTTCGAATCCTGCAGGCTCAGAACCCGAATGAAAGGCCATTTGTTTCCCTGACTTGGTGGGCCAGTTCCGAGTTAAGTATTGGCCTGTTAGTTGTAGAAGTAGCTTAGACGTAGAATTTGTGCATGAGTAGTGATTACTGTGTATAATAAATGTGCTTTGATTTAAATCTTACTAATCGGTGTATTGGATTATTGATCATTACTCGGACTTGAACCACGAGGCGGTATCATAAAGATACCTGGCGACTCAAGAGCAAAGGTGATAAAACAGAGCAATTAAACTAAGGCAAAGTTTGCAACACTGAGAACACGCACGAACAGATTCAAAAACAGCTTCTTCCCCACTGATACCAGACTCCTAAACGACCTCTTATGGACTGAACTGATCTCTCAACACATCTTCTCTACTGAGTAGTACTACACCCCTATATGCTTCACCCGATGCCTGTGTCTATGTATTTACATTGTGTATTTTATGTTTGCCCTATTATGTATTTTCTTTTCATGTATGGAATGATCTGTCTGAGCTGCTCGCAGAACAATACTTTTCACTGCACCTTGGTACATGTGACAATAAACAAATCCAAACATGATGTATGTAGCGAACCTGAATATTATTGCACTTTGTGTGACGGCCATTTCGAAATGTTTGCATTGTTCTTTCCGATATTTTACGAATAAAGTGTCTGGAACGCTCCATTTGGAAGCCTGGCTGCTCCATTCAACTAATTGGGATCAAAGTCCCATCGCGAGCTCATTTAGCCATGTGTTTGCTGGTGCTTGCAGCACTGACAAACACATGGTTATACAATGCGACTCATGTTGTGTAAGGGGTTTTAGCGGGTAATGCGCAGCCGAGGCCACACATAGCCCCGTTTTGTACGGAGCTCTCCAGTGTAGCGAGAGATCAGGACGCCATTTTAAAATTCTGTCCCAATCACTGAGGCCCCCAAAGCGACCCCCGACCCCCCCAGCCCAAATGCACTATGGGAGGGTCCCCACCACACATACAGGGCACCCCGAGGCATATTGCACATGCACAGAAAGTACCAGCTTGGGACCACCAATCTGGCACCCTGGCAGTACCTATGCCACCTGGGACCTTGACAGTACCAGGCTTGCACCCAGGTGGCACTGCCAGGGTGCCCAGCTGGCACCAGCACTGCCAAGGCATGCAGCTGTCCAAAGGGCATGCAGCTGGGGGCTTCCAATTCCCTTAAGAGACCCCCATGAGTGCCATTCCATCTCTCCCTATTTCTGGGGACCAATGCTGAACAACACTCGTTCAAGGTCTCTGAGGCAAAAGGGATCGAATCCCAGAGCCTCGGGTACCTCGGGAATCTGCACATTAGAGTCAGACTAACTGCCTCGCTCAAATACGCAGATTCGCCAAAAAGTGAACACACCCACAATGGGCAGGATTTACATCGCAACGCCTCGCGAGATCGCGCTGTGAGCCAGGTAGATCCTGGGAACAGGGTCTTCCCGCTTTCATCAGCCACACTGCGCCAATCTGACTTTCAGTGCAGCGTGGCCATCGGATCGCACCCAAAGTGTTCCCGGCACGACTGAATAGCGTGCGATTCGCATTTCCATTGGGGGCGCTATTCAGTAAGCGAGTGAGGACATGGTAATGGGCCAGCATTATGCCACACAAATTGAGAGCAATTCCTGGCCCAGCGGGCATTATAACTGTTGGGGCCGGAGTTAGCACTAAAGAGCCTGACAGCTGGAGGTGTTTTTAAGCGCTCCACTTACCACACACTCACTGCACCCACAGCTCCATGGGGAGTGGAGGGACACCCTCTTCCCTAGCCTGGGCCGCAGACTCAAACCCACTCTTTTGAACACCGCCTGGGAGGCGCAAACCTCCATTTAATGATTGAAATCGAATGATTTAATCTAAATCCCAAACTCCCACTGACTGAATAATAGAACTGTGGGCTTCGTTGCTGTACAGATTTCATAATATATGGGGTTGGATTCTCCGTAGCTTGACGCCGAAATCGGGTGTGCCAATCGGGCGGAGAATGGCTACCAACACCGGATCCGGGGCAGGCGCCAGTTTGACACCGATTCACGATGCTCCGCCCCCTCCAAATCGCGTCATTAGGCCGCACACAGCCGCAACGCCAGGGCAGCACGGTAGTACCAGGGCAGCACGGTAACACAGTGGTTAGCACTGTGACTTCACAGCGCCAGGGTCCCAGGTTCGATTCCGGCTTGGGTCACTGTCTGTGTGGAGTTTGCACGTCCTCCGGGTTTCCTCCGGGTGCTCCGGTTTCCTCCCACAGTCCAAAGATGTGCAGGTTAGGTGGGTTGGCCATGATAAATTGCCCTTAGTGTCCAAAAGGGTTAGGAGGGATTATTGGGTTACGGGGATAGGGTGGAAGTGAGGGCTTAAGTGGGTCAGTGCAGACTCGATGGGCTGAATGGCCTCCTTCTGCACTGTATGTTCTGTGTTCTAACGCCGTTGGCGCGTCATCAGCCTGCCCACCCACGATGTCCCGCCCTCGATGGGCCGAGTTCCCGATGGCGTTGGTCCCAGAGGCCGGGAACCTGATGTGTCGGCTGCGGACAGTGTCCAGCACCGCCACACTCGGCCAAGATCCGTGCCGCTGGCCGGGGGCTTCTGCCAGGGCTGGGGGGAGTGGTGGGGGTGTAACCAGGGGGTGGGCTGTGGGGTCGGGGTGGGTGGGTACGCGGTCCAGCACGGCCGGCGCCATGTTTCCCGGCGCGACCAGTGGGTGTGTAGGCGTGCGCGGCTGCAGCTTGTCAGCCCTGCGCGTGCGCAGCCCGGGCATTCTCCGCACGATCAGTGGGTGTTCCACATAGCGCCAGTGCTAACCCCTCACCGGTACCGGAATCAGTGAGGAATACGCGTTGTGGTGCAACACGGATTCTCCGTTGGCACCGGCACCGAGCCTCACAAACAGAGAAAAAAATAGATGCAGGCACTGCAAAAGGAAATAACATCAAACACAGCAAAATTGCAGAGTTGGACAATCTAAGCAGTTTACTGGTGCAACCTGCCTTGTTTTACTGTGTCAGACGGATGATAGCGTGCGAGGTCTTTCCAGCCAGGAATGGGAGAATTAAATACGGAATACACTATTAGGGCTGCAAAAATAATAAAATATGAGCCATGGATCTTGGCCAGACAGGAAGAGGCAGCAATAAGAGAACATTTGAGTTTCTCCCACATCCATCCAGTGATTGCTGCCAAGGGTAGAGAGAGAGACAGGAAATTGAAGGAACGGATTTAGTCCAGGGGACTGGCTATGACAATGAGGGGTGGTCTGTTGAAACCGAATTCCTATTTCGCTTCTCTGGGCTGTGTGAGCGTGTGTGCCTGTTTTTTTTTCTCCCCCTGTTAAGGTTGAGTGAGATTGAAGAACAAAACTGGATTATTGGCACTGCAGCCTTGGGATAGAATTGTTTTGGATTTAGACGACTGCTTGGGAAAGGAAAGCAACAAAGCTGTCCGAGGTATGTCTGGCTGTGGTGATATAGCACTCAACACCAGTGAACGGAATAAGCTGTCACTAAACTCGATCTTGGCGTGTGGAATTCGAGGGCTGTGTGTTGCTACGAAATGATGTTGATAGCATTGTCTGATTTTGAGATAACGGATGTACTTTGTTGCGTTATGTGGACATGTTTCACAATCAGGTGTCTAATTTCAGTCCTCAGCGTGTACTCTGGGCAAAAAGTAGTATTTACCAGGAACTGGCAGGGAAGGTGATTCACTGCATCGGAACTAACACATTGCTGATGGAGCTGGGTTTATTTATTAAACACCGGTTTGCAAACTTTGCTTCTACTCTGCGCAGAGACTGGGGAAAAGGTTTGGGGGCGGGTGGTGGGCAGACGGCCCGCGGGGAGGGGGGTGATTGTTGGCACACACTGGGCACAGCTAAATGGTTTGCCGGGCATTCTGCCTCCATTGTGCGGAAGGGAGATTCTCCTTTCGCTTCGCCTCCAACCCACCACTCTCCCCCCTCCCAGGTTGGCGTTTATGTGGTCATTTGTCACAGTGCCCACCACCCCCTGCCATCCCAGGGCACACCCGGCGAAGCTGAGCCTCAGACAAGCTGCAGATCTGCCAGTTGCGGAGGAGGGAATCTGAGGGCGAGGGAGCCCCGCCTCAGAGGAGCTCCACTCATCCCTCAGTGTGACAAGAAAAAGACAGGGCGAATCCTGCAGGGGCACGCAGGCATGTGCTGTCCGACAGCAGACAGTAGTCATCAGACTGGCAGAGTTCGACACCCACCTGCCGCCCCTCTCCCACCCCCCTCACCCTTTCCTCCTCCCCCTCCTCCCTCGTCATCCTTCCACCTCCCCCTACCTCCCTCCCCTTCCACATTCCCCCACCTCCCTCCCCAATTCCCCCACCTCCCTCCCATTCCCCATTACCTCACCTTCCTCCCCTTCCCCATTACCCCACCTCCCTCCCCAATTCCCCCACATCCCTCCCCATGACCCCACCTCCCTCCCCTTCCCCATTCCCCCACCTCCCTCCCCTTCCCCATTACCCCACCTCCCTCCCCTTCCCCATTACCTCACCTTCCTCCCCCTTCCCCATTACCCCACCTCCCTCCCCTACCCCCATTACCCCTCCCCCTTCCCCCACCTCCCTCCCCTTCCCCATTACTACACCTCCCTTCCCTCACCCTCCACCCTCACCTTTGCCCCTGCTCCCTCCCGGCCTCCTCCCCCTCTTCCCTTCCCTCTGCCCCTTTCCCCCTCCTACCTTCCCCTCCTCCTTCCCACCTCCTTCTTCTCCCCCTTTCCCTCTCCTCACTCCCCCTCCTCCTTCCCCCTCCCTTCCTCTCCCTCTTTCCCTCTCCTTGCTTCCCCTTCCCCCTCCTCCTTTCCTCTCCCTCTTTCCCCCTCCTCCTTTCCTCCTCCCTTCCTCTCCCTCTTTCGCCCTCTCCCTCCTTCCCCCTTTCCCCTCCTCCCTTCCTCTCCCTCTTTTCCCCTCCTTGCTCCCCCTTCCCCCTCCTCCCTTCCTCTCCCTCTTTCCCCCTCCTCCCACCCAAAGAGCCAACATCCTACGTTTAACTAAGCAGGAAGTAGGTGGCACAGTGGTTAGCACAGCTGCCTCACGGCGCTGAGGACCCGGGTTTGAATCCCGGCTCTGGGTCACTGTCCGTGTGGAGTTTGCACATTCTCCCTGTGTCTGAGTGGGTTTCGCCCCCACAACCCAAAGATGTGCAGGGGAGGTGGATTGGCAGCGCTACATTGCCCCTTCATTGGAAAAAAAAATAATTGGGTACTCTAAATTTATATTAAAACCCTAAGCAGGAATCCCATAAGACCATCAGCCATCGGAGCAGAATTAGGCCATTCGGCCCATCGAGTCTGCTCCGCCATTCGAACATGGCTGATGAGTTTCTTATCCCCATTTTCCTGCCTCCTCCCCATAACCCCTGATCCCCTCATTAATCAAGAAATCCCCTTGTGGGTATCAGTCATATAAGTTTGACAAAAGGGGGTTTATAGATGTGGTTAATATTTTTAAGGCTATTGTTGTAAGTGGACCTCATCCCTCTGGCAAGATACCTCCCCCTCCCTCCCACATCTGGTGCTATTTGGCCCCTTCTTGGGTCTTTTTTCCCACCTTCGCCAGCCATTAGATCACCAAATAGGATAATTATGGGTGATGGGCCCTTGGATCTTTCCTGCTTCTTTCTCAGCAAACTCCTTTTCTCTGCTCAGTGGCTCCAGGTGGGGACTGGGACGTCCTCCCATACACTTCTTGTTCTCTCAGCAGTTGAGGCATGAACAACTGTTTAATCCTCAGCTGCTCTTTAATGATCTCATGAATACCACTTTCTTTCCTCGAATACTCCAATATTTAATTTCCTCCTTTCCCAATGACAGTGACTCTCAGGCGGGATCCTTCCATGGCTGCCAGTGGCCCTTCCGGTACCTTGTCCAAATGCTTATTCTTCACCACTGGCTAAACATCCCTCAGGTTATTCCACACTCAAGTTGTGTGTTAATGTCGAAAATTTTCTCCCCACTATTCAAAGGTTGCTTCTTGTTTGAAGCTGGTATTCCGCATCATAGCAGGAATCCTGTCCCCAAGTCTAGAGTTTCTGTTCCTCACGGGTCTCCCCCAGCCTATTTCATCTCATCCTATCAGTATATCCTTCTCTTCCTCTCCAGCTTTCCCTTCCATCTATACTATTCCTTGTGGGAGTGAGTTCCGCATCCTCATTACTCGCTGGGTAGAGTAGACTGTCCTGAATTACTCGCTGGATTTATTAGTGACTGGCTTGTATTTATGCTCCCTAGTTTTGGACTGGCAAGTGTCTACTTTATTAAATCTCTTCATACAGGATCATAGAAGGCCAATACCATGTTCAGCAGGTGTGTCATCCCAGTCAGAGCCCACTAAAATTCCCAGAGAAAGTCAGAGAGTCAGTGTTTACAGTTCAATAAAGGCCCTTCGGCCCATCGTGCCTGGGCCGGCCCTCAAGCACCGATCTACTCTAATCCCATTTACCAGTACCTGGTCTGTAGCCTTGTGTGTTGGGGCGTTTCAAGTGGTCATCGAAATGCTTCTTAAATGTTGTGAGGGTTCCCGCCTCTCCCACCCTCCCAGGCAGCGAGTTCCAGATTCCCACCCCCTCTGGTGAAAACGTTTCTCCTCATATCCCCTCGAAAAGGGCAGTACGGTGGCACAGTGGTTAGCACAGTTGCTTCACAGCACCAGGGTCCCAGGTTCGATTCCGGCTTGGGTCACTGTCTGTGTGGAGTCTGCACGTTCTCCCCGTGTCTGTGTGGGTTTCCTCCGGGTGCTCCGGTTTCCTCCCCCAAGTCCCGAAAGACGTGCTGTTAGGTGAATTGGACATTCTGAATTCTCCCTCTGTGACCTGAACAGGCCCCGGAGTGTGGCGACTAGGGGCTTTTCACAGAAACTTCATTGCAGTGTTAATGTAACCCTACTTGTGACAATAAAGATTATTATTATTATAAACCTCCTGCCCCTTACCTTAAATCTATGCCCCCTGGTTATTGACCCCTCTGCTAAGAGGAAAAGTTCCTTCTATCCACCCTATCTATAATATTGTCCACCTCGATCAGGTCCCCCCTCAGCCTCCTCTGCTCCAAGGAGAACAACCCAGTCTAACCAGCCTCTCTTCATTTGGGGCAGCACAGTAGCATTGTGGATAGCACAATTGCTTCACAGCTCCAGGGTCCCAGGTTCGATTCCGGCTTGGGTCACTGTCTGTGCGGAGTCTGCACATCCTCCCCGTGTCTGCGTGGGTTTCCTCCGGGTGCTCCGGTTTCCTCCCACAAGTCCCGAAAGATGTGCTGTTAGGTGGATTGGCCATGATAAATTGCACTTCGTGTCCAAAATTGCCCTTAGTGTTGGGTGGGGTTACTGGGTTATGGGGTGGAGGTGTTGACCTTTGGTAGTGTGCTCTTTCCAAGGGCCGGTGCAGACTCGGTGGGCCGAATGGCCTCCTTCTGCACTGTAAATTCTATGATAATCTATGATAATCTATGATAGCTGAAACACTCCAGCCCAGGCAGCATCCTGGTGAATCTCCTCCGCACCCTCTCCAGTGCAATCACATCCTTCCTGCAGTGTGGCGACCAGAACGGCACACAGCACTCCAGCTGTGGCCTAACCAGCGTTTTATACAGTTCCAGTATGACCTCACTGCTCTTTCCATTTCCCACTGTTCTGCCCATCTGACCAGCCCGTCTACATCATCCTTCAATCTAAGGCTTTCTGCCATGTTATTTACCACACCACCAGTGACTGAAGCAGCTTCAGATGTGTGAGATACCCTGACAGACACTCTGGAATGGTCCCTTGCAGCACAACCTGTGGAAAGGAAAATAGCAATAGAGGCCTTGTTCTAATCTTTTGGAGAAACATCCAGTTCAACAACAGGACCAATAATATCTGAAGGGCAAATTTTCTACTTTACTTTTCAAACGTGTAGGGTGCAACTGATTGTTCCTAGGTCATTATTCGTGCCCTTTGCAGAATATCATGCCATGCATTTAAAAGAGACTTCACTCCTCTGATGTCCAGCAGGCAGGATGTTCTCAATGTGGTATAGATGCTGATGTTTGCTGGGAATTCAGGTCACTTTAAGTTCATCTAGTGAGCCCCATTGTTTGAAGAGAAAGGTTGGAAGACTTGGCTTGGGGATTTTACTGCGAACACAGCTAATGGTGCCAGACACACAGAGCAACAAGCAAAGCAAGATATTTCTCACTGAGGTACATGATCTTCATTTAGCATGCCAGCTGTACGACCTGATCAAGGTGAGATTGGGAAAGTAGGGCCATCGTTATAAGACTTCCAAAGGTCGCCAGAATTAAGGAGAGGAATTTACCGCCCTTTTCTCCAGCAGGATTTTCCAGTCCGGCTGAAGTCAATGGACATTTGAACAGCTTGTCTCATTTTCTGTGCCTCCCCCACCACTGCGATGGGGCTGTAGAATTCTGACCATTGTTGCGCCTGACGTGCCTTTGTTCTTCAAAGGGGGCTTACCACAGAAGGTGGCACGGGGACAGGACTGCTATTCTGTGCAGATGCCCAAGCTGCAATCTTGTATCCCCTTAGGTATCCACCAGTTGTGAAAGGCTCCGAGAATGCCAGTAGGCACCAGGCACTCCTTGCCCAGGGCCGCCCGGGGAAGGACAAGAGTGCTTGAGAGAGGAAGGCAGCCCAAGTGTCCCTTCCCACTGACCATGCCCATCCACAATCTCAAGATGGCCCCCTTAGCCAGACCCAGGAGCAGAACTACAAGAAATTCCCCCCACTCACCCACAACCTCTCTCCACCTGTCCTGACCAACGATCAGGAATGTGGGGTTGGGGTGCACCTTAACCTGAATTCCTGACTTTTGTGTGTTTCATCAAGTGCGACAATGCAGGGTGTACAAGAAGTACTGACATATCAAATGCCCCTCTGTCCTATAAATTTTGGATATATTCAGTGGTCAGAGAATAGAATTAAAGAATCCCTACAGTGCAGAAGGAGACCATTCGGCCCATCAAGTCTGCACGACCATCCGAAAGAGCACCCGACCTAGGCCCACTCCCCTGCCCCATTCCCGCACCCCCAGCCAACCTTTGGACACTAAGGGACAATTTAACATGGCCAATCCTGGCTGCAGAGGTTTGCTAGTGTCACACGGGAGGGTTTAAACTAGTATGGCAGGGGGGTGGGCACGGGAGCAATAGGTCAGAAGGTGAGAGCATTGAGGGAGAACTAGGGAATAGGGACAGTGGGGCTCTGAGGCAGAGCAGACAGGGAGAAGTTGCTGAACACAGCGGGTCTGGTGGCCTGAAGCGCATATGTTTTAATGCAAGAAGTATTACGGGTAAGGCAGATGAACTTAGAGCTTGGATTAGTACTTGGAACTATGATGTTGTTGTCATTACAGAGACCTGGTTGAGGGAAAGGCAGGATTGGCAGCTAAACGTTCCAGGATTTAAATGTTTCAGGCGGGATAGAGGGGGATGTAAAAGGGGTGGCGGAGTTGTGCTACTGGTTTGGGAGAATATCACAGCTGTACTGCGGGAGGACACCTCAGAGGGCAGTGAGGCTATATGGGTAGAGATCAGGAATAAGAAGGGTGCAGTCACAATGTTGGGGGTTTACTACAGGCCTCCCAACAGCCAGCGGGAGATAGAGGAGCAGATAGGTAGACAGATTTTGGAAAAGAGTAAAAACAACAGGGTTGTGGTGATGGGAGACTTCAACTTCCCCAATATTGACTGGGACTCACTTAGTGCCAGGGGCTTAGACGGGGCGGAGTTTGTAAGGAGCATCCAGCAGGGCTTCTTAAAACAATATGTAGACAGTCCAACTAGGGAAGGGGCTGTACTGGACCTGGTATGGGGGAATGAGCCCGGCCAGGTGGTAGAAGTTTCAGTAGGGGAGCATTTCGGGAACAGTGACCACAATTCAGTAAGTTTTAAAGTGCTGGTGGACAAGGATAAGAGTGGTCCTAGGGTGAATGTGCTAAATTGGGGGAATATAACAATATTAGGCGGGAACTGAAGAACCTAGATTGGGGGTGGATGTTTGAGGGTAAATCAACATCTGACATGTGGGAGGCTTTCAAGTGTCAGTTGAAAGGAATTCAGGACCGGCATGTTCCTGTGAGGAAGAAAGATAAATACGGCAATTTTCGGGAACCTTGGATAACGAGAGATATTGTAGGCCTCGTCAAAAAGAAAAAGGAGGCATTTGTCAGGGCTAAAAGGCTGGGAACAGATGAAGCCTGTGTGGAATATAAGGGAAGTAAGAAGGAACCTAAGCAAGGAGTCAGGAGGGCTAGAAGGGGTCACGAAAAGTCATTGGCAAATAGGGTTAAGGAAAATTCCTAGGCTTTTTACATGTACATAAAAAGCAAGAGGGTAGTCAGGGAAAGGGTTGGCCCACTGAAGGATAGGCAAGGGAATCTATGTATGGAGCCAGAGGAAATGGGCGAGGTACTAAATGAATACTTTGCATCAGTATTCACCAAAGAGAAGGAATTGGTAGATGTTGAGTCTGGAGAAGGGTGTGTAGATAGCCTGGGTCACATTGAGATCCAAAAAGACGAGGTGTTGGGCATCTTGAAAAATATTATGGTAGATAACTCGCCAGGGCCTGATGGGATCTACCCCAGAATACTGAAGGAGGCTGGAGAGGAAATTGCTGAGGCCTTGACAGAAATCTTTGGATCCTCACTGTCTTCAGGTGATGCCCCGGAGGACTGGAGAATAGCCAATGTTGTTCCTCTGTTTAAGAAGGGTAGCAAGGATAATCCAGGGAACTACAGGCCGGTGAGCCTTACGTCAGTCGTAGGGAAATTACTGGAGAGAATTCTTCGAGACAGGATCTACTCCCATTTGGAAGCAAATGGACGTATTAGTGAGAGGCAGCATGGTTTTGTGAAGGGGAGGTCGTGTCTCACTAACTTGATAGAGTTTTTCGAGGATGTCACAAAGATGATTGATGCAAGTAGGGCAGTGGATGTTGACTATCTGGACTTCAGAAAGGCCTTTGACAAGGTCCCTCATGATAGACTAGGACAAAAGGTGAAGTCACACGGGATCAGGGGTGAGCTGGCAAGGTGGATACAGAACTGGCTAGGTCATAGAAGGCAGAGAGTAGCAATGGAAGGATGCTTTTCTAATTGGAGGGCTGTGACTAGTGGTGTTCCGCAGGGATCAGTGCTGGGACCTTTGCTGTTTGTAGTATATATAAATGATTTGGAGGAAAATGTAACTGGTCTGATTAGTAAGTTTGCAGACGACACAAAGGTTGGTGGAATTGCGGATAGCGATGAGGACTGTCAGAGGATACAGCAGGATTTAGATTGTTTGGAGACTTAGGCGGAGAGATGGCAGATGGAGTTTAATCCGGACAAATGTGAGGTAATGCATTTTGGAAGGTCTAATGCAGGTCGGGAATATACAGTGAATGGTAGAACCCTCAAGAGTATTGAAAGTCAGAGAGATCTAGGAGTACAAGTCCACAGGTCACTGAAAGGGGCAACACAGGTGGAGAAGGTAGTCAAGAAGGCATATGGCATGCTTGCCTTCATTGGCCGGGGCATTGAGTATAAGAATTGGCAAGTCATGTTGCAGCTGTATAGAACCTTAGTTAGGCCACACTTGGAGTATAGTGTTCAATTCTGGTCGCCACACTACCAGAAGGATGTGGAGACTTTAGAGAGGGTGCAGAAGAGATTTACCAGAATGTTGCCTGGTATGGAGGGCATTAGATATGAGGAGCGGTTGAATAAACTCGGTTTGTTCTCACTGGAACGATGGAGGTTGAGGGGCGACCTGATAGAGGTCTACAAAATTATGAGGGGCATAGACAGAGTGGATAGTCAGAGGCTTTTCCCCAGGGTAAAGGGGTCAATTACTAGGGGGCATAGGTTTAAGGTGCGAGGGGCAAGGTTTAGAGTAGATGTACAAGGCAAGTTTTTTACACAGAGGGTAGTGGGTGCCTGGAACTTGCTACCGGAGGAGGTGGTGGAAACAGGGACGATAGTGATATTTAAAGGGCACCTTGACAAATACATGAATAGGATGGGAATAGAGGGATACGGATCCAGGAAGTGTGGAAGATTGTAGTTTAGTCGGGCAGCATGGTCGGCACGGGCTTGGAGGGCCGAAGGGCCTGTTCCTGTGCTGTACATTTCTTTGTTCTTTGTTCTTTGTAATCCACCTAACCTGCACATCTTTGGACACTAAGGGACAATTTAACATGGCCATCCACCTAACCTGCACACCTTTGGACACAAAGGGACAATTTTACATGGCCAATTCACCTAACCTGCACATCTTTGGTCTATGGGAGGAAACCGGAGCACCCGGATGAAACCCATGCAGTCACGGGGAGAACGTGTCAGGAAGAATATATTGGTGTCTAAGTTTCGTGCTTAGAAAATGAGGGTTGATCTAATTGGGGTACTAAAGATGATTAAAAGATCCAGTAGGGTCGATAGAGGAAAACGTTTTCCCTGGGTGGTGGTGGTGGAGGGGGGGGGGGGAGGGGCGGTGGAGCTGGCGCAAGGGGGGGGGGGATTCCAAAACAAAGTCGGGGGGGGGGAGTGTCCAGACCAAGGTGGGGGGGGGGGGGGAGTCCAGAACAATGAACATAGAACATAGCACATTACAGCGGAGTACAGGCCCTTCGGCCCTCAATTTTGCGCCGACCTGTGAAACCACTCTAAAGCCCATCTACACTATTCCCTGATCGTCCATATGTCTATCCAATGACCATTTGAATGCCCTTAGTGTTGGCGAGTCCACTACTGTTGCAGGCAGGGCATTCCACGCCCTTACTACTCTCTGAGTAAAGAACCTACCTCTGACATCTGTCCTATATCTGTCTCCCCTCAATTTAAAGCTATGTCCCCTCGTGCTAGACATCACAATCCGAGGAAAAAGGCTCTCACTGTCCACCCTATCCAATCCTCTGATCATCTTGTATGCCTCAATTAAGTCACCTCTTAACCTTCTTCTCTCGAACGAAAACAGCCTCAAGTTCCTCAGCCTTTCCTCATAAGATCTTCCCTCCATACCAGGCAACATTCTGGTAAATCTACTCTGCACCCTTTCCAATGCTTCCACATCCTTCCTATAATGCGGCGACCAGAATTGCACGCAATACTCCAAATGCAGCCGCACCAGAGTTTTGTACAGCTGCAACATGACCTCATGGCTCTGAAACTCAATCCCTCTACCAATAAAAGCTAACACACCGTATGCCTTCTTAACAACCCTCTCAACCTGGGTGGCAACTTTCAGGGATCTATGTACATGGACACCGAGATCTCTCTGCTCATCCACACTGCCAAGAATCTTACCATTAGCCCAGTACTCTGTCTTCCTGTTATTCCTTCCAAAATGAATCACCTCACACTTTTCTGCATTAAACTCCATTTGCCACCTCTCAGCCCAGCGCTGCAGCTTATCTATGTCCCTCTGTAACTTGTAACATCCTTCCGCACTGTCCACAACTCCACCGACTTCAGTGTCATCTGCACATTTACTCACCCATCCTTCTACGCCCTCCTCCAGGTCATTTATAAAAATGACAAACAGCAGTGGCTCCAAAACAGATCCTTGTGGTACACCCCAGTAACTGGACTCCAGTCTGAACACTTCCCATCAACCACCACCCTTTGCCTTCTTCCAGCTAGCCAATTTCTGATCCAAACTGCTAAATCTCCCTGAATTCCATGCCTCCGTATTTTCTGCAGTAGCCTACCGTGGGGAACCTTATCAAATGCTTTACTGAAATCCATATACACCACATCAACTGCTTTACCCTCATCCACCTGTTTGGTCACCTTCTCAAAGAACTCAGTAAGGTTTGTGAGGCACGACCTACCCTTCACAAAACCGTGTTGACTATCTCTAATCAAATTATTCCTTTCCAGATGATTATACAACCTATCTCTTATAAACCTTTCCAAGATTTTGCCCACAACCGAAGTAAGGCTCACTGGTCTATAGTTACCGGGGTTGTCTCTACTCCCCTTCTTGAACAAGGGGACAACATTTGCTATCCTCCAGTCTTCTGGCACTATTCCTGTAGACAAAGATGACTTAAAGATCAAAGCCAAAGGCTCAGCAATCTCCTCCCGAGCTTCCCAGAGAATCCTAGGATAAATCCCATCCGGCCCAGGGGACCTATCTATTTTCACACTTTCCAGAATTGCTAACACCTCCCCCTTATGAACCTCAAGCCCTTCTAGTCTAGTAGCCTGAATCTCAGTATTCTCCTCGACAACATTGTCTTTTTCCTGTGTGAATACTGACGAAAAATATTCATTTAGCACCTCTTCTATCTCTTCGGACTCCACGCACAACTTCCCACTACTGTCCTTGACTGGCCCTCCTCTTACCCTAGTCATTCTTTTATTCCTGACATATCTCCAGAAAGCTTTCGGGTTATCCTTGATCCTACCTGCCAAAGACTTCTCATGTTCCCTCCTGGCTCTTCTTCGCTCTCTCTTTAGGTCTTTCCTAGCTAACTTGTAACTCTCGAGCGCCCTAACTGAACCTTCATGTCTCATCTTTACATAAGTCTCCTTCTTCCTCTTGACAAATCATTTGACTGCTTTAGTAAACCACGGTTCCCTTGCTCGACCACTTCCTCCCTGCCTGACAGGTACATACTTATCAAGGACACGCAGTAGCTGTTCCTTGAACAAGCTCCACATTTCCATTGTGCCCATCCCCTGCAGTATTCCTCTCCATCCGATGCATCCTAAGTCTTGCCTCATCGCATCATAATTGCCTTTCCCCCAGATATAACTCTTGCCCTGCGGTATATACCTATCCCTTTCCATCACTAAAGTAAACGTAATCAAATTGTGGTCACTGTCACCAAAGTGCTCACCTACCTCCAAATCTAACACCTGTCCTGGTTCATTACCCAGTACCAAATCCAATATGGCCTTGCCTCTCGTTGGCCTATCTACATACTGTGTCAGGAAACCCTCCTGCACACATTGGACAAAAACGGACTCATCTAAAGTACTCGAACTATAGCGTTTCCAGTCAATATTTGGAAAGTTAAAGTCCCCCATAACAACTACCCTGTTGCTTTCGCTCCTATCCAGAATCATCTTTGCAATCCTCTCCTCTACATCTCTGGAATTTTTCAGAGGCCTATAGAAAACCCCTAACAGAGTGACCTCTCCCATCCTGTTTCTGACCTCAGCCCATACTACCTCAGTAGACGAGTCCTCATCAAACGTCCTTTCTGCCACCGTAATACTGTCCTTGACTGACAATGCCACCCGTCCCCCTCTTTTACCACCTTCCCTGAGCTTTCTGAAATATCTAAACCCCGGCACCTGCAACAACCATTCCTGTCCCTGCTCTATCCATGTCTCCAAAATGGCCACAACATCGAAGTCCCAGGTACCAACCCATGCCACAAGTTCACCCACCTTATTCCGGATGCTCCTGGCATTGAAGAAGACACACTTTAAACCACTTTCCTGCCTGCCGGTACACTCCTGCAACTTTGAAACCTTACTCATGACCTCACTACTCTCAACCTCCTGTATACTGGAGCTACAATTCAGAGGGGAGGGGGGGTCTAGAACAAAGGGGGGTGGGGGGAGGAGTCCAGAACAAGGGGGGAGGGGGGAGTCCAGAACAGGGGGGTGGGGGGAGTCCAGAACAGGGGGGGTGAGTCCAGAACAGGGGGGGAGGAGTCCAGAACAAGGGGGGAGGGGGGAGTCCAGAACAGGGGAGGGGAGTCAAGAACAGGGGGAGGAGTCCAGAACGAGGGGGGGGGGGGAGTCCAGAACAAGAGAGGGGAGTCCAGAATGGGGGGGGGGGGGAGTCCAGAACAAGGGGAAAGGGGAGAGAGTCCAGAACAAGGGGGAGAGGGGGGGGAGTCCAGAACAAGGGGGGAGTCCAGAACAGGGGGGGGAGTCCAGAATAAGGGAGGGAGTCCAGAACAAGGTGGGGCGGGCGGAGTCCAGAACGAGGGGGGGGGGTCCAGAACAAGGTGGGGGGGGGTGAGAGTTTAGAACAAGGTAGGGGGGGTCCAGAAGAAGGGGGGAGGGGTAGTCCAGAACAAGGGGGGTTGGGGGGGGGGGCAGTCCAGAACAAGGTGGGGAGGGGGGGCAGTCCAGATCAAGGGGGATAGCCTTAAAATTTGAGACAGGCCAACCCCACCCCCACCTCGAGCAGCTGATCGGAATGGATAAACATCTTAGACAATGTACATTCATCATCATCGCTTTTGGCTTCTCTGCGCACAGTAATTGCAATATAACAGCTGCCTGGGGCAGCCCTGTCCTGTCTATTCGTCAACTCATTCGTCAACATAAGTGAGCCTCCAGAGTCCAGAACAAGGTGGGGAGGGCGTAGTCTACAACAAGGTGGGGAGGGCGGAGTCTACAACAAGGTGGGGAGGAGGGGGGGGGGTCCAGAACAAAGGGGGAGGGGGGAGTCTAGAACAAGGTGGGGGGGTATAGGACAAGATGGGGAGGGTGGAGTCCAGAACAAGGTGGGGAGGGGGGGTCCAGAACAAGGTGGGGAGGGCGGAGTCTACAACAAGGTGGGGAGGAGGGGGGGGGGTGGTCCAGAACAAAGGGGGAGGGGGGAGTCTAGAAAAAGGTGGGGGGGGGGGGTATAGAACAAGATGGGGAGGGTGGAGTCCAGAACAAGGTGGGGAGGGGGGAGTCTAGAACAAAGAGGGGAGGGGGGAGTCTAGAACAAGGTGGGGAGGGGGGAGTCCAGAACAGGGGGGAGGGTGGAGTCCAGAAGAGGGGGGGAGTCCAGAAAAAGATGGGGTGGGGGGAGTCCAGAACAAGGTGGGGAGGGGGGAGTCCAGAACAGGGGGGGAGGGGGGAGTCCAGAAGAGGGGTGGGGGAGTCCAGAACAAGATGGGGTGGGGGGAGTCCAGAACAAGGTGGGGAGGGTGGTCCAGAACAAGGTGGGGGGGGGGAAGAGTCTAGAACAAGATGGGGAGGGGGAGTCCAGAACAAGATGATGAGGGGGGAGTCCAGAACAAGGTGGGGAGGTCGGAGTCCAGAACGGGGCGGGGGGGGTCCAGAACAAGATGGGAAGGGGGGAGTCCAGAACAAGGTGGGGAGGGGGGGTCCAGAACAAGGTGGGAGGGGGGAGAGTTTAGAACAAGGTAGGGGGGGTCCAGAAGAAGGTGGGGGGGAGAGTCTAGAACCAGGTGGGGGGGGGGAGTCTAGAACAAGGTGGGGGGGGGACAGAACAAGGGGGGAGGGGGGAGTCTAGAACAAGGTGGGGGGGTCTAGAACAAAGTGGGGTGGGGTCTAGAACAAGATGGGGAGGGAGGAGTCCAGAACAAGATGGGGAGGGGGGTCCAGAACAAGGTGGGGGGGTCCAGAACAAGGTGGGGGGCGGAGTCTACATCAAGGTGGGGTGGGGGGTCTAGAACAAGGTGGGGTGGGGATCTAGAACAAGGTGGGGTGGGGGTCTAGACCAAGATGGGGAGGGGGGAGTCCAGAACAAGGTGGGGAGGGAGGAGTCTAGCACAAGGTGGGGAGGGGGGAGTCTAGAACAAGGTGGGGAGGAGGGGCAGTCCAGAACAAGATGGGGCGGGGGGAGTCCAGAACAAGGTGGGGAGGGGGGAGTCCAGAACAGGAGGGGAGGGCGGAGTCCAGAACAAGGGGGGAGGGGGGAGTCTAGAACAAGGTGGGGGGGGGGGTCTAGAACAAGGTGGGGTGGGGGTCTAGAACAAGATGGGGCGGGTGGAGTCCAGAACAAGGTGGGGGGTCCAGAACAAGGTGGGGGGGGTCCAGAACAAGGTGGGGGGGGCTGGGGGTCTAGAACAAGGTGTGGTGGGGGGTCTAGAACAAGGTGGGGTGGGGGGTCTAGAACAAGGTGGGGTGGGGGTCTAGAACAAGATGGGGGGGGGAGTCCAGAACAAGGTGGGGAGGGGGGAGTCCAGAACAAGGTTGGGGGGGGGGTAGTCCAGAACAAGGGGGGTTGGGGGGGGGCAGTCCAGAACAAGGTGGGGAGGGGGGGGGGCAGTCCAGATCAAGGGGGATAGCCTTAAAATTTGAGACAGGCCAACCCCACCCCCACCTCGAGCAGCTGATCGGAATGGATAAACATCTTAGACAATGTACATTCATCATCATCGCATTTGGCTTCTCTGCGCACAGAAATTGCAATATAACAGCTGCCTGGGGCAGCCCTGTCCTGTCTATTCGTCAACTCATTCGTCAACATAAGTGAGCCTTCAGAAGGTGACAAATTGATCTTGGCACTTTCCATTGCAGTGAAGGCAACATTTTCCCTTCAAACATCTCTTTTTAAGATCGAATTATCCCCATCCCCCCCAGCATACCCCCATTCTACTGTCATCCGAAACCCTCACTTGAAGTGGCCGATGCCTAGAATGCTCAGTAACATAGATCATAGAACATAGAAAATACAGCACAGAACAGGCCCCTTCGGCCCACAATGTTGCGCCAAACGTTTGTCCTAGATTAAGAACAAATTAATCTACACCCCATCATTCTACCGTAATCCATGTACCTATCCAACAGCCGCTTGAAGGTCCCTAATGTGTCCGACTCAACTACTTCCACAGGCAGTGCATTTCATGCCCCCACTACTCTCTGGTTAAAGAACCTACCTCTGACATCCCCCACCATTCACCTTAAATTTATGTCCCCTTGTAATGGTTTGTTCCACCCGGGGAAAAAGTCTCTGACTGTCTACTCTATCTATTTCCCTGATCATCTTATAAACCTCTATCAAGTCGCCCCTCATCCTTCTCCGTTCTAATGAGAAAAGGCCTAGCACCCTCAACCTTTCCTCGTAAGACCTACTCTCCATTCCAGGCAACATCCTGGTAAATCTCCTTTGCACCTTTTCCAAAGCGTCCACATCCTTCCTAACATGAGGCGACCAGAACTGCACACAGTACTCCAAATGTGGCCTTACCAAAGTTTTGTACAGCTGCATCATCACCTCACGGCTCTTAAATTCAATCCCTCTGCTAATGAACGCGAGCACACCATCGGCCTTCTTCACAGCTCCATCCACTTGAGTGGCAACTTTGAAAGATGCATGAACATAGACCCCAAGATATCTCTGCTCCTCCACATTGCCAAGAACTCTACCATTAACCCTGTATTCTGCATTCATATTTGTCCTTCCAAAATGGACAACCTCACACTTTTCAGGGTTAAACTCCATCTGCCACTTCTCAGCCCAGCTCTGCATCCTATCTATGTCTCTTTGCAGCCGACAACAGCCCTCCTCACTATCCACAACTCCACCAATCTTCGTATCGTCTGCAAATTTACTGACCCACCCTTCAACTCCCTCATCCAAGTCATTAATGAAAATCACAAACAGCAGAGGACCCAGAACTGATCCCTGCGGTACGCCACTGGTAACTGGGCTCCAAGCTGAATATTTGCCATCCACCACCACTATCTGACTTCTATCGGTTAGCCAGTTTGTTATTCCAACTGGCCAAGTTTCCCACTATCCCATGCCTCCTTACTTTCTACATAATGAGCTGACATATTTCACATGAGCCGTTAGAATGAGGTCTCACCTGCCCTCTCAGGTGGAAGCAAAAAATCCCTTGGTCTATTATTTCGGACAGGAGCAGGAATTGTTTCCCCTGCCACCTCCTGACCAGTCCCTCAGCCAACATCATCCAAACAGCTTTAATTGGCCACTGCTCACATAGCTGTTTGTGGGATCTTGCTCTGCACAAACTGACTGCCGCCTTTCCCACCTTAACGGCAGTGACTCTACTTCAGACGTGACTCGTTGGTTTTGCCGTTCTTTAGGAAATAGTTTGGATCTTCTGATAACCTTATCTTCATTGAAGTACCGAATCCTTCCCACATATGCACTGCGGGTGAAGGTTTCCCCTGGTTACAATGTGCTGGCAACATCAGAACGATAGCGGGACAGGCCACCATTTCTAGTGAATCAATCGTGACATTTAAGAATTGCTTTTATGACATTTTCCAATTTGGTGTGGTGATGTGCCAGTGAAACATTTTGGTAAAGGCGCTATCTCCTTGTTCAATTGACAAAGTAGTTAACCGTTATAGCTCCTCTTCCATTAAAGGTGCTCAAAGTTCATTGACAAATAATAGAATGGCGGGCATTTTCTGTTTCAGTACTTGGCACGGTGGCACAGTGGTTAGCACTGCTGCCTCCCAGCGTCAGGGACCGGGTTCAATTCAGGTCTTCGGTGGCTGACTGTGTGGAGTTCGCACGTTCTCCCGGTGTCTGCGTGGGTTACCTCCGGGTGCTCCAGTTTCCTCCCATAGTCCAAAGATGTGCAGGTTAGGTGGATTGGTCGTGCTAAATTGTCCCTTAGTGTCCAAAGATGTGCAGGTTAAGTGGATTGGCCATGTTAAATTGTCCCCTAGTGTCCAAAGATGTGCAGGTTAGGTGGATTGGCCATGTTAAATTGTCCCTTAGTGTACAAAGATGTGCAGGTTAGGTGGATTGGCCATGTTAAATTGTCCCTTAGTATCCAAAGATGTACAGGTTAGGTGGATTTGCCATGTTACATTGTCCCTTAGTGTCCAAAGATGTACAGGTTAGGTGGATTGGCCATGTTAAATTGCCCCTAGTGTCCAAAGATGTGCAGGTTAGGTGGATTGGCCATGTTAAATTGTCCCTTAGTGTCCAAAGATGTGCAGGTTAGGTGGATTGGCCATGCTAAATTGTCCCTTAGTGTCCAAAGATGTGCAGGTTAGGTGGATTGGCCATGTTAAATTGTCCCTTAGTGTCCAAAGATGTACAGGTTAGGTGGATTGGCCATGTTAAATTGTCCCTTAGTGTCCAAAGATGTGCAGGTTAGGTGGATTGGCCATGCTAAATTGTCCCTTAGTGTCCAAAGATGCGCAGGTTAGGTGGATTAGCCATGCTAAATTGCCCCTAGTGTCCAAAGATGTGCAGGTTAGGTGGATTGGTCATGTAAATTCTACCTTAGTGTCCAAAGATGAACAGGTTAGGTGGATTGGCCATGATAAATTGTCCCTTAGGGTCCAAAGATGTGCAGGTTAGGTGGATTGGCCATGCTAAATTGTCCCTTAGTGTCCAAAGATGTGCAGGTTAGGTGGATTGGCCATGTTAAATTGTCCCTTCGTGTCCAAAAATGTGCAGGTTAGGTGGATTGGCCATGATAAATTGTCCCTTAGTGTCCAAAGAGGTGTAGGTTAGGTGGATTGGCCATGCTAAATTGTCCCTTAGTGCTCAAAGATGTGCAGGTTAGGTGGATTGGCCATGCTAAATTGTCCCTTAGTGTCCAAAGATGTGCTGGTTAGGTGGATTGGCCATGCTAAATTGCCCCTATTGTCCAAAGATGTGCAGGTTAGGTGGATTGGCCATGTTAAATTGTCCGTTAGTGTCCAAAGATGTGCAGGTTAGGTGGATTGGCTGTGTTAAATTGTCCCTTAGTGTCCAAAGATGTGCAGGTTAGGTGGATTGGCCGTGTTAAATTGTCCCTTAGTGACCAAAGATGTGCAGGTTAGGTGGATTGGCCATGATAAATTGTCCCTTAGTGTCCAAAGATGTGCAGGTTAGGTGGATTGGCCATGATAAATTGTCCCTTAGTGTCCAAAGATGTGCAGGTTAGGTGGATTGGCCATGTTAAATTGCCCCTAGTGTCCAAAGAGGTGCAGGTTGGATGGATTGGCCATGTTAAAATGTCCGTTAGTGTCCAAAGATGTGCAGGTTAGGTGGATTGGCCATGATAAATTGTCCCTTAGTGTCCAAAGATGTGCAGGTTAGGTGGATTGGCCATGTTAATTTGTCCCTTAGTGTCCAAAGATGTGCAGGTTAGGTGGATTGGCCATGTTAAATTGTCCCTTCGTGTCCAAAAATGTGCAGGTTAGGTGGATTGGCCATGCGAAATTGTCCCTTAGTGTCCAAAGATATTCAGGTTAGGTGGATTGGCCATGCAAAATTGTCACTTAGTGTCCAAAGATGTGCAGGTTAGGTGGATTGGCCATGGTAAATTGTCCCTTAGTGTCCAAAGATGTACAGGTTAGGTGGATTGGCCATGTTAAATTGCCTCTAGTGTCCAAACATGTGCAGGTTGGATGGATTGGCCATGCTAAATTGTCCCTTAGTGTCCAAAGATGTGCAGGTTAGGTGGATTGGCCATGATAAATTGTCCCTTAGTGTCCAAAGATGTGCAGGTTAGGTGGATTGGCCATGATAAATTGTCCCGTAGTGTCCAAAGATGTGTAGGTTAGGTGGATTGGCCATGCTAAATTGTCCCTTAGTGCCCAAAGATGTGCAGGTTAGGTGGATTGGCCATGCTAAATTGTCCCTTAGTGTCCAAAGATGTGCTGGTTAGGTGGATTGGCCATGCAAAATTGCCCCTATTGTCCAAAGATGTGCAGGTTAGGTGGATTGGCCATGTTAAATTGTCCGTTAGTGTCCAAAGATGTGCATGTTAGGTGGATTGGATGTGTTAAATTGTCCCTTAGTGTCCAAAGATGTGCAGGTTAGGTGGATTGGCCGTGTTAAATTGTCCCTGAGTGTCCAAAGATGTGCAGGTTAGGTGGATTGGCCATGATAAATTGTCCCTTAGTGTCCAAAGATGTGCAGGTTAGGTGGATTGGCCATGTTAAATTGTCCCTTAGTGTCCAAAGATGTGCAGGTTAGGTGGATTGGCCATGTTAAATTGCCGCTAGTGTCCAAAGATGTGCAGGTTAGGTGGATTGGCCATGTTAAATTGTCCCTTAGTGTCCAAAGATGTGCAGGTTAGGTGGATTGGCCATGTTAAATTGTCCCTTAGTGTCCAAAGATGTGCAGGTTCGGTGGATTGGCCATGTTAAATTGTCCCTTAGTGTCCAAAGATGTGTAGGTTAGGTGGATTGGCCATGTTAAATTGTCCCTTAGTGTCCAAAGATGTGCAGGTTAGGTGGATTGGCCATGTTAAATTGTCCCTCAGTGTCCAAAGATGTACAGGTTAGGTGGATTGGCCATGATCAATTGTCCCTTAGTGTCCAAAGATGTACAGTGTAGGTGGATTGGCCATGTTAAATTGTCCCTTACTGGCCAAAGATGTGCAGGTTAGGTGGATTGGCCATGCAAAATTGTCCCTTAGTGTCCAAAGATGTGCAGGTTGGATGAATTGGCCATGCTAAATTGTCCCTTAGTGTCCAAAGATGTGCAGGTTAGGTGGATTGGCCATGATAAATTGTCCCTTAGTGTCCAAAGATGTGCAGGTTAGGTGGATTGGCCATGTTAAATTGCCGCTAGTGTCGAAAGATGTGCAGGTTGGATGGATTGGCCATGTTAAAATGTCCCTTAGTGTCCAAAGATGTGCAGGTTAGGTGGATTCGCCATGATAAATTGTCCCTTAGTGTCCAAAGATGTGCAGGTTAGGTGGATTGGCCATGCTAAATTGCCCCTTAGTGCCCAAATATGTGCAGGTTAGGTGCAATGGCCATGCTAAATTGTCCCTTAGTGTCCAAAGATGTGCTGGTTAGGTGGATTGGCCATGCTAAATTGCCCCTAGTGTCCAAATATGTGCAGGTTAGGTGGATTGGCCATGTTAAATTGTTCCTTAGTGTCCAAAGATGTACAGGAGTGGTGGATTGGCCATGTTAAATTGCCCCTAGTGTCCAAAGATGTGCAGGTTAGGTGGATTGGCCATGATAAATTGTCCCTTAGTGTCCAAAGATGTGCAGGTTAGGTGGATTGGCCATGTTAAATTGCCCCCAGTGTCCAAAGATGTGCAGGTTGGATGGATTGGCCATGCTAAAATGTCCCTTCGTGTCCAAAGATGTGCAGGTTAGGTGGATTGGCCATGATAAATTGTCCCTTAGTGTCCAAAGATGTGCAGGTTAGGTGGATTAGACATGCTAAATTGTCCCTTAGTGCCCAAAGATGTGCAGGTTAGGTGGATTGGACATGCTAAATTGTCCCTTAGTGTCCAAAGATGTGCAGGTTAGGTGGATTGGCCATGCTAAATTGCCCCTAGTGTCCAAAGATGTGCAGGTTAGGTGGATTGGACATGTTAAATTCTCCCTTAGTGTCCAACGATTTGCAGGTGAGGTGGATTGGCCATGATAAATTGTCCCTTAGTGTCCAAAGATGTGCAGGTTAGGTGGATTGGCCATGCTAAATTGTCCCGTAGTGTCCAAAGATGTGCAGGTTCGGTGGATTGGCCATGCTAAATTGTCCCTTAGTGTCCAAAGATGTGCAGGTTCGGTGGATTGGCCATGCTAAATTGTCCCTTAGTGTCCAAAGATGTGCAGGTTAGGTGGATTGGCCATGATAAATTGTCCCATAGTGTCCAAAGATGTTCAGGTTAGGTGGATTGGCCATGATAAATTGTCCCTTAGTGTCCCAAGATGTGCAGGTTAGGTGGATTGGCCATGATAAATTGTCCCTTAGTGTCCAAATATGTGCAGGCTAGGTGGATTGGCCATGCTAAATTGTCCCTTAGTGTCCAAGGATGTGCAGGTTAGGTGGATTGGCCATGCTAAATTGTCCGTTAATGTCCAAAGATGTGCAGGGTAGGTGGATTGGCCATGATAAATTGTCCCTGAGTGTCCAAAGATGTACAGGTTAGGTGGATTGGCCATGTTAAATTGTCCCTCAGTGTCCATGGATGTGCAGGTTAGGTGGATTGGCCATGATAAATTGTCCCTTCGTGTCCCAAGATGTGCAGGTTAGGTGGATTGGCCATGATAAATTGTCCCTTAGTGTCCAAAGATGTGCAAGTTAGGTGGATTGGCCATGCTAAATTGTCCCTTAGTGTCCAAAGATGTGCAGGTTAGGTGGATTGGCCATGATAAATTGTCCCTTAGTGTCCAAAGATGTGCAGGTTAGGTGGATTGGCCATGCTAAATTGTCCCTTAGTGTCCAAAGATGTGTAGGTTAGGTGGATTGGCCATGTTAAATTGTCCCTTAGTGTCCAAAGATGTGCAGGTTAGGTGGATTGGCCATGTTAAATTGTCCCTCAGTGTCCAAAGATGTACAGGTTAGGTGGATTGGCCATGATCAATTGTCCCTTAGTGTCCAAAGATGTACAGTGTAGGTGGATTGGCCATGTTAAATTGTCCCTTACTGTCCAAAGATGTGCAGGTTAGGTGGATTGGCCATGCGAAATTGTCCCTTAGTGTCCAAAGATGTGCAGGTTGGATGAATTGGCCATGCTAAATTGTCCCTTAGTGTCCAAAGATGTGCAGGTTAGGTGGATTGGCCATGATAAATTGTCCCTTAGTGTCCAAAGATGTGCAGGTTAGGTGGATTGGCCATGTTAAATTGCCCCTAGTGTCCAAAGATGTGCAGGTTGGATGGATTGGCCATGTTAAAATGTCCCTTAGTGTCCAAAGATGTGCAGGTTAGGTGGATTGGCCATGATAAATTGTCCCTTAGTGTCCAAAGATGTGCAGGTTAGGTGGATTGGCCATGCTAAATTGTCCCTTAGTGCCCAAAGATGTGCAGGTTAGGTGCAATGGCCATGCTAAATTGTCCCTTAGTGTCCAAAGATGCGCTGGTTAGGTGGATTGGCCATGCTAAATTGCCCCTAGTGTCCAAAGATGTGCAGGTTAGGTGGATTGGCCATGTTAAATTGTTCCTTAGTGTCCAAAGATGTACAGGAGTGGTGGATTGGCCATGTTAAATTGCCACTAGTGTCCAAAGATGTGCAGGTTAGGTGGATTGGCCATGATAAATTGTCCCTTAGTGTCCAAAGATGTGCAGGTTAGGTGGATTGGCCATGTTAAATTGCCCCTAGTGTCCAAAGATGTGCAGGTTGGATGGATTGGCCAAGCTAAAATGTCCCTTCGTGTCCAAAGATGTGCTGGTTAGGTGGATTGGCCATGATAAATTGTCCCTTAGTGTCCAAAGATGTGCAGGTTAGGTGGATTAGACATGCTAAATTGTCCCTTAGTGCCCAAAGATGTGCAGGTTAGGTGGATTGGACATGCTAAATTGTCCCTTAGTGTCCAAAGATGTGCAGGTTAGGTGGATTGGCCATGCTAAATTGCCCCTAGTGTCCAAAGATGTGCAGGTTAGGTGGATTGGACATGTTAAATTCTCCCTTAGTGTCCAAAGATTTGCAGGTGAGGTGGATTGGCCATGATAAATTGTCCCTTAGTGTCCAAAGATGTGCAGGTTAGGTGGATTGGCCATGCTAAATTGTCCCTTAGTGTCCAAAGATGTGCAGGTTAGGTGGATTGGCCATGCTAAATTGTCCCTTAGTGTCCAAAGATGTGCAGGTTCGGTGGATTGGCCATGCTAAATTGTCCCTTAGTGTCCAAAGATGTGCAGGTTAGGTGGATTGGCCATGATAAATTGTCCCATAGTGTCCAAAGATGTTCAGGTTAGGTGGATTGGCCATGATAAATTGTCCCTTAGTGTCCCAAGATGTGCAGGTTAGGTGGATTGGCCATGATAAATTGTCCCTTAGTGTCCAAATATGTGCAGGCTAGGTGGATTGGCCATGCTAAATTGTCCCTTAGTGTCCAAGGATGTGCAGGTTAGGTGGATTGGCCATGCTAAATTGTCCGTTAATGTCCAAAGATGTGCAGGGTAGGTGGATTGGCCATGATAAATTGTCCCTGAGTGTCCAAAGATGTACAGGTTAGGTGGATTGGCCATGTTAAATTGTCCCTCAGTGTCCATGGATGTGCAGGTTAGGTGGATTGGCCATGATAAATTGTCCCTTCGTGTCCCAAGATGTGCAAGTTAGGTGGATTGGCCATGCTAAATTGTCCCTTAGTGTCCAAAGATGTGCAGGTTAGGTGGATTGGCCATGTTAAATTGTCCCTTAGTGTCCAAAGATGTGCAGGTTAGGTGGATTGGCCATGCTAAATTGTCCCTTAGTGTCCAAAGATGTGTAGGTTAGGTGGATTGGCCATGTTAAATTGTCCCTTAGTGTCCAAAGATGTGCAGGTTAGGTGGATTGGCCATGTTAAATTGTCCCTCAGTGTCCAAAGATGTACAGGTTAGGTGGATTGGCCATGATCAATTGTCCCTTAGTGTCCAAAGATGTACAGTGTAGGTGGATTGGCCATGTTAAATTGTCCCTTACTGTCCAAAGATGTGCAGGTTAGGTGGATTGGCCATGCGAAATTGTCCCTTAGTGTCCAAAGATGTGCAGGTTGGATGAATTGGCCATGCTAAATTGTCCCTTAGTGTCCAAAGATGTGCAGGTTAGGTGGATTGGCCATGATAAATTGTCCCTTAGTGTCCAAAGATGTGCAGGTTAGGTGGATTGGCCATGTTAAATTGCCCCTAGTGTCCAAAGATGTGCAGGTTGGATGGATTGGCCATGTTAAAATGTCCGTTAGTGTCCAAAGATGTGCAGGTTAGGTGGATTGGCCATGATAAATTGTCCCTTAGTGTCCAAAGATGTGCAGGTTAGGTGGATTGGCCATGCTAAATTGTCCCTTAGTGCCCAAAGATGTGCAGGTTAGGTGCAATGGCCATGCTAAATTGTCCCTTAGTGTCCAAAGATGTGCTGGTTAGGTGGATTGGCAATGCTAAATTGCCCCTAGTGTCCAAAGATGTGCAGGTTAGGTGGATTGGCCATGTTAAATTGTTCCTTAGTGTCCAAAGATGTACAGGAGTGGTGGATTGGCCATGTTAAATTGCCCCTAGTGTCCAAAGATGTGCAGGTTAGGTGGATTGGCCATGATAAATTGTCCCTTAGTGTCCAAAGATGTGCAGGTTAGGTGGATTGGCCATGTTAAATTGTTCCTTAGTGTCCAAAGATGTACAGGAGTGGTGGATTGGCCATGTTAAATTGCCCCTAGTGTCCAAAGATGTGCAGATTCGGTGGATTGGCCATGATAAATTGTCCCTTAGTGTCCAAAGATGTGCAGGTTAGGTGGATTGGCCATGTTAAATTGTCCCTTAGTGTCCAAAGATGTGCAGGTTAGGTGGATTGGCCATGTTAAATTGTCCCTTACTGTCCAAAGATGTGCAGGTTAGGTGGATTGGCCATGTTAAATTGTCCCTTACTGTCCATAGATGTGCAGGTTAGGTGGATTGGCCATGTTAAATTGTCAGAACGGTAGCATAGTGTTTAGCACAATTGCTTCACAGCTCCAGGGTCCCAGGTTCGATTCCCGGCTTGGGTCACTGTCTGTGCGGAGTCTGCACATCCTCCCCGTGTGTGCGTGGGTTTCCTCCGGGTGCTCCGGTTTCCTCCCACAGTCCAAAGATGTGCAGCTTAGGTGGATTGGCCATGATAAATTGCCCTTAGTGTCCAAAATTGTCCTTGGTGTTGGGTGGGGTTGCTTGGTTGTGGGGATGGGGTGGAGGTGTTGACCTTGGGTGGGGTGCTCTTTCCAGGAGCCGGTGCAGGCTCGATGGGCCGGGTGGCCTCCTTCTGCACTGTAAATTCTATGATAAATTGTCCCTTAGTGTCCAAAAATGTGCAGGTTAGGTGGATTGACCATGCTAAATTGTCCCTTAGTGTCCAAAGATGTACAGGTTAGGTGGATTGACCATGCTAAATTGTCCCTTCGTGTCCAAAAATGTGCAGGTTAGGTGGATTGGCCGTGCTAAATTGTCCCTTAGTGTCCAAAGATGTGCAGGTTAGGTGGATTGACCATGATAAATTGCCCCTTAGCGTCCAAAGATGTGCAGGTTAGGTGGATTGGCCATGTTAAATTGTCCCTCAGTGTCCAAAGATGTGCAGGTTAGGTGGATTGGCTGTGTTAAATTGTCCTTTAGTGTCCAAAGATGTGCAGGTTAACTAACAGGGATAGGATGAATGAATCGGCCTATGTAAGGTGCTCTTTCAGAGAGGGTCGGTGCAGACTCGATGGGCTGAATGGCCTCCTTCTGCACTGTCGTGATTCTATGAATGTATAAACTGGAGAATTCCACATGCACCCCTGGCCCATGGTCTTTGGGTTGGGCTGGGAGTGTGAATATTCCAATATGTGTTTCCAATCCCAATCCAGAGGGAAATCCCAAGCACTGAGAGACAATATTTTGTCTGATTGCCCTCCAGTGTTGCACCTCGTTTTATTATACGAATAGTGGTGGTGTGTTACAGATCACACAGGCGGTTCGAGTTACTATGGTTACATGCCTTTTTGCATGCATGTTGTCGTCAGGAGCCATGGATAATGATGGTAGAGGCTCCAACGCAACCCTCAGCGAGAGACCGAGGAAAATCCTGGGAAAATACAATTTACAGAGGAACATCGGAACAGGTGGAGGCCGATTCCCGAATCCCTCTATTCTGTTCCACCATTCCGTTAAATCATGCCTTAGCTCTGTCTGTCTGCCTTGGTTCTGTCACCTTTAATATCATTGATCAACAAAAATCTATCAATCTCAGCTTTGAAATTATCAGTGATCACCAGTGTATTGGGGGAGGCAGTTCCAGATTCCCACTGCCTTTCAGATGAAGAATTTCAGAGCTCATACGAATATTGCTTCTAGGGCCACCTTGCTTATTGTGGGTAGACGCAAGAAAGATTTAGGGCGTGATTTTGTAGCCACGTTGCACTCGAGCGACAGCACAGTGCAGCGGGCCGATCCTGGGAAAGGCCTCCCCTGGGCTCCCCAGCGACATCCACACCTCAAGGGATCAACCCAAGTCCCGCAAGGTGTCAGAATCAGGATGCCACCCAAAAGGGGCGTGAACAGACGGCGAGCGTCTAAGTAGATTTTAAACCTACTTAGAATAGAATCCCTGCAATGCAGAAGGGGACCATTCGGCCGATCGAGTCTGCACCGGCCCTTGGAAAGGGCACCCTACTTAAGCCCACACCTCCACCCTATCCCCGTAACCCAGTTACCCCACCTAACCTTTGGACACTAAGGGATAATTTAACATGGCCAATCCACCTAACCTGCACATCTTTGGACACTAAGGGACAATTTAACATGGTCAATCCACCTAACCTGCACATCTTTGGACACTAAGGGGCAATTTAACATGGCCAATCCACCTAACCTCCACATCTTTGGACACTAAGGGACAATTTAGCATGGCCAATCCACCTAACCGCCACATCTTTGGACACTAAGGGACAATTTAACATGGCCAATCCACCTAACCTGCACATCTTTGGACACTAAGGGACAATTTAACACGGTCAATCCACCTAACCTCCACATCTTTGGACACTAAGGGATAATTTAACATGGCCAATCCACCTAACCTGCACATCTTTGGACACTAAGGGGCAATTTAACATGGCCAATCCACCTAACCTCCACATCTTTGGACACTAAGGGACAATTTAGCATGGCCAATCCACCTAACCGCCACATCTTTGGACACTAAGGGACAATTTAACATGGCCAATCCACCTAACCTGCGCATCTTTGGACACTAAGGGACAATTTAACATGGCCAATCCACCTAACCTGCACATCTTTGGACACTAAGGGACAATTTAACATGGCCAATCCACCTAACCTGCACATCTTTGGACACTCAGGGACAATTTAACATGGCCAATCCACCTAACCTGCACATCTTTGGACACTCAGGGACAATTTAACATGGCCAATCCACCTAACCTGCACATCTTTGGACACTAAGGGACAATTTAACATGGCCAATCCACCTAACCTGCACATCTTTGGACACTAAGGGACAATTTAGCACGGCCAATCCACCTAACCTCCACATCTTTGGACACTAAGGGACAATTTAGCACGGCCAATCCACCTAACCTCCACATCTTTGGACACTAAGGGACAATTTAGCATGGCCAATCCACCTAACCTGCACATCTTTGGACACTAAGGGACAATTTAGCATGGCCAATCCACCTAACCTGCACATCGTTGGACACTAAGGGACAATTTAGCATGGCCAATCCACCTAACCTGCACATCTTTGGACACTAAGGGACAATTTAGCACGGCCAATCCACCTAACCTCCACATCTTTGGACACTAAGGGACAATTTAGCATGGCCAATCCACCTAACCTGCACATCTTTGGACACTAAGGGACAATTTAGCACGGCCAATCCACCTAACCTGCACATCTTTGGACACTAAGGGACAATTTAGCATGGCCAATCCACCTAACCTGCACATCTTTGGACACTAAGGGACAATTTAGCATGGCCAATCCACCTAACCTGCACATCGTTGGACTGTAGGAGGAAACCGGAGCACCCGGAGCCGACACAGGGAGAACGTGCAAATTCCGCACAGTTAGTGACCCAAGGCCGGAATTGAACCTGAGCCCCTGGAGCTCTGAGGCAGCAGTGCTAACCACTGGGCCACCGTGCCGCCCCTTAGGCAAGCTTATCCGAGCTTTGCCTGCCTCCCCAGTGAGGCCACAGCCAGGCGCCGCTCAGGACTGGTCCACACAAATGTGGAGTCAGTGGAACGGCATCCGGGGCATCGCCCGGGCTATCGGAGGCCCCCGGCTGGCCAGAGAGAGTGCAGGGTGGCTCCCTGGCCCTCCCCCTGGAACGCGGGCACCTTGGCATTGCCTGACACCTTGGCACTGCCACCCTGACACTGCCAAGGTGTCCGTGTGGCACTGCCAAGCCATCAGGAGCACTGTCAGGGTGGCAGTGCAATGGCGCTCGGGTGCCAGGTGGCACTGCCAAGGGTCAGGGCACGACGGGGGCCATGCCCATAAAAGGAGGGTGGAAGGGGGTTTGAAGGGTGGGGGGGAGCATGACAGGTAAGTAGGGGCCTCTGGGAGGTTGGGGCATGACAGGTGGGGATCCTGGAACAGGGCTTTGGGGGACCTGGAGGTGCAACCCCCAGGGACCCCATAGGGTCCTCATTTGGGGGACGGGGTGTGGGGTACTGCCCATGTGTGTGTGGGGGGGGGTAGCATTGCCCATGGGTGTGGAGTGTGGGGGACCCACAAGGTCACTTCGAACAGGGAACCCTTTCAAACTGGTGGCCGATCTGAGTTCAGCTCCCAGGTGCTTAAAGAAATTCTGGGCGCGATTTAACTAAATGGGAACAAAGTGTCACAGCGATCGGGTTTCGCTGCGCGTTTCCTGGGTGCTGCAGCACCGAGAAAGACAAGGCTACAAAACCTGACTCGCGTTGGATAAGGGGCCTTGACGGGGAACACAATGCCGTGGCCGCAGATAGTCCCGTTTTGTACACTGAGGAACTCTGCTCGCCGGAATTCCTCAGTGTAGCGGGGAATTGGGACGCCATTTGTAAATGGTGCTCGATACTCAAGGCTCCTGAAGCGACCGCTGACCCCCCCTCAAGCCCCAACATACTATGGGAGGCACCTCCCCAATATGCACATAGGGCACCCCTGGCCCAATCGCACCCACACAGAAAATGACAGCTTCACACCTTGGTAGTGTCAATCTGGCAGTGCCTCTGCCAGCACTATCTGGGCACCCTGGCAGTGCCTGGATGGCACCCAGGTGGCACCAGCAGTGCCAGGGTGTTGCCCTGCCCAAAGGGCATGCAGCTGGGGACCTCCAATCCCCTGGGAGACCCCCACAAGTCTGTTTGTGGAGACCAGCACTCAACAGTGCTCACCCGAGGTCTCCAAGGCGAAGCGGATAGATCCCAACCCCTCAGGTACCGCAGGAATCTGCACATTAAAGATCTGCTGTCTCGTTTTAATATGCAGATTTGCTAAAAAGTGATCCCGTCGACAATGGGCAGGATTCACATTGCAACATCTCACGAGATCGCATTAGATTTTGCGAGGTGTTGCGAGCCGGGTCGATCCTGGGAGTGGGGTGTCCTGGCTTCTATCGGTCAGGCTGCGCCGCCGCGGTGTGCTGTTTTTCAGGTGCAGAGTGGCCATTAAATCGCGCCCTCTAAATGTGGGCTAAACCAGTGAGAAACTCGTTTGATAGCAGTGGGGAACTCGCCAGCGAGGAAACTCCCTGAAATTCCTGCCACAAATGAACTTCAAAACCTTTTAATTAAATTCCACCGCTAGACTGTTAAAGCTGCTCAAACCTTCCTGCTAAAAACACCAGTCAGTTTCTTCTTGAAGCTGCTTGCCTACAAAGAATCTAGTTTTGCCCCTGCGAAGCTCCCACACTTATGGGGTTGAACTTGGCCTGAGACTGAGCCAACAACACCAGAACTGGCTCGTGCTGGATCGAATAAAATGGTGGGATTCCATCGCCGCTCACCAGTGATCAGAGTCGCCCATCGTTACTGTCCGAGCTGGGAGCTCACAGGTTCCTCAAATCAACAGCAGCAACGATCATTTGAATTTACATGACGTGGAGATGCCGGCGTTGGACTGGGGTGAGCACAGTTAGAAGTTTTACAACACCAGGTTAAAGTCCAACAGGTTTGTTTCAATGTCACTAGCTTTCGGAGCACTGCTCCTTCCTCAGGTGAATGAAGAGGTCTGTTCCAGAAACATATATATAGACAAATTCAAAGATGCCAGACAATGCTTGGAATGCGAGCATTAGCAGGTGATTAAATCTTTACAGATCCAGAGATGGGGTAACCCCAGGTTAAAGAGGTGTGAATTGTGTCAAGCCAGGACAGTTGGTAGGATTTCGCAGGCCAGATGGTGGGGGATGAATGTAATGTGACATGAATCCCAGGTCCCGGTTGAGGCCGCACTCATGTGTGCGGAACTTGGCTATAAGCTTCTGCTCGGCGATTCTGCGTTGTCGCGCGTCCTGAAGGCCGCCTTGGAGAACGCTTACCCGGAGATCAGAGGCTGAATGCCCTTGACTGCTGAAGTGTTCCCCGACTGGAAGGGAACATTCCTGCCTGGTGATTGTCGCACGATGTCCGTTCATTTGTTGTCGCAGCGTCTGCATGGTCTCGCCAATGTACCACGCTTCGGGACATCCTTTCCTGCAGCGTATGAGGTAGACAACGTTGGCCGAGTCGCACGAGTACGTACCGCGTACCTGGTGGGTGGTGTTCTCACGTTTAATGGTGGTATCCATGTCGATGATCTGGCACGTCTTGCAGAGATTGCCATGGTAGGGTTGTGTGGTGTCGTGGTCACTGTTCTGAAGGCTGGGTAGTTTGCTGCAAACAATGGTTTGTTTGAGGTTGCGCGGTTGTTTGAAGGCAAGTAGTGGGGGTGTGGGGATGACCTTGGCAAGATGTTCATCTTCATCGATGACGTGTTGAAGGCTGTGAAGAAGATGTCGTAGTTTCTCCGCTCCGGGAAAGTACTGGACGACGAAGGGTACTCTGCCAGTTGTGTCCCATGTTTGTCTTCTGTGGAGGTCGGTGCGGTTTTTTGCTGTGGCGTGTTGGAACTGTCGATCGATGAGTCGAGCGCCATATCCCATTCGTACGAGGGCATCTTTCAACGTCTGTAGATGTCTGTTACGCTCCTCCTCGTCTGAGCAGATCCTGTGTATATGGAGAGCTTGTCCATAGGGGATAGCTTCTTTAATGTGTTTAGGGTGGAAGCTGGAGAAGTGGAGCAACGTGAGGTTATCCGTGGGTTTGCGGGAAAGCGAAATGCTGAGGTGACCGTCCTTGATGGAGACGAGTGTGTCCAAGAATGCAACTGATTTTGGAGAGTAGTCCATGGTGAGTCTGATGGCTGGATGGAACTTATTGATGTCATCGTGTAGTCGTTTCAGTGATTCTTCGCCGTGGTTCCAAAGGAAAAAAATGTCATTGATGTTAGGCCACACTTGGAGTATAGTGTTCAATTCTGGTCGCCACACTACCAGAAGGATGTGGAGGCTTTAGAGAGGGTGCAGAAGAGATTTATCAGAATGTTGCCTGGTATGGAGGGCATTAACTATGAGGAGCGGTTGAATAAACTCGGTTTGTTCTCACTGGAACGAAGGAGGTTGAGGGGAGACCTGATCGAGGTCTACAAAATTATGAGGGGCATAGACAGAGTGGATAGTCAGAGGCTTTTCCCCGGGGTAGAGGGGTCAATTACTAGGGGGCATAGGTTTAAGGTGAGAGGGGCAAGGTTTAGAGTAGATGTACGAGGCAAGTTCTTTACGCAGAGGGTAGTGGGTGCCTGGAACTCGCTACCGGAGGAGGTGGTGGAAGCAGGGACGATAGTGACATTTAAGGGGCATCTTGACAAATACATGAATAGGATGGGAATAGAGGGATACGGACCCAGGAAGTGTAGAAGATTGTAGTTTAGTCGGGCAGCATGGTCGGCACGGGCTTGGAGGGCCGAAGTGCCTGTTCCTGTGCTGTACATTTCTTTGTTCTTTGTTCTTTGTTCTTTGTATCTGGTGTATAACATCGGTTGACGGTCCTGTGCGGTGAGTAGGTCCTGTTCAAACTTGTGCATGAAGATGTTGGCGTATTGGGGTGCGAATTTGGTCCCCATGGCTGTTCCGTGTGTCTGGATGAAGAACTTGTTGTCGAAGGTGAAGACATTGTGGTCCAGAATGAAGCGGATGAGTTGCAGAATTGCGTCTGGAGATTGGCAGTTGTCGGTGTTGAGTACTGAGGCTGTTGCAGCAATGCCGTCGTCATGGGGGATGCTGGTGTAGCGTGCCGAGACGTCCATTGTGACGAGGAATGTTCCTGGTTCTACTGGTCCATGGGTGCTGAGTTTCTGTAGGAAGTCCGTCATGTCGCGACAGAAGCTGGGCGTACCTTGTACGATGGGTTTCAAGATGCTCTCGATGTAGCCAGAGAGGTTCTAACACAGGGTCCCATTGCCTGAAACGATAGGGCGGCCTGGTGTGTTGGCCTTGTGTATTTTCGGTAGGCAGTAGAGATCTCCAATGCGGGGAGTACGTGGGATGAGAGCACGTAGGGTGCTCTGAAGATCTGGATCCAAGGTCTTGATCAGTCTGTTAAGTTGGCGTATGTGTTCCTTGGTTGGATCTGCTTCTGTCGCGACACGACGGACTTCCTACAGAAACTCAGCACCCGTGGACCAGTTGAACCAGGAACATTCCTCGTCACGATGGACGTTTCAGCACTCTACACCAGCATCCCCCATGACGACGGCATTGCTGCAACAGCCTCAGTACTCAACACCGACAACTGCCAATCTCCAGACGCAATTCTGCAACTCATCCGCTACATTCTGGATCACAACGTCTTCACCTTCGACAACAAGTTCTTCATCCAGACACACGGAACAGCCATGGGGACAAAATTCGAACCTCAATATGCCAACATCTTCATGCACAAGTTTGAACAAGACCTCCTCACGGCACAGGACCTCCAACCGACATTATACACCAGATACATCAATGACAATTTTTTCCTTTGGACCCACGGCGAAGAATCACTGAAACGACTACACGATGACATCAATAAGTTCCATCCAGCCATCAGACTCACCATGGACTACTCTCCAAAATCAGTTGCATTCTTGGACACACACATCTCCATCAAGGACGGTCACCTCAGCACTTCGCTTTACCGCAAACCCACGGATAACCTCACGATGCTCCACTTCTCCAGCTTCCACCCTAAACACATTAAAGAAGCCATCCCCTATGGACAAGCGCTCCGTATACACAGGATCTGCTCAGACGAGGAGGAGCGTAACAGACATCTACAGACGCTGAAAGATGCCCTCGTACGAACGGGATATGGCACTCGACTCATCGATCGACAGTTCCAACGCGCCACAGCATAAAACCGCACCGACCTCCACAGAAGACAAACATGGGACACAACTGACAGAATACCCTTCGTCGTCCAGTACTTCCCCGGAGCGGAGAAACTACGTCATCTTCTTCACAGCCTTCAACACGTCATTGATGAAGATGAACATCTTGCCAAGGTCATCCCCACACCCCCACTACCTGCCTTCAAACAACCGCGCAACCTCAAACAAACCATTGTTTGCAGCAAACTACCCAGCCTTCAGAACAGTGACCACGACACCACACAACCCTGTCATGGCAATCTCTGCAAGACGTGCCAGATCATCGACATGGATACCACTATAACACGTGAGAACACCACCCACCGGGTACGCGGTACGTACTCGTGCGACTCGGCCAACGTTGTCTACCTCATACGCTGCAGGAAAGGATGTCCCGAAGCGTGGTACATTGGCGAGACCATGCAGACACCGCGACAACGAATGAACGGACATCGCGCAACAATCACCAGGCAGGAATGTTCCCTTCCAGTCGGGGAACACTTCAGCAGTCAAGGGCATTCAGCCTCTGATCTCCGGGTAAGCGTTCTCAAAGGCGGCCTTCAGGGCGCGCGACAACGCAGAATCGCCGAGCAGAAGCTTATAGCCAAGTTCCGCACACATGAGTACGGCCTCAACCGGGACCTGGGATTCATGTCGCATTACATTCATCCCCCACCATCTGGCCTGCAAAATCCTACCAACTGTCCTGGCTTGACACAATTCACACCTCTTTAACCTGTGATTATCCCTCTCTCCAGTTGCTCCGTCTGGACCTGTAAAGACTTAATTACCTGCAAAGACTCGCATTCAAAGTATCGTCTTGCATCATTGACTTTGTCTATATATGTGTTTCTGGAACCTACCTCTTCATTCACCTGAGGAAGGAGCAGCGCTCCGAAAACTAGTGATTCGAAACAAACCTGTTGGACTTTAACCTGGTGTTGTGAGACTTCTTACTGTGCTCACCCCAGTCCAACACCGGAATCTCCACATCATAATATTAACAAAAGCTGACCTGATAACGGAACAATTGGATTTCCTCAGGTTGAGCCAGGAGTAAGTCGCGTGACTACATGATCTCATGACTAAAGGACGTTAACAATTATCCTACAATTATTATGTAGCAAGGGAAAAAAATTAGCTGTTTTTAATGCTCTTCAGATTGAAGTGATAAAAATTAATGAGCTTTGGTACTGAGAGCAATAATTCCAAACCTTGGTTTGTGTGGATGGAGCTGACACACATTGAGGGATGCCTCGACTCACCCTCACAAATACTGACACTCATTGAGGGCTGCCTCCCTCACACTCACAAATACCGACACACACCAGAGCCTCACTCCATCCTCTCAAATACTGACTCACACCAGGGCCTCACTCACTCCTCACAAATACTGACTCACACCAGGGCCTCACTCCCTCCTCACAAATACTGACTCACACCAGGGTCTCACTCCCTCCTCACAAATACTGACTCACACGAGGGCCTCACTCACTCCTCACAAATACTGACTCACACCAGGGCCTCACTCCCTCCTCACAAATACTCACACCAGGGTCTCACTCCCTCCTCACAAATACTGACTCACACGAGGGCCTCACTCCCTCCTCACAAATACTGACTCACACCAGGGCCTCACTCCCTCCTCACAAATACTGACTCACACCAGGGCCTCACTCCCTCCTCACAAATACTGACTCAAACCAGGGTCTCACTCCCTCCTCACAAATACTGACACACACCAGGGCCTCACTCCCTCCTCACAAACACTGACTCACACCAGGGCCTCACTCCCTCCTCACAAATACTGACTCACACCAGGGTCTCAATCCAATACTGACTCACACCAGGGTCTCACTCCCTCCTCACAAATACTGACTCACACCAGGGTCTCAATCCAATACTGACTCACACCAGGGTCTCACTCCCTCCTCACAAATACTGACTCACACCAGGGCCTCACTCAACCCTCACAAATACTGACTCACACCAGGGCCTCACTCCACCCTCACAAATACTGACTCACCCCAGGGCCTCACTCCCTCCTCACAAATACTGACTCACACCAGGGCCTCACTCCCTCCTCACAAATACTGACTCACACCAGGGCCTCACTCCCTCCTCACAAATACTGACTCACACCAGGGCCTCACTCCCTCCTCACAAATGCTGACTCACACCAGGGCCTCACTCCCTCCTCACAAATACTGACTCACACCAGGGCCTCACTCAACCCTCACAAATAGTGACTCACACCAGGGCCTCACTCCCTCCTCACAAATACTGACTCACACCAGGGCCTCACTCCCTCCTCACAAATACTGACTCACACCAGGGCCTCACTCCCTCCTCACAAATACTGACTCACACCAGGGCCTCACTCCCTCCTCACAAATACTGACTCACACCAGGGACTCACTCCACCCTCACAAATACTGACTCACACCAGGGCCTCACTCCCTCCTCACAAATACTGGCTCACACCAGGGCCTCACTCCCTCCTCACAAATGCTGACACACCAGGGCCTCACTCCCTCCTCACAAATACTGACTCACACCAGGGTCTCTCTCCATCCTCACAAATACTGACTCACACCAGGGCCTCACTCCCTCCTCACAAATACTGACTCACACCAGGGCCTCACTCCCTCATCACAAATACTGACTCACACCAGGGCCTCACTCCCTCCTCACAAATACTGACTCACACCAGGGACTCACTCCCCCCTCACAAATACTGACACACACCAGGGCCTCACTCCCTCCTCACAAATACTGACTCACACCAGGGCCTCACTCCCTCCTCACAAATACTGACTCACACCAGGGCCTCACTCCCTCCTCACAAATACTGACTCACACCAGGGCCTCACTCCACCCTCACAAATACTCACACCAGGGCCTCACTCCATCCTCACAAATACTGACTCACACCAGGGCCTCACTCCCTCCTCACAAATACTGCCTCACACCAGGGCCTCACTCCTTCCTCACAAATACTGACTCACACCAGGGCCTCACTCCCTCCTCACAAATACTGACTCACACCAGGGCCTCACTCCCTCCTCACAAATACTGACTCACACCAGGGCCTCACTCCCTCCTCACAAATACTGACACACACCAGGGCCTCACTCCCTCCTCACAAATACTGACACACACCAGGGCCTCACTCCCTCCTCACAAATACTGACACACACCAGGGCCTCACTCCACCCTCACAAATACTGACTCACACCAGGGCCTTACTCCCTCCTCACAAATACTGACTCACACCAGGGCCTCACTCCCTCCTCACAAATACTGACACACACCAGGTCCTCACTCCCTCCTCACAAATACTGACACACACCAGGGCCTCACTCCCTCCTCACAAATACTGACACACACCAGGGCCTCACTCCACCCTCACAAATACTGACTCACACCAGGGCCTTACTCCCTCCTCACAAATACTGACTCACACCTGGGCCTCACTCCCTCCTCAAAAATACTGACACACACCAGGGCCCCACTCCCTCCTCACAAATACTGACACACACCAGGGCCTCACTCCCTCCTCACAAATACTGACTCACACCAGGGCCCCACTCCCTCCTCACAAATACTGACTCAGACCATGGCCTCCCTCCCTCCTCACAAATACTGACACACACCAGGGCCCCACTCCCTCCTCACAAATACTGACACACACCAGGGCCTCACTCCCTCCTCACAAATACTGACTCACACCAGGGCCTCACTCCCTCCTCACAAATACTGACTCACACCAGGTCCTCACTCCCTCCTCACAAATACTGACTCACACCAGGGCCTCACACCACCCTCACAAATACTGACTCACACCAGGGCCTCACTCCCTCCTCACAAATACTGACACACACCAGGGCCTCACTCCCTCCTCACAAATACTGACTCACACCAGGGCCTCACTCCACCCTCACAAATACTCACACCAGGGCCTCACTCCCTCCTCACAAATACTGACTCACACCAGGGCCTCACTCCCTCCTCACAAATACTGCCTCACACCAGGGCCTCACGCCCTCCTCACAAATACTGACTCACACCAGGGCCTCACTCCCTCCTCACAAATACTGACTCATACCAGGGCCTCACTCCCTCCTCACAAATACTGACTCACACCAGGGCCTCACTCCCTCCTCACAAATACTGACACACACCAGGGCCTCACTCCCTCCTCACAAATACTGACTCACACCAGGGCCTCACTCCACCCTCACAAATACTGACTCACACCAGGGCCTCACTCCCTCCTCACAAATACTGACTCACACCAGGGCCTCACCCCCTCCTCACAAACACTGACTCACACCAGGGCCTCACTCCCTCCTCACAAATGCTGACACACACCAGGGCCTCACTCCCTCCTCACAAATACTGACTCAGACCAGGGCCTCACTCCCTCCTCACAAATACTGACTGACACCAGGGCCTCACTCCCTCCTCACAAATACTGACTCACACCAGGGCCTCACTCCCTCCTCACAAATACTGACTCACACCAGGGCCTCACTCCCTCCTCACAAATACTGACTCACACCAGGGCCTCACTCCCTCCTCACAAATACTGACACACACCAGGGCCTCACTCCCTCCTCACAAATACTGACACACCAGGGCCTCACTCCACCCTCACAAATACTGACTCACACCATGGCCTCTCTCCCTCCTCAGAAACACTGACTCACACCAGGGCCTCACTCCCTCCTCACAAATACTGACTCACACCAGGGCCTCACTCCCTCCTCACAAATGCTGACACACACCAGGGCCTCACTCCCTCCTCACAAATATTGACTCACACCAGGGCCTCACTCAACCATCACAAATACTCACACCAGGGTCTCACTCCCTCCTCACAAATACTGACTCACACCAGGGCCTCACTCCCTCCTCACAAATACTGACTCACACCAGGGCCTCACTCCCTCCTCACAAATACTGACTCACACCAGGGCCTCACTCCACCCTCACAAATACTGACTCACACCAGGGCCTCACTCCCTCCTCACAAATACTGACTCACACCAGGGTCTCACTCAACTGTCACAAACACTGGCTCACCCCAGGGCCTCACTCTCTCCTCACAAATACTGACTCACACCAGGGCCTCACTCCCTCCTCACAAATACTGACACAACAGGGCCTCACTCCCTCCTCACAAATACTGACTCACACCAGGGCCTCACTCCCTCCTCACAAATACTGACTCACACCAGGGCCTCACTCCCTCCTCACAAATACTGAGTCACACCAGGGCCTCACTCCCTCCTCACAAATACTGCCTCACACCAGGGCCTCACGCCCTCCTCACAAATACTGACTCACACCAGGGCCTCACTCCCTCCTCACAAATACTGACTCACACCAGGGCCTCACTCCCTCCTCACAAATACTGACTCACACCAGGGCCTCACTCCCTCCTCACAAATACTGACACACACCAGGGCCTCACTCCCTCCTCACAAATACTGACTCACACCAGGGCCTCACTCCACCCTCACAAATACTGACTCACACCAGGGCCTCACTCCCTCCTCACAAATACTGACTCACACCAGGGCCTCACCCCCTCCTCACAAACACTGACTCACACCAGGGCCTCACTCCCTCCTCACAAATGCTGACACACACCAGGGCCTCACTCCCTCCTCACAAATACTGACTCAGACCAGGGCCTCACTCCCTCCTCACAAATACTGACTGACACCAGGGCCTCACTCCCTCCTCACAAATACTGACTCACACCAGGGCCTCACTCCCTCCTCACAAATACTGACTCACACCAGGGCCTCACTCCCTCCTCACAAATACTGACTCACACCAGGGCCTCACTCCCTCCTCACAAATACTGACTCACACCAGGGCCTCACTCCCTCCTCACAAATACTGACACACACCAGGGCCTCACTCCCTCCTCACAAATACTGACACACCAGGGCCTCACTCCACCCTCACAAATACTGACTCACACCATGGCCTCTCTCCCTCCTCAGAAACACTGACTCACACCAGGGCCTCACTCCCTCCTCACAAATACTGACTCACACCAGGGCCTCACTCCCTCCTCACAAATGCTGACACACACCAGGGCCTCACTCCCTCCTCACAAATATTGACTCACACCAGGGCCTCACTCAACCATCACAAATACTCACACCAGGGTCTCACTCCCTCCTCACAAATACTGACTCACACCAGGGCCTCACTCCCTCCTCACAAATACTGACTCACACCAGGGCCTCACTCCCTCCTCACAAATACTGACTCACACCAGGGCCTCACTCCACCCTCACAAATACTGACTCACACCAGGGCCTCACTCCCTCCTCACAAATAATGACTCACACCAGGGTCTCACTCAACTGTCACAAACACTGGCTCACCCCAGGGCCTCACTCTCTCCTCACAAATACTGACTCACACCAGGGCCTCACTCCCTCCTCACAAATACTGACACAACAGGGCCTCACTCCCTCCTCACAAATACTGACTCACACCAGGGCCTCACTCCCTCCTCACAAATACTGACTCACACCAGGGCCTCACTCCCTCCTCACAAATACTGACTCACACCAGGGCCTCACTCCACCCTCACAAATACTGACTCACACCAGGGCCTCACTCCCTCCTCACAAATACTGACTCACACCAGGGTCTCACTCAACTGTCACAAACACTGGCTCACCCCAGGGCCTCACTCTCTCCTCACAAATACTGACTCACACCAGGGCCTCACTCCCTCCTCACAAATACTGACACAACAGGGCCTCACTCCCTCCTCACAAATACTGACTCACACCAGGGCCTCACTCCCTCCTCACAAATACTGACTCACACCAGGGCCTCACTCCCTCCTCACAAATACTGAGTCACACCAGGGCCTCACTCCCTCCTCACAAATACTGCCTCACACCAGGGCCTCACGCCCTCCTCACAAATACTGACTCACACCAGGGCCTCACTCCCTCCTCACAAATACTGACTCACACCAGGGCCTCACTCCCTCCTCACAAATACTGACTCACACCAGGGCCTCACTCCCTCCTCACAAATACTGACACACACCAGGGCCTCACTCCCTCCTCACAAATACTGACTCACACCAGGGCCTCACTCCACCCTCACAAATACTGACTCACACCAGGGCCTCACTCCCTCCTCACAAATACTGACTCACACCAGGGCCTCACCCCCTCCTCACAAACACTGACTCACACCAGGGCCTCACTCCCTCCTCACAAATGCTGACACACACCAGGGCCTCACTCCCTCCTCACAAATACTGACTCAGACCAGGGCCTCACTCCCTCCTCACAAATACTGACTGACACCAGGGCCTCACTCCCTCCTCACAAATACTGACTCACACCAGGGCCTCACTCCCTCCTCACAAATACTGACTCACACCAGGGCCTCACTCCCTCCTCACAAATACTGACTCACACCAGGGCCTCACTCCCTCCTCACAAATACTGACTCACACCAGGGCCTCACTCCCTCCTCACAAATACTGACACACACCAGGGCCTCACTCCCTCCTCACAAATACTGGCACACCAGGGCCTCACTCCACCCTCACAAATACTGACTCACACCATGGCCTCTCTCCCTCCTCAGAAACACTGACTCACACCAGGGCCTCACTCCCTCCTCACAAATACTGACTCACACCAGGGCCTCACTCCCTCCTCACAAATGCTGACACACACCAGGGCCTCACTCCCTCCTCACAAATATTGACTCACACCAGGGCCTCACTCAACCATCACAAATACTCACACCAGGGTCTCACTCCCTCCTCACAAATACTGACTCACACCAGGGCCTCACTCCCTCCTCACAAATACTGACTCACACCAGGGCCTCACTCCCTCCTCACAAATACTGACTCACACCAGGGCCTCACTCCACCCTCACAAATACTGACTCACACCAGGGCCTCACTCCCTCCTCACAAATAATGACTCACACCAGGGTCTCACTCAACTGTCACAAACACTGGCTCACCCCAGGGCCTCACTCTCTCCTCACAAATACTGACTCACACCAGGGCCTCACTCCCTCCTCACAAATACTGACACAACAGGGCCTCACTCCCTCCTCACAAATACTGACTCACACCAGGGCCTCACTCCCTCCTCACAAATACTGACTCACACCAGGGCCTCACTCCACCCTCACAAATACTGACTCACACCAGGGCCTCACTCCCTCCTCACAAATACTGACTCACACCAGGGCCTCACTCCACCCTCACAAATACTGACTCACACCAGGGCCTCACTCCCTCCTCACAAATACTGTCTCACACCAGGGCCTCACTCCCTCCTCACAAATACTGACTCAGACCAGGGCCTCACTCCCTCCTCACAAATACTGACTCACACCAGGGCCTCACTCCCTCCTCACAAATACTGACTCACACCAGGGCCTCACTCTCTCCTCACAAATACTGACACACACCAGGGCCTCACTCCACCCTCACAAATACTGACACACACCAGGGCCTCACTCCACCCGCACAAATACTGACTCACACCAAGGCCTCACTGTCTCATCACAAATACTGACTCACACCAGGGCCTCACTCCCTCCTCACAAATACTGACACACACCAGGGCCTCACTCCCTCCTCACAAATACTGACTCACACCAAGGCCTCACTCTCCCCTCACAAATGCTGACACACACCAGGGCCTCACTACACCCTCACAAATACTGACTCACACCAGGGCCTCACTCCCTCCTCACAAATACTGACTCACACCAGGGCCTCACTCCCTCCTCACAAATACTGACTCACACCAGGGCCTCACTCCCTCCCCACAAATACTGACTCAAACCAGGGCCTCACTCCCTCCTCACAAATACTGACTCACACCAGGGCCTCACTCTCTCCTCACGAATACTGACTCACACCAGGGCCTCACTCCCTCCTCACAAATACTGACTCACACCAGGGCCTCACTCCCTCCTCACAAATACTGACTCACACCAGAGCCTCACTCCCTCCTCACAAATACTGACTCACACCAGGGCCTCACTCCCTCCTCACAAATACTGACTCACACCAGGGCCTCACTCCCTCCTCACAAATACTGACTCACACCTGGGCCTCACTCCCTCCTCACAAATACTGACACACACCAGGGCCCCACTCCCTCCTCACAAATACTGACACACACCAGGGCCTCACTCCCTCCTCACAAATACTGACTCACACCAGGTCCTCACTCCCTCCTCACAAATACTGACTCACACCATGGCCTCCCTCCCTCCTCACAAATACTGACACACACCAGGGCCCCACTCCCTCCTCACAAATAATGACACACACCAGGGCCTCACTCCCTCCTCACAAATACTGACACACACCAGGGCCTCACTCCCTCCTCACAAATACTGACTCACACCTGGGCCGCACTCCATCCTCACAAATACTGACTCACACCAGGGCCTCACTCCCTCCTCACAAATACTGACTCACACCAGGGCCTCACTCCCTCCTCACAAATACTGACTCAGACCAGGGCCTCACTTCCTCCTCACAAATACTGACTCACACCATGGCCTCCCTCCCTCCTCACAAATACTGACACACACCAGGGCCTCACTCCCTCCTCACAAATACTGACACACACCAGGGCCTCACTCCCTCCTCACAATTACTGACTCACACCAGGGCCTCACTCCACCCTCACAAATACTGACTCACACCAGGGCCTCACTCCCTCCTCACAAATACGGACTCACACCATGGCCTCACTCCCTCCTCACAAATACTGACTCACACCTGGGCCTCACTCCCTCCTCACAAATACTGACACACACCAGGGCCCCACTCCCTCCTCACAAATACTGACACACACCAGGGCCTCACTCCCTCCTCACAAATACTGACTCACAGCAGGGCCTCACCCCCTCCTCACAAATACTGACTCACACCATGGCCTCCCTCCCTCCTCACAAATACTGACACACACCAGGGCCCCACTCACTCCTCACAAATACTGACACACACCAGGGCCTCACTCGCTCCTCACAAATACTGACACACACCAGGGCCTCACTCCCTCCTCACAAATACTGACTCACACCAGGGCCTCACTCCATCCTCACAAATACTGACTCACACCAGGGCCTCACTCCCTCCTCACAAATACTGACTCACACCAGGGCCTCACTCCCTCCTCACAAATACTGACTCAGACCAGGGCCTCACTTCCTCCTCACAAATACTGACTCACACCATGGCCTCCCTCCCTCCTCACAAATACTGACACACACCAGGGCCTCACTCCCTCCTCACAAATACTGACACACACCAGGGCCTCACTCCCTCCTCACAATTACTGACTCACACCAGGGCCTCACTCCACCCTCACAAATACTGACTCACACCAGGGCCTCACTCCCTCCTCACAAATACTGACTCACACCAGGGCCTCACTCCCTCCTCACAAATACTGACTCACACCAGGGCCTCACTCCACCCTCACAAATACTGACTCACACCAGGGCCTCACTCCCTCCTCACAAATACTGACTCACACCAGAACCTCACTCCCTCCTCACAAATACAGACTCAGACCAGGGCCTCACTCCCTCCTCGCAAATACTGACTCACACCAGGGCCTCACTCTCTCCTCACAAATACTGACACACACCAGGGCCTCACTCCACCCTCACAAATACTGACTCACACCAAGGCCTCACGCTCTCCTCACAAATACTGACTCACACCAGGGCCTCACTCCCTCCTCACAAATACTGACTCACACCAAGGCCTCACTCTCCCCTCACAAATGCTGACACACACCAGGGCCTCACTACACCTTCACAAATACTGACTCACACCAGGGCCTCACTCCCTCCTCACAAATACTGACACACACCAGGGCCTCACTCCCTCCTCACAAATACTGACTCACACCAGGGCCTCACTCCCTCCTCAGAAATACTGACACACACCAGGGCCTCACTCCCTCCTCACAAATACTGACTCACACCAGGGCCTCACTCTCTCCTCACGAATACTGACTCACACCAGGGCCTCACTCCCTCCTCACAAATACTGACTCACACCAGGGCCTCACTCCCTCCTCACAAATACTGACTCACACCAGGGGCTCACTCCCTCCTCACAAATACTGACTCACACCAGGGCCTCACTCCCTCCTCACAAATACTGACTCACACCAGGGCCTCACTCGCTCCTCACAAATACTGACTCACACCAGGGCCTCACTCCCTCCTCACAAATACTGACACACACCAGGGCCCCACTCCCTCCTCACAAATACTGACACACACCAGGGCCTCACTCCCTCCTCACAAATACTGACTCACACCAGGGCCCCACTCCCTCCTCACAAATACTGACTCAGACCATGGCCTCCCTCCCTCCTCACAAATACTGACACACACCAGGGCCCCACTCCCTCCTCACAAATACTTACACACACCAGGGCCTCATTCCATCCTCACAAATACTGACTCACACCAGGGCCTCACTCCCTCCTCACAAATACTGACTCACACCAGGGCCTCACTCCCTCCTCACAAATACTGACTCACACCAGGGCCTCACTCCCTCCTCAAAAATACTGACTCACACCAGGGCCTCACTCCCTCCTCACAAATACTGACTCACACCAGGGCCTCACACCACCCTCACAAATACTGACTCACACAAGGGCCTCACTCCCTCCTCACAAATACTGACACACACCAGGGCCTCACTCCCTCCTCACAAATACTGACTCACACCAGGGCCTCACTCCACCCTCACCAATACTCACACCAGGGCCTCACTCCATCCTCACAAATACTGACTCACACCAGGGCCTCACTCCCTCCTCACAAATACTGACTCACACCAGGGCCTCACTCCCTCCTCACAAATACTGACTCATACCAGGGCCTCACTCCCTCCTCACAAATACTGACTCACACCAGGGCCTCACTCCCTCCTCACAAATACTGACTCACACCAGGGCCTCACTCCCTCCTCACAAATACTGACACACACCAGGGCCTCACTCCCTCCTCACAAATACTGACACACACCAGGGCCTCACTCCCTCCTCACAAATACTGACACACACCAGGGCCTCACTCCACCCTCACAAATACTGACTCACACCAGGGCCTCACTCCCTCCTCACAAATACTGACTCACACCAGGGCCTCACTCCCTCCTCACAAATACTGACACACACCAGGGCCCCACTCCCTCCTCACAAATACTGACACACACCAGGGCCTCACTCCCTCCTCACAAATACTGACTCACACCAGGGCCCCACTCCCTCCTCACAAATACTGACTCAGACCATGGCCTCCCTCCCTCCTCACAAATACTGACACACACCAGGGCCTCACTCCCTCCTCACAAATGCTGACACACACCAGGGCCTCACTCCCTCCTCACAAATACTGACTCACACCAGGGCCTCACTCCCTCCTCACAAATACTGACTCACACCAGGGCCTCACTCCCTCCTCACAAATACTGACTCACACCAGGGCCTCACACCACCCTCAGAAATACTGACTCACACCAGGGCCTCACTCCCTCCTCACAGATACTGACACACACCAGGGCCTCACTCCCTCCTCACAAATACTGACTCACACCAGGGCCTCACTCCACCCTCACAAATACTCACACCAGGGCCTCACTCCCTCCTCACAAATACTGACTCACACCAGGGCCTCACTCCCTCCTCACAAATACTGCCTCACACCAGGGCCTCACTCCCTCCTCACAAATACTGACTCACCCCAGGGCCTCACTCCCTCCTCACAAATACTGACTCACACCAGGGCCTCACTCCCTCCTCACAAATACTGACTCACACCAGGGCCTCACTCCCTCCTCACAAATACTGACACACACCAGGGCCTCACTCCCTCCTCACAAATACTGACTCACACCAGGGCCACACCCCCTCCTCACAAACACTGACTCACACCAGGGCCTCACTCCCTCCTCACAAATGCTGACACACACCAGGGCCTCACTCCCTCCTCACAAATACTGACTCAGACCAGGGCCTCACTCCCTCCTCACAAATACTGACTGACACCAGGGCCTCACTCCCTCCTCACAAATACTGACTCACACCAGGGCCTCACTCCCTCCTCACAAATACTGACTCACACCAGGGCCTCACTCCCTCCTCACAAATACTGACTCACACCAGGGCCTCACTCCCTCCTCACAAATACTGACTCACACCAGGGCCTCACTACCTCCTCACAAATACTGACACACACCAGGGCCTCACTCCCTCCTCACAAATACTGACTCACACCAGGGCCTCACTCCCTCCTCACAAATACTGACACACCAGGGCCTCACTCCACCCTCACAAATACTGACTCACACCATGGCCTCTCTCCCTCCTCAGAAACACTGACTCACACCAGGGCCTCACTCCCTCCTCACAAATGCTGACACACACCAGGGCCTCACTCCCTCCTCACAAATATTGACTCACACCAGGGCCTCACTCAACCATCACAAATACTCACACCAGGGTCTCACTCCCTCCTCACAAATACTGACTCACACCAGGGCCTCACTCCACCCTCACAAATACTGACTCACACCAGGACCTCACTCCCTCCTCACAAATACTGACTCACACCAGAACCTCACTCCCTCCTCACAAATACAGACTCAGACCAGGGCCTCACTCCCTCCTCGCAAATACTGACTCACACCAGGGCCTCACTCTCTCCTCACAAATACTGACACACACCAGGGCCTCACTCCACCCTCACAAATACTGACTCACACCAAGGCCTCACGCTCTCCTCACAAATACTGACTCACACCAGGGCCTCACTCCCTCCTCACAAATACTGACTCACACCAAGGCCTCACTCTCCCCTCACAAATGCTGACACACACCAGGGCCTCACTACACCTTCACAAATACTGACTCACACCAGGGCCTCACTCCCTCCTCACAAATACTGACACACACCAGGGCCTCACTCCCTCCTCACAAATACTGACTCACACCAGGGCCTCACTCCCTCCTCAGAAATACTGACACACACCAGGGCCTCACTCCCTCCTCACAAATACTGACTCACACCAGGGCCTCACTCTCTCCTCACGAATACTGACTCACACCAGGGCCTCACTCCCTCCTCACAAATACTGACTCACACCAGGGCCTCACTCCCTCCTCACAAATACTGACTCACACCAGGGGCTCACTCCCTCCTCACAAATACTGACTCACACCAGGGCCTCACTCCCTCCTCACAAATACTGACTCACACCAGGGCCTCACTCGCTCCTCACAAATACTGACTCACACCAGGGCCTCACTCCCTCCTCACAAATACTGACACACACCAGGGCCCCACTCCCTCCTCACAAATACTGACACACACCAGGGCCTCACTCCCTCCTCACAAATACTGACTCACACCAGGGCCCCACTCCCTCCTCACAAATACTGACTCAGACCATGGCCTCCCTCCCTCCTCACAAATACTGACACACACCAGGGCCCCACTCCCTCCTCACAAATACTTACACACACCAGGGCCTCACTCCCTCCTCACAAATACTGACTCACACCAGGGCCTCACTCCCTCCTCACAAATACTGACTCACACCAGGGCCTCACTCCCTCCTCAAAAATACTGACTCACACCAGGGCCTCACTCCCTCCTCACAAATACTGACTCACACCAGGGCCTCACACCACCCTCACAAATACTGACTCACACCAGGGCCTCACTCCCTCCTCACAAATACTGACACACACCAGGGCCTCACTCCCTCCTCACAAATACTGACTCACACCAGGGCCTCACTCCACCCTCACAAATACTCACACCAGGGCCTCACTCCATCCTCACAAATACTGACTCACACCAGGGCCTCACTCCCTCCTCACAAATACTGACTCACACCAGGGCCTCACTCCCTCCTCACAAATACTGACTCATACCAGGGCCTCACTCCCTCCTCACAAATACTGACTCACACCAGGGCCTCACTCCCTCCTCACAAATACTGACTCACACCAGGGCCTCACTCCCTCCTCACAAATACTGACACACACCAGGGCCTCACTCCCTCCTCACAAATACGGACACACACCAGGGCCTCACTCCCTCCTCACAAATACTGACACACACCAGGGCCTCACTCCACCCTCACAAATACTGACTCACACCAGGGCCTCACTCCCTCCTCACAAATACTGACTCACACCAGGGCCTCACTCCCTCCTCACAAATACTGACACACACCAGGGCCCCACTCCCTCCTCACAAATACTGACACACACCAGGGCCTCACTCCCTCCTCACAAATACTGACTCACACCAGGGCCCCACTCCCTCCTCACAAATACTGACTCAGACCATGGCCTCCCTCCCTCCTCACAAATACTGACACACACCAGGGCCTCACTCCCTCCTCACAAATGCTGATTAACACCAGGGCCTCACTCCCTCCTCACAAATACTGACTCACACCAGGGCCTCACTCCCTCCTCACAAATACTGACTCACACCAGGGCCTCACTCCCTCCTCACAAATACTGACTCACACCAGGGCCTCACACCACCCTCACAAATACTGACTCACACCAGGGCCTCACTCCCTCCTCACAGATACTGACACACACCAGGGCCTCACTCCCTCCTCACAAATACTGACTCACACCAGGGCCTCACTCCACCCTCACAAATACTCACACCAGGGCCTCACTCCCTCCTCACAAATACTGACTCACACCAGGGCCTCACTCCCTCCTCACAAATACTGCCTCACACCAGGGCCTCACTCCCTCCTCACAAATACTGACTCACCCCAGGGCCTCACTCCCTCCTCACAAATACTGACTCACACCAGGGCCTCACTCCCTCCTCACAAATACTGACTCACACCAGGGCCTCACTCCCTCCTCACAAATACTGACACACACCAGGGCCTCACTCCCTCCTCACAAATACTGACTCACACCAGGGCCACACCCCCTCCTCACAAACACTGACTCACACCAGGGCCTCACTCCCTCCTCACAAATGCTGACACACACCAGGGCCTCACTCCCTCCTCACAAATACTGACTCAGACCAGGGCCTCACTCCCTCCTCACAAATACTGACTGACACCAGGGCCTCACTCCCTCCTCACAAATACTGACTCACACCAGGGCCTCACTCCCTCCTCACAAATACTGACTCACACCAGGGCCTCACTCCCTCCTCACAAATACTGACTCACACCAGGGCCTCACTCCCTCCTCACAAATACTGACTCACACCAGGGCCTCACTCCCTCCTCACAAATACTGACACACACCAGGGCCTCACTCCCTCCTCACAAATACTGACTCACACCAGGGCCTCACTCCCTCCTCACAAATACTGACACACCAGGGCCTCACTCCACCCTCACAAATACTGACTCACACCATGGCCTCTCTCCCTCCTCAGAAACACTGACTCACACCAGGGCCTCACTCCCTCCTCACAAATACTGACTCACACCAGGGCCTCACTCCCTCCTCACAAATGCTGACACACACCAGGGCCTCACTCCCTCCTCACAAATATTGACTCACACCAGGGCCTCACTCAACCATCACAAATACTCACACCAGGGTCTCACTCCCTCCTCACAAATACTGACTCACACCAGGGCCTCACTCCCTCCTCACAAATACTGACTCACACCAGGGCCTCACTCCCTCCTCACAAATACTGACTCACACCAGGGCCTCACTCCACCCTCACAAATACTGACTCACACCAGGGCCTCACTCCCTCCTCACAAATACTGACTCACACCAGGGTCTCACTCAACTGTCACAAACACTGGCTCACCCCAGGGCCTCACTCTCTCCTCACAAATACTGACTCACACCAGGGTCTCACTCCCTCCTCATAAATACTGACACACACCAGGGCCTCACTCCCTCCTCACAAATACTGACTCACACCAGGGCCTCACCCCCTCCTCACAAACACTGACTCACACCAGGGCCTCACTCCCTCCTCACAAATGCTGACACACACCAGGGCCTCACTCCCTCCTCACAAATACTGACTCAGACCAGGGCCTCACTCCCTCCTCACAAATACTGACTGACACCAGGGCCTCACTCCCTCCTCACAAATACTGACTCACACCAGGGCCTCACTCCCTCCTCACAAATACTGACTCACACCAGGGCCTCACTCCCTCCTCACAAATACTGACTCACACCAGGGCCTCACTCCCTCCTCACAAATACTGACTCACACCAGGGCCTCACTCCCTCCTCACAAATACTGACACACACCAGGGCCTCACTCCCTCCTCACAAATACTGACACACCAGGGCCTCACTACACCCTCACAAATACTGACTCACACCATGGCCTCTCTCCCTCCTCAGAAACACTGACTCACACCAGGGCCTCACTCCCTCCTCACAAATACTGACTCACACCAGGGCCTCACTCCCTCCTCACAAATGCTGACACACACCAGGGCCTCACTCCCTCCTCACAAATATTGACTCACACCAGGGCCTCACTCAACCATCACAAATACTCACACCAGGGTCTCACTCCCTCCTCACAAATACTGACTCACACCAGGGCCTCACTCCCTCCTCACAAATACTGACTCACACCAGGGCCTCACTCCCTCCTCACAAATATTGACTCACACCAGGGCCTCACTCAACCATCACAAATACTCACACCAGGGTCTCACTCCCTCCTCACAAATACTGACTCACACCAAGGCCTCACTCCCTCCTCACAAATACTGACTCACACCAGGGCCTCACTCCCTCCTCACAAATACTGACTCACACCAGGGCCTCACTCCACCCTCACAAATACTGACTCACACCAGGGCCTCACTCCCTCCTCACAAATACTGACTCACACCAGGGTCTCACTCAACTGTCACAAACACTGGCTCACCCCAGGGCCTCACTCTCTCCTCACAAATACTGACTCACACCAGGGTCTCACTCCCTCCTCATAAATACTGACACACACCAGGGCCTCACTCCCTCCTCACAAATACTGACTCACACCAGGGCCTCACCCCCTCCTCACAAACACTGACTCACACCAGGGCCTCACTCCCTCCTCACAAATGCTGACACACACCAGGGCCTCACTCCCTCCTCACAAATACTGACTCAGACCAGGGCCTCACTCCCTCCTCACAAATACTGACTGACACCAGGGCCTCACTCCCTCCTCACAAATACTGACTCACACCAGGGCCTCACTCCCTCCTCACAAATACTGACTCACACCAGGGCCTCACTCCCTCCTCACAAATACTGACTCACACCAGGGCCTCACTCCCTCCTCACAAATACTGACTCACACCAGGGCCTCACTCCCTCCTCACAAATACTGACACACTCCAGGGCCTCACTCCCTCCTCACAAATACTGACACACCAGGGCCTCACTACACCCTCACAAATACTGACTCACACCATGGCCTCTCTCCCTCCTCAGAAACACTGACTCACACCAGGGCCTCACTCCCTCCTCACAAATACTGACTCACACCAGGGCCTCACTCCCTCCTCACAAATGCTGACACACACCAGGGCCTCACTCCCTCCTCACAAATATTGACTCACACCAGGGCCTCACTCAACCATCACAAATACTCACACCAGGGTCTCACTCCCTCCTCACAAATACTGACTCACACCAGGGCCTCACTCCCTCCTCACAAATACTGACTCACACCAGGGCCTCACTCCCTCCTCACAAATACTGACTCACACCAGGGCCTCACTCCACCCTCACAAATACTGACTCACACCAGGGCCTCACTCCCTCCTCACAAATACTGACTCACACCAGGGTCTCACTCAACTGTCACAAACACTGGCTCACCCCGGGGCCTCACTCTCTCCTCACAAATACTGACTCACACCAGGGCCTCACTCCCTCCTCACAAATACTGACACAACAGGGCCTCACTCCCTCCTCACAAATACTGACTCACACCAGGGCCTCACTCCCTCCTCACAAATACTGACTCACACCAGGGCCTCACTCCACCCTCACAAATACTGACTCACACCAGGGCCTCACTCACTCCTCACAAATACTGACTCACACCAGGGCCTCACACCACCCTCACAAATACTGACTCACACCAGGGCCTCACTCCCTCCTCACAAATACTGTCTCACACCAGGGCCTCACTCCCTCCTCACAAATACTGACTCAGACCAGGGCCTCACTCCCTCCTCACAAATACTGACTCACACCAGGGCCTCACTCCCTCCTCACAAATACTGACTCACACCAGGGCCTCACTCTGTCCTCACAAATACTGACACACACCAGGGCCTCACTCCACCCTCACAAATACTGACACACACCAGGGCCTCACTCCACCCGCACAAATACTGACTCACACCAAGGCCTCACTGTCTCATCACAAATACTGACTCACACCAGGTCCTCACTCCCTCCTCACAAATACTGACATACACCAGGGCCTCACTCCCTCCTCACAAATACTGACTCACACCAAGGCCTCACTCTCCTCTCACAAATGCTGACACACACCAGGGCCTCACTACACCCTCACAAATACTGACTCACACCAGGGCCTCACTCCCTCCTCACAAATACTGACTCACACCAGGGCCTCACTCCCTCCTCACAAATACTGACTCACACCAGGGCCTCACTCCCTCCTCACAAATACTGACTCAAACCAGGGCCTCACTCCCTCCTCACAAATACTGACTCACACCAGGGCCTCACTCTCTCCTCACGAATACTGACTCACACCAGGGCCTCACTCCCTCCTCACAAATACTGACTCACACCAGGGCCTCACTCCCTCATCACAAATACTGACTCACACCAGGGCCTCACTCCCTCCTCACAAATACTGACTCACACCAGGGCCTCACTCGCTCCTCACAAATACTGACTCACACCAGGGCCTCACTCCCTCCTCACAAATACTGACTCACACCTGGGCCTCACTCCCTCCTCTCAAATACTGACACACACCAGGGCCCCACTCCCTCCTCACAAATACTGACACACACCAGGGCCTCACTCCCTCCTCACAAATACTGACTCACACCAGGGCCTCACTCCCTCCTCACAAATACTGACTCACACCATGGCCTCCCTCCCTCCTCACAAATACTGACACACACCAGGGCCCCACTCCCTCCTCACAAATACTGACACACACCAGGGCGTCACTCCCTCCTCACAAATACTGACACACACCAGGGCCTCACTCCCTCCTCACAAATACTGACTCACACCAGGGCCTCACTCCATCCTCACAAATACTGACTCACACCAGGGCCTCACTCCCTCCTCACAAATACTGACTCACACTAGGGCCTCACTCCCTCCTCACAAATACTGACACACACCAGGGCCTCACTCCCTCCTCACAAATACTGACTCAGACCAGGGCCTCACTTCCTCCTCACAAATACTGACTCACACCATGGCCTCCCTCCCTCCTCACAAATACTGACACACACCAGGGCCTCACTCCCTCCTCACAAATACTGACTCAGACCAGGGCCTCACTTCCTCCTCACAAATACTGACTCACACCATGGCCTCCCTCCCTCCTCACAAATACTGACACACACCAGGGCCTCACTCCCTCCTCACAAATACTGACTCACACCACGGCCTCACTCCCTCCTCACAAATACTGACTCAGACCAGGGCCTCACAAATACTGACTCACACCATGGCCTCCCTCCCTCCTCACAAATACTGACACACACCAGGGCCTCACTCCCTCCTCACAAATACTGACACACACCAGGGCCTCACTCCCTCCTCACAATTACTGACTCACACCAGGGCCTCACTCCACCCTCACAAATACTGACTGACACCAGGGCCTCACTCCCTCCTCACAAATACTGACTCACACCAGGGCCTCACTCCCTCCTCACAAATACTGACTCACACCTGGGCCTCACTCCCTCCTCACGAATACTGACTCACACCAGGGCCTCACTCCCTCCTCACAAATACTGACTCACACCAGGGCCTCACTCCCTCCTCACAAATACTGACACACAGCAGGGCCTCACTCCCTCCTCACAAATACTGACTCACACCAGGGCCTCACTCCCTCCACACAAATACTGACACACCAGGGCCTCACTCCACCCTCACAAATACTGACACACCAGGGCCTCACTCCACCCTCACAAATACTGACTCACACCAGGGCCTCTCTCCCTCCTCAGAAACACTGACTCACACCAGGGCCTCACTCCCTCCTCACAAATACTGACTCACACCAGGGCCTCACTCCCTCCTCACAAATGCTGACACACACCAGGGCCTCACTCCCTCCTCACAAATATTGACTCACACCAGGGCCTCACTCAACCATCACAAATACTCACACCAGGGTCTCACTCCCTCCTCACAAATACTGACTCACACCAGGGCCTCACTCCCTCCTCACAAATACTGACTCACACCAGGGCCTCACTCCCTCCTCACAAATACTGACTCACACCAGGGCCTCACTCCACCCTCACAAATACTGACTCACACCAGGGCCTCACTCCCTCCTCACAAATACTGACACAACAGGGCCTCACTCCCTCCTCACAAATACTGACTCACACCAGGGCCTCACTCCCTCCTCACAAATACTGACTCACACCAGGGTCTCACTCCCTCCTCACAAATACTGACACACACCAGGGCCTCACTCCCTCCTCACAAATACTGACTCACACCAGGGCCTCACCCCCTCCTCACAAACACTGACTCACACCACGGCCTCACTCCCTCCTCACAAATGCTGACACACACCAGGGCCTCACTCCCTCCTCACAAATACTGACTCAGACCAGGGCCTCACTCCCTCCTCACAAATACTGACTGACACCAGGGCCTCACTCCCTCCTCACAAATACTGACTCACACCAGGGCCTCACTCCCTCCTCACAAATACTGACTCACACCAGGGCCTCACTCCCTCCTCACAAATACTGACTCACACCAGGGCCTCACTCCCTCCTCACAAATACTGACTCACACCAGGGCCTCACTTCCTCCTCACAAATACTGACACACACCAGGGCCTCACTCCCTCCTCACAAAAACTGACACACCAGGGCCTCACTCCACCCTCACAAATACTGACTCACACCATGGCCTCTCTCCCTCCTCAGAAACACTGACTCACACCAGGGCCTCACTCCCTCCTCACAAATACTGACTCACACCAGGGCCTCACTCCCTCCTCACAAATGCTGACACACACCAGGGCCTCACTCCCTCCTCACAAATATTGACTCACACCAGGGCCTCACTCAACCATCACAAATACTCACACCAGGGTCTCACTCCCTCCTCACAAATACTGACTCACACCAGGGCCTCACTCCCTCCTCACAAATACTGACTCACACCAGGGCCTCACTCCCTCCTCACAAATACTGACTCACACCAGGGTCTCACTCAACTGTCACAAACACTGGCTCACCCCAGGGCCTCACTCTCTCCTCACAAATACTGACTCACACCAAGGCCTCACTCCCTCCTCACAAATACTGACACAACAGGGCCTCACTCCCTCCTCACAAATACTGACTCACACCAGGGCCTCACTCCCTCCTCACAAATACTGACTCACACCAGGGCCTCACTCCACCCTCACAAATACTGACTCACACCAGGGCCTCAGTCCCTCCTCACAAATACTGACTCACACCAGGGCCTCACTCCACCCTCACAAATACTGACTCACACCAGGGCCTCACTCCCTCCTCACAAATACTGTCTCACACCAGGGCCTCACTCCCTCCTCACAAATACTGACTCAGACCAGGGCCTCACTCCCTCCTCACAAATACTGACTCACACCAGGGCCTCACTCCCTCCTCACAAATACTGACTCACACCAGGGCGTCACTCTCTCCTCACAAATACTGACACACACCAGGGCCTCACTCCACCCTCACAAATACTGACACACACCAGGGCCTCACTCCACCCGCACAAATACTGACTCACACCAAGGCCTCACTGTCTCATCACAAATACTGACTCACACCAGGGCCTCACTCCCTCCTCACAAATACTGACATACACCAGGGCCTCACTCCCTCCTCACAAATACTGATTCACACCAAGGCCTCACTCTCCTCTCACAAATGCTGACACACACCAGGGCCTCACTACACCCTCACAAATACTGACTCACACCAGGGCCTCATTCCCTCCTCACAAATACTGACTCACACCAGGGCCTCACTCCCTCCTCACAAATACTGACTCACACCAGGGCCTCACTCCCTCCTCACAAATACTGACTCAAACCAGGGCCTCACTCCCTCCTCATAAATACTGACTCACACCAGGGCCTCACTCTCTCCTCACGAATACTGACTCACACCAGGGCCTCACTCCCTCCTCACAAATACTGACTCACACCAGGGCCTCACTCCCTCCTCACAAATACTGACTCACACCAGGACCTCACTCCCTCCTCACAAATACTGACTCACACCAGGGCCTCACTCCCTCCTCACAAATACTGACTCACACCTGGGCCTCACTCCCTCCTCTCAAATACTGACACACACCAGGGCCCCACTCCCTCCTCACAAATACTGACACACACCAGGGCCTCACTCCCTCCTCACAAATACTGACTCACACCAGGGCCTCCCTCCCTCCTCACAAATACTGACACACACCAGGGCCCCACTCCCTCCTCACAAATACTGACACACACCAGGGCCTCACTCCCTCCTCACAAATACTGACTCACACCAGGGCCTCACTCCCTCCTCACAAATACTGACTCACACCATGGCCTCCCTCCCTCCTCACAAATACTGACACACACCAGTGCCCCACTCCCTCCTCACAAATACTGACACACACCAGGGCCTCACTCCCTCCTCACAAATACTGACTCAGACCAGGGCCTCACTCCCTCCTCACAAATACTGACTGACACCAGGGCCTCACTCCCTCCTCACAAATACTGACTCACACCAGGGCCTCACTCCCTCCTCACAAATACTGACTCACACCAGGGCCTCAGTCCCTCCTCACAAATACTGACTCACACCAGGGCCTCACTCCCTCCTCACAAATACTGACTCACACCAGGGCCTCACTTCCTCCTCACAAATACTGACACACACCAGGGCCTCACTCCCTCCTCACAAATACTGACACACCAGGGCCTCACTCCACCCTCACAAATACTGACTCACACCATGGCCTCTCTCCCTCCTCAGAAACACTGACTCACACCAGGGCCTCACTCCCTCCTCACAAATACTGACTCACACCAGGGCCTCAGTCCCTCCTCACAAATGCTGACACACACCAGGGCCTCACTCCCTCCTCACAAATATTGACTCACACCAGGGCCTCACTCAACCATCACAAATACTCACACCAGGGTCTCACTCCCTCCTCACAAATACTGACTCACACCAGGGCCTCACTCCCTCCTCACAAATACTGACTCACACCAGGGCCTCACTCCCTCCTCACAAATACTGACTCACACCAGGGTCTCACTCAACTGTCACAAACACTGGCTCACCCCAGGGCCTCACTCTCTCCTCACAAATACTGACTCACACCAGGGCCTCACTCCCTCCTCACAAATACTGACACAACAGGGCCTCACTCCCTCCTCACAAATACTGACTCACACCAGGGCCTCACTCCCTCCTCACAAATACTGACTCACACCAGGGCCTCACTCCACCCTCACAAATACTGACTCACACCAGGGCCTCAGTCCCTCCTCACAAATACTGACTCACACCAGGGCCTCACTCCACCCTCACAAATACTGACTCACACCAGGGCCTCACTCCCTCCTCACAAATACTGTCTCACACCAGGGCCTCACTCCCTCCTCACAAATACTGACTCAGACCAGGGCCTCACTCCCTCCTCACAAATACTGACTCACACCAGGGCCTCACTCCCTCCTCACAAATACTGACTCACACCAGGGCGTCACTCTCTCCTCACAAATACTGACACACACCAGGGCCTCACTCCACCCTCACAAATACTGACACACACCAGGGCCTCACTCCACCCGCACAAATACTGACTCACACCAAGGCCTCACTGTCTCATCACAAATACTGACTCACACCAGGGCCTCACTCCCTCCTCACAAATACTGACATACACCAGGGCCTCACTCCCTCCTCACAAATACTGATTCACACCAAGGCCTCACTCTCCTCTCACAAATGCTGACACACACCAGGGCCTCACTACACCCTCACAAATACTGACTCACACCAGGGCCTCATTCCCTCCTCACAAATACTGACTCACACCAGGGCCTCACTCCCTCCTCACAAATACTGACTCACACCAGGGCCTCACTCCCTCCTCACAAATACTGACTCAAACCAGGGCCTCACTCCCTCCTCATAAATACTGACTCACACCAGGGCCTCACTCTCTCCTCACGAATACTGACTCACACCAGGGCCTCACTCCCTCCTCACAAATACTGACTCACACCAGGGCCTCACTCCCTCCTCACAAATACTGACTCACACCAGGGCCTCACTCCCTCCTCACAAATACTGACTCACACCAGGACCTCACTCCCTCCTCACAAATACCGACTCACACCAGGGCCTCACTCCCTCCTCACAAATACTGACTCACACCTGGGCCTCACTCCCTCCTCTCAAATACTGACACACACCAGGGCCCCACTCCCTCCTCACAAATACTGACACACACCAGGGCCTCACTCCCTCCTCACAAATACTGACTCACATCAGGGCCTCACTCCCTCCTCACAAATACTGACTCACACCAGGGCCTCCCTCCCTCCTCACAAATACTGACACACACCAGGGCCCCACTCCCTCCTCACAAATACTGACACACACCAGGGCCTCACTCCCTCCTCACAAATACTGACTCACACCAGGGCCTCACTCCCTCCTCACAAATACTGACTCACACCATGGCCTCCCTCCCTCCTCACAAATACTGACACACACCAGTGCCCCACTCCCTCCTCACAAATACTGACACACACCAGGGCCTCACTCCCTCCTCACAAATACGGACTCACACCATGGCCTCACTCCCTCCTCACAAATACTGACACACCTGGGCCTCACTCCCTCCTCACAAATACTGACACACACCAGGGCCTCACTCCCTCCTCATAATTACTGACTCACACCAGGGCCTCACTCCCTCCTCATAATTACTGACTCACACCAGGGCCTCACTCCACCCTCACAAATACTGACTCAGACCAGGGCCTCACTCCCTCCTCACAAATACTGACACACACCAGGGCCTCACTCCCTCCTCACAAATACTGACTCACACCAGGGCCTCACTCCATCCTCACAAATACTGACTCACACCAGGGCCTCACTCCCTCCTCACAAATACTGACTCACACCAGGGCCTCACTCCCTCCTCACAAATACTGACTCAGACCAGGGCCTCACTCCCTCCTCACAAATACTGACTCACACCATGGCCTCCCTCCCTCCTCACAAATACTGACACATACCAGGGCCTCACTCCCTCCTCACAAATGCTGACACACACCAGGGCCTCACTCCCTCCTCACAAATATTGACTCACACCAGGGCCTCACTCAACCATCACAAATACTCACACCAGGGTCTCACTCCCTCCTCACAAATACTGACTCACACCAGGGCCTCACTCCCTCCTCACAAATACTGACTCACACCAGGGCCTCACTCCACCCTCACAAATACTGACTCACACCAGGGCCTCACTCCCTCCTCACAAATACTGACTCACACCAGGGTCTCACTCAACTGTCACAAACACTGGCTCACCCCAGGGCCTCACTCTCTCCTCACAAATACTGACTCACACCAGGGCCTCACTCCCTCCTCACAAATACTGACACAACAGGGCCTCACTCCCTCCTCACAAATACTGACTCACACCAGGGCCTCACTGCCTCCTCACAAATACTGACTCACACCAGGGCCTCACTCCACCCTCCCAAATACTGACTCACACCAGGGCCTCAGTCCCTCCTCACAAATACTGACTCACACCAGGGCCTCACTCCACCCTCACAAATACTGACTCACACCAGGGCCTCACTCCCTCCTCACAAATACTGTCTCACACCAGGCCTCACTGCCTCCTCACAAATACTGACTCAGACCAGGGCCTTACTCCCTCCTCACAAATAGTGACTCACACCAGGGCCTCACTCCCTCCTCACAAATACTGACTCACACCAGGGCGTCACTCTCTCCTCACAAATACTGACACACACCAGGGCCTCACTCCACCCTCACAAATACTGACACACACCAGGGCCTCACTCCACCCGCACAAATACTGACTCACACCAAGGCCTCACTGTCTCATCACAAATACTGACTCACACCAGGGCCTCACTCCCTCCTCACAAATACTGACATACACCAGGGCCTCACTCCCTCCTCACAAATACTGATTCACACCAAGGCCTCACTCTCCTCTCACAAATGCTGACACACACCAGGGCCTCACTACACCCTCACAAATACTGACTCACACCAGGGCCTCACTCCCTCCTCACAAATACTGACTCACACCAGGGCCTCACTCCCTCCTCACAAATACTGACTCACACCAGGGCCTCACTCCCTCCTCACAAATACTGACTCAAACCAGGGCCTCACTCCCTCCTCATAAATACTGACTCACACCAGGGCCTCACTCTCTCCTCACGAATACTGACTCACACCAGGGCCTCACTCCCTCCTCACAAATACTGACTCACACCAGGGCCTCACTCCCTCCTCACAAATACTGACTCACACCAGGGCCTCACTCCCTCCTCACAAATACTGACTCACACCAGGGCCTCACTCCCTCCTCACAAATACTGACTCACACCAGGATCTCACTCCCTCCTCACAAATACTGACTCACACCAGGGCCTCACTCCCTCCTCACAAATACTGACTCACACCTGGGCCTCACTCCCTCCTCTCAAATACTGACACACACCAGGGCCCCACTCCCTCCTCAGAAATACTGACACACACCAGGGCCTCACTCCCTCCTCACAAATACTGACTCACACCAGGGCCTCACTCCCTCCTCACAAATACTGACTCACACCAGGGCCTCCCTCCCTCCTCACAAATACTGACACACACCAGGGCCCCACTCCCTCCTCACAAATACTGACACACACCAGGGCCTCACTCCCTCCTCACAAATACTGACTCACACCAGGGCCTCACTCCCTCCTCACAAATACTGACTCACACCATGGCCTCCCTCCCTCCTCACAAATACTGACACACACCAGTGCCCCACTCCCTCCTCACAAATACTGACACACACCAGGGCCTCACTCCCTCCTCAAAAATACGGACTCACACCATGGCCTCACTCCCTCCTCACAAATACTGACTCACACCTGGGCCTCACTCCCTCCTCACAAATACTGACACACACCAGGGCCTCACTCCCTCCTCATAATTACTGTCTCACACCAGGGCCTCACTCCCTCCTCATAATTACTGACTCACACCAGGGCCTCACTCCACCCTCACAAATACTGACTCACACCAGGGCCTCACTCCCTCCTCACAAATACTGACACACACCAGGGCCTCACTCCCTCCTCACAAATACTGACACACACCAGGGCCTCACTCCCTCCTCACAAATACTGACTCACACCAGGGCCTCACTCCATCCTCACAAATACTGACTCACACCAGGGGCTCACTCCCTCCTCACAAATACTGACTCACACCAGGGCCTCACTCCCTCCTCACAAATACTGACTCAGACCAGGGCCTCACTCCCTCCTCACAAATACTGACTCACACCATGGCCTCCCTCCCTCCTCACAAATACTGACACATACCAGGGTCTCACTCCCTCCTCACAAATACTGACACACAGCAGGGCCTCACTCCCTCCTCATAATTACTGACTCACACTAGGGCCTCACTCCACCCTCACAAATACTGACTCACACCAGGGCCTCACTCCCTCCTCACAAATACGGACTCACACCATGGCCTCCCTCCCTCCTCACAAATACTGACACACACCAGGGCCTCACTCCCTGCTCACAAATACTGACACACACCAGGGCCTCACTCCCTCCTCACAAATACTGACTCACACCAGGGCCTCACTCCCTCCTCACAAATACTAACTCACACCAGGGCCTCACTCCACCCTCACAAATACTGACTCACACCAGGGCCTCACTCCACCCTCACAAATACTGACTCACACCAGGGCCTCACTCCACCCTCACAAATACTGACTCACACCAGGGCCTCACTCCACCCTCACAAATACTGACTCACACCAGGGCCTCACTCCACCCTCACAAATATTGACTCACACCAGGGCCTCACTCCACCATCACAAATACTGACTCACACCAGGGCCTCAATCCCTCCTCACAAATACTGACGCACACCAGGGCCTCACTCCCTCCTCACAAATGCTGACACACATCAGGGCCTCACTCCACCCTCACAAATACTGACTCACACCAGGGCCTCACTCAACTGTCACAAACACTGGCTCGCACCAGGGCCCCACTCCACCCTCCCAAATACTGACTCACACCAGGGCCTCACTCCCTCCTCACAAATTCTGACTCACACCAGGGCCTCACTCCCTCCTCACAAATACTGACTCACACCATGGCCTCCCTCCCTCCTCACAAATACTGACACACACCAGGGCCTCACTCCCTCCTCACAAATACTGACACACACCAGGGCCTCACTCCCTCCTCATAATTACTGACTCACACCAGGGCCTCACTCCACCCTCACAAATACTGACTCACACCAGGGCCTCACTCCCTCCTCACAAATACTGACACACACCAGGGCCTCACTCCCTCCTCACAAATACTGACACACACCAGGGCCTCACTCCCTCCTCATAATTACTGACTCACACCAGGGCCTCACTCCACCCTCACAAATACTGACTCACACCAGGGCCTCCCTCCCTCCTCACAAATACTGACACACACCAGGGCCTCACTCCCTGCTCACAAATACTGACACACACCAGGGCCTCACTCCCTCCTCACAAATACTGACTCACACCAGGGCCTCACTCCCTCCTCACAAATACTGACTCACACCAGGGCCTCACTCCCTCCTCACAAATACTGACTCACACCATGGCCTCCCTCCCTCCTCACAAATACTGACACACACCAGTGCCCCACTCCCTCCTCACAAATACTGACACACACCAGGGCCTCACTCCCTCCTCACAAATACGGACTCACACCATGGCCTCACTCCCTCCTCACAAATACTGACACACCTGGGCCTCACTCCCTCCTCACAAATACTGACACACACCAGGGCCTCACTCCCTCCTCATAATTACTGACTCACACCAGGGCCTCACTCCCTCCTCATAATTACTGACTCACACCAGGGCCTCACTCCACCCTCACAAATACTGACTCAGACCAGGGCCTCACTCCCTCCTCACAAATACTGACACACACCAGGGCCTCACTCCCTCCTCACAAATACTGACTCACACCAGGGCCTCACTCCATCCTCACAAATACTGACTCACACCAGGGCCTCACTCCCTCCTCACAAATACTGACTCACACCAGGGCCTCACTCCCTCCTCACAAATACTGACTCAGACCAGGGCCTCACTCCCTCCTCACAAATACTGACTCACACCATGGCCTCCCTCCCTCCTCACAAATACTGACACATACCAGGGCCTCACTCCCTCCTCACAAATGCTGACACACACCAGGGCCTCACTCCCTCCTCACAAATATTGACTCACACCAGGGCCTCACTCAACCATCACAAATACTCACACCAGGGTCTCACTCCCTCCTCACAAATACTGACTCACACCAGGGCCTCACTCCCTCCTCACAAATACTGACTCACACCAGGGCCTCACTCCACCCTCACAAATACTGACTCACACCAGGGCCTCACTCCCTCCTCACAAATACTGACTCACACCAGGGTCTCACTCAACTGTCACAAACACTGGCTCACCCCAGGGCCTCACTCTCTCCTCACAAATACTGACTCACACCAGGGCCTCACTCCCTCCTCACAAATACTGACACAACAGGGCCTCACTCCCTCCTCACAAATACTGACTCACACCAGGGCCTCACTGCCTCCTCACAAATACTGACTCACACCAGGGCCTCACTCCACCCTCCCAAATACTGACTCACACCAGGGCCTCAGTCCCTCCTCACAAATACTGACTCACACCAGGGCCTCACTCCACCCTCACAAATACTGACTCACACCAGGGCCTCACTCCCTCCTCACAAATACTGTCTCACACCAGGCCTCACTGCCTCCTCACAAATACTGACTCAGACCAGGGCCTTACTCCCTCCTCACAAATAGTGACTCACACCAGGGCCTCACTCCCTCCTCACAAATACTGACTCACACCAGGGCGTCACTCTCTCCTCACAAATACTGACACACACCAGGGCCTCACTCCACCCTCACAAATACTGACACACACCAGGGCCTCACTCCACCCGCACAAATACTGACTCACACCAAGGCCTCACTGTCTCATCACAAATACTGACTCACACCAGGGCCTCACTCCCTCCTCACAAATACTGACATACACCAGGGCCTCACTCCCTCCTCACAAATACTGATTCACACCAAGGCCTCACTCTCCTCTCACAAATGCTGACACACACCAGGGCCTCACTACACCCTCACAAATACTGACTCACACCAGGGCCTCACTCCCTCCTCACAAATACTGACTCACACCAGGGCCTCACTCCCTCCTCACAAATACTGACTCACACCAGGGCCTCACTCCCTCCTCACAAATACTGACTCAAACCAGGGCCTCACTCCCTCCTCATAAATACTGACTCACACCAGGGCCTCACTCTCTCCTCACGAATACTGACTCACACCAGGGCCTCACTCCCTCCTCACAAATACTGACTCACACCAGGGCCTCACTCCCTCCTCACAAATACTGACTCACACCAGGGCCTCACTCCCTCCTCACAAATACTGACTCACACCAGGATCTCACTCCCTCCTCACAAATACTGACTCACACCAGGGCCTCACTCCCTCCTCACAAATACTGACTCACACCTGGGCCTCACTCCCTCCTCTCAAATACTGACACACACCAGGGCCCCACTCCCTCCTCACAAATACTGACACACACCAGGGCCTCACTCCCTCCTCACAAATACTGACTCACACCAGGGCCTCACTCCCTCCTCACAAATACTGACTCACACCAGGGCCTCCCTCCCTCCTCACAAATACTGACACACACCAGGGCCCCACTCCCTCCTCACAAATACTGACACACACCAGGGCCTCACTCCCTCCTCACAAATACTGACTCACACCAGGGCCTCACTCCCTCCTCACAAATACTGACTCACACCATGGCCTCCCTCCCTCCTCACAAATACTGACACACACCAGTGCCCCACTCCCTCCTCACAAATACTGACACACACCAGGGCCTCACTCCCTCCTCAAAAATACGGACTCACACCATGGCCTCACTCCCTCCTCACAAATACTGACTCACACCTGGGCCTCACTCCCTCCTCACAAATACTGACACACACCAGGGCCTCACTCCCTCCTCATAATTACTGACTCACACCAGGGCCTCACTCCCTCCTCATAATTACTGACTCACACCAGGGCCTCACTCCACCCTCACAAATACTGACTCACACCAGGGCCTCACTCCCTCCTCACAAATACTGACACACACCAGGGCCTCACTCCCTCCTCACAAATACTGACACACACCAGGGCCTCACTCCCTCCTCACAAATACTGACTCACACCAGGGCCTCACTCCATCCTCACAAATACTGACTCACACCAGGGGCTCACTCCCTCCTCACAAATACTGACTCACACCAGGGCCTCACTCCCTCCTCACAAATACTGACTCAGACCAGGGCCTCACTCCCTCCTCACAAATACTGACTCACACCATGGCCTCCCTCCCTCCTCACAAATACTGACACATACCAGGGTCTCACTCCCTCCTCACAAATACTGACACACACCAGGGCCTCACTCCCTCCTCATAATTACTGACTCACACTAGGGCCTCACTCCACCCTCACAAATACTGACTCACACCAGGGCCTCACTCCCTCCTCACAAATACGGACTCACACCATGGCCTCCCTCCCTCCTCACAAATACTGACACACACCAGGGCCTCACTCCCTGCTCACAAATACTGACACACACCAGGGCCTCACTCCCTCCTCACAAATACTGACTCACACCAGGGCCTCACTCCCTCCTCACAAATACTAACTCACACCAGGGCCTCACTCCACCCTCACAAATACTGACTCACACCAGTGCCTCACTCCACCCTCACAAATACTGACTCACACCAGGGCCTCACTCCACCCTCACAAATACTGACTCACACCAGGGCCTCACTCCACCCTCACAAATACTGACTCACACCAGGGCCTCACTCCACCCTCACAAATATTGACTCACACCAGGGCCTCACTCCACCCTCACAAATACTGACTCACACCAGGGCCTCAATCCCTCCTCACAAATACTGACGCACACCAGGGCCTCACTCCCTCCTCACAAATGCTGACACACATCAGGGCCTCACTCCACCCTCACAAATACTGACTCACACCAGGGCCTCACTCAACTGTCACAAACACTGGCTCGCACCAGGGCCCCACTCCACCCTCCCAAATACTGACTCACACCAGGGCCTCACTCCCTCCTCACAAATACTGACACACACCAGGGCCTCACTCCCTCCTCACAAATACTGACACACACCAGGGCCTCACTCCCTCCTCATAATTACTGACTCACACCAGGGCCTCACTCCACCCTCACAAATACTGACTCACACCAGGGCCTCCCTCCCTCCTCACAAATACTGACACACACCAGGGCCTCACTCCCTGCTCACAAATACTGACACACACCAGGGCCTCACTCCCTCCTCACAAATACTGACTCACACCAGGGCCTCACTCCCTCCTCACAAATACTGACTCACACCAGGGCCTCACTCCCTCCTCACAAATACTGACTCACACCATGGCCTCCCTCCCTCCTCACAAATACTGACACACACCAGTGCCCCACTCCCTCCTCACAAATACTGACACACACCAGGGCCTCACTCCCTCCTCACAAATACGGACTCACACCATGGCCTCACTCCCTCCTCACAAATACTGACACACCTGGGCCTCACTCCCTCCTCACAAATACTGACACACACCAGGGCCTCACTCCCTCCTCATAATTACTGACTCACACCAGGGCCTCACTCCCTCCTCATAATTACTGACTCACACCAGGGCCTCACTCCACCCTCACAAATACTGACTCAGACCAGGGCCTCACTCCCTCCTCACAAATACTGACACACACCAGGGCCTCACTCCCTCCTCACAAATACTGACTCACACCAGGGCCTCAATCCATCCTCACAAATACTGACTCACACCAGGGCCTCACTCCCTCCTCACAAATACTGACTCACACCAGGGCCTCACTCCCTCCTCACAAATACTGACTCAGACCAGGGCCTCACTCCCTCCTCACAAATACTGACTCACACCATGGCCTCCCTCCCTCCTCACAAATACTGACACATACCAGGGCCTCACTCCCTCCTCACAAATGCTGACACACACCAGGGCCTCACTCCCTCCTCACAAATATTGACTCACACCAGGGCCTCACTCAACCATCACAAATACTCACACCAGGGTCTCACTCCCTCCTCACAAATACTGACTCACACCAGGGCCTCACTCCCTCCTCACAAATACTGACTCACACCAGGGCCTCACTCCACCCTCAGAAATACTGACTCACACCAGGGCCTCACTCCCTCCTCACAAATACTGACTCACACCAGGGTCTCACTCAACTGTCACAAACACTGGCTCACCCCAGGGCCTCACTCTCTCCTCACAAATACTGACTCACACCAGGGCCTCACTCCCTCCTCACAAATACTGACACAACAGGGCCTCACTCCCTCCTCACAAATACTGACTCACACCAGGGCCTCACTGCCTCCTCACAAATACTGACTCACACCAGGGCCTCACTCCACCCTCCCAAATACTGACTCACACCAGGGCCTCAGTCCCTCCTCACAAATACTGACTCACACCAGGGCCTCACTCCACCCTCACAAATACTGACTCACACCAGGGCCTCACTCCCTCCTCACAAATACTGTCTCACACCAGGCCTCACTGCCTCCTCACAAATACTGACTCAGACCAGGGCCTTACTCCCTCCTCACAAATAGTGACTCACACCAGGGCCTCACTCCCTCCTCACAAATACTGACTCACACCAGGGCGTCACTCTCTCCTCACAAATACTGACACACACCAGGGCCTCACTCCACCCTCACAAATACTGACACACACCAGGGCCTCACTCCACCCGCACAAATACTGACTCACACCAAGGCCTCACTGTCTCATCACAAATACTGACTCACACCAGGGCCTCACTCCCTCCTCACAAATACTGACATACACCAGGGCCTCACTCCCTCCTCACAAATACTGATTCACACCAAGGCCTCACTCTCCTCTCACAAATGCTGACACACACCAGGGCCTCACTACACCCTCACAAATACTGACTCACACCAGGGCCTCACTCCCTCCTCACAAATACTGACTCACACCAGGGCCTCACTCCCTCCTCACAAATACTGACTCACACCAGGGCCTCACTCCCTCCTCACAAATACTGACTCAAACCAGGGCCTCACTCCCTCCTCATAAATACTGACTCACACCAGGGCCTCACTCTCTCCTCACGAATACTGACTCACACCAGGGCCTCACTCCCTCCTCACAAATACTGACTCACACCAGGGCCTCACTCCCTCCTCACAAATACTGACTCACACCAGGGCCTCACTCCCTCCTCACAAATACTGACTCACACCAGGATCTCACTCCCTCCTCACAAATACTGACACACACCAGGGCCCCACTCCCTCCTCACAAATACTGACACACACCAGGGCCTCACTCCCTCCTCACAAATACTGACTCACACCAGGGCCTCACTCCCTCCTCACAAATACTGACTCACACCATGGCCTCCCTCCCTCCTCACAAATACTGACACACACCAGTGCCCCACTCCCTCCTCACAAATACTGACACACACCAGGGCCTCACTCCCTCCTCAAAAATACGGACTCACACCATGGCCTCACTCCCTCCTCACAAATACTGACTCACACCTGGGCCTCACTCCCTCCTCACAAATACTGACACACACCAGGGCCTCACTCCCTCCTCATAATTACTGACTCACACCAGGGCCTCACTCCCTCCTCATAATTACTGACTCACACCAGGGCCTCACTCCACCCTCACAAATACTGACTCACACCAGGGCCTCACTCCCTCCTCACAAATACTGACACACACCAGGGCCTCACTCCCTCCTCACAAATACTGACACACACCAGGGCCTCACTCCCTCCTCACAAATACTGACTCACACCAGGGCCTCACTCCATCCTCACAAATACTGACTCACACCAGGGGCTCACTCCCTCCTCACAAATACTGACTCACACCAGGGCCTCACTCCCTCCTCACAAATACTGACTCAGACCAGGGCCTCACTCCCTCCTCACAAATACTGACTCACACCATGGCCTCCCTCCCTCCTCACAAATACTGACACATACCAGGGTCTCACTCCCTCCTCACAAATACTGACACACACCAGGGCCTCACTCCCTCCTCATAATTACTGACTCACACTAGGGCCTCACTCCACCCTCACAAATACTGACTCACACCAGGGCCTCACTCCCTCCTCACAAATACGGACTCACACCATGGCCTCCCTCCCTCCTCACAAATACTGACACACACCAGGGCCTCACTCCCTGCTCACAAATACTGACACACACCAGGGCCTCACTCCCTCCTCACAAATACTGACTCACACCAGGGCCTCACTCCCTCCTCACAAATACTAACTCACACCAGGGCCTCACTCCACCCTCACAAATACTGACTCACACCAGGGCCTCACTCCACCCTCACAAATACTGACTCACACCAGGGCCTCACTCCACCCTCACAAATACTGACTCACACCAGGGCCTCACTCCACCCTCACAAATACTGACTCACACCAGGGCCTCACTCCACCCTCACAAATATTGACTCACACCAGGGCCTCACTCCACCCTCACAAATACTGACTCACACCAGGGCCTCAATCCCTCCTCACAAATACTGACGCACACCAGGGCCTCACTCCCTCCTCACAAATGCTGACACACATCAGGGCCTCACTCCACCCTCACAAATACTGACTCACACCAGGGCCTCACTCCACTGTCACAAACACTGGCTCGCACCAGGGCCCCACTCCACCCTCCCAAATACTGACTCACACCAGGGCCTCACTGCCTCCTCACAAATACTGACTCAGACCAGGGCCTTACTCCCTCCTCACAAATAGTGACTCACACCAGGGCCTCACTCCCTCCTCACAAATACTGACTCACACCAGGGCGTCACTCTCTCCTCACAAATACTGACACACACCAGGGCCTCACTCCACCCTCACAAATACTGACACACACCAGGGCCTCACTCCACCCGCACAAATACTGACTCACACCAAGGCCTCACTGTCTCATCACAAATACTGACTCACACCAGGGCCTCACTCCCTCCTCACAAATACTGACATACACCAGGGCCTCACTCCCTCCTCACAAATACTGATTCACACCAAGGCCTCACTCTCCTCTCACAAATGCTGACACACACCAGGGCCTCACTACACCCTCACAAATACTGACTCACACCAGGGCCTCACTCCCTCCTCACAAATACTGACTCACACCAGGGCCTCACTCCCTCCTCACAAATACTGACTCACACCAGGGCCTCACTCCCTCCTCACAAATACTGACTCAAACCAGGGCCTCACTCCCTCCTCATAAATACTGACTCACACCAGGGCCTCACTCTCTCCTCACGAATACTGACTCACACCAGGGCCTCACTCCCTCCTCACAAATACTGACTCACACCAGGGCCTCACTCCCTCCTCACAAATACTGACTCACACCAGGGCCTCACTCCCTCCTCACAAATACTGACTCACACCAGGATCTCACTCCCTCCTCACAAATACTGACACACACCAGGGCCCCACTCCCTCCTCACAAATACTGACACACACCAGGGCCTCACTCCCTCCTCACAAATACTGACTCACACCAGGGCCTCACTCCCTCCTCACAAATACTGACTCACACCATGGCCTCCCTCCCTCCTCACAAATACTGACACACACCAGTGCCCCACTCCCTCCTCACAAATACTGACACACACCAGGGCCTCACTCCCTCCTCAAAAATACGGACTCACACCATGGCCTCACTCCCTCCTCACAAATACTGACTCACACCTGGGCCTCACTCCCTCCTCACAAATACTGACACACACCAGGGCCTCACTCCCTCCTCATAATTACTGACTCACACCAGGGCCTCACTCCCTCCTCATAATTACTGACTCACACCAGGGCCTCACTCCACCCTCACAAATACTGACTCACACCAGGGCCTCACTCCCTCCTCACAAATACTGACACACACCAGGGCCTCACTCCCTCCTCACAAATACTGACACACACCAGGGCCTCACTCCCTCCTCACAAATACTGACTCACACCAGGGCCTCACTCCATCCTCACAAATACTGACTCACACCAGGGGCTCACTCCCTCCTCACAAATACTGACTCACACCAGGGCCTCACTCCCTCCTCACAAATACTGACTCAGACCAGGGCCTCACTCCCTCCTCACAAATACTGACTCACACCATGGCCTCCCTCCCTCCTCACAAATACTGACACATACCAGGGTCTCACTCCCTCCTCACAAATACTGACACACACCAGGGCCTCACTCCCTCCTCATAATTACTGACTCACACTAGGGCCTCACTCCACCCTCACAAATACTGACTCACACCAGGGCCTCACTCCCTCCTCACAAATACGGACTCACACCATGGCCTCCCTCCCTCCTCACAAATACTGACACACACCAGGGCCTCACTCCCTGCTCACAAATACTGACACACACCAGGGCCTCACTCCCTCCTCACAAATACTGACTCACACCAGGGCCTCACTCCCTCCTCACAAATACTAACTCACACCAGGGCCTCACTCCACCCTCACAAATACTGACTCACACCAGGGCCTCACTCCACCCTCACAAATACTGACTCACACCAGGGCCTCACTCCACCCTCACAAATACTGACTCACACCAGGGCCTCACTCCACCCTCACAAATACTGACTCACACCAGGGCCTCACTCCACCCTCACAAATATTGACTCACACCAGGGCCTCACTCCACCCTCACAAATACTGACTCACACCAGGGCCTCAATCCCTCCTCACAAATACTGACGCACACCAGGGCCTCACTCCCTCCTCACAAATGCTGACACACATCAGGGCCTCACTCCACCCTCACAAATACTGACTCACACCAGGGCCTCACTCCACTGTCACAAACACTGGCTCGCACCAGGGCCCCACTCCACCCTCCCAAATACTGACTCACACCAGGGCCTCACTCCCTCCTCACAAATTCTGACTCACACCAGGGCCTCACTCCCTCCTCACAAATACTGACTCACACCATGGCCTCCCTCCCTCCTCACAAATACTGACACACACCAGGGCCTCACTCCCTCCTCACAAATACTGACACACACCAGGGCCTCACTCCCTCCTCATAATTACTGACTCACACCAGGGCCTCACTCCACCCTCACAAATACTGACTCACACCAGGGCCTCACTCCCTCCTCACAAATACTGACACACACCAGGGCCTCACTCCCTCCTCACAAATACTGACACACACCAGGGCCTCACTCCCTCCTCATAATTACTGACTCACACCAGGGCCTCACTCCACCCTCACAAATACTGACTCACACCAGGGCCTCCCTCCCTCCTCACAAATACTGACACACACCAGGGCCTCACTCCCTGCTCACAAATACTGACACACACCAGGGCCTCACTCCCTCCTCACAAATACTGACTCACACCAGGGCCTCACTCCCTCCTCACAAATACTGACTCACACCAGGGCCTCACTCCACCCTCACAAATACTGACTCACACCAGGGCCTCACTCCACCCTCACAAATACTGACTCACACCAGGGCCTCACTCCACCCTCACAAATACTGACTCACACCAGGGCCTCACTCCACCCTCACAAATACTGACTCACACCAGGGCCACACTCCACCCTCACAAATATTGACTCACACCAGGGCCTCACTCCACCCTCACAAATACTGACTCACACCAGGGCCTCAATCCCTCCTCACAAATACTGACGCACACCAGGGCCTCACTCCCTCCTCACAAATGCTGACACACATCAGGGCCTCACTCCACCCTCACAAATACTGACTCACACCAGGGCCTCACTCCACCCTCACAAATACTGACTCACACCAGGGCCTCACTCAACTGTCACAAACACTGGCTCGCACCAGGGCCTCACTCCCTCCTCACAAATACTGACTCACACCAGGGCCTCACTCAACTGTCACAAATACTGACTCACACCAGGGCCTCACTCCCTCCTCACAAATACTGACTCACACCAGGGCCTCAATCCCTCCTCACAAATACTGACGCACACCAGGGCCTCACTCTCTCCTCACAAATACTGACTCACACCAGGGCCTCACTCCCTCCTCACAAATACTGACACAACAGGGCCTCACTCCCTCCTCACAAATACTGACTCACACCAGGGCCTCACTCCCTCCTCACAAATACTGACTCACACCAGGGTCTCACTCCCTCCTCACAAATACTGACACACACCAGGGCCTCACTCCCTCCTCACAAATACTGACTCACACCAGGGCCTCACCCCCTCCTCACAAACACTGACTCACACCAGGGCCTCACTGCCTCCTCACAAATGCTGACACACACCAGGGCCTCACTCCCTCCTCACAAATACTGACTCAGACCAGGGCCTCACTCCCTCCTCACAAATACTGACTGACACCAGGGCCTCACTCCCTCCTCACAAATACTGACTCACACCAGGGCCTCACTCCCTCCTCACAAATACTGACTCACACCAGGGCCTCACTCCCTCCTCACAAATACTGACTCACACCAGGGCCTCACTCCCTCCTCACAAATACTGACTCACACCAGGGCCTCACTCCCTCCTCACAAATACTGACACACACCAGGGCCTCACTCCCTCCTCACAAATACTGACACACCAGGGCCTCACTCCACCCTCACAAATACTGACTCACACCATGGCCTCTCTCCCTCCTCAGAAACACTGACTCACACCAGGGCCTCACTCCCTCCTCACAAATACTGACTCACACCAGGGCCTCACTCCCTCCTCACAAATGCTGACACACACCAGGGCCTCACTCCCTCCTCACAAATATTGACTCACACCAGGGCCTCACTCAACCATCACAAATACTCACACCAGGGTCTCACTCCCTCCTCACAACCACTGACTCACACCAGGGCCTCACTCCCTCCTCACAAATACTGACTCACACCAGGGCCTCACTCCCTCCTCACAAATACTGACTCACACCAGGGTCTCACTCAACTGTCACAAACACTGGCTCACCCCAGGGCCTCACTCTCTCCTCACAAATACTGACTCACACCAGGGCCTCACTCCCTCCTCACAAATACTGACACAACAGGGCCTCACTCCCTCCTCACAAATACTGACTCACACCAGGGCCTCACTCCCTCCTCACAAATACTGACTCACACCAGGGCCTCACTCCACCCTCACAAATACTGACTCACACCAGGGCCTCAGTCCCTCCTCACAAATACTGACTCACACCAGGGCCTCACTCCACCCTCACAAATACTGACTCACACCAGGGCCTCACTCCCTCCTCACAAATACTGTCTCACACCAGGGCCTCACTACCTCCTCACAAATACTGACTCAGACCAGGGCCTCACTCCCTCCTCACAAATACTGACTCACACCAGGGCCTCACTCCCTCCTCACAAATACTGACTCACACCAGGGCGTCACTCTCTCCTCACAAATACTGACACACACCAGGGCCTCACTCCACCCTCACAAATACTGACTCACACCAGGGCCTCCCTCCACCCGCACAAATACTGACTCACACCAAGGCCTCACTGTCTCATCACAAATACTGACTCACACCAGGGCCTCACTCCCTCCTCACAAATACTGACATACACCAGGGCCTCACTCCCTCCTCACAAATACTGATTCACACCAAGGCCTCACTCTCCTCTCACAAATGCTGACACACACCAGGGCCTCACTACACCCTCACAAATACTGACTCACACCAGGGCCTCACTCCCTCCTCACAAATACTGACTCACACCAGGGCCTCACTCCCTCCTCACAAATACTGACTCACACCAGGGCCTCACTCCCTCCTCACAAATACTGACTCAAACCAGGGCCTCACTCCCTCCTCATAAATACTGACTCACACCAGGGCCTCACTCTCTCCTCACGAATACTGACTCACACCAGGGCCTCACTCCCTCCTCACAAATACTGACTCACACCAGGGCCTCACTCCCTCCTCACAAATACTGACTCACACCAGGGCCTCACTCCCTCCTCACAAATACTGACTCACACCAGGACCTCACTCCCTCCTCACAAATACTGACTCACACCAGGGCCTCACTCCCTCCTCACAAATACTGACTCACACCTGGGCCTCACTCCCTCCTCTCAAATACTGACACACACCAGGGCCCCACTCCCTCCTCACAAATACTGACACACACCAGGGCCTCACTCCCTCCTCACAAATACTGACTCACACCAGGGCCTCACTCCCTCCTCACAAATACTGACTCACACCAGGGCCTCCCTCCCTCCTCACAAATACTGATACACACCAGGGCCCCACTCCCTCCTCACAAATACTGACTCACACCAGGGCCTCACCCACTCCTCACAAACACTGACTCACACCAGGGCCTCACTCCCTCCTCACAAATACTGACTCACACCAGGGCCTCACTCCCTCCTCACAAATACTGACTCACACCAGGGCCTCACTCCACCCTCACAAATACTGACTCACACCAGGGCCTCAGTCCCTCCTCACAAATACTGACTCACACCAGGGCCTCACTCCACCCTCACAAATACTGACTCACACCAGGGCCTCACTCCCTCCTCACAAATACTGTCTCACACCAGGGCCTCACTCCCTCCTCACAAATACTGACTCAGACCAGGGCCTCACTCCCTCCTCACAAATACTGACTCACACCAGGGCCTCACTCCCTCCTCACAAATACTGACTCACACCAGGGCGTCACTCTCTCCTCACAAATACTGACACACACCAGGGCCTCACTCCACCCTCACAAATACTGACACACACCAGGGCCTCACTCCACCCGCACAAATACTGACTCACACCAAGGCCTCACTGTCTCATCACAAATACTGACTCACACCAGGGCCTCACTCCCTCCTCACAAATAGTGACATACACCAGGGCCTCACTCCCTCCTCACAAATACTGATTCACACCAAGGCCTCACTCTCCTCTCACAAATACTGACTCACACCAGGGCCTCACTCCACCCTCACAAATACTGACTCACACCAGGGCCTCACTCCCTCCTCACAAATACTGACTCACACCAGGGCCTCACTCCACCCTCACAAATACTGACTCACACCAGGGCCTCACTCCACCCTCACAAATATTGACTCACACCAGGGCCTCACTCCACCCTCACAAATACTGACTCACACCAGGGCCTCAATCCCTCCTCACAAATACTGACGCACACCAGGGCCTCACTCCCTCCTCACAAATGCTGACACACATCAGGGCCTCACTCCACCCTCACAAATACTGACTCACACCAGGGCCTCACTCCACTGTCACAAACACTGGCTCGCACCAGGGCCCCACTCCACCCTCCCAAATACTGACTCACACCAGGGCCTCACTGCCTCCTCACAAATACTGACTCAGACCAGGGCCTTACTCCCTCCTCACAAATAGTGACTCACACCAGGGCCTCACTCCCTCCTCACAAATACTGACTCACACCAGGGCGTCACTCTCTCCTCACAAATACTGACACACACCAGGGCCTCACTCCACCCTCACAAATACTGACACACACCAGGGCCTCACTCCACCCGCACAAATACTGACTCACACCAAGGCCTCACTGTCTCATCACAAATACTGACTCACACCAGGGCCTCACTCCCTCCTCACAAATACTGACATACACCAGGGCCTCACTCCCTCCTCACAAATACTGATTCACACCAAGGCCTCACTCTCCTCTCACAAATGCTGACACACACCAGGGCCTCACTACACCCTCACAAATACTGACTCACACCAGGGCCTCACTCCCTCCTCACAAATACTGACTCACACCAGGGCCTCACTCCCTCCTCACAAATACTGACTCACACCAGGGCCTCACTCCCTCCTCACAAATACTGACTCAAACCAGGGCCTCACTCCCTCCTCATAAATACTGACTCACACCAGGGCCTCACTCTCTCCTCACGAATACTGACTCACACCAGGGCCTCACTCCCTCCTCACAAATACTGACTCACACCAGGGCCTCACTCCCTCCTCACAAATACTGACTCACACCAGGGCCTCACTCCCTCCTCACAAATACTGACTCACACCAGGATCTCACTCCCTCCTCACAAATACTGACACACACCAGGGCCCCACTCCCTCCTCACAAATACTGACACACACCAGGGCCTCACTCCCTCCTCACAAATACTGACTCACACCAGGGCCTCACTCCCTCCTCACAAATACTGACTCACACCATGGCCTCCCTCCCTCCTCACAAATACTGACACACACCAGTGCCCCACTCCCTCCTCACAAATACTGACACACACCAGGGCCTCACTCCCTCCTCAAAAATACGGACTCACACCATGGCCTCACTCCCTCCTCACAAATACTGACTCACACCTGGGCCTCACTCCCTCCTCACAAATACTGACACACACCAGGGCCTCACTCCCTCCTCATAATTACTGACTCACACCAGGGCCTCACTCCCTCCTCATAATTACTGACTCACACCAGGGCCTCACTCCACCCTCACAAATACTGACTCACACCAGGGCCTCACTCCCTCCTCACAAATACTGACACACACCAGGGCCTCACTCCCTCCTCACAAATACTGACACACACCAGGGCCTCACTCCCTCCTCACAAATACTGACTCACACCAGGGCCTCACTCCATCCTCACAAATACTGACTCACACCAGGGGCTCACTCCCTCCTCACAAATACTGACTCACACCAGGGCCTCACTCCCTCCTCACAAATACTGACTCAGACCAGGGCCTCACTCCCTCCTCACAAATACTGACTCACACCATGGCCTCCCTCCCTCCTCACAAATACTGACACATACCAGGGTCTCACTCCCTCCTCACAAATACTGACACACACCAGGGCCTCACTCCCTCCTCATAATTACTGACTCACACTAGGGCCTCACTCCACCCTCACAAATACTGACTCACACCAGGGCCTCACTCCCTCCTCACAAATACGGACTCACACCATGGCCTCCCTCCCTCCTCACAAATACTGACACACACCAGGGCCTCACTCCCTGCTCACAAATACTGACACACACCAGGGCCTCACTCCCTCCTCACAAATACTGACTCACACCAGGGCCTCACTCCCTCCTCACAAATACTAACTCACACCAGGGCCTCACTCCACCCTCACAAATACTGACTCACACCAGGGCCTCACTCCACCCTCACAAATACTGACTCACACCAGGGCCTCACTCCACCCTCACAAATACTGACTCACACCAGGGCCTCACTCCACCCTCACAAATACTGACTCACACCAGGGCCTCACTCCACCCTCACAAATATTGACTCACACCAGGGCCTCACTCCACCCTCACAAATACTGACTCACACCAGGGCCTCAATCCCTCCTCACAAATACTGACGCACACCAGGGCCTCACTCCCTCCTCACAAATGCTGACACACATCAGGGCCTCACTCCACCCTCACAAATACTGACTCACACCAGGGCCTCACTCCACTGTCACAAACACTGGCTCGCACCAGGGCCCCACTCCACCCTCCCAAATACTGACTCACACCAGGGCCTCACTCCCTCCTCACAAATTCTGACTCACACCAGGGCCTCACTCCCTCCTCACAAATACTGACTCACACCATGGCCTCCCTCCCTCCTCACAAATACTGACACACACCAGGGCCTCACTCCCTCCTCACAAATACTGACACACACCAGGGCCTCACTCCCTCCTCATAATTACTGACTCACACCAGGGCCTCACTCCACCCTCACAAATACTGACTCACACCAGGGCCTCACTCCCTCCTCACAAATACTGACACACACCAGGGCCTCACTCCCTCCTCACAAATACTGACACACACCAGGGCCTCACTCCCTCCTCATAATTACTGACTCACACCAGGGCCTCACTCCACCCTCACAAATACTGACTCACACCAGGGCCTCCCTCCCTCCTCACAAATACTGACACACACCAGGGCCTCACTCCCTGCTCACAAATACTGACACACACCAGGGCCTCACTCCCTCCTCACAAATACTGACTCACACCAGGGCCTCACTCCCTCCTCACAAATACTGACTCACACCAGGGCCTCACTCCACCCTCACAAATACTGACTCACACCAGGGCCTCACTCCACCCTCACAAATACTGACTCACACCAGGGCCTCACTCCACCCTCACAAATACTGACTCACACCAGGGCCTCACTCCACCCTCACAAATACTGACTCACACCAGGGCCACACTCCACCCTCACAAATATTGACTCACACCAGGGCCTCACTCCACCCTCACAAATACTGACTCACACCAGGGCCTCAATCCCTCCTCACAAATACTGACGCACACCAGGGCCTCACTCCCTCCTCACAAATGCTGACACACATCAGGGCCTCACTCCACCCTCACAAATACTGACTCACACCAGGGCCTCACTCCACCCTCACAAATACTGACTCACACCAGGGCCTCACTCAACTGTCACAAACACTGGCTCGCACCAGGGCCTCACTCCCTCCTCACAAATACTGACTCACACCAGGGCCTCACTCAACTGTCACAAATACTGACTCACACCAGGGCCTCACTCCCTCCTCACAAATACTGACTCACACCAGGGCCTCAATCCCTCCTCACAAATACTGACGCACACCAGGGCCTCACTCTCTCCTCACAAATACTGACTCACACCAGGGCCTCACTCCCTCCTCACAAATACTGACACAACAGGGCCTCACTCCCTCCTCACAAATACTGACTCACACCAGGGCCTCACTCCCTCCTCACAAATACTGACTCACACCAGGGTCTCACTCCCTCCTCACAAATACTGACACACACCAGGGCCTCACTCCCTCCTCACAAATACTGACTCACACCAGGGCCTCACCCCCTCCTCACAAACACTGACTCACACCAGGGCCTCACTGCCTCCTCACAAATGCTGACACACACCAGGGCCTCACTCCCTCCTCACAAATACTGACTCAGACCAGGGCCTCACTCCCTCCTCACAAATACTGACTGACACCAGGGCCTCACTCCCTCCTCACAAATACTGACTCACACCAGGGCCTCACTCCCTCCTCACAAATACTGACTCACACCAGGGCCTCACTCCCTCCTCACAAATACTGACTCACACCAGGGCCTCACTCCCTCCTCACAAATACTGACTCACACCAGGGCCTCACTCCCTCCTCACAAATACTGACACACACCAGGGCCTCACTCCCTCCTCACAAATACTGACACACCAGGGCCTCACTCCACCCTCACAAATACTGACTCACACCATGGCCTCTCTCCCTCCTCAGAAACACTGACTCACACCAGGGCCTCACTCCCTCCTCACAAATACTGACTCACACCAGGGCCTCACTCCCTCCTCACAAATGCTGACACACACCAGGGCCTCACTCCCTCCTCACAAATATTGACTCACACCAGGGCCTCACTCAACCATCACAAATACTCACACCAGGGTCTCACTCCCTCCTCACAACCACTGACTCACACCAGGGCCTCACTCCCTCCTCACAAATACTGACTCACACCAGGGCCTCACTCCCTCCTCACAAATACTGACTCACACCAGGGTCTCACTCAACTGTCACAAACACTGGCTCACCCCAGGGCCTCACTCTCTCCTCACAAATACTGACTCACACCAGGGCCTCACTCCCTCCTCACAAATACTGACACAACAGGGCCTCACTCCCTCCTCACAAATACTGACTCACACCAGGGCCTCACTCCCTCCTCACAAATACTGACTCACACCAGGGCCTCACTCCACCCTCACAAATACTGACTCACACCAGGGCCTCAGTCCCTCCTCACAAATACTGACTCACACCAGGGCCTCACTCCACCCTCACAAATACTGACTCACACCAGGGCCTCACTCCCTCCTCACAAATACTGTCTCACACCAGGGCCTCACTACCTCCTCACAAATACTGACTCAGACCAGGGCCTCACTCCCTCCTCACAAATACTGACTCACACCAGGGCCTCACTCCCTCCTCACAAATACTGACTCACACCAGGGCGTCACTCTCTCCTCACAAATACTGACACACACCAGGGCCTCACTCCACCCTCACAAATACTGACTCACACCAGGGCCTCCCTCCACCCGCACAAATACTGACTCACACCAAGGCCTCACTGTCTCATCACAAATACTGACTCACACCAGGGCCTCACTCCCTCCTCACAAATACTGACATACACCAGGGCCTCACTCCCTCCTCACAAATACTGATTCACACCAAGGCCTCACTCTCCTCTCACAAATGCTGACACACACCAGGGCCTCACTACACCCTCACAAATACTGACTCACACCAGGGCCTCACTCCCTCCTCACAAATACTGACTCACACCAGGGCCTCACTCCCTCCTCACAAATACTGACTCACACCAGGGCCTCACTCCCTCCTCACAAATACTGACTCAAACCAGGGCCTCACTCCCTCCTCATAAATACTGACTCACACCAGGGCCTCACTCTCTCCTCACGAATACTGACTCACACCAGGGCCTCACTCCCTCCTCACAAATACTGACTCACACCAGGGCCTCACTCCCTCCTCACAAATACTGACTCACACCAGGGCCTCACTCCCTCCTCACAAATACTGACTCACACCAGGACCTCACTCCCTCCTCACAAATACTGACTCACACCAGGGCCTCACTCCCTCCTCACAAATACTGACTCACACCTGGGCCTCACTCCCTCCTCTCAAATACTGACACACACCAGGGCCCCACTCCCTCCTCACAAATACTGACACACACCAGGGCCTCACTCCCTCCTCACAAATACTGACTCACACCAGGGCCTCACTCCCTCCTCACAAATACTGACTCACACCAGGGCCTCCCTCCCTCCTCACAAATACTGATACACACCAGGGCCCCACTCCCTCCTCACAAATACTGACTCACACCAGGGCCTCACCCACTCCTCACAAACACTGACTCACACCAGGGCCTCACTCCCTCCTCACAAATACTGACTCACACCAGGGCCTCACTCCCTCCTCACAAATACTGACTCACACCAGGGCCTCACTCCACCCTCACAAATACTGACTCACACCAGGGCCTCAGTCCCTCCTCACAAATACTGACTCACACCAGGGCCTCACTCCACCCTCACAAATACTGACTCACACCAGGGCCTCACTCCCTCCTCACAAATACTGTCTCACACCAGGGCCTCACTCCCTCCTCACAAATACTGACTCAGACCAGGGCCTCACTCCCTCCTCACAAATACTGACTCACACCAGGGCCTCACTCCCTCCTCACAAATACTGACTCACACCAGGGCGTCACTCTCTCCTCACAAATACTGACACACACCAGGGCCTCACTCCACCCTCACAAATACTGACACACACCAGGGCCTCACTCCACCCGCACAAATACTGACTCACACCAAGGCCTCACTGTCTCATCACAAATACTGACTCACACCAGGGCCTCACTCCCTCCTCACAAATAGTGACATACACCAGGGCCTCACTCCCTCCTCACAAATACTGATTCACACCAAGGCCTCACTCTCCTCTCACAAATGCTGACACACACCAGGGCCTCACTACACCCTCACAAATACTGACTCACACCAGGGCCTCACTCCCTCCTCACAAATACTGACTCACACCAGGGCCTCACTCCCTCCTCACAAATACTGACTCACACCAGGGCCTCACTCCCTCCTCACAAATACTGACTCAAACCAGGGCCTCACTCCCTCCTCATAAATACTGACTCACACCAGGGCCTCACTCTCTCCTCACGAATACTGACTCACACCAGGGCCTCACTCCCTCCTCACAAATACTGACTCACACCAGGGCCTCACTCCCTCCTCACAAATACTGACTCACACCAGGGCCTCACTCCCTCCTCACAAATACTGACTCACACCAGGACCTCACTCCCTCCTCACAAATACTGACTCACACCAGGGCCTCACTCCCTCCTCACAAATACTGACTCACACCTGGGCCTCACACCCTCCTCTCAAATACTGACACACACCAGGGCCCCACTCCCTCCTCACAAATACTGACACACACCAGGGCCTCACTCCCTCCTCACAAATACTGACTCACACCAGGGCCTCACTCCCTCCTCACAAATACTGACTCACACCAGGGCCTCCCTCCCTCCTCATAAATACTGACACACACCAGGGCCCCACTCCCTCCTCACAAATACTGACACACACCAGGGCCTCACTCCCTCCTCACAAATACTGACTCACACCAGGGCCTCACTCCCTCCTCACAAATACTGACTCACACCATGGCCTCCCTCCCTCCTCACAAATACTGACACACACCAGTGCCCCACTCCCTCCTCACAAATACTGACTCACACCAGGGCCTCACTCCCTCCTCACAAATACTGACTCACACCAGGGCGTCACTCTCTCCTCACAAATACTGACACACACCAGGGCCTCACTCCACCCTCACAAATACTGACACACACCAGGGCCTCACTCCACCCGCACAAATACTGACTCACACCAAGGCCTCACTGTCTCAGCACAAATACTGACTCACACCAGGGCCTCACTCCCTCCTCACAAATACTGACATACACCAGGGCCTCACTCCCTCCTCACAAATACTGATTCACACCAAGGCCTCACTCTCCTCTCACAAATGCTGACACACACCAGGGCCTCACTACACCCTCACAAATACTGACTCACACCAGGGCCTCACTCCCTCCTCACAAATACTGACTCACACCAGGGCCTCACTCCCTCCTCACAAATACTGACTCACACCAGGGCCTCACTCCCTCCTCACAAATACTGACTCAAACCAGGGCCTCACTCCCTCCTCATAAATACTGACTCACACCAGGGCCTCACTCTCTCCTCACGAATACTGACTCACACCAGGGCCTCACTCCCTCCTCACAAATACTGATACACACCAGGGCCCCACTCCCTCCTCACAAATACTGACTCACACCAGGGCCTCACCCCCTCCTCACAAACACTGACTCACACCAGGGCCTCACTCCCTCCTCACAAATACTGACTCACACCAGGGCCTCACTCCCTCCTCACAAATACTGACTCACACCAGGGCCTCACTCCACCCTCACAAATACTGACTCACACCAGGGCCTCAGTCCCTCCTCACAAATACTGACTCACACCAGGGCCTCGCTCCACCCTCACAAATACTGACTCACACCAGGGCCTCACTCCCTCCTCACAAATACTGTCTCACACCAGGGCCTCACTCCCTCCTCACAAATACTGACTCAGACCAGGGCCTCACTCCCTCCTCACAAATACTGACTCACACCAGGGCCTCACTCCCTCCTCACAAATACTGACTCACACCAGGGCGTCACTCTCTCCTCACAAATACTGACACACACCAGGGCCTCACTCCACCCTCACAAATACTGACACACACCAGGGCCTCACTCCACCCGCACAAATACTGACTCACACCAAGGCCTCACTGTCTCATCACAAATACTGACTCACACCAGGGCCTCACTCCCTCCTCACAAATAGTGACATACACCAGGGCCTCACTCCCTCCTCACAAATACTGATTCACACCAAGGCCTCACTCTCCTCTCACAAATGCTGACACACACCAGGGCCTCACTACACCCTCACAAATACTGACTCACACCAGGGCCTCACTCCCTCCTCACAAATACTGACTCACACCAGGGCCTCACTCCCTCCTCACAAATACTGACTCACACCAGGGCCTCACTCCCTCCTCACAAATACTGACTCAAACCAGGGCCTCACTCCCTCCTCATAAATACTGACTCACACCAGGGCCTCACTCTCTCCTCACGAATACTGACTCACACCAGGGCCTCACTCCCTCCTCACAAATACTGACTCACACCAGGGCCTCACTCCCTCCTCACAAATACTGACTCACACCAGGGCCTCACTCCCTCCTCACAAATACTGACTCACACCAGGACCTCACTCCCTCCTCACAAATACTGACTCACACCAGGGCCTCACTCCCTCCTCACAAATACTGACTCACACCTGGGCCTCACACCCTCCTCTCAAATACTGACACACACCAGGGCCCCACTCCCTCCTCACAAATACTGACACACACCAGGGCCTCACTCCCTCCTCACAAATACTGACTCACACCAGGGCCTCACTCCCTCCTCACAAATACTGACTCACACCAGGGCCTCCCTCCCTCCTCATAAATACTGACACACACCAGGGCCCCACTCCCTCCTCACAAATACTGACACACACCAGGGCCTCACTCCCTCCTCACAAATACTGACTCACACCAGGGCCTCACTCCCTCCTCACAAATACTGACTCACACCATGGCCTCCCTCCCTCCTCACAAATACTGACACACACCAGTGCCCCACTCCCTCCTCACAAATACTGACTCACACCAGGGCCTCACTCCCTCCTCACAAATACTGACTCACACCAGGGCGTCACTCTCTCCTCACAAATACTGACACACACCAGGGCCTCACTCCACCCTCACAAATACTGACACACACCAGGGCCTCACTCCACCCGCACAAATACTGACTCACACCAAGGCCTCACTGTCTCAGCACAAATACTGACTCACACCAGGGCCTCACTCCCTCCTCACAAATACTGACATACACCAGGGCCTCACTCCCTCCTCACAAATACTGATTCACACCAAGGCCTCACTCTCCTCTCACAAATGCTGACACACACCAGGGCCTCACTACACCCTCACAAATACTGACTCACACCAGGGCCTCACTCCCTCCTCACAAATACTGACTCACACCAGGGCCTCACTCCCTCCTCACAAATACTGACTCACACCAGGGCCTCACTCCCTCCTCACAAATACTGACTCAAACCAGGGCCTCACTCCCTCCTCATAAATACTGACTCACACCAGGGCCTCACTCTCTCCTCACGAATACTGACTCACACCAGGGCCTCACTCCCTCCTCACAAATACTGACTCACACCAGGGCCTCACTCCCTCCTCACAAATACTGACTCACACCAGGGCCTCACTCCCTCCTCACAAATACTGACTCACACCAGGACCTCACTCCCTCCTCACAAATACTGACTCACACCAGGGCCTCACTCCCTCCTCACAAATACTGACTCACACCTGGGCCTCACACCCTCCTCTCAAATACTGACACACACCAGGGCCCCACTCCCTCCTCACAAATACTGACACACACCAGGGCCTCACTCCCTCCTCACAAATACTGACTCACACCAGGGCCTCACTGTCTCATCACAAATACTGACTCACACCAGGGCCTCCCTCCCTCCTCACAAATACTGACACACACCAGGGCCCCACTCCCTCCTCACAAATACTGACACACACCAGGGCCTCACTCCCTCCTCACAAATACTGACTCACACCAGGGCCTCACTCCCTCCTCACAAATACTGACTCACACCATGGCCTCCCTCCCTCCTCACAAATACTGACACACACCAGTGCCCCACTCCCTCCTCACAAATACTGACACACACCAGGGCCTCACTCCCTCCTCACAAATACGGACTCACACCATGGCCTCACTCCCTCCTCACAAATACTGACACACACCTGGGCCTCACTCCCTCCTCACAAATACTGACACACACCAGGGCCTCACTCCCTCCTCATAATTACTGACTCACACCAGGGCCTCACTCCCTCCTCATAATTACTGACTCACACCAGGGCCTCACTCCACCCTCACAAATACTGACTCACACCAGGGCCTCACTCCCTCCTCACAAATACTGACACACACCAGGGCCTCACTCCCTCCTCACAAATACTGACTCACACCAGGGCCTCACTCCATCCTCACAAATACTGACTCACACCAGGGCCTCACTCCCTCCTCACAAATACTGACTCACACCAGGGCCTCACTCCCTCCTCACAAATACTGACTCAGACCAGGGCCTCACTCCCTCCTCACAAATACTGACTCACACCATGGCCTCCCTCCCTCCTCACAAATACTGACACATACCGGGGCCTCACTCCCTCCTCACAAATGCTGACACACACCAGGGCCTCACTCCCTCCTCACAAATATTGACTCACACCAGGGCCTCACTCAACCATCACAAATACTCACACCAGGGTCTCACTCCCTCCTCACAAATACTGACTCACACCAGGGCCTCACTCCCTCCTCACAAATACTGACTCACACCAGGGCCTCACTCCCTCCTCACAAATACTGACTCACACCAGGGCCTCACTCCACCCTCACAAATACTGACTCACACCAGGGCCTCACTCCCTCCTCACAAATACTGACTCACACCAGGGTCTCACTCAACTGTCACAAACACTGGCTCACCCCAGGGCCTCACTCTCTCCTCACAAATACTGACTCACACCAGGGCCTCACTCCCTCCTCACAAATACTGACACAACAGGGCCTCACTCCCTCCTCACAAATACTGACTCACACCAGGGCCTCACTCCCTCCTCACAAATACTGACTCACACCAGGGCCTCACTCCACCCTCCCAAATACTGACTCACACCAGGGCCTCAGTCCCTCCTCACAAATACTGACTCACACCAGGGCCTCACTCCACCCTCACAAATACTGACTCACACCAGGGCCTCACTCCCTCCTCACAAATACTGTCTCACACCAGGGCCTCACTCCCTCCTCACAAATACTGACTCAGACCAGGGCCTCACTCCCTCCTCACAAATACTGACTCACACCAGGGCCTCACTCCCTCCTCACAAATACTGACTCACACCAGGGCGTCACTCTCTCCTCACAAATACTGACACACACCAGGGCCTCACTCCACCCTCACAAATACTGACACACACCAGGGCCTCACTCCACCCGCACAAATACTGACTCACACCAAGGCCTCACGGTCTCATCACAAATACTGACTCACACCAGGGCCTCACTCCCTCCTCACAAATACTGACATACACCAGGGCCTCACTCCCTCCTCACAAAAATGACTCACACCAGGGTCTCACTCAACTGTCACAAACACTGGCTCACCCCAGAGCCTCACTCTCTCCTCACAAATACTGACTCACACCAGGGCCTCACTCCCTCCTCACAAATACTGACACAACAGGGCCTCACTCCCTCCTCACAAATACTGACTCACACCAGGGCCTCACTCCCTCCTCACAAATACTGACTCACACCAGGGCCTCACTCCACCCTCCCAAATACTGACTCACACCAGGGCCTCAGTCCCTCCTCACAAATACTGACTCACACCAGGGCCTCACTCCACCCTCACAAATACTGACTCACACCAGGGCCTCACTCCCTCCTCACAAATACTGTCTCACACCAGGGCCTCACTCCCTCCTCACAAATACTGACTCAGACCAGGGCCTCACTCCCTCCTCACAAATACTGACTCACACCAGGGCCTCACTCCCTCCTCACAAATACTGACTCACACCAGGGCGTCACTCTCTCCTCACAAATACTGACACACACCAGGGCCTCACTCCACCCTCACAAATACTGACACACACCAGGGCCTCACTCCACCCGCACAAATACTGACTCACACCAAGGCCTCACTGTCTCATCACAAATACTGACTCACACCAGGGCCTCACTCCCTCCTCACAAATACTGACATACACCAGGGCCTCACTCCCTCCTCACAAATACTGATTCACACCAAGGCCTCACTCTCCTCTCACAAATGCTGACACACACCAGGGCCTCACTACACTCTCACAAATACTGACTCACACCAGGGCCTCACTCCCTCCTCACAAATACTGACTCACACCAGGGCCTCACTACCTCCTCACAAATACTGACTCACACCAGGGCCTCACTCCCTCCTCACAAATACTGACTCAAACCAGGGCCTCACTCCCTCCTCATAAATACTGACTCACACCAGGGCCTCACTCTCTCCTCACGAATACTGACTCACACCAGGGCCTCACTCCCTCCTCACAAATACTGACTCACACCAGGGCCTCACTCCCTCCTCACAAATACTGACTCACACCAGGGCCTCACTCCCTCCTCACAAATACTGACTCACACCAGGACCTCACTCCCTCCTCACAAATACTGACTCACACCAGGGCCTCACTCCCTCCTCACAAATACTGACTCACACCTGGGCCTCACTCCCTCCTCTCAAATACTGACACACACCAGGGCCTCACTCCCTCCTCACAAATACTGACTCACACCAGGGCCTCACTCCCTCCTCACAAATACTGACTCACACCAGGGCCTCCCTCCCTCCTCACAAATACTGACACACACCAGGGCCCCACTCCCTCCTCACAAATACTGACACACACCAGGGCCTCACTCCCTCCTCACAAATACTGACTCACACCAGGGCCTCACTCCCTCCTCACAAATACTGACACACACCAGGGCCTCACTCCCTCCTCACAAATACTGACACACACCAGGGCCTCACTCCCTCCTCATAATTACTGACTCACACCAGGGCCTCACTCCCTCCTCACAAATACGGACTCACACCATGGCCTCACTCCCTCCTCACAAATACTGACTCACACCAGGGCCTCACTCCCTGCTCACAAATACTGACACACACCAGGGCCTCACTCCCTCCTCACAAATACTGACTCACACCAGGGCCTCACTCCCTCCTCATAATTACTGACTCACACCAGGGCCTCACTCCACCCTCACAAATACTGACTCACACCAGGGCCTCACTCCACCCTCACAAATACTGACTCACACCAGGGCCTCACTCCACCCTCACAAATACTGACTCACACCAGGGCCTCACTCCACCCTCACAAATACTGACTCACACCAGGGCCACACTCCACCCTCACAAATATTGACTCACACCAGGGCCTCACTCCACCCTCACAAATACTGACTCACACCAGGGCCTCAATCCCTCCTCACAAATACTGACGCACACCAGGGCCTCACTCCCTCCTCACAAATGCTGACACACATCAGGGCCTCACTCCACCCTCAGAAATACTGACTCACACCAGGGACTCACTCCACCCTCACAAATACTGACTCACACCAGGGCCTCACTCAACTGTCACAAACACTGGCTCGCACCAGTGCCTCACACCCTCCTCACAAATACTGACTCACACCAGGGCCTCACTCAACTGTCACAAATACTGACTCACACCAGGGCCTCACTCCCTCCTCACAAATACTGACTCACACCAGGGCCTCAATCCCTCCTCACAAATACTGACGCACACCAGGGCCTCACTCCCTCCTCACAAATACTGACTCACACCAGGGCCTCACTCCCTCCTCACAAATACTGACTCACACCAGGGCCTCACTCCCTCCTCACAAATACTGACACACACCAGGACCTCACTCCACCCTCACAAATACTGACTCACACCAGGGCCTCACTCCCTCCTCACAAATGCTGACACACACCAGGGCCTAACTCCCTCCTCACAAATACTGACTCACACCAGGCTCTCACTCCACCTTCACAAATACTGACTCACACCAGGGCCTCACTCCCTCCTCACAAATACTGACTCACACCAGGGCCTCACTCCCTCCTCACAAATACTGACTCACACCAGGGCCTCACTCCCTCCTCACAAATACTGACACACACCAGGGCCTCACTCCCTCCTCACAAATACTGACTCACACCAGGGCCTCACTCCACCCTCACAAATACTTACTCACACCAGGGCCTCACTCCCTCCTCACAAATACTGACTCACACCAGGGCCTCACTCCCTCCTCACAAATACTGACTCACACCAGGGCCTCACTCCCTCCTCACAAATACTGACTCACACCAGGGCCTCACTCCTCCTCACAAATACTGACTCACACCAGGGCGTCACTCCCTCCTCACAAATACTGACTCACACCAGGGCCTCACTCCCTCCTCACAAATACTGACTCACACCAGGGCCTCACTCCCTCCTCAGGAATACTGACTCACACTAGGGCCTCACTCCACCCTCACAAATACTGACTCACAGCAGGGCCTCACTTCCTCCTCACAAATACTTTCTCACACCAGGGCCTCACTCAACTGTCACAAACACTGGCTCACATCAGGGCCTCACTCCCTCCTCACAAATACTGACTCACACCAGGGCCTCACTCCCTCCTCACAATACTGACTCACACCAGGGCCTCACTCCCTCCTCACAAATGCTGACACACACCAGGGCCTCACTCCTTCCTCACAAATACTGACTCACACCAGGGCCTCACTCCCTCCTCACAAATGCTGACACACACCAGGGCCTCACACCACCCTCACAAATACTGACTCACACCATGGCCTCTCTCCCTCCTCACAAACACTGACTCACACCAGGGCCTCACTCCCTCCTCACAAATACTGACTCACACCAGGGCCTCACTCCCTCCTCACAAATACTGACTCACACCAGGGCCTCACTCCCTCCTCACAAATACTGACACACACCAGGGCCTCACTCCACCCTCACAAATACTGACTCACACCAGGGCCTCACTCCCTCCTCACAAATGCTGACACACACCAGGGCCTAACTCCCTCCTCACAAATACTGACTCACACCAGGCTCTCACTCCACCTTCACAAATACTGACTCACACCATGGCCTCACTCCCTCCTCACAAATACTGACTCACACCGGGCCTCACTCCCTCCTCACAAATACTGACTCACACCAGGGCCTCACTCCCTCCTCACAAATACTGACACACACCAGGGCCTCACTCCCTCCTCACAAATACTGACTCACACCAGGGCCTCACTCCACCCTCACAAATACTGACTCACACCAGGGCCTCACTCCCTCCTCACAAATACTGACTCACACCAGGGCCTCACTCCCTCCTCACAAATACTGACTCACACCAGGGCCTCACTCCCTCCTCACAAATACTGACTCACACCAGGGCCTCACTCCCTCCTCACAAATACTGACTCACACCAGGGCCTCACTCCCTCCTCACAAATAGTGACTCACACCAGGGCCTCACTCCCTCCTCACAAATACTGACTCACACCAGGGCCTCACTCCCTCCTCAGAAATACTGACTCACACTAGGGCCTCACTCCACCCTCACAAATACTGACTCACAGCAGGGCCTCACTCCCTCCTCACAAATACTTTCTCACACCAGGGCCTCACTCAACTGTCACAAACACTGGCTCACATCAGGGCCTCACTCCCTCCTCACAAATACTGACTCACACCAGGGCCTCACTCCTTCCTCACAAATACTGACTCACACCAGGGCCTCACTCCCTCCTCACAAATGCTGACACACACCAGGGCCCCACTCCCTCCTCACAAATACTGACTCACACCAGGGCCTCACTCCCTCCTCACAAATACTGACTCACACCAGGGCCTCACTCCCTCCTCACAAATACTGACTCACACCAGGACCTCACTCCCTCCTCACAAATACTGACGCACACCAGGGCCTCACTCCCTCCTCACAAATGCTGACACACATCAGGGCCTCACTCCACCCTCACAAATACTGACTCACACCAGGGCCTCACTCAACTGTTACAAACACTGGCTCGCACCAGGGCCCCACTCCACCCTCCCAAATACTGACTCACACCAGGGCCTCACTCCCTGCTCACAAATACTGACTCACACCAGGGCCTCACTCCCTCCTCACAAATACTGACTCACACCATGGCCTCCCTCCCTCCTCACAAATACTGACACACACCAGGGCCTCACTCCCTCCTCACAAATACTGACACACACCAGGGCCTCACTCCCTCCTCATAATTACTGACTCACACCAGGGCCTCACTCCACCCTCACAAATACTGACTCACACCAGGGCCTCACTCCCTCCTCACAAATACTGACACACACCAGGGCCTCACTCCCTCCTCACAAATACTGACACACACCAGGGCCTCACTCCCTCCTCATAATTACTGACTCACACCAGGGCCTCACTCCACCCTCACAAATACTGACTCACACCAGGGCCTCCCTCCCTCCTCACAAATACTGACACACACCAGGGCCTCACTCCCTGCTCACAAATACTGACACACACCAGGGCCTCACTCCCTCCTCACAAATACTGACTCACACCAGGGCCTCACTCCCTCCTCACAAATACTGACTCACACCAGGGCCTCACTCCACCCTCACAAATACTGACTCACACCAGGGCCTCACTCCACCCTCACAAATACTGACTCACACCAGGGCCTCACTCCACCCTCACAAATACTGACTCACACCAGGGCCTCACTCCACCCTCACAAATACTGACTCACACCAGGGCCACACTCCAACCTCACAAATATTGACTCACACCAGGGCCTCACTCCACCCTCACAAATACTGACTCACACCAGGGCCTCAATCCCTCCTCACAAATACTGACGCACACCAGGGCCTCACTCCCTCCTCACAAATGCTGACACACATCAGGGCCTCACTCCACCCTCAGAAATACTGACTCACACCAGGGACTCACTCCACCCTCACAAATACTGACTCACACCAGGGCCTCACTCAACTGTCACAAACACTGGCTCGCACCAGGGCCTCACTCCCTCCTCACAAATACTGACTCACACCAGGGCCTCACTCAACTGTCACAAATACTGACTCACACCAGGGCCTCACTCCCTCCTCACAAATACTGACTCACACCAGGGCCTCAATCCCTCCTCACAAATACTGACGCACACCAGGGCCTCACTCCCTCCTCACAAATACTGACTCACACCAGGGCCTCACTCCCTCCTCACAAATACTGACTCACACCAGGGCCTCACTCCCTCCTCACAAATACTGACACACACCAGGGCCTCACTCCACCCTCACAAATACTGACTCACACCAGGGCCTCACTCCCTCCTCACAAATGCTGACACACACCAGGGCCTAACTCCCTCCTCACAAATACTGACTCACACCAGGCTCTCACTCCACCTTCACAAATACTGACTCACACCAGGGCCTCACTCCCTCCTCACAAATACTGACTCACACCAGGGCCTCACTCCCTCCTCACAAATACTGACTCACACCAGGGCCTCACTCCCTCCTCACAAATACTGACACACACCAGGGCCTCACTCCCTCCTCACAAATACTGACTCACACCAGGGCCTCACTCCACCCTCACAAATACTTACTCACACCAGGGCCTCACTCCCTCCTCACAAATACTGACTCACACCAGGGCCTCACTCCCTCCTCACAAATACTGACTCACACCAGGGCCTCACTCCCTCCTCACAAATACTGACTCACACCAGGGCCTCACTCCTCCTCACAAATACTGACTCACACCAGGGCCTCACTCCCTCCTCACAAATACTGACTCACACCAGGGCCTCACTCCCTCCTCACAAATACTGACTCACACCAGGGCCTCACTCCCTCCTCAGGAATACTGACTCACACTAGGGCCTCACTCCACCCTCACAAATACTGACTCACAGCAGGGCCTCACTTCCTCCTCACAAATACTTTCTCACACCAGGGCCTCACTCAACTGTCACAAACACTGGCTCATATCAGGGCCTCACTCCCTCCTCACAAATACTGACTCACACCAGGGCCTCACTCCCTCCTCACAATACTGACTCACACCAGGGCCTCACTCCCTCCTCACAAATGCTGACACACACCAGGGCCTCACTCCTTCCTCACAAATACTGACTCACACCAGGGCCTCACTCCCTCCTCACAAATGCTGACACACACCAGGGCCTCACACCACCCTCACAAATACTGACTCACACCATGGCCTCTCTCCCTCCTCACAAACACTGACTCACACCAGGGCCTCACTCCCTCCTCACAAATACTGACTCACACCAGGGCCTCACTCCCTCCTCACAAATACTGACTCACACCAGGGCCTCACTCCCTCCTCACAAATACTGACACACACCAGGGCCTCACTCCACCCTCACAAATACTGACTCACACCAGGGCCTCACTCCCTCCTCACAAATGCTGACACACACCAGGGCCTAACTCCCTCCTCACAAATACTGACTCACACCAGGCTCTCACTCCACCTTCACAAATACTGACTCACACCATGGCCTCACTCCCTCCTCACAAATACTGACTCACACCAGGGCCTCACTCCCTCCTCACAAATACTGACTCACACCAGGGCCTCACTCCCTCCTCACAAATACTGACACACACCAGGGCCTCACTCCCTCCTCACAAATACTGACTCACACCAGGGCCTCACTCCACCCTCACAAATACTGACTCACACCAGGGCCTCACTCCCTCCTCACAAATACTGACTCACACCAGGGCCTCACTCCCTCCTCACAAATACTGACTCACACCAGGGCCTCACTCCCTCCTCACAAATACTGACTCACACCAGGGCCTCACTCCCTCCTCACAAATACTGACTCACACCAGGGCCTCACTCCCTCCTCACAAATAGTGACTCACACCAGGGCCTCACTCCCTCCTCACAAATACTGACTCACACCAGGGCCTCACTCCCTCCTCAGAAATACTGACTCACACTAGGGCCTCACTCCACCCTCACAAATACTGACTCACAGCAGGGCCTCACTCCCTCCTCACAAATACTTTCTCACACCAGGGCCTCACTCAACTGTCACAAACACTGGCTCACATCAGGGCCTCACTCCCTCCTCACAAATACTGACTCACACCAGGGCCTCACTCCTTCCTCACAAATACTGACTCACACCAGGGCCTCACTCCCTCCTCACAAATGCTGACACACACCAGGGCCTCACACCACCCTCACAAATACTGACTCACACCATGGCCTCTCTCCCTCCTCACAAACACTGACTCACACCAGGGCCTCACTCCCTCCTCACAAAGACTGACTCACACCAGGGCCTCACTCCCTCCTCACAAATACTGACTCACACCAGGGCCTCACTCCCTCCTCACAAATACTGACACACACCAGGGCCTCACTCCACCCTCACAAATACTGACTCACACCAGGGCCTCACTCCCTCCTCACAAATGCTGACACACACCAGGCCTAACTCCCTCCTCACAAATACTGACTCACACCAGGCTCTCACTCCACCTTCACAAATACTGACTCACACCAGGGCCTCACTCCCTCCTCACAAATACTGACTCACACCAGGGCCTCACTCCCTCCTCACAAATAATGACTCACACCAGGGCTTCACTCCCTCCTCACAAATACTGACACACACCAGGGCCTCACTCCCTCCTCACAAATACTGACTCACACCAGGGCCTCACTCCACCCTCACAAATACTGACTCACACCAGGGCCTCACTCCCTCCTCACAAATACTGACTCACACCAGGGCCTCACTCCCTCCTCACAAATACTGACTCACACCAGGGCCTCACTCCCTCCTCACAAATACTGACTCACACCAGGGCCTCACTCCCTGCTCACAAATACTGACTCACACCAGGGCCTCACTCCCTCCTCACAAATACTGACTCACACCAGGGCCTCACTCCCTCCTCACAAATACTGACACACACCAGGGCCTCACTCCACCCTCACAAATACTGACTCACACCAGGGCCTCACTCCCTCCTCACAAATGCTGACACACACCAGGGCCTAACTCCCTCCTCACAAATACTGACTCACACCAGGCTCTCACTCCACCTTCACAAATACTGACTCACACCAGGGCCTCACTCCCTCCTCACAAATACTGACTCACACCAGGGCCTCACTCCCTCCTCACAAATACTGACTCACACCAGGGCCTCACTCCCTCCTCACAAATACTGACACACACCAGGGCCTCACTCCCTCCTCACAAATACTGACTCACACCAGGGCCTCACTCCCTCCTCACAAATACTGACTCACACCAGGGCCTCACTCCACCCTCACAAATACTGACTCACACCAGGGCCTCACTCCCTCCTCACAAATACTGACTCACACCAGGGCCTCACTCCCTCCTCAGGAATACTGACTCACACTAGGGCCTCACTCCACCCTCACAAATACTGACTCACAGCAGGGCCTCACTCCCTCCTCACAAAAACTTTCTCACACCAGGGCCTCACTCAACTGTCACAAACACTGGCTCACATCAGGGCCTCACTCCCTTCTCACAAATACTGACTCACACCAGGGCCTCACTCCCTCCTCACAAATACTGACTCACACCAGGGCCTCACTCCCTCCTCACAAATACTGACTCACACCAGGGCCTCACTCCCTCCTCACAAATACTGACTCACACCAGGGTCTCACTCCCTCCTCACAAATACTGACTCACACCAGGGCCTCACTCCTTCCTCACAAATACTGACTCACACCAGGGCCTCACTCCCTCCTCACAAATGCTGACACACACCAGGGCCTCACACCACCCTCACAAATACTGACTCACACCATGGCCTCTCTCCCTCCTCACAAACACTGACTCACACCAGGGCCTCACTCCCTCCTCACAAAGACTGACTCACACCAGGGCCTCACTCCCTCCTCACAAATACTGACTCACACCAGGGCCTCACTCCCTCCTCACAAATACTGACACACACCAGGGCCTCACTCCACCCTCACAAATACTGACTCACACCAGGGCCTCACTCCCTCCTCACAAATGCTGACACACACCAGGCCTAACTCCCTCCTCACAAATACTGACTCACACCAGGCTCTCACTCCACCTTCACAAATACTGACTCACACCAGGGCCTCACTCCCTCCTCACAAATACTGACTCACACCAGGGCCTCACTCCCTCCTCACAAATAATGACTCACACCAGGGCTTCACTCCCTCCTCACAAATACTGACACACACCAGGGCCTCACTCCCTCCTCACAAATACTGACTCACACCAGGGCCTCACTCCACCCTCACAAATACTGACTCACACCAGGGCCTCACTCCCTCCTCACAAATACTGACTCACACCAGGGCCTCACTCCCTCCTCACAAATACTGACTCACACCAGGGCCTCACTCCCTCCTCACAAATACTGACTCACACCAGGGCCTCACTCCCTGCTCACAAATACTGACTCACACCAGGGCCTCACTCCCTCCTCACAAATACTGACTCACACCAGGGCCTCACTCCCTCCTCACAAATACTGACACACACCAGGGCCTCACTCCACCCTCACAAATACTGACTCACACCAGGGCCTCACTCCCTCCTCACAAATGCTGACACACACCAGGGCCTAACTCCCTCCTCACAAATACTGACTCACACCAGGCTCTCACTCCACCTTCACAAATACTGACTCACACCAGGGCCTCACTCCCTCCTCACAAATACTGACTCACACCAGGGCCTCACTCCCTCCTCACAAATACTGACTCACACCAGGGCCTCACTCCCTCCTCACAAATACTGACACACACCAGGGCCTCACTCCCTCCTCACAAATACTGACTCACACCAGGGCCTCACTCCCTCCTCACAAATACTGACTCACACCAGGGCCTCACTCCACCCTCACAAATACTGACTCACACCAGGGCCTCACTCCCTCCTCACAAATACTGACTCACACCAGGGCCTCACTCCCTCCTCACAAATACTGACTCACACCAGGGCCTCACTCCCTCCTCACAAATACTGACTCACACCAGGGCCTCACTCCCTCCTCACAAATACTGACTCACACCAGGGCCTCACTCCCTCCTCACAAATACTGACTCACACCAGGGCCTCACTCCCTCCTCAGGAATACTGACTCACACTAGGGCCTCACTCCACCCTCACAAATACTGACTCACAGCAGGGCCTCACTCCCTCCTCACAAAAACTTTCTCACACCAGGGCCTCACTCAACTGTCACAAACACTGGCTCACATCAGGGCCTCACTCCCTTCTCACAAATACTGACTCACACCAGGGCCTCACTCCCTCCTCACAAATACTGACTCACACCAGGGCCTCACTCCCTCCTCACAAATACTGACTCACACCAGGGCCTCACTCCCTCCTCACAAATACTGACTCACACCAGGGCCTCACTCCTTCCTCACAAATACTGACTCACACCAGGGCCTCACTCCCTCCTCACAAATACAGACTCACACCAGGGCCTCACTCCACCCTCACAAATACTGACTCACAGCAGGGCCTCACTCCCTCCTCACAAATACTTTCTCACACTAGGGCCTCACTCAACTGTCACAAACACTGGCTCACACCAGGGCCTCACTCCCTCCTCACAAATACTGACTCACACCAGGGCCTCACTCCCTCCTCACAAATACTGACTCACACCAGGGCCTCACTCCCTCCTCACAAATACTGACTCACACCAGGGCCTCACTCCCTCCTCACAAACACTGACTCACACCAGGGCCTCACTCCCTCCTCACAAATACTGACTCACACCAGGGCCTCACTCCCTCCTCACAAATACTGACTCACACCAGGGCCTCACTCCCTCCTCACAAATACTGACTCACACCAGGGTCTCACTCAACCCTCACAAATACTGACTCACACCAGGGCCTCACTCCCTCCTCACAAATACTGACTCACACCAGGGTCTCACTCAACCCTCACAAATACTGACTCACACCAGGGCCTCACTCCCTCCTCACAAATACTGACTCACACCAGGGCCTCACTCCCTCCTCACAAATACTGACTCACACCAGGGCCTCACTCCCTCCTCACAAATACTGACTCACACCAGCGCCTCACTCCCTCCTCACAAATACTGACTCACACCAGGGTCTCACTCAACCCTCACAAATACTGACACACACCAGGGCCTCACTCCCTCCTCACAAATACTGACTCACACCAGGGCCTCACTCCCTCCTCACAAATACTGACTCACACCAGGGCCTCACTCCCTCCTCACAAATACTGACTCACACCAGGGCCTCACTCCCTCCTCACAAATACTGACTCACACCAGGGCCTCCCTCCCTCCTCACAAATACTGACACACACCAGGGCCTCACTCCCTCCTCACAAATACTGACTCACACCAGGGCCTCACTCAACCATCAGAAATACTCACACCAGTGTCTCAATCCAATACTGACTCACACCAGGGCCTCACTCCCTCCTCACAAATACTGACTCACACCAGGGTCTCACTCAACCCTCACAAATACTGACACACTCCAGGGCCTCACTCCCTCCTCACAAATACTGACTCACACCAGGGCCTCCCTCCCTCCTCACAAATACTGACTCACACCAGGGCCTCACTCCCTCCTCACAAATACTGACTCACACCAGGGCCTCACTCCCTCCTCACAAACACTGACTCACACCAGGGCCTCCCTCCCTCCTCACAAATACTGACTCACACCAAGGCCTCACTCAACCCTCACAAATACTGACTCACACCAGGGCCTCCCTCCCTCCTCACAAATACTGACTCACACCAAGGCCTCACTCAACCCTCACAAATACTGACTCACACCAGCGCCTCACTCCCTCCTCACAAATACTGACTCACACCAGGGTCTCACTCAACCCGCACAAATACTGACACACACCAGGGCCTCACTCCCTCCTCACAAATACTGACTCACACAAGGGCCTCACTCCCTCCTCACAAATACTGACTCACACCAGGGCCTCACTCCCTCCTCACAAATACTGACTCACACCAGGGCCTCACTCCCTCCTCACAAAAACTGACTCACACCAGGGCCTCTCTCCCTCCTCACAAATACTGACACACACCAGGGCCTCACTCCCTCCTCACAAATACTGACTCACACCAGGGCCTCACTCAACCATCAGAAATACTCACACCAGGGTCTCAATCCAATACTGACTCACACCAGGGCCTCACTCCCTCCTCACATATACTGACTCACACCAGGGTCTCACTCAACCCTCACAAATACTGACACACTCCAGGGCCTCACTTCCTCCTCACAAATACTGACTCACACCAGGGCCTCCCTCCCTCCTCACAAATACTGACTCACACCAGGGCCTCACTCCCTCCTCACAAATACTGACTCACACCAGGGCCTCACTCCCTCCTCACAAATACTGACTCACACCAGGGCCACACTCCCTCCTCACAAATACTGACACACACCAGGGCCTCACTCCACCCTCACAAATACTGACTTCACACCAGGGCCTCACTCCCTCCTCACAAATACTGACTCACACCAGGGTCTCACTCAACCCTCACAAATACTGACTCACACCAGGGCCTCACTCCCTCCTCACAAATACTGACTCACACCAGGGTCTCACTCAACCCTCACAAATACTGACTCACACCAGGGCCTCACTCCCTCCTCACAAATACTGACTCACACCAGGGCCTCACTCCCTCCTCACAAATACTGACTCACACCAGGGCCTCACTCCCTCCTCACAAATACTGACTCACACCAGCGCCTCACTCCCTCCTCACAAATACTGACTCACACCAGGGTCTCACTCAACCCTCACAAATACTGACACACACCAGGGCCTCACTCCCTCCTCACAAATACTGACTCACACCAGGGCCTCACTCCCTCCTCACAAATACTGACTCACACCAGGGCCTCACTCCCTCCTCACAAATACTGACTCACACCAGGGCCTCACTCCCTCCTCACAAATACTGACTCACACCAGGGCCTCCCTCCCTCCTCACAAATACTGACACACACCAGGGCCTCACTCCCTCCTCACAAATACTGACTCACACCAGGGCCTCACTCAACCATCAGAAATACTCACACCAGTGTCTCAATCCAATACTGACTCACACCAGGGCCTCACTCCCTCCTCACAAATACTGACTCACACCAGGGTCTCACTCAACCCTCACAAATACTGACACACTCCAGGGCCTCACTCCCTCCTCACAAATACTGACTCACACCAGGGCCTCCCTCCCTCCTCACAAATACTGACTCACACCAGGGCCTCACTCCCTCCTCACAAATACTGACTCACACCAGGGCCTCACTCCCTCCTCACAAACACTGACTCACACCAGGGCCTCCCTCCCTCCTCACAAATACTGACTCACACCAAGGCCTCACTCAACCCTCACAAATACTGACTCACACCAGGGCCTCCCTCCCTCCTCACAAATACTGACTCACACCAAGGCCTCACTCAACCCTCACAAATACTGACTCACACCAGCGCCTCACTCCCTCCTCACAAATACTGACTCACACCAGGGTCTCACTCAACCCGCACAAATACTGACACACACCAGGGCCTCACTCCCTCCTCACAAATACTGACTCACACAAGGGCCTCACTCCCTCCTCACAAATACTGACTCACACCAGGGCCTCACTCCCTCCTCACAAATACTGACTCACACCAGGGCCTCACTCCCTCCTCACAAAAACTGACTCACACCAGGGCCTCCCTCCCTCCTCACAAATACTGACACACACCAGGGCCTCACTCCCTCCTCACAAATACTGACTCACACCAGGGCCTCACTCAACCATCAGAAATACTCACACCAGGGTCTCAATCCAATACTGAATCACACCAGGGCCTCACTCCCTCCTCACATATACTGACTCACACCAGGGTCTCACTCAACCCTCACAAATACTGACACACTCCAGGGCCTCACTTCCTCCTCACAAATACTGACTCACACCAGGGCCTCCCTCCCTCCTCACAAATACTGACTCACACCAGGGCCTCACTCCCTCCTCACAAATACTGACTCACACCAGGGCCTCACTCCCTCCTCACAAATACTGACTCACACCAGGGCCACACTCCCTCCTCACAAATACTGACACACACCAGGGCCTCACTCCACCCTCACAAATACTGACTTCACACCAGGGCCTCACTCCCTCCTCACAAATGCTGACACACACCAGGGCCTAACTCCCTCCTCACAAATACTGACTCACACCAGGCTCTCACTCCACCTTCACAAATACTGACTCACACCAGGGCCTCACTCCCTCCTCACAAATACTGACTCACACCAGGGCCTCACTCCCTCCTCACAAATACTGACTCACACCAGGGCCTCACTCCCTCCTCACAAATACTGACACACACCAGGGCCTCACTCCCTCCTCACAAATACTGACTCACACCAGGGCCTCACTCCACCCTCACAAATACTGACTCACACCAGGGCCTCACTCCCTCCTCACAAATACTGACTCACACCAGGGCCTCACTCCCTCCTCACAAATACTGACTCACACCAGGGCCTCACTCCATCCTCACAAATACTGACTCACACCAGGGCCTCACTCCCTCCTCACAAATACTGACTCACACCAGGGCCTCACTCCCTCCTCACAAATACTGACTCACACCAGGGCCTCACTCCCTCCTCACAAATACTGACTCACACCAGGGCCTCACTCCCTCCTCAGGAATACTGACTCACACTAGGGCCTCACTCCACCCTCACAAATACTGACTCACAGCAGGGCCTCACTCCCTCCTCACAAATACTTTCTCACACCAGGGCCTCACTCAACTGTCACAAACACTGGCTCACATCAGGGCCTCACTCCCTCCTCACAAATACTGACTCACACCAGGGCCTCACTCCCTCCTCACAAATACTGACTCACACCAGGGCCTCACTCCCTCCTCACAAATACTGACTCACACCAGGGCCTCACTCCCTCCTCACAAATACTGACTCACACCAGGGTCTCACTCCCTCCTCACAAATACTGACTCACACCAGGGCCTCACTCCTTCCTCACAAATACTGACTCACACCAGGGCCTCACTCCCTCCTCACAAATACTGACTCACACCAGGGCCTCACTCCACCCTCACAAATACTGACTCACAGCAGGGCCTCACTCCCACCTCACAAATACTTTCTCACACTAGGGCCTCACTCAACTGTCACAAACACTGGCTCACACCAGGGCCTCACTCCCTCCTCACAAATACTGACTCACACCAGGGCCTCACTCCCTCCTCACAAATACTGACTCACTCCAGGGCCTCACTCCCTCCTCACAAATACTGACTCACACCAGGGCCTCACTCCCTCCTCACAAACACTGACTCACACCAGGGCCTCACTCCCTCCTCACAAATACTGACTCACACCAGGGCCTCACTCCCTCCTCACAAATACTGACTCACACCAGGGTCTCACTCAACCCTCACAAATACTGACTCACACCAGGGCCTCACTCCCTCCTCACAAATACTGACACACACCAGGGTCTCACTCAACCTTCTCAAATACTGACTCACACCAGGGCCTCACTCCCTCCTCACAAATACTGACTCACACCAGGGCCTCACTCCCTCCTCACAAATACTGACTCACACCAGGGCCTCACTCCCTCCTCACAAATACTGACTCACACCAGCGCCTCACTCCCTCCTCACAAATACTGACTCACACCAGGGTCTCACTCAACCCTCACAAATACTGACACACACCAGGGCCTCACTCCCTCCTCACAAATACTGACTCACACCAGGGCCTCACTCCCTCCTCACAAATACTGACTCACACCAGGGCCTCACTCCCTCCTCACAAATACTGACTCACACCAGGGCCTCACTCCCTCCTCACAAATACTGACTCACACCAGGGCCTCCCTCCCTCCTCACAAATACTGACACACACCAGGGCCTCACTCCCTCCTCACAAATACTGACTCACACCAGGGCCTCACTCAACCATCAGAAATACTCACACCAGGGTCTCAATCCAATACTAACTCACACCAGGGCCTCACTCCCTCCTCACAAATACTGACTCACACCAGGGTCTCACTCAACCCTCACAAATACTGACACACTCCAGGGCCTCACTCCCTCCTCACAAATACTGACTCACACCAGGGCCTCCCTCCCTCCTCACAAATACTGACTCACACCAGGGCCTCACTCCCTCCTCACAAATACTGACTCACACCAGGGCCTCACTCCCTCCTCACAAACACTGACTCACACCAGGGCCTCCCTCCCTCCTCACAAATACTGACTCACACCAAGGCCTCACTCAACCCTCACAAATACTGACTCACACCAGGGCCTCACTCCCTCCTCACAAATACTGACTCACACCAGGGCCTCACTCCCTCCTCACAAATACTGACTCACACCAGCGCCTCACTCCCTCCTCACAAATACTGACTCACACCAGGGTCTCACTCAACCCTCACAAATACTGACACACACCAGGGCCTCACTCCCTCCTCACAAATACTGACTCACACCAGGGCCTCACTCCCTCCTCACAAATACTGACTCACACCAGGGCCTCACTCCCTCCTCACAAATACTGACTCACACCAGGGCCTCACTCCCTCCTCACAAATACTGACTCACACCAGGGCCTCCCTCCCTCCTCACAAATACTGACACACACCAGGGCCTCACTCCCTCCTCACAAATACTGACTCACACCAGGGCCTCACTCAACCATTAGAAATACTCACACCAGGGTCTCAATCCAATACTGACTCACACCAGGGCCTCACTCCCTCCTCACAAATACTGACTCACACCAGGGTCTCACTCAACCCTCACAAATACTGACACACTCCAGGGCCTCACTCCCTCCTCACAAATACTGACTCACACCAGGGCCTCCCTCCCTCCTCACAAATACTGACTCACACCAGGGCCTCACTCCCTCCTCACAAATACTGACTCACACCAGGGCCTCACTCCCTCCTCACAAACACTGACTCACACCAGGGCCTCCCTCCCTCCTCACAAATACTGACTCACACCAAGGCCTCACTCAACCCTCACAAATACTGACTCACACCAGGGCCTCACTCCCTCCTCACAAACACTGACTCACACCAGGGCCTCACTCCCTCCTCGCAAATACTGACTCACACCAGGGCCTCACTCCCTCCTCACAAATACTGACTAACACCAGGGCCTCACTCCCTCCTCACAAATACTGACTCACACCAGGGCCTCACTCCCTCCTCACAAATACTGACTCACACCAGGGCCTCACTCCCTCCTCTCAAATACTGACTCACAGCAGGGCCTCACTCCCTCCTCACAAATACTGACTCACACCAGGGCCTCACTCCACCCTCACAAAGACTGACTCACACCAGGGCCTCACTCCCTCCTCACAAATACTGACTCACACCAGGGCCTCACTCCACCCTCACAAATACTGACTCACACCAGGGCCTCACTCCCTCCTCACAAATACGGACTCACACCAGGGCCTCACTCCACCCTCACAAATACTGACTCACACCAGGGCCTCACTCCCTCCTCACAAATACTGACTCACACCAGGGCCTCACTCCCTCCTCACAAATACTGACTCACACCAGGGCCTCACTCCCTCCTCACAAATACTGACTCACACCAGGGCCTCACTCTCTCCTCACAAATACTGACACACACCAGGGCCTCACTCCACCCGCACAAATACTGACTCACACCAAGGCCTCACTCTCTCCCCACAAATACTGACTCACACCAGGGCCTCACTCCCTCCTCACAAATACTGACACACACCAGGGCCTCACTCCCTCCTCACAAATACTGACTCACACCAAGGCCTCACTCTCCCCTCACAAATGCTGACACACACCAGGGCCTCACTCCCTCCTCACAAATACTGACACACACCAGGTCCTCACTCCCTCCTCACAAATACTGACTCACACCAGGGCCTCACTCTCTCCTCACAAACACTGACTCACACCAGGGCATCATTCCCTCCTCACAAATACTGACTCACACCAGGGCCTCACTCCCTCCTCACAAATACTGTCTCACACCAGGGCCTCACTCCCTCCTCACAAATACTGACACACACCAGGGCCCCACTCCCTCCTCACAAATACTGACACACACCAGGGCCTCACTCCCTCCTCACAAATACTGACTCACACCAGGGCCTCACTCCACCCTCACAAATACTGACTCACACCAGGGCCTCACTCCCTCCTCACAAATACTGACTCACACCAGGGCCTCACTCCCTCCTCACAAATACTGACACACACCAGGGCCTCACTCCCTCCTCACAAATACTGACTCACACCAGGGCCTCACTCCACCCTCACAAATACTGACTCACACCAGGGCCTCACTACCTCCTCACAAATACTGACTCACACCAGGGCCTCACTCCCTCCTCACAAATACTGACACACACCAGGGCCTCAATCCCTCCTCACAAATGCTGACACACCAGGGCCTCACTCCCTCCTCACAAATACTGACACACACCAGGGCCTCACTCCCTCCTCACAAATACTGACTCACACCAGGGCCTCACTCCACCCTCACAAATACTGACTCACACCAGGGCCTCACTCCCTCCTCACAAATACTGACTCACACCAGGGCCTCACTCCCTCCTCACAAATACTGACTCACACCATGGCCTCACTCCCTCCTCACAAATACTGACACACACCAGGCCCTGACTCCACCCTCACAAATACTGACTCACACCAGGGCCTCACTCCCTCCTCACAAATACTGACTCACACCAGGGCCTCACTCCACCCTCACAAATACTGACACACACCAGGGCCTCACTCCCTCCTCACAAATACTGACTCACACCAGGGCCTCACTCCCTCCTCACAAATACTGACTCACACCAGCGCCTCACTCCCTCCTCACAAATACTGACTCACACCAGGGTCTCACTCAACCCTCACAAATACTGACACACACCAGGGCCTCACTCCCTCCTCACAAATACTGACTCACACCAGGGCCTCACTCCCTCCTCACAAATACTGACTCACACCAGGGCCTCACTCCCTCCTCACAAATACTGACTCACACCAGGGCCTCACTCCCTCCTCACAAATACTGACTCACACCAGGGCCTCCCTCCCTCCTCACAAATACTGACACACACCAGGGCCTCACTCCCTCCTCACAAATACTGACTCACACCAGGGCCTCACTCAACCATTAGAAATACTCACACCAGGGTCTCAATCCAATACTGACTCACACCAGGGCCTCACTCCCTCCTCACAAATACTGACTCACACCAGGGTCTCACTCAACCCTCACAAATACTGACACACTCCAGGGCCTCACTCCCTCCTCACAAATACTGACTCACACCAGGGCCTCCCTCCCTCCTCACAAATACTGACTCACACCAGGGCCTCACTCCCTCCTCACAAATACTGACTCACACCAGGGCCTCACTCCCTCCTCATAAACACTGACTCACACCAGGGCCTCCCTCCCTCCTCACAAATACTGACTCACACCAAGGCCTCACTCAACCCTCACAAATACTGACTCACACCAGGGCCTCACTCCCTCCTCACAAACACTGACTCACACCAGGGCCTCACTCCCTCCTCGCAAATACTGACTCACACCAGGGCCTCACTCCCTCCTCACAAATACTGACTAACACCAGGGCCTCACTCCCTCCTCACAAATACTGACTCACACCAGGGCCTCACTCCCTCCTCACAAATACTGACTCACACCAGGGCCTCACTCCCTCCTCTCAAATACTGACTCACAGCAGGGCCTCACTCCCTCCTCACAAATACTGACTCACACCAGGGCCTCACTCCACCCTCACAAATACTGACTCACACCAGGGCCTCACTCCCTCCTCACAAATACTGACTCACACCAGGGCCTCACTCCACCCTCACAAATACTGACTCACACCAGGGCCTCACTCCCTCCTCACAAATACGGACTCACACCAGGGCCTCACTCCACCCTCACAAATACTGACTCACACCAGGGCCTCACTCCCTCCTCACAAATACTGACTCACACCAGGGCCTCACTCCCTCCTCACAAATACTGACTCACACCAGGGCCTCACTCCCTCCTCACAAATACTGACTCACACCAGGGCCTCACTCCCTCCTCACAAATACTGACTCAGACCAGGGCCTCACTCCCTCCTCACAAATACTGACTCACACCAGGGCCTCACTCCCTCCTCACAAATACTGACTCACACCAGGGCCTCACTCTCTCCTCACAAATACTGACACACACCAGGGCCTCACTCCACACTCACAAATACTGACACACACCAGGGCCTCACTCCACCCGCACAAATACTGACTCACACCAAGGCCTCACTCTCTCCTCACAAATACTGACTCACACCAGGGCCTCACTCCCTCCTCACAAATACTGACACACACCAGGGCCTCACTCCCTCCTCACAAATACTGACTCACACCAAGGCCTCACTCTCCCCTCACAAATGCTGACACACACCAGGGCCTCACTCCCTCCTCACAAATACTGACACACACCAGGTCCTCACTCCCTCCTCACAAATACTGACTCACACCAGGGCCTCACTCTCTCCTCACAAACACTGACTCACACCAGGGCCTCATTCCCTCCTCACAAATACTGACTCACACCAGGGCCTCACTCCCTCCTCACAAATACTGTCTCACACCAGGGCCTCACTCCCTCCTCACAAATACTGACACACACCAGGGCCCCACTCCCTCCTCACAAATACTGACACACACCAGGGCCTCACTCCCTCCTCACAAATACTGACTCACACCAGGGCCTCACTCCCTCCTCACAAATACTGACTCACACCATGGCCTCCCTCCCTTCTCGCAAATACTGACACACACCAGTGCCCCACTCCCTCCTCACAAATACTGACACACACCAGGGCCTCACTCCTTCCTCACAAATACTGACACACACCAGGGCCTCACTCCTTCCTCACAAATACTGACTCAGACCAGGGCCTCACTTCCTCCTCACAAATACTGACACACACCAGGGCCTCACTCCCTCCTCACAAATACTGACACACACCAGGGCCTCACTCCCTCCTCACAAATACTGACTCACACCAGGGCCTCACTCCACCCTCACAAATACTGACTCACACCAGGGCCTCACTCCCTCCTCACAAATACTGACTCACACCAGGGCCTCACTCCCTCCTCACAAATACTGACACACACCAGGGCCTCACTCCCTCCTCACAAATACTGACTCACACCAGGGCCTCACTCCACCCTCACAAATACTGACTCACACCAGGGCCTCACTACCTCCTCACAAATACTGACTCACACCAGGGCCTCACTCCCTCCTCACAAATACTGACACACACCAGGGCCTCAATCCCTCCTCACAAATGCTGACACACCAGGGCCTCACTCCCTCCTCACAAATACTGACACACACCAGGGCCTCACTCCCTCCTCACAAATACTGACTCACACCAGGGCCTCACTCCACCCTCACAAATACTGACTCACACCAGGGCCTCACTCCCTCCTCACAAATACTGACTCACACCAGGGTCTCACTCCCTCCTCACAAATACTGACTCACACCATGGCCTCACTCCCTCCTCACAAATACTGACACACACCAGGCCCTGACTCGACCCTCACAAATACTGACTCACACCAGGGCCTCACTCCCTCCTCACAAATACTGACTCACACCAGGGCCTCACTCCACCCTCACAAATACTGACACACACCAGGGCCTGACTCGCTCCTCACAAATACTGACTCACACCAGGGCCTCACTCCCTCCTCACAAATACTGACTCACACCAGGGCCCCACTCCCTCCTCACAAATACTGACTCACACCAGGGCGTCACTCCCTCCTCACAAATACTGACTCACACCAGGGCCTCCCTCCCTCCTCACAAATACTGACACACACCAGGCCCTCACTCCCTCCTCACAAATACTGACTCACACCAGGGCCTCCCTCCCTCCTCACAAATACTGACTCACACCAGGGCCTCACTCCCTCCTCACAAATACTGACTCACACCAGGGCCTCACTCCCTCCTCACAAATACTGACACACACCAGGGCCTCACTCCCTCCTCATGTGTTGTGCCGGCAATGTGCGTGGTGGGGTCTAAAGACACTGGCAAGTCCGGCTCCACAGAGATTGCGGTGCCCTTTCTAAATAATACCCCGATCTCAAATCCTGGTTAAAGACCCACCGTCCCCCATCATCGCCAGCATCGGCCCCCCTGCAGCCCCCCCACCTGTTGACATTGGGTCTTCGGGATTTAATCCAAGAGTTCCTTACGTTCTATCACCGTTTGAGTGACGAAGTTCTTCCGAACATCTCTCGTGAACGGTGTAGCATTAATGTTTCGACAAATGCCCCTAATTTTAGAATCTCCAATCATAAGGCCATAAGACGTAGGAGCAGAAATAGGCCTCTTGGCCCATCGAGACTGCTGCACCACAGAATATAGAACATAGAGGGCAGCTCGGTAGCATTATGGATAGCACAATTGGTTCACAGCTCCAGGGTCCCAGGTTCGATTCCGGCTTGGGTCACTGTCTGTGCGGAGTCTGCACATCCTCCCCGTGTGTGCGTGGGTTTCCTCCGGGTGCTCCGGTTTCCTCCCACAGTCCAAAGATGTGCAGGTTAGGTGGATTGGCCATGATAAATTGCCCTTAGTGTCCAAAATTGCCCTTAGTGTTGGATGGGGTTACTGGGTTGTGGGGATAGGATGGAGGTGTTGACCTTGGGTAGGGTGCTCTTTCCAAGAGCCGGTGCAGACTCGATGGGCTGAATGGCCTCCTTCTGCACTGTGAATTCTATGATAGAACATTACAGCGCAGTACAGGCCCTTCGACCCTCGATGTTGCGCCGACCTGTGAAACCACTCTAAAGCCCATCTACACTATTCCCTTATTGTCCATATGTCTATCCAATGACCATTTGAATGCCCTTAGTGTTGGCGAGTCCACTACTGTTGCAGACAGGGCAGTCCACGCCCTTACTACTCTGAGTAAAGAACCTACCTCTGACATCTGTCCTATATCTATCTCCCCTCAATTTAAAGCTATGTCCCCTCGTGCTAGACATCACAATCCGAGGAAAAAGGCTCTCACTGTCCACCCTATCCAATCCTCTGATCATCTTGTATGCCTCAATTAAGTCACCTCTTAACCTTCTTCTCTCTAACGAAAACAGCCTCAAGTCCCTCAGCCTTTCCTCATAAGATCTTCCCTCCATACCAGGCAACATTCTGGTGAATCTCCTCTGCACCCTTTCCAATGCTTCCACATCCTTCCTATAATGCAGCGACCAGAATTGCACGCAATACTCCAAATGCGGCCGCACCAGAGTTTTGTACAGCTGCAACATGACCTCATGGCTCCGAAACTCAATCCCTCTACCAATAAAAGCTAACACACCGTACACCTTATTAACAACCCTCTCAACCTGGGTGGCAACATTCAGGGATCTATGTACATGGACACCGAGATCTCTCTGCTCATCCACACTGCCAAGAATCTTACCATTAGCCCGATACTCTGTCTTCCTGTTATTCCTTCCAAAATGAATCACCTCACACCTTTTCTGCATTAAACTCCATTTGCCACCTCTCAGCCCAGCGCTGCAGTTTATCTATTCATAATAATATTAATAATAATAATAATAATAATAATAGCTTATTGTCACAAGTAGGCTTGTCGCCACATTCCGGCGCCTGTTTGGGGAGGCCGGTACGGGAATTGAACCCATGCTGCCGCCTTGTTCTGCATTACAAGCCAGCTGTTTAGACCAATGTGCTAATTCTATCATGGCTAATATTTCAATCATGGCTGATATTTTTCTCATCCCCATTCTCCTGCCTTCTCCCCATAACCCCTGATCCCCTTATTGATCAAGAACCTATCTATCTCTGTCTCAAAGACACTCAGTGATTTGGCCTCCACAGCCTTCTGCGGCAAAGAGTTCCACAGATTCACCCCCCTCTGGCTGAAGAAATTGCTCCTCATCTCTGTTTTAAAGGATCGTCCCTTTAGTCTGAGATGGTGTCCTCTGCTTCTAGTTTCTCCTACAAGTGGAAATATCCTCTCCACGTCCACTCTATCCCGGCCTCGCAGTATCCTGTAAGTTTCAATAAGATCCCCCCTCATCCTTCTAAACTCCGAGTACAAACCCAGAGTCCTCAACTGTTCCTCATACGACAGGCCCTTCATTCCAGGAATCATTCTTGTGAACCTCCTCTGGACCCTTTCCAAGGCCAGCACACCCTTCCTGAGATACGGGGCCCAAAACTGCTCACAATACTCCAAATGGGGTCTGACCAGAGCCTTATACAGCCTCAGAAGTACCTCCACGGTCTTGTATTCTAGCCCTCACGACATGAATGCTAACATTGCATTTGCCTTCTTAACTGCCGACTGAACCTGCACGTTAACCTTAAGAGAATCGTGAACAAGGACTCCCAAGTCCCTTTGTGGTTCTGCTTTCCGAAGCATTTCCCCATTTAGAAAATAGTCTGTGCCTCCATTTCGCCTTCCAAAGTGCATAACCTCACACTTTTCCACACTGTATTTCATCTGCCACTTCATTGCCCACTCTCCTAGCCTGTCCAAATCCTTCTGCAGCCCCCCCTGCTTCCTCAATACTACCTGTCCCTCCACAGATCTTTGTATAATCTGCAAACTTAGCAACAGTGCCTTCAGTTCCTTCTTCCAGACCATTAATGTATATTGTGAAAAGTTGTGGTCCCAGCACCGATCCTTGAGGTACACCACTAGTCACCGGCTGCCATCCTGAAAAAGACCCCTTTATCCCCACTCTCTGCCTTCTGCCAGTCAGCCAATCCTCTATCCATGCCAGGATCTTACCCTTAACACCATGGGCTCTTCACTTATTCAACAGTCTCCGATGCGGCACCTTGTCAAAGGCCTTCTGGAAATCTAAATAAGTCACATCCACTGGTTCTTCTTTGTCTAATTTCCTTGTTACCTCCTCAAAGAACTCTAACAGATTTGTCAGACACGACCTCCCTTTGACAAAGCCGTGCTGACTCAGTCCTATTTTACCATGCACTTCCAAGTAATAGATGTGCAGGTCAGGTGGATTGGCCGTGATAAATTGCTCTTAGTGTCCAAAATTGCTCTTAGTGTTGGGTGGGGTTACTGGGTTATGGGGAGAGGGTGGGGGTGTTGACCTTGGGTAGGGTGCTCTTTCCAAGAGCCGGTGCAGACTCAATGGGCCGAGTGGCCTCCTTCTGCACTGTAAATTCTATGATCTATGATCTGATTGCAGCTTCTCCCTCTCAAACTGCAGGGTGAATTCTATCATATTGTGGTCACTGCTCCCTAAGGGTTCCTTCACCTTAAGTTCCCTAATCAAGTCTGCCTCATTACACATCACCAAATCCAGAATTTCCTGTTCCCTCGTAGGCTCTGTCACAAGCTGCTCCAAAAAACCATCTCTTAGACATTGCACAAATTCCATTTCTTGGGATCCACTACCAACCTGATTTCCCCAGTCCACCTGCATATTGAACGACCCATGATTATTGTAATATTGCTTTGTTTACATGCTTTCTCTATCTCCTGATTTATTTTCTGCCCCACATCCTGACCACTGCTAGGGGGCCTGTACATAACTCCCATCAGGGTCTTTTTACCTTTGCGATTCCTCAACTCTACCCACAGAGATTCTATACCTTCTGATCCTATATTGCTCCTTGCTATCGATTTAACTTCATTCCTTACTAACAATGCAACCCCGCTCCCTTTGCCCATTTGCCTGTCCTTTCGATAGGACACATATCCTTGGATATTTAGATCCCAGCCCTGATCCCCTTGCAGCCACGTCTCTGTGATGCCCACAACATCGTACCGGCCAATTTCAATGTGCGCAACAAGCTCATTTACCTTGTTCCGTATACTACGTGCATTTAGGTACAACACCCTCAATCCTGCATTGATCACCTCCCTTGTTACGCTCTCCTCAGTCACTGTACCCTGTACTGTGGCCCTTTTTGATTTTTGTCAATGGCTTCTCTGCCTTACACTTACCCCCTTACTGCTTTTTGATTTCTGGCCCCGTTTTACTTCCCTCCGACTTCCTGCATCGATTCCCATCCCCCCTGCCACATTAGTTTAAACCCTCCCTGATGTGTTGGGCGTTCTGGATCACAAACAGGTCACCAACACTGGAAGTGGTGCAACTCTATTTTATTAAAAGGTGAATTATATTAACATACTTGAACTGTGGGTAAATGTAATACCAGCTTTAACTGTTGACCCTTGCCTAGTCCTAGCCAGGTGATGCACTCAGCACATGGTGAATGTCTGTGTTGCAGGCTGTGAGCTCTGTGCTCCGAGCTGGCTGCTACTAGAATGAGCGGGAACTCTCCTGTCCCCTGTCGTTTTAGTGCGTGTGCTCTTACTGGTGATTGGCTGCGGTGTTGTGAATGCTGATTGGTCCCACTGCATGTCCATCAGTATGTGTGGGTGTGTCTGCACCATGATATACTGGTGAATATTATGACATCCCCCCTTTTATGTAAAGAACATGTGCCTGCGTGACAATAAATATTGTGTAGTGAATGTACCTGACTATGTGTGTGCGTGTTATTTACATGACTATGTACATGAGACTAATCTATTTACACGGGAAGGTGCCTGGTGCAGAGAAACAGGGTGTCACACCAACAACGAAATGAACATTATATACAAACTACTGGAACAATGAAACAGGATAACAGAACAGATCAAAGACTCCAACATTGTAAACCTCATAAGTCAAGTCTCTGAGGTGGGCGCCGAATTCTGGTTGACCGCCTCAAGGGTGGGTCAGGAGCCACCGGCTGAGGAACGGGCTGGGCCACGGCAGAGTGAGGAGGATGCAGAGTATTTGGAATCTCCACATAGTCCAGGTTGGGGACAACAGGAGGGCGTGGCACCGGTGGAGGATCACGTAGCGAGCGTGGAACGAGACGAAGGGAAACGCCGATTGCGGCGGCGAATGGAACCATCTGGCAGACGAACCAGGAACGAGCGGGGAGACACCTGCCGAAGAACCACAGCAGTCGCAGACCAGCCACCCTCCGGAAGATGGATGCGGACGTTGTCATCCGGGGCCAGAGCAGGGAGATCAGTCGCCCGAGCGTCATGCGCCGCCTTGTGTTGTGCACGAGACTGTTGCATCCGCTGAAGGACCGGAACGTGGTCGAGGTCTGGGACGTGAATGGACGGCACCGTGGTCCTGAGGATGCGACCATGAGCAGCTGGGCTGGCGATAGGCCAGTGGACAGTGGGGCCGAACGATAGGCCAGCAGGGCGAGGTAGAAGTCGGATCCTGCATCGGCAGCCTTGCAGAGGAGCCGTTTGACGATGTGGACGCCCTTTTCCGCTTTGCCATTGGATTGGGGGTGCAGGGGACTGGATGTCACATGCACAAAGTTGTACCTGCTGGCGAAGTTGGACCATTCCTGGCTCGCGAAGCAGGGGCCATTGTCTGACATCACAGTGAGTGGGATGCCGTGACGAGCAAAGGTCTCCTTGCAGGCACGGATGACTGCAGACCATGTGATGTCGTGCAGGCGTACAACCTCCGGGTAGTTCGACAAATAGTCTACAATCTGAACATAGTCCCTGCCCAGCGCGTGGAACAGGTCAACGCCTACCTTAGACCAAGGGGACGTGACCAATCATGGGGCTGTAGGGTCTCACGTGGTTGGGCCGGCTGGAACCGCTGACTGGTGGGGCAGTTGAGCACTGTGTTGGCGATGTCGTCATTGATGCCGGGCCAGTGCACAGCCTCTCGGGCCCTCCGTCGGCACTTCTCCACACCAAGATGGCCCTCGTGTAGCTGTTCCAAGACGAGCTGGCGCATGCTGTGCGGGATCACGTTGCGGTCCAGCTTCAGGAGGACACCATCGACTACTGCCAGATCGTCTCTGATATTGTAGAACTGCGGCCACCCGTCCGTCATGTGGCGCATGACACGCTGTAGTAGAGGGTCAGCCGCAGTCTCGCGGCGAATGTGGATAAGGCGTTCATCCGTGGCCGGCAGATTGGAGGCCGTGAAGGCCACATGGGCGTCAACCTGGCAGATGAACCCCTCTGGGTCACACGGGGTGTTGACAGCCCTGGACAGAGCGTCGGCTATGATCAGGTCCTAGCCCGGGGTGTATAGGAGCTGGAAATCGTACCACCGGAGTTTAAGCAGAATGCGCTGGAGGTCTTTCATTCAGGTCTTTTTGTATAATGTTGACCAGCGGGCAATGGTCGATCTCGACAGTGAATTGGGGGAGGCCGTACACGTAATCATGAAATTTGTCAACCCCAGTCAACAGGCCCAGGCACTCCTTTTCGATCTGCGCATAGTGCTGTTCCGTGGGGGTCATGGCACATGACACATATGCAACGGGGGCCCATGATGAGGCCTCATCGCGTTGCAGGAGCACCGCCCCAATGCCGGATTGGCTGGCATCCGTTGAAATTTTTGTTTCCTTCGTGGGATCAAAAAATGCCAATACTGGGGCCGTGGTAAGCTTGGTCTTAAGCTCCTCCCATTCGTGCTCGTGGGCGGGAAGCCATTGGAAGTCTGTCGTCTTCCTGACGAGGTTGGGGATGAACTTCCCCAGGAAGTTGACCATGCCCAAAAATCGGAGGACCGCCTTCTTATCCACTGGCTTCTGCATGGCCGTGATGGCTGCCACCTTGTCCGCATCCAGCCGCACACCCAACCGGGAGATGTGGTCCCCCAGGAACTTGAGTTCCGTCTGGCCGAAGGAACATTTGGCTCTGTTGAGGCGAAGGCCTTGGTCCCGTATTTGTTTGAAAACGCGCTGGAGGCGACTGATATGCTCCTGCTGATCAAATGATGATGTCGTCAACATCGACGTGCATTTGCTCCATGATCCGGTGGAATACTTCTGATGCCGATATAATCCCAAACAGCATCCTGTTGTAGCAGTATCTGCCAAATCTGTCTAGTTGAATTTGCCAGAATCCTTTTGAGGCGTCAAGTTTGGTGACGATGTTGGCCCGAGCCATCTCGCACGTGATCTCCTCACGCTTGGGGATAGGGTAATGCTCCCTCATTATGTTGCGATTCAGATCCTTTGGGTCAATGCAGATCCGGAGCTCGCTGGAAGGCTTCTTTACGCACACCATGGAACTGACCCAGTCGGTTAGTTCCGTAACTCTGGAGAGCACGCCTTGGTCCTGGAGGTCCTGCAGCTGCTGCTTGAGGCGGTCCTTGAGGAGTGCTGGGACTCTGCGAGGTGCATGAACCACAGGCGTGGCGTCTTGTTTGAGCAGGATTTTGTAAGTGTATGGAAGCGTGCCCATGCCTTCGAAAACGTCGCGGTGCTGGTCGATGATGGCATTGAGTTGCGCCCTGAAGTCCGCATCCTGGAAGGCAGACGTATCCTATGGAGAGAGAGAGTGTACTTGTTGAACGAGGTTTAGGAGTTTGCATGCCTGTGCGCCTAGCAGAGAGCCCTTTGAGGAGCCCACGATCTCGAAGGGAAGGATGGCTTTTCGCGAGTTGTGCGTCACTTCGAGTTGGCATGAACCGGTAGCAGGAATGACGTTGCCATTGTAGTCCACTAGTTGGCAGGTCGATGGAAGAATGGTTGGTTTGATCCCAAGGGTCTGAAAGTCTGACCACGCTAGGAGATTAGCGGAAGCACCAGTGTCCAGGTGACTGTCAGGGTGGCACACCACTCGTTGTCTGGATCAAACCTGTGCACCGACAGCGGCTGGTGGTTTTGATTCGGGGACAGCCTGTTCTTTGTTATAACAGCGACTCGAAAAAGCTCCCTCGGGTCCTTCAGGCCCCACCCCCGGAAGTGCCAACCTGACAGCGCCAACCTGGCAGTGCCAGGGCACCGACGTGCCATGTCCCTGCCCACACAGGGGCTACACTGGCCTACGAGCCCCCAGGCGTGGTCATCACATTTTTGGAGGCCAGTAGTGATTATTGCTGGCAGGACGTCACGCTGGTGGGTGACGTTCTCGGAAGATTCGGCGTTAATCCAATTTTGAATAATAAAATGTATTTAATTTAATGATAATCAGTTTTGTGCCCTCTCCGGTTACACTGCTGGCATGTGGCAGGATATCCGAGATATCCCCATTGGAAATCCCGTTCTGGCCCTCTCGCCAGGCTTTCCGGCCACAGTGGGATTTGTACCTGTGCCAAACCGGGGTGGAAAGTTGCACCCCCTAATGTTAGGACGAGAAATGACCTTGAAGGGTTAAGCATTCCATGTGACTTATGGGACCATTACGTTATCTGGTTACTGATATCTGCGTTCTATAACCAGTCCAACAATAATAAAAGATCCCAGTTTTGAAATTGTTACAAACAACTGCACGGTCCATGTGTTCCCCATTATTTTATTATGTTCTGAAATATCTGAGAAAACATCCCTGCTGCCGTTGTAGATCATAAGTCCCAGCGTGATGAATTATTTCCCATCTGTGGCCATTATATAGCAACCCCATTCCCAGATAACTTCCCTTTAACTCCCACTTCATTCAATATGCCAATCACTCTTACTCTCGAGAATTCCTATGAACTAAATTAGTCACACATTGCATTGAATAAATTCTAAGGGATCAACTAATTTCCATTGTGTCTACTTCCATGAGACGGAATCATTCCCATTGTCTCTCATTACATTAAACTCCAATGGACCATCGGAACATACGAATTAGGAGCAAAGGTAGACCATTCGGCCCCTCTAGCCTGCTCCGCCATTCAGTAAGATCATGGCTGAACTGTTTGTGTTCCTGTTATAATCTGCCTGTTTACCATTGGCTGGGGACTAATGACAATCCCATAATCCTGTGGGAGTATGAGCTTCCCCAATGAGGGGGGGGGGGGGGGGGGGGGGGGGCGGAGAAACCATTAGTAAACCCCATGTATAAATAAAGCTGGCCAGTTTAGGAACCAGCAGGAAGGAGTGTGCAGCAAGGGAAGTTGTTGCTGCTGTTATACAGATATGTCATTGTAAATAAATGTTATTACTTTGTATCCTTAAAACTCGTGCTGGATTCTTCGTGGCCTTTACAAAACTGGCAACGAGGGTTAAAGTGAATAGCTGTCTACACTGTTGAAGCCACCTCCCTGGATTTTTGTTGGATCCAGGTTGGAAGTTGTTTTCTATTATACCATGCCTCTGTACGGACGTTTGGATGTTTTTGATGCTGCGCTGGAAAGCTGGAACCAGTACACACAACGGATGCGTTACTATTTCCGGGCAAACAATATCACCGAAAATGAGCGCCAGGTGGTCATATTGCTCACCGCCTGCGGCCCGCATACGTTTGGGGTGATTAGGAGCCTTACGTACCCAGCTGCGCCGGACACCAAAACGTTTGATGAACTTGCGAATATAGTGGGGCAACACTTTAACCCAACCCCATCCACGATAGTCCAGCGTTACCGGTTTAATACCGCTGAGAGGACCCCTGGAGAATCCCTTGCCGACTTTCTATCCAGGCTACGCAGGATTGCGGAGTACTGTGACTATGGTGAGACCTTGTCAGATATATTACGCGACCGTTTGGTTTGTGGTATTAACAATGCAGCCACCCAGAGAAAGTTGTTCGCGGAGCCAACATTGACTTTTCAACAGGCCATTCAAATAGTATTGTCCCGAGAGAGCGCAGAACGAGGAGTGCAGGAGCTACAGGGAATGGAAGTGCATGCCTTGGGGCGCAACCCCTTCTGTCCGAAAACGTCCCCCCGCACTCCTGCGGTACCTTGGGCGAGGCGACGTCCGGATCGATGCCAGTGGCCGTCGGACATTCCTCCCCGAAGGGAGCCTTCTCCAGAACCAATGGATGAGGAGCCATGTCCGTGTCAGACTTGTAGGCGCCGACCCCGTCGCGGACGCCGGTCCTGGGGGCGCCAGAGGCACCGTCGTTCCGACCGAAACTGGGACCAGCCCAGGGGCCGTACCTTCCATGTGGATGAACCTGCGGCGACTACTCCTGAGGACGTGGAGACGGAGGACGGCTGCCTGCAGCTGCATTGTGTGGCAGCTCCCCGTGTGGCCCCCATTAAGGTGACAGTACGGGTCAATGGTCACCCGCTTGAGATGGAGTTGGACACTGGCGCAGCGGTCTCCGTGATCGCCCAGAGGACATTCGACCGCATCAAGCAGGGTATACAGGGCCTTACATTAACCGACTCACAGGCCAGGTTGCCCACCTACACGGGGGAACCACTGGACATTGCAGGAACTACAATGACCCCTGTTGTCTATGGATGCCAGGAGGGGCGTTTTCCACTGATCATGGTGCGCAGCCATGGGCCCAGCCTGTTGGGTCGGGACTGGTTGCGCCATTTGCGGTTGCAATGGCAGCACATCCTCCAAACAGTTTCTGAAGGGTTGACTGAGGTGCTAGGACGATACCCAGATGTATTCCAGCCTGGTTTTGGGAAAATAAAAGGGGCCGTAGCCCGTATCCAAGTCGAACCAGGAGCCACGCCGCGCTATTTCCGGGCGCGCCCGGTGCCTTACGCCTTGCTCAAGAAGGTAGAAGGGGAGCTCACTCGTTTGGAGAGTTTAGGTATTATCAGGCCCGTCCGTTTCGCTGACTGGGCAGCACCAATTGTACCTGTAATGAAGCCAGATGCCACAGTTCGCTTGTGTGGCGACTATACACTTACAGTGAATACGGCTTCCCGACTCGACCGATATCCAATGCCTCGCATAGAGGATCTCTACGCGAAGCTTGCAGGCGGACTCTCCTTCACAAAATTAGATATGAGTCACGCCTACCTACAGTTGGAGCTGGGCCCTGCCTCCCGACCATATGTAACAATTAACACACACCGGGGCCTGTATGAATATACACGGTTGCCCTTTGGAGTATCCTCTGCCTGCGGTATTTTTCAACGTGTTATGGAGGACATTTTGAGAGGTTTACCACGTGTTGCTGTCTACTTAGATGACGTTTTGATTACAGGGACGTCGGAGCAGGAACATTTGGAAAATCTGGAGGCTGTCCTTCGACGCTTTTCGGAGGCTGGAGTCCGTTTACGTCGCACAAAGTGCGTATTTCAGGCAAAGGAAGTAGTCTACCTGGGTTATCGGGTGGACCGCGAAGGTTTGCACCCCGTCGCAGAGAAGGTGCTTTTCTCGGCCTCGTAAACTGTTACGGGAAGTTCCTCCCCAATCTGGCAACTACGCTGGCCCCGTTGCACCTTCTGCTAAAGAAAAATCACACCTGGGTTTGGGGTCAGCCGCAAGAAACCGCTTTCCGGCGGGTAAAGCAACAATTGTCGTCGTCTGGGTTACTAACCCACTATGATCCTGGAAAGCCTTTGCTCGTCACATGTGATGCATCCCCGTATGGTATTGGGGCCGTCCTGTCCCACAGGATGAAGAACGGGGCCGAGCGACCGATAGCTTTCGCCTCCCGCACATTGACTGCAGCGGAGAAAAAGTACGCGCAGATCGAGAAGGAGGTCCTGGCAGTGATTTTTGCGGTGAAACGCTTCCACCAGTACGTGTATGGCCGCCATTTCACTATCGTGACTGATCATAAGTCTCTGTTGGGACTTTTCAGAGAGGATAAGCCAATACCGCCCATTGAACAAAGAACAAAGAACAAAGAAATGTACAGCACAGGAACAGGCCCTTCGGCCCTCCATGCCCGTGCTGACCATGCTGCCCGACTAAACTACAATCTTCTACACTTCCTGGGTCCGTATCCCTCTATTCCCATCCTATTCATGTATTTGTCAAGATGCCCCTTAAATGTCACTATCGTCCCTGCTTCCACCACCTCCTCCGGTAGCGAGTTCCAGGCACCCACTACCCTCTGCGTAAAAAACCTGCCTCGTACATCTACTCTAAACCTTGCCCCTCTCACCTTAAACCTATGCCCCCTAGTAATTGACCCCTCTACCCCGGGGAAAAGCCTCTGACTATCCACTCTGTCTATGCCCCTCATAATTTTGTAGACCTCTATCAGGTCTCCCCTCAACCTCCTTCGTTCCAGTGAGAACAAACCGAGTTTATTCAACCGCTCCTCATAGCTAATGCCCTCCATACCAGGCAACATTCTGGTAAATCTCTTCTGCACCCTCTCTAAAGCCTCCACATCCTTCTGGTAGTGTGGCGACCAGAATTGAACACTGTACTCCAAGTGTGGCCTAACTAAAGTTCCATACAGCTGCAACATGACTTGCCAATTCTTATACTCAATGCCCCGGCCAATGAAGGCAAGCATGCCGTATGCCTTCTTGACCTCCTTCTCCACCTGTGTTGCCCCTTTCAATGACCTGTGGACCTGTACTCCTAGATCTCTTTGACTTTCAATACTCTTGAGGGTTCTACCATTCACTGTACATTCCCTACCTGCATTAGACCTTCCAAAATGCATTACCTCACATTTGTCCGGATTAAACTCCATCTGCCATCTCTCCGCCCAAGTCTCCAAACAATCTAAATCCTGCTGTATCCTCTGCCAGTCCTCATCGCTATCCGCAATTCCACTAACCTTTGTGTCGTCTGCAAACTTACTAATCAGACCAGTTACATTTTCCTCCAAATCATTTATGTATACTTTTTTTAAAAAAAATTTTTTAAATTCTCCTCCATTTTCACATTTTCTCCCACATTTACACCCATCAACAATAAGCAATAATCAGCAAGATATGTCAGTCCCCATAATAACAACGATCCCATCCGCCCACCAACCCCCAAACCTCAACCCGCATGTTTACATAAACAAATGGCAAAAAGGAATCAGGGATTACCCGTAGTCACCCTTAATCTACACAGCCCCCCTCCCCCCACCCACCCCCACACCCCCCCCCCCCCCCACCCACCCCCACACCCCACCCCAGGTCTCCAGCTCCTCCCGTCCACTGCCTCTTGTAAAACTCCTCCTCCCAACCTCGGTTCCTTCCCCCCAACTTTCCACCCCGGCTAGACCACTCGGACCCTGTTCTGCCAGGCTCCGATGGCCGCTGTTTCCCCCCCCCCTCCCCCCCCCCCCCCCCCCCCACCTCACTCCCGTTCACTGGCCGGTTTAAACCAGCCAGCGTGGAGGCCCCCGCCCGGGTCCCTTTCCCACTTGCCCGGCCCTAGGAAAGCCCAAAGATCCCCTTTCAGCACACAAACCCCGCCTATCCACCTACACCCCAAAGAACCCTCATTTCGAGTGAAAGTCCCGTCCCTTCCCTTGTCCAAATATATACCACATTGGCTCCTTTAGTCTCTACATCGCGCGCAGTGATACAAAAAAGAAGAAAATACAGTCATGAGGTTACATCGGCACATGGCCATTCCTCAATTTGTCAGTTCTGCCACAGTCCTTCTGCCTTCGCAAACTCCTCCGCTGCTTCCGCCGTTCCAAAATAAAAGTCCCTGAGCTTGTAAGTCACCCTCAGCTTCGCTGGATATACAATGCCGCACTGCACCTTGCTAATTTACAGTGCCCTCTTCACCCGGTTGAAGACAGCCCGCCTCCTCGCCAGCTCCACCGTAAAGTCCTGGTATACACGTATACCAGCTCCAGCCCACTGCACCACCCGCTTCTGCTTGGCCCAGCTCAGGACCTTCTCCTTCACACTGTACCTACGGAAGCACAGAGTCACTGCTCTTGGCGGTTCACTCGCCTTTGGTACAGGCCTCCACGACCGATGAGCCCGATCCAGTTCATATCGGGAGGGATCCTCCCCCTCCCCCAATAGTTTTGTCAGCACCGCGGCAAAATACTCAGTCGGCTTCGGTCCTTCAACTCCTTCGGGCAGCCCCACAATCCTCAAATTCTGTCGCCTGGATCTGTTTTCCAGGTCTTCCATTTTTCCTCGCAGATCCTTGTTAGTATCCATCACCTTCCGCATCTCCTTCCCATCGAGGCAAGTTGATCACCGTGCTGCAATAACGTCTCCTCCACTTCCTTCAGCGCCCCCCCTTGCTCTCGCACCTCCGCCACTGCGCTCGCCACCTCCGTCCTCACCGGGGAAACCGCCTCCTCCACCAGCACACTCAAAACCTCCCTCATCTCCTTCCTCACCGTCTCCATGCATTTCGCAATCTGCGCCAACTGCTTTTCAAATTCCGCAGCCATCACCGTAGTTATTTCTTCAGCCATAAGCAGTGCGGCCTTCCCTGGTGCTCCAGCCTCCATTTTCCTTGGTGACCCCGCGGTGACCTTTCCACTCCCCGACGGACATCCAGCTGTTTTTTTTTCGGCCGTTTTCTTGCTCACCCTCAACATTTTTTTCCTCCTGTGTCTTCACTGTGCCTCCTCCGTGCCTTCTCCCTTCTTCTGCCACCTCCGCGGGCCCTGGGGCCGGGCTTAAAGCCCCGAAAATGCCGTTGCCGACCGGGAGCCCTCCATTGTGCGACCGCCTCCCGCCCGCCATCACCGGAAGTCTCATTTATATATACTACAAAGAGCAAAGGTCCCAGCACTGATCCCTGCGGAACACCACTGGTCACAGCCCTCCAATTAGAAAAGCATCCTTCCATTGTTACTCTCTGCCTTCTATGGCCTAGCCAGTTCTGTATCCACCTTGCCAGCTCACCCCTGATCCCGTGTGACTTCACCTTTTGTACTAGTCTACCATGATGGGCCTTGTCAAAGGCCTTACTGAAGTCCATATCGACAACATCCACTGCCCTACCTGCATCAATCATCTTAGTGACCTCCTCGAAAAACTCTATCAAGTTAGTGAGACACGACCTCCCCTTCACAAAACCATGCTGCCTCTCACTAATACGTCCATTTGCTTCCAAATGGGAGTAGATCCTGTCTCAAAGAATTCTCTCCAGTAATTTCCCTACCACTGACGTAAGGCTCACCGGCCAGTAGTTCCCTGGATTATCCTTGCTACCCTTCTTAAACAGAGGAACAACATTGGCTTGTCTCCAGTCCTCCGGGACATCACCTGAAGACAGTGAGGATCCAAAGATTTCTGTCAAGGCCTCAGCAATTTCCTCTCCAGCCTCCTTCAGTATTCTGGGGTAGATCCCATCAGGCCCTGGGGACTTATCTACCTTAATATTTTTAAGACACCCAACACCTCGTCTTTTTGGATCTCAATGTGACCCAGGCTATCTACACACCCTTCTCCAGACTCAACATCTACCAATTTCTTCTCTTTGGTGAATACTGATGCAAAGTATTCATTTAGTACCTCGCCCATTTCCTCTGGCTCCACACATAGATTCCCTTGCCTATCCGTCAGTGGGCCAACCCTTTCCCTGGCTTTTAGCCCTGACAAATGCCTCCTTTTTCTTTTTGACGAGGCCTACAATATCTCTCGTTATCCAAGGTTCCCGAAAATTGCCGTATTTATCCTTCTTCCTGACAGGAACATGCCGGTCCTGAATTCCTTTCAACTGACACTTGAAAGCCTCCCACATGTCAGATGTTGATTTGCCCTCAAACATCCGCCCCCAATCTATGTTCTTCAGTTCCCGCCTAATATTATTATAATTAGCCTTCCCCCAATTTAGCACATTCATCCTAGGACCACTCTTATCCTTGTCCACCAGCACATTAAAACTTACTGAATTGTGGTCACTGTTCCCGAAATGCTCCCCTACTGAAACATCTACCACCTGGCCGGGCTCATTCCCCAATACTAGGTCCAGTACCGCCCCTTCCCTAGTTGGACTGTCCACATATTGTTTTAAGAAGCCCTCCTGGATGCTCCTTACAAACTCCGCCCCGTCTAAGCCCCTGGCACTAAGTGAGTCCCAGGCAATATTGGGGAAGTTGAAGTCTCCCATCACCACAACCCTGTTGTTTTTACTCTTTTCCAAAATCTGTCTACCTATCTGCTCCTCTATCTCCCGCTGGCTGTTGGGAGGCCTGTAGTAAACCCCCAACATTGTGACTGCACCCTTCTTATTCCTGATCTCTACCCATATAGCCTCACTGCCCTCTGAGGTGTCCTCCCGCAGTACAGCTGTGATATTCTCCCTAACCAGTAGCGCAACTCCGCCACCCCTTTTACATCCCCCTCTATCCCGCCTGAAACATCTAAATCCTGGAACGTTTAGCTGCCAATCCTGCCCTTCCCTCAACCAGGTCTCTGTAATGGCAACAACATCATAGTTCCAAGTTCTAATCCAAGCTCTAAGTTCATCTGCCCTACCCGTAATACTTCTTGCATTAAAACATATGCACTTCAGGCCACCAGACCCGCTGTGTTCAGCAACTTCTCCCTGTCTGCTCTGCCTCAGAGCCCCACTGTCCCTATTCCCTAGTTCTCCCTCAATGCTCTCACCTTCTGACATATTGCTCCCGTGCCCACCCCCCTGCCATACTAGTTTAAACCCTCCCGTGTGACACTAGCAAACCTTGTGACCAGGATATTTATGCCTCTCCAGTTTAGATGCAACCCGTCCTTCTTATATAGGTCACACCTGCCCCCTAAGAGCTCCCAGTGGTCCAGATAACGGAAACCCTCCCTCCTACACCAGCTGTTTAGCCACGTGTTTAGCTGCTCTATCTTCCTATTTCTAGCCTCACTGGCACGTGGCACAGGGAGTAATCCCGAGATTACAACCCTAGAGGTCCTGTCTTTTAACTTTCTGCCTAGCTCCCTGAACTCCTGCTGCAGGACCTCATGCCCCTTAGTACCAATATGTACAACGACCTCTGCCTGTTTGCCCTCCCCCTTCAGGATGCCCTCTACCCGTTCGGAGACATCCTGGACCCTGGCACCAGGGAGGCAACATACCATCCTGGAGTCTCTTTCACGTCCACAGAAACGCCTATCTGTGCCCCTGACTATAGAGTCCCCTATTACTATTGCTCTTCTGCGCTTTGACCCTCCCTTCTGAACATCAGAGCCAGCCGTGGTGCCACTGCTCTGGCTGCTGCTGTTTTCCCCTGATAGGCTATCCCCTCCGACAGTATCCAAAGGGGTATACCTGTTCGAGAGGGGGACAAACACACAATTTGAAAAAGGTATAAAAGTAAAAATGAGTAAAAATCACTTACTTACCTTCTTACCTTCTGAGTGTCTTAGATGTTCTCAGGTTCTCTCCCTGACAGAGACTGCTCCTCCTCCTCCGAACGGCTCCCGAAACTAGGCCGCGATCTTTTAAAATCTTCCGCACGGATCCAGCGCTGGGCTTTGTTGCTTGCTGCATACGAGTATTCTCTGGAGCACAAACCAGGTACACAGATAGCGAATGCCGACGCACTGAGCCGATTGCCTTTGTCGACCGGCCCCATGTCGACCCCCACGACCGGTGAGCTGGTTGCAACCCTAAATTTTATGGACACCTTGCCTGTCACGGCATCACAGATCCGTGAGTGGACCCAGACGGAGCCAGTCCTGTCAAAGGTTCGGCACATAGTCCTGTATGGTGGGCAGCATAGACAGCTCCCAGGCGAGTTGCGGGCATTTTCCTCCAAGCTGTCAGAATTCAGCGTGGAAGACGGCATCCTCTTGTGGGGGACGCGTGTGATTGTCCCGGAAAAAGGCCAGGAGCTGATACTAAGAGATTTGCACAATGGGCATCCAGGTGTGACCAAAATGAAAATGTTGGCCCGGAGTTATGTCTGGTGGCCAGGCCTCGACACCGACATTGAGAAGGTGGCCCAAAACTGCTCCATTTGCCAGGAGCATCAGAAGCTTCCGCCGGCCGTGCCCCTACATCACTGGGAATGGCCAGGGCGGCCTTGGGCACGCTTGCATGCAGATTTCGCAGGCCCTTTTCAAGGATCCATTTTCCTTCTCTTAATCGACGCCCAGTCCAAATGGCTGGAGGTGCATAAGATGCAGGGGACAACGTCCTGCGCAACAATTGAAAAGATGCGTTTGTCTTTTAGTACGCATGGCCTCCCCAAGGTGCTGGTCACGGATAACGGCACTCCATTCACGAGAGAGGAGTTTGCGAGGTTCATAAAGATGAACGGCATACGCCATATCCGCTCTGCCCCTTACCACCCGGCTTCAAATGGGTTGGCAGAGCGCGCAGTGCAGGCATTCAAAAGAGGTCTAAAGAAGCAGTCTTCCGGATCAATGGACACGAGACTGGCTCGCTTTTTGTTTACGTACAGTACCACCCCCTCATGCAGTGACTGGGGTAGCTCCCGCAGAACTCCTAATGGGCCAAATACTTCGCACCCGCCTTAGTATGGTTTTCCCGGACATTGGCGCAAAGGTACGCCGCACACAAGAACGACAGGGACAAGGATTTTCTCGGCATCGGCCGATTCGGCAGTTTGCGCCCGGTGACCCAGTATTCGTGCGGAATTTTGCTGGTGGTACCCAGTGGGTCCCTGGCGTAATCTTTCGCCAAACGGGCCCTATATCTTACCAGGTGCAAGCCCAGGGTCGTCGCCAGCGCAAACATGTAGACCACGTCCGGTCCAGAAGATCATCCCCTCAAAAGATTCCCCGCCCCCGGAGCTCATTTCTACAGCCGCAGAGACCAGAGACAAGGGAAGGTAGTCCTCACAATCTTCCACTGGTGCCTCACTCGAAGCCTGCGCAGGTCGTTACGGGACCGAATAGAACATAGAACATAGAACAATACAGCGCAGTACAGGCCCTTCGGCCCACGATGTTGCACCGAAACAAAAGCCATCTAACCTACACTATGCCATTATCATCCATATGTTTATCCAATAAACTTTTAAATGCCCTCAATGTTGGCGAGTTCACTACTGTAGCAGGTAGGGCATTCCACGGCCTCACTACTCTTTGCGTAAAGAACCTACCTCTGACCTCTGTCCTATATCTATTACCCCTCAGTTTAAAGTTATGTCCCCTCGTGCCAGCCATATCCATCCGCGGGAGAAGGCTCTCACTGTCCACCCTATCCAACCCCCTGATCATTTTGTATGCCTCTATTAAGTCTCCTCTTAACCTTCTTCTCTCCAACGAAAACAACCTCAAGTCCGTCAGCCTTTCCTCATAAGATTTTCCCTCCATACCAGGCAACATCCTGGTAAATCTCCTCTGCACCCGCTCCAAAGCCTCCACGTCCTTCCTATAATGCGGTGACCAGAACTGTACGCAATACTCCAAATGCGGCCGTACCAGAGTTTTGTACAGCTGCAACATGACCTCCCGACTCCGGAACTCAATCCCTCTACCAATAAAGGCCAACACTCCATAGGCCTTCTTCACCACCCTATCAACCTGGGTGGCAACTTTCAGGGATCTATGTACATGGACACCTAGATCCCTCTGCTCATCCACACTTTCAAGAACTTTTCCATTAGCCAAATATTTCGCATTTCTGTTATTCCTTCCAAAGTGAATCACCTCACACTTCTCTACATTAAACTCCATTTGCCACCTCTCAGCCCAGCTCTGCAGCTTATCTATATCCCTCTGTAACCTGCTACATCCTTCCACACTATCGACAACACCACCGACTTTAGTATCGTCTGCAAATTTACTCACCCACCCTTCTGCGCCTTCCTCTAGGTCATTGATAAAAATGACAAACAGCAACGGCCCCAGAACAGATCCTTGTGGTACTCCACTTGTGACTGTACTCCATTCTGAACATTTCCCATCAACCACCACCCTCTGTCTTCTTTCAGCTAGCCAATTTCTGATCCACATCTCTAAATCACCCTCAATCCCCAGCCTCCGTATTTTTTGCAATAGCCTACCGTGGGGAACCTTATCAAACGCTTTGCTGAAATCCATATACACCACATCAACTGCTCTACCCTCGTCTACCTGTTCAGTCACCTTCTCAAAGAACTCAATAAGGTTTGTGAGGCATGACCTACCCTTCACAAAGCCATGCTGACTATCCCTGATCATATTATTCCTATCTAGATGATTATAAATCTTGTCCCTTATAATCCCCTCCAAGACTTTACCCACTACAGACGTGAGGCTCACCGGTCTATAGTTGCCGGGGTTGTCTCTGCTCCCCTTTTTGAACAAAGGGACCACATTTGCTGTCCTCCAGTCCTCTGGCACTATTCCTGTAGCCAATGATGACATAAAAATCAAAGCCAAAGGTCCAGCAATCTCTTCCCTGGCCTCCCATAGAATCCTAGGATAAATCCCATCAGGTCCCGGGGACTTATCTATTTTCAGCCTGTCCAGAATTGCCAACACCTCTTCCCTACGTACCTCAATGCCATCTATTCTATTAGCCTGGGGCTCAGCATTCTCCTCCACAACATTATCTTTTTCCTGAGTGAATACTGACGAAAAATATTCATTTAGTATCTCGCCTATCTCTTCAGACTCCACACACAATTTCCCATCCCTGTCCTTGACTGGTCCTACTCTTTCCCTAGTCATTCGCTTATTCCTGACATACCTATAGAAAGCTTTTGGGTTTTCCTTGATCCTTCCTGCCAAATACTTCTCATGTCCCCTCCTTGCTCGTCTTAGCTCTCTCTTTAGATCCTTCCTCGCTACCTTGTAACTATCCATCGCCCCAACCGAAACTTCACACTTCATCTTCACATAGGCCTTCTTCTTCCTCTTAACAAGAGATTCCACTTCCTTGGTAAACCACGGTTCCCTCGCTCGACGCCTTCCTCCCTGTCTGACCGGTACATACTTATCAAGAACACGCAGTAGCTGATCCTTGAACAAGCCCCACTTATCCAGTGTGCCCAACACTTGCAGCCTACTTCTCCACCTTATCCCCCCCAAGTCACGTCTAATGGCATCATAATTGCCCTTCCCCCAGCTATAACTCTTGCCCTGCGGTGTATACTTATCCCTTTCCATCATTAACGTAAACGTCACCGAATTGTGGTCACTGTCCCCAAAGTGCTCTCCTACCTCCAAATCCAACACCTGGCCTGGTTCATTACCCAAAACCAAATCCAACGTGGCCTCGCCTCTTGTTGGCCTGTCAACATATTGTTTCAGGAAACCCTCCTGCACACACTGTACAAAAAACGACCCATCTATTGTACTCGAACTATATATTTTCCAGTCAATATTTGGAAAGTTAAAGTCTCCCATAATAACTACCCTGTTACTTTCGCTCATATCCAGAATCATCTTCGCCATCCTTTCCTCTACATCCCTAGAACTATTAGGAGGCCTATAAAAAACTCCCAACAGGGTGACCTCTCCTTTCCTGTTTCTAACTTCAGCCAATACTACCTCGGAAGAAGAGTCCCCATCTAGCATCCTCTCCGCCACCGTAATACTGCTCTTGACTAGCAGCGCCACACCTCCCCCTCTTTTGCCTCCTTCTCTGAGCTTACTAAAACACCTAAACCCCGGAACCTGCAACATCCATTCCTGTCCCTGCTCTATCCATGTCTCCGAAATGGCCACAACATCGAAGTCCCAGGTACCAACCCACGCTGCCAGTTCCCCTACCTTGTTTCGTATACTCCTGGCATTGAAGTAGACACACTTCAAACCACCTACCTGAACGCTGGCCCCCTCCTGCGACGTCAAATCTGTGCTCCTGACCTCTATACTCTCATTCTCCCTTACCCTAAAACTACAATCCAGGTTCCCATGCCCCTGCTGCATTAGTTTAAACCCCCCCAAAGAGCACTAACAAATCTCCCCCCCAGGATATTTGTGCCCCTCAGGTTCAGATGTAGACCATCCTGTCTGTAGAGGTCCCACCTTCCCCAGAAAGAGCCCCAGTTATCCAAAAATCTGAAACCCTCCCGCCTGCACCATCCCTGTAGCCACGTGTTTAAATGCTCTCTCTCCCTATTCCTCATCTCACTATCACGTGGCACGGGCAACAACCCAGAGATAACAACTCTGTTTGTTCTAGTTCTGAGCTTCCATCCTAGCTCCCTGAAAGCCTGCCTGACATCCTTGTCCCCTTTCCTACCTATGTCGTTGGTGCCAATGTGGACCACGACTTGGGGCTGCTCCCCCTCCCCCCTAAGGACCCGGAAAACACGATCCGAGACATCACGTACCCTTGCACCTGGGAGGCAACATACCAAACGTGAGTCTCTCACGCTCCCACAAAATCTCCTATCTGTGCCCCTGACTATAGAGTCCCCAATTACTAATGCTCTGCTCCTCTCCCCCCTTCCCTTCTGAGCAACAGGGACAGACTCCGTGCCAGAGGCCCGTACCCCATGGCTTACCCCTGGTAAGTCCCCCCCCCCACAAGTATCCAAAGCGGTATACTTGTTTCTCAGGGGAACGACCGCAGGGGATCCCTGCACTGACTGTTTTTTCCCAGTCCCTCTTACAGTTACCCACCTATCTCCAATCTTTGGTGTAACTAATTCCCTGAAGCTGCTATCTATGACCCCTTCTGCCTCCCGAATGATCCGAAGTTCTTCCAACTCCAGCTCCAGTTCCCTAACTCGGTCTTGGAGGAGCTGGAGATGGCAGCACTTCCTGCAGGTAAAATCAGCAGGGACACTAACTGCATCCCTCACCTCAAACATCCTGCAGGAGGAACATTGCACTCCCTTCCCTGCCATTCCTCTAACTTTCTACCAAGATCTGGCTAACAACTAAACTAAATTCTTATAATAAATAATAATAATATAATAAAAATATGGTACTTACCTCAGACCAATGGGTTTTATTATTAGGTTAGAGGAGGAGGGCGGGTGGGAGACACTACACGTGTAGTGTCTCGGGTTTCCTCTCCACCAGAATTTATTGGTGAGGGTCTTCCCAGACGTCCGCGGGTCGACTTCCTGATCCCGCCTAAAAAACTAATTTTAAAAAAAAGAAAAATTCTCAGCTCCTGCTGAAATTGACTAACCAGCCAGCTCCACTCCCGCCGAAATCGACTGGCCTGCCCCTGCAAAGACAAGTGCTTTTAAAGGTTGACTTACCTCCCAGCAACCTCCTTCCGCAATGCTCCCGCTGAAATTGACTAACCAGCTGCTCTCACGCCACCGAAATCGACTGGCCTGCCCCTGCAAAGAGAAGTGCTTTTAAAGGTTGACTTACCTCCCAGCAACCTCCTTCCGCAATGCTCCCGCTGAAATTGACTAACCAGCTGCTCTCACGCCACCGAAATCGACTGGCCTGCCCCTGCAAAGAGAAGTGCTTTTAAAGGTTGACTTACCTCCCAGCAACCTCCTTCCGCAATGCTCCCGCTGAAATTGACTAACCAGCTGCTCTCACGCCACCGAAATCGACTGGCCTGCCCCTGCAAAGAGAAGTGCTTTTAAAGGTTGACTTACCTCCCAGCAACCTCCTTCCGCAATGCTCCCGCTGAAACTGACTCACCACTCACCAGCTGTTCTCCCGCCGAAATCGACTGGCCTGCCCCTGCAAAGAGAAGTGCTTTTAAAGGTTGACTTACCTCCCAGCAACCTCCTTCCGCAATGCTCCCGCTGAAATTGACTAACCAGCTGCTCTCACGCCACCGAAATCGACTGAATGGAGATAGAGACGCTGACATGACGGAGGCAGCAGACTCTGACTCCGAGATGGAGACACAGGACGCATCAGAGGGGGAATCCTCGGGCCCACGGGCCGTGGATGTACAACCGTTAAGTTGTTCATCACGGAAGCGCGGTCTCCGTCTCGTTATATGCCGCCTGATCCAGCGCCGCGTGCAAATGGTGTCTGGCCTGCGGCCAAACGAGTTTGACGCCTTCCTTCGCCAGGGTCTTCGGTGGATTCCTTGGACTTTAGGGGGGAGGGATGTTATAATCTGCCTGCTTACCATTGGCTGGGGACTAATGACAATCCCACAATCCTGTGGGAGTATGAGCTTCCCCAATGAGGGAGGCGGAGAAACCATTAGTAAACTCCTAGTATAAATAAAGCTGGCCAGTTTGGAACCAGCCAGGAAGGATTGTGCAGCAAGGGAAGTTGCTGCTGCTGTTATGTATATATGTTATTGTAAATAAATGTTATTACGTTGTATCCTTAAAACTCGTGCTGGATTCTTCGTGGCCCTCACAAAAGTTTCAAACTCCACATCTCCATCTAACTCCGGTAACATTTGACCCCCTCGCCTAACAACACTCTATCTACCTCCACCTAAAGGTATTCAGTGACCCCGTCTGCCCCGCCTTCTGAGACAGAGAATTCCAGAGTCGCCCTCTGGGAGAAAAACATTCTCCTAATTTCTGTCCTAAAAGGGTGACTCCTCATTTTAAAGCAGTGTCCCCTCGTTCTGGACCCACCCACAAGAGGAAACATCCTTTCCACATCCACCTTGACAAGACTGTCCAGGATGATGGAATCCCTACATTGCAGGAGGCTATTTGGCCCATTGGGTCTGCCCTTTGAAGTGTTTTAAACACTTTTGCCTGAGGCAGCAGATGTTAGGGAAGGGTGAGTGACAATGCAGTGATTTTTCACTCCTCTGCCTGGACTGCTCTTCGGTTTTCAGGCAGGGGTGACTGTTGGCGTTCTCTGTTGGGGGTCCCTAATGGGGCTGTCTGATGGAAGTTCTAATGGGGGGGTTTGGTGGGGTGGGGGTTGGTTCACCCTCATGTATGTGTGCTGTGGGGGGTGACCTGTTATCCATGTGGTGGGGGGAGGGGGGGGGGACGATGCCCCTACTTGTCGGCGGGGGCAGGAATGCATTATGGGAGGGAAGGGGGCCTTCCCATGGATTTTGGGGGGAACCTCATTTATGTACTCACTCCCTTGACCCACCTCGGGGTCCACCGCACCAGGGCCACACTTGGGAAAACCTGTACCGAAGCCCACCCGGAGGATTTCCCGCTGTGGGGGGTCGGTACATAACGTGGATGAATCGGACTTCCAGCCCTTTAATCAAATGGAAATGGATCCTCCCGCCGGTGCGGGGTGGGTAGCGCAGCGAGGCCGCCAGCAGGGGAATCAGAGTATCGGAACCGTTTTTCCATCAACTCTCCATTCTCTGCCCAATCGGGAATTCCGATACCAATGTCGGACAATGGAGAATCCACCCCATGGTTTCACCTATTCCGTGTATAACTGAAGCAAAACATGCTTATTTTTATGTTCCATTCCTCTCATAGTAAAGGATCGCATTCCATTAACCTTCTCTTGTACCTAATTCATTTCTATTGACCTTCATTCCCCACAGTTCCACGGGACAGAATCACAGCCATGATCTCGGGATGAGATTAACCTTATTGCCTCTCCCTGTACATAGTTCCAAAGGATCAAACCGCTCATGTTTACTCTCGCTAATTAATTCCCATTCTAGAATTCCAGGAGAAAAAATCACTCTTGATGAATTCCAGTGTACACAATTGCTGGTGTCGCTTCTTGTTTCCAATTCGAATTAGTACAAAGGCTTCTCCATCCCAATAGCTGGGCTATAGAGTTGTAACAGGATCAGTATGTAGTTGATTCTTCCATATTCTAATCACTTGCAATGCATCAGATCCTTTCCATTCACACCCTACCTTCCTTCCTTGTTTGAATAATAACTGGGATTGAAGCTCGCTGGCTCGGTCAGCATTTATTGCCCATCCCTAAATAACCCTTCAGAAGGTGGTGGTGAGCCGCCTTCTTGAGCCGCTGCAGTCCATGTGGTGTAGGTATACCCACAGTGCTGTTCGGGAGGAAGTTCCAGGATTTTGATCCAGCCACAGTGAAGGATTTCCGAGGGCGGCACGGTGGCATAATGGTTAGCACTGCTGACTCACAGCTCCAAGTTCAATTTCGGCTTTGGGTGACTGTGCGGAGTCTGCACATTCTCCCCTTGTCTGCGTGGGTTTCCTCCGGGTGCTCCGGTTTCCTCCCACAGTCCAAAGATGTGCAGGTTAGGTGGATTGGCCGTGATAAATTGCCCCTGAGTGTCCAAAGATGTGCAAGTTAGGTGGATTGGCCGTGATAAATTGCCCCTTAGTGTCCAAAGATGTGCAGGTTAGGTGGATTGGCCTTGTTAAATTGCCCCTTAGTGTCCAAATATGTGCAGGTTAGGTGGATTGGCCATGCTAAATTGCCCCTTAGTGTCCAAAGATGTGCAGGTTAGGTGGATTGGCCATGCTAAATTGTCCCTTAGTGTCCAAATATGTGCAGGTTAGGTGGATTGGCCATGCTAAATTGCCCCTTAGTGTCCAAAGATGTGCAGGTTAGGTGGATTGGCCATGTTAAATTGTCCCTTAGTGTCCAAAGATGTACAGGTTAGGTGGATTGGCCGTGTTAAATTGTCCCTTAGTGTCCAAAGATGTACAGGTTAGGTGGATTGGCCATGTTAAATTGTCCCTTAGTGTCCAAAGATGTGCGGGTTAGGTGGATTGGCCGTGCTAAATTGCCCCTTAGTGTCCAAAGATGTGCAGGTTAGGTGGATTGGCCATGATCAATTGCCCCTTTGTGTCCAAAGTGTTGGGTGGGGCTACTGGGATAGGGTGGAGGCGTGGGCTTAGGTAGGGTGCTCTTTCCAAAAGGCCGAATGGCCGCCTTCTGCACCGTAAATTCTATGATAATTCTATGGTTAGCACTGTTGCTTCACAGCGCCAGGGTCCCAGGTTCGATTCCCCGCTGGGTCACTGTCTGTGCGGAGTGTGCACATTCTCCCCGTGTCTGCGTGGGTTTCCTCTGGGTGCTCCGGTTTCCTCCCACAAGTCCCGAAAGACGTGCTGTTGGGGGAATTGGACATTCTGAATTCTCCCTCAGTGACCCGAACAGGCCGGAATGTGGCGACGAGGGGATTTTCACAGTAACTTCATTGCAGTGTTAATGTAAGCCTACTTGTGACAATAATAAAGATTATTATTATAAGTCATTGTGGTGAGTGAGTTGGAGGGGAACTTCCAGGTGATGGTGTTCCCAGGTATCTGCTGACCTTTGTCCTTCTAGACGGTAGTGGGCAAGAGTTTGGAAGGTGGTGTCGAAGAAACCTTGGTGAGTTGCTGCAATGCATCTTGTAGATGGTACACACGTCTGCCACTGTGCGTCGGTGGTGGAGGGAGTGAATGTTTGTGGAAGGGGGAGCAATCAAGCGCGGCTGCTTTGTCCTGGATGGTGTTGAGCTTCTTGAGTGTTGTTGGAGCTGCGCTCATCCAGGCAAGTGGAGAGGATTCCATCACACTCCTGACTTGTGCCTTGTAGATGGTGAGAACCAGGAGGTGAGTTCCTCGCTGCAGAATACGCTTGTGAACCTACTCTTGGAGCGACAGTATTTATATGCTTGGTCCAGTTCAGTTTCTGGTAACCTCCAGGATGTTGATAGCTGGAACTCAGTGATGGTAATAATAATATGGTGAACAGTTTAGGTCCCCTTATCTCAGGAAAGATATACTGTCATTGGAGGCAGTCCAGACAAGATTGATCCCGGGTAGGGAGGGATTTTCTTATGAGGAGAGGTTGAGTAGGTTGGGCCTGTCCTTATTGGGGTTTAGAAGAATGAGAGGCGACCTTATTGAGATATATCGGATTCTCAGGGGGCTTGACAGGGTCGATGCTGAGAAGTTGTTTCCCCTTGTGGGAGAGTCTCGGACCAGAGGGCATCATCTCAGAGTGAGGGGTCGCCCATTTCAGACAGAGATGAGGAGGAATTTCTTCTCTCAGAGGGGAGTGAATCTGTGGAATTCTTTACCGCAGAGAGCTGTAGAGGCTGGATCGTTAAGTGTGTTCAAGGCTGAGAGAGACAGATTTTTAATTAGTCAGGGAATCGAGGGTTATGGGGATAAGGTGGAAAAGTGGAGTTGGGGATTATCATATGGGCAGCACGGTAGCACAGTGGTTAGCACTGTGGCTTCACAGCGCCAGGGTCCCGGGTTTGATTCCCGGCTTGGGTCACTGTCTGTGTGGAGTCTGCACGTTCTCCCCATGTCTGCGTGGGTTTCCTCCGGGTGCTCCGGTTTCCTCCCACAGTCCAAAGACGTGCAGGTTAGGTGGATTGGCCACGATAAATTGCCCTTAGTGTCCAAAAAGGTTAGGAGGGGTTATTGGGTTACAGGGGTAGGGTGGAAGTGAGGGCTTAAATTGGGTCGATGCAGACTCGATGGGCCGAATGGCCTCCTTCTGCACTGTATGTTCTATATCAAATCAGCCAGGATCTCATTGAATGGCGGAGCAGATTCAATGGACTGAATCCCATTCTGCTCCTATGTCTTATGGTTTTATGGCAATGCTAAGTGATGATGGTTGAATTCTCCTTTGTTGAAGGTGGTCATAGTCTGGCCTTTATTTGGTGCAAATGTTACTTGTCACTTATCAGCCCAAGTGTGAATGGTGTCCTGTTCTTGTTACATGTCAACAGAGACAGCTTCAGTAGCTGAGGAGTTATGGATGGCAATTGTACTCATAGCAGTGACTGGGTGAATCCACCTTTCTAATTAATAGCACCGTTTGGAACAGAGGCAGGCTATTTAACTCCCCGAGCCGATTCCACCATTCACTTAGATCATATACATCAACTCTATTTCTCCACTACAGCACTGACTTGATACTTTGACACAACAATAGTCTATTAATGCAAAGATAAGCTACGACAGATACTGGAAATCTGAAATCAAAACACAAAATGCAGGAAGTGCTCGGCATCCGTTGAGAGACAAATTGAGTCAATTGCCGCAATTCTCCCAAAAAACTTCTCTGGGCAGGTTTCACGGAGTGATTCCCGTCTGATGTTTGGGTTCGATCCAGATCTGTTTTCACGCACACTTGGCCATATTTTGGGGAAGCTTGGGGAGTTTCTCACTGAGGATCCCACACTTCTGTTGTGGGCAAAGTCTTGGAAAGGTTTATAAGAGATAGGATGTATAATCATCTGGAAGGGAATAATTTGATTAGAGATAGTCAACACGGTTTTGTGAAGGGTAGGTCGTGCCTCACAAACCTTATTGAGTTCTTTGAGAAGGTGACCAAACAGGTGGATGAGGGCAAAGCAGTTGATGTGGTGTATATGGATTTCAGTAAAGCGTTTGACAAGGTTCCCCATGGTCGGCTACTGGAGAAAATACGGAGGCATGGGATTCAGGGAGATTTAGCAGTTTGGATCAGAAATTGGCTAGCTGGAAGGAGACAAAGGGTGGTGGTTGATGGGAAATGTTCAGACTGGAGTCCAGTTACTAGTGGTGTACCACAAGGATCTGTTTTGGGGCCACTGCTGTTTGTCATTTTTATAAATGACCTGGAGGAGGGCGTAGAAGGATGGGTGAGTAAATTTGCAGATGAAACTAAAGTCGGTGGAGTTGTGGACAGTGCAGAAGGATGTTACAAGTTACAGAGGGACATAGATAAGCTGCAGTGCTGGGCTGAGAGGTAGCAAATGGAGTTTAATGCAGAAAAGTGTGAGGTGATTCATTTTGGAAGGAATAACAGGAAGACAGAGTACTGGGCTAATGGTTAGATTGTTGGTAGTGCGGATGAACAGAGAGATCTCGGTGTCTATGTACATAGATCCCTGAAAGTTGCCACCCAGGTTGAGGGGGTTGTTAAGAAGGCGTACGGTGTGTTAGCTTTTATTGGTAGAGGGATTGAGTTTCGGAGCCATGAGGTCATGTTGCAGCTGTACAAAACTCTGGTGCGGCCGCATTTGGAGTATTGCGTGCAATTCTGGTCGCCGCATTATAGGAAGAATGTGGAAGCATTGGAAAGGGTGCAGAGGAGATTTACCAGAATGTTGCCTGGTATGGAGGGAAGATCTTATGAGGGAAGGTTGAGGGACTTGAGGCTGTTTTCGTTAGAGAGAAGAAGGTTAAGAAGTGACTTAATTGAGGCATACAAGATGATCAGAGGATTGGATAGGGTGGACAGTGAGAGCCTTTTTCCACAGATGGTGATGTCTAGAACGAGGGGACATACCTTTCAATTGAGGGGAGACAGATATAGGACAGATGTCAGAGGTAGGTTCTTTACTCAGAGAGTAGTAAGGGCGTGGAATGCCCTGCCTGCAACAGTAGTGGACTCGCCAACACTAAGGGTATTTAAATAGTCATTGGATAGACATATGGACGATAAGGGAATAGTGTAGATGGGCTTTAGAGTGGTTTCAAAGGTCGGCGCAACATCGAGGGCTGAAGGGCCTGTACTGCGCTGTAATGTTCTATGTTCTCGGGCGCGATGTGATCAGAACAATCAGAGTCCATTCTGGCGGGGGGGGGGGGATTAGCGGGGTCGTTCCCGGGTTTGTGTTGCTATTTTGGGCCTCGGTGGGGAACGCCCCACTCCCCCAAGGCCGCACAGCGTCATTTCCTGTACTAGCGAGGTCCAACGGGCGAATCTCCTCGGTGCAGGAACAAAGAACAAAGAACAAAGAAATGTACAGCACAGGAACAGGCCCTTCGGCCCTCCAAGCCCGTGCCGACCATACTGCCCGACTAAACTACAATCTTCTACACTTCCTGGGTCCGTATCCCTCTATTCCCATCCTATTCATGTATTTGTCAAGATGCCCCTTAAATGTCCCGATCGTCCCTGCTTCCACTACCTCCTCCGGTAGCGAGTTCCAGGCACCCACTACCCTCTGTGTAAAAAACTTGCCTCGTACATCTACTCTAAACCTTGCCCCTCTCACCTTAAACCTATGCCCCCTAGTAATTGACCCCTCTACCCTGGGGAAAAGCCTCTGACTATCCACTCTGTCTATGCCCCTCATAATTTTGTATACCTCTATCAGGTCGCCCCTCAACCTCCTTCGTTCCAGTGAGAACAAACCGAGTTTATTCAACCGCTCCTCATAGCTTATGCCCTCCATACCAGGCAACATTCTGGTAAATCTCTTCTGCACCCTCTCTAAAGCCTCCACATCCTTCTGGTAGTGTGGCGACCAGAATTGAACACTATACTCCAAGTGTGGCCTAACTAAGGTTCTATACAGCTGCAACATGACTTGCCAATTCTTATACTCAATGCCCCGGCCAATGAAGGCAAGCATGCCGTATGCCTTCTTGACTACCTTCTCCACCTGTGTTGCCCCTTTCAATGACCTGTGGACCTGTACTCCTAGATCTCTTTGACTTTCAATACTCTTGAGGGTTCTACCATTCACTGTATATTCCCTGCCTGCATTAGACCTTCCAAAATGCATTACCTCACATTTGTCCGGATTAAACTCCATCTGCCATCTCTCCGCCCAAGTCTCCAGACAATCTAAATCCTGCTGTATCCTCCGACAGTCCTCATCGCTATCCGCAATTCCACCAACCTTTGTGTCGTCTGCAAACTTACTAATCAGACCAGTTACATTTTCCTCCAAATCATGTATATATACTACAAAGAGCAAAGGTCCCAGCACTGATCCCTGTGGAACACCACTGGTCACAGCCCTCCAATTAGAAAAGCATCCCTCCATTGCTACCCTCTGCCTTCTATGGCCTAGCCAGTTCTGTATCCACCTTGCCAGTTCACCCCTGATCCCGTGTGACTTCACCTTTTGTACTAGTCTACCATGAGGGACCTTGTCAAAGGCCTGACTGAAGTCCATATAGACAACATCTACTGCCCTACCTGCATCAATCATCTTAGTGACCTCCTCGAAAAACTCTATCAAGTTAGTGAGACACGACCTCCCCTTCACAAAACCGTGCTGCCTCTCACTAATACGTCCATTTGCTTCCAAATGGGAGTAGATCCTGTCTCAAAGAATTCTCTCCAGTAATTTCCCTACCACTGAAGTAAGGCTCACCGGCCTGTAGTTCCCGGGATTATCCTTGCTACCCTTCTTAAACAGAGGAACAACATTGGCTATTCTCCAGTCCTCCGGGACATCCCCTGAAGACAGCGAGGATCCAAAGATTTCTGTCAAGGCCTCAGCAATTTCCTCTCCAGCCTCCTTCAGTATTCTGGGGTAGATCCCATCAGGCCCTGGGGACTTAGCTAACTTAATATTTTTTAAGACACCCAACACCTCGTCTTTTTGGATCACAATGTGACCCAGGCTATCTACACCCCCTTCTCCAGACACAACATCTACCAATTCCTTCTCTTTGGTGAATACTGATGCAAAGTATTCATTTAGTACCTCGCCCATTTCCTCTGGCTCCACACATAGATTCCCTTGCCTATCCTTCAGTGGGCCAACCCTTTCCCTGGCTACCCTCTTGCTTTTTATGTACGTGTAAAAAGCCTTGGGATTTTCCTTAACCCTATTTGCCAATGACTTTTCGTGACCCCTTCTAGCCCTCCTGACTCCTTGCTTAAGTTCCTTCCTACTTTCCTTATATGCCACACAGGCTTCGTCTGTTCCCAGCCTTTTAGCCCTGACAAATGCCTCCTTTTTCTTTTTGACGAGGCCTACAATATCACTCGTCATCCAAGGTTCCCGAAAATTGCCGTATTTATCTTTCTTCCTCACAGGAACATGCCGGTCCTGTATTCCTTTCAACTGACACTTGAAAGCCTCCCATATGTCAGATGTTGATTTGCCCTCAAACATCCGCCCCCAATCTACGTTCTTCAGTTCCCACCTAATATTGTTATAATTAGCCTTCCCCCAGTTTAGCACATTCATCCTCGGACCACTCTTATCCTTGTCCACCAGCACTTTAAAACTTACTGAATTGTGGTCACTGTTACCGAAATGCTCCCCTACTGAAACATCTACCACCTGGCCGGGCTCATTCCCCAATACCAGGTCCAGTACCGCCCCTTCCCTAGTTGGACTGTTTACATATTGTTTTAAGAAGCCCTCCTGGATGCTCCTTACAAACTCCGCCCCGTCTAAGCCCCTGGCACTAAGTGAGTCCCAGTCAATATTGGGGAAGTTGAAGTCTCCCATCACCACAACCCTGTTGTTTTTACTCTTTTCCAAAATCTGTCTACCTATCTGCTCCTCTATCTCCCGCTGGCTGTTGGGAGGCCTGTAGTATACCCCCAACATTGTGACTGCACCCTTCTTATTCCTGATCTCTACCCATATAGCCTCACTGCCCTCTGAGGTGTCCTCTCGCAGTATAGCTGTGAAATTCTCCCGAACAAGTAGCGCAACTCCGCCTCCCCTTTTACATCCCCCTCTATCCCGCCTGAAACATCTAAATCCTGGAACGTTTAGCTGCCAATCCTGCCCTTCCCTCAACCAGGTCTCTGTAATGGCAACAACACCATAGTTCCAAGTACTAATCCAAGCTCTAAGTTCATCTGCCTTACCGGTAATGCTCCTTGCATTAAAACATATGCACTTCAGGCCACCAGACCCGCTGTATTCAGCAACTTCTCCCCGTCTGCTCTGCCTCAGAGCCACACTGTCCCTATTCCCTAGTTCTCCCTCAATGCTCTCACCTTCTGACCTATTGCTCCCGTGCCCACCCCCCTGCCATACTAGTTTAAACCCTCCCGTGTGACACTAGCAAACCTCGCGGCCAGGATATTTATGCCTCTCCGGTTTAGATGCAACCCGTCCATCTTATACAGGTCACACCTGCCCCGGAAGAGCTCCCAGTGGTCCAGATAACGGAAACCCTCCCTCCTACACCAGCTGTTTAGCCACGTGTTTATCTGCTCTATCTCCCTATTTCTAGCCTCCCTGGCACGTGGCACAGGGAGTAATCCCGAGATTACAACCCTCGAGGTCCTGTCTTTTAATTTTCTGCCTAGCTCCCTGAACTCCTGCTGCAGGACCTCATGCCCCTTCCTGCCTACGTCGTTAGTACCAATATGTACAACGACCTCTGCCTGTTTGCCCTCCCCCTTCAGGATTCCCTCTACCCGTTCGGAGACATCCTGGACCCTGGCACCAGGGAGGCAACATCCCATCCTGGAGTCTCTTTCACGTCCACAGAAGCGCCTATCTGTGCCCCTGACTATAGAGTCCCCTATTACTATTACTCTTCTGCGCTTTGACCCTCCCTTCTGAACATCAGAGCCAGCCGTGGTGCCACTGCTCTGGCTGCTGCTGTTTTCCCCTGATAGGCTATCCCCCCCGACAGTATCCAAAGGGGTATATCTGCTCGAGAGGGGGACAACCACAGGGGATTCCTGCATTGACTGCCTGCCCTTTCTGGTGGTCACCCATTTCTCTGCCTGCACCTTGGGTGTGACCATATTTACATAACTGCGATCTATGACGCTTTCCGCCACCTGCATGCTCCTAAGTGCATCCAATTGCTGCTCCAACCGAACCATGCGGTCTGTGAGGAGCTCCAGTTGGGTGCACTTTCTGCAGATGAAGCCATCCGGGACGCTGGAAGCCTCCCGGACCTGCCACATCTCACAGTCAGAGCACAGCACCCCTCTAACTGACATTGCGTCAATTAATTAAAATTAAAATTAAAATTTGTCTTTTTTTTCAATACTTTTTTTTAAATTTCAAAGTTACTGTCAACTATCTGTTTCCTAGCACTAGATTTCTAATAGAAATGCGATAGCTAACTATAATACTCTCCGATCTCTGGCTTAGATATCCTCTAAATTATAATTAAGTTATTATGTTTAATTAGTTACCAAATACTCAATTTTTTTAAAAATTTAGGTTAGAATCCCAACCAGCCACTCTGGCCACAGCTTTTCTGTGATGTCACTTCAGTTTCCCCCCGACACACACAATTTGAAAAAAGGTATAAAAGTAAAAATAAGTAAAAATCACTTACTTACCTTCTTACCTTCTGCGTGTCTTAGATGTTCTCAGGTTCTCTCGCTGACAGAGACTGCTCCTCCACCTCCGAACCTTGACCTGCACAATGCTAATAATATAATAATAATATAATATGGCACTTACCATAGGAAAGTCAGGAAGAGGTCAGGGCGCCATTTTTAAAGCTGTCCAGATCTCAAAGTTAGGTGGGGGGATCCTCACTGTCTTCAGGTGATGTCCCGGAGGACTGGAGAATAGCCAATGTTGTTCCTCTGTTTAAGAAGGGTAGCAAGGATAATCCAGGGAACTACAGGCCGGTGAGCCTTACGTCAGTGGTAGGGAAATTACTGGAGAGAATTCTTCGAGACAGGATCTAATCCCATTTGGAATCAAATGGACGTATTAGTGAGAGGCAGCATGGTTTTGTGAAGGGGAGGTCATGTCTCACTAACTTGACAGAGTTTTTTGAGGAGGTCACTAAGATGATTGATGCAGGTAGGGCAGTGGATGTTGTCTATATGGACTTCAGTTAGGCCTTTGACAAGGTCCCTCATGGTAGACGAGTACAAAAGGTGAAGTCACACGGGATCAGGGGTGAGCTGGCAAGGTGGATACAGAACTGGCTAGGTCATAGAAGGCAGAGAGTAGCAATGGAAGGATGCTTTTCTAATTGGAGGGCTGTGACCAGTGGTGTTCCACAGGGATCAGTGCTGAGACCTTTGCTGTTCGTAGTATACATAAATGATTTGGAGGAAAATGTAACTGGTCTGATTAGTGAGTTTGCAGATGACACAAAGTTTGGTGGAATTGCGGATAGCGATGAGGACTGTCAGAGGATACAGCAGGATTTAGATTGTTTGGAGACTTGGGCGGAGAGATGGCAGATGGAGTTTAATCCGGACAAATGTGAGGTAATGCATTTTGGAAGGTCTAATGCAGGTAGGGAATATACAGTGAATGGTAGAACCCTCAAGAGTATTGAAAGTCAAAGAGATCTAGGTATACAGGTCCACAGGTCACTGAAAGGGGCAACACAGGTGGAGAAGGTAGTCAAGAAGGCATACGTCATGCTTGCCTTCATTGGCTGGGGCATTGAGTATAAGAATTGGCAAGTCATGTTGCAGTTGTATAGAACCTTAATTAGGGCGCACTTGGGAGTATTGTGTTCCATTCTGGTCACCACACTACCAGAAGGATGTGGAGGCTTTAGAGAGGGTGCAGAAGAGATTTACCAGAATGTTGCCTTGTATGGAGGGCATTAGCTATGAGGAGCCAATGAGGGGCATAGACAGAGTGGATAGTCAGAGGCTTTTCCCCAGGGTAGAGGGGTCAATTACTAGGGGGCATAGGTTTAAGGTGAGAGGGGCAAGGTTTAGAGTAGATGTACGAGGCAAGTTTTTTACACAGAGTGTAGTGGGTGCCTGGAACTCGCTACCGGAGGAGGTGGTGGAAGCAGGGACGATAGTGACGTTTAAGGGGCATCTTGACAAATACATGAATAGGATGGGAATAGAGGGATACGGACCCAGGAAGTGTGGAAGATTGTAGTTTAGTCGGGCAGCACGGTCGGCACGGGCTTGGAGGGCCGAAGGGCCTGTTCCTGTGCTGTACTTTTCTTTGTTCTTTGTTCTTTGTTTGACCCCCCCCCCCCCCCCCACAGAGATTTGAACCCCCTGCAAGGATGGGCAATCCCTCACCTCTTAATCCTGGTTTTTGGCATCTTTGAATCTGTCGATATACATGTTTCTGGAACATACCTCTTCATTCACCTGAGGAAGGAGCAGCGCTCCGAAAGCTAGTGACATTGAAACAAACCTGTTGGACTTTAACCTGGTGTTGTAAGACTTCGTACTGTGCTCACCCCAGTCCAACGCCGGCATCTCCACATCACTCTTAATCCTGGCGAGACAACCATCCCCCTCCACCCCCCCATCACCAAAGGTCCATGTGGCCATCCCCCTCTGATACCACCCAGGCATGTGGGTGACCCGGCCCCATGCCTATCCATCCTCGTGGGCATCGGGGCACCGCCATCCACCCTCCCCCAAGTGAGCATATCCTGCTATGGAGTCACTGAGGGCCTCCCACCTTTAAGGCCCCCCCTCAGTCCCCCAATTTCAGACCCCTGTTCACCCCACCTAACCTTCATAATGCCCCTTCATATCCCACCCTTCATACCCTGCGCCCATCACCTTCCCACCTGCCCCCTCACGCCGCACCCATTGGCAGTGTCCCCGGCACCTGTGCAATGCCAACCTGGCACCCTGACAGTACTAACCTAATGCCCTGTCCTCGACCACCTGGCATGGCCATCGGGTTTGGTTTCCATTTCTGGAGGCCAGTACTAATCACACCAGCGTGAGGCCTTGCCAGTGGGTCCGATGAATCCCGGGAGCCGGGAGACAGAGATTGAGGCCTTGAACGGACTGCGAACATTTAAGTCCTCACATGCAGCCTTGCCAGCCACGTTGACTAAGTAATGATCTGGGCCTGGACAATGTTGCCCTGCCCCTGTTGGCATCTCACTTTCTGAAAATAAAAGGAAATAAACAATTGCACAGTATATTTATTGGAAGCAGTTCAGAGAAGGTTCACTTGATTGATACCTAGTATGGGGGTGTTATCTGAGTAGGCAAAGTTGGACAGGCTGGGCCTGTACCTATTGGGGTTTAGAATATTGAGAGGTGATCTTTTTGAAACATGTGAGATCCTGAGGGGATTTGACAGGGTGGACACTGAGAGGATGTTTCCCCTTGTGGGGGAGTCTAGAACGAGGGAACGCCATTTAAAAATAAGTGATCTCCCATTTAAGTCGGAGATGAGGAGAAATGTTTTCTCTCAGAGGGCCGTGAGTGTTAGGAACTCGCTTCCCCAGAGATCGGGGGCTCAGTGGGGAACATGCAGCCGAGACCGGCTGCCACCCTGCCCAGAGGACAAGCACCTGAACAGCACTTGCCCAAGATCTCCAAAGCAAGGGAGTTAGATCCCACGTCTTGGGTACATCGTGGAAATGCATATTAGAGTGAGACTAGCTGGGATTCACATCGCGACATCTCGCGAGATCACGTTGGATCTCATGAGGTGTAGCAAGCTGGGTAGATCCCAGAAGAGGGATCTCCCGGCATCTACCAGCCGCGCTGCTTTTCAGATGCAACATGGTCAGTCGATCTCGCCTATATAGATTCTTGACTAACAAGGGGGTGAAAGGTTATCGGTGGTAGGCGAGAATGTGGAGTTGAGGTGACAACTCATGATCTTATTGAATGACAAAACAGGCCCGAGAGGCTGAGGTGGCCTCCTCCTACTTCATATGTTCTAATGCAAATTTTTAAGCCAGTTCTCGCCAATCAACGTCAGTCCAAGTTTAACCACCAAAATCTCAGCTGATCCTCCATACTAGCTCCCTCGGATGGGGTGCATACCTGCCACTTGAGGCCCATTGATGCCGGAGTGGCTCGCGTCGCTTTTCACGCCGGCGTTAGAACTTGGCCACGGGATTGAGGGAATCTCATCTTTCTAACGAGACATTAAATAAAGGTCGCAATGATCCAATTCCATCTTGAGAGCCTCAATGGTGCTTTCCTCCACCACACTCTGTGATATCGCAAACCCGAATTACTGCGTTAAAAAAAGTTTCTCCTCGTGGAACATCTTTTTTTGCCAATTATTTTAAATCAGTGCCCTCTCCTTCTCGATCCTTCCAACAGTGGGAACAGCCCCCCCCCGCCCCCACTCCCCCAGCTACTCTTGGTAGGCGTCTCATGATTTTGAACACCTATTCAATAAGGTAGATAGGGAGAGACCCTGGCCGGGATTCTCCAATCCCGTGGCCAAGTTCTAACGCCGGCGTGAAAAGCGACGCGAGCCACTCGGGCATCAATGGGCCTCAAGTGGCAGGTATGCACCCCATCCGAGGGAGCTAGTATGGCGCCGGAAAGGTGTCCGCAGCTCCGGCGCCCAAAAGCCGGTGCACCACGGTCGGCGCGAGTCCGCGCATGCGCATGAGTACCCGTCTCCGGTCCCCAGGCAATATGGCGGAGCCCGACAGGGGCCCGGCGCGGAGGAACATATGCCCCCCATGCAACTGGCCCGCCCGCCGATCGGTAGGCCCCAATCGCGGGCCAGGCCATCGTGGAGGCCCCCCTGGGGTCGGATCCCCCCGCCCCCCTACCAGGACGGCTCTCACAGCCAGAACTCCGAGGTCCCGCCGGGTGGGACCATACGTAACTCACGCTGGTGGGACTCGACCGATCTCGCCGGGCACTTGGCCCGTTGAGGCCCGGAGAATCACCGTGGGGGCCGCTTTCAACGGCCCCAACCGGTGTGACGATGATCCCGCGGGCATCGGGAACTCAGCCAGTTACACTTGGAGAATCACCTCTGTCAATGGCCCTCTACCCACGCCGCGTACACCGTGCACGCGTGATTCTCGCCGGTTCTCCGAGCAGGAGCAGCGGCGCAACAGTTTTCGGCATCAACGCCCATTCTCCTCGCGATTTTGTTGCGGAGGCTCGGAGAATCGCGCCCAAGGATGCTGAATGGTCTCCTCCTGTTCCTGATGTTTCTCCCAAAGACTTCACTCTCGATTTTGTTTTACTTTTGTTTTTATATCTCATACAAAGTGTGTAGAGCCGAGATGGAACTGCTTGAATTGAACCTCTGTTTTCAATTTACTCTCACACTGACTGGAAATATGAGAGGGACAAAAAACAACTGCCTCTTAAAAACACACAGAGTGAAAAAAGCAACAGATAACTTGCCAGCTTTCGAGCAGGAATTGTCATCGCTGCGTCCTGCGCTTCAGAATTTATTAAGAGGAAGTGCAGGGATTATTTAGCAGCCCTTCAGGCAGGAGAACAGCCTGAGGAGGCCAAAGGCCATTCACAGTTGCTGAGGCTGCATTCTCGCCCACGTTGACAGATCCAGGAGCAGAGGTCGAGAGGATGGGCGCAGCAAGTTGTCGGCACGGCAGGTAGAGGGGACACCGCTCAGCTCAACTCCAGCCAAGGCGAGGCCGCACCATGTGCAAACTCTGCTGACTTACGCCTGAAAGAGAAAGCTTTGAGGGAACAACTTTCTTCCTTTCAATTTGTGAAAGGCGCAGCAGCTTTGAATGGAGGGTTTGGGCTTTCCCACAAGCCTCAGCGTTTCGAGACAAGGTAAGGGTTGGCCAAAAATAAGTCAACCTATAACATCCCATGATGCGCGGCGTAATCCGAGAAAGGGTGGATTTTATTTTGTTTTGGAAGGTTTTATTCAGTACCTCCTGATGCCCTGTGCATGAGCACTGTACATGGACAGCAGGAAGAAGGAACTGAAAGATGTGTGTCAGAAACCTGATACTAAAATATTGACTGGTGCATGTGAATATGTGTCATCAGATCTCTGAATGAGTCACATTATGTGAGGTGGGGGAGGGCTGGGAAGATGACAATATCCGATGTAGCGTCAATTAACACCAAATTGATCAAGAGAATAATTTGAGAAAAGTATAACTCAGGAACCACTTGGCAACATCAGCGTACAAAGCCTTGTTCATACCAAAGTGCTTGTTTGACATTCCTCTGTGCCTTCTCTGAGTGGGATACAGATAATTCGATTAACCATTTTAGCACTGCTGCGCTCGCTGATCTACACTGCCATCATGTCCGTCAACACCTCAGCTTTAAAATCCTCATCCTTGTTTTCAAATCCCTCCCTGGCCTCTCCCCTCCCTATCTCTGTAATCTCTTCCAGCCCTACAACCCTCCAAAATCTCCTTGTTCCTCCAGTTCGATCTTGTGAATTCCTGATTTGAATCTCTCCATTGGCGGCTGTGTCTTCAACTGTCTAGTAGGCTCAGCAAATCTCTCCCTCAACCTCTCTCTCCTCTTTGGAGACATGCCTTTAATGGTAGCATCGGGGTGAATGGCCACCTCCTGTGCCGCAATGACTCTGTGACCCCTTTGCAAAGATTTTGGTCACCTGTGCTAACATCTTCTGACATGTCCCCGTGTCAAACGTTGTTCGATAATCACTCCTGTGAAGCTCTTGGTACACTATACTTCATGAAAGGTGTTGTTGAAATGTTACCTGACTCTATTAGGTACTCAATCATTACATCTCTATTACCCTGGAATGAAGAGCTTGTCGTATGAGGAACGGTTGAGGACTCTGGGTCTGTACTCGTTGGAGTTTAGAAGGATGAGGGGGGGATCTTATTGAAACTTACAGGATACTGTGAGGCCTGGATAGAGTGGACGTGGAGAGGATGTTTCCACTTGTAGGAAAAACTAGAACCAGAGGACACCATCTCAGACTAAAGGGACGGTCCTTTAAAACAGCGATGAGGAGGAATTTCTTCAGCCAGAGGGTGGTGAATCTGTGGAACTCTTTGCCGCAGGAGGCTGTGGAGGCCAAATCACAGAGTGTCTTTAAGACAGAGATAGATAGGTTCTTGATTAATAAGGGGATCAGGGGTTAATAATAATAATAATCGCTGATTGTCACAAGTAGGCGTCAATTAAGTTACTGTGAAAAGCCCCTAGTCGCCACATTCCGGCGCCTGTTCGGGGAGGCCGGTACGGGAATTGAACCCGCGCTGCTGGCATTGCTCTGCATTGCAAGCCAGCTGTTTAACCCACTGTGCTAAACCAGCCCCTATGGTTATGGGGATGAGAAAATATCAGCCATGATTGAATGGTGGAGCAGACTCGATGGGCCGAATGGCCTAATTCTGCTCCTATGTCTTATGGTCTTATTAACTTCCAAGGCCATATGTTGCTCTGTGCAATTAACCATTCTATCCTGAGCCTGAGAGAGAGATTTTGGAGCCAATGTTTTTAATATCCCCCTTGCCTCTTTCAAAGGATGCAACAATCTGAGTAAAGGAAAGAAAGCTGATAAGTTGGAACATCGGGGCAGGAGGAGGCCATTTAGCCCCTCAAATCTGTGTCCAGTATTGGTCTCCTTATTTAAGGAAGGGTATAAATGTGTTGGAAGCATTTCAGAGACGGTTTACCAGACAAATACCAGGAATGGGCGGGTTGTCTGAGGAAAGGTTGGAGAGGTTGGGTTTGTATCCGCTGGAGTTTAGAAGAGTAAGAGGCAACTTGACCGAAACCTTTAAGATCCTGAGGGATGTTGACAGGGTGGATGTGGAGAGGATGTTTCCTCTTGTGGGAGAATCTAGAACTCGGGGTCACTGTTTAAAAATAAGGGTTGCCCATTTAAAATGGAGGTGAGGAGAATTATTTTCTCTCAGAGGGGGGTGAGTTTCTGGAACTTTCTTCTTCAGGAGGCAGTGGAAGCAGAATCGTTGAATATTTTTAAGGCAGAAGGAGGTTTGTGATTAACAAGAGGGTGAAAGGTTATCGGGGGGTCGGCAGGAATATGGGGTCAAGGTGACAATCAGGTCAGCCACGATCTTATTGAATGGTGGAGCAGACTCGAGGGGCCGAGTGGCCTTCTTCTGCTCCTAATTCATATGTTCCACCATTCAATTAGATCATGACTTAACTCCATTTGCTTGCCTTTGTTCCATGTTCCTTAACACCCTTACTATCAATTTTGAATTTTTCAATTGAGCCCCAGCCTCAAGGGTTTTTTGGATGGAGAGAGTTCCAGATTTCCACTCCACTCTGTGTGAAGACATGTTTCCTGGCATCCTTGAACAATCTAGCTCGACAGTTTTGCCTCTTTGTTCTGGACTCTCACACCTCACTTTTTCTACGTACCCTATCAGTTCCTTGGATCATCTTAAACAGCTCAATTCAATCACCACTTAATCTCAGATACTTGTAACCTGTCCTCATAATTTAACACTTCTAGCCCTGGTATCAGAGAATGAATCACAGTCTCCCTACAGTGCAGAAGGAGGCCTAGGATTCTCTGGGAAGCTAGGGAGGAGATTGCTGAGCCTTTGGCCTTGATCTTTAAGTCATCTTTGTCTACAGGAATAGTGCCAGAAGACTGGAGGATAGCAAATGTTGTCCCCTTGTTCAAGAAGGGGAGTAGAGATAACCCCGGTAACTATAGACCAGTGAGCTTTACTCCTGTTGTGGGAAAAATCTTGGAAAGGTTTATAAGAGATAGGATGGAAATCATCTGGAAAGGAATGATTTGATTAGAGATAGTCAACACGGTTTTGTGAAGGGTAGGTCGTGCCACACAAACCTTATAGAGTTCTTTGAGAAGGTGACCAAACAGGTGGATGAGGGTAAAGCAGTTGATGTGGTGTATATGGATTTCAGTAAAGCATTTGATAAGGTTCCCCATGGTAGGCTGCTGCAGAAAATACGGAGGCATGGGATTCAGGGTGATTTAGCAGTTTGGATCAGAAATTGGCTAGCTGAAATAAGACAAAGGGTGGTGGTTGATGGGAAATGTTCAGACTGGAGTCCAGTTACTAGTGGTGTACCACAAGGATCTGTTTTGGGGCCACTGCTGTTTGTCATTTTTATAAATGACCTGGAGGAGGGCATAGAAGGATGGGTGAGTAAATTTGCAGATGACACTAAAGTTGGTGGAGTTGTGGACAGTGTGGAAGGATGTTACAAGTTACAGAGGGACATAGATAAGCTGCAGCGCTGGGCTGAGAGGTGGCAAATGGAGTTTAATGCAGAAAAGTGTGAGGTGATTCATTTTGGACGGAATAACAGGAAGACAGTGTACTGGGCTAATGGTAAGATTCTTGGCAGTGTGGGTGAGCAGAGAGATCTCGGTGTCCATGTACATAGATCTCTGAAAGTTGCCACCCAGGTTGAGAGGGTTGTTAAGAAGGCGTACGGTGTGTTAGCTTTTATTGGTAGAGGGATTGAGTTTAGGAACCATGAGGTCATGTTGCAGCTGTACAAAACTCTGGTGCGGCCGCATTTGGAGTATTGTGTGCAATTCTGGTCACCGCATTATAGGAAGGATGTGGAAGCATTGGAAAGGGTGCAGAGGAGATTTACCAGAATGTTGCCTGGTATGGAGGGAAGATCTTATGAGGAAAGGCTGAGGGACTTGAGGCTGTTTTTGTTAGAGAGTAGAAGGTTAAGAGGTGACTTAATTGAGGCAGACAAGATGATCAGAGGATTGGATAGGGTGGACAGTGAGAGCCTTTTTCCTCGGATTGTGATGTCTAGCACGAGGGGACATAGCTTTAAGTTGAGGGGAGATAGATATAAGACAGATGTCAGAGGTAGGTTCTTTACTCAGAGAATAGTAAGGGCGTGGAATGCCCTGCCTGCAACAGTAGTGGACTCGCCAACACTAAGGGCATTCAAATGGTCATTGGATAGACATATGGACGATAAGGGAATAGTGTAGATGGGCTTTAGAGTGGTTTCACAGGTCGGCGCAACAGCGAGGGCCGAAGGGCCTGTACTGCGCTGTAATGTTCTATGTTCTATGTTCTATTCAGCCCATCGAGTCCGCACCAAACTTTTGGCCACCCTACCTAGGCCCAAACCCCTGTCCTATTCCTGAAACCCCACCCTAAGGGGCAATTTAGCACGGCCAGTCCACTTAACCTTCACATCTTTGGACTGAGGGAGGAAACCGGAGCACCCGGAGGAAACCCACGCACACACGGAGAACGTGCAGACTCCGCACAGACGGTGACCCAAGCCGGGAATCGAACCTGGGACTCTGGCGCTGTGAAGCAACTGTGCTAACCACAGGGCTACCGTACCACCCATAATTGAGGAAATGCAGGTTTAGTCTTTGTAACCTGTCCTCGTAATTTACAACTGTGAGGCAGCAGTGCTAACCACTGCACCACCGTGCCACCCTGATCATTCTGCTAAATGTTTACCGTCCTCCTCCAAGATCAATATATCGTTCCTGAAGTGTGGCTGTGTGAAGAAAAGAAGAAACATGTAATTTGGGGAATCCAAAGCATTTCAAATTCTAATCTAAAATTCACAAAACCATAATATTTAGAAATCTGCAAATTCTGGGCAAAACTTGTCATTTTAATTGACTTACAGCTTAATTTAAAAACTGAGCAAAGATTATTGTAACAGGCTACCATTTTAGATAGACAGCTAAAAATATCGGTGGGGTCCGCAAGTTACCGCAATGGACTTTAACATGAGTGCAGGGAAGCCCTTTTAAAAACTTCTTTGCAAAAATGCACTCGCTCTAAAATCAATCTTCATGTAGAAACCTTAAATCTATTATTTTAAATTTAATTTATCTTTTGATATAATAGTCTTCTGTTAGTCTTCTGTCAGCCACCATTAATAACAGTTTCAGGCTCCAGGTAAACAGTTCCCCAGCATTAAGATTATTGTTTCGAAAGGGAGCAAAATGAAATGATGCATTCAAAAGTTATTCGGGATTTTGGATTTCAAAATTCTACCATATAATAATAAATCCTCCTGACATCTCCTGTAATGATAAATGCTCGTTTTTTTCCCATTCATTTACAGGGTGTGGGCGTCGCCTGCATATGTGAGAAATATGAGAATGACTAGAGCGAGGGTAGGTCCGATCAAGGACAGTAGCGGGAGATTGTGTATTGAGTCTGAAGAGATAGGAGAGGTCTTGAACGAGTACTTTTCTTCTGTATTTACAAATGAGAGGGGCCATATTGTTGGAGAGGACAGTGTGAAACAGATTGGTAAGCTCGAGGAAATACTTGTTAGGAAGGAAGATGTGTTGGGCATTTTGAAAAACTTGAGGATAGACAAGTCCCCCGGGCCTGACGGGATATATCCAAGGATTCTATGGGAAGCAAGAGATGAAATTGCAGAGCCGTTGGCAATGATCTTTTCGTCCTCACTGTCAACAGGGGTGGCACCAGGGGATTGGAGAGTGGCGAATGTCGTGCCCCTGTTCAAAAAAGGGACTAGGGATAACCCTGGGAATTACAGGCCAGTTAGTCTTACTTCGGTGGTAGGCAAAGTAATGGAAAGGGTACTGAAGGATAGGATTTCTGAGCATCTGGAAAGACACTGCTTGATTAGGGATAGTCAGCACGGATTTGTGAGGGGTAGGTCTTGCCTTACAAATCTTATTGAATTCTTTGAGGAGGTGACCAAGCATGTGGATGAAGGTAAAGCAGTGGATGTAGTGTACATGGATTTTAGTAAGGCATTTGATAAGGTTCCCCATGGTAGGCTTCTGCAGAAAGTAAGGAGGCTGGGATAGTGGGAAATTTGGCCAGTTGGATAACGAACTGGCTAACCGATAGAAGTCAGAGAGTGGTGGTGGATGGCAAATATTCAGCCTGGATCCCAGTTACCAGTGGCGTACCGCAGGGATCAGTTCTGGGTCCTCTGCTGTTTGTGATTTTCATTAATGACTTGGATGAGGGAGTTGAAGGGTGGGTCAGTAAATTTGCAGACGATACGAAGATTGGTGGAGTTGTGGATAGTAAGGAGGGCTGTTGTCGGCTGCAAAGAGACATAGATAGGATGCAGAGCTGGGCTGAGAAGTGGCAGATGGTGTTTAACCCTGAAAAGTGTGAGGTTGTCCATTTTGGAAGGACAAATATGAATGCGGAATACAGGGTTAACGGTAGAGTTCTTGGCAATGTGGAGGAGCAGAGAGATCTTGGGGTCTATGTTCATACATCTTTGAAAGTTGCCACTCAAGTGGATAGAGCTGTGAAGAAGGCCTATGGTGTGCTCGCGTTCATTAACAGAGGGATTGAATTTAAGAGCCGTGAGGTGATGATGCAGCTGTACAAAACTTTGGTAAGGCTACATTTGGAGTACTGTGTACAGTTCTGGTCACCTCATTTTAGGAAGGATGTGGAAGCTTTGGAAAAGGTGCAAAGAAGATTTACCAGGATGTTACCTGGAATGGAGAGTAGGTCTTACGAGGAAAGGTTGAGGGTGCTAGGCCTTTTCTCATTAGAACGGAGAAGGATGAGGGGCGACTTGATAGAGGTTTATAAGATGATCAGGGGAATAGATAGAGTAGACAGTCAGAGGCTTTTTCCCCGGGTGGAACAAACCATTACAAGGGGACATAAATTTAAGGTGAAAGGTGGAAGATATAGGAGGGATATCAGAGGTAGGTTCTTTACCCAGAGAGTAGTGGGGGGCATGGAATGCACTGCCTGTGGAAGTAGTTGAGTCGGAAACATTAGGGACCTTCAAGCAGCTATTGGATAGGTACATGGATTACGGTAAAATGATATAGTGTAGATTTACTTGTTCTTAAGGGCAGCACGGTAGCATTGTGGATAGCACAATTGCTTCACAGCTCCAGGGTCCCAGGTTTGATTCCGGCTTGGGTCACTGTCTGTGCGGAGTCTGCACGTCCTCCCCGTGTCTGCGTGGGTTTCCTCCGGGTGCTCCGGTTTCCTCCCACAGTCCAAAGATGTGCAGGTTAGGTGGATTGGCCATGATAAATTGCCCTTAGTGTCCAAAATTGCCCTTGGTGTTGGGTGGAGGTGTTGAGTTTGGGTAGGGTGCTCTTTCCAAGAGCCGGTGCAGACTCAGGGGGCCGAATGGCCTCCTTCTGCACTGTAAATTCAATGATAATCTATGATTAATCTAGGACAAAGGTTCGGCACAACATCGTGGGCCGAAGGGCCTGTTCTGTGCTGTATTTTCTATGTTCTATGTATGTCGCTGGTTAGGCCAACATTTATTTATTTATTTTAAATTTAGAGTACCAAATTCATTTTTTCCAATTAAGGGGCAATTTAGCGAGGCCAATCCACCTACCCTGCACATCTTTGGGTTGTGGGGGTGAGACCCACGCAAACACGGGGAGAAATTGCAAACTCCACACGGTCAGTGACCCGGGGCCAGGATTGAACCTGGGACCTCGTCGTCGTGAGCCAGCAACGCTAACCACTGCGCCGCCGTGCTGCCCTGTTAGGTCAATATTTATTGCCGATTCCTAGTTGCCCTTCAGAAGCTGGCTTCTTGAAGCACTGCAGTCCTTGAGGTGTAGGTACATCCACTGTGCTGTTAGGAACGGCGATCCAGGATTTTGCCCCAGCAACAGTGAAAGAACGGCCAATATATTTCTAAGTCAGGGTTGTTGCTAACTTTCCGGTTGGTTCAATTGGCTGTTTTATTACCTTTGCTCTCGAGTCGCCAGGTATGTTTATGATACCGCCACGAGGTTCAAGTCCAAGAAATGGTCAATAACTCAATACACCGATTGGTAAGATTCAAATCAAAGCACATTTATTCTACACAGTAATCGCTACTCATGCACAAATTCTACATCTAAGCTACTTCTACAACTAACAGGCCAATACTTAACTTTGGACTGGCCCACCAGGTCAGGGGAACAAATGGCCTTTCATTCGGGTTCTGAGGCTGCGGGATTCGAAGTTGGTACGGATTGGTAGCTAGGAGCGCCTATCTCGTAGCGTGCGTTGAATTAAGAATTACTTCATTCGGTGGTCACTGCACCGGTCACGGTCAAGGTTGGTTCGCGTTGCTGGGTGACCCGGGCAGGACGAAGAGAGCGAGTTGAACTTGGGGCTCAACTCTTAAAGTCCCCAGGGGCTTCCCGCCTTTCGGGGCGGACCCTGTACCTGGTTCTAGGTGATTGGACTTTGTTCCAATCGCTTGGTTCGATTTCTCCAATACTGGAGCGGTTCCCTGATCGATGGGCGGTCTTGAGGTGTTCGTTCACCTCCTTTGTGTTGGCTCCTGCTGGCGCCGGGGAGTCTGGCTTAGTTTTGAGTGTCCCAAATGTTGCCATTGTTCCCGGGGATTGCTCATCAGTATGTAGATGGCTGCTACATTGTTGTGCTGATGGTCGCTGGTATCGATGCTGTCTGGGCTTTTGCAGAGTTAAATACACAGTAAACCTGCACCTGCTGGTTTCTGCCTGTGTTGGCTGACTTTCCCATCAGCCTTTGCTGTTCGCCATTTTAAATCGGGAGTTGGCCAATTTAGGTGGCTACAGGGTGGTGAGTGACTTGGAGGGGAACTTCCAGGTGGTGGGGTTCCCAGATATCTGCTGCCCTTGTCCTTTGGATTCTAGAGGTCGAGGTTTCTGGAAGGTGCCGTCTAAGGAACCTTGGTGAGTTACTGCAGTGCATCTTGTAGATGGTATACATGATCAATGGTAACCCCCAGGATGTTAATTGTGGGGGATTCAGCGATGGTAATGCCATTGAATGTCAAGGAGTGGTGATTAGATCCTCTGTTGTAGGAGATGGTCATTACCTGGCGCTTGTGTGGTGCGAATATAACTTGCCACTTGTCAGCCCAAGTCTGGATATTGTCCGGGTCTTGCTGCATTTGGACGGGGACTGCTTCATTATCTGAGGAGTCGCGAATGGTGCTGAACATTGTGCAGTCACCCGCAAACATCCCCACTTCTGACCTTATGATGGAAGGAAGGTCATTGATGAAGCAGCTGAAGATGGCTGGGCCGAGGACACTGTCCTGAGGAACTCCTGTAGATGTCCTGGAGCTGAGATGTCTGACCTCCAACCACGACAACCATCTTCCTTTGTGCCGGGTCTGACTTCAACCAGCGGGGAGTTTCCCCCTCGATTCCCATTGACTCCAGTTTAGCGAGGGCTCCTTGATGTCACACTCGGTCAAATGCTGCCTTGATGTCAAGGGCAGTCACTCTCACCTCACCTCTGATATTCAGTGCTTTTATCCATGTTTAAACCAAGGCTGTAATGAGGTCAGGAGTTGAGTGGCCCTGGCGGAACCCAAACTGAGCGTCCGTGCACATTTTTTGCTGAGTAACTGCTGCTTGACAGCTCAGTTGATGACTCCTAACTTTAATGTGGATTAATTGGAGAGGCTTGGGATGTTCCCTTTCAACAGGAGCAAGTTGAGAGGGGTTTGATATTCAAAATCATAAGCAGTCCAGACAGGACAGCGAGAAGATAGAGAACAATTATTCCCATTGCCGATGGGCTTGAGAATTAGAGGAATACCTGTTTTAGGCAATTGCCAAAAGAAGCAACAGCAACTTGAAGAGAAACATCTTTCACACAGCGAGTGGTTGGGATCTGGAATGGGCTGCCTGACAATATGGTGTTGGCAGGATCAGTTGAGGCTTCTGACAGGGGTAATTGTCCAAAGAAAAAGGATTTGCAGGGCTACAGGGAAAAGGTGGGTGAGTGGGATTAGGTGAGTTGCATTTGCACAGAGCAGGCCAGACGTGACAAGCCGAATAGTTGCTTTCTGTGTTGGATCCATTCTCTGAATCAATGATTCTTAAGTCACTCTTTCCTCAGACTTATGTGTCTTATTGTGGCTTCTATTCAATTTGTTTGATCTTCTGAAGGGATGTTCTTAAAAAAATGTTCCCTGATGCTCAGTCACCTGTAATGTGACCAAAATACTTCAACATCTGTATTTTCAGTCCTGGTTGGTTACTTTCCACCAGCGACATGGATATGGTTCCAACCAACCAGCTCCCATGGCATACGTGATTAGAGGCCTCTCGGAGAATTTGATGCGGGCAGTGGGTGCACAGGTTGGAAAAGTGTACACATGCATCAGAGGTATCAACCCTGACTCAGTAAGGGCAGCACGGTGGCACAGTGGGTTAGCATTGCTGCCACACAGCGCCGAGGTCCCAGGTTCGATCCCGGCTCTGGGTCACTGTCCGTGTGGAGTTTTCACATTCTCCCCGTGTCTGCGTGGGTTTTGCCCCCACAACCCAAAGATGTGCAGGCTAGGTGGATTGGCCACGCTAAATTGCCCTTAATTGGGAAAAAAAAGAATTGGGTATTCTAAATTTTTTTTTTTTTAAACCTAGGTTCAGTGGGGTGCACTCTGAATCAAAAGGTTGTGGGTTCAACTCCTACCTCCAGAGACTTGAGCACAGGATCCTGGCCAACACTTCAACAAGATATCATTGGCTGAAAGACAATCTGCGGGATCCTCCGCTTTGCCGGCAGTGCACTCGCGCCACGTTTCCCGACGGCGTGGGGCTGCCCAAAATGGAAAACCCCATTGGCCGTCTGCAGGAAAGGAGATTCCCACTGCCGGTGGGGGCGCGCCGCGCCGGAAAACAGGTCTGGCGGGACGGAGAATCCCCCCCAATAGAGGAGGGAAGTCCTTTCTTTCATTGTGTGTGAAATTCCTCTCCATTATCCCAGCGGAAATGAGAACTCATTTAAAATGACCAGCTTATTCCAGCAGAGACAGGAATTTCCGATAAATGTCATTTCAGGTGCAATTGAGGACCTGATAGAGGGCTGGAAGCAGGTTGATACTTGAAAGGACATGAAATACTCACTAATAAAGCCTTTTGTACAACTTGGTTTCATTTACCAAAATACTTCAGGTCGTTAATGCTTTGTCAATTACATTTCTGTGGTTTGTTAATGTCAATTACATTGTTAACGTGAAGAGAAACAGGTGATGGGTATTAATTGTCTTTGAGCCCGTATAAATAGGGGACACCAACACACTTCAGGCCTTCTGTGACCGTAAGCTCCGTTGGGGCTGGCATGCATCATCAACCCCGGGAATGATATTTTGGGTCAGTTAATTAAGCTTCATTTGACATTTTGTTTTAGTTACAGTGCTCCACAAGGGGCGGTCACCCCTCTCATTTTTGTTAATTTTACTGATTTTTCATTTTATTCAAAAGAGTAGAAATAGGGAACAACATTTTAATTGAATTTGCTAAGTTTTCTTTGCAAGTTTTGCCTTTCTGTTACAATGCCCTTTCGAGGCAATTTCAACTTGTTCATTAGTTTATTTGTTTGATTGTTTTATAAAAAGCCTATAAATAGGGGACACTGGCACAGTTCAGGCCTTCCATGGCCCGTGGTTGCTACAAGGGCTGGGGTACATCATCTTAGTCAAATTACCTTTTGTTGTGTTTGGTCCTTTGTACCTTACGAAGGAATCCACCAAACACTTTGACTTGTCCAAACTAGAATCTTTTATTGAGTTTTGTGTGGTAAGATAGCAATCTGATACAGAGCATGTTATCATGGAGTCTGCTAACTACTCCTCTGGAACTTGCACCCAGCACTGACCATTCACATGTATGCCTTATTGCCCTCTCAATCTTCTTCTGAAGATGGCCGGATGTGCCTCCCCTTATATTGGAGTCACGGGTCACATGACCTTTGTCCAGAGACCACATGGTGTCAGTACCGCCACCTGCTGGTTGGAGGTCAAACACCATCCAATTTAGGTGGATTGGCCATGATAAATGAGATAGCACCACATCTTTGAGATTTTATTTTAGTTCCAGTGCTCAACGAGGGGCTGTCACCTGTGCCCTGCTCCCCCCTGTTATTTTAGTTTAATTTATTGATATTTGTGTTCTATTTTAGAAGAGTATAAATAGGGGACGGCTAGGACACTGCGTGAGACTGAACAAGACAATAAACTCGCTCGAGTACAAAAGCTCTGCCTCTTCTGGTCGAATGAGCTTCAATTCGGTTCCATCCCAGACCAACGTTATGTCCAGTACTACATTTGAACTTGGCTGTGACCTCTCCCACGATTGACTGCTTTGCTGACATTTATTGTCTTAGTTTACGCTTGAGCTCGATAGCAGAAGGTGGTTGGGAACCCAACATATGAGAGAGAGGAGGGAACGAGACAGTTCAGCTTTGGCTGATAATTGTCAGTGCTTGGAATGATCAACAGAAAATAGTCAAATAGGGTTGAAAATACAGGTGACGGCACAGGAAGGCACTATGGGTGACTCTTTGGTCACTGGGTGAAATTTTTAAGAACGTCCCTTCAAACAAGTTGGATAGAAGCCACAATAGGAAACAATTAACAATCAACAATTTTTATTATTGTCACAACATGCAACGAAGTTACTGTGAAAAGCCCCTAGTCGCCACATTCCGGCGCCTGTTCAGGTCACAGAGGGAGAATTCAGAATGTCCAATTCACGTCTTTCGGGACTTGTGGGAGGAAACCGGAGCACCCGGAGGAAACCCACGCGGACACGGGGAGAACGTGCAGACTCCGCACAGTCACCCAAGCCGGAATCGAACCTGCGATCCTGGCGCTGTGAAGCACAGTGCTAACCACTGTGCTACAGTGCCACACAAATATGGAATGCTTCACCAATTTGCGTGTCATGACTTAGGATAGAATCACTACAGCGGTGATCATTCATCCCCTCTTGTCTGTGCCAGCTGTCTGCAAGAGCCCACTCCGCCCTCACCCTCCCCTCACCCTGCAAATCCTTTTTCCTCAGGCAATGATGCAGTTATCTTTTGAAAGCTGCTGAGCCAGAACAATCAGGGAAGATTCCGATCTGGAGGAAAGGGTGTGAATGGTCCGGGGTGAATATTTGCTGATAGAATACTGCAGTGGTGCTATGTATACTGTCGAGAATCAGAGTTAAACAACTGCAAATGTAGATAAGGGAAGGTCTCTGATTTGTGCTGCCTGAGTTGATGATCCACTACGGTTGAGCACAGCATTTCTGGGGGACATTTATCCCGGGTTCGTTCTCTTCATCACAGTCCAATGACTATTCGAAAATGCGCGCATAAGTATGTAAGGCAAGGGCTGAATGAGGCTGAGATGTGATTTATCCCACTCCCCTGGTTGAATTGCCTGCCGTCACTCGCTATCTACATGAAGAGATATAGTGGAGCGGCCTGGGAAATAGGAGTCTGTTTCGTCGGTAGGAAGACACATGGTGGAGAGGTCCTTACCTTCCTGACTTCCCCCCGATTAAGTCAGGTGCAGGGAAGTTCAAGTGAGGCCTTCCTGCTCCTAGACCCTGAGGTGGTCAAATATGCCACTTTAAGGCCTCATCCCACTGCCACTGTTGAGTACAAACAGCGGGGGAGGGGTCGCAGGCAAGTGGGCCTGCCAGGGGGCTCAAGGGAGCCCTCCTGTTTGGGCACCCTGTGCCTCATGGAATTTCCTCCTCCCCCCCCCATTTATGAGTGGCCATATGAGCAAGTTAGTGGAATGTGATTGGTGCTTGCCCAGCAAGCGTCATTCCCTTCTGAAATGTGGGGGTGGGGAGAACATTGGAGAAAATGATCTTTCAAAAGAAAGGTTAAGACTAGAACATCAGCTGTCGTGAGTTGAGATGAAACAATAGATTAATGATATCTTGAGAGCTGGGAGCTTAATCGAGGGCCAGTGTAGACTCGTTGGGCCGAATGGCCTCCTTCTACACTGTAAATTCTATGTTATGCTTGGACCTGGAAGAAAGCACAGCACTATCAGCAATACTAACCAATTGCAACAAATTTGATGCTTGGATCAGGGTTGTGCTACAACTAACAGAAGGCTACGTACTTAATATATTCTAGACAGAATGTGAACCTACATCCAGATCGCGCCTTTCACAGCCTCAGGAGGTTTTGTGACTCATGAGTGACTATCAAAGTGTCGCCACTGCTGCCCTGAAGGGAAACGCAGCAGGAAATTTGCGCGCACTAAGCTCCCACTAACTGACATAAGTTAAATCCGTTTTTGGTGATGTTGGCCGAGTGTTGGCCAAGACACCGCGAGATTCCCTCCTTCAAGAAAGTGCCCTGCAATTAGGTGCACCCTTAAATATAGGATCTGTTACATTGTCGCTACTAGTGATGTGCACTGATTGGGTACCATTAAGCAATCTTGCTAAGTTACAAAGAAATCTTTCTTAATAGTACTGAAACAGGAACATGGGGGCGGCACGGTGGTTAGCACTGCTGCCTCACAGCGCCAGGGACACGGGTTCAGTTCCGGCCCTCGGTGATTGTCTGTGTAGAGTTTGCACGTTCTCCCCGTGTCTGCGTGGGTTTCCTCCGGGTGCTCCGGTTTCCTCCCACAGTCCAAAGATGTGCAGGTTAGGTGGACTGGCCATGATAAATTGCCTCTTAGCGTCCAAAGATTATGTGGGGTTACGTGGATAGGGTGGGGGATTGGGCTTAGGTGGGGTGGTCTTTCGAAGGGTCGATGCAGACTCAATGGGCCGAATGGCCTCCTTCTGCACTGTAGGGATTCTATGACAGGCCCGGCCCACAAAGTACCAATCGTACTGTGGGCCCCTGAAAACCTTGCTCGAGAAATCAACCTTCAGGTCTTGTCATGTGAATGGTGAGGAACTAGTCCTAGGTATCAGCACCGGTCTTCAATCAGAGACCCCTGTTGCACAACACAATCCAACAGGTCTACAGTGAACATAAGAAACAGGAGCATGGGTAGGCCATTCGGCCCCTCGAGCCTGCTTCACCATTCAACGCGACCATGGCTGATGTTCTGCCTCAAGCACATTTTCCCGCCTGTTCCCCGTATCCCTTGCTTCCCTTAGAGACCAAAAATCTGTCGCTTCAGTCGTGAAGCTACCCAGATTCACAAAGTGAAAATTCTACCAGGACTGGACAGGGTCGATACAGGAAGGATGTTCCTGATGTTGGGGGGAGCCCAGAACCAGGGGTCACAGTCTGAGGATACGGGACAAACCATTTAGGACTGAGGTGAGGAGAAGGTTCCTTCACGCAGAGAGTGGTGAGCCTGTGGAATTCACTACCACAGAAAACAGTTGAGGCCAAAACATTGTGGCCGGAATTCTCTGACCGTTGGGATTCTGTGTTCCCGCTGGCAGTGCACCTCCACTCGTGGGTTTCCTGGCAGCGTGAGGTGGCTTCAATAGGAAATCCCATTGACAAGGAGCAGGAATAGAGATTCCCACCGCCAGCGATCGGTGCGTCTCCGAGAAACACGCGGCTAGGGGAACAGAGAATCCAGGAGTTAGATATAGCTCTTGGGGCTAAAGGGATCAAAGGAAAAGCGGGAACAGGTTGCTCAAGTTGGATGATCAGCCATGATCATAATAAATGGGGGACGAGGGCTGAATGGCCGCCTGGTTCTCCTATTTTCTGTTTCTATTTCTCGTCATCTCAATGCCAAGTGATTGGACCTTTATTCTGAAATTATGACCCTTATCTTCAGGCTCCCTATCCAGGGGAAACAGCCTCTCAGCATCTACTATGTCTAAGATTTTATACGTTCCAGTGAGACGAGCACTCCTTGACAAATCGAAGTAGGTAAACACCTTGTTGGTTCTCCGATCTCGCCTCTAATTGTTGATCCCGCCGGGAAGATAATTCGTTCAGCGGCCAGACGATTACAGCATCAGGGTTAACTGCGATGCCCTCTGTGACCAAACAGCCCACACACCCTTGAAGTTAGGCCACTTGGGCAAGCTATCTATTGGGTGGCGGTGCTCCCGGAACTGGAGCCTTTGCACCTTCAGGAGCGGATGGGAAAGGGGGCGAAAATGAAACTCAAATCTGCAAGTATCAGTGCCACCCTGGCAAAGCAGTCAACCAATTATTTAGCCAAATTGTTAACAGTGATGGGTTTTCAGCTTCTATCGATTTTCCAAAGTATAAATCCAACCTCCTGTGATCTGATTTCAGATTATCAGAAAGGTTAAATGCATTAGGATCCAGCCTTTTGTCTGCGGTTTCTAAATTCCTTTCGAAAGTTCTCTGGGTCAGTTCCTTTCTTCACAGAAGGAGGATGTGGATTGCTGTGGGGTGGTGGGGGCAGGGAGGCAGAGGAAAGGGTGGAGGGAGAGGATGCAGAGCGATTCCAATCGAGCGTTAGTCAGACAAAGGCAGGTTTCACTTCAGGCTGAATCATGCCCGGGGCTTTCTTTATGTCTCCATTAACATCTTGTTTTCAATGAATTTCTTCTTGGCCTGATCTCTCCCCTCTCCCACTCGTGAAGGTGCCAACTCTCACTGGGGTGAGGTTTAATCGTGCCCTCATTCCTATCCTCATGGATAACGATCAGGAAGCCCTGAATCAATGTTTCCCCTCCCTGGCTCGAGGGCTGAAGGGAATTGTTAGGGCCTCCCACGGTTTGCCAGTTGAGGCCTGCTGATTCATATAAAGCCTCCTGATGCCTTCTTGTGTTGTGATGCCATCTCAGCTCCTCACTGGGTAAACGTGCTGAGCCATCGAATATCCCGTCTTGTGGGCCTTGCCTTAGCTTATGAACCACTTCAACTGCAGATTCACACACCACAAAATCCTACCACTATACACCCAGAAAGACGCCAGGCAATCTACCACAAGGGCCAGTTGGTGTTCAATGGAGGCGCCAGGGATCCAGCCTCTTTTTTGAGAAGGCCTGCCAAACAAAGTGCCAATCAGGCACTTCACTGGGCAACGGTGGGTGCTGCTCAGGACACTGGAGAGCGGAGGTTCCTGCCAATCAGAGGCCAACAGCTCTTTGCTGCTCAGCAGTGCCACTGAGGAGGCAGTGGCTGCTGCCGGTACTACGCCTACCCAAGGCTGAGGATCTCTGATGGGCCCAGGACCCGGGTGACTGATGGGAGAGTGGGCGCAGAGTGCAGGGGGGAGGGAGGTACGGTCGGTAGCACAGGCAGGAGAGTGCCCTCAGCAGACGCTCTCCCTGTTCTTGGTCTCTCCATCAGGCATTGAGTGTCTTTGAACGAGGGAATAAGTTAAAAAAATGAATACTGCACTTTGGATTATATTTTGAATCTTACAGTATTTCTTTGTTTTTCTCTTGCCGCACCCCACCCCTCATCCCACACTTCCCCACCAACACCAACAAGGTTGTTGCACTGAAGAGGGAGCAGTTTAAGAGGAATGTAGCCCTTTGGAAACTGGAACTGTGGACAGCACCATTCCCGCCACGGGACAACCAACCGGAACACTCTGGCAGTAGGGAGCAGCTGAGACCTGCCAAAGTCTCCAACACGATTCACCATGGCAACCAGGCAAGTGAAACCTGCACAGTCTCAACTCCTCACCGTGCTGTTGATGAGACGATGATTGTAGGCTCGTTGTCGATGGGCCGAGTGGCCTTTCTCAGAGATGAGAAAGCTGAGAAGCAATTTGATCGAGCTGTTCAAAATCGTGAGGGGTCTGGACAGAATCGACAGGGAGAAACTGTGTTCTCATTGGAGGAAGGATTGAGAATCACAGAACACTAATTTGAGGAATTGGCAGAAGAAGCAATGGAGACATGAGGGAAACCCTCTTCACGTAGGGAGTGGTTAGGATCTGGGATGCACTGTCTGTGAGTGTGGTGGAGGCAGGTTCACACAGCGAGTGGTTAGGATCTGGAATGTACTGTCTGAGAGTGTGGTGGAGGCAGGTTCACACAGCGAGTGGTTACGGTCTGGGATGCACTGTCTGAGAGTGTGGTGGAGACAGGGTCACACAGCGAGTGGTTAGGATCTGGAATGTTCTGTCTGGGAGTGTGGTGGAGGCAGGTTCACACAGCGAGTGGTTAGGATCTGGAATGTACTGTCTGAGAGTGTGGTGGAGGCAGGTTCACACAGCGAGTGGTTACGGTCTGGGATGCACTGTCTGAGAGTGTGGTGGAGACAGGGTCACACAGCGAGTGGTTAGGATCTGGAATGTTCTGTCTGGGAGTGTGGTGGAGGCAGGTTCACACAGCGAGTGGTTAGGATCTGGAATGTACTGTCTGAGAGTGCGGTGGAGGCAGGTTCACACAGCGAGTAGTTAGGATCTGGGATGCACTGTCTGGGTGTGTGGTGGAGACAGGTTCACACAGTGAGTGGTTAGGATCTGGAATGTTCTGTCTGAGAGTGTGGTGGAGGCAGGGTCACACAGCGAGTGGTTAGGATCTGGGATGCACTGTCTGGGAGTGTGGTGGAGGCAGGTTCACACAGCGAGTGGTTAGGATCTGGAATGTACTGTCTGAGAGTGTGGTGGAGGCAGGTTCACACAGCGAGTGGTTAGGATCTGGGATGCACTGTCTGTGAGTGTGGTGGAGGCAGGTTCACACAGCGAGTGGTTAGGATCTGGGGTGCACTGTCTGAGAGTGTGGTGGAGGCAGATTCACACAGCGAGTGGTTAGGATCTGGGATGCACTGTCTGTGAGTGTGGTGGAGGCAGGTTCACACAGCGAGTGGTTAGGATCTGGAATGTACTGTCTGAGAGTGTGGTGGAGGCAGGTACACACAGCGAGTGGTTAGGATCTGGAATGTACTGTCTGTGAGTGTGGTGGAGGCAGGTTCACACAGCGAGTGGTTAGGATCTGGAATGTACTGTCTGTGAGTGTGGTGGTGGCAGGTTCACACAGCGAGTGGTTAGGATCTGGAATGTACTGTCTGAGAGTGTGGTGGTGGCAGGTTCACACAGCGAGTGGTTAGGATCTGGAATGTACTGTCTGAGAGTGTGGTGGTGGCAGGTTCACACAGCGAGTGGTTAGGATCTGGGATGCACTGTCTGAGAGTGTGGTGGAGGCAGGTTCACACAGCGAGTGGTTAGGATCTGGGATGCACTGTCTGAGAGTGTGGTGGTGGCAGGTTCACACAGCGAGTGGTTAGGATCTGGGATGCACTGTCTGTGAGTGTGGTGGAGGCAGGTTCACACAGCGAGTGGTTAGGATCTGGAATGCACTGTCTGTGAGTGCGGTGGAGGCAGGTTCACACAGCGGGTGGTTAGGATCTGGGATGCACTGTCTGTGAGTGCGGTGGAGGCAGGTTCACACAGCGAGTGGTTAGGATCTGGAATGCACTGTCTGTGAGTGCGGTGGAGGCAGGTTTACACAGCGAGTGGTTAGGATCTGGGATGCACTGTCTGTGAGTGTGGTGAAGGCAGATTCACACAGTGTGTGGTTAGGATCTGGAATGTACTGTCTGAGAGTGTGGTGGAGGCAGATCACACAGCGAGTGGTTAGGATCTGGAATGTACTGTCTGAGAGTGTGGTGGAGGCAGGTTCACACAGCGAGTGGTTAGGATCTGGGATGCACTGTCTGTGAGTGTGGTGGAGGCAGGTTCACACAGCGAGTGGTTACGATCTGGAATGCACTGTCTGTGAGTGCGGTGGAGGCAGGTTAACACAGCGAGTGGTTAGGATCTGGGATGCACTGTCTGTGAGTGTGGTGGAGGCAGATTCACACAGCGGGTGGTTAGGATCTGGGACGCAGTGTCTGCGAGTGTGGTGGAGGCAGAGTCACACAGCGAGTGGTTAGGATCTGGAATGTACTGTCTGTGAGTGTGGTGGAGGCAGGTTCACACAGCGAGTGGTTAGGATCTGGGATGCACTGTCTGTGAGTGTGGTGGAGGCAGATTCACACAGCGAGTGATTAGGATCTGGAATGTACTGTCTGAGAGTGCGGTGGAGACAGATTCACACAGCGAGTGATTAGGATCTGGAATGTACTGTCTGAGAGTATGGTGGAGGCAGGTTCACACAGCGAGAGGTTAGGATCTGGGATGCACTGTCTGTGAGTGTGGTGGAGGCAGATTCACACAGCGAGTGATTAGGATCTGTGATGTACTGTCTGTGAGTGTGGTGGAGGCAGGTTCACACAGCGAGTGGTTAGGATCTGGGATGCACTGTCTGTGAGTGTGGTGGAGGCAGGGTCACACAGTGAGTGGGTAGCATCTGGGATGCACTGTCTCTGAGTGTGGTGGAGGCAGGGTCACACAGTGAGTGGGTAGGATCTGGGATGCACTGTCTGTGAGTGTGGTGGAAGCAGGTTCACACAGCGAGTGGTTAGGATCTGGAATGTACTGTCTGAGAGTGTGGTGGAGGCAGATTCACACAGCGAGTGGTTAGGATCTGGGATGCACTGCATGTGAGTGTGGTGGAGGCAGGTTCACACAGCAAGTGGTTCGGATCTGTAATGCACTGTCTGAGAGTGTGGTGGAGGCAGAATCACACAGCAAGTGGTTTGGGGTCTGGAATGCACGATCTGTGAGTGGTGGAGGCAGATTCACACAGCGAGTGGGTAGGATCTGAGACGCACTGTCTGTGAGTGTGGTGGAGGCAGGTTCACACAGCGAGTGGTTAGGATCTGGGATGCACTGTCTGAGAGTGTGGTGGAGGCAGATTCACACAGTGAGTGGTTAGGATCTGGGGCGCACTGTCTGTGAGTGTGGTGGAGGCAGATTCACACAGCGAGTGGTTAGGATCTGGGGCGCACTGTCTGTGAGTGTGGTGGAGGCAGGTTCACACAGCAAGTGGTTTGGGGTCTGGAATGCACTGTCTGTGAGTGTGGTGGAGGCAGGTTCACACAGCGAATGGTTTGGATCTGGAAAGCACTGCTGGAGAATGTGGTGGAGGCAGGTTCAAACAGCAAGTGTTTAGGATCAGGGACGCACTGTCTGAGAGTGTGGTGGGGGCAGATTCACACAGCGAGTGGTTAGGATCCGGGATGCACTGTCTGTGAGTGTGCTGGAGGCAGGTTCACACAGCAAGTGGTTCGGATCTGGAATGCACTGCTGGAGAATGTGGTGGAGGCAGGTTCAAACAGCAAGTGTTTAGGATCAGGGACGCACTGTCTGAGAGTGTGGTGGAGGCAGATTCACACAGCGAGTGGTTAGGATCTGGGAAGCACTGTCTGGGAGTGTGGTGGAGGCAGATTCACACAGCGAGTGGTTAGGATCTGGAATCATCTGTCTGTGAGTGTGGTGGAGGCAGGTTCACACAGCGAGTGGTTAGGATCTGGGATGCACTGTCTGAGAGTGTGGTGGAGGCAGGTTCACACAGCGAGTGGTTTGGATCTGGAATCTTCTGTCTGTGAGTGTGGTGGAGGCAGGTTCACACAGCGAGTGGTTAGGATCTGGGATGCACTGTCTGAGAGTGTGGTGGAGGCAGGTTCACACAGCGAGTGGTTAGGATCTGGGATGCACTGTCTGAGAGTGTGGTGGAGGCAGATTCACACAGCGAGTGGTTAGGATCTGGAATGTTCTGTCTGTGAGTGTGGTGGAGACAGATTCACACAGCGAGTGATTAGGATCTGGAATGCACTGTCTGAGAGTGTGGTGGAGGCAGGTTCACACAGCGAGTGGTTAGGATCTGGAATGTACTGTCTGAGAGTGTGGTGGAGGCAGATTCACACAGCGAGTGGTTAGGATCTGGAATCTTCTGTCTGTGAGTGTGGTGGAGGCAGGTTCACACAGCGAGTGATTAGGATCTGGGATGCACTGTCTGAGAGTGTGGTGGAGGCAGGTTCACAGAGCGAGTGGTTTGGATCTGGAATCTTCTGTCTGTGAGTGTGGTGGAGGTAGGTTCACACAGCGACTTGTTAGGGTCTGGGATTCACTGTCTGAGAGTGGGGTGGATTCAGGTTCACACAGTGAGTGGTTAGGATCTGGGATGCACTGTCTGTGAGTGTGGTGGAGGCAGATTCACACAGCAAGTGGTTAGGATCTGGGATGCACTGTCTGAGAGTGTGGTGGAGGCAGGTTCACACAGCAAGTGGTTAGGATCTGGGATGCACTGTCTGTGAGTGTGGTGGAGGCAGATTGACACAGCGAGTGGGTAGGATCTGGGACGCACTGTCTGAGAGTGTGGTGGAGGCAGGGTCACACAGCGAGTGGTTAGGGTCTGGAATACACTGTCTGAGCGTGTGGTGGACGCAGTTTCACACAGAAAGTGGTTAGGATCTGGGATGCACTGTCTGAGAGTGTGGTGGAGGCAGATTCACACAGCAAGTGGTTAGGATCTGGGATGCACTGTTTGAGAGTGTGGTGGAAACAGATTAACACAGCCAGTGGTTAGGGTCTGGAATGTACTGTGAGAGTGTGGTGGAGGCAGGTTCACACAGCGAGTGTTTAGGATCTGGATGTACTGTCTGTGAGTGTCGTGGAGGCAGGTTCACACAGCGAGTGGCTAGAATCTGGGATGCACTGTCTGAGCGTGTGGTGGAGGCAGATTGACACAGCGAGTGGGTAGGATCTGGGACGCACTGTCTGAGAGTGTGGTGGAGGCAGGTTCACACAGCGAGTGGTTAGGATTTGGGATGCACTGTCTGTGTGTGTGGTGGAGGCAGCTTCACACAGCGAGTGGGTAGGGTCTGGGATGCACTGTCTGAGAGTGTGGTGGAGGCAGGTTCACACAGCGAGTGGTTAGAATCTGGGTTGCACTGTCTGAGAGTGTGGTGGAGACAGGTTCACACAGCGAGTGGGTAGGGTCTGGGATGCACTTCTGAGAGTGTGGTGGAGGCAGGTTCACACAGCGAGTGGTTAGAATCTGGGACGCTCTGTCTGTGAGTGTGGTGGAGGCAGATTCACACAGCGAGTGGTTAGGATCTGGAATGTACTGTCTGTGAGTGTGGTGGAGGCAGGTTCACACAGCGAGTGATTAGAATCTGGGATGCACTGTCTGGGAGTGTGGTGGAGGGAGGTTCACACAGCGAGTGGTTAGGATTTGTGATGCACTGTCTGAGAGTGTGGTGGAGGCAGGTTCACTCAGCGAGTGGTTAGCATCTGGGACGCACTGTTAATGAGTGTGGTGGAGGCAGGTTCACACAGCGAGTGGTTAGGATCTGGAATGTACTGTCTGTGAGTGTGGTGGAGGCAGGTTCACACAGCGAGTGGTTAGGATCTGGAATGTACTGTCTGTGAGTGCGGTGGAGGCAGGTTCACACAGCAAGTGGTTTGGGGTCTGGAGTGCACTGTCTGTGAGTCTGGTGGAGGCAGATTCAGACAGCGAGTGGTTTGGGGTCTGGAGTGCACTGTCTGTGAGTGTGGTGGAGGCAGATTCACACAGCAAGTGGTTTGGGGTCTGGAGTGCACTGTCTGTGAGTGTGGTGGAGGCAGGTTCACACAGTGAGTGTTTATCATCTGGTACGCACTGTCTGAGAGTGTGGTGGAGGCAGGTTCACACAGCGAGTGGTTCGGGTCTGGAATGCACTGTCTGAGAGTGTGGTGGAGGCAGGTTCACACAGCGAGTAGTTAGGATTTGGGACGCACTGTCTTCGAGTGTGGTGGAGGCAGGTTCACACAGCGAGTGGTTAGGATCTGGAATGCACTGTCTGTGAGTGTGGTGGAGGCAGGTTCACACAGCGAGTGGTTTGGATCTGGAATCTTCTGTCTGTGAGTGTGGTGGAGGCAGGTTCACACAGCGAGTGGTTAGGATCTGGGATGCACTGTCTGAGAGTGTGGTGGAGGCAGGTTCACACAGCGAGTGATTAGGATCTGGAATGCACTGTCTGAGAGTGTGGTGGAGGCAGGTTCACACAGCGAGTGGTTAGGATCTGGAATGTACTGTCTGAGAGTGTGGTGGAGGCAGATTCACACAGCGAGTGGTTAGGATCTGGAATCTTCTGTCTGTGAGTGTGGTGGAGGCAGGTTCACACAGGAGTGATTAGGATCTGGGATGCACTGTCTGAGAGTGTGGTGGAGGCAGGTTCACAGAGCGAGTGGTTTGGATCTGGAATCTTCTGTCTGTGAGTGTGGTGGAGGTAGGTTCACACAGCGACTTGTTAGGGTCTGGGATTCACTGTCTGAGAGTGGGGTGGATTCAGGTTCACACAGTGAGTGGTTAGGATCTGGGATGCACTGTCTGTGAGTGTGGTGGAGGCAGATTCACACAGCAAGTGGTTAGGATCTGGGATGCACTGTCTGAGAGTGTGGTGGAGGCAGGTTCACACAGCAAGTGGTTAGGATCTGGGATGCACTGTCTGTGAGTGTGGTGGAGGCAGATTGACACAGCGAGTGGGTAGGATCTGGGACGCACTGTCTGAGAGTGTGGTGGAGGCAGGGTCACACAGCGAGTGGTTAGGGTCTGGAATACACTGTCTGAGCGTGTGGTGGACGCAGTTTCACACAGAAAGTGGTTAGGATCTGGGATGCACTGTCTGAGAGTGTGGTGGAGGCAGATTCACACAGCAAGTGGTTAGGATCTGGGATGCACTGTTTGAGAGTGTGGTGGAAACAGATTAACACAGCCAGTGGTTAGGGTCTGGAATGTACTGTGAGAGTGTGGTGGAGGCAGGTTCACACAGCGAGTGTTTAGGATCTGGATGTACTGTCTGTGAGTGTCGTGGAGGCAGGTTCACACAGCGAGTGGCTAGAATCTGGGATGCACTGTCTGAGCGTGTGGTGGAGGCAGATTGACACAGCGAGTGGGTAGGATCTGGGACGCACTGTCTGAGAGTGTGGTGGAGGCAGGTTCACACAGCGAGTGGTTAGGATTTGGGATGCACTGTCTGTGTGTGTGGTGGAGGCAGCTTCACACAGCGAGTGGGTAGGGTCTGGGATGCACTGTCTGAGAGTGTGGTGGAGGCAGGTTCACACAGCGAGTGGTTAGAATCTGGGTTGCACTGTCTGAGAGTGTGGTGGAGACAGGTTCACACAGCGAGTGGGTAGGGTCTGGGATGCACTTCTGAGAGTGTGGTGGAGGCAGGTTCACACAGCGAGTGGTTAGAATCTGGGACGCTCTGTCTGTGAGTGTGGTGGAGGCAGATTCACACAGCGAGTGGTTAGGATCTGGAATGTACTGTCTGTGAGTGTGGTGGAGGCAGGTTCACACAGCGAGTGATTAGAATCTGGGATGCACTGTCTGGGAGTGTGGTGGAGGGAGGTTCACACAGCGAGTGGTTAGGATTTGTGATGCACTGTCTGAGAGTGTGGTGGAGGCAGGTTCACTCAGCGAGTGGTTAGCATCTGGGACGCACTGTTAATGAGTGTGGTGGAGGCAGGTTCACACAGCGAGTGGTTAGGATCTGGAATGTACTGTCTGTGAGTGTGGTGGAGGCAGGTTCACACAGCGAGTGGTTAGGATCTGGAATGTACTGTCTGTGAGTGCGGTGGAGGCAGGTTCACACAGCAAGTGGTTTGGGGTCTGGAGTGCACTGTCTGTGAGTCTGGTGGAGGCAGATTCAGACAGCGAGTGGTTTGGGGTCTGGAGTGCACTGTCTGTGAGTGTGGTGGAGGCAGATTCACACAGCAAGTGGTTTGGGGTCTGGAGTGCACTGTCTGTGAGTGTGGTGGAGGCAGGTTCACACAGTGAGTGTTTATCATCTGGTACGCACTGTCTGAGAGTGTGGTGGAGGCAGGTTCACACAGCGAGTGGTTCGGGTCTGGAATGCACTGTCTGAGAGTGTGGTGGAGGCAGGTTCACACAGCGAGTAGTTAGGATTTGGGACGCACTGTCTTCGAGTGTGGTGGAGGCAGGTTCACACAGCGAGTGGTTAGGATCTGGAATGCACTGTCTGTGAGTGTGGTGGAGGTAGGTTCACAAAGCGAGTGGTTAGGATCTGGGATGCACTGCCGGAGATTGTGGTGGAGGCAGGTTCACACAGCGAGTGGTTAGGATCTGGGATGCACTGTCTGAGAGTGTGGTGGAGGCAGGTTCACACAGTGAGTGTTTAGCATCTGGGACGCACTGTCTGAGAGTGTGGTGGAGGCAGGTTCACACAGCGAGTGGTTCGGGTCTGGAATGCACTGTCTGAGAGTGTGGTGGAGGCAGGTTCACACAGCGAGTAGTTACGATTTGGGACGCACTGTCTTTGAGTGTGGTGGAGGCAGGTTCACACAGCGAGTGGTTAGGATCTGGAATGCACTGTCTGTGAGTGTGGTGGAGGCAGGTTCACACAGCGAGTGGTTAGGATTTGGGACGCACTGTCTGTGAGTGTGGTGGAGGCAGGTTCACACAGCGAGTGGTTAGGATCTGGAATGCACTGTCTTCGAGTGTGGTGGAGGCAGGTTCACACAGCGAGTGGTTAGGATCTGGGATGCACTGTCTAAGATTGTGGTGGAGGCAGGTTCAAACAGCGAGTGGTTAGGGTCTGGAATGTATTGTCTGTGAGTGTGGTGGAGGCAGGTTCACACAGCGAGTGGTTAGGATCTGGGATGCACTGTCTGGGAGCGTGGTGGAGGCAGATTCACACAGCGAGTAGTTAGGATCTGGGATGCACTGTCTGTGAGTGTGGTGGAGGCAGATTCACACAGCAAGTGGTTCGGATCTGGGATGCACTGTCTGGGAGTGTGGTGGAGGCAGGTTCACACAGCGAGTGGTTCGGATCTGGGATGCACTGTCTGGGAGTGTGGTGGAGGCAGGTTCACACAGCGAGTGGTTAGGATCTGGGATGCACTGTCTGGGAGTGTGGTGGAGGCAGGTTCACACAGCACGTGGTTAGGATCTGGGATGCACTGTCTAAGAGTGTGGTGGAGGCAGGTTCACACAGCGAGTGGTTAGGGTCTGGAATGTACTGTCTGTGAGTGCGGTGGAGGCAGGTTCACTCAGCAAGTGGTTAGGATCTGGGATGCACTGTCTGAGCGTGTGGTTGAGGTAGATTCACTCAGCGAGTGGTTAGGATCTGGGATGCACTGTCTGAGTGTGTGGTTGAGGCAGGTTCACACAGGGAGTGGCTCTGGTCTGGAATGCACTGTCTGAGAGTGTGGTGGAGGCAGATTCACACAGTGAGTGGTTAGGGTCTGTAATGTACTGTCTGAGTGTGTGGTGGATGCAGGTTCACACAGCGCGTGGTTGCATCTGGGATGCACTGTCTGAGAGTGTGGTGGAGGCAGGTTCGCACAGTGAGTGGTTAGGGTCTGGGACGCACTGTTGGAGAATGTGGTGGAGGCAGGTTCACACAGCGAGTGGTTAGGATCTGGAATGCACTGTCTGGGAGTGTGGTGGAGGCAGGTTCACACAGCGAGTGGTTAGGAACTGGGATGCACTGCCGTAGAGTGTGGTGGAGGCAGGTTCGCACAGTGAGTGGTTAGGGTCTGGGACGCACTGTTGGTAAATGTTGTGGAGGCAGGTTCACACAGCAAGTGGTTAGAATGTGGGATGCACTGTCTGAGAGTGTGGAGGAGGCAGGTTCACACAGCGAGTGGTTAGGATCTAGGATGCACTGTCTGAGAGTGTGGTGGAGACAGGTTCACAGAGCGAGTGGTTAGGATCTGGGATGCACTGTCTGAGAGTGTGGAGGAGGCAGGTTCACACAGCGAGTGGTTTGGATCTGGAATGCACTGTCTGAGAGTGTTGAGGAGGCAGGTGCACACAGCGAGTGGTTAGGATCTGGAATGCACTGTCTGAGAGTGTGGTGGAGGCAGATTCACACAGCGAGTGGTTAGGATCTGGGATGCACTGTCTGAGAGTGTGGTGGAGGCAGATTCACACAGCAAGTGGTTAGGATCTGGAATACACTGTCTGAGAGTGCGGTGGAGGCAGATTCACACAGCGAGTGGTTAGGATCTGGAATGCACTGTGTGAGTGTGGTGGAGGCAGGTTGACACAGCGAGTGGTTAGGATTTGGGATGCACTTTCTGAGAGTGTGGTGAGACAGATTCACACAGCGAGTGGTTAGGATCTGGAATGCACTGTCTGTGAGTGTGGTGGAGGCAGGTTCACACAGCGAGTGGTTAGGATCTGGAATGCACTGTCTGAGCGTGTGGTGGAGGCAGGTTCACACAGCGAGTGGTTAGAATCTGGAATGCAATGTCTGAGCGTGTGGTGGAGGCAGGTTCACACAGCGAGTGGTTAGGGACTGGAATGCATTGTCTGAGGATGTGGTGGAGACAGATTCATACAGCGAGTTGTTAGTGTCTGGGACGCACTGTCTGCGAGTGTGGTGGAGGCAGGGTCACACAGCGAGTGGTTAGGATCTGGAATGCACTGTCTAAGCGTGTGGTGGAGGCAGATTCACACAGAGCGTGGTTAGGATCTGGGATGCACTGTCTGAGCGTGTGGTGGAGGCAGGTTCACACGGAGTGGCTCTGGTTTGGAATGCACCGTCTGAGAGAGTGGTGGAGGCAGGTTCACACAGCGAGTGGTTGCATCTGGGACGCACTGTCTGAGAGTGTGGTGGAGGCAGGTTCACTCAGCGAGTGGGTAGTATCTGGGATGCACTGTCTGGGAATGTGGTGGAGGCAGGTTCACACAGCGAGTGGTTAGGATCCGGGATGTTCTGTCTATGAGTGTGTTGGAGGCAGATTCACACAGCAAGTGGTTATGATCTGGGATGCACTGTCTGAGAGTGTGGTGGAGGCAGATTTACACATTGAGTGGTTAGGATCTGGGATGCACTGTTTGAGAGTGTGGTGGAGGCAGGTTCACACAGAGCGTGGTTAAGATCTGGGATGCAGTGTCTGAGCGTGTGGTGGAGGCAGGTTCACACAGGGAGTGGCTCTGGTCTGGAATGCACCGTCTGAGAGTGTGGTGGTGGCAGGTTCACACAGCGAGTGGTTGCATCTGGGACGCACTGTCTGAGAGTGTGGTGGAGGCAGGTTCACTCAGCGAGTGGGTAGTATCTGGGATGCACTGTCTGAGAATGTGATGGAGGCAGGTTCACACAGCGAGTGATTAGTATCTGGGATGCACTGTCTGACCGTTTGATGGAGGCAGGTTCACACAGGGAGTGGCTAAGGTCTGGAATGCACTGTCTGAGAGTGTGGTGGAGGCAGATTCACACAGCAATTGGTTAGGATCTGGGATGCACTGTCTGAGAGTGTGGTGGAGGCAGGTTCACAGACCGAGTGGTTAGGATCTGAGATGCACTGTCTGAGAGTCTGGTGGAGGCAGATTCACACAGCGAGTGGTTAGGATCTGGAATGAACTGTCTGAGCGTTTGGTGGAGGCAGGTTCACACAGGGTGTGGCTCTGGTCTGGAATGCACTGTCTGTGAGTGTGGTGGAGGCAGATTCACACAGCGAGTGGTTTGGATCAGGGACGCATTGTCTGAGAGTGTGGTGGAGGCTGGTTCACACAGGAAGTGGCTAGGTTCTGCAATGCACTGTCTGTGAGTGTGGTGGAGGTAGATTCACTCAGCGAGTGGTTAGGATCTGGGATGCACTGTCTGAGAGTGTGGTGGAGGCAGGTTCACACAGGGAGTGGCTCTGGTCTGGAATGCACTGTCTGAGAGTGTGGTGGAGGCAGATTCACACAGCAAGTGGTTAGAATGTGGGATGCACTGTCTGAGAGTGTGGAGGAGGCAGGTTCGCACAGCGAGTGGTTAGGATCTGGGATGCACTGTCTGCGAGTGTGGTGGAGGCAGGTTCACACAGCGAGTGGTTAGGATCTGGGGCACTGTCTGAGAGTGTGGTGGTGGCAGGTTCACACAGTGAGTGGTTAGGGTCTGGGACGCACTGTTGGTAAATGTGGTGGAGGCAGGTTCACACAGCAAGTGGTTAGAATGTGGGATGCACTGTCTGCGAGTGTGGTGGAGGCAGGTTCACACAGCGAGTGGTTAGGATCTGGGATGCACTGTCTGGGAGTGTGGTGGAGGCAGGTTCACACAGGGAGTGGCTCTGGTCTGGAATGCACTGTCTGTGAGTGTGGTGGAGGCAGATTCACACAGCGAGTGGTTAGGATCTGGGATGCACTGTCTGTGCGTGTGGTGGAGGCAGGTTCACACAGGGAGTGGTTAGGGTCTGGGAAGCACTGCAGAAGAATGTGGTGGAGGCAGATTCACACAGCGAGTAGTTCGGATCTGCGACGCACTGTCTGAGAGTGTGGTGGAGGCAGGGTCACACAGCGATTGGTTAGGATCTGGGATGCACTTTCTGAGAGTGTGGTGGAGGCAGCTTCACACAGCGAGTGGTTAGGGTCTGGAATGCACTGTCTGAGAGTGTGGTGGAGGCAGATTCACACAGCGAGTGAGTAGTATTTGGGATGCACTGTCTGAGAGTGTGGTGGAGGCAGGTTCACACAGCGAGTGGGTAGTATTTGGGATGCACTGTCTGTGAGTGTGGTGGAGGTAGGTTCACACAGCAAGTGGTTAGGATCTGGGGCACTGTCTGTGAGTGTGGTGGAGACAGCTTCCTGCAGTGAGTCGTTAGAACCTGGGATGCACTGGCGGAGAGTGTGGTGGAGGCAGGGTCACACAACGAGTGGTTAGTATCTGGGATGCACTGTCTGAGAGTGTGGTGGTGGCAGGTTCACACAGCGAGTGGTTAGGATCTGGGACGCACTGTCTGCGAGTGTGGTGGAGGCAGGGTCACACAGCAAGTGGTTAGGATATGGGATGCACTGTCTGTGAGTGTGGTGGAGGCAGGTTCACACAGCGAGTGGTTAGGATCTGGGATGCACTGTCTGAGAGTGTGGTGGAGGCAGATTCACACAGCGAGTGGTTAGGATCTGGGGCACTGTCTGAGAGTGTGGTGGAGGCAGGTTCGCACAGTGAGTGGTTAGGGTCTGGGACGCACTGTTGGAGAATGTGGTGGAGGCAGGTTCACACAGCAAGTGGTTAGAATGTGGGATGCACTGTCTGCGAGTGTGGTGGAGGCAGGTTCACACAGCGAGTGGTTAGGATCTGGGATGCACTGTCTGAGAGTGTGGTGGTGGCAGGTTCACACAGTGAGTGGTCAGGGTCTGGGACGCACTGTTGGTAAATGTGGTGGAGGCAGGTTCACACAGCAAGTGGTTAGGAACTGGGATGCACTGCCGTAGAGTGTGGTGGAGGCAGGTTCGCACAGTGAGTGGTTAGGGTCTGGGACGCACTGTTGGTAAATGTTGTGGAGGCAGGTTCACACAGCAAGTGGTTAGAATGTGGGATGCACTGTCTGAGAGTGTGGAGGAGGCAGGTTCACACAGCGAGTGGTTAGGATCTGGGATGCACTGTCTGAGAGTGTGGTGGAGACAGGTTCACAGAGCGAGTGGTTAGGATCTGGGATGCACTGTCTGAGAGTGTGGAGGAGGCAGGTTCACACAGCGAGTGGTTTGGATCTGGAATGCACTGTCTGAGAGTGTTGAGGAGGCAGGTGCACACAGCGAGTGGTTAGGATCTGGAATGCACTGTCTGAGAGTGTGGTGGAGGCAGATTCACACAGCGAGTGGTTAGGATCTGGGATGCACTGTCTGAGAGTGTGGTGGAGGCAGATTCACACAGCAAGTGGTTAGGATCTGGAATACACTGTCTGAGAGTGCGGTGGAGGCAGATTCACACAGCGAGTGGTTAGGATCTGGAATGCACTGTCTGTGAGTGTGGTGGAGGCAGGTTGACACAGCGAGTGGTTAGGATTTGGGATGCACTTTCTGAGAGTGTGGTGAGACAGATTCACACAGCGAGTGGTTAGGATCTGGAATGCACTGTCTGTGAGTGTGGTGGAGGCAGGTTCACACAGCGAGTGGTTAGGATCTGGAATGCACTGTCTGAGCGTGTGGTGGAGGCAGGTTCACACAGCGAGTGGTTAGAATCTGGAATGCAATGTCTGAGCGTGTGGTGGAGGCAGGTTCACACAGCGAGTGGTTAGGGACTGGAATGCATTGTCTGAGGATGTGGTGGAGACAGATTCATACAGCGAGTTGTTAGTGTCTGGGACGCACTGTCTGCGAGTGTGGTGGAGGCAGGGTCACACAGCGAGTGGTTAGGATCTGGAATGCACTGTCTAAGCGTGTGGTGGAGGCAGATTCACACAGAGCGTGGTTAGGATCTGGGATGCACTGTCTGAGCGTGTGGTGGAGGCAGGTTCACACGGAGTGGCTCTGGTTTGGAATGCACCGTCTGAGAGAGTGGTGGAGGCAGGTTCACACAGCGAGTGGTTGCATCTGGGACGCACTGTCTGAGAGTGTGGTGGAGGCTGGTTCACTCAGCGAGTGGTTCGTATCTGGGATGCACTGTCTGACCGTTTGGTGGAGGCAGGTTCACACAGCGAGTGGTTAGGATCCGGGATGTTCTGTCTATGAGTGTGTTGGAGGCAGATTCACACAGCAAGTGGTTATGATCTGGGATGCACTGTCTGAGAGTTTGGTGGAGGCAGATTTACACAGTGAGTGGTTAGGATCTGGGATGCACTGTTTGAGAGTGTGGTGGAGGCAGGTTCACACAGAGCGTGGTTAGGATCTGGGATGCAGTGTCTGAGCGTGTGGTGGAGGCAGGTTCACACAGGGAGTGGCTCTGGTCTGGAATGCACCGTCTGAGAGTGTGGTGGTGGCAGGTTCACACAGCGAGTGGTTGCATCTGGGACGCACTGTCTGAGAGTGTGGTGGAGGCAGGTTCACTCAGCGAGTGGGTAGTATCTGGGATGCACTGTCTGAGAATGTGATGGAGGCAGGTTCACACAGCGAGTGATTAGTATCTGGGATGCACTGTCTGACCGTTTGATGGAGGCAGGTTCACACAGGGAGTGGCTAAGGTCTGGAATGCACTGTCTGAGAGTGTGGTGGAGGCAGATTCACACAGCAATTGGTTAGGATCTGGGATGCACTGTCTGAGAGTGTGGTGGAGGCAGGTTCACAGACCGAGTGGTTAGGATCTGAGATGCACTGTCTGAGAGTCTGGTGGAGGCAGATTCACACAGCGAGTGGTTAGGATCTGGAATGAACTGTCTGAGCGTTTGGTGGAGGCAGGTTCACACAGGGTGTGGCTCTGGTCTGGAATGCACTGTCTGTGAGTGTGGTGGAGGCAGATTCACACAGCGAGTGGTTTGGATCAGGGACGCACTGTCTGAGAGTGTGGTGGAGGCTGGTTCACACAGGAAGTGGCTAGGTTCTGGAATGCACTGTCTGTGAGTGTGGTGGAGGTAGATTCACTCAGCGAGTGGTTAGGATCTGGGATGCACTGTCTGAGAGTGTGGTGGAGGCAGGTTCACACAGGGAGTGGCTCTGGTCTGGAATGCACTGTCTGAGAGTGTGGTGGAGGCAGATTCACACAGCAAGTGGTTAGAATGTGGGATGCACTGTCTGAGAGTGTGGAGGAGGCAGGTTCGCACAGCGAGTGGTTAGGATCTGGGATGCACTGTCTGCGAGTGTGGTGGAGGCAGGTTCACACAGCGAGTGGTTAGGATCTGGGGCACTGTCTGAGAGTGTGGTGGAGGCAGGTTCGCACAGTGAGTGGTTAGGGTCTGGGACGCACTGTTGGAGAATGTGGTGGAGGCAGGTTCACACAGCAAGTGGTTAGAATGTGGGATGCACTGCTGAGAGTGTGGTGGAGGCAGGTTCACACAGCGAGTGGTTAGGATCTGGAATGCACTGTCTGTGAGTCTGGTGGAGGCAGGTTCACACAGCGAGTGGTTAGGATCTGGGATGCACTGTCTGAGAGTGTGGTGGTGGCAGGTTCACACAGTGAGTGGTTAGGGTCTGGGACGCACTGTTGGTAAATGTGGTGGAGGCAGGTTCACACAGCAAGTGGTTAGAATGTGGGATGCACTGTCTGCGAGTGTGGTGGAGGCAGGTTCACACAGCGAGTGGTTAGGATCTGGGATGCACTGTCTGGGAGTGTGGTGGAGGCAGGTTCACACAGGGAGTGGCTCTGGTCTGGAATGCACTGTCTGTGAGTGTGGTGGAGGCAGATTCACACAGCGAGTGGTTAGGATCTGGGATGCACTGTCTGTGCGTGTGGTGGAGGCAGGTTCACACAGGGAGTGGTTAGGGTCTGGGAAGCACTGCAGAAGAATGTGGTGGAGGCAGATTCACACAGCGAGTAGTTCGGATCTGCGACGCACTGTCTGAGAGTGTGGTGGAGGCAGGGTCACACAGCGAGTGGTTAGGATCTGGGATGCACTTTCTGAGAGTGTGGTGGAGGCAGCTTCACACAGCGAGTGGTTAGGGTCTGGAATGCACTGTCTGAGAGTGTGGTGGAGGCAGATTCACACAGCGAGTGAGTAGTATTTGGGATGCACTGTCTGAGAGTGTGGTGGAGGCAGGTTCACACAGCGAGTGGGTAGTATTTGGGATGCACTGTCTGTGAGTGTGGTGGAGGTAGGTTCACACAGCGAGTGGTTAGGATCTGGAATGCACTGTCTGTGAGTGTGGTGGAGGCAGGTTGACACAGCGAGTGGTTAGGATTTGGGATGCACTTTCTGAGAGTGTGGTGAGACAGATTCACACAGCGAGTGGTTAGGATCTGGAATGCACTGTCTGTGAGTGTGGTGGAGGCAGGTTCACACAGCGAGTGGTTAGGATCTGGAATGCACTGTCTGAGCGTGTGGTGGAGGCAGGTTCACACAGCGAGTGGTTAGAATCTGGAATGCAATGTCTGAGCGTGTGGTGGAGGCAGGTTCACACAGCGAGTGGTTAGGGACTGGAATGCATTGTCTGAGGATGTGGTGGAGACAGATTCATACAGCGAGTTGTTAGTGTCTGGGACGCACTGTCTGCGAGTGTGGTGGAGGCAGGGTCACACAGCGAGTGGTTAGGATCTGGAATGCACTGTCTAAGCGTGTGGTGGAGGCAGATTCACACAGAGCGTGGTTAGGATCTGGGATGCACTGTCTGAGCGTGTGGTGGAGGCAGGTTCACACGGAGTGGCTCTGGTTTGGAATGCACCGTCTGAGAGAGTGGTGGAGGCAGGTTCACACAGCGAGTGGTTGCATCTGGGACGCACTGTCTGAGAGTGTGGTGGAGGCTGGTTCACTCAGCGAGTGGTTCGTATCTGGGATGCACTGTCTGACCGTTTGGTGGAGGCAGGTTCACACAGCGAGTGGTTAGGATCCGGGATGTTCTGTCTATGAGTGTGTTGGAGGCAGATTCACACAGCAAGTGGTTATGATCTGGGATGCACTGTCTGAGAGTTTGGTGGAGGCAGATTTACACAGTGAGTGGTTAGGATCTGGGATGCACTGTTTGAGAGTGTGGTGGAGGCAGGTTCACACAGAGCGTGGTTAGGATCTGGGATGCAGTGTCTGAGCGTGTGGTGGAGGCAGGTTCACACAGGGAGTGGCTCTGGTCTGGAATGCACCGTCTGAGAGTGTGGTGGTGGCAGGTTCACACAGCGAGTGGTTGCATCTGGGACGCACTGTCTGAGAGTGTGGTGGAGGCAGGTTCACTCAGCGAGTGGGTAGTATCTGGGATGCACTGTCTGAGAATGTGATGGAGGCAGGTTCACACAGCGAGTGATTAGTATCTGGGATGCACTGTCTGACCGTTTGATGGAGGCAGGTTCACACAGGGAGTGGCTAAGGTCTGGAATGCACTGTCTGAGAGTGTGGTGGAGGCAGATTCACACAGCAATTGGTTAGGATCTGGGATGCACTGTCTGAGAGTGTGGTGGAGGCAGGTTCACAGACCGAGTGGTTAGGATCTGAGATGCACTGTCTGAGAGTCTGGTGGAGGCAGATTCACACAGCGAGTGGTTAGGATCTGGAATGAACTGTCTGAGCGTTTGGTGGAGGCAGGTTCACACAGGGTGTGGCTCTGGTCTGGAATGCACTGTCTGTAAGTGTGGTGGAGGCAGATTCACACAGCGAGTGGTTTGGATCAGGGACGCACTGTCTGAGAGTGTGGTGGAGGCTGGTTCACACAGGAAGTGGCTAGGTTCTGGAATGCACTGTCTGTGAGTGTGGTGGAGGTAGATTCACTCAGCGAGTGGTTAGGATCTGGGATGCACTGTCTGAGAGTGTGGTGGAGGCAGGTTCACACAGGGAGTGGCTCTGGTCTGGAATGCACTGTCTGAGAGTGTGGTGGAGGCAGATTCACACAGCAAGTGGTTAGAATGTGGGATGCACTGTCTGAGAGTGTGGAGGAGGCAGGTTCGCACAGCGAGTGGTTAGGATCTGGGATGCACTGTCTGCGAGTGTGGTGGAGGCAGGTTCACACAGCGAGTGGTTAGGATCTGGGGCACTGTCTGAGAGTGTGGTGGAGGCAGGTTCGCACAGTGAGTGGTTAGGGTCTGGGACGCACTGTTGGAGAATGTGGTGGAGGCAGGTTCACACAGCAAGTGGTTAGAATGTGGGATGCACTGCTGAGAGTGTGGTGGAGGCAGGTTCACACAGCGAGTGGTTAGGATCTGGAATGCACTGTCTGTGAGTCTGGTGGAGGCAGGTTCACACAGCGAGTGGTTAGGATCTGGGATGCACTGTCTGAGAGTGTGGTGGTGGCAGGTTCACACAGTGAGTGGTTAGGGTCTGGGACGCACTGTTGGTAAATGTGGTGGAGGCAGGTTCACACAGCAAGTGGTTAGAATGTGGGATGCACTGTCTGCGAGTGTGGTGGAGGCAGGTTCACACAGCGAGTGGTTAGGATCTGGGATGCACTGTCTGGGAGTGTGGTGGAGGCAGGTTCACACAGGGAGTGGCTCTGGTCTGGAATGCACTGTCTGTGAGTGTGGTGGAGGCAGATTCACACAGCGAGTGGTTAGGATCTGGGATGCACTGTCTGTGCGTGTGGTGGAGGCAGGTTCACACAGGGAGTGGTTAGGGTCTGGGAAGCACTGCAGAAGAATGTGGTGGAGGCAGATTCACACAGCGAGTAGTTCGGATCTGCGACGCACTGTCTGAGAGTGTGGTGGAGGCAGGGTCACACAGCGAGTGGTTAGGATCTGGGATGCACTTTCTGAGAGTGTGGTGGAGGCAGCTTCACACAGCGAGTGGTTAGGGTCTGGAATGCACTGTCTGAGAGTGTGGTGGAGGCAGATTCACACAGCGAGTGAGTAGTATTTGGGATGCACTGTCTGAGAGTGTGGTGGAGGCAGGTTCACACAGCGAGTGGGTAGTATTTGGGATGCACTGTCTGTGAGTGTGGTGGAGGTAGGTTCACACAGCGAGTGGTTAGGATCTGGGGCACTGTCTGTGAGTGTGGTGGAGACAGCTTCCTGCAGTGAGTCGTTAGAACCTGGGATGCACTGGCGGAGAGTGTGGTGGAGGCAGGGTCACACAGGGAGTGGTTAGGATCTGGAATGAACTGTCTGTGAGTGTGGTGGAGGCAGGTTCACACAGCGAGTGGTTAGGATCTGGAATGCACTGCCGGAGAGTGTGGTGGAGGCAGGTTCACCCGGCGAGTGGTTAGTATCTGGGATGCACTGTCTGAGAGTGTGGTGGTGGCAGGTTCACACAGCGAGTGGTTTGGATCTGGGACGCACTGCCTGCGAGTGTGGTGGAGGCAGGGTCACACAGCAAGTGGTTAGGATCTGGGATGCACTGACTGTGAGTGTGGTGGAGGCAGATTCACACAGCGAGTGGTTAGTATCTGGGATGCACTGTCTGAGAGTGTGGTGGTGGCAGGTTCACACAGCGAGTGGTTAGGATCTGGGACGCACTGTCTGCGAGTGTGGTGGAGGCAGGTTCACACAGCAAGTGGTTAGGATATGGGATGCACTGTCTGTGAGTGTGGTGGTGGCAGGTTCACACAGTGAGTGGTCAGGGTCTGGGACGCACTGTTGGTAAATGTGGTGGAGGCAGGTTCACACAGCAAGTGGTTAGAATGTGGGATGCACTGTCTGCGAGTGTGGTGGAGGCAGGTTCACACAGCGAGTGGTTAGGATCTGGGATGCACTGTCTGGGAGTGTGGTGGAGGCAGGTTCACACAGGGAGTGGCTCTGGTCTGGAATGCACTGTCTGTGAGTGTGGTGGAGGCAGATTCACACAGCGAGTGGTTAGGATCTGGGATGCACTGTCTGTGCTTGTGGTGGAGGCAGGTTCACACAGGGAGTGGTTAGGGTCTGTGAAGCACTGCTGGAGAATGTGGTGGAGGCAGATTCACACAGCGAGTAGTTCGGATCTGCGACGCACTGTCTGAGAGTGTGGTGGAGGCAGGGTCACACAGCGAGTGGTTAGGATCTGGGATGCACTTTCTGAGAGTGTGGTGGAGGCAGCTTCACACAGCGAATGGTTAGGGTCTGGAATGCACTGTCTGAGAGTGTGGTGGAGACAGATTCACACAGCGAGTGAGTAGTATTTGGGATGCACTGTCTGAGAGTGTGGTGGAGGCAGGTTCACACAGCGAGTGGGTAGTATTTGGGATGCACTGTCTGTGAGTGTGGTGGAGGTAGGTTCACACAGCGAGTGGTTAGGATCAGGGGCACTGTCTGTGAGTGTGGTGGAGACAGCTTCCTGCAGTGAGTCGTTAGAACCTGGGATGCACTGGCGGAGAGTGTGGTGGAGGCAGGGTCACACAGGGTGTGGTTTGGGGTCTGGAATGCACTGTCTGTGATTCTGGTGGAGGCAGGTTCACACAGCGAGTGGTTAGGATCTGGAATGAACTGTCTGTGAGTTTGGTGGAGGCAGGTTCACACAGCGAGTGGTTAGGATCTGGAATGCACTGCCGGAGAGTGTGGCGGAGCCAGGTTCACCCGGCGAGTGGTTAGTATCTGGGATGCACTGTCTGAGAGTGTGGTGGTGGCAGGTTCACACAGCGAGTGGTTTGGATCTGGGACGCACTGTCTGCGAGTGTGGTGGAGGCAGGGTCACACAGCAAGTGGTTAGGATCTGGGATGCACTGACTGTGAGTGTGGTGGAGGCAGATTCACACAGCGAGTGGTTAGTATCTGGGATGCACTGTCTGAGAGTGTGGTGGTGGCAGGTTCACACAGCGAGTGGTTAGGATCTGGGACGCACTGTCTGCGAGTGTGGTGGAGGCAGGGTCACACAGCAAGTGGTTAGGATATGGGATGCACTGTCTGTGAGTGTGGTGGAGGCAGGTTCACACAGCGAGTGGTTAGGATCTGGGATGCACTGTCTGAGAGTGTGGTGGAGGCAGATTCACACAGCGAGTGGTTAGGATCTGGAATGAACTGTCTGAGCGTTTGGTGGAGGCAGGTTCACACAGGGTGTGGCTCTGGTCTGGAATGCACTGTCTGAGAGTGTGGTGGTGGCAGGTTCACACAGCGAGTGGTTAGGATCTGGGACGCACTGTCTGCGAGTGTGGTGGAGGCAGGGTCACACAGCAAGTGGTTAGGATATGGGATGCACTGTCTGTGAGTGTGGTGGAGGCAGGTTCACACAGCGAGTGGTTAGGATCTGGGATGCACTGTCTGAGAGTGTGGTGGAGGCAGATTCACACAGCGAGTGGTTAGGATCTGGAATGAACTGTCTGAGCGTTTGGTGGAGGCAGGTTCACACAGGGTGTGGCTCTGGTCTGGAATGCACTGTCTGTGAGTGTGGTGGAGGCAGATTCACACAGCGAGTGGTTTGGATCAGGGACGCACTGTCTGAGCGTGTGGTGGAGGTAGATTCACTCAGCGAGTGTTTAGGATCTGGGATGCACTGTCTGAGCGTGTGGTGGAGGCAGATTCACACAGTGAGTGGTTAGGATCTGTAATGTACTGTCTGAGTGTGTGGTGGAGGCAGGTTCACACAGCGCGTGGTTGCATCTGGGACGCACTGTCTGAGAGTGTGGTGGAGGCAGGTTCGCACAGTGAGTGGTTAGGGTCTGGGACGCACTGTTGGAGAATCTGGTGGAGGCAGGTTCACACAGCAAGTGGTTAGAATGTGGGATGCACTGTCTGAGAGTGTGGTGGAGGCAGGTTCACACAGCGAGTGGTTTGGGGTCTGGAATGCACTGTTTGTGAGTGTGGTGGAGGCAGGTTCACACAGCGAGTGGTTAGGATCTGGAATGCACTGCCGGAGAGTGTGGTGGAGGCAGGTTCACACAGCGAGTGGTTAGGATCTGGGATGCACTGTCTGAGAGTGTGGTGGAGGCAGGTTCACACAGTGAGTGGTTAGGATCTGGGATGCACTGTCTGTGAGTGTGGTGGAGGCAGGTTCACACAGCGAGTGGTTAGGATCTGGAATGCACTGCCGGAGAGTGTGGCGGAGCCAGGTTCACCCGGCGAGTGGTTAGTATCTGGGATGCACTGTCTGAGAGTGTGGTGGTGGCAGGTTCACACAGCGAGTGGTTTGGATCTGGGACGCACTGTCTGCGAGTGTGGTGGAGGCAGGGTCACACAGCAAGTGGTTAGGATCTGGGATGCACTGACTGTGAGTGTGGTGGAGGCAGATTCACACAGCGAGTGGTTAGTATCTGGGATGCACTGTCTGAGAGTGTGGTGGTGGCAGGTTCACACAGCGAGTGGTTAGGATCTGGGACGCACTGTCTGCGAGTGTGGTGGAGGCAGGGTCACACAGCAAGTGGTTAGGATATGGGATGCACTGTCTGTGAGTGTGGTGGAGGCAGGTTCACACAGCGAGTGGTTAGGATCTGGGATGCACTGTCTGAGAGTGTGGTGGAGGCAGATTCACACAGCGAGTGGTTAGGATCTGGGGCACTGTCTGAGAGTGTGGTGGAGGCAGGTTCGAACAGTGAGTGGTTAGGGTCTGGGACGCACTGTTGGAGAATGTGGTGGAGGCAGGTTCACACAGCAAGTGGTTAGAATGTGGGATGCACTGTCTGCGAGTGTGGTGGAGGCAGGTTCACACAGCGAGTGGTTAGGATCTGGGATGCACTGTCTGAGAGTGTGGTGGTGGCAGGTTCACACAGTGAGTGGTTAGGGTCTGGGACGCACTGTTGGTAAATGTGGTGGAGGCAGGTTCACACAGCAAGTGGTTAGAATGTGGGATGCACTGTCTGCGAGTGTGGTGGAGGCAGGTTCACACAGCGAGTGGTTAGAATCTGTGATGCACTTTCTGGGAGTGTGGTGGAGGCAGGTTCACACAGGGAGTGGCTCTGGTCTGGAATGCACTGTCTGTGAGTGTGGTGGAGGCAGATTCACACAGCGAGTGGTTAGGATTTGGGATGCACTGTCTGTGCGTGTGGTGGAGGCAGGTTCACACAGGGAGTGGTTAGGGTCTGGGAAGCACTGCTGGAGAATGTGGTGGAGGCAGATTCACACAGCGAGTAGTTCGGATCTGCGACGCACTGTCTGAGAGTGTGGTGGAGGCAGGGTCACACATCGAGTGGTTAGGATCTGGGATGCACTTTCTGAGAGTGTGGTGGAGGCAGCTTCACACAGCGAGTGGTTAGGGTCTGGAATGCACTGTCTGAGAGTGTGGTGGAGACAGATTCACACAGCGAGTGAGTAGTATTTGGGATGCACTGTCTGAGAGTGTGGTGGAGGCAGGTTCACACAGCGAGTGGGTAGTATTTGGGATGCACTGTCTGTGAGTGTGGTGGAGGTAGGTTCACACAGCGAGTGGTTAGGATCTGGGGCACTGTCTGTGAGTGTGGTAGAGACAGCTTCCTGCAGTGAGTCGTTAGAACCTGGGATGCACTGGCGGAGAGTGTGGTGGAGGCAGGGTCACACAGTGAGTGGTTAGGATCTGGGATGCACTGTCTGTGATTCTGGTGGAGGCAGGTTCACACAGCGAGTGGTTAGGATCTGGAAAGAACTGTCTGTGAGTGTGGTGGAGGCAGGTTCACACAGCGAGTGGTTAGGATCTGGAATGCACTGTCTGAGAGTGTGGTGGTGGCAGGTTCACGCAGCGATTGGTTTGGATCTGGGACGCACTGTCTGCGAGTGTGGTGGAGGCAGGGTCACACAGCAAGTGGTTAGGATCTGGGATGCACTGACTGTGAGTGTGGTGGAGGCAGATTCACACACCGAGTGGTTAGTATCTGGGATGCACTGTCTGAGAGTGTGGTGGTGGCAGGTTCACACAGCGAGTGGTTTGGATCTGGGACGCACTGTCTGCGAGTGTGGTGGAGGCAGGGTCACACAGCAAGTGGTTAGGATCTGGGATGCACTGACTGTGAGTGTGGTGGAGGCAGATTCACACACCGAGTGGTTAGTATCTGGGATGCACTGTCTGAGAGTGTGGTGGTGGCAGGTTCACACAGCGAGTGGTTAGGATCTGGGACGCACTGTCTGCGAGTGTGGTGGAGGCAGGGTCACACAGCAAGTGGTTAGGATATGGGATGCACTGTCTGTGAGTGTGGTGGAGGCAGGTTCACACAGCGAGTGGTTAGGATCTGGGATGCACTGTCTGAGAGTGTGGTGGAGGCAGATTCACACAGCGAGTGGTTAGGATCTGGAATGAACTGTCTGAGCGTTTGGTGGAGGCAGGTCACACAGGGTGTGGCTCTGGTCTGGAATGCACTGTCTGTGAGTGTGGTGGAGGCAGATTCACACAGCGAGTGGTTTGGATCAGGGACGCACTGTCTGAGCGTGTGGTGGAGGTAGATTCACTCAGCGAGTGTTTAGGATCTGGGATGCACTGTCTGAGTGTGTGGTTGAGGCAGGTTCACACAGGGAGTGGCTCTGGTCTGGAATGCACTGTCTGAGAGTGTGGTGGAGGCAGATTCAGACAGTGAGTGGTTAGGGTCTGTAATGTACTGTCTGAGTGTGTGGTGGAGGCAGGTTCACACAGCGCATGGTTGCATCTGGGACGCACTGTCTGAGAGTGTGGTGGAGGCAGGTTCGCACAGTGAGTGGTTAGGGTCTGGGATGCACTGTTGAAGAATCTGGTGGAGGCAGGTTCACACAGCAAGTGGTTAGAATGTGGGATGCACTGTCTATGAGTGTGGTGGAGGCAGGTTCACACAGCAAGTGGTTTGGGGTCTGGAATGCACTGTCTGTGAGTGTGGTGGAGGCAGGTTCACACAGCGAGTGGTTAGGATCTGGAATGCACTGCCGGAGAGTGTGGTGGAGGCAGGTTGAAACAGCGAGTGGTTAGAATCTGGAATGCACTTTCTGAGCGTGTGGTGGAGGCAGGTTCACACAGCAAGTGGTTAGAATGTGGGATGCACTGTCTGAGAGTGTGGAGGAGGCAGGTTCACACAGCGAGTGGTTAGGATCTGGGATGCACTGTCTGAGAGTGTGGTGGAGGCAGATTCACACAGCGAGTGGTTAGGATCTGGAATGCACTGTCTGTGAGTGTGGTGGAGGCAGGTTGACACAGCGAGTGGTTAGGATTTGGGATGCACTTTCTGAGAGTGTGGTGAGACAGATTCGCACAGGGAGTGGTTAGGATCTGGAATGCACTGTCTGAGCGTGTGGTGGAGGCAGGTTCACACAGCAAGTGGTTAGAATCTGCAATGCACTGTCTGAGCGTGTGGTGGAGGCAGGTTCACACAGCGACTGGTTAGGATCTGGAATGCACTGTCTGAGCGTGTGGTGGAGGCAGGTTCACACAGCAAGTGGTTAGAATCTGCAATGCACTGTCTGAGCGTGTGGTGGAGGCAGGTTCACACAGCGACTGGTTAGGATCTGGAATGCACTGTCTGAGCATGTGGTGGAGGCAGATTCACACAGAGCGTGGTTAGGATCTGGGATGCACTGTCTGAGCGTGTGGTGGAGGCAGGTTCACACAGGGAGTGGCTCTGGTCTGGAATGCACCGTCTGAGAGTGTGGTGGAGGCAGATTCACACAGTGAGTGGTTAGGGTCTGTAATGCACTGTCAGAGAGTGTGGTGGAGGCAGGTTCACACAGCGAGTGGTTGCATCTGCGACGCACTGTCTGAGAGTGTGGTGGAGGCAGGTTCACTCAGCGAGTGGGTAGTATCTGGGATGCACTGTCTGAGAATGTGGTGGAGGCAGGTTCACACAGCGAGTGGTTAGTATCTGGGATGCACTGTCTGACCGTTTGGTGGAGGCAGGTTCACACAGGGAGTGGCTAGGGTCTGGAATGCACTGTCTGAGAGTGTGGTGGAGGCAGATTCACACAGCAATTGGTTAGGATCTGGGATGCACTGTCTGAGACTGTGGTGGAGGCAGGTTGACACAGCGAGTGGTTAGGATCTGGAATGTTCTGTCTGAGAGTGTGGTGGAGGCAGATTCACACAGCGAGTGGTAAGGATCTGGAATGCACTGTCTGAGCGTGTGGTGGAGGCAGATACACACAGCGAGTGGTTAGGATCCGGGATGTTCTGTCTATGAATTTGTTGGAGGCAGATTCACACAGCAAGTGGTTATGATCTGCGATGCACTGTCTGAGAGTGTGGTGGAGGCAGATTCACACAGCGAGTGTTTAGGATCCGGCATGCACTGTCTGAGAGTGTGGTGGAGGCAGGTTCACACAGCGAGTGGCTGGGATCTGGGATGCACTGTCTGCGAGTGTGGTGTAGGCAGGTTCACAGAGCGAGTGGTTAGGATCTGGGGCCTGTCTGTGAGTGTGGTGGAGCCAGCTTCCCGCAGTGAGTCGTTAGATACAGGGATGTACTGCCGGAGAGTATGGTGGAGGCAGGTTCACACAGCGAGTGGTTAGGATCAGGAATGCACTGCCGGAGAGTGTGGTGGAGGCATGTTCACACAGCGAGTGGTTAGGATCTGGAATGCCCTGTCTGTGAGTGTCGTGGAGGTAGGTTCACACAGCGAGTGGTTAGGGTCTGGGACGCACTGTCTGTGAGTGCGGTGGAGGCAGGTTCACACAGCGAGTGGTTAGGATATGGAATGTACTGTCTGTGAGTGTTGTGGAGGCAGGTTCACACAGCGAGTCGTTAGGATCTAGGAATGCACTGTCTGTGAGTGTGGTGGAGGCAGGTTCACACAGCGAGTGGTTAGGGTCTGGAATGCACTGTCCGAGTGTGTGGTGGAGGCAGGTTCACGCAGCAAGTGGCTTGGGTCTGGGATGCACTTTCTGAGAGTGTGGTGGAGACAGATTCACACAGCGAGTGGTTAGGATCTGGAATGCACTGTCTGAGCGTGTGGTGGAGGCAGGTTCACACAGCAAGTGGCTGGGGACTGGAATGCACTGTCTGCGAGTGTGGTGGAGGCAGGGTCACACAGCGAGTGGTTAGGGTCTGGAATGCAATGTCTGAGCGTGTGGTGGAGGCAGGTTCACACAGCGAGTGGTTAGTATCTGGGATGCACTGTCTGCGAGTGTGGTGGAGGCAGGTTCACACAGCGAGTGGTTAGTATCTGGGATGCACTGTCTGAGAGTTTGGTGGAGGCAGTTTCACACAGCGAGTTGTTAGGATATGGAATGTACTGTCTGTGAGTGTGGTGGAGGCAGGTTCACACAGCGAGTGGTTAGGGTCTGGGATGTTCTGTTTGTGAGTGTGGTGGAGGCAGGTTCACACAGCGAGTGGTTAGGGTCTGGAATGCACTGTCCGAGTGCGTCGTGGAGGCAGGTTCACACAGCGAGTGGTTAGGATCTGGGATGCACTTTCTGAGAGTGTGGTGGAGACAGATTCACACAGGGAGTGGTTAGGATCTGGAATGTACTGTCTGAGCGTGTGGTGGAGGCAGATTCACACAGCAAGTGGCTGGGGACTGGAATGCACTGTCTGCGAGTGTGGTGGAGGTAGATTCACTCAGCGAGTGGTTAGGATCTGGGATGCACTGTCTGAGCGTGTGGTTGAGGCAGGTTCACACAGGGAGTGGTTGCATCTGGGACGCACTGTCTGAGAGTGTGGTGGAGGCAGATTCACACAGTGAGTGGTTGCATCTGGGACGCACTGTCTGTGAGTGTGGTGGAGGCAGGGTCACACAGCGAGTGGTTAGGGTCTGGAATGCACTGTCTGTGAGTCTGGTGGAGGCAGGTTCACACAGCGAGTGGTCAGGATCTGGAATGCACTGTCTGGGAGTGTGGCGGAGGCAGGTTCACCCAGCGAGTGGTTAGTATCTGGGATGCACTGTCTGAGAGTGTGGTGGTGGCAGGTTCACACAGCGAGTGGTTAGGATCTGGGACGCACTGTCTGCGAGTGTGGTGGAGGCAGGGTCACACAGCAAGGGGTTAGGATCTGGGATGCACTGACTGTTAGTGTGGTGGAGGCAGGTTCACACAGCGAGTGGTTAGTATCTGGGATGCACTGTCTGCGAGTGTGGTGGAGGAAGGGTCACACAGCAAGTGGTTAGGATATGGGATGCACTGTCTGTGAGTGTGGTGGAGGCAGGTTCACACATCGAGTGGGTAGGATCTGGGATGCACTATCTGGGAGTGTTGTGGAGACAGGTTCACACAGCAAGTGGTTAGGGTCTGGAATGCACTGTCTGTGAGTGTGGTGGAGGCAGGTTCACACAGCGAGTGGTTAGGATCTGGGATGCACTGTCTGAGAGTGTGGTGGAGGCAGATTCACACTGCGAGTGGTTAGGATCTGGAATGAACTGTCTGAGCATTTGGTGGAGGCAGGTTCACACAGGGAGTGGCTCTGGTCTGGAATGCACTGTCTGTAAGTGTGGTGGAGGCAGATTCACACAGCGAGTGGTTTGGATCAGGGACGCACTGTCTGAGAGTGTGGTGGAGGCAGGTTCACACAGGGAGTGGCTAGGGTCTGGAATGCACTGTCTGTGAGTGTGGTGGATGTAGATTCACTCAGCGAGTGGTTCGGATCTGGGATGCACTGTCTGAGCGTGTGGTGGAGGCAGGTTCACACAGCGAGTGGTTGCATCTGGGACGCACTGTCTGAGAGTGTGGTGGAGGCAGGTAAGCACAGTGAGTGGTTAGGGTCTGGGACGCACTGTTGGAGAATGTGGTGGAGGCAGGTTCACACAGCAAGTGGCTAGAATGTGGGATGCACTGTCTGAGAGTGTGGTGGAGGCAGGTTCACACAGCGAGTGGCTAGGGTCTGGAATGCAATGTCTGAGCGTGTGGTGGAGGCAGTTTCACACAGCGAGTGGTTAGTATCTGGGATGCACTGTCTGAGAGTTTGGTGGAGGCAGGTTCACACAGCGAGTTGTTAGGATCTGGAATGCCCTGTCTGAGAGTTTGGTGGAGGCAGGTTCACACAGCGAGTTGTTAGGATATGGAATGTACTGTCTGTGAGTGTGGTGGAGGCAGGTTCACACAGCAAGTGGTTAGGATCTAGGAATGCACTGTCTGTGAGTGTGGTGGAGGCAGGTTCACACAGCGAGTGGTTAGGGTCTGGGATGTTCTGTTTGTGAGTGTGGTGGAGGCAGGTTCACACAGCGAGTGGTTAGTGTCTGGAATGCACTGTCCGAGTGTGTCGTGGAGGCAGGTTCACACAGCGAGTGGTTAGGATCTGGGATGCACTTTCTGAGAGTGTGGTGGTGACAGATTCGCACAGGGAGTGGTTAGGATCTGGAATGTACTGTCTGAGCGTGTGGTGGAGGCAGATTCACACAGCAAGTGGCTGGGGACTGGAATGCACTGTCTGCGAGTGTGGTGGAGGTAGATTCACTCAGCGAGTGGTTAGGATCTGGGATGCACTGTCTGAGCGTGTGGTTGAGGCAGGTTCACACAGGGAGTGGTTGCATCTGGGATGCACTGTCTGAGCGTGTGGTTGAGGCAGGTTCACACAGGGAGTGGCTCTGGTCTGGAATGCACTGTCTGCGAGTGTGGTGGAGGCATGTTCACACAGTGAGTGGTTGCATCTGGGACGCACTGTCTGAGAGTGTGGTGGAGGCAGATTCACACAGTGAGTGGTTGCATCTGGGACGCACTGTCTGTGAGTGTGGTGGAGGCAGGGTCACACAGCGAGTGGTTTGGGGTCTGGAATGCACTGTCTGTGAGTCTGGTGGAGGCAGGTTCACACAGCGAGTGGTTAGGATCTGGAATGCACTGTCTGGGAGTGTGGCGGAGGCAGGTTCACCTTGCGAGTGGTTAGTATCTGGGATGCACTGTCTGAGAGTGTGGTGGTGGCAGGTTCACACAGCGAGTGGTTAGGATCTGGGACGCACTGTCTGCGAGTGTGGTGGAGGCAGGGTCACACAGCAAGTGGTTAGGATCTGGGATGCACTGACTGTGAGTGTGGTGGAGGCAGGTTCACACAGCGAGTGGTTAGTATCTGGGATGCACTGTCTGCGAGTGTGGTGGAGGCAGGTTCACACATCGAGTGGGTAGGATTTGGGATGCACTGTCTGGGAGTGTGGTGGAGACAGGTTCACACAGCAAGTGGTTAGGGTCTGGAATGCACTGTCTGTGAGTGTGGTGGAGGCAGGTTCACACAGCGAGTGGTTAGGATCTGGGATGCACTGTCTGAGAGTGTGGTGGAGGCAGATTCACACTGCGAGTGGTTAGGATCTGGAATGAACTGTCTGAGCATTTGGTGGAGGCAGGTTCACACAGGGAGTGGCTCTGGTCTGGAATGCACTGTCTGTAAGTGTGGTGGAGGCAGATTCACACAGCGAGTGGTTTGGATCAGGGACGCACTGTCTGAGAGTGTGGTGGAGGCAGGTTCACACAGGGAGTGGCTAGGGTCTGGAATGCACTGTCTGTGAGTGTGGTGGATGTAGATTCACTCAGCGAGTGGTTCGGATCTGGGATGCACTGTCTGAGCGTGTGGTGGAGGCAGGTTCACACAGCGAGTGGTTGCATCTGGGACGCACTGTCTGAGAGTGTGGTGGAGGCAGGTAAGCACAGTGAGTGGTTAGGGTCTGGGACGCACTGTTGGAGAATGTGGTGGAGGCAGGTTCACACAGCAAGTGGTTAGAATGTGGGATGCACTGTCTGAGAGTGTGGTGGAGGCAGGTTCACACAGCGAGTGGTTGCATCTGGGTCTCACTGTCTGAGAGTGTGGTGGGGGCAGGTTCGCACAGTGAGTGGTTAGGGTCTGGGACGCACTGTTGGAGAATGTGGTGGAGGCAGGTTCACACAGCAAGTGGTTAGAATGTGGGATGCACTGTCTGAGAGTGTGGTGGAGGCAGGTTCACACAGCGAGTGGTTAGGATCTGGAATGCACTGCCGGAGAGTGTGGTGGAAGCAGGTTCACACAGCGAGTGGTTAGGATCTGGGATGCACTGTCTGGGAGTGTGGTGGAGACAGGTTCGCACAGCAAGTGGTTACGGTCTGGGGTGCAAAGTCTGTGAGTGTGGTGGAGGCAGATTCACACAGCGGGTGGTTAGGATCTGGGATGCACTGTCAGAGAGTGTGGTGGAGGCAGGTTCACACAGCGAGTGGTTGCATCTGGGACGCACTGTCTGAGAGTGTGGTGGAGGCAGGTTCGCACAGTGAGTGGTTAGGGTCTGGGACGCACTGATGGAGAATGTGGTGGAGGCAGGTTCACACAGCGAGTGGTTTGGATCAGGGACGCACTGTCTGAGAGTGTGGTGGAGGCAGGTTCACACAGGGAGTGGCTAGGGTCTGGAATGCACTGTCTGTGAGTGTGGTGGATGTAGATTCACTCAGCGAGTGGTTCGGATCTGGGATGCACTGTCTGAGCGTGTGGTGGAGGCAGGTTCACACAGCGAGTGGTTGCATCTGGGACGCACTGTCTGAGAGTGTGGTGGAGGCAGGTAAGCACAGTGAGTGGTTAGGGTCTGGGACGCACTGTTGGAGAATGTGGTGGAGGCAGGTTCACACAGCAAGTGGTTAGAATGTGGGATGCACTGTCTGAGAGTGTGGTGGAGGCAGGTTCACACAGCGAGTGGTTGCATCTGGGTCTCACTGTCTGAGAGTGTGGTGGGGGCAGGTTCGCACAGTGAGTGGTTAGGGTCTGGGACGCACTGTTGGAGAATGTGGTGGAGGCAGGTTCACACAGCAAGTGGTTAGAATGTGGGATGCACTGTCTGAGAGTGTGGTGGAGGCAGGTTCACACAGCGAGTGGTTAGGATCTGGAATGCACTGCCGGAGAGTGTGGTGGAAGCAGGTTCACACAGCGAGTGGTTAGGATCTGGGATGCACTGTCTGGGAGTGTGGTGGAGACAGGTTCGCACAGCAAGTGGTTACGGTCTGGGGTGCAAAGTCTGTGAGTGTGGTGGAGGCAGATTCACACAGCGGGTGGTTAGGATCTGGGATGCACTGTCAGAGAGTGTGGTGGAGGCAGGTTCACACAGCGAGTGGTTGCATCTGGGACGCACTGTCTGAGAGTGTGGTGGAGGCAGGTTCGCACAATGAGTGGTTAGGGTCTGGGACGCACTGATGGAGAATGTGGTGGAGGCAGGTTCACACAGCAAGTGGTTAGAATGTGGGATGCACTGTCTGAGAGTGTGGTGGAGGCAGGTTCACACAGCGAGTGGTTAGGATCTGGAATGCACTGTCTGAGCGTGTGGTGGAGGCAGGTTCACACAGCGAGTGGTTAGGGACTGGAATGCATTGTCTGAGGATGTGGTGGAGACAGATTCATACAGCGAGTTGTTAGGGTCTGGGACGCACTGTCTGCGAGTGTGGTGGAGGCAGGGCCACACAGCGTGTGGTTAGGATCTGGAATGCACTGTCTGAGCGTGTGGTGGAGGCAGAATCACACAGAGCGTGGTTAGGATCTGGGATGCACTGTCTGAGTGTGTGGTGGAGGCAGGTTCACACAGGGAGTGGCTCTGGTCTGGAATGCACTGTCTGAGAGTGTGGTGGAGGCAGATTCACACAGTGAGTGGTTAGGGTCTGTAATGCACTGTCAGAGAGTGTGGTGGAGGCAGGTTCACACAGCGAGTGGTTGCATCTGGGACTCACTGTCTGAGAGTGTGGTGGGGGCAGGTTCGCACAGTGAGTGGTTAGGGTCTGGGACGCACTGTTGGAGAATGTGGTGGAGGCAGGTTCACACAGCAAGTGGTTAGAATGTGGGATGCACTGTCTGAGAGTGTGGTGGAGGCAGGTTCACACAGCGAGTGGTTAGGATCTGGAATGCACTGCCGGAGAGTGTGGTGGAAGCAGGTTCACACAGCGAGTGGTTAGGATCTGGGATGCACTGTCTGAGAGTGTGGTGGAGGGAGGTTCACACAGTGAGTGGTTAGGTTCTGGGACGCACTGTTGGAGAATGTGGTGGAGGCAGGTTCACACAGCGAGTGGTTAGAATCTGGGATGCACTGTCTGAGAGTGTGGTGGAGGCAGGGTCACACAGTGAGTGTTTAGGATCTGGGATGCACTGTCTGGGAGTGTGGTGGAGACAGGTTCGCACAGCAAGTGGTTACGGTCTGGGGTGCAAAGTCTGTGAGTGTGGTGGAGGCAGATTCACACAGCGGGTGGTTAGGATCTGGGATGCACTGTCAGAGAGTGTGGTGGAGGCAGGTTCACACAGCGAGTGGTTGCATCTGGGACGCACTGTCTGAGAGTGTGGTGGAGGCAGGTTCGCACAGTGAGTGGTTAGGGTCTGGGACGCACTGATGGAGAATGTGGTGGAGGCAGGTTCACACAGCAAGTGGTTAGAATGTGGGATGCACTGTCTGAGAGTGTGGTGGAGGCAGGTTCACACAGCGAGTGGTTAGGATCTGGAATGCACTGCCGGAGAGGGTGGTGGAGGCAGGTTCACACTGCGAGTGGTTAGGATCTGGAATGCACTGTCTGAGCGTGTGGTGGAGGCAGGTTCACACAGCGAGTGGTTAGGGACTGGAATGCATTGTCTGAGGATGTGGTGGAGACAGATTCATACAGCGAGTTGTTAGGGTCTGGGACGCACTGTCTGCGAGTGTGGTGGAGGCAGAATCACACAGAGCGTGGTTAGGATCTGGGATGCACTGTCTGAGTGTGTGGTGGAGGCAGAATCACACAGAGCGTGGTTAGGATCTGGGATGCACTGTCTGAGTGTGTGGTGGAGGCAGGTTCACACAGGGAGTGGCTCTGGTCTGGAATGCACTGTCTGAGAGTGTGGTGGAGGCAGATTCACACAGTGAGTGGTTAGGGTCTGTAATGCACTGTCAGAGAGTGTGGTGGAGGCAGATTCACACAGCGAGTGGTTGCATCTGGGACTCACTGTCTGAGAGTGTGGTGGGGGCAGGTTCGCACAGTGAGTGGTTAGGGTCTGGGACGCACTGTTGGAGAATGTGGTGGAGGCAGGTTCACACAGCAAGTGGTTAGAATGTGGGATGCACTGTCTGAGAGTGTGGTGGAGGCAGGTTCACACAGCGAGTGGTTAGGATCTGGAATGCACTGCCGGAGAGTGTGGTGGAAGCAGGTTCACACAGCGAGTGGTTAGGATCTGGGATGCACTGTCTGAGCGTGTGGTGGAGGCAGGTTCACACAGCGAGTGGTTAGGGACTGGAATGCATTGTCTGAGGATGTGGTGGAGACAGATTCATACAGCGAGTTGTTAGGGTCTGGGACGCACTGTCTGCGAGTGTGGTGGAGGCAGGGCCACACAGCGTGTGGTTAGGATCTGGAATGCACTGTCTGAGCGTGTGGTGGAGGCAGAATCACACAGAGCGTGGTTAGGATCTGGGATGCACTGTCTGAGTGTGTGGTGGAGGTAGGTTCACACAGGGAGTGGCTCTGGTCTGGAATGCACTGTCTGAGAGTGTGGTGGAGGCAGATTCACACAGTGAGTGGTTAGGGTCTGTAATGCACTGTCAGAGAGTGTGGTGGAGGCAGGTTCACACAGCGAGTGGTTGCATCTGGGACTCACTGTCTGAGAGTGTGGTGGGGGCAGGTTCGCACAGTGAGTGGTTAGGGTCTGGGACGCACTGTTGGAGAATGTGGTGGAGGCAGGTTCACACAGCAAGTGGTTAGAATGTGGGATGCACTGTCTGAGAGTGTGGTGGAGGCAGGTTCACACAGCGAGTGGTTAGGATCTGGAATGCACTGCCGGAGAGTGTGGTGGAAGCAGGTTCACACAGCGAGTGGTTAGGATCTGGGATGCACTGTCTGAGAGTGTGGTGGAGGGAGGTTCACACAGTGAGTGGTTAGGGTCTGGGACGCACTGTTGGAGAATGTGGTGGAGGCAGGTTCACACAGCAAGTGGTTAGAATGTGGGATGCACTGTCTGAGAGTGTGGTGGAGGCAGGTTCACACAGCGAGTGGTTAGAATCTGGGATGCACTGTCTGAGAGTGTGGTGGAGGCAGGGTCACACAGTGAGTGTTTAGGATCTGGGATGCACTGTCTGGGAGTGTGGTGGAGACAGGTTCGCACAGCAAGTGGTTACGGTCTGGGGTGCAAAGTCTGTGAGTGTGGTGGAGGCAGATTCACACAGCGGGTGGTTAGGATCTGGGATGCACTGTCAGAGAGTGTGGTGGAGGCAGGTTCACACAGCGAGTGGTTGCATCTGGGATGCACTGTCTGAGAGTGTGGTGGAGGCAGGTTCGCACAGTGAGTGGTTAGGGTCTGGGACGCACTGATGGAGAATGTGGTGGAGGCAGGTTCACACAGCAAGTGGTTAGAATGTGGGATGCACTGTCTGAGAGTGTGGTGGAGGCAGGTTCACACAGCGAGTGGTTAGGATCTGGAATGCACTGCCGGAGAGGGTGGTGGAGGCAGATTCACACTGCGAGTGGTTAGGATCTGGAATGCACTGTCTGAGCGTGTGGTGGAGGCAGGTTCACACAGCGAGTGGTTAGGGACTGGAATGCATTGTCTGAGGATGTGGTGGAGACAGATTCATACAGCGAGTTGTTAGGGTCTGGGACGCACTGTCTGCGAGTGTGGTGGAGGCAGAATCACACAGAGCGTGGTTAGGATCTGAGATGCACTGTCTGAGTGTGTGGTGGAGGCAGAATCACACAGAGCGTGGTTAGGATCTGGGATGCACTGTCTGAGTGCGTGGTGGAGGCAGGTTCACACAGGGAGTGGCTCTGGTCTGGAATGCACTGTCTGAGAGTGTGGTGGAGGCAGATTCACACAGTGAGTGGTTAGGGTCTGTAATGCACTGTCAGAGAGTGTGGTGGAGGCAGGTTCACACAGCGAGTGGTTGCATCTGGGACTCACTGTCTGAGAGTGTGGTGGGGGCAGGTTCGCACAGTGAGTGGTTAGGGTCTGGGACGCACTGTTGGAGAATGTGGTGGAGGCAGGTTCACACAGCAAGTGGTTAGAATGTGGGATGCACTGTCTGAGAGTGTGGTGGAGGCAGGTTCACACAGCGAGTGGTTAGGATCTGGAATGCACTGCCGGAGAGTGTGGTGGAAGCAGGTTCACACAGCGAGTGGTTAGGATCTGGGATGCACTGTCTGAGAGTGTGGTGGAGGGAGGTTCACACAGTGAGTGGTTAGGGTCTGGGACGCACTGTTGGAGAATGTGGTGGAGGCAGGTTCACACAGCAAGTGGTTAGAATGTGGGATGCACTGTCTGAGAGTGTGGTGGAGGCAGGTTCACACAGCGAGTGGTTAGAATCTGGGATGCACTGTCTGAGAGTGTGGTGGAGGCAGGGTCACACAGTGAGTGTTTAGGATCTGGGATGCACTGTCTGGGAGTGTGGTGGAGACAGGTTCGCACAGCAAGTGGTTACGGTCTGGGGTGCAAAGTCTGTGAGTGTGGTGGAGGCAGATTCACACAGCGGGTGGTTAGGATCTGGGATGCACTGTCAGAGAGTGTGGTGGAGGCAGGTTCACACAGCGAGTGGTTGCATCTGGGACGCACTGTCTGAGAGTGTGGTGGAGGCAGGTTCGCACAGTGAGTGGTTAGGGTCTGGGACGCACTGATGGAGAATGTGGTGGAGGCAGGTTCACACAGCAAGTGGTTAGAATGTGGGATGCACTGTCTGAGAGTGTGGTGGAGGCAGGTTCACACAGCGAGTGGTTAGGATCTGGAATGCACTGCCGGAGAGGGTGGTGGAGGCAGGTTCACACTGCGAGTGGTTAGGATCTGGAATGCACTGTCTGAGCGTGTGGTGGAGGCAGGTTCACACAGCGAGTGGTTAGGGACTGGAATGCATTGTCTGAGGATGTGGTGGAGACAGATTCATACAGCGAGTTGTTAGGGTCTGGGACGCACTGTCTGCGAGTGTGGTGGAGGCAGAATCACACAGAGCGTGGTTAGGATCTGGGATGCACTGTCTGAGTGTGTGGTGGAGGCAGGTTCACACAGGGAGTGGCTCTGGTCTGGAATGCACTGTCTGAGAGTGTGGTGGAGGCAGATTCACACAGTGAGTGGTTAGGGTCTGTAATGCACTGTCAGGGAGTGTGGTGGAGGCAGGTTCACACAGCGAGTGGTTGCATCTGGGACTCACTGTCTGAGAGTGTGGTGGGGGCAGGTTCGCACAGTGAGTGGTTAGGGTCTGGGACGCACTGTTGGAGAATGTGGTGGAGGCAGGTTCACACAGCAAGTGGTTAGAATGTGGGATGCACTGTCTGAGAGTGTGGTGGAGGCAGGTTCACACAGCGAGTGGTTAGGATCTGGAATGCACTGCCGGAGAGTGTGGTGGAAGCAGGTTCACACAGCGAGTGGTTAGGATCTGGGATGCACTGTCTGAGAGTGTGGTGGAGGGAGGTTCACACAGTGAGTGGTTAGGGTCTGGGACGCACTGTTGGAGCATGTGGTGGAGGCAGGTTCACACAGCAAGTGGTTAGAATGTGAGATGCACTGTCTGAGCGTGTGGTGGAGGCAGGTTCACACAGTGAGTGGTTAGGATCTGGGATGCACTGTCTGAGAGTGTGGTGGAGGCAGATTCACACAGCGAGTGGTTAGGATCTGGAATGCACTGTCTGTGAGTGTGGTGGAGGCAGGTTGACACAGCGAGTGGTTAGGATTTGGGTGCACTTTCTGAGAGTTCGGTGAGACAGATTCACACAGGGAGTGGTTAGGATCTGGAATGCACTGTCTGAGCGTGTGGTGGAGGCAGGTTCACACAGCGAGTGGTTAGAATCTGGAATGCACTGTCTAAGCGTGTGGTGGAGGCAGGTTCACACAGCGAGTGGCTAGGGACTGGAATGGACTGTCTGAGGATGTGGTGGAGACAGATTCATACAGCGAGTTGTCGGGTCTGGGACGCATTTTCTGCGAGTGTGGTGGAGGCAGGGTCACACAGCGAGTGGTTAGGATCTGGAATGCACTGTCTGAGCGTGTCGTGGAGGCAGATTCACACAGAGCGTGGTTAGGATCTGCGACGCATTGTCTGCGAGTGTGGTGGAGGCAGGTTCACACAGCGAGTGGTTAGGATCTGGAATGCAATGTCTGAGAGTGTGGTGGAGGCAGATTCACACAGCGAATGGTTAGGGTCTGGAATGCACTGTCTGAGAGTGTGGTGGAGGCAGGTTCACACAGCGAGTGGTTGGGGTCTGTAATGTTCTGTCTGTGAGTGTGGTGGAGGCAGGTTCACACAGCGAGTGGTTGCATCTGGGACGCACTGTCTGAGAGTGTGGTGGAGGCAGGTTCACTCAGTGAGTGGGTAGTATCTGGGATGCACTGTCTGAGAATGTGGTGGAGGCAGGTTCACACAGCGAGTGGTTCGTATCTGGATGGATTGTCTGACCGTTTGGTGGAGGCAGGTTCACACAGGGAGTGGCTCGGGTCTGGAATGCACTATCTGAGAGTGTGGTGGAGGCAGATTCACACAGTAATTGGTTAGGATCTGGGATGCACTGTCTGAGAGTGTGGTGGAGGCAGGTTGACACAGCGATTGGTTAGGATCTGGAATGTTCTGTCTGAGAGTGTGGTGGAGGCAGATTCACACAGCGAGTGGTTAGGATCTGGAATGCACTGTCTGAGCATGTGGTGGAGGCAGATACACACAGCGAGTGGTTAGAATCCGGGATGTTCTGTCTATGAGTGTGTTGGAGGCAGATTCACACAGCAAGTGGTTAGGATCTGGGACGCACTGTCTGCGGGTGTGGTGGAGGCAGGTTCACACAGCGAGTGGTTAGTATCTGGGATGCACTGTCTGTGAGTGTGGTGCAGGCAGGTTCACACAGCGAGTGGTTAGGATCTGGGATGCACTGTCTGAGAGTGTGGTGGAGGCAGGTTCACACAGCGAGTGGTTAGGATCTGGGATGCACTGTCTGAGAGTGTGGTGTAGGTAGGTTCACAGAGCGAGTGGTTAGGATCCTGGGCACTGTCTGTGAGTGTGGTGGAGGCACCTTCCCGCAGTGAGTCGTTAGAATCTGGGATGTACTGCCGGAGAGTGTGGTGGAGGCAGGTTCACTCAGTGAGTGGGTAGTATCTGGGATGCACTGTCTGAGAATGTGGTGGAGGCAGGTTCACACAGGGAGTGGCTCGGGTCTGGAATGCACTGTCTGAGAGTGCGGTGGAGGCAGGTTCACACAGCGAGTGGTTAGGATCTGGGATGCACTGTCCGAGAGTGTGGTGTAGGTAGGTTCACAGAGCGAGTGGTTAGGATCTGGGGCACTGTCTGTGAGTGTGGTGGAGGCACCTTCCCGCAGTGAGTCGTTAGAATCTGGGATGTACTGCCGGAGAGTGTGGTGGAGGCAGGTTCACACAGCGAGTGGTTAGGATCAGGATTGCACTGCCGGAGTGTGTGGTGGAGGCAGGGTCACACAGCGAGTGGTTAGGATCTGGAATGCCCTGTCCGAGTGTGTGGTGGAGGCAGGTTCACGCAGCGAGTGGCTTGGGTCTGGGATGCACTTTCTGAGAGTGTGGTGGAGACAGATTCACACAGGGAGTGGTTAGGATCTGGAATGTACTGTCTGATCGTGTGGTGGAGGCAGGTTCACACAGCAAGTGGCTGGGGACTGGAATGCACTGTATGTGAGTGTGGTGGAGGCAGGTTGACACAGCGAGTGGTTAGGATCTGGAATGTACTGTCTGAGAGTGTGGTGGAGGCAGGTTCACACAGCAAGTGGCTGGGGACTGGAATGCACTGTCTGCGAGTGTGGTGGAGGCAGGGTCACACAGCGAGTGGCTAGGGTCTGGAATGCAATGTCTGAGCGTGTGGTAGAGGCAGGTTCACACAGCGAGTGGTTAGTATCTGGGATGCACTGTCTGCGAGTGTGGTGGAGGCAGGTTCACACAGCGAGTGGTTAGGATCTGGAATGTACAGTCTGTGAGTGTGGTGGAGGCAGGTTCACACAGCAAGTGGCTGGGGACTGGAATGCACTGTCTGACGGTGTGGTGGAGGCAGATTCACACAGCGAGTGGTTAGGATCTGGGACGCACTGTCTGAGAGTGTGGTGGAGGCAGGGTCACACAGCGAGTGGCTAGGGTCTGGAATGCAATGTCTGAGAGGGTCGTGGAGGAAGGTTCACACAGCGAGTGGTTAGTATCTGGGATGCACTGTCTGAGAGTGTGGTGGAGGCAGATTCACACAGCGAGTGGTTCGGATCTGGGATGCACTGTCTGGGAGTATGGTGGAGGCAGGTTCACACAGCGAGTGGTTAGGATCTGGGATGCACTGTCTGGGAGTGTGGTGGAGGCAGGTTCACACAGCGAGTGGTTAGGATCTGGGATGCACTGTCTGAGAGTGTGTTGGAGGCAGATTCACACAGCGAGTGGTTAGGATGTGGGATGCACTGTCTGAGAGTGTGGTGGAGGCAGATTCACACAGCGAGTGGTTAGGATCTGTGATGCACTGTCTGTGAGTGTGGTGGAGGCAGATTCACACAGCGAGTGGTTAGGATCTGGGATGCACTGTCTGTGCGTGTGGTGGAGGCAGGTTCACACAGGGAGTGGTTAGGGTCTGTGACACACTGCTGGAGAATGTGGTGGAGGCAGGTTCACACAACGAGTGGCTGGGGACTGGAATGCACGGTCTGAGAGTGTGGTCGAGGCAGATTCACACAGCGAGTGGGTAGTATCTGGGATGCACTGTCTGAGAGTGTGGTGGAGGCAGATTCACACAGCGAGTGGTTAGGATCTGGGATGCACTGTCTGTGAGTGTGGTGGAGGCAGGGTCACACAGCAAGTGGTTAGGATCTGGGATGCACTGTCTGTGAGTGTGGTGGAGGTAGGTTCACACAGCGAGTGGTTAGGCTCTGGTTCACTGTCTGTGAGTGTGGTGGAGGCAGCTTCCCGCAGTGAATCGTTAGAATCTGGGATGCACTGGCGGAGAGTGTAGTGGAGGCAGTGTCACACAGCGAGTGGTTAGGATTTGGGACGCACTGTCTTCAAGTGTGGTGGAGGCAGGTTCACACAGCGAGTGGTTAGGATCTTGGATGCACTGCCTAAGAGTGTGGTGGAGGCAGGTTCACACAGCGAGAGGTTAGGATCTGGAATGCACTGTCTAAGAGTGTGGTGGAGGCAAATTCACACAGCGAGTGGTTAGGATCTGGGATGCACTGTCTAAGAGTGTGGTGGAGGCAGGTTCACACAGTGAGTGGTTAGGATCTGGGATGCACTGTCTAAGAGTGTGGTGGAGGCAAATTCACACAGCGAGTGATTTGGATCTGGGATGCACTGTCTCAGAGTGTGGTGGAGGCAGGTTCACACAGCGAGTGGTTAGGATCTGGAATGCACTGTCTGAGCGTGTGGTGGAGGCAGATTCACACAGAGCGTGGTTAGGGTCTGGGACGCACTGCTGGAGAATGAGGTGGAGGCAGGTTCACACAGCAAGTGGTTAGGATCTGGAATGTACAGTCTGAGAGTGTGGTGGAGGCAGGTTCACACAGCAAGTGGCTGGGGACTGGAATGCACTGTCTGACGGTGTGGTGGAGGCAGATTCACACAGCGAGTGGTTAGTATCTGCGACGCACTGTCTGAGAGTGTGGCGGAGACAGGGTCACACAGCGAATGGTTAGGATCTGGAATGCACTGCCGGAGAGTGTGGTGGAGGCAGGTTCACACAGCGAGTGGTTAGTATCTGGGATGTACTGTCTGGGAGTGTGGTGGTGGCAGATTCACACAGCGAGTGGCTAGGGTCTGGAATGCACTGTCTGTGAGTGTGGTGGAGGCAGAATCACACAGCAATGGTTAGGATCTGGAATGTACTGTCTGAGAGTGTGGTGGAGACAGATTCACACAGCGAGTGGTTAGGATCTGGAATGTACTGTCTGAGAGTGTGGTGGAGGCAGGTTCACACAGCGAGTGGTTAGGATCTGGGATGCACTGTCTGAGAGTGTGGTGGAGGCAGGTTCACACAGCGAGTGGTTAGGATCTGGGATGCACTGTCTGGGAGTGTGGTGGAGGCAGGGTCACACAGCGAGTGGTTAGGATCTGGAATGTACTGTCTGAGTGTGTGGTGGAGGCAGGGTCACACAGCGAGTGGTTAGGATCTGGAATGTACTGTCTGGGAGTGTGGTGGAGGCAGGTTCACACAGCGAGTGGTTGCATCTGGGACGCACTGTCTGAGAGTGTAGTGGAGGCAGGTTCACACAGCGAGTGGTTAGAATGTTGGATGCACTGTCTGTGAGTGTGGTGGAGGCAGGGTCACACAGCGAGTGGTTAGGATCTGGAATGTACAGTCTGTGAGTGTGGTGGAGGCAGGTTCACACAGCAAGTGGCTGGGGACTGGAATGCACTGTCTGACGGTGTGGTGGAGGCAAATTCACACAGCGAGTGGTTAGTATCTGGGATGCACTGTCTGCGAGTGTGGTGGAGGCAGGTTCACACAGCGAGTGGTTAGGATCTGGAATGTACAGTCTGTGAGTGTGGTGGAGGCAGGTTCACACAGCAAGTGGCTGGGGACTGGAATGCACTGTCTGACGGTGTGGTGGAGGCAGATTCACACAGCGAGTGGTTAGGATCTGGGACGCACTGTCTGAGAGTGTGGTGGAGGCAGGGTCACACAGCGAGTGGCTAGGGTCTGGAATGCAATGTCTGAGAGGGTCGTGGAGGAAGGTTCACACAGCGAGTGGTTAGTATCTGGGATGCACTGTCTGAGAGTGTGGTGGAGGCAGATTCACACAGCGAGTGGTTCGGATCTGGGATGCACTGTCTGGGAGTATGGTGGAGGCAGGTTCACACAGCGAGTGGTTAGGATCTGGGATGCACTGTCTGGGAGTGTGGTGGAGGCAGGTTCACACAGCGAGTGGTTAGGATCTGGGATGCACTGTCTGAGAGTGTGTTGGAGGCAGATTCACACAGCGAGTGGTTAGGATGTGGGATGCACTGTCTGAGAGTGTGGTGGAGGCAGATTCACACAGCGAGTGGTTAGGATCTGTGATGCACTGTCTGTGAGTGTGGTGGAGGCAGATTCACACAGCGAGTGGTTAGGATCTGGGATGCACTGTCTGTGCGTGTGGTGGAGGCAGGTTCACACAGGGAGTGGTTAGGGTCTGTGACACACTGCTGGAGAATGTGGTGGAGGCAGGTTCACACAACGAGTGGCTGGGGACTGGAATGCACGGTCTGAGAGTGTGGTCGAGGCAGATTCACACAGCGAGTGGGTAGTATCTGGGATGCACTGTCTGAGAGTGTGGTGGAGGCAGATTCACACAGCGAGTGGTTAGGATCTGGGATGCACTGTCTGTGAGTGTGGTGGAGGCAGGGTCACACAGCAAGTGGTTAGGATCTGGGATGCACTGTCTGTGAGTGTGGTGGAGGTAGGTTCACACAGCGAGTGGTTAGGCTCTGGTTCACTGTCTGTGAGTGTGGTGGAGGCAGCTTCCCGCAGTGAATCGTTAGAATCTGGGATGCACTGGCGGAGAGTGTAGTGGAGGCAGTGTCACACAGCGAGTGGTTAGGATTTGGGACGCACTGTCTTCAAGTGTGGTGGAGGCAGGTTCACACAGCGAGTGGTTAGGATCTTGGATGCACTGCCTAAGAGTGTGGTGGAGGCAGGTTCACACAGCGAGAGGTTAGGATCTGGAATGCACTGTCTAAGAGTGTGGTGGAGGCAAATTCACACAGCGAGTGGTTAGGATCTGGGATGCACTGTCTAAGAGTGTGGTGGAGGCAGGTTCACACAGTGAGTGGTTAGGATCTGGGATGCACTGTCTAAGAGTGTGGTGGAGGCAAATTCACACAGCGAGTGATTAGGATCTGGGATGCACTGTCTAAGAGTGTGGTGGAGGCAGGTTCACACAGCGAGTGGTTAGGATCTGGAATGCACTGTCTGAGCGTGTGGTGGAGGCAGATTCACACAGAGCGTGGTTAGGGTCTGGGACGCACTGCTGGAGAATGAGGTGGAGGCAGGTTCACACAGCAAGTGGTTAGGATCTGGAATGTACAGTCTGAGAGTGTGGTGGAGGCAGGTTCACACAGCAAGTGGCTGGGGACTGGAATGCACTGTCTGACGGTGTGGTGGAGGCAGATTCACACAGCGAGTGGTTAGTATCTGCGACGCACTGTCTGAGAGTGTGGCGGAGACAGGGTCACACAGCGAATGGTTAGGATCTGGAATGCACTGCCGGAGAGTGTGGTGGAGGCAGGTTCACACAGCGAGTGGTTAGTATCTGGGATGTACTGTCTGGGAGTGTGGTGGTGGCAGATTCACACAGCGAGTGGCTAGGGTCTGGAATGCACTGTCTGTGAGTGTGGTGGAGGCAGAATCACACAGCAATGGTTAGGATCTGGAATGTACTGTCTGAGAGTGTGGTGGAGACAGATTCACACAGCGAGTGGTTAGGATCTGGAATGTACTGTCTGAGAGTGTGGTGGAGGCAGGTTCACACAGCGAGTGGTTAGGATCTGGGATGCACTGTCTGAGAGTGTGGTGGAGGCAGGTTCACACAGCGAGTGGTTAGGATCTGGGATGCACTGTCTGGGAGTGTGGTGGAGGCAGGGTCACACAGCGAGTGGTTAGGATCTGGAATGTACTGTCTGAGTGTGTGGTGGAGGCAGGGTCACACAGCGAGTGGTTAGGATCTGGAATGTACTGTCTGGGAGTGTGGTGGAGGCAGGTTCACACAGCGAGTGGTTGCATCTGGGACGCACTGTCTGAGAGTGTAGTGGAGGCAGGTTCACACAGCGAGTGGTTAGAATGTTGGATGCACTGTCTGTGAGTGTGGTGGAGGCAGGGTCACACAGCGAGTGGTTAGGATCTGGGATGCACTGTCTCAGAGTTTGGTGGAGGCAGGTTCACACAGTGAGTGGTTAGGATCTGGGAGGCACTGTCTGAGAGTGTGGTGGAGGCAAGTTCACACAGCGAGTGGTTAGGATCTGGAATGCACTGTCTGTGCGTGTGGTGGAGGCAGGTTCACACAGGGAGTGGCTCTGGTCTGGAATGCACTGTCTGAGCGTTTGGTGGAGGCAGGTTCACACAGGGAGTGGCTAGCGTCTGCAATGCACTGTCTGTGAGTGTGGTGGACTCAGATTCACACAGCGAGTGGTTAGGATCTGGGATGCACTGTCTGTGAGTGTGGTGGACTCAGATTCACACAGTGAGTGGTTAGGATCTGGGATGCACTGTCTGTGCGTGTGGTGGAGGCAGGTTCACACGGAGTGGCTCTGGTCTGGAATGCACTGTCTGAGAGTGTGGTGGAGGCAGATTCACACAGCGAGTGGTTAGGGTCTGGAATGTACTGTCTGAGCGTGTGGTGGAGGCAGGTTCACACAGCGAGTGGTTAGGGTTTGGGACGCACTGCTGGAGAATGTGGTGGATGCAGGTTCACACAGCGAGTGGTTAGGATGTGGGATGCACTGTCTGAGAGTGTGGTGGAGGCAGGTTCACACAGCGAGTGGTTAGGATCTGGGGTGCACTGTCTGAGCGTGTGGTGGAGTCAGATTCACACAGCGAGTGGTTAGGATCCGGGATGTTCTGTCTGTGAGTGTGGTGGAGACAGATTCACACAGCGAGTGGTTAGGATCTGGAATGCACTGTCTGGGAGTGTGGTGGAGACAGATTCACACAGCGAGTGGTTAGGATCTGGGACGCACTGTCTGAGAGTGTGGTGGAGGCAGGGTCACACAGCGAGTGGTTAGGGTCTGGGATGCACTGTCTGGGAGTGTGGTGGAGACAGATTCACACAGCGAGTGGTTAGGATCTGGGACGCACTGTCTGAGAGTGTGGTGGAGGCAGGGTCACACAGCGAGTGGTTAGGTCATACCATGCGAAAGGCGACTATTAACGCTGGCCATCACCCCGTTGGGTTCTTTTTATCAGGGGGTGAATGTGGTAACACCAATTATTGCTGTACCTGAGAGGTGGATGACCATTGGCTAGACCCAGGAGTCTACCATTGGCTGATGTACATAGCTCCGCCCTGAGAGGCGGAGTATAAGTACCGATGCCATCCCAGCAGCCTTCACTTTCTGTATCGAAGCTGCTGGGGAAGAGTTCTAGCAGATTAAAGCCTATTAGTTAAGACTCACCTTGTCTCGAGATTAATTGATTGCGCATCAGTCCTCACAATCTTCCTCTGGTGCCTCACTCAAAGCCTGCGTAGGTCGTTACAGAACCGAATGGAGATAGAGACGCCGAGATGACAGAGGCAGCAGACTCTGACTCCGAGATGGAGACACAGGACGCATCAGAGGGGAATCCTCGGGACCACGGGCCGTGGATGTACAACCGTTACGCCGTTCATCACGGAAGCGCCGGTCTCCGTCTCGTTACACGACGCCTGATCCAGCGCCGCGTGCAAATGGTGTCCGGCCTGCGGCAAAACGATTCCAACGCCCTCCTTCGCCAGGGTCTTCGGTGGATTCCTTGGACTTTGGGGGGGAAGGGTTTTATAACCTGCCTGCTTACCATTGGCTGGGGACTAATAACAATCCCACAATCCTGTGGGAGAATGAGCTTCCCCAATGAGGGCGGCGGAGAAATCATTAGCAGACTCCCTGTATAAATAAAGCTGGCCAGTTTGGAACCAGCAGGAAGGACTAAGCAGCAAGTGAGGTTGCTGCTGTTGTATATATATGTTATTGGAAATAAATGTTATTTCTTTGTATCCTTGAAACTCGTGCTGGATTCTTCATGGCCCTCACAAAACTCTCTAAAGCCTCCACATCCTTCTGGTAGTGTGGCGACCAGAATTGAACACTATACTCCAAGTGTGGCCTAACTAAGGTTCTATACAGCTGCAACATGACTTGCCAATTCTTATACTCAATGCCCCGGCCAATGAAGGCAAGCATGCCGTATGCCTTCTTGACCTCCTTCTCCACCTGTGTTGCCCCTTTCAATGACCTGTGGACCTGTACTCCTAGATCTCTTTGACTTTCAATACTCTTGAGGGTTCTACCATTCACTGTATATTCCCTACCTGCATTAGACCTTCCAAAATGCATTACCTCACATTTGTCCGGATTAAACTCCATCTGCCATCTCTCCGCCCAAGTCTCCAAACAATCTAAATCCTGCTGTATCCTCTGACAGTCCTCATCGCTATCCGCAATTCCACCAACATTTGTGTCGTCTGCAAACTTACTAATCAGACCAGTTACATTTTCCTCCAAATCATTTATGTATACTACAAACAGCAAAGGTCCCAGCTCTGATCCCTGCGGAACACCACTGGTCACAGCCCTCCAATTAGAAAAGCATCCTTCCATTGCTACTCTCTGCCTTCTATGACCTACGTACGAAGTCTTACAACACCAGGTTAAAGTCAAACAGGTTTGTTTCGATGTCACTAGCTTTCGGAGCGCTGCTCCTTCCTCAGGTGAATGAAGAGGTCTGTTCCAGAAACACATATATAGACAAATTCAAAGATGCCAAACAGTGCTTGGAATGCGAGCATTAGCAGGTGATTAAATCTTTACAGATCCAGGTTAAAGAGGTGTGAATTGTGTCAAGCCAGGACAGTTGGTAGGATTTCGCAGGCCAGATGGTGGGGGGTGAATGAAATGCAACATAAATCCCAGGTCCCGGTTGAGGCCGCACTCATGTGTGCGGAACTTGGCTATAAGTTTCTGCTCGGCGATTCTGCGTTGTCGCGCGTCCTGAAGGCCGCCTTGGAGAACGCTTACCCGGAGATCAGAGGCTGAATGCCCTTGACTGCTGAAGTGTTCCCCGACTGGAAGGGAACATTCCTGCCTGGTGATTGTTGCGCGATGTCCGTTCATTCGTTGTCGCAGCGTCTGCGTGGTCTCGCCAATGTACCACGCTTCGGGACATCCTTTCCTGCAGCGTATGAGGTAGACAACGTTGGCCGAGTCGCACGAGTATGTACCGCGTACCTGGTGGGTGGTGTTCTCACGTGTAATAGTGGTATCCGTGTCAATGATCTGGCACGTCTTGCAGAGATTGCCATGGCAGGGTTGTGTGGTGTCGTGGTCACTGTTCTGAAGGCTGGGTAGTTTGCTGCAAACAATGGTTCGTTTGAGGTTGCGCGGTTGTTTGAAGGCAAGTAGTGGGGGTGTGGGGATGACCTTGGCAAGATGTTCATCGTCATCAATGACGTGTTGAAGGCTGTGAAGAAGATGACGTAGTTTCTCCGCTCCGGGGAAGTACTGGACGACGAAGGGTATTCTGTCGATTGTGTCCCATGTTTGTCTTCTGAGGAGGTCGGTCCGGTTTTTCGCTGTGGCGCGTTGGAACTGTCGATCGATGAGTCGAGTGCCATATCCCGTTCGTACGAGGGCATCTTTCAACGTCTGTAGATGTCTGTTACGCTCTACAGACGCTCTACTGGGGGGGGTCCGTGCCGGGGAGGGGGATGGGGGGTCCGTGCCGGGGTGGAGGTTGGGGGGGGGGTCCGTGCCGGGGTGGAGGTTGGGGGGGTCCGTGCCGGGGAGGGTGATGGGGGGTCCGTGCCAGGGTGGAGGGTGGGTGGGGTCCGTGCCGGGGATGGGGATGGGGGGTCCGTGCCGGGCTGGAGGTTGGGGAGGGGGTCCGTGCCGGGGATGGGGATGGGGGGTCCGTGCCGGGCTGGTGGTTGGGGAGGGGGTCCGTGCCGGGGAGGGGGGGTGCGAGGGCAAGTGAGTTGGTCCACCTGGCCAAGTGCCAGCCTCCAACAGTTGGACCCATGCGGTCCATGCCACCAGGCTGGGGGGAAGGAGGGGATATGGGCAATGATGACATGTCGTCGTTCCCCTCCCCCCCCCCCCCCCCCCCCCCCCCCCCCCCCCCCCCCCCCCCCCCCACCAGGCCGTCATGTTTTCCGATCATCCAGCGATGTTGGCCGCCGTGGCGGCAGCTGCTCATGTCTATGTTGCCCTGGATGAGGAGGAGGAGGAGGAGGAGGAGCGTGCCAGAGAGGTGGCGCAGGCTGCCGCAGAGGGACAGGCGGCAGCCGCCCAGGCTGGAGGGACACCTGACCGACAGGACGAGGAGGGGGAGGAGGACGTCGCGGCCCCACGGCAACGGAGGCACCCGAGGGCGCCCCGTGTGTACCGGCCCCGGCAGTCATACCAGGACCTCACGGACCGGGAATGCAGGAGGAGACTCGGGTGAGGCGGGAAACGTGGCACACATCTGCCACCTGCTGGCACACCTGTCACCGCGTGGCACTGGCGGGGGACACCCTCTCCCCGTGTCCGTCAAGGTTACGGTGGCCCTGAACTTTTATGCAACGGGGTCATTCCAGGCCACCGAGTGGGGACCTGTCCGGCATATCGCAGACATCGGTGCATCGGTGCATCCGGGCAGTGACAGATGCCCTATATGCCATGGCGCACCGCTACATCCGCTTCCCCGTGGACCGGGCCAGCCAAGATGCCCGGGCCGTGGGCTTCTCTGCCGTGGCCGGGTTCCCCATGGTCCAGGGCGTGATCGATGGGATGCACGTCGCCGTGTGGCCACCTGCAGATAACAGGGCCGTGTTCACTAATAGGAAGGGGACCTCGTCGATGAACATACAGGTGGTCAGCGACCACCGCATGATGATCCTGCACGTCTGCGCCCGTTACCCAGGCAGTGTACACGACTCATACGTGTTGTCGCGGTCATCCATCCCCGGCATGTACGAGGGACGCCATCCCGGCTGAGGGGCTGGTTGCTGGGCGAAAGGGGCTACCCATTGCGATCGTGGCTGATGACGCCTATACGGAGGCCACGCAATGAGGCGGGAGAACCGCTACAATGATGCCCATGTAGCGACAAGGGGAGTGATAGAGAGGTGCTTTGGCGTGCTGAAGATGCGTTTCAGGTGCCTGGACCTCTCTGGGGCGCCCTCCAGTATCGGTCAGATAGGGTCGGCCGCATCATTGTGGTGTGCTGCGTCCTGCACAACGTAGCCCAGCAGAGGGGCGATGTGCCGCAGGCAGAGGAGGGCAGAGTGGAGGAGCAGCAGGAAGAGGCGCAGTCCTCCCCAGATGAGGGGGATGGGGGTAATGGTCAGGGCAGACGGGGTAGACACAGGCGGGTGGCTGTCCACCCGTTACCGGCTGGCCCAGCGGGCACGGGACAGACTGATAGCCGCCCGCTTCACTGACTAGATGGGCGTGGGAATCGGGTAGTATGGCCACAGACCGCACACCATGGCAACAGCCGCCCACCCACACCCCCCACCCATCCACCCCACCCAGCACCCTCACCCCCTCCCCAACCCCACCCACCCCACCCGCATGCACCCCCCCCCCCCTTGCCGATCCACCTGCGGCACAACGGGCCGGGCTCACACAGTTGTGGGTGGACGCGTGTCTATTGCAGGCCATGGAGGATGATGACAACCCGCCCTGCGGTGAGCTCCTGGCTCTACATCGTTGGACTATGTCTGACCCATGGCCACAGTACCACCATCCACCCGGACCATCCCTGCATGCGGCTGTGACACTGCAGCGCACGGTCCCGTCCTCTGCCCGGGGGGGGGGATGTTGATGGCGGCCCAGGGGGAACGGGGCAGACTCACCTGGGGCTGAGGTAAGACCACCCCTCACACACACACTTGCGCTCAACGTACATGACACCCCGCACGCTTTGGACAGAGCACAAAGGCAGCTTCGGTAGGTGTAACATTGACTTTAATAACCAAAGGAGTTCATGCACGTGCCCTAGCCCCTAAAACTCATCTGTGCCCTGCACCCGTGCCAACTTACTCAGTGTCTAATTGTTTGGCCTTACGGGCCCTTTGACTACGTCTACGTGGTTCCGTACAGCAGAACTGGAGGTGGACTCCTGTGATTCCTGCCCTCTGACACTGGATCCCTTTGGCGGCCGTTTCCTGGGGCGTCCTGGCCTAGATGGGCCAGGCTGCGGCCCCGGGCGACTGGGATGGCGAGCTGCCAGCCTGTCCTGCCCGTTGCCCACCCGATGCACCTGGGACGGAAGGGGGGGAGTCCGAGGTGTCGCGGTGTACCGGGACCTCCCCTACAAGGGGAGCCGGGACGGACCACACCACCTCCTCTTCCCTCGGGGTGCCCGGTGGCCCCAGGCCTCTACATCGGTGGGGGATGCGAACGGACTGGCCATCCGACGCCCCCCCGACATCTGGCGCTGCCAGTGCTGGAGGCCCGTGCTGGTACCGACAGGGGTCTGCAGGTTTGCAGCCATGGAGCCCAGGGGGTTGGCAAACCCTGTCTGTGACAGTGCGACGCCGGCTCGCACATGGCCACTGGCGCCGATGCCCTCAGCGATGGCCTGCTGAGACTGGGCCATGGCCTGCTGAGACTGGGCCATGGCCTGCTGAGACTGGGCCATGGCCTGCAGAGACTGGGCCATGGCCTGCTGAGACTGGGCCATGGCCTGCAGAGACTGGGCTATGGCCTGCTGAGACTGGGCCATGGCCTGCTGAGACTGGGCCATGGCCTGCAGAGACTGGGCTATGGCCTGCTGAGACTGGGCCATGGCCTGCTGAGACTGGGCCATGGCCTGCAGAGACTGGGCCATGGCCTGCAGAGACTGGGCCATGGCCTGCAGAGACTGGGCTATGGCCTGCTGAGACTGGGCCATGGCCTGCAGAGACTGGGCTATGGCGTTGAGCGCCTCTGCCATCTGGCGCTGGCATTGGCTCATGGCCTCCTGTGAGAGGGCAGCCATTTCCTGGGCCACAGACGCCGCCTGCACGGAAAGCCCCAGGCCTCGCAAACCGTTCCCCATGTCTGACACCGTCGCACCCATTGCCTCCACCGCGGAAGCCACCCGTGCGGTGTCAGCTTGGGTGGCACGCATGACCGGCACCACTCCCAGCTCCTGGACGCGGGTGGACTCCTCCACCTGCGACTGCAGCCGCCGCAAGCCGGCCGTCACCCTCTTCGCTCGTCTCCGGGTCGGTGGTTGCATCGGATCTATGTGTGGGTGTGGAAACTCCAGGAACCCGGGATCCATCTGGGCGGCAGATGTTCGCTTGGGCTGGGGCTGCCCTCCGACCGCCCGGCCCCTCTGCTGCTCCTACCTCCACCTGCTGTACCGGGACAGCTGTGTTGTGCGCACCAGTGAGTGTTCCAGACACCTCATCACTAAAGTGCCCAACCGAGGTGAGTGTTTCTGCGATGGTGGAGGGTGTTGGTGACAGCAGTGGCGTTGTGTCGTGCTCTTCGTCCCACTCTGAGTCCATGGCACTTTGGGGTGGGGGTTCGTCTCCACCCATCCACTCTGAGTCACTGTCCGGTATTTCGTCTTCCTGGGTAGTGCTGTCCCGGGTAGGGGTGTCCTGGGCAGTGCTGTCCCGGGTAGTGGTGTGTCCCGGGTAGTGGTGTCCCGGGTAGTGGTGTCCCGGGTAGTGGTGTCCTGGGTAGTGGTGTCCTGGGTAGTGGTGTCCCGGGTAGTGGTGTCCTGGCTCGGATGTGACCGGGGGCCTGTGGCTGCCCCCCTCGTCGCTGGGTGGTCGCTCCCGCACGTGACGGAGGTGTCGTCTCCCTGTTGCTCCAGGTCTCTCCGTCTCCCGTGGTGTGCGAGGGGCATCCTGCGGGCGTCGCATGCTGGAGGGTCCGGGTCTCTCCGTCTCCCGTGGTGTGCGAGGGGCATCCTGCGGGCGTCGCATGCTGGAGGGTCCGGGTCTCTCCGTCTCCCGTGGTGTGCGAGGGGCATCCTGCGGGCGTCGCATGCTGGAGGGTCCGGGTCTCTCCGTCTCCCGTGGTGTGCGAGGGCATCCTGCGGGCGTCGCATGCTGGAGGGTCCGGGTCTCTCCGTCTCCCGTGGTGTGCGAGGGCATCCTGCGGGCGGTCTGCATCTGCGGGGATGGGTGCCTGGACGTTTGGTCCTGCGATACACAATGAAGCATGCATGGTTAGACATCAGGCAGTGATCAGGTGATATGGGGGAGGGGGGATATAGGGGAGGGGGGATATGGGGACGGGCTGTCGGTGCTCACTTGCTACTACGCCCCCGACCTCTGCATTAGCAACCTCCCGGTCGTCAGGTCCGCCAGCCAGTTCCAGGGCCCTTTCCTCGTGTTCGGTCAGTGGCCTTTCATCAGCGGGGCCTCCTCTAGTCCTCACATGCTCCCTATTGTTGTGTGCGCGCTTCTTCTGTGGGGTGGGGTGGCAGGGGTAAAAGGCAACAGTGTTAGGCAGGTCTATGAATGCACGCCATCGGTTGCGCGTGCATTGCAGAGGTTAAGGTTAGGGCTGGATTCACTTGGGGATATGGGGGATATGGGGGAGGGGGGGATATGGGGGAGAGGGGAAATGGGGGAGAGGGGAAATGGGGGAGGGGGGATATGGGGAGGGGGGATATGGGGGAGGGGGGATATGGGGGAGGGGGATATGGGGAGGGGGGATATGGGGGAGGGGGGATATGAGGGATATGGGGGAGGGGGGATATGGGGGAGGGGGGATATGGGGGAGGGGGATATGGGGGAGGGGGGATATGGGGGATATGGGGGAGGGGGGATATGGGGGAGAGGGGATATGGGGAGGGGTGGATATGGGGGAGGGGGGATATGGGGGATCTGGGGGAGGGGAGATATGGGGGATATGGGGAGGGGGGATATGGGGGAGGGGGGATATGGGGAGGGGGGATATGGGGAGGGGGGATATGGGGGAAGGGGGGATATGGGGAGGGGGATATGGGGGAGGGGGGATATGGGGGAGGGGGGATATAGGGGAGGGGGGATATGGGGGAAGGGGGGATATGGGGGAGGGGGATATGGGGAGGGGGGATATGGGGGAGGGGGATATGGGGGAGGGGGGATATGGGGGAGGGGGTGATATGGGGGATATGGGGGAGGGGGGATATGGGGAGGGGGGGTATAGGGGAGGGGGGATATGGGGAAAGGGGGGAATATGAGGGGAGGGGGGATATGGGGGAGGGGGGATATTGGGGAGGGGGGGATATGGGGGAGGGGGGATATGGGGGGAGGGGGGATATGGGGGATATGGGGGAGAGGGGATATGGGGGATATGGGGGAGGGGTGGATATGGGGGAGGGGGGATATTGGGGATATGGGGAGGGGGGATATGGGGGAGGGGGGGATATGGGGAGGGGGGACATGGGGAGGGGGGACATGGGGAGGGGGGACATGGGGAGGGGGGACATGGGGAGGGGGGATATGGGGGAGGGGGGATATGGGGGAGGGGGATATGGGGGAGGGGGGATATGGGGGATATGGGGGAGGGGAGGATATGGGGAGGGGGGATATGGGGAGGCTCACCCTGCCTGCTCTGACAAGGTCGTTCACCTTCTTGTGGCACTGGGTGCCTGTCCGCGGTGTCAGGGCCGCAGCGGTGACGGCCTCTGCCACTTCCCTCCACAGACGCCGGCTGTGGCGTGGGGCAACTCTGCGGCCGTGCCCGGGATACAGGCCGTCCCTCCTCTGCTCCACCGCGTCCAGGAGCGCCTCCACATCCCGTGACTGGAACCTCGGGGCTGAGCGGCGGCCAGCCATCCAGTCGGGTGTTCCGGTTGGGTGTTCCGGTCGGGTGGGGGGGAGCAGCGCGGCCTTATGAGCCGTCACGCCGTGCAGCGCGTATGACGCTGCATGGCGTGAACCACTGCGCAAGCGCGGATCCCGTTACGTCGCTGCTAGCCCATTTCGGTCCGGAGACTTTCGACCCAATTTTCCGACGTGACGCAAGTCGGATTTGCGCCGTTTTTTGCGCCGATCGGCGGACTTTCCGCCGATAACGGAGAATTTCGCCCCAGGTTCTTCAGTTCCCACCTACTAGACATAGACATAGAACGATACAGCGCAGTACAGGCCCTTCGGCCCACGATGTTGCACCGAAACAAAAGCCATCTAACCTACACTATGCCATTATCATCCATATGCTTGTCCAATAAACTTTTAAATGCCCTCAATGTTGGCGAGTTCACTACTGTAGCAGGTAGGGCATTCCACGGCCTCACTACTCTTTGCGTAAAGAACCTACCTCTGACCTCTGTCCTATATCTGTTACCCCTCAGTTTAAGGCTATGTCCCCTCGTGCTAGCCATTTCCATCCGCGGGAGAAGGCTCTCACTGTCCACCCTATCTAACCCCCTGATCATTTTGTATACCTCTATTAAGTCTCCTCTTAACCTTCTTCTCTCTAACGAAAACAACCTCAAGTCCATCAGCCTTTCCTCATAAGATTTTCCTTCCATACCAGGCAACATCCTGGTAAATCTCCTCTGCACCCGCTCCAAAGCTTCCACGTCCTTCCTATAATGCGGTGACCAGAACTGTACGCAATACTCCAAATGTGGCCGTACCAGAGTTCTGTACAGCTGCAACATGACCTCCTGACTCCGGAACTCAATCCCTCTACCAATAAAGGCCAACACTCCATAGGCCTTCTTCACAACCCTATCAACCTGGGTGGCAACTTTCAGGGAACTATGTACATGGACACCTAGATCCCTCTGCTCATCCACACTTCCAAGAACTTTACCATTAGCCAAATATTCCGCATTCCTGTTATTCCTTCCAAAGTGAATCACCTCACACTTCTCTACATTAAACTCCATTTGCCACCTCTCAGCCCAGCTCTGCAGCTTATCTATATCCCTCTGTAACCTGCTACATCCTTCCACACTATCGACAACACCACCGACTTTAGTATCGTCTGCAAATTTACTCACCCACCCTTCTGCGCCTTCCTCTCGGTCATTGATAAAAATGACAAACAGCAACGGCCCCAGAACAGATCCTTGTGGTACGCCACTTGTAACTGAACTCCATTCTGAACATTTCCCATCAACCACTACCCTCTGTCTTCTTTCAGCTAGCCAATTTCTGATCCACATCTCTAAATCACCCTCAATCCCTAGCCTCCGTATTTTCTGCAATAGCCTACCGTGGGGAACCTTATCAAATGCTTTACTGAAATCCATATACACCACATCAACTGCTCTACCCTCGTCTACCTTTTCAGTCACCTTCTCAAAGAACTCGATAAGGTTTGTGAGGCATGACCTACCCTTCACAAAGCCATGCTGACTACCCCTAATCATATTATTCCTATCTAGATGATTATAAATCTTGTCTCTTATAATCCCCTCCAAGACTTTACCCACAACAGACGTGAGGCTCACCGGTCAATAGTTGCCAGGGTTGTCTCTACTCCCCTTCTTGAACAAAGGGACCACATTTGCTATCCTCCAGTCCTCTGGTACTATTCCTGTAGCCAATGATGACATAAAAATCAAAGCCAAAGGCCCAGCAATCTCTTCCCTGGCCTCCCAGAGAATCCTAGGATAAATCCTATCAGGCCCCGGGGACTTATCTATTTTCAGCCTGTCCAGAATTGCCAACACCTCTTCCCTACGTACCTCAATGCCATCTATTCTAATAGCCTGGGGCTCAGCATTCTCCTCCACAACATTATCTTTTTCCTGAGTGAATACTGACGAAAAATATTCATTCAGTATCTCGCCTATCTCTTCAGACTCCACACACAACTTCCCATCCCTGTCCTTGACTGGCCCTACTCTTACCCTAGTCATTCTTTTATTCCTGACATACCTATAGAAAGCTTTTGGGTTTTCCTTGATCCTACCTGCCAAATACTTCTCATGTCACCTCCTTGCTCGTCTTAGCTCTCTCTTTAGATCCTTCCTCGCTACCTTGTAACTATCCATCGCCCCAACTGAAACTTCACACCTCATCTTCACATAGGCCTCCTTCTTCCTCTTAACAAGAGATTCCACTTCTTTGGTAAACCACGGTTCCCTCGCTCGACGCCTTCCTCCCTGCCTGACCGGTACGTACTTATCAGGAACACGCAGTAGCTGTTCCTTGAACAAGCTCCACATATCCAGTGTGCCCAACACTTGCAGCCTACTTCTCCAATCTATCCCCCCCAAGTCATGTCTAATGGCATCATAATTGCCCTTCCCCCAGCTATAACTCTTGCCCTGCGGTGTATACTTATCCCTTTCCATCACTAACGTAAACGTCACCGAATTGTGGTCACTGTCCCCAAAGTGCTCACCTACCTCCAAATCTAACACCTGGCCTGGTTCATTACCCAAAACCAAATCCAATGTGGCCTCTCCTCTTGTTGGCCTGTCAACATATTGTGTCAGGAAACCCTCCTGCACACATTGTACAAAAAATGACCCATCTAATGTACTCGAACTATATCTTTTCCAGTCAATATTTGGAAAGTTAAAGTCTCCCATAATAACTACCCTGTTACTTTCGCTCTTATCCAGAATCATCTTCGCCATCCTTTGCTCTACATCCCTAGAACTATTTGGAGGCCTATAGAAAACTCCCAACAGGGTGACCTCTCCTTTCCTGTTTCTAACCTCAGCCCATACTACCTCGGAAGATGAGTCCCCATCTAGCATCCTCTCCGCCACCGTAATACTGCTCCTGACTAGCAGCGCCACACCTCCCCCTCTTTTGCCTCCTTCTCTGAGCTTACTAAAACACCTAAACCCCGGAACCTGCAACAACCATTCCTGTCCCTGCTCTATCCATGTCTCCGAAATGGCCACAACATCGAAGTCCCAGGTACCAACCCATGCTGCCAGTTCCCCTACCTTATTTCGTATACTCCTGGCATTGAAGTAGACACAGTTCAAACCACCTACCTGAACACTGAACCCCCTCCTGCGACGTCACATCTGAGCTCCTGACCTCTATACTCTCATTCTCCCTTACCCTAAAACTACAATCCAGGTTCCCATGCCCCTGCTGCATTAGTTTAAACCCCCCCAAAGAGCACTAACAAATCTTCCCCCCAGGATATTTGTGCCCCTCAGGTTCAGATGTAGACCATCCTGTCTGTAGAGGTCCCACCTTCCCCAGAAAGAGCCCCAGTTATCCAGAAATCTGAATCCCTCCCGCCTGCACCATCCCTGTAGCCACGTGTTTAATTGCCCGATAGCACGTAGTCGGTCATCTTGCCCGTTGGCGCATGTGCCGCGGGACAGGGTATCTGGGGGCTCGTTGAGCTTCCCAGGACGATATACTATATCGTAATCATAGGTGGAGAGTTCGATCCTCCACCTCAAGATCTTATCGTTCTTGATCTTGCCCCGCTGCCTATTATCAAACATGAAGGCTACCGATCGTTGGTCGGTGACGAGGGTAAACCTCCTACCAGCGAGGTAGTGCCTCCAGTGCCGTACGGGTTCCATGATGCTGTACGGCTTGGACCTCCTTTTCGGCTGAGGAGTGCCGAATTTCGGAGGTGGTGAGGGTGCGTGAAAAGAACGCTACCGGCCTGCCTGCTTGATTGAGGGTAGCGGCGAGAGCGTCCTCTGATGCGTCGCTCTCCACCTGGAAGGGGACGGACTCGTCCACCGCGCGCATCGCGGCTTTGGCGATGTCCGCCTTGATGCAGCTGAAGGCCGAGCGGGCCTCAGCCGTCAGTGGGAAGATGGTGGCCTTGATTAGTGGGCTTTGTCCGCATAGTTGGGGACCCGCTGGGCGTAATATGAAAAGAACCCGAGGCACCTCTTCAGGGCCTTGGGGCAGCGAGGGAGAGGGAGTTGCAGGAGGGGGCGCATACGGTCAGGGTCAGGTCCTAGAACCCCGTTTTCCACGACGTAGCCGAGGATGGCTAATCTGGTTGTGCGGAAAACGCATTTCTCCTTGTTGTAGGTGAGATTGAGGGTCTGGGCGGTTTGGAGAAATCGGTGGAGGTTGGTGTTGTGGTCCTGCTGATCATGGCCGCAGATGGTGACATTGTCCAAGTACGGAAATGTGGCCCGCAGCCCGTCCTGGTCCACCATTCGGTCCATTGTTCTTTGGAACACCGAGACCCCGTTCGTGACGCCAAAGGGAGGAAGTGGAAAAGGCGGCCGTCTGCCTCAAAAGCCGTGTAGTGGCGGTCCTCCGGGCGGATTGGGAGCTGGTGGTATGCAGACTTCAGGTCCACCGTGGAGAACACGCGGTAGCGTGCGATCTGGTTTACCATGTCTGCAATCCGGGGAAGGGGGTACGCATCGAGTTGCGTGTACCGGTTTATGGTTTGGCTGTAATCTACAACCATCCGGTTCTTTTCCCCGGTCTTGACGACCACCACCTGAGCTCTCTGGGGGCTATTGCTGGCCTCGATGTCTCCCTCCCGCAAGAGACGCTGGACCTCGGACCTGATAAAAGTCCTGTCCTGTATGCTATGCCGCCTGCTTTTGGTGGCGACTGGTTTGCAATCGGCGGTGAGGTTTGCGAAGAGTGAGGGAGGGTCGACCTTTAGGGTCGCGAGGCTACATAGGGTGAGTGGGGGTAGGGTCCCCCTGAACTTCAGGGTTAGGCTCCTGAGGTTGCATTGGAAATCTAGTCCCAATAGGAGAGGAGCGCAGAGGTCTTGGAGCACATATAATTTAAAGTTTGCATACTCGGCGCCCTGTATTGCTCGGGTTGCGGTAGCGCGCCCTTGGATTTCCACCGAGTGCGATCCAGAGGCGAGGGAGATGGTTTGGTGCGCCGGGAAGATTGGGAGCGAGCAGCGTCTTACCATGTCCGGGTGAATGAAGCTCTCCGTGCTTCTGGAGTCGAAGAGGCAAGGCGTCTCGTGCCCGTTAACCCGGACGGTCATCATGGAGCTCCAGAGGTGCTTGGGTTGCGACTGGTCCAGGGTGACTGCGCTGAGTTGCGGGTAGCCGGCGTGGTCGGAGGCGCTGGGGCGGTTTCACGATGGCTGCCCATGTTGGTCGCACGTGTCGAGCGCCGTAGCAGATGGTGGCCAAGATGGCGGCCCCTGTTGGTCAAGCGTGGCGGGCGGTGAGGAAGATGGCGTCCAAGATGGCGGCCCCCGTGAGGCGCACGTGCTGTGTGGGCTGGAAGACGGCTGCCCCCACGGATAGCACGAGGCTGATGACGCGCCTACAGGGGTCGGAGTCGGCAGACACGCTGCCACACTGCGGGGTCTGCGGGCCTGTGAGTCTGAGGGTCGGGCCTGCGGTTTAGAGTTCCTGGACCCGGCCAGACAAACTTTGGCGAAATGTCTTTTTCTCCCGCAGCTGCTGCAGTTCGCGTTGCGGCCGGGCAGTGCTGCCGGGGGTGTTGTGACTGGCTGCAGAAATAGCAGGGAGCCCCCCCATGGTGGGCGGGGTAGTCTTTGGTCGGGAGTCCACGAGGGGGTTGCGTGGTCAGACGGGAACACGTTAAGTCTCTGGAACGCTACTTCCAGAGAGGGGGACCTGGCAGCGAGTGGTGAGGATGTGTCGCGCGTAGACCTCGTTCACGGGCCGTACATAGAGGCGTTCGAGCATCGCGAGGGCGTCTGCGTAGGAGGAGTTGAACAGAGATTCGATGGCTCACCCGTGCGTGGAGGAGGCTCAGCTTCTGTTCGTCGGTGACGGAAGGCGTGGAGGAGGCGGCGAGATAGGCCTTGAAACAGCGGAGCCAGTGCAAAAAATTTACTTCGCCTCCGCGGCCTGTGGATCGAGTTCCAGTCGGTCAGGTTTGAGGGCCGATTCCATAGTTGCGTTGTAGTTGATTAAATTGATGCGACCATCAATTCACTCGAGACAAGAGTAGAAATAAACTGTGGCTTTAATCAACTAGAACAGTGCCTGCCTGCGACTGATCTAACACTGAGAACCGCCTACAGGTCGCCTGCTCTTTATACCTCCCTTCAAGGGGAGGAGCCATGGGCAGAGCCCATACAGGCCCCAATGTGTTACCTTATGGATAATGGCCCATAGGTGGAGCTCACAAGGGCAACAGCATAGCACAGATACAAATGGTGGATTATTAATATAATACATTCACCACACACAGTTAGAATTTAAGAGTCCTTAGGCCAGGTTATTGTCTTTCATGAAAGTAACCACCTCTTCTGGAGAATTAAAGTACAGCTCACGGTTCTCGTAGGTCACCCAAAGACGCGCCGGGTATAACAGTCTGAATTTAATGTCTTTCTCAAACAGGGCCGCCTTAACTTGCTCTCCTCTTTGCGAGTTCTGGTCCCCAGTCTTGGTACACCTGGATCTCTGATTCTTCCCACATGTACCGTTTCATCTGCCTGGCCCACTTCATGATACGCTCCTTGTCGAGGAATCGATGTAGCCTCACCACCATGGCTCTCGGGGGCTCACGACCCTGGGGCTTACGTACGAGCACCCTGTGCACCCGGTCCGTCTCCAGCAGCTTGTCAAACACATCGGCCCCGACCATCTCCTCCAACATCTTCCCCATATACGCTCCCGCATCTGATCCCTCCTTCCCCTCTGGCAGCCCGACGATTCGGATATTTTGCCTCCAAGTCTTCCACTTTATCTAGCAATCATTTCTGGCTGGCCTGTAGTATGCTAATTTCCAAAGCCATTGCAGTGGGCTCCTCCTCTCGTTCAGTCGCCAGCTCCTGCAGCTTTAGAATCTCCTCTCCCTGGGTCATCATTTTCTCCTCCACCCGGTCAACCATCTCCTTAATCGAGGCTATCATCTGGGTTACATCTTCTGTACCCTCCGTGCGATGCTGGGCGAACTTCTCATCCAGGTGTTTAACCCATTGCTCCATCGACCAGTGAGCGGGCGTGAGCTTTGCCTCGTTACCATTGAGCTCGATGACCTCTGATTCTTGCTTTCACTCATCTTTTGGTTTCTCCTTTTTTGACTCTTATTTGGACACGATTCCACAACTTGAAGGTCACCTCCTTTTCCTCTCCCTTCGATCAACTTATGTTGAGAGACTTTCTGAAAACTCCAGCTTAAACACCATTAAAAAAAACACTAAGGGCGACAGCTGCTGAATGTGCGACCGTTTACTCCATGGCCGCCACCGGAAGTCGGAACCAACCAGTCTTACCGTTAGGGTACGCTATCTTGTAAACGGAACGGCTTACTTTGTCTGAAATGACGTAGGGTCCTGCGAATTTAGGGGATAGAAAGGAGCTTGGGTTGTACAGCGAGATCATAACTTGCTAGCCGACTGTATATTCTATGGGGTGGACCTTTTTGTCAAAGTAGGCTTTACTCTGCCTTTTTCTAGTCGGCCAGCAGCAGCCAGTTGTGCTGCTTTAATGTTCTCTGTAATCTGTTGCACTGCTTTTCGTGGGTGAGGGCGGTTAATGCGGGATTGGCCAAATAGTTCCAGTAAATATTCAATTCCTTTCATGGACCTGCCAGTCATACGTGTGTGGGGAGTAAAGCCTGTGGAGCTGGAAATCGTGTTCCTAATGAACATGAGGGTGAAGGGAAGTACTGTGTCCCAAGTGGTGTTGTTCTGCTGCACCGTTTTCCCAATTATTATTATTATTACTATTGATTTTAAAGTGCAGTTCATGCGCTCGATGCTGCCACTGCACTGCGGGTGGTATGCTATGTGAAAATTCTGTTTTATCCCAAAGATAGCCATTACATTTTGCATTACACTGCCGGTGAAGTGGGTGCCTTGGTCTAACTCAGTGCTGCATGGAAGACCCCAGCGTGTGAATATTTGATGGGTCAGGATTTTAGCTGTAGCTTTTGCTGAGTTGGCACGAGTGGAAAAGGCTTCGACCCATTTAGTAAATGTATCAATAATTTTTTTTTATAAATGTTTTTTATTGGGTTTTTGAACAAAGTATATTTACTGCTATGTACACAGGATAAGAAACATATATATATACACATATATAGAAGAGAAGGGCACACCCAAACATACCAAAGAAAAGAATAGTTTTTTTAAAAATACAAATGACCAGAACATATTTGAAACCATTTCTGCAGAGGGGGGGGGGGGGGGGGGGGCCAATGTAAGTGATTCTGCGGGTTCGTCCAGTGGCCCTTTACTGGACGGGTGTGTCTTAATTGTCCCTTCTTTGCATAATGATCGGGGTTGGTTTGGGCACAAATGAGGCAGTTCTCAACATAATGGGTGACGTTGCTCATCAATTCAGGCCACCAGCACAAAGTTTCTAAATGGGCAATAGTAGTGTCTATCCCCTGATGTCTGTGTCTGTCACCCCTTTAACAGCCCCCACCATTGCCACGAGTCCCGCGGCCATGCTTAAACAGGGAGTGCAAGCAAAATACTTCACTGTTCTAGACATTAACAATGGTTTCTGGTCCATTCCTCTAGACCGGGCTTGCCAATATAAATTTGCTTTTACGTTCCAAGGTCAGCAGTACATGGGGACGTGTCTCCCAAAAGGTTTCCACAACTCCCCCACAGACAATTAGCTGCTGGTCTCTCTAAATTCTCCCCTCCTAAATGCCTAGTACAATGTGTAGACGACCTGCTCCTGCAAACAGGCACCAAGGACGAGCACGTGGCTCTGCTAGCCTGCTAGCCCTGCTCCATTCCATCAGATGTAAGCTAAATCCTAAGAAAGCCCAAATAATGAGGGAGAAGGTACTCTATTTAGAGACAATTATCACCCGCGGCAAAAGGGAGATTGAGCAGAAGTACGTTGACACCATTGTAAAATTGCCCCTGCCCCATAATGTAAGTGGTCTCCGTTCATTCCCAGGTTTGGTGGGATACTGCAGGAATCACATTGATGGTTTCGCCACCAAAGCCGCCCCACTCTCAGAATTCTTAAAAAAGAACGCCCCCTGGAATTGGCTTTCACGGCACACAGACGGCATAAACGATTTAAAGCGCACCTTAGAAACAGCCCCTGCTTTACAAGTTCCTGACCCTGACTTGCCATATACCATAGAGGTAGCAGCCCGGAGCAAACCCTTTCAGCAGATATCGTGTCAGCGCTCATTGCTGAAGGATTGAACCTATACTGAGCAACCACTGAACAGATCCTATTTACATAATCACCTACTGATAGTGTTACAGGGGCCCTTGTTATTGTAGACATCTGTTATGCACACCTATTTACGGGGTCAAATGAGAGATTATTAGCGTTCATGAAATCCATTCCTACAATGTGCTCTGCGGTTGGGGGTAGCTCGACTAGAACGACAGGGTGCATCGTGGCTACGGTTCCAACATGGACAGGTATAGGGGCTGTAATGTATCCTTCCTACATAGGCCCAGTAAATCCGCTGAGTGTGATGGTGTTTGTAATTGGCCAGGGGGTTTCGAGGAACAGGCTGGACAAAGTTATCGTGGCCCAGGAGCCTCCTGTGTCCCAGAGAAAATCGACCGACTGACCCCGAAATTTGCCTGTGATTACCGGCCTCCCGACATTATCCCAGCGTGTATCACAGACCCACGTTGGAGAGGCCAGACATCGTCAGTCGATGGAGTTATATGCAAGATTATCTGCGCGGGCGTTTACGGTATGCATGGAGCGAGCGTTGCTTTCTAGCTGGCGTGGTTGGCGATCGTGTTCGGGCCTATTGTTCCTTGGCGGGGGGGGGGGTTAGGGTGTTCCTGTAGTCTCTGGTATCGGTTATATGGTGCCGGACTCTGTCTACATTCACGGGCAAAGTGTCCCGATTGCCCACAATTATAACATGATCCTCGGGGCGCGTGGGGATGACCTGGTGCTCTGGTGTATTGCTCTCTGGGGTATTGTTCCCTTGGATGTTGTACCTCTCCTCTGTCCTCATTTATCCATGCGGGTTCCTGACTAGTCCTCACTGGGTGCATGGTACCTGCTAAACCATTCCGTTGTATTTGTTCCTGCAGCGACTGTTCCCATGCCCTACATAGATGTCTGAGTCCCTGCTTCATTAGGCGTCTGCTCTGCTGGGTCGTAGTTTGAGCAAGCCTTTCCACCTGCTTCTGTGGCATGTGAAACTAAAGTGTGGGACCATTTAGTAGTGTCCTCAGCATCGAGGTTAGCGCGGTTTAAATCTCCGAATACTGCTTTAAAATGTATCCAGAGGGGACCAGCAAAGGCAGTCGGATTTTAACCTTTCCTCTGTCTACATTTATTCAAACCCTCTACTGGCTCCCCTTTATTGTATCCGATAGCGGCTAGTATGGCGTCCTTCATTTCGTCTCGGGTCCCCCCTCCTACATTTTGGGGTCCAGGTGGAGCTGATCGTACGGATTGGCCAAGGCTCATCACTATTAATTTGACCTCTTCCCTTTCATCTAGACCTTCCGTAACCTTCTGTTGGCGCACTTCCTCAAAGAAGCTGTGTGGGTCTGCACTGGGCTCGAATGTGGTGATTTTACTGTGTGCGTCCCGTAACTGGGTTACTGTGAGTGGGGTGGTGTAGGTAATAGCGGGGCCTGGAGTATTCCCTATTCTTCTCTCCGCAGTGACCAGATGCATGGGTGCCGGGGCTGTTTCACTCCTCGCTGGGGTTGGGTGACCTGTATAACCGCGGTTGCTGCTGCGGCTGGGGCAGTTCTTGCTGGGATGGGTGGCAGTTGCTTTCGACTTTCAGTTCTTTCTACATGCTTTCCCGTAACTGTTCCCAATCAGCCATCTCTTCCTCCTCTGTCCCTGCTGTCCCGAAGGTACACATAATCCATTTTGAACCAAACGTAGTGCCTGTAATCTCTCTATCTCTCGCTGGTACTTGGTCAGTGGGACTTTGCCTTTGCTGCTTAGTGGACTGTTAGAGCGCTCTTAAAGCTGCCTGTCAATTGGCACATTTATCTGTTAGCTGAGTGACCTCTTGTTCGGTCTCCTCCCTTACCAAGACCGCACGTTGTGTGTCCTGGTAGGCCTTGTTGTACTGGGTCTGGAAGCTGCAAAGATGGATTATATTGGGCTGGTGGGTTTGTTTAATATCTGCGATTTCCCTATCCTTGTTGGCTAACCTCTCCCGGAGTTTCTCATCATTTTTCCTATTGTCCTCCTCCTTCTCTCTAACTGACCGCGGAACACCTCCACGGCCTCCTCAGTTCCTCTTTACTGAGCCAAGCAGCTCACTATGGCCATTGGCTTCTTAAACTTTGTCGCATTTTTCTTGTAAATGTTGCACAATTCTTCCCACCAAGCTTGTCCTATCGTCCCTGGACCTGACTCGGTGTTCGCACAAAAGTTCGCCCAAAGGGGCCATCCTTTCCCCTTCAAGTACTTTCTCAACACATCCTCCCATACGGGACACTGCTCTGACTTGTCAACTACTGTAACTTCGGTTTGCAGTTGCGGATTCATCTACCTCTCTAACAATTGCGCTGCCATCTCTTCACTAATTTAATTTGGAACAGGGGGAATGGGGAGTCGATCGAACAATGGATATGGCTTATGGCTATATTCCGGTTCACAATCCCTCTGGATTTGCATGCAAGTCTGCAGAGTTTACCCTATCCTTCCCTGTTAGTTCGCATGCGGTTAGTGCACACTTCCGAAATTCGGCTATTTGGCCCATACAAAACTTGCGCTGGTGGTTCGTTTTCCATTTTCCAATTCTAACTCAAAGTTCTAGGATATTCTCGGAGTAACAAAGTCACTTCTAGTCAAGTCCCACCAGAGTCGCCAGTAAATGTTGCTCTTTTACCTGAACCACCAGACGCGAGTACGTTTCGTATATTGGACAAATGACCACACAACCAGTATGTTAGTTCAACTATAAATTATTATTAAACACAGGCTTGGTTCTATGCGTAATAATCTACACGCGGCTGCTTATTAAACTACACCTAACAACTAAAATGACCTTTACTGAACTTCCAAGTGACCGGCTGTGTGCAGGTTAGATAAGGCCTTTATCTGGATCCTCACATGTGTTGGCTGGAAGTCTTGAGGTTTGTCTCGGCTGCGGCTCGTCCTTCAGGTAGCGATCGCGGGTCCTTGAACTTGGCTGGTCGATATTCTGCAGTTGGTCGGAGCAGAAGTCGGTCCCAACTCGGGATCCAATGGATCGAAAGGGTTTGGATCAGCCTAATCGATTCTGGCCAATTAGGGGCGGGTACATCGATGGCTGGGTGCTATTGTCCAAGGCACGTAAGCACTCCCATATATGGTAAATAGGCGCCCCTGAGTCTGATACTGTTGCTACATTCCGATCTGAGTCCCATTGTCCTGGGGAAATCGGTGATTGGCCTTTAGCAGGTGTGAGTTTCTGTTAGGTCTGGTTTCCCTCTGCACAATACACAGGGGCTGTGTACCGTCTGGGTCCCGACCTGACCATAATTCCCATTATCCTTTGCGGGTGGCCATTTCAGATCCCCTAGTCGCCACACTCCGGCGCCTGTTCGGGTACACAGGAAGAATTGAGAATGTCCAATTCACCTAACAGCACGTCTTTCGGGACTTGTGGGAGGAAACCGGAGCACCCGGAGGAAACCCACGCAGACACGGGGAGAACGTGCAGACTCCGCACGGACAGTAACCCGGGGCCGGGAATAGAACTGGGATCCCTGGTGCTGTGAAGCAACAGTGCTAACCACTGTGCTGCCATGCCACCCCATTACGTGTGAGACAAGTCAGAGTTGGAATTGATAGGGCAAGACAAACTGACCTTGCATTGCTACCCCTCAATTCTATAAGTTAAATCTAAATTTCAGACTGCAGTCCCCAAAATGAATTATTGGAAATAAATGGCATATTCCTGATCAATGAAGGAAAACTCGGTAAAATCAGTGAGAGCGGTGATCTTTTGAGCAGGGCAGGAATGAATGAAATGAAATGAAAATCGCTTATTGTCACAATTAGGCTTCAAATGAAGTTACTGTGAAAAGCCCCTAGTCGCCACATTCCGGCGCCTGTTCGGGGAGGCTGATATGAGAATTGAACCGTGCTGCTGGCCTGCCTTGGTCTGCTTTCAAAGCCAGCGATTTAGCCCTGTGCGAAGACACTTGACTCACACCCCACTGTCAACCTTACTGCTCCATCTAACTCCAAATCTCCACAGCCTGCCCGCCTCTGCCAGACCTTTATTGCACTGGACTTCAATGCTCTTTCCTCACCCCTTTCAGACCAGTCTCTTAAGGCTAACCCAGAAAGGAGATCTCCAACCATTGTGTAGGGTATTGGTGAGGCCACACCCGGAGTATTGTGAGCAGTTCTGGTGTCCGTGTCTGAGGAAGGATGTTCTTGCTATGGAGGGAGTGCAGCGAAGGTTTACCAGACTGATTCCTGGGATGGCAGGACTGTCATATGAGGAAAGATTAAATCGGTTAGGATTATATTCATTGGAGTGGTGAATCTGTGGAATTCACAACCACAGAAAGTCGTTGAGGCCAAAACGTGGTGTGATTTCAAGAAGGAATTAGATGTAGCTCTTAGGGCAAAAGGGATCAGGGCTATGGGGGGAAGGCGGGATCGGGGTATTGAACCTGATGATTAGCCATGATAATGAATGGCGGAGCAGGCCCAAAGGGCCGAATGGCCTCCTCCTGTTTCTATTTTCAATGTTTCTATCCCCAGCTTTGAAACCAGGTCCAGGGGCTGGTTTAGCACAGTGGGCTAAACAGCTGGCCTAGTAATGCAGAACAATGCCAGCAGCGCTGGTTCAATTCCCATACCGGCCTCCCCGAACAGGCGCCGGAATGTGGCGACTAGGGGCTTTTCACAGTAACTTCATTGAAGCCTACTTGTGACAATAAGCGATTATTATTATTATTACATTTGCAATGACAGATGTGTACGCCATTGCACCACAGAGTCCAGTTAACCAGCTAGCCAGTCAAAATTCATCTGTGCCCATTGTGCGGCACGGTAGCATAGTGGTTAGCACCGTTGCTTCACAGCGTCAGGGACCCAGGTTCGATTCCCGACTTGGGTCACTGTCTGTGCGGAGTCTGCCCATTCTCCCCGTGTCTGCGTGGGTTTCCTCCGGGTGCTCCGGTTTCCTCCCACAAGTCCCGGAAGACGCGTTGTTAGGTGTATTGGACATTCTGAATTCTCCCTCTGTGACCCGAACAGGCGCCGGAATGTGGCAACTAGGGGATTTTCACATCGCAGTGTTAATGTAAGCCTACTTGTGACAATAAAGATTATTATCATTATTTTGAACGCATTCCTTGGAAATCTCCCATCAAATTTCTGTCTGGGCTATTTTCAAGACATTTGACAACCCACAGGAATTGAATAAAATGCACTAATATATGGGGCCAACAAAAAGCAGCAGACACATTTCAATAAAACCAGACGGCTTAACACAAGATGGCTGAGTTCCTTCAACAAAAACAAAATGTGCACTTGAAAACTCACTGATAAGGACATGTGGAATAAAGTTACTCTGGAGAACAAGGAGGGAAACAGCTTGAAACAATTGTACAAAGAAAAATGACCATGGCTGGACTTCTGCATGACGGTTGCCAGCGATACAAGTGCCCCCAGTCTAACAGTCCCCTGTTCTGGCTACCTTATTCCATCTGTTTCCCTTGGCCATTACTAGGCTATTGGAAAGGCGAGGTTGAGGGTGGAGAAAGGTGAGGAGGGTGGAGGGTCACTTTTGTGAAGAAATGTATAGCTGAGAGGCAGATTCTTTCTCAGCCTCGTCTCTCGGCCTAGTCTCGTTAGCAAATAAGCAGTGACTGAATTGTGTTATTCTCCTGCCACAAGGCTCAAGGAATGTAAATATTACTCTGTCTGCTTCCTGGATATAAACTATCATGTCCTTTGTCCTGAAATTAGTCTCTGCTTTGTCACGGAAACCCTCTCTATTACTTTGTGGCTCAAAGTGAAGATTGTTTGCTCCAGAGCTTTACTGAAGAAACGAAAGACTCACGCAATGTCTAGACCATAGGACGTGGCCAGCGACAGTGTGACGTGGCCTTGGCGCTGTTAGGAATCTCACCCATCAAATGGCTTTGAAGGCTTTGTTTTCTAATTTCCTCCTAATTTTTGGAACAAGGTTCAAAAGCAGGTTCACCATCAAGCCATCTTTTAAAGAACATTACCATTACGTTCACTATCCTCTTATTTCATGTTCTTTATTCCTTTCAAAAGCTATTTTTTGGCAATACAAGATGGGTCTCCAATCTGTTCAATTAAACTGAGGAGCCACGAGATGAGATGCCCGTCATTTCCTTATTGTTTTTCAACCTTCTGGAAGTGCACGGGTTTGAATTATGGGAATAGGAGGGCACTTAGTCCCTTGAACCACTCAATTTGACCATGGCTGATCTGTATCATAGAATCATAAAATCATAGAATTTACAGTGCGGAAGGAGGCCATTCGGCCCATCGAGTCTGCACCGGCCCTAGGAAAGCGCATCCTACCCAAACCCACACCTCCACCCTATCCCCATAACCCAGTAACCCCACCCAACACGAAGGGCAATTTTGGACACTAAGGGCGATTTATCATGGCCAATCTACATTACAATGTCTACATTAAACTGCATTTATTTCAATGCAAGGGGCCTGACGGGCAAAGCGGATGAACTCAGGGCATGGACGGGCACATGGGACTGGGATATTATAGCTATGACTGAAACATGGCTAAGGGAGGGGCAGGACTGGCAGCTCAATGTTCCGGGGTACAGATGCTATAGAAAGGATAGAACAGGAGGTAAGAGAGGAGGGGGAGTGGCGTTTTTGATTAGGGAGAACATCACAGCAGTACTTAGAGGGGATATATCCGAGGGTTCGCCCACTGAGTCTATATGGGTGGAACTGAAAAATAAGAAGGGAGAGATCACCTTGGTAGGACTGTACTACAGGCCCCCAAATAGTCAGCGGGAAATTGAGGAGCAAATATGTAAGGAGATTACAGATAGCTGCAAGAATAATAGGGTGGTAGTAGTAGGGGACTTTAACTTTCCCAACATTGACTGGGACAGCCATAGCATTAGGGGTTTGGATGGAGGGAAATTTGTTGAGTGTATTCAGGAGGAATTTCTCATTCAGTATGTGGATGGACCGACTAGAGAGGGGGCAAAACTTGACCTCGTCTTGGGAAATAAGGAAGGGCAAGTGATAGAAGTGCTAGTGAGGGATCACTTTGGGACAAGTGACCATAATTCCATTAGTTTTAAGATAGCTATGGAGAATGATAGGTCTGGCCCAAGAGTTAAAATTCTTAATTGGGGCAAGGCCAATTTTGATGGTATCAGACAGGAACTTGCAGAGGTAGATTGGGGGAGACTATTGGCAGACAAAGGGACGGCTGGTAAATGGGAGGCTTTTAAAAATGTGTTAACCAGGGTGCAGGGTAAGCACATTCCCTTTAGAGTGAAGGGCAAGGCTGGTAGAAGTAGGGAACCCTGGATGACTCGAGATATTGAGACTCTGGTCAAAAAGAAGAAGGAGGCATATGACGTACATAAGCAACTGGGATCAAGTAGATCCCTTGAAGAGTATAGAGATTGTCGAAATAGAGTTAAGAGGGAAATCAGGAGGGCAAAAAGGGGACATGAAATTGCTTTGGCAAATAATGCAAGGGTGAATCCAAAGAGATTCTACAGATACATAAAGGGGAAAAGAGTAACTAGGGACAGAGTAGGGCCTCTTAAGGATCAACAAGGGCATCTATGTGCAGAGCCACAAGAGTTGGGTGAGATCCTGAATGAATATTTCTCATCGGTATTCACGGTGGAGAAAGGCATGGATGTTAGGAAACTAAGGGAAATAAATAGTGATGTCTTGAGAAGTGTGCATATTACAGAGGAGGAGGTGCTGGAAGTCTTAAAGCGCATCAAGGTAGATAAATCCCCGGGACCTGATGAAATGTATCCCAGGATGTTGTGGGAGGCTAGGGAGGAAATTGCGGGTCCCCTAACCGAGATATTTGAATCATCGGCAGCCACAGGTGAGGTGCCTGAAGATTGGAGAGTGGCGAATGTTGTGCCCTTGTTTAAGAAGGGCAGCAGGGAAAAGCCTGGGAACTACAGACCGGTGAGCCTAACGTCTGTAGTAGGTAAGTTGCTAGAAGGTATTCTGAGAGACAGGATCTACAAGCATTTAGAGAGGCAAGGACTGATTCGGGGCAGTCAGCATGGCTTTGTGCGTGGAAAATCATGTCTCACAAATTTGATTGAGTTTTTTGAGGGAGTGACCAAGAAGGTAGATGAGGGCAGTGCAGTAGACGTTGTCTACATGGACTTTAGCAAAGCCTTTGACAAGGTACCGCATGGTAGGTTGTTGCAGAAGGTTAAAGCTCACGGGATCCAGGGTGAGGTTGCCAATTGGATTCAAAATTGGCTGGACGACAGAAGGCAGAGGGTGGTTGTAGAGGGTTGTTTTTCAAACTGGAGGCCTGTGACCAGTGGTGTGCCTCAGGGATCGGTGCTGGGTCCACTGTTATTTGTGATTTATATTAATGATTTGGATGAGAATTTAGGAGGCATGGTTAGTAAGTTTGCAGATGACACCAAGATTGGTGGCACAGTGGATAGTGAAGAAGGTTACCTAGGATTGCAACGGGATCTTGATCAATTAGGCCAGTGGGCCGACGAATGGCAGATGGAATTTAATTTAGATAAATGTGAGGTGATGCATTTTGGCAGATCGAATCAGGCCAGGACCTACTCAGTTAATGGTATGGCGTTGGGGAGAGTTATAGAACAAAGAGATCTAGGAGTACAGGTTCATAGCTCCTTGAAGGTGGAGTCGCAGGTGGACAGGGTGGTGAAGAAGGCATTCGGCATGCTTGGTTTCATTGGTCAGAACATTGAATATAGGAGTTGGGACGTCTTGTTGAAGTTGTACAAGACATTGGTACGGCCACACTTGGAATACTGTGTGCAGTTCTGGTCACCCTATTATAGAAAGGATATTATTAAACTAGAAAGAATGCAGAAAAGATTTACTAGGATGTTGCCGGGACTTGATGGTTTGAGTTATAAGGAGAGGCTGGATAGACTGGGACTTTTTTCCCTGGAGCGTAGGAGGCTGAGGGGTGATCTTATAGAGGTCTATAAAATAATGAGGGGCATAGATAAGGTAGATAGTCAACATCTTTTCCCAAAGGTAGGGGAGTCTAAAACTAGAGGGCATAGGTTTAAGGTGAGAGGGGAGAGATTCAGAAGGGCCCAGAGGGGCAATTTCTTCACTCAGAGGGTAGTGAGTGTCTGGAATGGGCTGCCAGAGGTAGTAGTAGAGGCGGGTACAATTGTGTCTTTCAAAAAGCATTTAGATGGTTACATGGGTAAGATGGGTATAGAGGGTTATGGGCCAAGTGCGGGCAACTGGGACTAGCTTAATGGTAAAAACTGGGCGGCATGGACTGGTTGGGCCGAAGGGCCTGTTTCCATGCTGTAAACTTCTATGATTCTATGATTCTAATCCACCTAACCTGCACATCCTTTGGACTGTGGGAGGAAACCGGAGCACCCGGAGGAAACCCGCGCACACACGGGGAGGATGTGCAGACTCCACACAGACAGTGACCCAAGCTGGGAATCGAACCTGGAACCGGCCTTGATTCTTGAACCTTTTATCCCTTTCCCTACCAAAAAACTATCAATTTTTGCAGTTGTACAGAAATAGGGGAGGGTCTTTAGCCGGTTCGGGCTCAGAGGCAGGTGGGCGCAAATCTTTAGGCCACATGCCAGCCTGCCAGTTTCCTGGCACCTTCCCGTCCCCAAGCCATTCTGCTGGGAGAGTAACGGAAGACAGGCAGCCTACTAAGATTCCATAAAGGCTTATATTAAAAGTCTATTGTTGGAGCAGGAATTTTCCAGTTGCTCTCTAGATTCTCGGAGGCATCAGGAAATAATGTACAGTTGGAGAGAGGACAACTCCATCTTGAGGGACAACCTCTCTCTCTTACCTGAAAAGGCAGGCTGCTGCTTCCTCAGAGCAGGAAGTTCCTGCAGCTCCGATAGCCTGCAAGGTAGCACAGTGGTTAGCACTGTTGCTTCACAGCTCCAGGGTCCCAGGTTCGATTCCCAGCTTGGGTCACTGTCTGTGCGGAGTCTGCACGTTCTCCCCGTATCTGCGTGGGTTTCCTCCGGGTGCTCCGGTTTCCTCCCACAAGTGCAAGGGGCAAAGTTTAGAGGAGATGTACGAGGCAAGTTTTGTACGCAGAGGGTAGTGGGTGCCTGGAACTCGCTACCGGAGGAGGTGGTGGAAGCAGGGACGATAGTGACATTTAAGGGGCATCTTGACAAATACATGAATAGGATGGGAATAGAGGGATACGGACCCAGGAAGTGTAGAAGACTGTAGTTTAGTCGGGCAGCATGGTCGGCACGGGCTTGGAGGGCCGAAGGGCCTGTTCCTGTGCTGTACATTTCTTTGTTCTTTGTTCTTTGTCCTGAAAGATGTGCTGTTGGGTGAATTGGACATTCTGAATTCTCCCTTTGTGACTGATGCGCTAAGCGTCAAGAACCACAAAGACATGTGAGACTTTAACTCAGGCTTTAATATACTACATGGGAGGCTTACCCGACACAGACGACCCCAGACAGAATGGGGGCTGTCCCAGAAGAGGTTCTTATACTGACTCCCGGGGGAGTGGCTAAGGCGGAGCTCTCCGTGGCCAGGTCGGGTTACCTACCAGTGACCGAACCTCTGCAGAGTTACAGTACAATACACAGTATTACAGGGCCACGTTACGCACAACTATTATATACTATGTACAATGGTAGGGAGGTACAGTGGTGTATCACCACAGTGACCCAAACAGGCGCCGGAATGTGGTGACTAGGGGCTTTTCACAGTAACTTCATTGCAGTGTTAATGTAAACCTACTTGTGACAATAATAAAGATTATTATGATTATTATCCTTAACTGGACACCGAGCCTGCCCTCTGATTACTAATTGGCCAATTCAGGGAAAGTCACAGCCGGGTAAGTGTTTTCCCCAGTGTGGGGTTGTGACCCCCATTTGACACCGACATCGGGGTATCAAAGGCTACAGGATAAATCCTGCCTACAGTGTTGCATTCAATGTAACAAATGCTACCAAGCCACATGGATCAGCTCAGTGGGGCGTCACGGTGGCACAGTGGTTAGCACTTCTGCCTCATAGCGCCAGGGACCTGGGTTCAATTCCGGCTTGGGTGACTGTCTGTGCGGAGTCTGCACGTTCTCCCCATGTCTGTGTGGGTTTCCTCCGGGTGCTCCGGTTTCCTCCCACAGTCCAAAGATGTGCAGATTAGGTGGACTGGCCATGTTAAATTGTCCCTTAGTGTCCAAAGATGTGCAGATTAGGTGGATTGGCCATGTTAAATTGTCCCTTAGTGTCCAAAGATGTGCAGGTTAGGTGGATTGGCCATGCTAAATTGTCCCTTAGTGTCCAAAGATGTGCAGGTTAGGTGGATTGGCCATGTTAAATTGACCCCTTAGTGTCCAAAGATGTGCAGGTTAGGTGGATTGGCCATGTTAAATTGACCCCTTAGTGTCCAGAGATGTGCAGGTTATGTGGATTGGCCATGCTAAATTGTCCCTTAGTGTCCAAAGATGTGCAGGTTAGGTGGATTGGTCTTGCTAAATTGCCCCTTAGTGTCCAAAGATGTGCAAGTTAGATGGATCGGCCGTGCTAAATTGTCCCTTAGTGTCCAAAGATGTGCAGGTTAGGTGGATTGGCCGTGCTAAATTGTCCCTTAGTGTCCAAAGATCTGCAGGTTAGGTGGATTGGCCATGATAAATTGTCCCTGAGTGTTCAAAGATGTGCAGGTTAGGTGGATTGGCCATGATCAATTGTCCCTTCGTGTCCAAAGATGTGCGGGTTAGGTGGATTGGCCGTGCTAAATTGCCCCTTAGTGTCCAAAGATCTGCAGGTTAGGTGGATTGGCCATGTTAAATTGTCCCTTAGTGTCCAAAGATGTGCAGGTTAGGTGGATTGACCATGCTAAATTGTCCCTTAGTGTCCAAAGATCTGCAGGTTAGGTGGATTGGCCATGTTAAATTGTCCCTTAGTGTCCAAAGATGTGCAGGTTAGGTGGATTGACCATGCTAAATTGTCCCTTAGTGTCCAAAGATCTGCAGGTTAGGTGGATTGGCCGTGCTAAATTGTCCCTTAGTGTCCAAAGATGTACAGGTTAGGTGGATTGGTCTTGCTAAATTGCCCCTTAGTGTCCAAAGATGTGCAGGTTAGGTGGATTGGCCGTGCTAAATTGTCCCTTAGTGTCCAAAGATGTGCAGGTTAGATGGATTGGCCGTGCTAAATTGTCCCTTAGTGTCCAAAGATGTGCAGGTTAGATGGATTGGCCATGCTAAATTGTCCCTTAGTGTCCAAAGATGTGCAGGTCAGGTGGATTGGCCGTGCTAAATTGCCCCTTAGTGTCCAAAGATGTGCAGGTTATGTAGATTGGCTGTGCTAAATTGTCCCTTAGTGTCCAAAGATGTGCAGGTTAGATGGATTGGCCGTGCTAAATTGTCCCTTAGTGTCCAAAGATGTGCAGGTTAGGTGGATTGGCCGTGCTAAATTGTCCCTTAGTGTCCAAAGATGTGCAGGTTAGGTGGATTGGCCATGCTAAATTGCCCCTTAGTGTCCAAAGATGTACAGGTTAGGTGGATTGGCCATGATAAATTGTCCCTTAGTGTCCAAAGATCTGCAGGTTAGGTGGATTGGCCATGCTAAATTGCCCCTTAGTGTCCAAAGGTTAGGTGGATTGGCCATGATAAATTGCCCCTTAGTGTCCAAAGGTTAGGTGGATTGGCCATGATAAATTGCCCCTTAGTGTCCAAAGATCTGCAGGTTAGGTGGATTGGCCATGCTAAATTGTCCCTTAGTGTCCAAAGATGTACAGGTTAGGTGGATTGGCCATGCTAAATTGTCCCTTAGTGTCCAAAGATCTGTAGGTTAGGTGGATTGGCCGTGTTAAATTGTCCCTTAGTGTCCAAAGATGTGCAGGTTAGGTGGATTGGCCGTGTTAAATTGTCCCTTAGTGTCCAAAGATGTACAGGTTAGGTGGATTGGCCATGCTAAATTGTCCCTTAGTGTCCAAAGATGTACAGGTTAGGTGGATTGGCCGTGCTAAATTGTCCCTTAGTGTCCAAAGATGTACAGGTTAGGTGGATTGGCCGTGCTAAATTGTCCCTTAGTGTCCAAAGATGTGCAGGTTAGGTGGATTGGCCGTGTTAAATTGTCCCTTAGTGTCCAAAGATGTACAGGTTAGGTGGATTGGCCATGCTAAATTGTCCCTTAGTGTCCAAAGATGTACAGGTTAGGTGGATTGGCCGTGCTAAATCGTCTCTTAGTGTCCAAAGATGTACAGGTTAGGTGGATTGGCCATGTTAAATTGGCCCTTAGTGTCCAAAGATGTGCAGGTTAGGTGGATTGGCCATGTTAAATTGTCCCTTAGTTTCCAAAGATGTACAGGTTAGGTGGATTGGCCATGTTAAATTGGCCCTTAGTGTCCAAAGATGTGCAGGTTAGGTGGATTGGCCATGTTAAATTGGCCCTTAGTGTCCAAAGATGTGCAGGTTAGGTGGATTGGCCATGTTAAATTGTCCCTTAGTTTCCAAAGATCTGTAGGTTAGGTGGATTGGCCGTGTTAAATTGTCCCTTAGTGTCCAAAGATGTACAGGTTAGGTGGATTGGCCATGCTAAATTGTCCCTTAGTGTCCAAAGATGTACAGGTTAGGTGGATTGGCCGTGCTAAATTGTCCCTTAGTGTCCAAAGATGTACAGGTTAGGTGGATTGGCCGTGCTAAATTGTCCCTTAGTGTCCAAAGATGTACAGGTTAGGTGGATTGGCCTTGTTAAATTGTCCCTTAGTGTCCAAAGATGTGCAGGTTAGGTGGATTGGCCGTGTTAAATTGTCCCTTCGTGTCCAAAGATGTGCAGGTTAGGTGGATTGGCCGTGCTAAATTGTCCCTTAGTGTCCAAAGGTTAGGTGTGGTTACGGGGATAGGGCTGGGGAATGATCCTCAATAGGGTGATCTTTCGGAGGATTGGTGCAGATTCGATGGCCGAACGGCCTACTTCTGCACTCTAGGGATTCTATAATTCTACGATCTAACTGAATTGCGAAACGGGTTTCTGAGGCTGCATAGCATTCTCCTGTTCTTGTGCCCGCCCACACTCTGATATTGTGGTGGGGACATCTGCAAGCACTCAGTGCCAGCCAATGAGTGCCAGAGGCAGTGCGATCTGTTCCGTCACTCGCTTGCAGTCTTTCTGACCTGATGACTGACTGGAGGAATGACCACTTTTGTGTCCATGCGCACTGCTGCTTGCTGCAAGACTCTTGAAGTCACCTCACTGCGTTTTCCACTGCTGAGTTCACTGAGGTATCAAGACGAAAGGAGGAAATGGGGATAAATTGCAGTTTAGAAATCTGGGTTGTTCACACCGATGGCTGGAAAGTTAATGCTCTTAAAATGGATTTCACTTAACTCACGGCAATTTTCAACCAAAAAATATTTCCCGCGATGTGGGTATCAGGGGATAGGCCAGCATTTGTTGCCCATCCTAATTGCTCTTGCTAGCGGTGAATCGCTGTTATGTGCCTGCATGCATTGTAATGTAACTGTGCTCAGTAGAGCAAGGGTTAACATGGGCCTGGAGAATAGCACTACCCACAGTATGATGCATAGAGTCACAGAGAAAGAAACTCTGGCAGAACAATCTTGAAGCAGGATTCTGCAAGCACTGCATGACCAGACCTTGGACCTGGAGCTGGTTGGAGGTTAACAATAAACGGTTCAATATTCAGGTCGCAAGGTCTGCTCATCGAGACAGCGAAAGAACTCATAAAACAACACGAGGGGGCAGCGAACAGCTTCATAAATGCAATAGCCACCTTGAACCGCTGCAGTCCATGTAGTGTAGGTATACCCACAGTGCTGTTAGGGTGGGATTTCCAGGATTTTGACCCAGCAACAGCGAAAGAATGGGCAATATATTTCCAAGTCAGGATGATGTGCCTTTTGACAGGTTCCACCATCTCCTTTCCCCATAGGGCCTCGAGGAGGTTCCATGCAAACCACTGCCTGATGAGCTTGTGGTCAAAGGTTTTGTTCTGGACAGACGTTTACACAAGGGATAGGTCATATGGCACGGTCCAACTGATTGGAGCATTCCACGGCAACAAGGCCATATTATTTGCAACAGCGGGGAAAAGTAGAATCTCAGTGCTTAGCGAGAATGGTTGATCAGCATTGGCAAATGAAAGGCCTTCACATTTCAGACACCTTCTAGCGACTATCAAGCAGCCAGGCTACAGGCATTAAGGCACAAACTTAGGATTGGTGGCTTCACAGTGCCGGGGTCCCAGGTTTGATACCCCGCTGGGTCACTGTCTGTGCGGAGTCTGCACATTCTCCCCATGTCTGCGTGGGTTTCCTCCGGGTGCTCCGGTTTCCTCCCACAGTCCAAAGATGTGCAGGGTAGGTGGATTGGCCATGATAAATTGCCCTTAGTGACCAAAAAGGTTAGGAGGGGTTATCCTGAAAGACGTGCAGGTTGGGTGAATTGGACATTCTGAATTCTCCCTCTGTGACCCGAACAGGTGCCGGAGTGTGACGACGAGGGGATTTTCACAGTAACTTCATTGCAGTGTTAATGTAACCCTACTTGTGACACTAATAAAGATGGTTATTATTATTGTTATTACTTGTGTGGGTGCAATGGATGCAAAATGGCACCTGATACGCACATGCAAGCTTCTGCTGTGAATTACTTAGCTTCAATCTTGATGAAGGACAAACCAGAGGTGTCCTTTGCTCAGGTCTGAAGCAGGTGTTCATCAATTTGGACATGCAAATTAGGGGCCTATCCCCTGCTTCTGGTCCCTGATTTCCCATGACACTCAGCACAGAAACCATCACTAAACACCACACAAGTGGGGAACAAAGAATCGGTACTTATAACCGCCATTCCTGGTTTGAGGATCTCTGACCTCACTCCTAACTCCAACCCCCAACCCTTTCTGATCCAACCTGTTTGCTCTCCACTCAAGAATATTTGCAACCCCTGCCAACAGTCAGCTCCCCCATGGCCTGCAATCTTCATGCCCAATCCCCTAACGAACGCCCAATCGCAGACCCCAAGGCCCGCACACCCATTCCTCCTTTAGATCCCTGCGATCCAACCCAATCACTTACTCGGAAATTGGAGCATTAATTTCCGGCTGCAGCCCCATTTATGTTATCATGAGGTCCGGAATCAGTGCTCCTTGGACCGTCCCAATTGAGCATAGGATTTTGTAAACACTGTGAAAGCCACAAACCCAAAGATAGAATCATAGAATTTACAGTGCGGAAGGAGGCCATTCAGCCCATTGAGTCTGCACCGGCCCTTGGAAAGAGTACCCTACTTAAGCCCATGCCTTCACCCTATCCCCGTAACCCAGTAACCCCACCGAACCTTTTGGACACTAAGGGACAATTTATCATGGCCAATCCACCTAACCTGCACATCTTTGGACTGTGGGAGGACAAAACCATACCTCAAGAAATCACCTTTATCCTGCTTTGTTCCTGAGTTAAGTTTCTTCTTTGTAGGCTGTTAACCAGAGGCCCAGAAGCTCTGTACAGAGCTAACACTAGCACTGCTCTGTCCTGCCCTGGACTCTCCTAAGCAGCTCTCTCCAGCAAATTCTGTTGTGAGATCCTGGCCAGTAGGTACACTGCCTAGTTGAGTCTCTGGCAGTCTCTTGCTTTTAAGAAAATGATCCATTTTCGCAGTCATCTTTCCAGCAGCTGGAAAATTTAATGCCAAAAGCACGTACAAGACGCTTGATGTCAAGTGTACGTGCAGCCGGGCAGCACGGTGGTGCAGTGGTTAGCACAGCTGCCTCACGGCGCCGAGGTCCCAGGTTCGATCCCGGCTCTGGGTCACTGTCGGTGTGGAGTTTGCACATTCTCCCCGTGTTTGCGTGGGTCTCACCCCCACAACCCAAAGATGTGCAGGTTAGGTGGATTGGCCACGCTAAATTGCCCCTTAATTGGGAATAAAAAATTAATTAGGTACTTTAGGTAATTTATATTTAAAAAATGCTGTGACGTTTTGTTTGACAACACTTTTGTGAAGTGCTGTGGGATGTTTTCTTGGAGAACGGAGCAATATAAAGTTGTTGTTGGTCAAGTAACTTCAAATTGTGGGGGGGGTCGTTTCCAGGTGGTGATGCGAAAAAAAACACTTGAGTGGATTTGAGAGACTGCCATATTATCTGCCACAATAAATCGAGAAATTTCATTGGCTGAGAATGAATTCCAATGGTAAAGAATAAAGAAATCCTTTTGTTTTGGTATATTAACGGACGGCATTAAACAGGTTACTTCACGGACTGTTTGAGTTTGGCAAGAAAGTAGCATTGAAGCAAAGCACAGCAGAAAGCCAAGTCGCCCACAATGTCTATAAAATTCTCTTTACCAAGTGATTTACTGAGGTGCATTCACTCCGAAACTGAAATTAGGGTTGCCAACTGTGGTTAAATCTATTCCTTGAGATTTCATCACATGACTTTACCTCACACACACACCATTAAGGGAGAGGGGGAGCAGCCAGAAGTCTTGGTGCACATTGGTACTAACGACGTAGGTAGGAAAAGGGGTATGGATGTAATAAACGAGTTTAGGGAGTTAGGCTGGAAGTTAAAAGCCAGGACAGACAGAGTTGTCATCTCTGGTTTGTTGCCGGTGCCACGTGATAGCGATGCTAGGAATAGGGAGAGAGTGCAGCTGAACACGTGGCTGCAGGAATGGTGTAGGAGGGAGGGCTTCAGGTATTTGGATAATTGGAGCGCATTCTGGGGAAGGTGGGATCTGTACAAGCAGGCCGGGTTGCATCTGAACCAGAGGGGAACCAATATCCTGGGAGGGAGGTTTTCTAGTACTCTTCGGGAGGGTTTAAACTAATTTGGCAGGGGAATGGGAACCGGATTTGTAGTCCAGCAACTAAGGTAGCCGATATTCAGGACGCCAAAGCGTGTAGTAAGGCAGTGGGGAAGGGAACACTGACAAAGGAGAGTACTTGCAGGCACGGAGATGGGTTGAAGTGTGTATACTTCAACGCAAGAAGCATCAGGAATAAGGTGGGTGAACTTAAGGCATGGATCGGTACTTCGGACTACGGTGTGGTGGCCATCACGGAAACTTGGATAGAAGAGGGGCAGAAATGGTTGTTGGAGGTTCCTGGTTATAGATGTTTCAATAAGATTAGGGAGGGTGGTAAAAGAGGTGGGGGGGTTGCATTGTTAATTAGAGATAGTATAACAGCTGCAGAAAGGCAGTTCGAGGAGGATCTGCCTACTGAGGTAGTATGGGTTGAAGTCAGAAATAGGAAAGGAGCAGTCACCTTGTTGGGAGTTTTCTATAGGCCCCCCAATAGCAGCAGAGATGTGGAGGAACAGATTGGGAAACAGATTTTGGAAAGGTGCAGAAGTCACAGGGTAGTCGTCATGGGTGACTTCAACTTCCCAAATATTGAGTGGAAACTCTTTAGATCAAATAGTTTGGATGGGGTGGTGTTTGTGCAGTGTGTCCAGGAAGTTTTTCTAACACAGTATGTAGATTGTCCGACCGGAGGAGGGGCAATATTGGATTTAGTACTTGGTAACGAACCAGGGCAAGTGATAGATTTGTTAGTGGGGGAGCATTTTGGAGATAGTGACCACAATTCTGTGACTTTCACTTTAGTAATGGAGAGGGATAGGTGCGTGCAACAGGGCAAGGTTTACAATTGGGGGAAGGGTAAATACGATGTTGTCAGACAAGAATTGAAATGCATAATTTGGGAACATAGGCTGTCAGGGAAGGACACAAGTGAAATGTGGAACTTGTTCAAGGAACAGGTACTACGTGTCCTTGATATGTATGTCCCTGTCAGGCAGGAAAGAGATGGTCGAGTGAGGAAACCATGATTGACAAGAGAGGTTGAATGTCTTGTGAAGAGGAAGAAGGGTACATAAGAACATAAGAACTAGGAGCAGGAGTAGGCCATCTGACCCCTCGAGCCTGCTCCACCATTCAATGAGATCATGGCTGATCTTTTGTGGACTCGGCTCCATTTTCCGGCCCGAACACCATAACCCTTAATCCCTTTATTCTTCAAAAAACTATCTATCTTTATCTTAAAAACATTGAATGAAGGAGCCTTTACTGCTTCTCTGGGCAAGGAATTCCATAGATTCACAACCCTTTGGGTGAAGAAGTTCCTCCTAAACTCAGTCCTAAATCTACTTCCCCTTATTTTGAGGCTATGCCCCCTAGTTCTGCTTTCACCCGCCAGTGGAAACAACCTGCCCGCATCTATCCTATCTATTCCCTTCATAATTTTATATGTTTCTATAAGATCCCCCCTCATCCTTCTAAATTCCAACGAGTACAGTCCCAGTCTACTCAACCTCTCCTCGTAATCCAACCCCTTCAGCTCTGGGATTAACCTAGTGAATCTCCTCTGCACACCCTCCAGTGCCAGTACGTCCTTTCTCAAGTAAGGAGACCAAAACTGAACACAATACTCCAGGTGTGGCCTCACTAACACCTTATACAATTGCAGCATAACCTCCCTAGTCTTAAACTCCATCCCTCTAGCAATGAAGGACAAAATTCCATTCGCCTTCTTAATCACCTGTTGCACCTGTAAACCAACCTTTTATGACTCATGCACTAGCACATCCAGGTCTCTCTGCACTGCAGCATGTTTTAATATTTTATCATTTAAATAATAATCCCTTTTGCTGTTATTCCTAAATGTAAGGCTGAGGAAATAAGGTTCAGACAGGGCGCTGGAGGGATACAAGATAGCCAGGAGGGAACTGAAGAAAGGGATTAGGAGAGCTAAGAGAGGGCATGAAAAATCTTTGGCGGGTAGGATCAAGGAAAACCCCAAGGCCTTTCACACATACATGAGAAATATGAGAAAAACTAGAGCGAGGGTAGGTCCAATCAAGGACAGTAGCGGGAGATTGTGTATTGAGTCTGAAGAGATAGGAGAGGTCTTGAACGAGTACTTTTCTTCTGTATTTACGAATGAGAGGGGCCATATTGTTGGCGAGGACAGTGTGAAACAGACTGGTAAGCTCGAGGAGATACTTGTTAGGAAGGAAGATGTGTTGGGCATTTTGAAAAACTTGAGGATAGACAAGTCCCCCGGGCCTGACGGGATATATCCAAGGATTCTATGGGAAGCAAGAGATGAAATTGCAGAGCCGTTGGCAATGATCTTTTCGTCCTCTCTGTCAACAGGGGTGGTACCAGGGGATTGGAGAGTGGGGAATGTCGTGCCCCTGTTCAAAAAAGGGACTAGGGATAACCCTGGGAATTACAGGCCAGTTAGTCTTACTTCGGTGGTAGGCAAAGTAATGGAAAGGGTACTGAGGGATAGGATTTCTGAGCATCTGGAAAGACACTGCTTGATTAGGGATAGTCAGCACGGATTTGTGAGGGGTAGGTCTTGCCTCACAACTCTTATTGAATTCTTTGAGGAGGTGACCAAGCACGTGGATGAAGGTAAAGCAGTGGATGTAGTGTACATGGATTTTAGTAAGGCATTTGATAAGGTTCTCCATGGTAGGCTTATGCAGAAAGTAAGGAGGCATGGGATAGTGGGAAATGTGGCCAGTTGGATAACGAACTGGCTAACCGATAGAAGTCAGAGAATGGTGGTGGATGGCAAATATTCAGCCTGGAGCCCAGTTACCAGTGGCGTACCGCAGGGATCAGTTCTGGGTCCTCTGCTGTTTATGATTTTCATTAATGACTTGGATGAGGGAGTTGAAGGGTGGGTCAGTAAATTTGCAGACGATACGAAGATTGGTGGAGTTGTGGATAGTGAGGAGGGCTGTTGTCGGCTGCAAAGAGGCATAGCTAGGATGCAGAGCTGGGCTGAGAAGTGGCAGATGGAGTTTAACCCTGAAAAGTGTGAGGTTGTCCATTTGGAAGGACAAATATGAATGTGGAATACAGGGTTAACGGTAGAGTTCTTGGCAATGTGGAGGAGCAGAGAGATCTTGGGGTCTATGTTCATAGATCTTTGAAAGTTGCCACTCAAGTGGATAGAGCTGTGAAGAAGGCCTATGGTGTGCTCGCGTTCATTAACAGAGGGATTGAATTTAAGAGCCGTGAGGTGATGATGCAGCTGTACAGAACCTTGGTCAGGCCACATTTGGAGTACTGTGTGCAGTTCTGGTCGCCTCATGTTAGGAAGGATGTGGAAGCTTTGGAAAAGGTGCAAAGGAGATTTACCAGGATGTTGCCCGGAATGGAGAGTAGGTCTTACGAGGAAAGGTTGAGGGTGCTAGGCCTTTTCTCATTAGAACGGAGAAGGATGAGGGGCGACTTGATCGAGGTTTATAAGATGATCAGGGGAATAGATAGAGTAGACAGTCAGAGACTTTTTCCCCGGGTGGAACAAACCATTACAAGGGGACATAAATTTAAGGTGAAAGGTGGAAGATATAGGAGGGATATCAGAGGTAGGTTCTTTACCCAGAGAGTAGTGGGGGCATGGAATGCACTGCCTGTGGAAGTAGTTGAGTCGGAAACATTAGGGACCTTCAAGCAGCTATTGGATAGGTACATGGATTACGGTAACATGATATAGTGTAGATTTATTTGTTCTTAATCTCGGACAAAATTTTGGCGCAACATTGTGGGCCGAAGGGCCTGTTCCGTGCTGTATTTTCTATGTTCCATGTATTTTCTATATTCTGTTCTATTAGTCAGCCAACACACCCATCCTTGTGACCCAATGACCTTCCAACACCAATTAGAAAACAAAAAGACTCGGTACCCAATTGGATGATGCTTGACTGTCAGCAGAACAGCCTTTATTCCGCCAACTTTCAATATTTTAACATCTGGTGAAGAAAAATGTTCAAAGAAAATGATAACAAATAAATATTTTTTGAATGTCCCAAAGATTTTTCTCCAAGGTTGTCCTGGAGATTGACCTTCAATTCCTGGAGACTCCAGGCTAATTCGGGAGGGTTGGCAACCCTAGTTGAAATTCCTAGTGTACAATATCGGAGGGAAGAATTGCTCATAAAAATACATGAATTATCTCACCGAGGCACGTTCGATGTTGCTTCCACATAGAGATTAAAGATTCTTGACCCTTATTTTGAAAAGGGTTACGAAGAGAAGAGAGCAAAGATTGACAGTTGCCACGTGAAAGTGGTTGAACAACTTGAAGTTAGAATTAGAGAAAAAGTGCCCTTCCCCAGGGTATTGACTTCCCCAAAGGGAGAAGCATCAATAAAAGCCAAAGAGAGGTGAACAAATTTGACTCAATGGATCTTGTCTGATTTCACTGAATCCTTGCTCTTTTCACACGTAACTGTTTCAGCTTTCATCATTAAACATTTCCACCCACCTTCCCCGTGGCGTGATTTGTGGCGGCCTGCCAGTGGCGGGATCTTCCGGTCCCGCCGCTGTCAACAGGGTTTCGAGGGGTCGCCGTCGGCAGGACTGGAAGAACCCGCTGGCAGGTAAGGCCAGAAAATGCCGCCCATTGTATCTGATGCATTGAAATAGCAAATCCTTCAAAGCAGATTGAATGTTTTTACTCCCGATGGCACTGCCTTGACCAATCATAAGACCATAATTTGTTCTTATTTGTTCTTAAGGGCAGCACGGTAGCATTGTGGATAGCACAATGGCTTCACAGCTGCAGGGTCCCAGGTTTGATTCCGGCTTGGGTCACTGTCTGTGTGGAGTCTGCACATCCTCCCCGTGTCTGCGTGGGTTTCCTCCGGGCGCTCCGGTTTCCTCCCACAGTCCAAAGGATGTGCAGGTTAGGTGGATGGGCCGTGATAAATTGCCCTTCGTGTCCAAAATTGCCCTTGGTGTTGGGTGGAGGTGTTGAGTTTGGGTAGGGTGCTCTTTCCAAGAGCCGGTGCAGACTCAGGGGGCCGAATGGCCTCCTTCTGCACTGTAAATTCTATGATAATCTATGATTAATCTAGGACAAAGGTTCGGCACAACATCGTGGGCCGAAGGACCTGTTCTGTGCTGTATTTTCTATGTTCTATGTTCTATAAGACATAGGAGCAGAATTCGGCCACTCGGCCCATTGAGTCTGCTCCGCCATTCAATCATGGCTGATATTTTCTCATCCCCATTCTCCTGCCTTCTCCCCATAACCCCTGATCCCCTTATTAATCAAGAACCTAGCGATCTCTGTCTTAAAGACACTCAGTGATTTGGCCTCCACAGCCTTCTGCGGCAAAGAGTTCCACAGATTCACCACCCTCTGGCTGAAGAAATTCCTCCTCATCTCTGTTTTAAAGGACCGTCCCTTTAGTCTGAGATGGTGTCCTCTGCTTCTAGTTTTTCCTGCAAGTGGAAACATCCTCTCCACGTCCACTCTATCCAGGCCTCACAGTATCCTGTAAGTTTCAATAAGATCCCCCCCTCATCGTTCTAAACTCCAACAAGTACAGACCCAGAGTCCTCAACTGTTCCTCATACGACAAGCCCTTCATTCCAGGGTCATTCTTGTGAATCTCCTCTGGACCCTTTCCAAGGCCAGCACATCCTTCCTTAGATACGGGGCCCAAAACTGCTCACAATACTCCAAATGGGGTCTGACCAGAGCCTTATACAGCCTCAGAAGTACATCCCTAGTCTTGTATTCTAGCCCTCTTGACATGAATGCTAACATTGCATTTGCCTTCTTAACTGCCGACTGAACCTGCACATTAACCTTAAGAGAATCGTAGGGCAGCACGGTGGCGCAGTGAGTAGCACTGCTGCCTCACGGCGCCGAGGTCCCAGGTTCGATCCCGGCTCTGGGTCACTGTCCGTGTGGAGTTTGCACATTCTCCCCGTGTTTGCGTGGGTTTCGCCCCCACAACCCAAAGATGTGCAGGCTAGGTGGATTGGCCACGCTAAATTGCCCCTTAATTGGAAAAATGAATTGGGCACTGTAAATTTATATTTTAAAAAACCTTAAGAGAATCGCGAACAAGGACTCCCAAGTCCCTTTGTACTTCAGATTTCCTAAGCATTTTCCCAATCAGTGTCGACCTGCTTGGTTTGGAATTAAACAAAAGCTCGGCAGTTAACTGACCCCTGGTGCATTCTCCATGCAACGCCCTGACTAATCAGAGTACACTTGAAACCAATGAGCAGTCTCTTCTTGTGCAGTATAAATTGTTGTTCCCTTTATTATGGTATTCTTTCAAATCTGTTCTGATGAGTGCAAGGTGAAAAGCTTCGACAGCATGTCTCAGTTAGGTTTTTTAACCACATGTCCAACATCTTCAATGACCAATATTCTTCCAAATCATCCTGTGTTTAGTCAGTGTCCGCTATGAAAGAAGCAAAATCTTGTCTCTTATTTCCTCAGGCGATTCTTTCATATCAGTAGTCTCAGGGTCAAGGGGACACCAGTGACAACTCGCAAGAAGAGGAGTCAGGTCATCACAAGCAACTGAAGAGCGTATTGAATACTGAGGGGTGATGTCTCCATGGAGAACTGACTCTTGGATATAGTCTCAGGCAGTTTGGAGGATATCTGATGTTATCCTCCGTAAAGCCAGCCAACTGGGAAGGCACCACAGGCGCTGATCCCACATAATCCCTTCACAGTCCTAGAAAGGGGATTTAACACCCCCTGTCAGAAAGTGAGATAAGCTTGGGAAAATCATGAAATGGGTATTCAAGCGGAAACAGAGCTTCAGAGACGCACTGCAAAATGCTCTCCAACATCATGGCTATCATTTGCACAGGGCAGCACGGTAGCATGGTGGTTAGCACAATTGCTTTACAGCTCCAGGGTCCCAGGTTCGATTCCGACTTGGGTCACTGTCTGTGCAGAGTCTGCACATCCTCCCCGTGTGTGCGTGGGTTTCCTCCGGGTGCTCCGGTTTCCTCCCACAGTCCAAAGATGTGCAGGTTAGGTGGATTGGCCATGATAAATTGCCCTTCGTGTTGGATGGGGTTACTGGGTTATGGGGATAGGGTGGAGGCGTTGTGTAGGGTGCTCTTTCCAAGAGCCGGTACAGACTCGATGGGCCGAGTGGCCTCCTTCTGCACTGTAAATTCTATGATAATCTATGAGGAAGGTTAATCCTCTGGTCAATGTGGTCGAATTGCGCCAGGGTACCAGGTTCGATTCCCAGCTTGGGTCACTGTCTGCGCGGAGTCTGCACGTTCTCCCCATGTCTGCGTGGGTTTCCTCCGGGCGCTCCGGTTTCCTCCCACAAGTCCCGAAAGACGTGCTGTGAGGTGAATTGGACATTCTGGATTCTCCCTCTGTGACCTGAACAGGCGCCGGAATGTGGCGACGAGGGGATTTTCACAGTAACTTCATCGCAGTGTAAGCCTACTTGTGACAATAATAAAGATTATTATTCTTATTACAAGCTCCCACAAACAGCAATGAGATATTTGGCCATTGCAATTGATTATGGGATAAATATTGGCCAGTTCTCCAGGGAGAACTCCCGTTTTGTTTCAATAGTGTCTTGGGAGCTTCATTGTTACTGATGTGTTGGGAACTCTGGATCTGTGGAGACTGCGTTTACCTTAGCAGTAACATAGACAGGCTACACTTGTAATAGTACAACTCTATTTTATTGAACTAAGAGCTGTTAAACATACTTGCACTGTGGGTCGACGCGATGTTAGATTGGCTGAAGACCTATGCCTAACCTGACCAGCCTATACTGCTAGCAATTGGTGGATGTTTGTGCTACTGACTGCGAGCTCTGTCTCTCTCAGAGGCTGCATCCCGAATGAGCGGTAAAACTAGTGCCCTCTGTCTTTATAGTGACCGTGCCCTAACTGGTGATTGGCTGCTGTGTTGTGTGTGTTGATTGGTCTTGCAGTGTGTCAGTCAGTGTGTGTCTTTGCACCATCATATACTGATGTGTATATTATGACACTGAACAGGGATTTGTTTAATGGTTCAATCAGAAAGACAGCACTTCTGACAGCACAGAACTCCCTCAGTACTGCACTGGATTTTGTGCTCAAGTGTCTGGAGCGGGGCTTAAACCAACAATCTTCTTCCTCAGAGGCACCTGTCTTACCCACTCAATCACAACAGTTGACAATAGGGCTTTTAAAATACAAGCTTGAATTCACCTGGCCCTGAGATCTCAATATATCTTGGCACTTTGGTTAAAGCTCATCAAACTAACTCCTCACTGTACTGGGAACACAAACGTTTTTAAATTTTCCAATTAAGGCATGGCCAATCCACCTACCCTGCACATCTTTGGGTTGTGGGGGTGAGACACACACAGACACGGGGAGAATGTGCAAACTCCACATGGACAGTGACCTGGGGCTGGGATCGAACCCGGAACCTCGGCGCTGTGAGGCAGCAGTGCTAACCACTGCGCCACCGTGCTGCCCTCCCAGCAGAGACTTTGGGGCAATTCCTGAAGGGTTGGCAACCCTACCTGACCTACCATTGTGACTTGGACAGGGTGAAGTCCCCCATTGAGTTTGCTGGAGTGGGTGCAGCAGTGCAACGGACAGGTTTCCCCTGAAGCCTCCCTGAATCAATGATCAATACCCAACCCACTGCGACAAGAAAATCGCTTCAAACTCAGCGCCAATTACAGCTGCCAGTGCAACTGAACCCTTAGCGCGAGCATTAAGTAAGACCAGCAGTTCCAAACATTGCATGATCTGATTTCTGATGTTCCTTTTGGTAGTGTGTTATCAGGAAGCACACAATACCCTGATACATCATATCAGCTTATTTTCAACACTGAAATATTGCACCACAGTCTGATATGTGAGTGACCAGCGGTGCATTGCTGCTTCCAAGAGGTGTGGACCTTCCCAGTAATCAAACAATGGGACTGGAAAGCAGCTGGTGATCGCACGCAAAGCCCTACCAGAACTTCCTGTTATTATGTTATCTCTTGTCTCTTAATCGCAAAGCATCTGTTTCCTGTTTGAAGTCGTATTCAAACCATGCACCTCTGCCGATGGCTTCACCTGCAGATGTAGCCCATGGATTTGGAGGGGAGATTTTAACTCATTCCCAGCCAGGCGATGTCCCCGTCAGTTCACACTTGGCATATCCTGGGGGAGGGAAAGGGGGGTTGGCCCTGCCTGTGTTAAGGACTTTAGTCCATGTATGAAGTCTATAGCTTCATACATGGTGTGCACCTGTGGTGTCTTCAGACTGTCCCTGTGAAAGGTGCGCAGAGTTCCGGGGTGACTACATCTGGAGTAACTGTGTTCTGTTCTGGAGGACAGCAACAGATTCACTGGAATGATACTGGGGCAAAAAGGGTTCAACTCTGAAGACAGGTTGCATAGACAAGGGGTTGGATTCTCTGCATCCCGACGCCGAAATCCCCTTTTCCCGCATTGGGACAGGCGCCGGTTCCGCTATTCTCCGTCCTTGACCGGTCGAATTCCCGGCAGCGTGGTTCTAATCTGGTCCTGTCACTCGGGAAACACACTTGTCTGCTGCGGACTCAGTCCACGGCCGCCACAGTCGGAGGAGGGCTGATTGGAGGGCAGGGGGGCCTCATTCGGGACTGGGGGCTATGTGTGCGGGTGGTCCGGTTCGGGCGAGCAGCCGATGTGGGGCACTATTTCCGCGGTTCAGGTCAGCGGGCTGAGTCCGCCATGGAGCACGGCACGGCCGCTGGAGGCCACCATGTGCAAGCGCGACCTCTGACCCGGAAGTGCGGGGAGCCGTATCGGCAGCTAGAGCTGCGAGCTCTATGACCGCTGCCTGCTAGCCCCCAGCAAGACGGTGAATCTGTGGCCTTTTGACACCAGTTTTCCTGGCGTAAAAGACCACAGTTTTCACGCAGGTGGGAGAACGTAGTCCCAAAAACGGAGAATCCAGCCGATGGTTTTAATTCCTTTTGAATCGAGAAAATATAAATGACTGAAGGGTAGAGAGGGAGAAACTATTTTCTGCTGGCGTTGGGGTAGGTGTGGGGCTGGTGGTTCGACTAGACAAGGGGGCAGACCTTAAAATTAGAGCAAAGCCTTTCAGAGGTAATGTCAGGAAGCACATCTTCATACAGAGGATAGAAAATCTGGAATTCTTCCAAAAAAGCTCTGAGGCTGCGGAGTCAATTGGAAATGGTAAAACTGAAAGATTTTTGTCAGATGGAGGAATTGAGGCGATCCTGTGCCACAGCAGGTAGACAGCAAGTAACAAGCCTGCCTTTGCTTCTAGCCCCACTTCCAGACTTGATGGCGACAGAAGGCGCGTTAAAACGTGGCTAAATAATAATAATCTTTATTATTGTCACGAGTAGGGTTACATTAACACCACAATGAAGTTACTGTGAGAATCCCCCAGTCGCCACATTCTGGCGCCTGTTCAGGTCACAGAGGGAGAATTCAGAATGTCCAATTCACCTAACAGCACGTCTTTCAGGACTGTGGGAGGAAACCGGAGCACCCGGAGGAAACCCACGCAGACACGGGGAGAACGTGCAGACAGTGACCCAAGCCGGGAATTGAACCTGGGACCCTGGAGCTGTGAAGCAACAGTGCTAACCACTGTACTACCGTGCCATCCATACACATTGATTACCAGCCTGTAAAGTCTTCCAAGACAGTAATACTTGGAAATTTTCCTAGTCAGCCTAATTGCACAGTTGCACAGTGGTTAGCACTGTTGCTTCACCCCCACAACCCAAAGATGTGCAGGGTAGGTGGACTGGCCACACGGAATTGCCCCCTAATTTAAAAAAAATAATTGGGTATTCTAAATTTATCTTTACAAAGTGTACCCGAACAGGCGCCGAATGTGGCGACTAGGGAATTTTCACAGTAACTTCATTGCAGTGTTAATACAAAGAACAAAGAGAACAAAGAACAAAGAAATGTACAGCACAGGAACAGGCCCTTCGGCCCTCCAAGCCCGTGCCGACCATGCTGCCCGACTAAACTACAATCTTCTACACTTCCTGGGTCCGTATCCCTCTATTCCCAGCCTATTCATGTATTTGTCAAGATGCCCCTTAAATGTCACTATCGTCCCTGCTTCCACCACCTCCTCCGGCAGCGAGTTCCAGGCACCCACTACCCTCTGCGTAAAAAACTTGCCTCGTACATCTACTCTAAACCTTGCCCCTCTCACCTTAAACCTATGCCCCCTAGTAATTGACCCCTCTACCCTGGGGAAAAGCCTCTGACTATCCACTCTGTCTATGCCCCTCATAATTTTGTAGACCTCTATCAGGTCGCCCCTCAACCTCCGTCGTTCCAGTGAGAACAAACCGAGTTTATTCAACCGCTCCTCATAGCTAATGCCCTCCATACCAGGCAACATTCTGGTAAATCCCTTCTGCACCCTCTCTAAAGCCTCCACATCCTTCTGGTAGTGTGGCGACCAGAATTGAACACTATACTCCAAGTGTGGCCTAACTAAGGTTCTCTACAGCTGCAACATGACTTGCCAATTCTTATACTCAATGCCCCGGCCAATGAAGGCAAGCATGCCGTATGCCTTCTTGACTACCTTCTCCACCTGTGTTGCCCCTTTCAATGACCTGTGGACCTGTACTCCTAGATCTCTTTGACTTTCAATACTCTTGAGGGTTCTACCATTCACTGTATATTCCCTACCTGCATTAGACCTTCCAAAATGCATTACCTCACATTTGTCCGGATTAAACTCCATCTGCCATCTCTCCGCCCAAGTCTCCAAACAATCTAAATCCTGCTGTATCCTCTGACAGTCCTCATCGCTATCCGCAATTCCACCAACCTTTGTGTCGTCTGCAAAGTTACTAATCAGACCAGTTACATTTTCCTCCAAATCATTTATATATACTACAAAGAGCAAAGGTCCCAGCACTGATCCCTGTGGAACACCACTGGTCACAGCCCTCCAATTAGAAAAGCATCCTTCCATTGCTACTCTCTGCCTTCTATGACCTAGCCAGTTCTGTATCCACCTTGCCAGCTCACCCCTGATCCCGTGTGACTTCACCTTTTGTACTAGTCTACCATGAGGGACCTTGTCAAAGGCCTTACTGAAGTCCATATAGAGAACATCCACTGCCCTACCTGCATCAATCATCTTAGTGACCTCCTCGAAAAACTCTATCAAGTTAGTGAGACACGACCTCCCCTTCACAAAACCATGCTGCCTCTCACTAATATGTCCATTTGCTTCCAAATGGGAGTAGATCCTGTCTCGAAGAATTCTCTCCAGTAATTTCCCTACCACTGAAGTAAGGCTCACCGGCCTGTAGTTCCCTGGATTATCCTTGCTACCCTTCTTAAACAGAGGAACAACATTGGCTATTCTCCAGTCCTCCGGGACATCCCCTGAAGACAGTGAGGATCCAAAGATTTCTGTCAAGGCCTCAGCAATTTCCTCTCCAGCCTCCTTCAGTATTCTGGGGTAGATCCCATCAGGTCCTGGGGACTTATCTACCTTAATATTTTTTAAGACACCCAACACCTCGTCTTTTTGGATCTCAATGTGACCCAGGCTATCTACACACCCTTCTCCAGACTCAACATCTACCAATTTCTTCTCTTTGGTGAATACTGATGCAAAGTATTCATTTAGTACCTCGCCCATTTCCTCTGGCTCCACACATAGATTCCCTTGCCTATCCTTCAGTGGGCCAACCCTTTCCCTGGCTACCCTCTTGCTTTTTATGTACGTGTAAAAAGCCTTGGGATTTTCCTTAACCCTATTTGCCAATGACTTTTCGTGACCCCTTCTAGCCCTACTTTCCTTATATTCCATGCAGGCTTCGTCTGTTCCCAGCCTTTTAGCCCTGACAAATGCCTCTTTTTCTTTTTGTCGAGGCCGACAATATCTCTCGTTATCCAAGGTTCCCGAAAATTGCCGTATTTATCCTTCTTCCTCACAGGAACATGCCGGTCCTGAATTCCTTTCAACTGCCACTTGAAAGCCTCCCACATGTCAGATGTTGATTTGCCCTCAAACATCCGCCCCCAATCTATGTTCTTCAGTTCCCACCTAATATTGTTATAATTAGCCTTCCCCCAATTTAGCACATTCATCCTAGGACCACTCTTATCCTTGTCCACCAGTACTTTAAAACTTACTGAATTGTGGTCACTGTTACCGAAATGCTCCCCTACTCAAACATCTACCACCTGGCCGGGCTCATTCCCCAATACCAGGTCCAGAACCTTAGTTAGGCCACACTTGGAGTATAGTGTTCAATTCTGGTCGCCACACTACCAGAAGGATGTGGAGGCTTTAGAGAGGGTGCAGAAGAGATTTACCAGAATGTTGCCTGGTATGGAGGGCATAAGCTATGAGGAGCGATTGAATAAACTCGGTTTGTTCTCACTGGAACGAAGGAGGTTGAGGGGCGACCTGATAGAGGTATACAAAATTATGAGGGGCATAGACAGAGTGGATAGTCAGAGGCTTTTCCCCAGGGTAGAGGGGTCAATTACTAGGGGGCATAGGTTTAAGGTGAGAGGGGCAAGGTTTAGAGTAGATGTACGAGGCAAGTTTTTTACGCAGAGGGTAGTGGGTGCCTGGAACTCACTACCGGAGGAGGTAGTGGAAGCAGGGACGATAGGGTCATTTAAGGGGCATCTTGACAAATATATGAATAGGATGGGAATAGAAGGATACGGACCCAGGAAGTGTAGAAGATTGTAGTTTAGTCGGGCAGTATGGTCGGCACGGGCTTGGAGGGCCGAAGGGCCTTTTCCTGTGCTGTACATTTCTTTGTTCTTTGTTCTTTGTTCCCTAGTTGGACTGTCTACATATTGTTTTAAGAAGCCCTCCTGGATGCTCCTTACAAACTCCGCCCCGTCTAAGCCCCTGGCACTAAGTGAGTCCCAGTCAATATTGGGGAAGTTGAAGTCTCCCATCACCACAACCCTGTTGTTTTTACTCTTTTCCAAAATCTGTCTACCTATCTGCTCCTCTATCTCCCGCTGGCTGTTGGGAGGCCTGTAGTAAACCCCCAACATTGTGACTGCACTCTTCTTATTCCTGACCTCTACCCATATAGCCTCACTGCCCTCTGGGGTGTCCTCCCGCAGTACAGCTGTGATATTCTCCCGAACCAGTAGCGCAACTCCGCCTCCCCTTTTATATCCCCCTCTATCCCACCTGAAACATCTAAATCCTGGAACGTTTAGCTGCCAATCCTGCCCTTCCCTCAACCAGGTCCCTGTAATGGCAACAACATCATAGTTCCAAGTACTAATCCAAGCCCTAAGTTCATCTGCCTTACCCTAATACTTCTTGCATTAAAACATATGCACTTCAGGCCACCAGACCCGCTGTGTTCAGCAACTTCTCCCTGTCTGCTCTGCCTCAGAGCCCCACTGTCCCTATTTCCTAGTTCTCCCTCAATGCTCTCACCTTCTGACCTATTGCTCCCGTGCCCACCCCCCTGCCATACTAGTTTAAACCCTCCCGTGTGACACTAGCAAACCTTGCGGCCAGGATATTTATGCCTCTCCGGTTTAGATGCAACCCGTCCTTCTTATATAGGTCACACCTGCCCCGGAAGAGCTCCCAGTGGTCCAGAAAACGGAAACCCTCCCTCCTACACCAGCTGTTTAGCCACGTGTTTAGCTGCTCTATCTTCCTATTTCTAGCCTCATTGGCATGTGGCACAGGGAGTAATCCCGAGATTACAACCCTCGAGGTCCTGTCTTTTAACTTTCTGCCGAGCTCCCTGAACTCCTGCTGCAGGACCTCATGCCCCTTCCTGCCTATGTCGTTAGTACCAATATGTACAATGACCTCTGCCTGTTTGCCCTCCCCCTTCAGGATGCCCTCTACCCGTTCGGAGACATCCTGGACCCTGGCACCAGGGAGGCAACATACCATCCTGGAGTCGCTTTCACGTCCACAGAAACGCCTATCTGTGCCCCTGACTATAGAGTCCCCTATTACTATTACTCTTCTGCGCTTTGACCCTCCCTTCTGAACATCAGAGCCAGCCGTGGTGCCACTGCTCTGGCTGCTGCTGTTTTCCCCTGATAGGCTATCCCCCCCGACAGTATCCAAAGGGGTATACCTGTTCGAGAGGGGGACAACCACAGGGGATTCCTGCACTGACTGCCTGCCCTTTCTGGTGGTCACCCATTTCTCTGCCTGCACCTTGGGTGTGACTACATTTACATAACTGCGATCTATGACGCTTTCTGCCACCTGCATGCTCCTAAGTGCATCCAATTGCTGCTCCAACCGAACCATGCGGTCTGTGAGGAGCTCCAGTTGGGTGCACTTTCTGCAGATGAAGCCATCCGGGACGCTGGAAGCCTCCCGGACCTGCCACATCTCACAGTCAGAGCACTGCACCCCTCTAACTGACATTGCGTCAATTAATTAAAATTAAAATTTAAAAAAAAAAATGTTAATGTATTTTTAAAAGAATTTCAAAGTTACTGTTAACTATCTGTTTCCTAGCACTAGATTTCTAATAGAAATGCGAAAGCGAAATATAGTACTCTCTGCTCTCTGGCTTAGATACCCCTCTAAATTATAATTAAGTAATTATGTTTAATTAGTTACCAATGCTTAATTTTTTAAATTTAGTGTAGATTCCCAACCAGCCACTCAGGCCACAGCTTTTCTGTGATGTCACTTCAGTTTCCCCCCGACACACACAATTTGAAAAAGTATAAAAGTAAAAATGAGTAAAAATCACTTACTTACCTTCTTACCTTCTGAGTGTCTTAGATGTTCTCAGGTTCTCTCCCTGACAGAGACTGCTCCTCCTCCTCCGAACCTTGACCTGCACAATGCTAATAATAATTGGCACTTACCTCACACCAATGGGTCTTATTATTAGGTTAGAGGAGGAGGGCGGGTGGGAGACACTACACGTGTAGTGTCTCGGGTTTCCTCTCCACCAGAATTTATTGGTTGGGGGGGGGGCTTCCCAGAAGTCCGTGGGTCGAAAAAAAATAAAACAGAAAAGATAAGTGTTTTTTAAAAGGATAAATTCACCTCCCAGAAATCACTTGCGCACCGCTCCCGCTGAAATCGACTGGCGATGCTAATGGAAGCCTACTTGTGATAATAAAGATGATATTAATCATGGACCAATCCAATCAAAGTCTATGGTAGCATGGTGCCTGAAGGAGGAAGGGTATTAATGGAAATGGAATGTAGTTAAGATATAGAACATACAGTGCAGAAGGAGGCCATTCGGCCCCTCGGGTCTGCACTTAAGCCCTCACTTCCTCCCTATCCCCGTAACCCAATAACCCCTCCTACCCTTTTTGGTCACTAAGGGCAATTGATCATGGCCAATCCACCTACCCTGCACATCTTTGGATTGTGGGAGGAAACCGGAGCACCCGGAGGAAACCCACGCACACACGGGGAGAACGTGCAGAATCCGCACAGACAGTGACCCAAGCCGGAATCGAACCTGGGACCCTGGAGCTGTGAAGCCACAGTGCTAACCACTGTGCTACCGTGCTACCCAGGGCCGTAATGGGCCAGGATTTTACAGCCACACCCACCTGGTGGGATGTTACTGAAGTAAACCGGAATTTTAATGGTTGCCACATCCATTGGCGGGACTATGCCATGGCGATGCTGTAAACACCTGGCCATCATCTGCCAGACCAGGCTTGAGGGGCTGAATGGTCCAATTCCTTCCCATGGAAAAGGCTTCCTCACATCCACTGGGTTTCTGTTTTCAAGTAGAGCCTTTGTTGTATGTTGCCCAATTTGTGCCACCGGGTCCTCCCGGGCATCATGGGCGGGATTCTCCGACCCCCCGCCGGGTCGGAGAATCGCCGGGGGCTGGCGTGAATCCCGCCCCCGCTGGTTGCCGAATTCTCCGGCACCGGTGATTCGGCGGGGGCGGGAATCGCGCCGCGCCGTTTGGCGATCCCACCCCCCGGCGATTCTCCGGCCCGCGATGGGCCGAAGTCCCGCCGCTGTCAACCCACGCCAGCCGGCGTGGATTGAACCACCTTTGGGACGGCGGGACATGGCGGCGCGGGCGGGCTCCGGGGTCCTGGGGGGGGCGCGGGGCGATCTGGCGCTAGGGGGTGCCCCCACGGTGGCCTAGCCCACAATTGGGGCCCACCGATCCACTGCGAATGCGCGGGGTGCCGTGAGCGGCCGCTAACGCTCCCGCACATGCGCCGCCCGGCAATGTCATTTTCCGTGCCAGCTGGCGGGGCGGAAATCAGTCCGGCGCGGGGCTAGCCCCTCAACGTTCGTGCTCGGCCCCCCAAGATGCGGAGGATTCCGCACACTTGGGGCGGCGCGATGCCCGACTGATTTGCGCCGTTTTTGGCGCCGGTCGGCGGACATCGCGCCCCTGGGTGTCAGTGCTGAGAGAGACAAAAAGCCACCCACTTTGGACCCATATTGGGGATTCCCGCCTCAGATGATAATCAAGGTTACTATTCCCAAAACTTCAAAGTAAACAGGGAACTGAGGATGCAATATGAGGTAGTTCCTTCACAGATGGGGGATCTTCAATTCCCAACCTTGAACAAAATAGCATTTGTATGCTGAAAATTGATTAAGATTGCCAGATTCTGACTTTGAGATGAAGGACCATGGGTGGAACAGTGTAGAGGGAGCTTTACTCTGTATCTAACCCCGTGCTGTGCCTGTCATAGATTATCATAGAATTTACAGAGCAGAAGGAGGCCATTTGGCCCATCGAGTCTGCACCAGCTCTTGGAAAGAGCACCCTACCCAAGGTCAACACCGCCACCCTATCCCCATAACCCAGTAACCCCACCCAACACTAAGGGCAATTTTGGACCCTAAGGGCAATTTATCATGGCCAATCCACCTAACCTGCACATCTTTGGACTGTGGGAGGAAACCGGAGCACCGGAGGAAACCCACGCACACACGGGGAGGATGTGCAGACTCCGCACAGACAGTGACCCAAGCCGGAATCGAACCTGGGACCCTGGAGCTGTGAAGAAATTGTGCTATCCACAAGGCTACCGTGCTGCTGCTGTCCTGGGAGTGTTTGATGGGGACAGTGTAGAGGGAGCTTTACTCTGTATCTAAACCCGTGCTGTACCTGTCCTGGGAGTGCTTGATGGGGACAGTGTAGAGGGAGCTTTACTCTGTATCTAACCCCATGCTGTACCTGTCCTGGGAGTGTTTGATGGGGACAGTGTAGAGGGAGCTTTACTCTGTATGTAATCCCGTGCTGTACCTGTCCTGGGAGTGTTTGATGGGGATAGTGTGGAGGGAGCTTTACTCTGTATCTAACCCCGTGCTGTAGCTGTCCTGCGAGTGTTTGATGGGGACAGTGTTGAGGGATCTTTACTCTGTATCTAACCCCCTGCTGTACCTGTCCTGGGAGTGTTTGATGGGGACAGTGTGGGGGGAGCTTTACTTTGTATCTAACCCGTTGGTTACCTGTCCTGGGAGTGTTTGATGGGGACAGTGTAGAGGGAGCTTTACTTTGTATCTAACCCGGTCTGTAACTGTCCTGGGAGTGTTTGATGGGGACAGTGTAGAGGGAGCGTCACTCTGTATGTAATCCCGTGCTGTACCTGTCCTGGGAGTGTTTGATGGGGATAGTGTGGAGGGAGCTTTACTCTGTATCTAACCCCGTGCTGTAGCTGTCCTGCGAGTGTTTGATGGGGACAGTGTTGAGGGATCTTTACTCTGTATCTAACCCCCTGCTGTACCTGTCCTGGGAGTGTTTGATGGGGACAGTGTGGGGGGAGCTTTACTTTGTATCTAACCCGTTGGTTACCTGTCCTGGGAGTGTTTGATGGGGACAGTGTAGAGGGAGCTTTACTTTGTATCTAACCCAGTGTGTACCTGTCCTGGGAGTGTTTGATGGGGACAGTGTAGAGGGAGCTTTACTCTGTATCTAACCCCATGCAGTACCTGCCCTGGGAGTGTTTGATGGGGACAGTGTAGAGGGAGCTTTACTTTGTACCTAACCCAGTGTGTACCTGTCCTGGGTGTGTTTGATGGGGACAGTGTAGAGGGAGCTTTACTCTGTATCTAACCCCATGCTGTACCTGTCCTGGGAGTGTTTGATGGGGACAGTGAAGAGGGAGCTTTACTCTGTATCTAACCCCGTGCTGTACCTGTCCTGGGAGTGTTTGATGGGGACAGTGCAGAGGGAGCTTTGCTCTGTATCTAATCCCGTGCTGAACCTGTCCTGGGAGTGTTTGATGGGGACAGTGTAGAGGGAGCTTTACTCTGTCTCGAGCCCCGTGCTGTACCTGGCCTGGGAGTGTTTGATGGGGACAGTGTAGAGGGAGCTTTACTCTGTATCTAACCCCATGCTGTAACTGTCCTGGGAGTGTTTGATGGGGATAGTGTGGAGGGAGCTTTACTTTATATCTAACCCCGTGCTGTACCTGTCCTGGGAGTGTTTGATGGGGACAGGGCAGAGGGAGCTTTACTCTGTATCTAACCCGGTGTGTACCTGTCCTGGGAGTGTTTGATGGGGACAGTGTAGAGGGAGCGTTACTCTGTATCTAACGCCGTGCTGTACCAGTCCTGGGAGTGTTTGATGGGGACAGTGCAGAGGGAGCTTTACTCTGTATCTAACGCCGTGCTGTACCTGTCCTAGGAGTGTCTGATGGGGACAGTGCAGAGGGAGCTTTACTCTGTATCTAACCCCGTGTTGTTCCTGCCCTGGGAGTGTTTGATGGGGACAGTGTAGAGGGAGCTTTACTCTGTGTCTAACCCCATGCTGTAGCTGTCCTGGGAGTGTTTGATGGGGACAGAGTAGAGGGAGCTTTACTCTGTATCTAACCCCGCGCTGTGGCTGTCCTGGGAGTGTTTGATGGGGACAGTGTAGAGGGAGCGTTACTCTGTATCTAACCCCGTGCTATACCTGTCCTGGGAGTGTTTGATGGGGACAGTGTAGAGGGAGCTTTACTCTGTATCTAACCCCATGCTGTACCTGTCCTGGGAGTGTTTGATGGGGGACAGTGTAGCGGGAGCTTTACTCTGTATCTAACCCCGTGCTGTACCTGTCCTGGGAGTGTTTGATGGGGACAGTGTAGTGGGAGGGTAACTCTGTATCTAACCACGTGCTGTACCTGTCCTGGGAGTGTCAGATGGGGACAGTGTAGACTGAGCTTTACTCTGTGTCTAACCCCGTGCTGTACCTGTCCTGGGAGTGTTTGATGGGGACAGTGTGGTGGGAGCTTTACGCTTTATCTAACCTCGCGCTGTACCTGTCCTAGGAGTGTTTGATGGGGACAGTGTAGAGGGAGCTTTACTCTGTATCTAACCCCGTGCTGTACCTGTCCTGGGAGTGTTTGATGGGGACAGTGTAGAGGGAGCTTTACTCTGTATCTAACCCCGTGCTGTACCTGTCCTGGGAGTGTTTGATGGGGACAGTGTAGAGGGAGCTTTACTCTGTATCTAACCCCGCGCTGTACCTGTCCTGGGAGTGTTTGATGGGGACAGTGTAGAGGGAGCTTTACTCTGTATATAACCACGTGCTGTCCCTGTCCTGGGAGTGCTTGATGGGGACAGTGTAGAGGGAGCTTTACTCTGTATCTAACCCCGTGCTGTACCTGTCCTGGGAGTGTTTGATGGGGACAGTGTAGAGGGAGCTTTACTCTGTATCTAACCCCGTGCTGTACCTGTCCTGGGAGTGTTTGATGGGGACAGTGTAGAGGGAGCTTTACTCTATGTAACCCCGTGCTGTACCTGTCCTGGGAGTGTTTGATGGGGATAGTGTGGAGGGAGATTTACTCTGTATCTAACCCCGTGCTGTCCCTGTCCTGCGAGTGTTTGATGGGGAAAGTGTAGAGGGAGGTTTACTCTGTATCTAACCCCGTGCTGTACCTGTCCTGGGAGTGTTTGATGGGGACAATGCAGTGGGAGCTTTACTCTGTATCTAACCCCGTGCTGTACCTGTCCTGGGAGTGTTTGATGGGGACAGTGCAGTGGGAGGTTTACTCTGTATCTAACCCTGTGCTGTAACCTGTCCTGGGAGTGTTGGATGGGGACAGTGCAGTGGGAGCTTTACTCTGTATCTAACCCCCTGCTGTACCTGTCCTGGGAGTGTTTGATGGGGAAAGTGTGGACGGAGCTTTACTTTGTATCTAACCCGGTGGTTACCTGTCCTGGGAGTGTTTGATGGGGACAGTGTAGAGGGAGCTTTACTTTGTATCTAACCCGGTGTGTATCTGTCCTGGGAGTGTTTGATTGGGACATTGTAGAGGGAGCGTTACTCTGTATCTAACCCCCTACTGTAACTGTCCTGGGAGTGTTTGATGGGGACAGTGTAGAGGGAGCTTTACTCTGTATCTAACCCCATGCTGTACCTGTCCTGGGAGTGTTTGATAGGGACAGTGAAGAGGGAGCTTTACTCTGTATCTAACCCCGTGCTGTACCTGTCCTGGGAGTGTTTGATGGGGACTGTGTAGAGGGAGCTTTACTCTGTATCTAATCCCGTGCTGAACCTGTCCTGGGAGTGTTTGATGGGGACAGTGTAGAGGGAGCTTTACTCTGTCTCTAACCCCGTGCTGTACCTGGCCTGGGAGTGTTTGATGGGGACAGTGTAGAGGGAGCTTTACTCTGTATCTAACCCCATGCTGTACCTGTCCTGGGAGAGTTTGATGGGGATAGTGTGGAGGGAGCTTTACTTTATATCTAACCCCGTGCTGTACCTGTCCTAGGAGTGTTTGATGGGGACAGGGCAGAGGAGCTTTACTCTGTATCTAACCCGGTGTGTACCTGTCCTGGGAGTGTTTGATGGGGACAGTGTAGAGGGAGCTTTACTTTGTATCTAGCACGGTGTGTACCTGTCCTGGGAGTGTTTGATGGGGACAGTGTAGAGGGAGCGTTACTCTGTATCTAACGCCGTGCTGTACATGTCCTGGTAGTGTTTGATGGGGACAGTGTAGAGGGAGCTTTACTCTGTATCTAACCCCGTGCTGTACCTGTCCTGGGAGTGTTTGATGGGGACTGTGCAGAGGGAGCTTTACTCTGTATCTAACCCCGTGCTGTACCTGGCCTGGGAGTGTTTGATGGGGACAGTGTAGAGGGAGCTTTACTCTGTGTCTAACCCCATGCTGTACCTGTCCTGGGAGTGTTTGATGGGGATAGTGTGGAGGGAGCTTTACTCTGTATCTAACCCCGTGCTATGCCTGTCCTGGGAGTGTTTGATGGGGACAGTGTAGAGGGAGCTTTACTCTGTATCTAACCCCATGCTGTACCTGTCCTGGGAGTGTTTGATGGGGGACAGTGTAGCGGGAGCTTTACTCTGTATCTAACCCCGTGCTGTACCTGTCCTGGGAGTGTTTGATGGGGACAGTGTAGTGGGAGGGTAACTCTGTATCTAACCACGTGCTGTACCTGTCCTGGGAGTGTCAGATGGGGACAGTGTAGACTGAGCTTTACTCTGTGTCTAACCCCGTGCTGTACCTGTCCTGGGAGTGTTTGATGGGGACAGTGTGGTGGGAGCTTTACGCTTTATCTAACCTCGCGCTGTACCTGTCCTAGGAGTGTTTGATGGGGACAGTGTAGAGGGAGCTTTACTCTGTATCTAACCCCGTGCTGTACCTGTCATAGATTATCATAGAATTTACAGAGCAGAAGGAGGCCATTTGGCCCATCGAGTCTGCACCAGCTCTTGGAAAGAGCACCCTACCCAAGGTCAACACCGCCACCCTATCCCCATAACCCAGTAACCCCACCCAACACTAAGGGCAATTTTGGACCCTAAGGGCAATTTATCATGGCCAATCCACCTAACCTGCACATCTTTGGACTGTGGGAGGAAACCGGAGCACCCGGAGGAAACCCACGCACACACGGGGAGGATGTGCAGACTCCGCACAGACAGTGACCCAAGCCGGAATCGAACCTGGGACCCTGGAGCTGTGAAGAAATTGTGCTATCCACAAGGCTACCGTGCTGCTGCTGTCCTGGGAGTGTTTGATGGGGACAGTGTAGACGGAGCTTTACGCTGTATCTAACCCCGCGCTGTACCTGTCCTGGGAATGTTTGATGGGGACAGTGTAGAGGGAGCTTTACTCTGTATCTAAACCCGTGCTGTACCTGTCCTGGGAGTGCTTGATGGGGACAGTGTAGAGGGAGCTTTACTCTGTATCTAACCCCATGCTGTACCTGTCCTGGGAGTGTTTGATGGGGACAGTGTAGAGGGAGCTTTACTCTGTATGTAATCCCGTGCTGTACCTGTCCTGGGAGTGTTTGATGGGGATAGTGTGGAGGGAGCTTTACTCTGTATCTAACCCCGTGCTGTAGCTGTCCTGCGAGTGTTTGATGGGGACAGTGTTGAGGGATCTTTACTCTGTATCTAACCCCCTGCTGTACCTGTCCTGGGAGTGTTTGATGGGGACAGTGTGGGGGGAGCTTTACTTTGTATCTAACCCGTTGGTTACCTGTCCTGGGAGTGTTTGATGGGGACAGTGTAGAGGGAGCTTTACTTTGTATCTAACCCGGTCTGTAACTGTCCTGGGAGTGTTTGATGGGGACAGTGTAGAGGGAGCGTCACTCTGTATCTAACCCCCTGCTGTAACTGTCCTGGGAGTGTTTGATGGGGACAGTGTAGAGGGAGCTTTACTTTGTATCTAACCCAGTGTGTACCTGTCCTGGGAGTGTTTGATGGGGACAGTGTAGAGGGAGCTTTACTCTGTATCTAACCCCATGCTGTACCTGCCCTGGGAGTGTTTGATGGGGACAGTGTAGAGGGAGCTTTACTTTGTATCTAACCCAGTGTGTACCTGTCCTGGGAGTGTTTGATGGGGACAGTGTAGAGGGAGCTTTACTCTGTATCTAACCCCATGCTGTACCTGTCCTGGGAGTGTTTGATGGGGACAGTGAAGAGGGAGCTTTACTCTGTATCTAACCCCGTGCTGTACCTGTCCTGGGAGTGTTTGATGGGGACAGTGCAGAGGGAGCTTTGCTCTGTATCTAATCCCGTGCTGAACCTGTCCTGGGAGTGTTTGATGGGGACAGTGTAGAGGGAGCTTTACTCTGTCTCGAACCCCGTGCTGTACCTGGCCTGGGAGTGTTTGATCGGGACAGTGTAGAGGGAGCTTTACTCTGTATCTAACCCCATGCTGTAACTGTCCTGGGAGTGTTTGATGGGGATAGTGTGGAGGGAGCTTTACTTTATATCTAACCCCGTGCTGTACCTGTCCTGGGAGTGTTTGATGGGGACAGGGCAGAGGGAGCTTTACTCTGTATCTAACCCGGTGTGTACCTGTCCTGGGAGTGTTTGATGGGGACAGTGTAGAGGGAGCGTTACTCTGTATCTAACGCCGTGCTGTACCAGTCCTGGGAGTGTTTGATGGGGACAGTGCAGAGGGAGCTTTACTCTGTATCTAACGCCGTGCTGTACCTGTCCTAGGAGTGTCTGATGGGGACAGTGCAGAGGGAGCTTTACTCTGTATCTAACCCCGTGTTGTTCCTGCCCTGGGAGTGTTTGATGGGGACAGTGTAGAGGGAGCTTTACTCTGTGTCTAACCCCATGCTGTAGCTGTCCTGGGAGTGTTTGATGGGGACAGAGTAGAGGGAGCTTTACTCTGTATCTAACCCCGCGCTGTGGCTGTCCTGGGAGTGTTTGATGGGGACAGTGTAGAGGGAGCGTTACTCTGTATCTAACCCCGTGCTATACCTGTCCTGGGAGTGTTTGATGGGGACAGTGTAGAGGGAGCTTTACTCTGTATCTAACCCCATGCTGTACCTGTCCTGGGAGTGTTTGATGGGGGACAGTGTAGCGGGAGCTTTACTCTGTATCTAACCCGGTGTGTACCTGTCCTGGGAGTGTTTGATGGGGACAGTGTAGAGGGAGCGTTACTCTGTATCTAACGCCGTGCTGTACCAGTCCTGGGAGTGTTTGATGGGGACAGTGCAGAGGGAGCTTTACTCTGTATCTAACGCCGTGCTGTACCTGTCCTAGGAGTGTCTGATGGGGACAGTGCAGAGGGAGCTTTACTCTGTATCTAACCCCGTGTTGTTCCTGCCCTGGGAGTGTTTGATGGGGACAGTGTAGAGGGAGCTTTACTCTGTGTCTAACCCCATGCTGTAGCTGTCCTGGGAGTGTTTGATGGGGACAGAGTAGAGGGAGCTTTACTCTGTATCTAACCCCGCGCTGTGGCTGTCCTGGGAGTGTTTGATGGGGACAGTGTAGAGGGAGCGTTACTCTGTATCTAACCCCGTGCTATACCTGTCCTGGGAGTGTTTGATGGGGACAGTGTAGAGGGAGCTTTACTCTGTATCTAACCCCATGCTGTACCTGTCCTGGGAGTGTTTGATGGGGGACAGTGTAGCGGGAGCTTTACTCTGTATCTAACCCCGTGCTGTACCTGTCCTGGGAGTGTTTGATGGGGACAGTGTAGTGGGAGGGTAACTCTGTATCTAACCACGTGCTGTACCTGTCCTGGGAGTGTCAGATGGGGACAGTGTAGACTGAGCTTTACTCTGTGTCTAACCCCGTGCTGTACCTGTCCTGGGAGTGTTTGATGGGGACAGTGTGGTGGGAGCTTTACGCTTTATCTAACCTCGCGCTGTACCTGTCCTAGGAGTGTTTGATGGGGACAGTGTAGAGGGAGCTTTACTCTGTATCTAACCCCGTGCTGTACCTGTCCTGGGAGTGTTTGATGGGGACAGTGTAGAGGGAGCTTTACTCTGTATCTAACCCCATGCTGTACCTGTCCTGGGAGTGTTTGATGGGGACAGTGTAGAGGGAGCTTTACTCTGTATCTAACCCCGCGCTGTACCTGTCCTGGGAGTGTTTGATGGGGACAGTGTAGAGGGAGCTTTACTCTATATATAACCACGTGCTGTCCCTGTCCTGGGAGTGCTTGATGGGGACAGTGTAGAGGGAGCTTTACTCTGTATCTAACCCCGCGCTGTACCTGTCCTGGGAGTGTTTGATGGGGACAGTGTAGAGGGAGCTTTACTCTGTATATAACCACGTGCTGTACCTGTCCTGGGAGTGCTTGATGGGGACAGTGTAGAGGGAGCTTTACTCTGTATCTAACCCCGTGCTGTACCTGTCCTGGGAGTGTTTGATGGGGACAGTGTAGAGGGAGCTTTACTCTATGTAACCCCGTGCTGTACCTGTCCTGGGAGTGTTTGATCGGGATAGTGTGGAGGGAGCTTTACTCTGTATCTAACCCCGTGCTGTACCTGTCCTGGGAGTGTTTGATGGGGACAATGCAGTGGGAGCTTTACTCTGTATCTAACCCCGTGCTGTACCTGTCCTGGGAGTGTTTGATGGGGACAGTGCAGTGGGAGGTTTACTCTGTATCTAACCCTGTGCTGTACCTGTCCTGGGAGTGTTGGATGGGGACAGTGCAGTGGGAGCTTTACTCTGTATCTAACCCCCTGCTGTACCTGTCCTGGGAGTGTTTGATGGGGAAAGTGTGGACGGAGCTTTACTTTGTATCTAACCCGGTGGTTACCTGTCCTGGGAGTGTTTAATGGGGACAGTGTAGAGGGAGCTTTACTCTGTATCTAACCCGGTGTGTACCTGTCCTGGGAGTGTTTGATGGGGACAGTGTAGAGGGAGCTTTACTCTGTATCTAACCCCCTGCTGTACCTGTCCTGGGAGTGTTTGATGGGGACAGTGTAGAGGGAGCTTTACTTTGTATCTAACCCGGTGTGTATCTGTCCTGGGAGTGTTTGATTGGGACATTGTAGAGGGAGCTTTACTCTGTATCTAACCCCATGCTGTACCTGTCCTGGGAGTGTTTGATGGGGACAGTGTAGAGGGAGCTTTACTCTGTATCTAACCCGGTGTGTACCTGTCCTGGGAGTGTTTGATGGGGACAGTGCAGACGGAGCTTTACTCTATATCTAACCCCCTACTGTAACTGTCCTGGGAGTGTTTGATGGGGACAGTGTAGAGGGAGCTTTACTCTGTATCTAACCCCATGCTGTACCTGTCCTGGGAGTGTTTGATAGGGACAGTGAAGAGGGAGTTTTACTCTGTATCTAACCCCGTGCTGTACCTGTCCTGGGAGTGTTTGATGGGGACTGTGTAGAGGGAGCTTTACTCTGTATCTAATCCCGTGCTGAACCTGGCCTGGGAGTGTTTGATGGGGACAGTGTAGAGGGAGCTTTACTCTGTATCTAACCCCGTGCTGTACCTGTCCTGGGAGTGTTTGATGGGGACAGTGTAGAGGGAACTTTACTCTGTATCTAACCCCATGCTGTACCTGTCCTGGGAGTGTTTGATGGGGATAGTGTGGAGGGAGCTTTACTCTGTCTCTAACCCCGTGCTGTACCTGTCCTGGGAGTGTTTGATGGGGACAGTGTAGAGGGAGCTTTACTCTGTCTCTAACCCCGTGCTGTACCTGTCCTGGGAGTGTTTGATGGGGACAGGGCAGAGGGAGCTTTACTCTGTATCTAACCCGGTGTGTACCTGTCCTGGGAGTGTTTGATGGGGACAGTGTAGAGGGAGCTTTACTTTGTATCTAGCACGGTGTGTACCTGTCCTGGGAGTGTTTGATGGGGACAGTGTAGAGGGAGCGTTACTCTGTATCTAACGCCGTGCTGTACATGTCCTGGTAGTGTTTGATGGGGACAGTGCAGAGGGAGCTTTACTCTGTATCTAACCCCGTGCTGTACCTGGCCTGGGAGTGTTTGATGGGGACAGTGTAGAGGGAGCTTTACTCTGTGTCTAACCCCATGCTGTACCTGTCCTGGGAGTGTTTGATGGGGACAGGGCAGAGGGAGCTTTACTCTGTATCTAACCCGGTGTGTACCTGTCCTGGGAGTGTTTGATGGGGACAGTGTAGAGGGAGCTTTACTTTGTATCTAGCACGGTGTGTACCTGTCCTGGGAGTGTTTGATGGGGACAGTGTAGAGGGAGCGTTACTCTGTATCTAACGCCGTGCTGTACATGTCCTGGGAGTGTTTGATGGTGACAGTGTAGAGGGACCTTTACTCTATATTTAACCCCATACTGTGGCTGTCCTGGGAGTGTTTGATGGGGACAGTGTAGAGGGAGCTTTACTCTGTATCTAACCCCGTGCTGTACCTGTCCTGGGAGTGTTTGATGGGGACAGTGTAGGGGAGCTATACTCTGTATCTAACCCCGTACTGTACCTGTCCTGGGAGTGTTTGATGGGGACAGTGTAGAGGGAGCTTTACTCTGTATCTAACCCCGTGCTGTACCTGTCCAGGGAGTGTTTGATGGGGACAGTGTAGAGGGAGCTTTACTCTGTACCTAAACCCGTGCTGTACCTGTCCTGGGAGTGCTTGATGGGGACAGTGTAGAGGGAGCTTTACTCTGTATCAAACCCCATGCTGTACCTGTCCTGGGAGTGTTTGATGGGGACAGTGTAGAGGGAGCTTTACTCTGTATGTAATCCCGTGCTGTACCTGTCCTGGGAGTGTTTGATGGGGATAGTGTGGAGGGAGCTTTACTCTGTATCTAACCCCGTGCTGTAGCTGTCCTGCGAGTGTTTGATGGGGACAGTGTTGAGGGATCTTTACTCTGTATCTAACCCCTTGCTGTACCTGTCCTGGGAGTGTTTGATGGGGACAGTGTGGGGGGAGCTTTACTTTGTATCTAACCCGTTGGTTACCTGTCCTGGGAGTGTTTGATGGGGACAGTGTAGAGGGAGCTTTACTTTGTATCTAACCCGGTCTGTAACTGTCCTGGGAGTGTTTGATGGGGACAGTGTAGAGGGAGCTTTACTCTGTATCTAACCCCATGCTGTACCTGTCCTGGGAGTGTTTGATGGGGACAGTGAAGAGGGAGCTTTACTCTGTATCTAACCCCGTGCTGTACCTGTCCTGGGAGTGTTTGATGGGGACAGTGCAGAGGGAGCTTTGCTCTGTATCTAATCCCGTGCTGAACCTGTCCTGGGAGTGTTTGATGGGGACAGTGTAGAGGGAGCTTTACTCTGTCTCGAACCCCGTGCTGTACCTGGCCTGGGAGTGTTTGATGGGGACAGTGTAGAGGGAGCTTTACTCTGTATCTAACCCCATGCTGTAACTGTCCTGGGAGTGTTTGATGGGGATAGTGTGGAGGGAGCTTTACTTTATATCTAACCCCGTGCTGTACCTGTCCTGGGAGTGTTTGATGGGGACAGGGCAGAGGGAGCTTTACTCTGTATCTAACCCGGTGTGTACCTGTCCTGGGAGTGTTTGATGGGGACAGTGTAGAGGGAGCTTTACTCTGTATCTAACCCCGTGCTGTACCTGTCCTGGGAGTGTTTGATGGGGACAGTGTAGTGGGAGGGTAACTCTGTATCTAACCACGTGCTGTACCTGTCCTGGGAGTGTCAGATGGGGACAGTGTAGACTGAGCTTTACTCTGTGTCTAACCCCGTGCTGTACCTGTCCTGGGAGTGTTTGATGGGGACAGTGTGGTGGGAGCTTTACGCTTTATCTAACCTCGCGCTGTACCTGTCCTAGGAGTGTTTGATGGGGACAGTGTAGAGGGAGCTTTACTCTGTATCTAACCCCGTGCTGTACCTGTCATAGATTATCATAGAATTTACAGAGCAGAAGGAGGCCATTTGGCCCATCGAGTCTGCACCAGCTCTTGGAAAGAGCACCCTACCCAAGGTCAACACCGCCACCCTATCCCCATAACCCAGTAACCCCACCCAACACTAAGGGCAATTTTGGACCCTAAGGGCAATTTATCATGGCCAATCCACCTAACCTGCACATCTTTGGACTGTGGGAGGAAACCGGAGCACCCGGAGGAAACCCACGCACACACGGGGAGGATGTGCAGACTCCGCACAGACAGTGACCCAAGCCGGAATCGAACCTGGGACCCTGGAGCTGTGAAGAAATTGTGCTATCCACAAGGCTACCGTGCTGCTGCTGTCCTGGGAGTGTTTGATGGGGACAGTGTAGACGGAGCTTTACGCTGTATCTAACCCCGCGCTGTACCTGTCCTGGGAATGTTTGATGGGGACAGTGTAGAGGGAGCTTTACTCTGTATCTAAACCCGTGCTGTACCTGTCCTGGGAGTGCTTGATGGGGACAGTGTAGAGGGAGCTTTACTCTGTATCTAAACCCATGCTGTACCTGTCCTGGGAGTGTTTGATGGGGACAGTGTAGAGGGAGCTTTACTCTGTATGTAATCCCGTGCTGTACCTGTCCTGGGAGTGTTTGATGGGGATAGTGTGGAGGGAGCTTTACTCTGTATCTAACCCCGTGCTGTAGCTGTCCTGCGAGTGTTTGATGGGGACAGTGTTGAGGGATCTTTACTCTGTATCTAACCCCCTGCTGTACCTGTCCTGGGAGTGTTTGATGGGGACAGTGTGGGGGGAGCTTTACTTTGTATCTAACCCGTTGGTTACCTGTCCTGGGAGTGTTTGATGGGGACAGTGTAGAGGGAGCTTTACTTTGTATCTAACCCGGTCTGTAACTGTCCTGGGAGTGTTTGATGGGGACAGTGTAGAGGGAGCGTCACTCTGTATCTAACCCCCTGCTGTAACTGTCCTGGGAGTGTTTGATGGGGACAGTGTAGAGGGAGCTTTACTTTGTATCTAACCCAGTGTGTACCTGTCCTGGGAGTGTTTGATGGGGACAGTGTAGAGGGAGCTTTACTCTGTATCTAACCCCATGCTGTACCTGCCCTGGGAGTGTTTGATGGGGACAGTGTAGAGGGAGCTTTACTTTGTATCTAACCCAGTGTGTACCTGTCCTGGGAGTGTTTGATGGGGACAGTGTAGAGGGAGCTTTGCTCTGTATCTAACCCCATGCTGTACCTGTCCTGGGAGTGTTTGATGGGGACAGTGAAGAGGGAGCTTTACTCTGTATCTAACCCCGTGCTGTACCTGTCCTGGGAGTGTTTGATGGGGACAGTGCAGAGGGAGCTTTGCTCTGTATCTAATCCCGTGCTGAACCTGTCCTGGGAGTGTTTGATGGGGACAGTGTAGAGGGAGCTTTACTCTGTCTCGAACCCCGTGCTGTACCTGGCCTGGGAGTGTTTGATGGGGACAGTGTAGAGGGAGCTTTACTCTGTATCTAACCCCATGCTGTAACTGTCCTGGGAGTGTTTGATGGGGACAGTGTAGAGGGAGCGTCACTCTGTATCTAACCCCCTGCTGTAACTGTCCTGGGAGTGTTTGATGGGGACAGTGTAGAGGGAGCTTTACTTTGTATCTAACCCAGTGTGTACCTGTCCTGGGAGTGTTTGATGGGGACAGTGTAGAGGGAGCTTTACTCTGTATCTAACCCCATGCTGTACCTGCCCTGGGAGTGTTTGATGGGGACAGTGTAGAGGGAGCTTTACTTTGTATCTAACCCAGTGTGTACCTGTCCTGGGAGTGTTTGATGGGGACAGTGTAGAGGGAGCTTTACTCTGTATCTAACCCCATGCTGTACCTGTCCTGGGAGTGTTTGATGGGGACAGTGAAGAGGGAGCTTTACTCTGTATCTAACCCCGTGCTGTACCTGTCCTGGGAGTGTTTGATGGGGACAGTGCAGAGGGAGCTTTGCTCTGTATCTAATCCCGTGCTGAACCTGTCCTGGGAGTGTTTGATGGGGACAGTGTAGAGGGAGCTTTACTCTGTCTCGAACCCCGTGCTGTACCTGGCCTGGGAGTGTTTGATGGGGACAGTGTAGAGGGAGCTTTACTCTGTATCTAACCCCATGCTGTAACTGTCCTGGGAGTGTTTGATGGGGACAGGGCAGAGGGAGCTTTACTCTGTATCTAACCCGGTGTGTACCTGTCCTGGGAGTGTTTGATGGGGACAGTGTAGAGGGAGCGTTACTCTGTATCTAACGCCGTGCTGTACCAGTCCTGGGAGTGTTTGATGGGGACAGTGCAGAGGGAGCTTTACTCTGTATCTAACGCCGTGCTGTACCTGTCCTAGGAGTGTCTGATGGGGACAGTGCAGAGGGAGCTTTACTCTGTATCTAACCCCGTGTTGTTCCTGCCCTGGGAGTGTTTGATGGGGACAGTGTAGAGGGAGCTTTACTCTGTGTCTAACCCCATGCTGTAGCTGTCCTGGGAGTGTTTGATGGGGACAGAGTAGAGGAACCTTCCTCTGTATCTAACCCCGCGCTGTGGCTGTCCTGGGAGTGTTTGATGGGGACAGTGTAGAGGGAGCGTTACTCTGTATCTAACCCCGTGCTATACCTGTCCTGGGAGTGTTTGATGGGGACAGTGTAGAGGGAGCTTTACTCTGTATCTAACCCCATGCTGTACCTGTCCTGGGAGTGTTTGATGGGGGACAGTGTAGCGGGAGCTTTACTCTGTATCTAACCCCGTGCTGTACCTGTCCTGGGAGTGTTTGATGGGGACAGTGCAGTGGGAGGGTAACTCTGTATCTAACCACGTGCTGTACCTGTCCTGGGAGTGTCAGATGGGGACAGTGTAGACTGAGCTTTACTCTGTGTCTAACCCCGTGCTGTACCTGTCCTGGGAGTGTTTGATGGGGACAGTGTGGTGGGAGCTTTACGCTTTATCTAACCTCGCGCTGTACCTGTCCTAGGAGTGTTTGATGGGGACAGTGTAGAGGGAGCTTTACTCTGTATCTAACCCCGTGCTGTACCTGTCCTGGGAGTGTTTGATGGGGACAGTGTAGAGGGAGCTTTACTCTGTATCTAACCCCGTGCTGTACCTGTCCTGGGAGTGTTTGATGGGGACAGTGTAGAGGGAGCTTTACTCTGTATCTAACCCCGCGCTGTACCTGTCCTGGGAGTGTTTGATGGGGACAGTGTAGAGGGAGCTTTACTCTATATATAACCACGTGCTGTCCCTGTCCTGGGAGTGCTTGATGGGGACAGTGTAGAGGGAGCTTTACTCTGTATCTAACCCCGCGCTGTACCTGTCCTGGGAGTGTTTGATGGGGACAGTGTAGAGGGAGCTTTACTCTGTATATAACCACGTGCTGTACCTGTCCTGGGAGTGCTTGATGGGGACAGTGTAGAGGGAGCTTTACTCTGTATCTAACCCCGTGCTGTACCTGTCCTGGGAGTGTTTGATGGGGACAGTGTAGAGGGAGCTTTACTCTATGTAACCCCGTGCTGTACCTGTCCTGGGAGTGTTTGATCGGGATAGTGTGGAGGGAGCTTTACTCTGTATCTAACCCAGTGCTGTCCCTGTCCTGCGAGTGTTTGATGGGGAAAGTGTAGAGGGAGGTTTACTCTGTATCTAACCCCGTGCTGTACCTGTCCTGGGAGTGTTTGATGGGGACAATGCAGTGGGAGCTTTACTCTGTATCTAACCCCGTGCTGTACCTGTCCTGGGAGTGTTTGATGGGGACAGTGCAGTGGGAGGTTTACTCTGTATCTAACCCTGTGCTGTACCTGTCCTGGGAGTGTTGGATGGGGACAGTGCAGTGGGAGCTTTACTCTGTATCTAACCCCCTGCTGTACCTGTCCTGGGAGTGTTTGATGGGGAAAGTGTGGACGGAGCTTTACTTTGTATCTAACCCGGTGGTTACCTGTCCTGGGAGTGTTTGATGGGGACAGTGTAGAGGGAGCTTTACTCTGTATCTAACCCGGTGTGTACCTGTCCTGGGAGTGTTTGATGGGGACAGTGTAGAGGGAGCTTTACTCTGTATCTAACCCCCTGCTGTACCTGTCCTGGGAGTGTTTGATGGGGACAGTGTAGAGGGAGCTTTACTTTGTATCTAACCCGGTGTGTATCTGTCCTGGGAGTGTTTGATTGGGACATTGTAGAGGGAGCGTTACTCTATATCTAACCCCCTACTGTAACTGTCCTGGGAGTGTTTGATGGTGACAGTGTAGAGGGAGCTTTACTCTGTATCTAACCCCATGCTGTACCTGTCCTGGGAGTGTTTGATAGGGACAGTGAAGAGGGAGTTTTACTCTGTATCTAACCCCGTGCTGTACCTGTCCTGGGAGTGTTTGATGGGGACTGTGTAGAGGGAGCTTTACTCTGTATCTAATCCCGTGCTGAACCTGGCCTGGGAGTGTTTGATGGGGACAGTGTAGAGGGAGCTTTACTCTGTATCTAACCCCATGCTGTACCTGTCCTGGGAGAGTTTGATGGGGATAGTGTGGAGGGAGCTTTACTTTATATCTAACCCCGTGCTGTACCTGTCCTGGGAGTGTTTGATGGGGACAGGGCAGAGGGAGCTTTACACTGTATCTAACCCGGTGTGTACCTGTCCTGGGAGTGTTTGATGGGGACAGTGTAGAGGGAGCTTTACTTTGTATCTAGCACGGTGTGTACCTGTCCTGGGAGTGTTTGATGGGGACAGTGTAGAGGGAGCGTTACTCTGTATCTAACGCCGTGCTGTACATGTCCTGGTAGTGTTTGATGGGGACAGTGTAGAGGGAGCTTTACTCTGTATCTAACCCCGTGCTGTACCTGTCCTGGGAGTGTTTGATGGGGACAGTGCAGAGGGAGCTTTACTCTGTATCTAACCCCGTGCTGTACCTGGCCTGGGAGTGTTTGATGGGGACAGTGGAGAGGGAGCTTTACTCTGTGTCTAACCCCATGCTGTACCTGTCCTGGGAGTGTTTGATGGGGATAGTGTGGAGGGAGCTTTACTTTATATGTAACCCCGTGCTGTACCTGTCCTGGGACTGTTTGATGGGGACAGGGCAGAGGGAGCTTTACTCTGTATCTAACCCGGTGTGTACCTGTCCTGGGAGTGTTTGATGGGGACAGTGTCGAGGGAGCTTTACTTTGTATCTAGCACGGTGTGTACCTGTCCTGGGAGTGTTTGATGGGGACAGTGTAGAGGGAGCGTTACTCTGTATCTAACGCCGTGCTGTACATGTCCTGGGAGTGTTTGATGGTGACAGTGTAGAGGGACCTTTACTCTGTATTTAACCCCATACTGTGGCTGTCCTGGGAGTGTTTGATGGGGACAGTGTAGAGGGAGCTTTACTCTGTATCTAACCCCGTGCTGTACCTGTCCTGGGAGTGTTTGATGGGGACAGTGTAGGGGGAGCTATACTCTGTATCTAACCCCGTACTGTACCTGTCCTGGGAGTGTTTGATGGGGACAGTGTAGAGGGAGCTTTACTCTGTATCTAACCCCGTGCTGTACCTGTCCAGGGAGTGTTTGATGGGGACAGTGTAGAGGGAGCATTACTCTGTATCTAACCCCATGCTGTACCTGTCCTGGGAGTGTTTGATGGGGACAGTGTAGAGGGAGCTTTACTCTGTATGTAATCCCGTGCTGTACCTGTCCTGGGAGTGTTTGATGGGGATAGTGTGGAGGGAGCTTTACTCTGTATCTAACCCCGTGCTGTAGCTGTCCTGCGAGTGTTTGATGGGGACAGTGTTGAGGGATCTTTACTCTGTATCTAACCCCCTGCTGTACCTGTCCTGGGAGTGTTTGATGGGGACAGTGTGGGGGGAGCTTTACTTTGTATCTAACCCGTTGGTTACCTGTCCTGGGAGTGTTTGATGGGGACAGTGTAGAGGGAGCTTTACTTTGTATCTAACCCGGTCTGTAACTGTCCTGGGAGTGTTTGATGGGGACAGTGTAGAGGGAGCTTTACTCTGTATCTAACCCCATGCTGTACCTGTCCTGGGAGTGTTTGATGGGGACAGTGAAGAGGGAGCTTTACTCTGTATCTAACCCCGTGCTGTACCTGTCCTGGGAGTGTTTGATGGGGACAGTGCAGAGGGAGCTTTGCTCTGTATCTAATCCCGTGCTGAACCTGTCCTGGGAGTGTTTGATGGGGACAGTGTAGAGGGAGCTTTACTCTGTCTCGAACCCCGTGCTGTACCTGGCCTGGGAGTGTTTGATGGGGACAGTGTAGAGGGAGCTTTACTCTGTATCTAACCCCATGCTGTAACTGTCCTGGGAGTGTTTGATGGGGATAGTGTGGAGGGAGCTTTACTTTATATCTAACCCCGTGCTGTACCTGTCCTGGGAGTGTTTGATGGGGACAGGGCAGAGGGAGCTTTACTCTGTATCTAACCCGGTGTGTACCTGTCCTGGGAGTGTTTGATGGGGACAGTGTAGAGGGAGCTTTACTCTGTATCTAACGCCGTGCTGTACCTGTCCTAGGAGTGTCTGATGGGGACAGTGCAGAGGGAGCTTTACTCTGTATCTAACCCCGTGTTGTTCCTGCCCTGGGAGTGTTTGATGGGGACAGTGTAGAGGGAGCTTTACTCTGTGTCTAAACCCATGCTGTAGCTGTCCTGGGAGTGTTTGATGGGGACAGAGTAGAGGGAGCTTTACTCTGTATCTAACCCCGCGCTGTGGCTGTCCTGGGAGTGTTTGATGGGGACAGTGTAGAGGGAGCGTTACTCTGTATCTAACCCCGTGCGATACCTGTCCTGGGAGTGTTTGATTGGGACAGTGTAGAGGGAGCTTTACTCTGTATCTAACCCCATGCTGTACCTGTCCTGGGAGTGTTTGATGGGGGACAGTGTAGCGGGAGCTTTACTCTGTATCTAACCCCGTGCTGTACCTGTCCTGGGAGTGTTTGATGGGGACAGTGTAGTGGGAGGGTAACTCTGTATCTAACCACGTGCTGTACCTGTCCTGGGAGTGTCAGATGGGGACAGTGTAGACTGAGCTTTACTCTGTATCTAACCCCGTGCTGTACCTGTCCTGGGAGTGTTTGATGGGGACAGTGTAGAGGGAGCTTTACTCTGTATCTAACCCCGCGCTGTACCTGTCCTGGGAGTGTTTGATGGGGACAGTGTAGAGGGAGCTTTACTCTGTATATAACCACGTGCTGTCCCTGTCCTGGGAGTGCTTGATGGGGACAGTGTAGACGGAGCTTTACTCTGTATCTAACCCCGCGCTGTACCTGTCCTGGGAGTGTTTGATGGGGACAGTGTAGAGGGAGCTTTACTCTGTATATAACCACGTGCTGTACCTGTCCTGGGAGTGCTTGATGGGGACAGTGTAGAGGGAGCTTTACTCTGTATCTAACCCCGTGCTGTACCTGTCCTGGGAGTGTTTGATGGGGACAGTGTAGAGGGAGCTTTACTCTGTATCTAACCCCGTGCTGTACCTGTCCTGGGAGTGTTTGATGGGGACAGTGTAGAGGGAGCTTTACTCTATGTAACCCCGTGCTGTACCTGTCCTGGGAGTGTTTGATGGGGATAGTGTGGAGGGAGCTTTACTCTGTATCTAACCCCGTTCTGTCCCTGTCCTGCGAGTGTTTGATGGGGAAAGTGTAGAGGGAGGTTTACTCTGTATCTAACCCCGTGCTGTACCTGTCCTGGGAGTGTTTGATGGGGACAATGCAGTGGGAGCTTTACTCTGTATCTAACCCCGTGCTGTACCTGTCCTGGGAGTGTTTGATGGGGACAGTGCAGTGGGAGGTTTACTCTGTATCTAACCCTGTGCTGTACCTGTCCTGGGAGTGTTGGATGGGGACAGTGCAGTGGGAGCTTTACTCTGTATCTAACCCCGTGCTGTACCTGTCTTGGGAGTGTTTGATGGGGAAAGTGTGGACGGAGCTTTACTTTGTATCTAACCCGGTGGTTACCTGTCCTGGGAGTGTTTGATGGGGACAGTGTAGAGGGAGCTTTACTCTGTATCTAACCCGGTGTGTACCTGTCCTGGGAGTGTTTGATGGGGACAGTGTAGAGGGAGCTTTACTCTGTATCTAACCCCCTGCTGTACCTGTCCTGGGAGTGTTTGATGGGGACAGTGTAGAGGGAGCTTTACTTTGTATCTAACCCGGTGTGTATCTGTCCTGGGAGTGTTTGATTGGGACATTGTAGAGGGAGCGTTACTCTGTATCTAACCCCCTACTGTAACTGTCCTGGGAGTGTTTGATGGGGACAGTGTAGAGGGAGCTTTACTCTGTATCTAACCCCATGCTGTACCTGTCCTGGGAGTGTTTGATAGGGACAGTGAAGAGGGAGCTTTACTCTGTATCTAACCCCGTGCTGTACCTGTCCTGGGAGTGTTTGATGGGGACTGTGTGGAGGGAGCTTAACTCTGTATCTAATCCCGTGCTGAACCTGTCCTGGGAGTGTTTGATGGGGACAGTGTAGAGGGAGCTTTACTCTGTCTCTAACCCCGTGCTGTACCTGGCCTGGGAGTGTTTGATGGGGACAGTGTAGAGGGAGCTTTACTCTGTATCTAACCCCATGCTGTACCTGTCCTGGGAGAGTTTGATGGGGATAGTGTGGAGGGAGCTTTACTTTATATGTAACCCCGTGCTGTACCTGTCCTGGGACTGTTTGATGGGGACAGGGCAGAGGGAGCTTTACTCTGTATCTAACCCGGTGTGTACCTGTCCTGGGAGTGTTTGATGGGGACAGTGTAGAGGGAGCTTTACTTTGTATCTAGCACGGTGTGTACCTGTCCTGGGAGTGTTTGAAGGGGACAGTGTAGAGGGAGCGTTACTCTGTATCTAACGCCGTGCTGTACATGTCCTGGTAGTGTTTGATGGGGACAGTGTAGAGGGAGCTTTACTCTGTATCTAACCCCGTGCTGTACCTGTCCTGGGAGTGTTTGATGGGGACAGTGCAGAGGGAGCTTTACTCTCTATCTAACCCCGTGCTGTACCTGGCCTGGGAGTGTTTGATGGGGACAGTGTAGAGGGAGCTTTACTCTGTGTCTAACCCCATGCTGTACCTGTCCTGGGAGTGTTTGATGGGGATAGTGTGGAGGGAGCTTTACTTTATATGTAACCCCGTGCTGTACCTGTCCTGGGACTGTTTGATGGGGACAGGGCAGAGGGAGCTTTACTCTGTATCTAACCCGGTGTGTACCTGTCCTGGGAGTGTTTGATGGGGACAGTGTAGAGGGAGCTTTACTTTGTATCTAGCACGGTGTGTACCTGTCCTGGGAGTGTTTGATGGGGACAGTGTAGAGGGAGCGTTACTCTGTATCTAACGCCGTGCTGTACATGTCCTGGGAGTGTTTGATGGTGACAGTGTAGAGGGACCTTTACTCTGTATTTAACCCCATACTGTGGCTGTCCTGGGAGTGTTTGATGGGGACAGTGTAGAGGGAGCTTTACTCTGTATCTAACCCCGTGCTGTAGCTGTCCTGGGAGTGTTTGATGGGGACAGTGTAGGGGGAGCTATACTCTGTATCTAACCCCGTACTGTACCTGTCCTGGGAGTGTTTGATGGGGACAGTGTAGAGGGAGCTTTACTCTGTATATAACCACGTGCTGTACTTGTCCTGGGAGTGCTTGATGGGGACAGTGTAGAGGGAGCTTTACTCTGTATCTAACCCCGTGCTGTACCTGTCCTGGGAGTGTTTGATGGGGACAGTGTAGAGGGAGCTTTACTCTGTATCTAACCACGTGCTGTACCTGTCCTGGGAGTGTCAGATGGGGACAGTGTAGACTGAGCTTTACTCTGTATCTAACCCCGTGCTGTACCTGTCCTGGGAGTGTTTGATGGGGACAGTGTAGAGGGAGCTTTACTCTGTATCTAACCCCGCGCTGTACCTGTCCTGGGAGTGTTTGATGGGGACAGTGTAGAGGGAGCTTTACTCTGTATATAACCACGTGCTGTCCCTGTCCTGGGAGTGCTTGATGGGGACAGTGTAGACGGAGCTTTACTCTGTATCTAACCCCGCGCTGTACCTGTCCTGGGAGTGTTTGATGGGGACAGTGTAGAGGGAGCTTTACTCTGTATATAACCACGTGCTGTACCTGTCCTGGGAGTGCTTGATGGGGACAGTGTAGAGGGAGCTTTACTCTGTATCTAACCCCGTGCTGTACCTGTCCTGGGAGTGTTTGATGGGGACAGTGTAGAGGGAGCTTTACTCTGTATCTAACCCCGTGCTGTACCTGTCCTGGGAGTGTTTGATGGGGACAGTGTAGAGGGAGCTTTACTCTATGTAACCCCGTGCTGTACCTGTCCTGGGAGTGTTTGATGGGGATAGTGTGGAGGGAGCTTTACTCTGTATCTAACCCCGTGCTGTCCCTGTCCTGCGAGTGTTTGATGGGGAAAGTGTAGAGGGAGGTTTACTCTGTATCTAACCCCGTGCTGTACCTGTCCTGGGAGTGTTTGATGGGGACAATGCAGTGGGAGCTTTACTCTGTATCTAACCCCGTGCTGTACCTGTCGTGGGAGTGTTTGATGGGGACAGTGCAGTGGGAGGTTTACTCTGTATCTAACCCTGTGCTGTACCTGTCCTGGGAGTGTTGGATGGGGACAGTGCAGTGGGAGCTTGACTCTGTATCTAACCCCCTGCTGTACCTGTCTTGGGAGTGTTTGATGGGGAAAGTGTGGACGGAGCTTTACTTTGTATCTAACCCGGTGGTTACCTGTCCTGGGAGTGTTTGATGGGGACAGTGTAGAGGGAGCTTTACTCTGTATCTAACCCGGTGTGTACCTGTCCTGGGAGTGTTTGATGGGGACAGTGTAGAGGGAGCTTTACTCTGTATCTAACCCCCTGCTGTACCTGTCCTGGGAGTGTTTGATGGGGACAGTGTAGAGGGAGCTTTACTTTGTATCTAACCCGGTGTGTATCTGTCCTGGGAGTGTTTGATTGGGACATTGTAGAGGGAGCGTTACTCTGTATCTAACCCCCTACTGTAACTGTCCTGGGAGTGTTTGATGGGGACAGTGTAGAGGGAGCTTTACTCTGTATCTAACCCCATGCTGTACCTGTCCTGGGAGTGTTTGATAGGGACAGTGAAGAGGGAGCTTTACTCTGTATCTAACCCCGTGCTGTACCTGTCCTGGGAGTGTTTGATGGGGACTGTGTGGAGGGAGCTTTACTCTGTATCTAATCCCGTGCTGAACCTGTCCTGGGAGTGTTTGATGGGGACAGTGTAGAGGGAGCTTTACTCTGTCTCTAACCCCATGCTGTACCTGGCCTGGGAGTGTTTGATGGGGACAGTGTAGAGGGAGCTTTACTCTGTATCTAACCCCATGCTGTACCTGTCCTGGGAGAGTTTGATGGGGATAGTGTGGAGGGAGCTTTACTTTATATGTAACCCCGTGCTGTACCTGTCCTGGGACTGTTTGATGGGGACAGGGCAGAGGGAGCTTTACTCTGTATCTAACCCGGTGTGTACCTGTCCTGGGAGTGTTTGATGGGGACAGTGTAGAGGGAGCTTTACTTTGTATCTAGCACGGTGTGTACCTGTCCTGGGAGTGTTTGAAGGGGACAGTGTAGAGGGAGCGTTACTCTGTATCTAACGCCGTGCTGTACATGTCCTGGTAGTGTTTGATGGGGACAGTGTAGAGGGAGCTTTACTCTGGATCTAACCCCGTGCTGTACCTGTCCTGGGAGTGTTTGATGGGGACAGTGCAGAGGGAGCTTTACTCTCTATCTAACCCCGTGCTGTACCTGGCCTGGGAGTGTTTGATGGGGACAGTGTAGAGGGAGCTTTACTCTGTGTCTAACCCCATGCTGTACCTGTCCTGGGAGTGTTTGATGGGGATAGTGTGGAGGGAGCTTTACTTTATATGTAACCCCGTGCTGTACCTGTCCTGGGACTGTTTGATGGGGACAGGGCAGAGGGAGCTTTACTCTGTATCTAACCCGGTGTGTACCTGTCCTGGGAGTGTTTGATGGGGACAGTGTAGAGGGAGCTTTACTTTGTATCTAGCACGGTGTGTACCTGTCCTGGGAGTGTTTGATGGGGACAGTGTAGAGGGAGCGTTACTCTGTATCTAACGCCGTGCTGTACATGTCCTGGGAGTGTTTGATGGTGACAGTGTAGAGGGACCTTTACTCTGTATTTAACCCCATACTGTGGCTGTCCTGGGAGTGTTTGATGGGGACAGTGTAGAGGGAGCTTTACTCTGTATCTAACCCCGTGCTGTACCTGTCCTGGGAGTGTTTGATGGGGACAGTGTAGGGGGAGCTATACTCTGTATCTAACCCCGTACTGTACCTGTCCTGGGAGTGTTTGATGGGGACAGTGTAGAGGGAGCTTTACTCTGTATATAACCACGTGCTGTACCTGTCCTGGGAGTGCTTGATGGGGACAGTGTAGAGGGAGCTTTACTCTGTATCTAACCCCGTGCTGTACCTGTCCTGGGAGTGTTTGATGGGGACAGTGTAGAGGGAGCTTTACTCTGTATCTAACCCCGTGCTGTACCTGTCCTGGGAGTGTTTGATGGGGACAGTGTAGAGGGAGCTTTACTCTATGTAACCCCGTGCTGTACCTGTCCTGGGAGTGTTTGATGGGGATAGTGTGGAGGGAGCTTTACTCTGTATCTAACCCCGTGCTGTCCCTGTCCTGCGAGTGTTTGATGGGGAAAGTGTAGAGGGAGGTTTACTCTGTATCTAACCCCGTGCTGTACCTGTCCTGGGAGTGTTTGATGGGGACAATGCAGTGGGAGATTTACTCTGTATCTAACCCCGTGCTGTACCTGTCCTGGGAGTGTTTGATGGGTACAGTGCAGTGGGAGGTTTACTCTGTATCTAACCCTGTGCTGTACCTGTCCTGGGAGTGTTGGATGGGGACAGTGCAGTGGGAGCTTTACTCTGTATCTAACCCCCTGCTGTACCTGTCCTGGGAGTGTTTGATGGGGAAAGTGTGGACGGAACTTTACTTTGTATCTAACCCGGTGGTTACCTGTCCTGGGAGTGTTTGATGGGGACAGTGTAGAGGGAGCTTTACTCTGTATCTAACCCGGTGTGTACCTGTCCTGGGAGTGTTTGATGGGGACAGTGTAGAGGGAGCTTTACTCTGTATCTAACCCCCTGCTGTACCTGTCCTGGGAGTGTTTGATGGGGACAGTGTAGAGGGAGCTTTACTTTGTATCTAACCCGGTGTGTATCTGTCCTGGGAGTGTTTGATTGGGACATTGTAGAGGGAGCGTTACTCTGTATCTAACCCCCTACTGTAACTGTCCTGGGAGTGTTTGATGGGGACAGTGTAGAGGGAGCTTTACTCTGTATCTAACCCCATGCTGTACCTGTCCTGGGAGTGTTTGATAGGGACAGTGAAGAGGGAGCTTTACTCTGTATCTAACCCCGTGCTGTACCTGTCCTGGGAGTGTTTGATGGGGACTGTGTAGAGGGAGCTTTACTCTGTATCTAATCCCGTGCTGAACCTGTCCTGGGAGTGTTTGATGGGGACAGTGTAGAGGGAGCTTTACTCTGTCTCTAACCCCGTGCTGTACCTGGCCTGCGAGTGTTTGATGGGGACAGTGTAGAGGGAGCTTTACTCTGTATCTAACCCCATGCTGTACCTGTCCTGGGAGAGTTTGATGGGGATAGTGTGGAGGGAGCTTTACTTTATATCTAACCCCGTGCTGTACCTGTCCTGGGAGTGTTTGATGGGGACAGTGTAGAGGGAGCTTTACTCTGTATCTAACGCCGTGCTGTACCTGTCCTAGGAGTGTCTGATGGGGATAGTGTGGAGGGAGCTTTACTTTATATGTAACCCCGTGCTGTACCTGTCCTGGGACTGTTTGATGGGGACAGGGCAGAGGGAGCTTTACTCTGTATCTAACCCGGTGTGTACCTGTCCTGGGAGTGTTTGATGGGGACAGTGTAGAGGGAGCTTTACTTTGTATCTAGCACGGTGTGTACCTGTCCTGGGAGTGTTTGATGGGGACAGTGTAGAGGGAGCGTTACTCTGTATCTAACGCCGTGCTGTACATGTCCTGGGAGTGTTTGATGGTGACAGTGTAGAGGGACCTTTACTCTGTATTTAACCCCATACTGTGGCTGTCCTGGGAGTGTTTGATGGGGACAGTGTAGAGGGAGCTTTACTCTGTATCTAACCCCGTGCTGTACCTGTCCTGGGAGTGTTTGATGGGGACAGTGTCGGGGGAGCTATACTCTGTATCTAACCCCGTACTGTACCTGTCCTGGGAGTGTTTGATGGGGACAGTGTAGAGGGAGCTTTACTCTGTATATAACCACGTGCTGTACCTGTCCTGGGAGTGCTTGATGGGGACAGTGTAGAGGGAGCTTTACTCTGTATCTAACCCCGTGCTGTACCTGTCCTGGGAGTGTTTGATGGGGACAGTGTAGAGGGAGCTTTACTCTGTATCTAACCCCGTGCTGTACCTGTCCTGGGAGTGTTTGATGGGGACAGTGTAGAGGGAGCTTTACTCTATGTAACCCCGTGCTGTACCTGTCCTGGGAGTGTTTGATGGGGATAGTGTGGAGGGAGCTTTACTCTGTATCTAACCCCGTGCTGTCCCTGTCCTGCGAGTGTTTGATGGGGAAAGTGTAGAGGGAGGTTTACTCTGTATCTAACCCCGTGCTGTACCTGTCCTGGGAGTGTTTGATGGGGACAATGCAGTGGGAGATTTACTCTGTATCTAACCCCGTGCTGTACCTGTCCTGGGAGTGTTTGATGGGTACAGTGCAGTGGGAGGTTTACTCTGTATCTAACCCTGTGCTGTACCTGTCCTGGGAGTGTTGGATGGGGACAGTGCAGTGGGAGCTTTACTCTGTATCTAACCCCCTGCTGTACCTGTCCTGGGAGTGTTTGATGGGGAAAGTGTGGACGGAACTTTACTTTGTATCTAACCCGGTGGTTACCTGTCCTGGGAGTGTTTGATGGGGACAGTGTAGAGGGAGCTTTACTCTGTATCTAACCCGGTGTGTACCTGTCCTGGGAGTGTTTGATGGGGACAGTGTAGAGGGAGCTTTACTCTGTATCTAACCCCCTGCTGTACCTGTCCTGGGAGTGTTTGATGGGGACAGTGTAGAGGGAGCTTTACTTTGTATCTAACCCGGTGTGTATCTGTCCTGGGAGTGTTTGATTGGGACATTGTAGAGGGAGCGTTACTCTGTATCTAACCCCCTACTGTAACTGTCCTGGGAGTGTTTGATGGGGACAGTGTAGAGGGAGCTTTACTCTGTATCTAACCCCATGCTGTACCTGTCCTGGGAGTGTTTGATAGGGACAGTGAAGAGGGAGCTTTACTCTGTATCTAACCCCGTGCTGTACCTGTCCTGGGAGTGTTTGATGGGGACTGTGTAGAGGGAGCTTTACTCTGTATCTAATCCCGTGCTGAACCTGTCCTGGGAGTGTTTGATGGGGACAGTGTAGAGGGAGCTTTACTCTGTCTCTAACCCCGTGCTGTACCTGGCCTGCGAGTGTTTGATGGGGACAGTGTAGAGGGAGCTTTACTCTGTATCTAACCCCATGCTGTACCTGTCCTGGGAGAGTTTGATGGGGATAGTGTGGAGGGAGCTTTACTTTATATCTAACCCCGTGCTGTACCTGTCCTGGGAGTGTTTGATGGGGACAGGGCAGAGGGAGCTTTACTCTGTACCTAACCCGGTGTGTACCTGTCCTGGGAGTGTTTGATGGGGACAGTGTAGAGGGAGCTTTACTTTGTATCTAGCACGGTGTGTACCTGTCCTGGGAGTGTTTGATGGGGACAGTGTAGAGGGAGCGTTACTCTGTATCTAACGCCGTGCTGTACATGTCCTGGTAGTGTTTGATGGGGACAGTGTAGAGGGAGCTTTACTCTGTATCTAACCCCGTGCTGTACCTGTCCTGGGAGTGTTTGATGGGGACAGTGCAGAGGGAGCTTTACTCTGTATCTAACCCCGTGCTGTACCTGGCCTGGGAGTGTTTGATGGGGACAGTGTAGAGGGAGCTTTACTCTGTGTCTAACCCCATGCTGTACCTGTCCTGGGAGTGTTTGATGGGGATAGTGTGGAGGGAGCTTTACTTTATATGTAACCCCGTGCTGTACCTGTCCTGGGACGGTTTGATGGGGACAGGGCAGAGGGAGCTTTACTCTGTATCTAACCCGGTGTGTACCTGTCCTGGGAGTGTTTGATGGGGACAGTGTAGAGGGAGCTTTACTTTGTATCTAGCACGGTGTGTACCTGTCCTGGGAGTGTTTGATGGGGACAGTGTAGAGGGAGCGTTACTCTGTATCTAACGCCGTGCTGTACATGTCCTGGTAGTGTTTGATGGGGACAGTGTAGAGGGAGCTTTACTCTGTATCTAACCCCGTGCTGTACCTGTCCTGGGAGTGTTTGATGGGGACAGTGCAGAGGGAGCTTTACTCTCTATCTAACCCCGTGCTGTACCTGGCCTGGGAGTGTTTGATGGGGACAGTGTAGAGGGAGCTTTACTCTGTGTCTAACCCCATGCTGTACCTGTCCTGGGAGTGTTTGATGGGGATAGTGTGGAGGGAGCTTTACTTTATATGTAGCCCCGTGCTGTACCTGTCCTGGGACTGTTTGATGGGGACAGGGCAGAGGGAGCTTTACTCTGTATCTAACCCGGTGTGTACCTGTCCTGGGAGTGTTTGATGGGGACAGTGTAGAGGGAGCTTTACTTTGTATCTAGCACGGTGTGTACCTGTCCTGGGAGTGTTTGATGGGGACAGTGTAGAGGGAGCGTTACTCTGTATCTAACGCCGTGCTGTACATGTCCTGGGAGTGTTTGATGGTGACAGTGTAGAGGGACCTTTACTCTGTATTTAACCCCATACTGTGGCTGTCCTGGGAGTGTTTGATGGGGACAGTGTAGAGGGAGCTTTACTCTGTATCTAACCCCGTGCTGTACCTGTCCTGGGAGTGTTTGATGGGGACAGTGTAGGGGGAGCTATACTCTGTATCTAACCCCGTACTGTACCTGTCCTGGGAGTGTTTGATGGGGACAGTGTAGAGGGAGCTTTACTCTGTATCTAACCCCGTGCTGTACCTGTCCAGGGAGTGTTTGATGGGGACAGTGTAGAGGGAGCTTTACTCTGTATCTAACCCCGTGCTGTACCTGTCCTGGGAGTGTTTGATGGGGACAGTGTAGAGGGAGCTTTACTCTGTATCTAACCCCGTGCTGTACCTGTCCAGGGAGTGTTTGATGGGGATAGTGTGGAGGGAGCTTTATTTTATATGTAACCCCGTGCTGTACCTGTCCTGGGAGTGCTTGATGGGGACAGTGTAGAGGGAGCTTTACTCTGTATCTAACACCGTGCTGTCCCTGTCCTGGGAGTGTTTGATGGGGACAGGGCAGAGGGAGCTTTACTCTGTATCTAACCCGGTGTGTACCTGTCCTGGGAGTGTTTGATGGGGACAGTGTAGAGGGAGCTTTACTCTGTATCTAACCCCATGCTGTACCTGTCCTGGGAGTGTTTGATAGGGACAGTGAAGAGGGAGCTTTACTCTGTATCTAACCCCGTGCTGTACCTGTCCTGGGAGTGTTTGATGGGGACTGTGTAGAGGGAGCTTTACTCTGTATCTAATCCCGTGCTGAACATGTCCTGGGAGTGTTTGATGGGGACAGTGTAGAGGGAGCTTTACTCTGTCTCTAACCCCGTGCTGTACCTGGCCTGGGAGTGTTTGATGGGGACAGTGTAGAGGGAGCTTTACTTTGTATCTAGCACGGTGTGTACCTGTCCTGGGAGTGTTTGATGGGGACAGTGTAGAGGGAGCGTTACTCTGTATCTAACGCCGTGCTGTACATGTCCTGGGAGTGTTTGATGGTGACAGTGTAGAGGGACCTTTACTCTGTATTTAACCCCATACTGTGGCTGTCCTGGGAGTGTTTGATGGGGACAGTGTAGAGGGAGCTTTACTCTGTATCTAACCCCGTGCTGTACCTGTCCTGGGAGTGTTTGATGGGGACAGTGTAGGGGGAGCTATACTCTGTATCTAACCCCGTACTGTACCTGTCCTGGGAGTGTTTGATGGGGACAGTGTAGAGGGAGCTTTACTCTGTATCTAACCCCGTACTGTACCTGTCCAGGGAGTGTTTGATGGGGACAGTGTCGAGGGAGCTTTACTCTGTATCTAACCCCGTGCTGTACCTGTCCTGGGAGTGTTTGATGGGGACAGTGTAGAGGGAGCTTTACTCTGTATCTAACCCCGTGCTGTACCTGTCCAGGGAGTGTTTGATGGGGATAGTGTGGAGGGAGCTTTACTTTATATGTAACCCCGTGCTGTACCTGTCCTGGGAGTGCTTGATGGGGACAGTGTAGAGGGAGCTTTACTCTGTATCTAACACCGTGCTGTCCCTGTCCTGGGAGTGTTTGATGGGGACAGGGCAGAGGGAGCTTTACTCTGTATCTAACCCGGTGTGTACCTGTCCTGGGAGTGTTTGATGGGGACAGTGTAGAGGGAGCTTTACTCTGTATCTAACCCCATGCTGTACCTGTCCTGGGAGTGTTTGATAGGGACAGTGAAGAGGGAGCTTTACTCTGTATCTAACCCCGTGCTGTACCTGTCCTGGGAGTGTTTGATGGGGACTGTGTAGAGGGAGCTTTACTCTGTATCTAATCCCGTGCTGAACATGTCCTGGGAGTGTTTGATGGGGACAGTGTAGAGGGAGCTTTACTCTGTCTCTAACCCCGTGCTGTACCTGGCCTGGGAGTGTTTGATGGGGACAGTGTAGAGGGAGCTTTACTCTGTATCTAACCCCATGCTGTACCTGTCCTGGGAGAGTTTGATGGGGATAGTGTGGAGGGAGCTTTACTTTATATCTAACCCCGTGCTGTACCTGTCCTGGGAGTGTTTGATGGGGACAGGGCAGAGGGAGCTTTACTCTCTATCTAACCCCGTGCTGTACCTGGCCTGGGAGTGTTTGATGGGGACAGTGTAGAGGGAGCTTTACTTTGTATCTAGCACGGTGTGTACCTGTCCTGGGAGTGTTTGATGGGGACAGTGTAGAGGGAGCGTTACTCTGTATCTAACGCCGTGCTGTACATGTCCTGGGAGTGTTTGATGGTGACAGTGTAGAGGGACCTTTACTCTGTATTTAACCCCATACTGTGGCTGTCCTGGGAGTGTTTGATGGGGACAGTGTAGAGGGAGCTTTACTCTGTATCTAACCCCGTGCTGTACCTGTCCTGGGAGTGTTTGATGGGGACAGTGCAGAGGGAGCTTTACTCTGTATCTAACCCCGTGCTGTACCTGGCCTGGGAGTGTTTGATGGGGACAGTGTAGAGGGAGCTTTACTCTGTATCTAACCCCGTGCTGTACCTGTCCTGGGAGTGTTTGATGGGGACAGTGCAGAGGGAGCTTTACTCTCTATCTAACCCCGTGCTGTACCTGGCCTGGGAGTGTTTGATGGGGACAGTGTAGAGGGAGCTTTACTCTGTGTCTAACCCCATGCTGTACCTGTCCTGGGAGTGTTTGATGGGGATAGTGTGGAGGGAGCTTTACTTTATATGTAACCCCGTGCTGTACCTGTCCTGGGACTGTTTGATGGGGACAGGGCAGAGGGAGCTTTACTCTGTATCTAACCCGGTGTGTACCTGTCCTGGGAGTGTTTGATGGGGACAGTGTAGAGGGAGCTTTACTTTGTATCTAGCACGGTCTGTACCTGACCTGGGAGTGTTTGATGGGGACAGTGTAGAGGGAGCGTTACTCTGTATCTAACGCCGTGCTGTACATGTCCTGGGAGTGTTTGATGGTGACAGTGTAGAGGGACCTTTACTCTGTATTTAACCCCATACTGTGGCTGTCCTGGGAGTGTTTGATGGGGACAGTGTAGAGGGAGCTTTACTCTGTATCTAACCCCGTGCTGTACCTGTCCTGGGAGTGTTTGATGGGGACAGTGTAGGGGGAGCTATACTCTGTATCTAACCCCGTACTGTACCTGTCCTGGGAGTGTTTGATGGGGACAGTGTAGAGGGAGCTTTACTCTGTATCTAACCCCGTGCTGTACCTGTCCAGGGAGTGTTTGATGGGGACAGTGTAGAGGGAGCTTTACTCTGTATCTAAACCCGTGCTGTACCTGTCCTGGGAGTGCTTGATGGGGACAGTGTAGAGGGAGCTTTACTCTGTATCTAACCCCATGCTGTACCTGTCCTGGGAGTGTTTGATGGGGACAGTGTAGAGGGAGCTTTACTCTGTATGTAATCCCGTGCTGTACCTGTCCTGGGAGTGTTTGATGGGGATAGTGTGGAGGGAGCTTTACTCTGTATCTAACCCCGTGCTGTAGCTGTCCTGCGAGTGTTTGATGGGGACAGTGTTGAGGGATCTTTACTCTGTATCTAACCCCCTGCTGTACCTGTCCTGGGAGTGTTTGATGGGGACAGTGTGGGGGGAGCTTTACTTTGTATCTAACCCGTTGGTTACCTGTCCTGGGAGTGTTTGATGGGGACAGTGTAGAGGGAGCTTTACTTTGTATCTAACCCGGTCTGTAACTGTCCTGGGAGTGTTTGATGGGGACAGTGTAGAGGGAGCTTTACTCTGTATCTAACCCCATGCTGTACCTGTCCTGGGAGTGTTTGATGGGGACAGTGAAGAGGGAGCTTTACTCTGTATCTAACCCCGTGCTGTACCTGTCCTGGGAGTGTTTGATGGGGACAGTGCAGAGGGAGCTTTGCTCTGTATCTAATCCCGTGCTGAACCTGTCCTGGCAGTGTTTGATGGGGACAGTGTAGAGGGAGCTTTACTCTGTCTCGAACCCCGTGCTGTACCTGGCCTGGGAGTGTTTGATGGGGACAGTGTAGAGGGAGCTTTCCTCTGTATCTAACCCCATGCTGTAACTGTCCTGGGAGTGTTTGATGGGGATAGTGTGGAGGGAGCTTTACTTTATATCTAACCCCGTGCTGTACCTGTCCTGGGAGTGTTTGATGGGGACAGGGCAGAGGGAGCTTTACTCTGTATCTAACGCCGTGCTGTACCTGTCCTAGGAGTGTCTGATGGGGACAGTGCAGAGGGAGCTTTACTCTGTATCTAACCCCGTGTTGTTCCTGCCCTGGGAGTGTTTGATGGGGACAGTGTAGAGGGAGCTTTACTCTGTGTCTAACCCCATGCTGTAGCTGTCCTGGGAGTGTTTGATGGGGACAGAGTAGAGGGAGCTTTACTCTGTATCTAACCCCGCGCTGTGGCTGTCCTGGGAGTGTTTGATGGGGACAGTGTAGAGGGAGCGTTACTCTGTATCTAACCCCGTGCTATACCTGTCCTGGGAGTGTTTGATGGGGACAGTGTAGAGGGAGCTTTACTCTGTATCTAACCCCATGCTGTACCTGTCCTGGGAGTGTTTGATGGGGGACAGTGTAGCGGGAGCTTTACTCTGTATCTAACCCCGTGCTGTACCTGTCCTGGGAGTGTTTGATGGGGACAGTGTAGTGGGAGGGTAACTCTGTATCTAACCACGTGCTGTACCTGTCCTGGGAGTGTCAGATGGGGACAGTGTAGACTGAGCTTTACTCTGTGTCTAACCCCGTGCTGTACCTGTCCTGGGAGTGTTTGATGAGGACAGTGTGGTGGGAGCTTTACGCTTTATCTAACCTCGCGCTGTACCTGTCCTAGGAGTGTTTGATGGGGACAGTGTAGAGGGAGCTTTACTCTGTATCTAACCCCGTGCTGTACCTGTCCTGGGAGTGTTTGATGGGGACAGTGTAGAGGGAGCTTTACTCTGTATCTAACCCCGTGCTGTACCTGTCCTGGGAGTGTTTGATGGGGACAGTGTAGAGGGAGCTTTACTCTGTATCTAACCCCGCGCTGTACCTGTCCTGGGAGTGTTTGATGGGGACAGTGTAGAGGGAGCTTTACTCTGTATATAACCACGTGCTGTCCCTGTCCTGGGAGTGCTTGATGGGGACAGTGTAGAGGGAGCTTTACTCTGTATCTAACCCCGCGCTGTACCTGTCCTGGGAGTGTTTGATGGGGACAGTGTAGAGGGAGCTTTACTCTGTATATAACCACGTGCTGTACCTGTCCTGGGAGTGCTTGATGGGGACAGTGTAGAGGGAGCTTTACACTGTATCTAACCCCGTGCTGCACCTTTCCTGGGAGTGTTTGATGGGGACAGTGTAGAGGGAGCTTTACTCTGTATCTAACCCCGTGCTGTACCTGTCCTGGGAGTGTTTGATGGGGACAGTGTAGAGGGAGCTTTACTCTATGTAACCCCGTGCTGTACCTGTCCTGGGAGTGTTTGATGAGGACAGTGTGGTGGGAGCTTTACGCTTTATCTAACCTCGCGCTGTACCTGTCCTGGGAGTGCTTGATGGGGACAGTGTAGAGGGAGCTTTACTCTGTATCTAACCCCGTGCTGTACCTGTCCTGGGAGTGTTTGATGGGGACAGTGTAGAGGGAGCTTTACTCTGTATCTAACCCCGTGCTGTACCTGTCCTGGGAGTGTTTGATGGGGACAGTGTAGAGGGAGCTTTACTCTATGTAACCCCGTGCTGTACCTGTCCTGGGAGTGTTTGATGGGGATAGTGTGGAGGGAGCTTTACTCTGTATCTAACCCCGTGCTGTCCCTGTCCTGCGAGTGTTTGATGGGGAAAGTGTAGAGGGAGGTTTACTCTGTATCTAACCCCGTGCTGTACCTGTCCTGGGAGTGTTTGATGGGGACAATGCAGTGGGAGCTTTACTCTGTATCTAACCCCGTGCTGTACCTGTCCTGGGAGTGTTTGATGGGGACAGTGCAGTGGGAGGTTTACTCTGTATCTAACCCTGTGCTGTACCTGTCCTGGGAGTGTTGGATGGGGACAGTGCAGTGGGAGCTTTACTCTGTATCTAACCCCCTGCTGTACCTGTCTTGGGAGTGTTTGATGGGGAAAGTGTGGACGGAGCTTTACTTTGTATCTAACCCGGTGGTTACCTGTCCTGGGAGTGTTTGATGGGGACAGTGTAGAGGGAGCTTTACTCTGTATCTAACCCGGTGTGTACCTGTCCTGGGAGTGTTTGATGGGGACAGTGTAGAGGGAGCTTTACTCTGTATCTAACCCCCTGCTGTACCTGTCCTGGGAGTGTTTGATGGGGACAGTGTAGAGGGAGCTTTACTTTGTATCTAACCCGGTGTGTATCTGTCCTGGGAGTGTTTGATTGGGACATTGTAGAGGGAGCGTTACTCTGTATCTAACCCCCTACTGTAACTGTCCTGGGAGTGTTTGATGGGGACAGTGTAGAGGGAGCTTTACTCTGTATCTAACCCCATGCTGTACCTGTCCTGGGAGTGTTTGATAGGGACAGTGAAGAGGGAGCTTTACTCTGTATCTAACCCCGTGCTGTACCTGTCCTGGGAGTGTTTGATGGGGACTGTGTGGAGGGAGCTTTACTCTGTATCTAATCCCGTGCTGAACCTGTCCTGGGAGTGTTTGATGGGGACAGTGTAGAGGGAGCTTTACTCTGTCTCTAACCCCGTGCTGTACCTGGCCTGGGAGTGTTTGATGGGGACAGTGTAGAGGGAGCTTTACTCTGTATCTAACCCCATGCTGTACCTGTCCTGGGAGAGTTTGATGGGGATAGTGTGGAGGGAGCTTTACTTTATATGTAACCCCGTGCTGTACCTGTCCTGGGACTGTTTGATGGGGACAGGGCAGAGGGAGCTTTACTCTGTATCTAACCCGGTGTGTACCTGTCCTGGGAGTGTTTGATGGGGACAGTGTAGAGGGAGCTTTACTTTGTATCTAGCACGGTGTGTACCTGTCCTGGGAGTGTTTGATGGGGACAGTGTAGAGGGAGCGTTACTCTGTATCTAACGCCGTGCTGTACATGTCCTGGTAGTGTTTGATGGGGACAGTGTAGAGGGAGCTTTACTCTGTATCTAACCCCGTGCTGTACCTGTCCTGGGAGTGTTTGATGGGGACAGTGCATAGGGAGCTTTACTCTCTATCTAACCCCGTGCTGTACCTGGCCTGGGAGTGTTTGATGGGGACAGTGTAGAGGGAGCTTTACTCTGTGTCTAACCCCATGCTGTACCTGTCCTGGGAGTGTTTGATGGGGATAGTGTGGAGGGAGCTTTACTTTATATGTAACCCCGTGCTGTACCTGTCCTGGGACTGTTTGATGGGGACAGGGCAGAGGGAGCTTTACTCTGTATCTAACCCGGTGTGTACCTGTCCTGGGAGTGTTTGATGGGGACAGTGTAGAGGGAGCTTTACTTTGTATCTAGCACGGTGTGTACCTGTCCTGGGAGTGTTTGATGGGGACAGTGTAGAGGGAGCGTTACTCTGTATCTAACGCCGTGCTGTACATGTCCTGGGAGTGTTTGATGGTGACAGTGTAGAGGGACCTTTACTCTGTATTTAACCCCATACAGTGGCTGTCCTGGGAGTGTTTGATGGGGACAGTGTAGAGGGAGCTTTACTCTGTATCTAACCCCGTGCTGTACCTGTCCTGGGAGTGTTTGATGGGGACAGTGTAGGCGGAGCTATACTCTGTATCTAACCCCGTACTGTACCTGTCCTGGGAGTGTTTGATGGGGACAGTGTAGAGGGAGCTTTACTCTGTATATAACCACGTGCTGTACCTGTCCTGGGAGTGCTTGATGGGGACAGTGTAGAGGGAGCTTTACTCTGTATCTAACCCCGTGCTGTACCTGTCCTGGGAGTGTTTGATGGGGACAGTGTAGAGGGAGCTTTACTCTGTATCTAACCCCGTGCTGTACCTGTCCTGGGAGTGTTTGATGGGGACAGTGTAGAGGGAGCTTTACTCTATGTAACCCCGTGCTGTACCTGTCCTGGGAGTGTTTGATGGGGATAGTGTGGAGGGAGCTTTACTCTGTATCTAACCCCGTGCTGTCCCTGTCCTGCGAGTGTTTGATGGGGAAAGTGTAGAGGGAGGTTTACTCTGTATCTAACCCCGTGCTGTACCTGTCCTGGGAGTGTTTGATGGGGACAATGCAGTGGGAGCTTTACTCTGTATCTAACCCCGTGCTGTACCTGTCCTGGGAGTGTTTGATGGGGACAGTGCAGTGGGAGGTTTACTCTGTATCTAACCCTGTGCTGTACCTGTCCTGGGAGTGTTGGATGGGGACAGTGCAGTGGGAGCTTTACTCTGTATCTAACCCCCTGCTGTACCTGTCCTGGGAGTGTTTGATGGGGAAAGTGTGGACGGAACTTTACTTTGTATCTAACCCGGTGGTTACCTGTCCTGGGAGTGTTTGATGGGGACAGTGTAGAGGGAGCTTTACTCTGTATCTAACCCGGTGTGTACCTGTCCTGGGAGTGTTTGATGGGGACAGTGTAGAGGGAGCTTTACTCTGTATCTAACCCCCTGCTGTACCTGTCCTGGGAGTGTTTGATGGGGACAGTGTAGAGGGAGCTTTACTTTATATCTAACCCGGTGTGTATCTGTCCTGGGAGTGTTTGATTGGGACATTGTAGAGGGAGCGTTACTCTGTATCTAACCCCCTACTGTAACTTTCCTGGGAGTGTTTGATGGGGACAGTGTAGAGGGAGCTTTACTCTGTATCTAACCCCATGCTGTACCTGTCCTGGGAGTGTTTGATAGCGACAGTGAAGAGGGAGCTTTACTCTGTATCTAACCCCGTGCTGTACCTGTCCTGGGAGTGTTTGATGGGGACTGTGTAGAGGGAGCTTTACTCTGTATCTAATCCCGTGCTGAACCTGTCCTGGGAGTGTTTGATGGGGACAGTGTAGAGGGAGCTTTACTCTGTCTCTAACCCCGTGCTGTACCTGGCCTGGGAGTGTTTGATGGGGACAGTGTAGAGGGAGCTTTACTCTGTATCTAACCCCATGCTGTACCTGTCCTGGGAGAGTTTGATGGGGATAGTGTGGAGGGAGCTTTACTTTATATCTAACCCCGTGCTGTACCTGTCCTGGGAGTGTTTGATGGGGACAGGGCAGAGGGAGCTTTACTCTGTATCTGACCCGGTGTGTACCTGTCCTGGGAGTGTTTGATGGGGACAGTGTAGAGGGAGCTTTACTTTGTATCTAGCACGGTGTGTACCTGTCCTGGGAGTGTTTGATGGGGACAGTGTAGAGGGAGCGTTACTCTGTATCTAACGCCGTGCTGTACATGTCCTGGTAGTGTTTGATGGGGACAGTGTAGAGGGAGCTTTACTCTGTATCTAACCCCGTGCTGTACCTGTCCTGGGAGTGTTTGATGGGGACAGTGCAGAGGGAGCTTTACTCTGTATCTAACCCCGTGCTGTACCTGGCCTGGGAGTGTTTGATGGGGACAGTGTAGAGGGAGCTTTACTCTGTGTCTAACCCCATGCTGTACCTGTCCTGGGAGTGTTTGATGGGGATAGTGTGGAGGGAGCTTTACTTTATATGTAACCCCGTGCTGTACCTGTCCTGGGACTGTTTGATGGGGACAGGGCAGAGGGAGCTTTACTCTGTATCTAACCCGGTGTGTACCTGTCCTGGGAGTGTTTGATGGGGACAGTGTAGAGGGAGCTTTACTTTGTATCTAGCACGGTGTGTACCTGTCCTGGGAGTGTTTGATGGGGACAGTGTAGAGGGAGCGTTACTCTGTATCTAACGCCGTGCTGTACATGTCCTGGGAGTGTTTGATGGTGACAGTGTAGAGGGACCTTTACTCTGTATTTAACCCCATACTGTGGCTGTCCTGGGAGTGTTTGATGGGGACAGTGTAGAGGGAGCTTTACTCTGTATCTAACCCCGTGCTGTACCTGTCCTGGGAGTGTTTGATGGGGACAGTGTAGGGGGAGCTATACTCTGTATCTAACCCCGTACTGTACCTGTCCTGGGAGTGTTTGATGGGGACAGTGTAGAGGGAGCTTTACTCTGTATCTAACCCCGTGCTGTACCTGTCCAGGGAGTGTTTGATGGGGACAGTGTAGAGGGAGCTTTACTCTGTATCTAACCCCGTGCTGTACCTGTCCTGGGAGTGTTTGATGGGGACAGTGTAGAGGGAGCTTTACTCTGTATCTAACCCCGTGCTGTACCTGTCCAGGGAGTGTTTGATGGGGATAGTGTGGAGGGAGCTTTACTTTATATGTAACCCCGTGCTGTACCTGTCCTGGGAGTGCTTGATGGGGACAGTGTAGAGGGAGCTTTACTCTGTATCTAACACCGTGCTGTCCCTGTCCTGGGAGTGTTTGATGGGGACAGGGCAGAGGGAGCTTTACTCTGTATCTAACCCCGTGCTGTACCTGTCCTGGGAGTGTTTGATGGGGACTGTGTAGAGGGAGCTTTACTCTGTATCTAATCCCGTGCTGAACATGTCCTGGGAGTGTTTGATGGGGACAGTGTAGAGGGAGCTTTACTCTGTCTCTAACCCCGTGCTGTACCTGGCCTGGGAGTGTTTGATGGGGACAGTGTAGAGGGAGCTTTACTCTGTATCTAACCCCATGCTGTACCTGTCCTGGGAGAGTTTGATGGGGATAGTGTGGAGGGAGCTTTACTTTATATCTAACCCCGTGCTGTACCTGTCCTGGGAGTGTTTGATGGGGACAGGGCAGAGGGAGCTTTACTCTCTATCTAACCCCGTGCTGTACCTGGCCTGGGAGTGTTTGATGGGGACAGTGTAGAGGGAGCTTTACTTTGTATCTAGCACGGTGTGTACCTGTCCTGGGAGTGTTTGATGGGGACAGTGTAGAGGGAGCGTTACTCTGTATCTAACGCCGTGCTGTACATGTCCTGGGAGTGTTTGATGGTGACAGTGTAGAGGGACCTTTACTCTGTATTTAACCCCATACTGTGGCTGTCCTGGGAGTGTTTGATGGGGACAGTGTAGAGGGAGCTTTACTCTGTATCTAACCCCGTGCTGTACCTGTCCTGGGAGTGTTTGATGGGGACAGTGCTGAGGGAGCTTTACTCTGTATCTAACCCCGTGCTGTACCTGGCCTGGGAGTGTTTGATGGGGACAGTGTAGAGGGAGCTTTACTCTGTATCTAACCCCGTGCTGTACCTGTCCTGGGAGTGTTTGATGGGGACAGTGCAGAGGGAGCTTTACTCTCTATCTAACCCCGTGCTGTACCTGGCCTGGGAGTGTTTGATGGGGACAGTGTAGAGGGAGCTTTACTCTGTGTCTAACCCGGTGTGTACCTGTCCTGGGAGTGTTTGATGGGGACAGTGTAGAGGGAGCTTTACTTTGTATCTAGCACGGTGTGTACCTGTCCTGGGAGTGTTTGATGGGGACAGTGTAGAGGGAGCGTTACTCTGTATCTAACGCCGTGCTGTACATGTCCTGGGAGTGTTTGATGGTGACAGTGTAGAGGGACCTTTACTCTGTATTTAACCCCATACTGTGGCTGTCCTGGGAGTGTTTGATGGGGACAGTGTAGAGGGAGCTTTACTCTGTATCTAACCCCGTGCTGTACCTGTCCTGGGAGTGTTTGATGGGGACAGTGTAGGGGGAGCTATACTCTGTATCTAACCCCGTACTGTACCTGTCCTGGGAGTGTTTGATGGGGACAGTGTAGAGGGAGCTTTACTCTGTATCTAACCCCGTGCTGTACCTGTCCAGGGAGTGTTTGATGGGGACAGTGTAGAGGGAGCTTTACTCTGTATCTAACCCCGTGCTGTACCTGTCCTGGGAGTGTTTGATGGGGACAGTGTAGAGGGAGCTTTACTCTGTATCTAACCCCGTGCTGTACCTGTCCAGGGAGTGTTTGATGGGGATAGTGTGGAGGGAGCTTTACTTTATATGTAACCCCGTGCTGTACCTGTCCTGGGAGTGCTTGATGGGGACAGTGTAGAGGGAGCTTTACTCTGTATCTAACACCGTGCTGTCCCTGTCCTGGGAGTGTTTGATGGGGACAGGGCAGAGGGAGCTTTACTCTGTATCTAACCCGGTGTGTACCTGTCCTGGGAGTGTTTGATGGGGACAGTGTAGAGGGAGCTTTACTCTGTATCTAACCCCATGCTGTACCTGTCCTGGGAGTGTTTGATAGGGACAGTGAAGAGGGAGCTTTACTCTGTATCTAACCCCGTGCTGTACCTGTCCTGGGAGTGTTTGATGGGGACTGTGTAGAGGGAGCTTTACTCTGTATCTAATCCCGTGCTGAACATGTCCTGGGAGTGTTTGATGGGGACAGTGTAGAGGGAGCTTTACTCTGTCTCTAACCCCGTGCTGTACCTGGCCTGGGAGTGTTTGATGGGGACAGTGTCGAGGGAGCTTTACTCTGTATCTAACCCCATGCTGTACCTGTCCTGGGAGAGTTTGATGGGGATAGTGTGGAGGGAGCTTTACTTTATATCTAATCCCGTGCTGTACCTGTCCTGGGAGTGTTTGATGGGGACAGGGCAGAGGGAGCTTTACTCTCTATCTAACCCCGTGCTGTACCTGGCCTGGGAGTGTTTGATGGGGACAGTGTAGAGGGAGCTTTACTTTGTATCTAGCACGGTGTGTACCTGTCCTGGGAGTGTTTGATGGGGACAGTGTAGAGGGAGCGTTACTCTGTATCTAACGCCGTGCTGTACATGTCCTGGGAGTGTTTGATGGTGACAGTGTAGAGGGACCTTTACTCTGTATTTAACCCCATACTGTGGCTGTCCTGGGAGTGTTTGATGGGGACAGTGTAGAGGGAGCTTTACTCTGTATCTAACCCCGTGCTGTACCTGTCCTGGGAGTGTTTGATGGGGACAGTGCTGAGGGAGCTTTACTCTGTATCTAACCCCGTGCTGTACCTGGCCTGGGAGTGTTTGATGGGGACAGTGTAGAGGGAGCTTTACTCTGTATCTAACCCCGTGCTGTACCTGTCCTGGGAGTGTTTGATGGGGACAGTGCAGAGGGAGCTTTACTCTCTATCTAACCCCGTGCTGTACCTGGCCTGGGAGTGTTTGATGGGGACAGTGTAGAGGGAGCTTTACTCTGTGTCTAACCCCATGCTGTACCTGTCCTGGGAGTGTTTGATGGGGATAGTGTGGAGGGAGCTTTACTTTATATGTAACCCCGTGCTGTACCTGTCCTGGGACTGTTTGATGGGGACAGGGCAGAGGGAGCTTTACTCTGTATCTAACCCGGTGTGTACCTGTCCTGGGAGTGTTTGATGGGGACAGTGTAGAGGGAGCTTTACTTTGTATCTAGCACGGTGTGTACCTGACCTGGGAGTGTTTGATGGGGACAGTGTAGAGGGAGCGTTACTCTGTATCTAACGCCGTGCTGTACATGTCCTGGGAGTGTTTGATGGTGACAGTGTAGAGGGACCTTTACTCTGTATTTAACCCCATACTGTGGCTGTCCTGGGAGTGTTTGATGGGGACAGTGTAGAGGGAGCTTTACTCTGTATCTAACCCCGTGCTGTACCTGTCCTGGGAGTGTTTGATGGGGACAGTGTAGGGGGAGCTATACTCTGTATCTAACCCCGTACTGTACCTGTCCTGGGAGTGTTTGATGGGGACAGTGTAGAGGGAGCTTTACTCTGTATCTAACCCCGTGCTGTACCTGTCCAGGGAGTGTTTGATGGGGACAGTGTAGAGGGAGCTTTACTCTGTATCTAACCCCGTGCTGTACCTGTCCTGGGAGTGTTTGATGGGGACAGTGTAGAGGGAGCTTTACTCTGTATCTAACCCCGTGCTGTACCTGTCCAGGGAGTGTTTGATGGGGATAGTGTGGAGGGAGCTTTACTTTATATGTAACCCCGTGCTGTACCTGTCCTGGGACTGTTTGATGGGGACTGGGCAGAGGGAGCTTTACTCTGTATCTAACCCGGTGTGTACCTGTCCTGGGAGTGTTTGATGGGGACAGTGTAGAGGGAGCTTTACTCTGTATCTAACCCCATGCTGTACCTGTCCTGGGAGTGTTTGATAGGGACAGTGAAGAGGGAGCTTTACTCTGTATCTAACCCCGTGCTGTACCTGTCCTGGGAGTGTTTGATGGGGACTGTGTAGAGGGAGCTTTACTCTATATCTAATCCCGTGCTGAACATGTCCTGCGAGTGTTTGATGGGGACAGTGTAGAGGGAGCTTTACTCTGACTCTAACCCCGTGCTGTACCTGGCCTGGGAGTGTTTGATGGGGACAGTGTAGAGGGAGCTTTACTCTGTATCTAACCCCATGCTGTACCTGTCCTGGGAGAGTTTGATGGGGATAGTGTGGAGGGAGCTTTACTTTATATCTAACCCCGTGCTGTACCTGTCCTGGGAGTGTTTGATGGGGACAGGGCAGAGGGAGCTTTACTCTGTATCTAACCCGGTGTGTACCTGTCCTGGGAGTGTTTGATGGGGACAGTGTAGAGGGAGCTTTACTTTGTATCTAGCACGGTGTGTACCTGTCCTGGGAGTGTTTGATGGGGACAGTGTAGAGGGAGCGTTACTCTGTGTCTAACGCCGTGCTGTACATGTCCTGGTAGTGTTTGATGGGGACAGTGTAGAGGGAGCTTTACTCTGTATCTAACCCCGTGCTGTACCTGTCCTGGGAGTGTTTGATGGGGACAGTGCAGAGGGAGCTTTACTCTGTATCTAACCCCGTGCTGTACCTGGCCTGGGAGTGTTTGATGGGGACAGTGTAGAGGGAGCTTTACTCTGTGTCTAACCCCATGCTGTACCTGTCCTGGGAGTGTTTGATGGGGACAGTGTAGAGGGAGCTTTACTTTGTATCTAACCCGGTGTGTATCTGTCCTGGGAGTGTTTGATTGGGACATTGTAGAGGGAGCGTTACTCTGTATCTAACCCCCTACTGTAACTGTCCTGGCAGTGTTTGATGGGGACAGTGTAGAGGGAGCTTTACTTTTTATCTAACCCAGTGTGTACCTGTCCTGGGAGTGTTTGATGGGGACAGTGTAGAGGGAGCTTTACTCTGTATCTAACCCCATGCTGTACCTGTCCTGGGAGTGTTTGATAGGGACAGTGAAGAGGGAGCTTTACTCTGTATCTAACCCCGTGCTGTACCTGTCCTGGGAGTGTTTGATGGGGACTGTGTAGAGGGAGCTTTACTCTGTATCTAATCCCGTGCTGAACCTGTCCTGGGAGTGTTTGATGGGGACAGTGTAGAGGGAGCTTTACTCTGTCTCTAACCCCGTGCTGTACCTGGCCTGGGAGTGTTTGATGGGGACAGTGTAGAGGGAGCTTTACTCTGTATCTAACCCCATGCTGTACCTGTCCTGGGAGAGTTTGATGGGGATAGTGTGGAGGGAGCTTTACTTTATATCTAACCCCGTGCTGTACCTGTCCTGGGAGTGTTTGATGGGGACAGGGCAGAGGGAGCTTTACTCTGTATCTAACCCCGTGCTGTACCTGGCCTGGGAGTGTTTGATGGGGACAGTGTAGAGGGAGCTTTACTCTGTATCTAGCACGGTGTGTACCTGTCCTGGGAGTGTTTGATGGGGACAGTGTAGAGGGAGCGTTACTCTGTATCTAACGCCGTGCTGTACATGTCCTGGTAGTGTTTGATGGGGACAGTGTAGAGGGAGCTTTACTCTGTATCTAACCCCGTGCTGTACCTGTCCTGGGAGTGTTTGATGGGGACAGTGTAGAGGGAGCTTTACTTTTTATCTAACCCAGTGTGTACCTGTCCTGGGAGTGTTTGATGGGGACAGTGTAGAGGGAGCTTTACTCTGTATCTAACCCCATGCTGTACCTGTCCTGGGAGTGTTTGATAGGGACAGTGAAGAGGGAGCTTTACTCTGTATCTAACCCCGTGCTGTACCTGTCATGGGAGTGTTTGATGGGGACTGTGTAGAGGGAGCTTTACTCTGTATCTAATCCCGTGCTGAACCTGTCCTGGGAGTGTTTGATGGGGACAGTGTAGAGGGAGCTTTACTCTGTCTCTAACCCCGTGCTGTACCTGGCCTGGGAGTGTTTGATGGGGACAGTGTAGAGGGAGCTTTACTCTGTATCTAACCCCATGCTGTACCTGTCCTGGGAGAGTTTGATGGGGATAGTGTGGAGGGAGCTTTACTTTATATCTAACCCCGTGCTGTACCTGTCCTGGGAGTGTTTGATGGGGACAGGGCAGAGGGAGCTTTACTCTGTATCTAACCCCGTGCTGTACCTGGCCTGGGAGTGTTTGATGGGGACAGTGTAGAGGGAGCTTTACTCTGTATCTAGCACGGTGTGTACCTGTCCTGGGAGTGTTTGATGGGGACAGTGTAGAGGGAGCGTTACTCTGTATCTAACGCCGTGCTGTACATGTCCTGGTAGTGTTTGATGGGGACACTGTAGAGGGAGCTTTACTCTGTATCTAACCCCGTGCTGTACCTGTCCTGGGAGTGTTTGATGGGGACAGTGCAGAGGGAGCTTTACTCTGTATCTAACCCCGTGCTGTACCTGGCCTGGGAGTGTTTGATGGGGACAGTGTAGAGGGAGCTTTACTCTGTGTCTAACCCCATGCTGTACCTGTCCTGGGAGTGTTTGATGGGGATAGTGTGGAGGGAGCTTTACTTTATATGTAACCCTGTGCTGTACCTGTCCTGGGACTGTTTAATGGGGACAGGGCAGAGGGAGCTTTACTCTGTATCTAACTCGGTGTGTACCTGTCCTGGGAGTGTTTGATGGGGACAGTGAAGAGGGAGCTTTACTTTGTATCTAGCACGGTGTGTACCTGTCCTGGGAGTGTTTGATGGGGACAGTGTAGAGGGAGCGTTACTCTGTATCTAACGCCGTGCTGTACATGTCCTGGTAGTGTTTGATGGGGACAGTGTAGAGGGAGCTTTACTCTGTATCTAACCCCGTGCTGTACCTGTCCTGGGAGTGTTTGATGGGGACAGTGTAGAGGGAGCGTTACTCTGTATCTAACGCCGTGCTGTACATGTCCTGGTAGTGTTTGATGGGGACAGTGTAGAGGGAGCTTTACTCTGTATCTAACCCCGTGCTGTACCTGTCCTGGGAGTGTTTGATGGGGACAGTGCAGAGGGAGCTTTACTCTCTATCTAACCCCGTGCTGTACCTGGCCTGGGAGTGTTTGATGGGGACAGTGTAGAGGGAGCGTTACTCTGTATCTAACGCCGTGCTGTACATGTCCTGGGAGTGTTTGATGGGGAGAGTGTAGAGGGAGCTTTACTCTGTGTCTAACCCCGTGCTGTACCTGTCCTGGGAGTGTTTGATGGGGACAGTGTAGGGGGAGCTATACTCTGTATCTAACCCCGTACTGTACCTGTCCTGGGAGTGTTTGATGGGGACAGTGTAGAGGGAGCTTTACTCTGTATCTAACCCCGTACTGTACCTGTCCAGGGAGTGTTTGATGGGGACAGTGTAGAGGGAGCTTTACTCTGTATCTAACGCCGTGCTGTACCTGTCCTGGGAGTGTTTGATGGGGACAGTGTAGAGGGAGCTTTACTCTGTATCTAACCCCGTGCTGTACCTGTCCTGGGAGTGTTTGATGGGGACAGTGTAGAGGGAGCTTTACTCTGTATCTAACCCCGCGCTGTACCTGTCCTGGGAGTGTTTGATGGGGACAGTGTAGAGGGAGCTTTACTCTGTATATAACCACGTGCTGATCCTGTCCTGGGAGTGCTTGATGGGGACAGTGTAGAGGGAGCTTTACTCTGTATCTAACCCCGCGCTGTACCTGTCCTGGGAGTGTTTGATGGGGACAGTGTAGAGGGAGCTTTACTCTGTATATAACCACGTGCTGTACCTGTCCTGGGAGTGCTTGATGGGGACAGTGTAGAGGGAGCTTTACTCTATGTAACCCCGTGCTGTACCTGGCCTGGGAGTGTTTGATGGGGACAGTGTAGAGGGAGCTTTACTCTGTATCTAGCACGGTGTGTACCTGTCCTGGGAGTGTTTGATGGGGACAGTGTAGAGGGAGCGTTACTCTGTATCTAACGCCGTGCTGTACATGTCCTGGTAGTGTTTGATGGGGACAGTGTAGAGGGAGCTTTACTCTGTATCTAACCCCGTGCTGTACCTGTCCTGGGAGTGTTTGATGGGGACAGTGCAGAGGGAGCTTTACTCTGTATCTAACCCCGTGCTGTACCTGGCCTGGGAGTGTTTGATGGGGACAGTGTAGAGGGAGCTTTACTCTGTGTCTAACCCCATGCTGTACCTGTCCTGGGAGTGTTTGATGGGGATAGTGTGGAGGGAGCTTTACTTTATATGTAACCCTGTGCTGTACCTGTCCTGGGACTGTTTAATGGGGACAGGGCAGAGGGAGCTTTACTCTGTATCTAACTCGGTGTGTACCTGTCCTGGGAGTGTTTGATGGGGACAGTGAAGAGGGAGCTTTACTTTGTACCTAGCACGGTGTGTACCTGTCCTGGGAGTGTTTGATGGGGACAGTGTAGAGGGAGCGTTACTCTGTATCTAACGCCGTGCTGTACATGTCCTGGTAGTGTTTGATGGGGACAGTGTAGAGGGAGCTTTACTCTGTATCTAATCCCGTGCTGTACCTGTCCTGGGAGTGTTTGATGGGGACAGTGTAGAGGGAGCGTTACTCTGTATCTAACGCCGTGCTGTACATGTCCTGGTAGTGTTTGATGGGGACAGTGTAGAGGGAGCTTTACTCTGTATCTAACCCCGTGCTGTACCTGTCCTGGGAGTGTTTGATGGGGACAGTGCAGAGGGAGCTTTACTCTCTATCTAACCCCGTGCTGTACCTGGCCTGGGAGTGTTTGATGGGGACAGTGTAGAGGGAGCGTTACTCTGTATCTAACGCCGTGCTGTACATGTCCTGGGAGTGTTTGATGGGGAGAGTGTAGAGGGAGCTTTACTCTGTGTCTAACCCCGTGCTGTACCTGTCCTGGGAGTGTTTGATGGGGACAGTGTAGGGGGAGCTATACTCTGTATCTAACCCCGTACTGTACCTGTCCTGGGAGTGTTTGATGGGGACAGTGTAGAGGGAGCTTTACTCTGTATCTAACCCCGTGCTGTACCTGTCCAGGGAGTGTTTGATGGGGACAGTGTAGAGGGAGATTTACTCTGTATCTAACGCCGTGCTGTACCTGTCCTGGGAGTGTTTGATGGGGACAGTGTAGAGGGAGCTTTACTCTGTATCTAACCCCGTGCTGTCCCTGTCCTGGGAGTGTTTGATGGGGACAGTGTAGAGGGAGCTTTACTCTGTATCTAACCCCGCGCTGTACCTGTCCTGGGAGTGTTTGATGGGGACAGTGTAGAGGGAGCTTTACTCTGTATATAACCACGTGCTGATCCTGTCCTGGGAGTGCTTGATGGGGACAGTGTAGAGGGAGCTTTACTCTGTATCTAACCCCGCGCTGTACCTGTCCTGGGAGTGTTTGATGGGGACAGTGTAGAGGGAGCTTTACTCTGTATATAACCACGTGCTGTACCTGTACTGGGAGTGCTTGATGGGGACAGTGTAGAGGGAGCTTTACTCTGTATCTAACCCCGTGCTGTACCTTTCCTGGGAGTGTTTGATGGGGACAGTGTAGAGGGAGCTTTACTCTGTATCTAACCCTGTGCTGTACCTGTCCTGGGAGTGTTTGATGGGGACAGTGTAGAGGGAGCTTTACTCTATGTAACCCCGTGCTGTACCTGTCCTGGGAGTGTTTGATGGGGATAGTGTGGAGGGAGCTTTACTCTGTATCTAACCCCGTGCTGTCCCTGTCCTGCGAGTGTTTGATGGGGAAAGTGTAGAGGGAGGTTTACTCTGTATCTAACCCCGTGCTGTACCTGTCCTGGGAGTGTTTGATGGGGACAATGCAGTGGGAGCTTTACTCTGTATCTAACCCCGTGCTGTACCTGTCCTGGGAGTGTTTGATGGGGACAGTGCAGTGGGAGGTTTACTCTGTATCTAACCCTGTGCTGTACCTGTCCTGGGAGTGTTGGATGGGGACAGTGCAGTGGGAGCTTTAATCTGTATCTAACCCCCTGCTGTACCTGTCCTGGGAGTGTTTGATGGGGAAAGTTTGGACGGAGCTTTACTTTGTATCTAACCCGGTGGTTACCTGTCCTGGGAGTGTTTGATGGGGACAGTGTAGAGGGAGCTTTACTCTGTATCTAACCCGGTGTGTACCTGTCCTGGGAGTGTTTGATGGGGACAGTGTAGAGGGAGCTTTACTCTGTATCTAACCCCCTGCTGTACCTGTCCTGGGAGTGTTTGATGGGGACAGTGTAGAGGGAGCTTTACTTTGTATCTAACCCGGTGTGTATCTGTCCTGGGAGTGTTTGATTGGGACATTGTAGAGGGAGCGTTACTCTGTATCTAACCCCCTACTGTAACTGTCCTGGGAGTGTTTGATGGGGACAGTGTAGAGGGAGCTTTACTCTGTATCTAACCCCATGCTGTACCTGTCCTGGGAGTGTTTGATAGGGACAGTGAAGAGGGAGCTTTACTCTGTATCTAACCCCGTGCTGTACCTGTCCTGGGAGTGTTTGATGGGGACTGTGTAGAGGGAGCTTTACTCTGTATCTAATCCCGTGCTGAACCTGTCCTGGGAGTGTTTGATGGGGACAGTGTAGAGGGAGCTTTACTCTGTCTCTAACCCCGTGCTGTACCTGTCCTGGGAGTGTTTGATGGGGACAGTGTAGAGGGAGCTTTACTTTGTATCTAGCTCGGTGTGTACCTGTCCTGGGAGTGTTTGATGGGGACAGTGTAGAGGGAGCGTTACTCTGTATCTAACGCCGTGCTGTACATGTCCTGGTAGTGTTTGATGGGGACAGTGTAGAGGGAGCTTTACTCTGTATCTAACCCCGTGCTGTACCTGTCCTGGGAGTGTTTGATGGGGACAGTGCAGAGGGAGCTTTACTCTGTATCTAACCCCGTGCTGTACCTGGCCTGGGAGTGTTTGATGGGGACAGTGGAGAGGGAGCTTTACTCTGTGTCTAACCCCATGCTGTACCTGTCCTGGGAGTGTTTGATGGGGATAGTGTGGAGGGAGCTTTACTTTATATGTAACCCCGTGCTGTACCTGTCCTGGGACTGTTTGATGGGGACAGGGCAGAGGGAGCTTTACTCTGTATCTAACGCGGTGTGTACCTGTCCTGGGAGTGTTTGATGGGGACAGTGTAGAGGGAGCTTTACTTTGTATCTAGCACGGTGTGTACCTGTCCTGGGAGTGTTTGATGGGGACAGTGTAGAGGGAGCGTTACTCTGTATCTAACGCCGTGCTGTACATGTCCTGGTAGTGTTTGATGGGGACAGTGTAGAGGGAGCTTTACTCTGTATCTAACCCCGTGCTGTACCTGTCCTGGGAGTGTTTGATGGGGACAGTGCAGAGGGAGCTTTACTCTCTATCTAACCCCGTGCTGTACCTGGCCTGGGAGTGTTTGATGGGGACAGTGTAGAGGGAGCTTTACTCTGTGTCTAACCCCATGCTGTACCTGTCCTGGGAGTGTTTGATGGGGATAGTGTGGAGGGAGCTTTACTTTATATGTAACCCCGTGCTGTACCTGTCCTGGGACAGTTTGATGGGGACAGGGCAGAGGGAGCTTTACTCTGTATCTAACCCGGTGTGTACCTGTCCTGGGAGTGTTTGATTGGGACAGTGTAGAGGGAGCTTTACTTTGTATCTAGCACGGTGTGTACCTGTCCTGGGAGTGTTTGATGGGGACAGTGTAGAGGGAGCGTTACTCTGTATCTAACGCCGTGCTGTACATGTCCTGGGAGTGTTTGATGGTGACAGTGTAGAGGGACCTTTACTCTGTATTTAACCCCATACTGTGGCTGTCCTGGGAGTGTTTGATGGGGACAGTGTAGAGGGAGCTTTACTCTGTATCTAACCCCGTGCTGTACCTGTCCTGGGAGTGTTTGATTGGGACAGTGTAGGGGGAGCTATACTCTGTATCTAACCCCGTACTGTACCTGTCCTGGGAGTGTTTGATGGGGACAGTGTAGAGGGAGCTTTACTCTGTATCTAACCCCGTGCTGTACCTGTCCAGGGAGTGTTTGATGGGGACAGTGTAGAGGGAGCTTTACTCTGTATCTAACCCCGTGCTGTACCTGTCCAGGGAGTGTTTGATGGGGATAGTGTGGAGGGAGCTTTACTTTATATGTAACCCCGTGCTGTACCTGTCCTGGGACTGTTTGATGGGGACAGGGCAGAGGGAGCTTTACTCTGTATCTAACCCGGTGTGTACCTGTCCTGGGAGTGTTTGATGGGGACAGTGTAGAGGGAGCTTTACTCTGTATCTAACCCCATGCTGTACCTGTCCTGGGAGTGTTTGATAGGGACAGTGAAGAGGGAGCTTTACTCTGTATCTAACCCCGTGCTGTACCTGTCCTGGGAGTGTTTGATGGGGACTGTGTAGAGGGAGCTTTACTCTGTATCTAATCCCGTGCTGAACATGTCCTGGGAGTGTTTGATGGGGACAGTGTAGAGGGAGCTTTACTCTGTCTCTAACCCCGTGCTGTACCTGGCCTGGGAGTGTTTGATGGGGACAGTGTAGAGGGAGCTTTACTCTGTATCTAACCCCATGCTGTACCTGTCCTGGGAGAGTTTGATGGGGATAGTGTGGAGGGAGCTTTACTTTATATCTAACCCCGTGCTGTACCTGTCCTGGGAGTGTTTGATGGGGACAGGGCAGAGGGAGCTTTACTCTGTATCTAACCCGGTGTGTACCTGTCCTGGGAGTGTTTGATGGGGACAGTGTAGAGGGAGCTTTACTTTGTATCTAGCACGGTGTGTACCTGTCCTGGGAGTGTTTGATGGGGACAGTGTAGAGGGAGCGTTACTCTGTGTCTAACGCCGTGCTGTACATGTCCTGGTAGTGTTTGATGGGGACAGTGTAGAGGGAGCTTTACTCTGTATCTAACCCCGTGCTGTACCTGTCCTGGGAGTGTTTGATGGGGACAGTGCAGAGGGAGCTTTACTCTGTATCTAACCCCGTGCTGTACCTGGCCTGGGAGTGTTTGATGGGGACAGTGTAGAGGGAGCTTTACTCTGTGTCTAACCCCATGCTGTACCTGTCCTGGGAGTGTTTGATGGGGACAGTGTAGAGGGAGCTTTACTTTGTATCTAACCCGGTGTGTATCTGTCCTGGGAGTGTTTGATTGGGACATTGTAGAGGGAGCGTTACTCTGTATCTAACCCCGTGCTGTACCTGTCCTGGGAGTGTTTGATGGGGACAGTGTAGAGGGAGCTTTACTCTATGTAACCCCGTGCTGTACCTGTCCTGGGAGTGTTTGATGGGGATAGTGTGGAGGGAGCTTTACTCTGTATCTAACCCCGTGCTGTCCCTGTCCTGCGAGTGTTTGATGGGGAAAGTGTAGAGGGAGGTTTACTCTGTATCTAACCCCGTGCTGTACCTGTCCTGGGAGTGTTTGATGGGGACAATGCAGTGGGAGCTTTACTCTGTATCTAACCCCGTGCTGTACCTGTCCTGGGAGTGTTTGATGGGGACAGTGCAGTGGGAGGTTTACTCTGTATCTAACCCTGTGCTGTACCTGTCCTGGGAGTATTGGATGGGGACAGTGCAGTGGGAGCTTTAATCTGTATCTAACCCCCTGCTGTACCTGTCCTGGGAGTGTTTGATGGGGAAAGTTTGGACGGAGCTTTACTTTGTATCTAACCCGGTGGTTACCTGTCCTGGGAGTGTTTGATGGGGACAGTGTAGAGGGAGCTTTACTCTGTATCTAACCCGGTGTGTACCTGTCCTGGGAGTGTTTGATGGGGACAGTGTAGAGGGAGCTTTACTCTGTATCTAACCCCCTGCTGTACCTGTCCTGGGAGTGTTTGATGGGGACAGTGTAGAGGGAGCTTTACTTTGTATCTAACCCGGTGTGTATCTGTCCTGGGAGTGTTTGATTGGGACATTGTAGAGGGAGCGTTACTCTGTATCTAACCCCCTACTGTAACTGTCCTGGGAGTGTTTGATGGGGACAGTGTAGAGGGAGCTTTACTCTGTATCTAACCCCATGCTGTACCTGTCCTGGGAGTGTTTGATAGGGACAGTGAAGAGGGAGCTTTACTCTGTATCTAACCCCGTGCTGTACCTGTCCTGGGAGTGTTTGATGGGGACTGTGTAGAGGGAGCTTTACTCTGTATCTAATCCCGTGCTGAACCTGTCCTGGGAGTGTTTGATGGGGACAGTGTAGAGGGAGCTTTACTCTGTCTCTAACCCCGTGCTGTACCTGTCCTGGGAGTGTTTGATGGGGACAGTGTAGAGGGAGCTTTACTTTGTATCTAGCTCGGTGTGTACCTGTCCTGGGAGTGTTTGATGGGGACAGTGTAGAGGGAGCGTTACTCTGTATCTAACGCCGTGCTGTACATGTCCTGGTAGTGTTTGATGGGGACAGTGTAGAGGGAGCTTTACTCTGTATCTAACCCCGTGCTGTACCTGTCCTGGGAGTGTTTGATGGGGACCGTGCAGAGGGAGCTTTACTCTGTATCTAACCCCGTGCTGTACCTGGCCTGGGAGTGATTGATGGGGACAGTGTAGAGGGAGCTTTACTCTGTGTCTAACCCCATGCTGTACCTGTCCTGGGAGTGTTTGATGGGGATAGTGTGGAGGGAGCTTTACTTTATATGTAACCCCGTGCTGTACCTGTCCTGGGACTGTTTGATGGGGACAGGGCAGAGGGAGCTTTACTCTGTATCTAACCCGGTGTGTACCTGTCCTGGGAGTGTTTGATGGGGACAGTGTAGAGGGAGCTTTACTTTGTATCTAGCACGGTGTGTACCTGTCCTGGGAGTGTTTGATGGGGACAGTGTAGAGGGAGCGTTACTCTGTATCTAACGCCGTGCTGTACATGTCCTGGTAGTGTTTGATGGGGACAGTGTAGAGGGAGCTTTACTCTGTATCTAACCCCGTGCTGTACCTGTCCTGGGAGTGTTTGATGGGGACAGTGCAGAGGGAGCTTTACTCTCTATCTAACCCCGTGCTGTACCTGGCCTGGGAGTGTTTGATGGGGACAGTGTAGAGGGAGCTTTACTCTGTGTCTAACCCCATGCTGTACCTGTCCTGGGAGTGTTTGATGGGGATAGTGTGGAGGGAGCTTTACTTTATATGTAACCCCGTGCTGTACCTGTCCTGGGACTGTTTGATGGGGACAGGGCAGAGGGAGCTTTACTCTGTATCTAACCCGGTGTGTACCTGTCCTGGGAGTGTTTGATGGGGACAGTGTAGAGGGAGCTTTACTTTGTATCTAGCACGGTGTGTACCTGTCCTGGGAGTGTTTGATGGGGACAGTGTAGAGGGAGCGTTACTCTGTATCTAACGCCGTGCTGTACATGTCCTGGGAGTGTTTGATGGTGACAGTGTAGAGGGACCTTTACTCTGTATTTAACCCCATACTGTGGCTGTCCTGGGAGTGTTTGATGGGGACAGTGTAGAGGGAGCTTTACTCTGTATCTAACCCCGTGCTGTACCTGTCCTGGGAGTGTTTGATTGGGACAGTGTAGGGGGAGCTATACTCTGTATCTAACCCCGTACTGTACCTGTCCTGGGAGTGTTTGATGGGGACAGTGTAGAGGGAGCTTTACTCTGTATCTAACCCCGTGCTGTACCTGTCCAGGGAGTGTTTGATGGGGACAGTGTAGAGGGAGCTTTACTCTGTATCTAACCCCGTGCTGTACCTGTCCTGGGAGTGTTTGATGGGGACAGTGTAGAGGGAGCTTTACTCTGTATCTAACCCCGTGCTGTACCTGTCCAGGGAGTGTTTGATGGGGATAGTGTGGAGGGAGCTTTACTTTATATGTAACCCCGTGCTGTACCTGTCCTGGGACTGTTTGATGGGGACAGGGCAGAGGGAGCTTTACTCTGTATCTAACCCTGTGTGTACCTGTCCTGGGAGTGTTTGATGGGGACAGTGTAGAGGGAGCTTTACTCTGTATCTAACCCCATGCTGTACCTGTCCTGGGAGTGTTTGATAGGGACAGTGAAGAGGGAGCTTTACTCTGTATCTAACCCCGTGCTGTACCTGTCCTGGGAGTGTTTGATGGGGACTGTGTAGAGGGAGCTTTACTCTGTATCTAATCCCGTGCTGAACATGTCCTGGGAGTGTTTGATGGGGACAGTGTAGAGGGAGCTTTACTCTGTCTCTAACCCCGTGCTGTACCTGGCCTGGGAGTGTTTGATGGGGACAGTGTAGAGGGAGCTTTACTCTGTATCTAACCCCATGCTGTACCTGTCCTGGGAGAGTTTGATGGGGATAGTGTGGAGGGAGCTTTACTTTATATCTAACCCCGTGCTGTACCTGTCCTGGGAGTGTTTGATGGGGACAGGGCAGAGGGAGCTTTACTCTGTATCTAACCCGGTGTGTACCTGTCCTGGGAGTGTTTGATGGGGACAGTGTAGAGGGAGCTTTACTTTGTATCTAGCACGGTGTGTACCTGTCCTGGGAGTGTTTGATGGGGACAGTGTAGAGGGAGCGTTACTCTGTGTCTAACGCCGTGCTGTACATGTCCTGGTAGTGTTTGATGGGGACAGTGTAGAGGGAGCTTTACTCTGTATCTAACCCCGTGCTGTACCTGTCCTGGGAGTGTTTGATGGGGACAGTGCAGAGGGAGCTTTACTCTGTATCTAACCCCGTGCTGTACCTGGCCTGGGAGTGTTTGATGGGGACAGTGTAGAGGGAGCTTTACTCTGTGTCTAACCCCATGCTGTACCTGTCCTGGGAGTGTTTGATGGGGACAGTGTAGAGGGAGCTTTACTTTGTATCTAACCCGGTGTGTATCTGTCCTGGGAGTGTTTGATTGGGACATTGTAGAGGGAGCGTTACTCTGTATCTAACCCCCTACTGTAACTGTCCTGGGAGTGTTTGATGGGGACAGTGTAGAGGGAGCTTTACTTTTTATCTAACCCAGTGTGTACCTGTCCTGGGAGTGTTTGATGGGGACAGTGTAGAGGGAGCTTTACTCTGTATCTAACCCCATGCTGTTTATGTCCTGGGAGTGTTTGATAGGGACAGTGAAGAGGGAGCTTTACTCTGTATCTAACCCCGTGCTGTACCTGTCCTGGGAGTGTTTGATGGGGACTGTGTAGAGGGAGCTTTACTCTGTATCTAATCCCGTGCTGAACCTGTCCTGGGAGTGTTTGATGGGGACAGTGTAGAGGGAGCTTTACTCTGTCTCTAACCCCGTGCTGTACCTGGCCTGGGAGTGTTTGATGGGGACAGTGTAGAGGGAGCTTTACTCTGTATCTAACCCCATGCTGTACCTGTCCTGGGAGAGTTTGATGGGGATAGTGTGGAGGGAGCTTTACTTTATATCTAACCCCGTGCTGTACCTGTCCTGGGAGTGTTTAATGGGGACAGGGCAGAGGGAGCTTTACTCTGTATCTAACCCCGTGCTGTACCTGGCCTGGGAGTGTTTGATGGGGACAGTGTAGAGGGAGCTTTACTCTGTATCTAGCACGGTGTGTACCTGTCCTGGGAGTGTTTGATGGGGACAGTGTAGAGGGAGCGTTACTCTGTATCTAACGCCGTGCTGTACATGTCCTGGTAGTGTTTGATGGGGACAGTGTAGAGGGAGCTTTACTCTGTATCTAACCCCGTGCTGTACCTGTCCTGGGAGTGTTTGATGGGGACAGTGCAGAGGGAGCTTTACTCTGTATCTAACCCCGTGCTGTACCTGGCCTGGGAGTGTTTGATGGGGACAGTGTAGAGGGAGCTTTACTCTGTGTCTAACCCCATGCTGTACCTGTCCTGGGAGTGTTTGATGGGGATAGTGTGGAGGGAGCTTTACTTTATATGTAACCCTGTGCTGTACCTGTCCTGGGACTGTTTGATGGGGACAGGGCAGAGGGAGCTTTACTCTGTATCTAACTCGGTGTGTACCTGTCCTGGGAGTGTTTGATGGGGACAGTGAAGAGGGAGCTTTACTTTGTATCTAGCACGGTGTGTACCTGTCCTGGGAGTGTTTGATGGGGACAGTGTAGAGGGAGCGTTACTCTGTATCTAACGCCGTGCTGTACATGTCCTGGTAGTGTTTGATGGGGACAGTGTAGAGGGAGCTTTACTCTGTATCTAACCCCGTGCTGTACCTGTCCTGGGAGTGTTTGATGGGGACAGTGTAGAGGGAGTGTTACTCTGTATCTAACGCCGTGCTGTACATGTCCTGGTAGTGTTTGATGGGGACAGTGTAGAGGGAGCTTTACTCTGTATCTAACCCCGTGCTGTACCTGTCCTGGGAGTGTTTGATGGGGACAGTGCAGAGGGAGCTTTACTCTCTATCTAACCCCGTGCTGTACCTGGCCTGGGAGTGTTTGATGGGGACAGTGTAGAGGGAGCGTTACTCTGTATCTAACGCCGTGCTGTACATGTCCTGGGAGTGTTTGATGGGGACAGTGTAGAGGGAGCTTTACTCTGTATCTAACCCCGTGCTGTACCTGTCCTGGGAGTGTTTGATGGGGACAGTGTAGGGGGAGCTATACTCTGTATCTAACCCCGTACTGTACCTGTCCTGGGAGTGTTTGATGGGGACAGTGTAGAGGGAGCTTTACTCTGTATCTAACCCCGTGCTGTACCTGTCCAGGGAGTGTTTGATGGGGACAGTGTAGAGGGAGCTTTACTCTGTATCTAACGCCGTGCTGTACCTGTCCTGGGAGTGTTTGATGGGGACAGTGTAGAGGGAGCTTTACTCTGTATCTAACCCCGTGCTGTACCTGTCCTGGGAGTGTTTGTTGGGGACAGTGTAGAGGGAGCTTTACTTTGTATCTAGCAGGGTGTGTACCTGTCCTGGGAGTCTTTGATGGGGACAGTGTAGAGGGAGCGTTACTCTGTATCTAACGCCGTGCTGTACATGTCCTGGGAGTGTTTGATGTGGACAGTGTAGAGGGAGTTTTACTCTGTATCTAACCCCGTGCTGTACCTGTCCTGGGAGTGTTTGATGGGGACAGTGCAGAGGGAGCTTTACTCTGTATCTAACCCCGTGCTGTACCTGGCCTGGGAGTGTTTGATGGGGACAGTGTAGAGGGAGCTTTACTCTGTGTCTAACCCCGTGCTGTACCTGTCCTGGGAGTGTTTGATGGGGACAGTGTAGAGGGAGCTTTACTCTGTGTCTAACCCCATGCTGTACCTGTCCTGGGAGTGTTTGATGGGGATAGTGTGGAGGGAGCTTTACTTAATATCTAACCCCGTGCTGTACATGTCCTGGGACTGTTTGATGGGGACAGGGCAGAGGGAGCTTTACTCTGTATCTAACCCGGTGTGTACCTGTCCTGGGAGTGTTTGATGGGGACAGTGTAGAGTGAGCTTTCCTTTGTATCTAGCACGGTGTGTATCTGTCCTGGGAGTGTTTGATGGGGACAGTGTAGAGGGAGCGTTACTCTGTATCTAACCCCGTGCTGTGCCTGTCCTGGGAGTGTTTAATGGGGACAGTGCAGAGGGAGCGTTACTCTGTATCTAACCGCGTGCTGTACCTGTCCTGGGAGTGTCTGATAGGGACAGTGCAAAGGGAGTTTTACTCTGTATGTAACCCCGTGCTGTTCCTGTCCTGGGAGTGTTTGATGGGGACAGTGTGGGGGGAGCTTTACTTTGTATCTAACCCGGTGTGTACCTGTCCTGGGAGTGTTTGATGGGGACAGTGTAGAGGGAGCTTTACTCTGTATCTAACCCCGTGCTGTGCCTGTCCTGGGAGTGTTTAATGGGGACAGTGCAGAGGGAGCGTTACTCTGTATCTAACCGCGTGCTGTACCTGTCCTGGGAGTGTCTGATAGGGACAGTGCAGAGGGAGTTTTACTCTGTATGTAACCCCGTGCTGTTCCTGTCCTGGGAGTGTTTGATGGGGACTGTGCAGAGGGAGCTTTACTCTGTCTCTAACCCCGTGCTGTAGCTGGCCTGTGAGTGTTTGATGGGGACAGTGTAGAGGGAGCTTTACTCTGTATCTAACCCCATGCTGTACCTGTCCTGGGAGTGTTTGATGGGGATAGTGTGGAGGGAGCTTTACTTTATATCTAACCCCGTGCTGTACATGTCCTGGGAGTGTATCATGGGGACAGGGCAGAGGGAGCTTTACTCTGTATCTAACCCGGTGTGTACCTGTCCTGGGAGTGTTTGATGGGGACAGTGTAGAGGGAGCTTTACTTTGTATCTAGCCCGGTGTGTACCTGTCCTGGGAGTGTTTGATGGGGACAGTGTAGAGGGAGCGTTACTCTGTATCTAACGCCGTGCTGTACATGTCCTGGATGTGTTCGATGGAGACAGTGCAGAGGGAGCTTTACTCTGTATCTCACCCCGTTTTGTTCCTGCCCTGGGAGTGTTTGATGGGGACAGTGTAGAGGGAGCTTTGCTCTGTGTCTAACCCCATGCTGTAGCTGTGCTGGGAGTGTTTGATGGGGACAGAGTAGAGGGAGCTTTTCTCTGTATCTAAATCCGTGCTGTACCTGTCCTGGGAGTGTTTGATGGGGACAGTGCAGAGGGAGCTTTACTCTGTATCTAACCCCGTGCTGTACCTGTTCTGGGAGTGTTTGATGGGGACAGTGTAGAGGGAGCTTTACTCTGTATCTAACCCCGTGCTGGACATGTCCTGGGGGTGTTTGATGGGGACTGTGTAGAGGGAGCTTTACTCTGTATCTAACCCCGTGCTGTACCTGTCCTGGGAGTGTTTGATGGGGACAGTGCAGAGGGAGCTTTAATCTGTATCTAACCCCGTGCTGTACCTGGCCTGGGAGTGTTTGATGGGGACAGTGTAGAGGGAGCTTTACTCTGTATCTAACCCCATGCTGTACCTGTCCTGGGAGTGTTTGATGGGGATAGTGTGGAGGGAGCTTTACTTTATATCTAACCCCGTGCTGTACCTGTCCTGGGAGTGTTTGATGGGGACAGGGCAGAGGGAGCTTTACTCTGTATCTAACCCGGTGTGTACCTGTCCTGGGAGTGTTTGATGGGGACAGTGTAGAGGGACCTTTACTCTGTATTTAACCCCATACTGTGGCTGTCCTGGGAGTGTTTGATGGGGACAGTGTAGAGGGAGCTTTACTCTGTATCTAACCCCGTGCTGTACCTGTCCTGGGAGTGTTTGATGGGGACAGTGTAGGGGAAGCTATACTCTGTATCTAACCCCGTACTGTACCTGTCCTGGGAGTGTTTGATGGGGACAGTGTAGAGGGAGCTTTACTCTGTATCTAACCCCGTGCTGTACCTGTCCAGGGAGTGTTTGATGGGGACAGTGTAGAGGGAGCTTTACTCTGTATCTAACCCCGTGCTGTACCTGTCCTGGGAGTGTTTGATGGGGACAGTGTAGAGGGAGCTTTACTCTGTATCTAACCCCGTGCTGTACCTGTCCAGGGAGTGTTTGATGGGGATAGTGTGGAGGGAGCTTTACTTTATATGTAACCCCGTGCTGTACCTGTCCTGGGACTGTTTGATGGGGACAGGGCAGAGGGAGCTTTACTCTGTATCTAACCCGGTGTGTACCTGTCCTGGGAGTGTTTGATGGGGACAGTGTAGAGGGAGCTTTACTCTGTATCTAACACCATGCTGTACCTGTCCTGGGAGTGTTTGATAGGGACAGTGAAGAGGGAGCTTTACTCTGTATCTAACCCCGTGCTGTACCTGTCCTGGGAGTGTTTGATGGGGACTGTGTAGAGGGAGCTTTACTCTGTATCTAATCCCGTGCTGAACATGTCCTGGGAGTGTTTGATGGGGACAGTGTAGAGGGAGCTTTACTCTGTCTCTAACCCCGTGCTGTACCTGGCCTGGGAGTGTTTGATGGGGACAGTGTAGAGGGAGCTTTACTCTGTATCTAACCCCATGCTGTACCTGTCCTGGGAGAGTTTGATGGGGATAGTGTGGAGGGAGCTTTACTTTATATCTAACCCCGTGCTGTACCTGTCCTGGGAGTGTTTGATGGGGACAGGGCAGAGGGAGCTTTACTCTGTATCTAACCCGGTGTGTACCTGTCCTGGGAGTGTTTGATGGGGACAGTGTAGAGGGAGCTTTACTTTGTATCTAGCACGGTGTGTACCTGTCCTGGGAGTGTTTGATGGGGACAGTGTAGAGGGAGCGTTACTCTGTGTCTAACGCCGTGCTGTACATGTCCTGGTAGTGTTTGATGGGGACAGTGTAGAGGGAGCTTTACTCTGTATCTAACCCCGTGCTGTACCTGTCCTGGGAGTGTTTGATGGGGACAGTGCAGAGGGAGCTTTACTCTGTATCTAACCCCGTGCTGTACCTGGCCTGGGAGTGTTTGATGGGGACAGTGTAGAGGGAGCTTTACTCTGTGTCTAACCCCATGCTGTACCTGTCCTGGGAGTGTTTGATGGGGACAGTGTAGAGGGAGCTTTACTTTGTATCTAACCCGGTGTGTATCTGTCCTGGGAGTGTTTGATTGGGACATTGTAGAGGGAGCGTTACTCTGTATCTAACCCCCTACTGTAACTGTCCTGGGAGTGTTTGATGGGGACAGTGTAGAGGGAGCTTTACTTTTTATCTAACCCAGTGTGTACCTGTCCTGGGAGTGTTTGATGGGGACAGTGTAGAGGGAGCTTTACTCTGTATCTAACCCCATGCTGTACCTGTCCTGGGAGTGTTTGATAGGGACAGTGAAGAGGGAGCTTTACTCTGTATCTAACCCCGTGCTGTACCTGTCCTGGGAGTGTTTGATGGGGACTGTGTAGAGGGAGCTTTACTCTGTATCTAATCCCGTGCTGAACCTGTCCTGGGAGTGTTTGATGGGGACAGTGTAGAGGGAGCTTTACTCTGTCTCTAACCCCGTGCTGTACCTGGCCTGGGAGTGTTTGATGGGGACAGTGTAGAGGGAGCTTTACTCTGTATCTAACCCCATGCTGTACCTGTCCTGGGAGAGTTTGATGGGGATAGTGTGGAGGGAGCTTTACTTTATATATAACCCCGTGCTGTACCTGTCCTGGGAGTGTTTAATGGGGACAGGGCAGAGGGAGCTTTACTCTGTATCTAACCCCGTGCTGTACCTGGCCTGGGAGTGTTTGATGGGGACAGTGTAGAGGGAGCTTTACTCTGTATCTAGCACGGTGTGTACCTGTCCTGGGAGTGTTTGATGGGGACAGTGTAGAGGGAGCGTTACTCTGTATCTAACGCCGTGCTGTACATGTCCTGGTAGTGTTTGATGGGGACAGTGTAGAGGGAGCTTTACTCTGTATCTAACCCCGTGCTGTACCTGTCCTGGGAGTGTTTGATGGGGACAGTGCAGAGGGAGCTTTACTCTGTATCTAACCCCGTGCTGTACCTGGCCTGGGAGTGTTTGATGGGGACAGTGTAGAGGGAGCTTTACTCTGTGTCTAACCCCATGCTGTACCTGTCCTGGGAGTGTTTGATGGGGATAGTGTGGAGGGAGCTTTACTTTATATGTAACCCTGTGCTGTACCTGTCCTGGGACTGTTTGATGGGGACAGGGCAGAGGGAGCTTTACTCTGTATCTAACTCGGTGTGTACCTGTCCTGGGAGTGTTTGATGGGGACAGTGAAGAGGGAGCTTTACTTTGTATCTAGCACGGTGTGTACCTGTCCTGGGAGTGTTTGATGGGGACAGTGTAGAGGGAGCGTTACTCTGTATCTAACGCCGTGCTGTACATGTCCTGGTTGTGTTTGATGGGGACAGTGTAGAGGGAGCTTTACTCTGTATCTAACCCCGTGCTGTACCTGTCCTGGGAGTGTTTGATGGGGACAGTGTAGAGGGAGCGTTACTCTGTATCTAACGCCGTGCTGTACATGTCCTGGTAGTGTTTGATGGGGACAGTGTAGAGGGAGCTTTACTCTGTATCTAACCCCGTGCTGTACCTGTCCTGGGAGTGTTTGATGGGGACAGTGCAGAGGGAGCTTTACTCTCTATCTAACCCCGTGCTGTACCTGGCCTGGGAGTGTTTGATGGGGACAGTGTAGAGGGAGCGTTACTCTGTATCTAACGCCGTGCTGTACATGTCCTGGGAGTGTTTGATGGGGACAGTGTAGAGGGAGCTTTACTCTGTATCTAACCCCGTGCTGTACCTGTCCTGGGAGTGTTTGATGGGGACAGTGTAGGGGGAGCTATACTCTGTATCTAACCCCGTACTGTACCTGTCCTGGGAGTGTTTGATGGGGACAGTGTAGAGGGAGCTTTACTCTGTATCTAACCCCGTGCTGTACCTGTCCAGGGAGTGTTTGATGGGGACAGTGTAGAGGGAGCTTTACTCTGTATCTAACGCCGTGCTGTACCTGTCCTGGGAGTGTTTGATGGGGACAGTGTAGAGGGAGCTTTACTCTGTATCTAACCCCGTGCTGTACCTGTCCTGGGAGTGTTTGTTGGGGACAGTGTAGAGGGAGCTTTACTTTGTATCTAGCAGGGTGTGTACCTGTCCTGGGAGTGTTTGATGGGGACAGTGTAGAGGGAGCGTTACTCTGTATCTAACGCCGTGCTGTACATGTCCTGGGAGTGTTTGATGTGGACAGTGTAGAGGGAGTTTTACTCTGTATCTAACCCCGTGCTGTACCTGTCCTGGGAGTGTTTGATGGGGACAGTGCAGAGGGAGCTTTACTCTGTATCTAACCCCGTGCTGTACCTGGCCTGGGAGTGTTTGATGGGGACAGTGTAGAGGGAGCTTTACTCTGTGTCTAACCCCGTGCTGTACCTGTCCTGGGAGTGTTTGATGGGGACAGTGTAGAGGGAGCTTTACTCTGTGTCTAACCCCATGCTGTACCTGTCCTGGGAGTGTTTGATGGGGATAGTGTGGAGGGAGCTTTACTTAATATCTAACCCCGTGCTGTACATGTCCTGGGACTGTTTGATGGGGACAGGGCAGAGGGAGCTTTACTCTGTATCTAACCCGGTGTGTACCTGTCCTGGGAGTGTTTGATGGGGACAGTGTAGAGTGAGCTTTCCTTTGTATCTAGCACGGTGTGTATCTGTCCTGGGAGTGTTTGATGGGGACAGTGTAGAGGGAGCGTTACTCAGTATCTAACGACGTGCTGTACATGTCCTGGGAGTGTTTGGTGGTGACAGTGTAGAGGGAGCTTTACTCTGTATCTAACCCCGTGCTGTGCCTGTCCTGGGAGTGTTTAATGGGGACAGTGCAGAGGGAGCGTTACTCTGTATCTAACCGCGTGCTGTACCTGTCCTGGGAGTGTCTGATAGGGACAGTGCAGAGGGAGTTTTACTCTGTATGTAACCCCGTGCTGTTCCTGTCCTGGGAGTGTTTGATGGGGACAGTGTGGGGGGAGCTTTACTTTGTATCTAACCCGGTGTGTACCTGTCCTGGGAGTGTTTGATGGGGACAGTGTAGAGGGAGCTTTACTCTGTATCTAACCCCGTGCTGTGCCTGTCCTGGGAGTGTTTAATGGGGACAGTGCAGAGGGAGCGTTACTCTGTATCTAACCGCGTGCTGTACCTGTCCTGGGAGTGTTTGATGGGGATAGTGTGGAGGGAGCTTTACTTTATATCTAACCCCGTGCTGTACCTGTCCTGGGAGTGTTTGATGGGGACAGGGCAGAGGGAGCTTTACTCTGTATCTAACCCGGTGTGTACCTGTCCTGGGAGTGTTTGATGGGGACAGTGTAGAGGGAGCGTTACTCTGTATCTAACGCCGTGCTGTACATGTCCTGGGAGTGTTTGATGGGGACAGTGTAGAGGGAGCTTTACTCTGTATCTAACACCGTGCTGTACCTGTCCTGGGAGTGTTTGATGGGGACAGTGTCGAGGGAGCTTTACTCTGTATCTAACCCCTTGCTGTACCTGTCCTGGGAGTGTTTGATGGGGACAGTGTAGAGGGAGCTTTACTCTGTATCTAACCCCGTGCTGTACCTGTCCTGGGAGTGTTTGATGAGGACAGTGTAGGTGGAGCTTTACTCTGTCACTAACCCCATACTGTACCTGTCCTGGGAGTGTTTGATGGGGACAGTGTAGAGGGAGCTTTACTCTGTATCTAACCCCGTGCTGTACCTGTCCTGGGAGTGTTTGATGGGGACAGTGTAGAGGGAGCTTTACTCTGTATCTAACCCCGTGCTGTACCTGTCCTGGGAGTGTTTGATGCGGACAGTGGTGAGGGAGCTTTACTCTGTATCTAACCCTGTGTGTATCTGTCCTGGGAGTGTTTGATTGGGACATTGTAGAGGGAGCGTTACTTTGTATCTAACCCCCTGCTGTAACTGTCCTGGGAGTGTTTGATGGGGACAGTGTAGAGGGAGCTTTACTTTGTATCGAACCCAGTGTGTACCTGTCCTGGGAGTGTTTGATGGGGACAGTGTAGAGGGAGCTTTACTCTGTATCTAACCCCATGCTGTACCTGTCCTGGGAGTGTTTGATGGGGACAGTGTAGAGGGAGCTTTACTCTGTCTCTAACCCCGTGCTGTACCTGGCCTGGGAGTGTTTGATGGGGACAGTGTAGAGGGAGCTTTACTCAGTATCTAACCCCATGCTGTACCTGTCCTGGGAGTGTTTGATGGGGATAGTGTGGAGGGAGCTTTACTTTATATCTAACCCCGTGCTGTTCCTGTACTGGGAGTGTTTGATGGGGACTGTGCAGAGGGAGCTTTACTCTGTCTCTAACCCCGTGCTGTACCTGGCCTGGGAGTGTTTGATGGGGACAGTTTAGAGGGAGCTTTACTCTGTATCTAACCCCATGCTGTACCTGTCCTGGGAGTGTTTGATGGGGATAGTGTGGAGGGAGCTTTACTTTATATCTAACCCCGTGCTGTACCTGTCCTGGGAGTGTTTCATGGGGACAGGGCAGAGGGAGCTTTACTCTGTATCTAACCCGGTGTGTACCTGTCCTGGGAGTGTTTGATGGGGACAGTGTAGAGGGAGCGTTACTCTGTATCTAACCCCGTGCTGTACCTGTCCTGGGAGTGTTTGATGGGGACAGTGTAGAGGGAGCTTTACTCTGTATCTGACACCGTGCTGTACCTGTCCAGGGAGTGTTTGATGGGGACAGTGTAGAGGGAGCTTTACTCTGTATCTAACCCCCTGCTGTACCTGTCCTGGGAGTGTTTGATGGGGACAGTGTAGAGGGAGCTTTACTCTGTATCTAACCCCGTGCTGTACCTGTCCTGGGCGTGTTTGATGGGGACAGTGTAGAGGGAGCGTTACTCTGTATCTAACCACGTGCTGTACCTGTCCTGGGAGTGTCTGATGGGGACAGTGCAGAGGATGTTTTACTCTGTATGTAACCCCGTGCTGTTCCTGTCCTGGGAGTATTTGATGTGGACAGTGTGGGGGGAGCTTTACTTTGTATCTAACCCGGTGTGTACCTGTCCTGGGAGTGTTTGATGGGGACAGTGTAGAGGGAGCTTTACTCTGTATCTAACCCCGTGCTGTGCCTGTCCTGGGAGTGTTTGATGGGGACAGTGTAGAGGGAGCGTTACTCTGTATCTAACCGCGTGCTGTACCTGTCCTGGGAGTGTCTGATGGGGACAGTGCAGAGGGAGTTTTACTCTGTATGTATCCCCGTGCTGTTCCTGTCCTGGGAGTGTTTGATGGGGACTGTGCAGAGGGAGCTTTACTCTGTCTCTAACCCCGTGCTGTACCTGGCCTGGGAGTGTTTGATGGGGACAGTGTAGAGGGAGCTTTACTCTGTATCTAACCCCATGCTGTACCTGTCCTGGGAGTGTTTGATGGGGATAGTGTGGAGGGAGCTTTACTTTATATCTAACCCCGTGCTGTACCTGTCCTGGGAGTGTTTCATGGGGACAGGGCAGAGGGAGCTTTACTCTGTATCTAACCCGGTGTGTACCTGTCCTGGGAGTGTTTGATGGGGACAGTGTAGAGGGAGCGTTACTCTGTATCTAACGCCGTGCTGTACATGTCCTGGATGTGTTCGATGGAGACAGTGCAGAGGGAGCTTTACTCTGTATCTCACCCCGTTTTGTTCCTGCCCTGGGAGTGTTTGATGGGGACAGTGTAGAGGGAGCTTTACTCTGTGTCTAACCCCATGCTGTAGCTGTGCTGGGAGTGTTTGATGGGGACAGAGTAGAGGGAGCTTTTCTCTGTATCTAACCCCGTGCAGTCCCTGTCCTGGGAGTGTTTGATGGGGACAGTGCAGAGGGAGCTTTAATCTGTATCTAACCCCGTGCTGTACCTGGCCTGGGAGTGTTTGATGGGGACAGTGTAGAGGGAGCTTTACTCTGTATCTAACCCCGTGCTGTACCTGTCCTGGGAGTGTTTGATGGGGACAGTGTAGAGGGAGCGTTACTCTGTATCTAACGCCGTGCTGTACATGTCCTGGTAGTGTTTGATGGGGACAGTGTAGAGGGAGCTTTACTCTGTATCTAACCCCGTGCTGTACCTGTCCTGGGAGTGTTTGATGGGGACAGTGCAGAGGGAGCTTTACTCTCTATCTAACCCCGTGCTGTACCTGGCCTGGGAGTGTTTGATGGGGACAGTGTAGAGGGAGCGTTACTCTGTATCTAACGCCGTGCTGTACATGTCCTGGGAGTGTTTGATGGGGACAGTGTAGAGGGAGCTTTACTCTGTATCTAACCCCGTGCTGTACCTGTCCTGGGAGTGTTTGATGGGGACACTGTAGGGGGAGCTATACTCTGTATCTAACCCCGTACTGTACCTGTCCTGGGAGTGTTTGATGGGGACAGTGTAGAGGGAGCTTTACTCTGTATCTAACCCCGTGCTGTACCTGTCCAGGGAGTGTTTGATGGGGACAGTGTAGAGGGAGCTTTACTCTGTATCTAACGCCGTGCTGTACCTGTCCTGGGAGTGTTTGATGGGGACAGTGTAGAGGGAGCTTTACTCTGTATCTAACCCCGTGCTGTACCTGTCCTGGGAGTGTTTGTTGGGGACAGTGTAGAGGGAGCTTTACTTTGTATCTAGCAGGGTGTTAACCTGTCCTGGGAGTGTTTGATGGGGACAGTGTAGAGGGAGCGTTACTCTGTATCTAACGCCGTGCTGTACATGTCCTGGGAGTGTTTGATGTGGACAGTGTAGAGGGAGTTTTACTCTGTATCTAACCCCGTGCTGTACCTGTCCTGGGAGTGTTTGATGGGGACAGTGCAGAGGGAGCTTTACTCTGTATCTAACCCCGTGCTGTACCTGGCCTGGGAGTGTTTGATGGGGACAGTGTAGAGGGAGCTTTACTCTGTGTCTAACCCCGTGCTGTACCTGTCCTGGGAGTGTTTGATGGGGACAGTGTAGAGGGAGCTTTACTCTGTGTCTAACCCCATGCTGTACCTGTCCTGGGAGTGTTTGATGGGGATAGTGTGGAGGGAGCTTTACTTAATATCTAACCCCGTGCTGTACATGTCCTGGGACTGTTTGATGGGGACAGGGCAGAGGGAGCTTTACTCTGTATCTAACCCGGTGTGTACCTGTCCTGGGAGTGTTTGATGGGGACAGTGTAGAGTGAGCTTTCCTTTGTATCTAGCACGGTGTGTATCTGTCCTGGGAGTGTTTCATGGGGACAGTGTAGAGGGAGCGTTACTCAGTATCTAACGACGTGCTGTACATGTCCTGGGAGTGTTTGGTGGTGACAGTGTAGAGGGAGCTTTACTCTGTATCTAACCCCGTGCTGTGCCTGTCCTGGGAGTGTTTAATGGGGACAGTGCAGAGGGAGCGTTACTCTGTATCTAACCGCGTGCTGTACCTGTCCTGGGAGTGTCTGATAGGGACAGTGCAGAGGGAGTTTTACTCTGTATGTAACCCCGTGCTGTTCCTGTCCTGGGAGTGTTTGATGGGGACAGTGTGGGGGGAGCTTTACTTTGTATCTAACCCGGTCTGTACCTGTCCTGGGAGTGTTTGATGGGGACAGTGTAGAGGGAGCTTTACTCTGTATCTAACCCCGTGCTGTGCCTGTCCTGGGAGTGTTTAATGGGGACAGTGCAGAGGGAGCGTTACTCTGTATCTAACCGCGTGCTGTACCTGTCCTGGGAGTGTCTGATAGGGACAGTGCAGAGGGAGTTTTACTCTGTATGTAACCCCGTTCTGTTCCTGTCCTGGGAGTGTTTGATGGGGACTGTGCAGAGGGAGCTTTACTCTGTCTCTAACCCCGTGCTGTACCTGGCCTGTGAGTGTTTGATGGGGACAGTGTAGAGGGAGCTTTACTCTGTATCTAACCCCATGCTGTACCTGTCCTGGGAGTGTTTGATGGGGATAGTGTGGAGGGAGCTTTACTTTATATCTAACCCCGTGCTGTACCTGTCCTGGGAGTGTATCATGGGGACAGGGCAGAGGGAGCTTTACTCTGTATCTAACCCGGTGTGTACCTGTCCTGGGAGTGTTTGATGGGGACAGTGTAGAGGGAGCTTTACTTTGTATCTAGCCCGGTGTGTACCTGTCCTGGGAGTGTTTGATGGGGACAGTGTAGAGGGAGCGTTACTCTGTATCTAACGCCGTGCTGTACATGTCCTGGATGTGTTCGATGGAGACAGTGCAGAGGGAGCTTTACTCTGTATCTCACCCCGTTTTGTTCCTGCCCTGGGAGTGTTTGATGGGGACAGTGTAGAGGGAGCTTTACTCTGTGTCTAACCCCATGCTGTAGCTGTGCTGGGAGTGTTTGATGGGGACAGAGTAGAGGGAGCTTTTCTCTGTATCTAAATCCGTGCTGTACCTGTCCTGGGAGTGTTTGATGGGGACAGTGCAGAGGGAGCTTTACTCTGTATCTAACCCCGTGCTGTACCTGTCCTGGGAGTGTTTGATGGGGACAGTGTAGAGGGAGCTTTACTCTGTATCTAACCCCGTGCTGGACATGTCCTGGGGGTGTTTGATGGGGACTGTGTAGAGGGAGCTTTACTCTGTATCTAACCCCGTGCTGTACCTGTCCTGGGAGTGTTTGATGGGGACAGTGCAGAGGGAGCTTTAATCTGTATCTAACCCCGTGCTGTACCTGGCCTGGGAGTGTTTGATGGGGACAGTGTAGAGGGAGCTTTACTCTGTATCTAACCCCATGCTGTACCTGTCCTGGGAGTGTTTGATGGGGATAGTGTGGAGGGAGCTTTACTTTATATCTAACCCCGTGCTGTACCTGTCCTGGGAGTGTTTGATGGGGACAGGGCAGAGGGAGCTTTACTCTGTATCTAACCCGGTGTGTACCTGTCCTGGGAGTGTTTGATGGGGACAGTGTAGAGGGAGCGTTACTCTGTATCTAACGCCGTGCTGTACATGTCCTGGGAGTGTTTGATGGGGACAGTGTAGAGGGAGCTTTACTCTGTATCTAACACCGTGCTGTACCTGTCCTGGGAGTGTTTGATGGGGACAGTGTCGAGGGAGCTTTACTCTGTATCTAACCCCGTGCTGTACCTGTCCTGGGAGTGTTTGATGGGGACAGTGTAGAGGGAGCTTTACTCTGTATCTAACCCCGTGCTGTACCTGTCCTGGGAGTGTTTGATGAGGACAGTGTAGGTGGAGCTTAACTCTGTCACTAACCCCATACTGTACCTGTCCTGGGAGTGTTTGATGGGGACAGTGTAGAGGGAGCTTTACTCTGTATCTAACCCCGTGCTGTACCTGTCCTGGGAGTGTTTGATGGGGACAGTGTAGAGGGAGCTTTACTCTGTATCTAACCCCGTGCTGTACCTGTCCTGGGAGTGTTTGATGGGGACAGTGGTGAGGGAGCTTTACTCTGTATCTAACCCGGTGTGTATCTGTCCTGGGAGTGTTTGATTGGGACATTGTAGAGGGAGCGTTACTTTGTATCTAACCCCCTACTGTAACTGTCCTGGGAGTGTTTGATGGGGACAGTGTAGAGGGAGCTTTACTTTGTATCGAACCCAGTGTGTACCTGTCCTGGGAGTGTTTGATGGGGACAGAGTAGAGGGAGCTTTACTCTGTATCTAACCCCATGCTGTACCTGTCCTGGGAGTGTTTGATGGGGACAGTGTAGAGGGAGCTTTACTCTGTATCTAACCCCGTGCTGGACATGTCCTGGGGGTGTTTGATGGGGACTGTGTAGAGGGAGCTTTACTCTGTATCTAACCCCGTGCTGTACCTGTCCTGGGAGTGTTTGATGGGGACAGTGCAGAGGGAGCTTTACTCTGTATCTAACCCCGTGCTGTACCTGTCCTGGGAGTGTTTGATGGGGACAGTGTAGAGGGAGCTTTACTCTGTATCTAACCCCGTGCTGGACATGTCCTGGGGGTGTTTGATGGGGACTGTGTAGAGGGAGCTTTACTCTGTATCTAACCCCGTGCTGTACCTGTCCTGGGAGTGTTTGATGGGGACAGTGCAGAGGGAGCTTTAATCTGTATCTAACCCCGTGCTGTACCTGGCCTGGGAGTGTTTGATGGGGACAGTGTAGAGGGAGCTTTACTCTGTATCTAACCCCATGCTGTACCTGTCCTGGGAGTGTTTGATGGGGATAGTGTGGAGGGAGCTTTACTTTATATCTAACCCCGTGCTGTACCTGTCCTGGGAGTGTTTGATGGGGACAGGGCAGAGGGAGCTTTACTCTGTATCTAACCCGGTGTGTACCTGTCCTGGGAGTGTTTGATGGGGACAGTGTAGAGGGAGCGTTACTCTGTATCTAACGCCGTGCTGTACATGTCCTGGGAGTGTTTGATGGGGACAGTGTAGAGGGAGCTTTACTCTGTATCTAACACCGTGCTGTACCTGTCCTGGGAGTGTTTGATGGGGACAGTGTCGAGGGAGCTTTACTCTGTATCTAACCCCGTGCTGTACCTGTCCTGGGAGTGTTTGATGGGGACAGTGTAGAGGGAGCTTTACTCTGTATCTAACCCCGTGCTGTACCTGTCCTGGGAGTGTTTGATGAGGACAGTGTAGGTGGAGCTTTACTCTGTCACTAACCCCATACTGTACCTGTCCTGGGAGTGTTTGATGGGGACAGTGTAGAGGGAGCTTTACTCTGTATCTAACCCCGTGCTGTACCTGTCCTGGGAGTGTTTGATGGGGACAGTGTAGAGGGAGCTTTACTCTGTATCTAACCCCGTGCTGTACCTGTCCTGGGAGTGTTTGATGGGGACAGTGGTGAGGGAGCTTTACTCTGTATCTAACCCTGTGTGTATCTGTCCTGGGAGTGTTTGATTGGGACATTGTAGAGGGAGCGTTACTTTGTATCTAACCCCCTGCTGTAACTGTCCTGGGAGTGTTTGATGGGGACAGTGTAGAGGGAGCTTTACTTTGTATCGAACCCAGTGTGTACCTGTCCTGGGAGTGTTTGATGGGGACAGTGTAGAGGGAGCTTTACTCTGTATCTAACCCCATGCTGTACCTGTCCTGGGAGTGTTTGATGGGGACAGTGTAGAGGGAGCTTTACTCTGTCTCTAACCCCGTGCTGTACCTGGCCTGGGAGTGTTTGATGGGGACAGTGTAGAGGGAGCTTTACTCAGTATCTAACCCCATGCTGTACCTGTCCTGGGAGTGTTTGATGGGGATAGTGTGGAGGGAGCTTTACTTTATATCTAACCCCGTGCTGTTCCTGTACTGGGAGTGTTTGATGGGGACTGTGCAGAGGGAGCTTTACTCTGTCTCTAACCCCGTGCTGTACCTGGCCTGGGAGTGTTTGATGGGGACAGTTTAGAGGGAGCTTTACTCTGTATCTAACCCCATGCTGTACCTGTCCTGGGAGTGTTTGATGGGGATAGTGTGGAGGGAGCTTTACTTTATATCTAACCCCGTGCTGTACCTGTCCTGGGAGTGTTTCATGGGGACAGGGCAGAGGGAGCTTTACTCTGTATCTAACCCGGTGTGTACCTGTCCTGGGAGTGTTTGATGGGGACAGTGTAGAGGGAGCGTTACTCTGTATCTAACCCCGTGCTGTACCTGTCCTGGGAGTGTTTGATGGGGACAGTGTAGAGGGAGCTTTACTCTGTATCTGACACCGTGCTGTACCTGTCCAGGGAGTGTTTGATGGGGACAGTGTAGAGGGAGCTTTACTCTGTATCTAACCCCCTGCTGTACCTGTCCTGGGAGTGTTTGATGGGGACAGTGTAGAGGGAGCTTTACTCTGTATCTAACCCCGTGCTGTACCTGTCCTGGGCGTGTTTGATGGGGACAGTGTAGAGGGAGCGTTACTCTGTATCTAACCACGTGCTGTACCTGTCCTGGGAGTGTCTGATGGGGACAGTGCAGAGGGAGTTTTACTCTGTATGTAACCCCGTGCTGTTCCTGTCCTGGGAGTATTTGATGTGGACAGTGTGGGGGGAGCTTTACTTTGTATCTAACCCGGTGTGTACCTGTCCTGGGAGTGTTTGATGGGGACAGTGTAGAGGGAGCTTTACTCTGTATCTAACCCCGTGCTGTGCCTGTCCTGGGAGTGTTTGATGGGGACAGTGTAGAGGGAGCGTTACTCTGTATCTAACCGCGTGCTGTACCTGTCCTGGGAGTGTCTGATGGGGACAGTGCAGAGGGAGTTTTACTCTGTATATATCCCCGTGCTGTTCCTGTCCTGGGAGTGTTTGATGGGGACTGTGCAGAGGGAGCTTTACTCTGTCTCTAACCCCGTGCTGTACCTGGCCTGGGAGTGTTTGATGGGGACAGTGTAGAGGGAGCTTTACTCTGTATCTAACCCCATGCTGTACCTGTCCTGGGAGTGTTTGATGGGGATAGTGTGGAGGGAGCTTTACTTTATATCTAACCCCGTGCTGTACCTGTCCTGGGAGTGTTTCATGGGGACAGGGCAGAGGGAGCTTTACTCTGTATCTAACCTGGTGTGTACCTGTCCTGGGAGTGTTTGATGGGGACAGTGTAGAGGGAGCGTTACTCTGTATCTAACGCCGTGCTGTACATGTCCTGGATGTGTTCGATGGAGACAGTGCAGAGGGAGCTTTACTCTGTATCTCACCCCGTTTTGTTCCTGCCCTGGGAGTGTTTGATGGGGACAGTGTAGAGGGAGCTTTACTCTGTGTCTAACCCCATGCTGTAGCTGTGCTGGGAGTGTTTGATGGGGACAGAGTAGAGGGAGCTTTTCTCTGTATCTAACCCCGTGCAGTCCCTGTCCTGGGAGTGTTTGATGGGGACAGTGCAGAGGGAGCTTTAATCTGTATCTAACCCCGTGCTGTACCTGGCCTGGGAGTGTTTGATGGGGACAGTGTAGAGGGAGCTTTACTCTGTATCTAACCCCATGCTGTACCTGTCCTGGGAGTGTTTGATGGGGATAGTGTGGAGGGAGCTTTACTTTATGTCTAACCCCGTGCTGTACCTGTCCTGGGAGTGTTTGATGGGGACAGGGCAGAGGGAGCTTTACTCTGTATCTATACCGGTGTGTACCTGTCCTGGGAGTGTTTGATGGGGACAGTCTGGAGGGAGCGTTACTCTGTATCTAACGCCGTGCTGTACATGTCCTGGGAGTGTTTGATGGGGACAGTGTAGAGGGAGCTTTACTCTGTATCTAACACCGTGCTGTACCTGTCCTGGGAGTGTTTGATGGGGACAGTGTCGAGGGAGCTTTACTCTGTATCTAACCCCGTGCTGTACCTGTCCTGGGAGTGTTTGATGGGGACAGTGTAGAGGGAGCTTTACTCTGTATCTAACCCCGTGCTGTACCTGTCCTGGGAGTGTTTGATGGGGACAGTGTAGAGGGAGCTTTACTCTGTATCTAACCCCGTGCTGTACCTGTCCTGGGAGTGTTTGATGGGGACAGTGGTGAGGGAGCTTTACTCTGTATCTAACCCGGTGTGTATCTGTCCTGGGAGTGTTTGATTGGGACATTGTAGAGGGAGCGTTACTTTGTATCTAACCCCCTACTGTACCTGTCCTGGGAGTGTTTGATGGGGACAGTGTAGAGGGAGCTTTACTCTGTATCTAACCCCATGCTGTACCTGTCCTGGGAGTGTTTGATGGGGACTGTGCAGAGGGAGCTTTACTCTGTCTCTAACCCCGTGCTGTACCTGGCCTGGGAGTGTTTGATGGGGACAGTTTAGAGGGAGCTTTACTCTGTATCTAACCCCATGCTGTACCTGTCCTGGGAGTGTTTGATGGGGATAGTGTGGAGGGAGCTTTACTTTATATCTAACCCCGTGCTGTACCTGTCCTGGGAGTGTTTCATGGGGACAGGGCAGAGGGAGCTTTACTCTGTATCTAACCCGGTGTGTACCTGTCCTGGGAGTGTTTGATGGGGACAGTGTAGAGGGAGCGTTACTCTGTATCTAACCCCGTGCTGTACCTGTCCTGGGAGTGTTTGATGGGGACAGTGTAGAGGGAGCTTTACTCTGTATCTGACACCGTGCTGTACCTGTCCAGGGAGTGTTTGATGGGGACAGTGTAGAGGGAGCTTTACTCTGTATCTAACCCCCTGCTGTACCTGTCCTGGGAGTGTTTGATGGGGACAGTGTAGAGGGAGCTTTACTCTGTATCTAACCCCGTGCTGTACCTGTCCTGGGCGTGTTTGATGGGGACAGTGTAGAGGGAGCGTTACTCTGTATCTAACCACGTGCTGTACCTGTCCTGGGAGTGTCTGATGGGGACAGTGCAGAGGGAGTTTTACTCTGTATGTAACCCCGTGCTGTTCCTGTCCTGGGAGTATTTGATGTGGACAGTGTGGGGGGAGCTTTACTTTGTATCTAACCCGGTGTGTACCTGTCCTGGGAGTGTTTGATGGGGACAGTGTAGAGGGAGCTTTACTCTGTATCTAACCCCGTGCTGTGCCTGTCCTGGGAGTGTTTGATGGGGACAGTGTAGAGGGAGCGTTACTCTGTATCTAACCGCGTGCTGTACCTGTCCTGGGAGTGTCTGATGGGGACAGTGCAGAGGGAGTTTTACTCTGTATATATCCCCGTGCTGTTCCTGTCCTGGGAGTGTTTGATGGGGACTGTGCAGAGGGAGCTTTACTCTGTCTCTAACCCCGTGCTGTACCTGGCCTGGGAGTGTTTGATGGGGACAGTGTAGAGGGAGCTTTACTCTGTATCTAACCCCATGCTGTACCTGTCCTGGGAGTGTTTGATGGGGATAGTGTGGAGGGAGCTTTACTTTATATCTAACCCCGTGCTGTACCTGTCCTGGGAGTGTTTCATGGGGACAGGGCAGAGGGAGCTTTACTCTGTATCTAACCTGGTGTGTACCTGTCCTGGGAGTGTTTGATGGGGACAGTGTAGAGGGAGCGTTACTCTGTATCTAACGCCGTGCTGTACATGTCCTGGATGTGTTCGATGGAGACAGTGCAGAGGGAGCTTTACTCTGTATCTCACCCCGTTTTGTTCCTGCCCTGGGAGTGTTTGATGGGGACAGTGTAGAGGGAGCTTTACTCTGTGTCTAACCCCATGCTGTAGCTGTGCTGGGAGTGTTTGATGGGGACAGAGTAGAGGGAGCTTTTCTCTGTATCTAACCCCGTGCAGTCCCTGTCCTGGGAGTGTTTGATGGGGACAGTGCAGAGGGAGCTTTAATCTGTATCTAACCCCGTGCTGTACCTGGCCTGGGAGTGTTTGATGGGGACAGTGTAGAGGGAGCTTTACTCTGTATCTAACCCCATGCTGTACCTGTCCTGGGAGTGTTTGATGGGGATAGTGTGGAGGGAGCTTTACTTTATGTCTAACCCCGTGCTGTACCTGTCCTGGGAGTGTTTGATGGGGACAGGGCAGAGGGAGCTTTACTCTGTATCTATACCGGTGTGTACCTGTCCTGGGAGTGTTTGATGGGGACAGTCTGGAGGGAGCGTTACTCTGTATCTAACGCCGTGCTGTACATGTCCTGGGAGTGTTTGATGGGGACAGTGTAGAGGGAGCTTTACTCTGTATCTAACACCGTGCTGTACCTGTCCTGGGAGTGTTTGATGGGGACAGTGTCGAGGGAGCTTTACTCTGTATCTAACCCCGTGCTGTACCTGTCCTGGGAGTGTTTGATGGGGACAGTGTAGAGGGAGCTTTACTCTGTATCTAACCCCGTGCTGTACCTGTCCTGGGAGTGTTTGATGGGGACAGTGTAGAGGGAGCTTTACTCTGTATCTAACCCCGTGCTGTACCTGTCCTGGGAGTGTTTGATGGGGACAGTGGTGAGGGAGCTTTACTCTGTATCTAACCCGGTGTGTATCTGTCCTGGGAGTGTTTGATTGGGACATTGTAGAGGGAGCGTTACTTTGTATCTAACCCCCTACTGTACCTGTCCTGGGAGTGTTTGATGGGGACAGTGTAGAGGGAGCTTTACTCTGTATCTAACCCCATGCTGTACCTGTCCTGGGAGTGTTTGATGGGGACAGTGAAGAGGGAGCTTTACTCTGTATCTAACCCCGTGCTGTACCTGTCCTGGGAGTGTTTGATGGGGACTATGTAGAGGGAGCTTTACTCTGTATCTAATCCCGTGCTGAAACTGTCCTGGGAATGTTTGATGGGGACAGTGTAGAGGGAGCTTTACTCTGTATCTAACCCCATGCTGTACCTGTCCTGGGAGTGTTTGATGGGGACAGTGAAGAGGGAGCTTTACTCTGTATCTAACCCCGTGCTGTACCTGTCCTGGGAGTGTTTGATGGAGACTGTGTAGAGGGAGCTTTACTCTGTCTCTAACCCCGTGCTGTACCTGTCCTGGGAGTGTTTGATGGGGACAGTGTAGAGGGAGCTTTACTCTGTATCTAACCCCATGCTGTACCTGTCCTGGGAGTGTTTGATGGGGATAGTGTGGAGGGAGCTTTACTTTATATCTAACCCCGTGCTGTACCTGTCCTGGGAGTGTTTCATGGGGACAGGGCAGAGGGAGCTTTACTCTGTATCTAACCCGGTGTGTACCTGTCCTGGGAGTGTTTGATGGGGACAGTGTAGAGGGAGCTTTACTTTGTATCTAGCCCGGTGTGTACCTGTCCTGGGAGTGTTTGATGGGGACAGTGTAGAGGGAGCGTTACTCTGTATCTAACGCCGTGTTGTACATGTCCTGGATGTGTTCGATGTAGACAGTGCAGAGGGAGCTTTACTCTGTATCTCACCCCGTGCTGTACCTGTCCTGGGACTGTTTGTTGGGGACAGTGTAGAGGGAGCTTTACTCTGTATCGAATCCCGTGCTTGACCTGTCCTGCGAGTGTTTGATGGCAATGTACAGGGAGCTTTACTCTGTATCTAACCCCGTGCTGTACCTGTCCTGGGAGTGTTTGATGGGGACAGTGTAGAGGGAGCTTTACTCTGTATCTAACCCCGTGCTGGACATGTCCTGGGGGTGTTTGATGGGGACTGTGTAGAGGGAGCTTTACTCTGTATCTAACCCCGTGCTGTACCTGTCATGGGAGTGTTTGATGGGGACAGTGCAGAGGGAGCTTTAATCTGTATCTAACCCCGTGCTGTACCTGGCCTGGGAGTGTTTGATGGGGAGAGTGTAGAGGGAGCTTTACTCTGTATCTAACCCCATGCTGTACCTGTCCTGGGAGTGTTTGATGGGGATAGTGTGGAGGGAGCTTTACTTTATATCTAACCCCGTGCTGTACCTGTCCTGGGAGTGTTTGATGGGGACAGGGCAGAGGGAGCTTTACTCTGTATTTAACCCGGTGTGTACCTGTCCTGGGAGTGTTTGATGGGGACAGTGTAGAGGGAGCGTTACTCTGTATCTAACGCTGTGCTGTACATGTCCTGGGAGTGTTTGATGGGGACAGTGTAGAGGGAGCTTTACTCTGTATCTAACACTGTGCTGTACCTGTCCTGGGAGTGTTTGATGGGGACAGTTTCGAGGGAGCTTTACTCTGTATCTAACCCCGTGCTGTACCTGTCCTGGGAGTGTTTGATGGGGACAGTGTAGAGGGAGCTTTACTCTGTATCTAACCCCGTGCTGTGCCTGTCCTGGGAGTGTTTGATGAGGACAGTGTAGGGGGAGCTTTACTCTGTATCTAACACCGTACTGTACCTGTCCTGGGAGTGTTTGATGGGGACAGTGTAGAGGGAGCTTTACTCTGTATCTAACCCCGTGCTGTACCTGTCCTGGGAGTGTTTGATGGGGATAGTGTGGAGGGAGCTTTACTTTATATCTAACCCCGTGCTGTACCTGTCCTGGGAGTGTTTCATGGGGACAGGGCAGAGGGAGCTTTACTCTGTATCTAACCCGGTGTGTACCTGTCCTGGGAGTGTTTGATGGGGACAGTGTAGAGGGAGCGTTACTCTGTATCTAACCCCGTGCTGTACCTGTCCTGGGAGTGTTTGATGGGGACAGTGTAGAGGGAGCTTTACTCTGTATCTGACACCGTGCTGTACCTGTCCAGGGAGTGTTTGATGGGGACAGTGTAGAGGGAGCTTTACTCTGTATCTAACCCCCTGCTGTACCTGTCCTGGGAGTGTTTGATGGGGACAGTGTAGAGGGAGCTTTACTCTGTATCTAACCCCGTGCTGTACCTGTCCTGGGCGTGTTTGATGGGGACAGTGTAGAGGGAGCGTTACTCTGTATCTAACCACGTGCAGTACCTGTCCTGGGAGTGTCTGATGGGGACAGTGCAGAGGGAGTTTTACTCTGTATGTAACCCCGTTCTGTTCCTGTCCTGGGAGTATTTGATGTGGACAGTGTGGGGGAGCTTTACTTTGTATCTAACCCGGTGTGTACCTGTCCTGGGAGTGTTTGATGGGGACAGTGTAGAGGGAGCTTTACTCTGTATCTAACCCCGTGCTGTGCCTGTCCTGGGAGTGTTTGATGGGGACAGTGTAGAGGGAGCGTTACTCTGTATCTAACCGCGTGCTGTACCTGTCCTGGGAGTGTCTGATGGGGACAGTGCAGAGGGAGTTTTACTCTGTATGTATCCCCGTGCTGTTCCTGTCCTGGGAGTGTTTGATGGGGACTGTGCAGAGGGAGCTTTACTCTGTCTCTAACCCCGTGCTGTACCTGGCCTGGGAGTGTTTGATGGGGACAGTGTAGAGGGAGCTTTACTCTGTATCTAACCCCATGCTGTACCTGTCCTGGGAGTGTTTGATGGGGATAGTGTGGAGGGAGCTTTACTTTATATCTAACCCCGTGCTGTACCTGTCCTGGGAGTGTTTCATGGGGACAGGGCAGAGGGAGCTTTACTCTGTATCTAACCCGGTGTGTACCTGTCCTGGGAGTGTTTGATGGGGACAGTGTAGAGGGAGCGTTACTCTGTATCTAACGCCGTGCTGTACATGTCCTGGATGTGTTCGATGGAGACAGTGCAGAGGGAGCTTTACTCTGTATCTCACCCCGTTTTGTTCCTGCCCTGGGAGTGTTTGATGGGGACAGTGTAGAGGGAGCTTTACTCTGTGTCTAACCCCATGATGTAGCTGTGCTGGGAGTGTTTGATGGGGACAGAGTAGAGGGAGCTTTTCTCTGTATCTAACCCCGTGCAGTCCCTGTCCTGGGAGTGTTTGATGGGGACAGTGCAGAGGGAGCTTTAATCTGTATCTAACCCCGTGCTGTACCTGGCCTGGGAGTGTTTGATGGGGACAGTGTAGAGGGAGCTTTACTCTGTATCTAACCCCATGCTGTACCTGTCCTGGGAGTGTTTGATGGGGATAGTGTGGAGGGAGCTTTACTTTATGTCTAACCCCGTGCTGTACCTGTCCTGGGAGTGTTTGATGGGGACAGGGCAGAGGGAGCTTTACTCTGTATCTAACCCTGTGCTGTACCTGTCCTGGGAGTGTTTGATGGGGACAGTGGAGAGGGAGCTTTACTCTGTATCTAACCCCGTGCTGTACCTGTCCTGGGAGTATTTGATGGGGACAGTGTAGAGGGAGTTTTACTCTGTATCTCACCCCGTGCTGTACCAGTCCTGGGAATGTTTGATGGGGACAGTGTCGAGGGAGCTTTACTCTGTATCTAACCCCGTGCTGTACCTGTCCTGGGAGAGTTTGTTGGGGGATAGTGTAGAGGGAGCTTTCCTCTGTATCTAACCCCGTGCTCTACCTGTCCTGGGAGTGTTTGATGGGGACAGTGTAGGGGGAGCTATACTCTGTATCGAATCCCGTGCTGTACCAGTCCTGGGAGTGTTTGATGGGGACAGTGCAGAGGGAGCTTTACTCTGTATCTAACCCCGTGCTTTATCTGTCCTGGGAGTGTTTGATGGGGACAGTGCAGAGGGAGCTTTACTCTGTATCTAACCCCGTGCTGTACCTGTCCTGGGAGTGTTTGATGGGGACAGTGTAGAGGGAGCTTTAGTCTGTAGCTAACCCAGTGCTGTACCTGTCGTGGGAGTATTTGATGGGGACAGTGTAGAGGGAGCTTTACTCTGTATCTAAGCCCGTGCTGTACATGTCCTGGGAGTGTTTGATGGGGACAGTGTAGGAGGAGCTTTCCTCTGTATCTAACCCCGTGCTGTAGCTGTCCTGGGAGTGTTTGATGGGGACAGTCTAGGGGGAGCTTTACTCGATATCTATCCCCGTGCTGTACCTGTCCTGGGAGTGTTTGATGGGGACAGTGTAGGGGGAGCTTTACTCTTTATCTAACCCTGTGCTGTACCTGTCCTGGGAGTGCTTGATGGGGACAGGGTAGGGGGAGCTTTCCTCTGTATCTAACCCCGTGCTGTACCTGTCCTGGGAGTGTTTCATGGGAACAGTGCAGGGGGAGCTTTACTCTTTATCTAACCCCGTGCTGTACCTGTCCTGGGAGTGTTTGATGGGGACAGTGTAGGGGGAGCTTTACTCTGTATCTAACCCTGTGCTGTATCTGTCCTGGGAGTGTTTGATGGGGACAGTGTAGAGGGAGCTTTACTCTGTATCCAACCCCGTGCTCTACCTGTCCTGGGAGTGTTTGATGGGGACAGTGTAGAGGGAGCTTTACTCTGTATCTAACCCCGTGCTGTACCTGTCCTGGGAGTGTTTGATGGGGACCGTGTAGAGGGAGCTTTACTCTGTATCTAACCCCATGCTGTACCTGTATTGGGAGTGTTTGATGGGGACAGTGTAGAGGGAGCTTTACTCTGTGTCGAACCCCGTGCTGTCCCTGTCCTGGGAGTGTTTGTTGGGGACAGTGTAGAGGGTGCTTTACTCTGTATCGAATCCTGTGCTGGACCTGTCCTGGGAGTGTTTGATGGCAATGTACAGGGAGCTTTACTCTGTATCTAACCCCGTGCTGTACCTGTCCTGGCAGTGTTTGATGGGGACAGTGTAGAGGGAGCTTTATTCTGTATCTATCCCCGTGCTGTACCTGTCCTGGAAGTGTTTGATGGGGACAGTGTAGAGGGAGCTTTACTCTGTATCTATCCCCGTGCTGTACCTGTCCTGGGAGTGTTTGATGGGGACAGTGTGGAGGGAGCTTTACTCTGTATCTAACCCCGTGCTGTACCTGTCCTGGGAGTGTTTGATGGGGACAGTGTACAGGGAGCTTTACTCTGTATCTAACCCCGTGCTGTACCTGTCCTGGGAGTGTTTGATGGGGACAGTGTAGAGAGAGCTTTACTCTGTATCTAACCCCGTGCTGTACCTGTCCAGGGAGTGTTTGATGTGGACAGTGTAGGGGGAGCTTTACTCTGTATCTCACCCCGTGCTGTACCTGTCCTGGGAGTGTTTGATGGGGACAGTGTAGAGGGAGCTTTACTCTGTATCGAATCCCGTGCTGTACCTGTCCTGGGAGTGTTTGATGGGGACAGTGTAGTGGGAGCTTTACTCTGTATCGAATCCCGTGCTGTACCAGTCCTGGGAGTGTTTGATGGGGACAGTGCAGAGGGAGCTTTACTCTGTATCTAACCCCGTGCTTTATCTGTCCTGGGAGTGTTTGATGGGGACAGTGTAGAGGGAGCTTTCCTCTGTATCTAACCCCGTGCTGTACCTGTCCTGGGAGTGTTTGATGGGGACAGTGTAGAGGGAGCTTTAGTCTGTAGCTAACCCAGTGCTGTACCTGTCGTGGGAGTGTTTGATGGGGACAGTGTAGAGTGAGCTTTACTCTGTATCTAACCCTGTGCTGTACCTGTCCTGGGAGTGTTTGATGGGGACAGTGTAGAGGGAGCTTTAGTCTGTATCTAACCCAGTGCTTTACCTGTCGTGGGAGTATTTGATGGGGACAGTGTAGAGGGAGCTTTACTCTGTATCTAACCCCGTGCTGTACCTGTCCTCGGAGTGTTTGATGGGGACAGTGTAGAGGGAGCTTTACTCTGTATCTAACCCCGTGCTGTACCTGTCCTGGGAGTGTTTGATGGGGACAGTGTAGAGGGAGCTTTACTCTGTATCCAACCCCGTTGTGTACCTGTCCTGGGAGTGTTTGATGGGGGCAGTGTAGAGGGAGCTTTACTCTGTATCTAACCCAGTGCTGTACCTGTCGTGGGAGTATTTGATGGGGACAGTGTAGAGGGAGCTTTACTCTGTATCTAACCCCGCGCTGTACTTGTCCTGGGAGTGTTTGATGGGGACAGTGTAGAGGGAGCTTTACTCTGTATCGAACCCCGTGCTGTACCTGTCCTGGGACTGTTTGTTGGGGACAGTGTAGAGGGAGCTTTACTCTGTATCGAATCCCGTGCTTGACCTGTCCTGCGAGTGTTTGATGGCAATGTACAGGGAGCTTTACTCTGTATCTAACCCCGTGCTGTACCTGTCCTGGGAGTGTTTGATGGGGACAGTGTAGAGGGAGCTTTATTCTGTATCTATCCCCGTGCTGTACCTGTCCTGGGAGTGTTTGTTGGGGGATAGTGTAGAGGGAGCTTTACTCTGTATCTAACCCCGTGCTGTACCTGTCCTGGGAGTGTTTGATGGGGACAGTGTAGAGGGAGCTTTACTCTGTATCTAACCCCGTTATGTACCTGTCCTGGGAGTGTTTGATGGGGACAGTGTACAGGGAGCTTTACTCTGTATCTATCCCCGTGCTGTACCTGTCCTGGAAGTGTTTGATGGGGACAGTGTAGAGGGAGGTTTACTCTGTATCTAACCCCGTGCTGTACCTGTCCTGGGAGTGTTTGATGTGGGCAGTGTAGGGGGAGCTTTACTCTGTATCTAACCCCGTGCTGTACCTGTCCTGGGAGTGTTTGATGGGGACAGTGTAGAGGGAGCTTTACTCTGTATCGAATCCCGTGCTGTACCAGCCCTGGGAGTGTTTGATGGGGACAGTGCAGAGGGAGCTTTACTCTGCATCGAACACCGTGCTGTACCTGGCCTGGGAGTGTTTGATGGGGGACAGTGTAGAGCCAGCTTTACTCTGTATCTAACCCCGTGCTGTGCCTGTCCTGGGAGTGTTTGATGGGGACAGTGTAGAGGGAGCTTTACTCTGTATCTAACCCCGTGCTGTACCTGTCCTGGGAGTGTTTGATGGGGACAGTGTAGAGGGAGCTTTACTCTGTATCTAACCCCGTGCTGTCCCTGTCCTGGGAGTGTTTTATGGGGACAGTTTAGAGGGAGCTTTACTCTGTATCTAACCACGTGCTGTACCTGTCCTGGGAGTGTTTGATGGCGACAGTGTAGAGGGAGCTTTACTCTGTATCTATCCCCGTGCTGTAACTGACCTGGTAGTGTTTGATGGGGAGAGTGTGGAGGAAGCTTTACTCTGTATCTAACCCCGTGCTGTACCTGTCCTGGGAGTGTTTGATGGGGACACTGTAGAGGGAGCTTTACTCTGTATCTAACCCCGTGCTGTACCTGTCCTGGGAGTGTTTGATGGGGACAGTGTAGAGGGAACTTTACTCTGTATCTAACCCCGTGCTGTACCCGTCCTGGGAGTGTTTGATGGGGACAGTGTAGAGGGCGCTTTACTCTGTATCTAACACTGTGCTGTACCTGTCCTGGGAGTGTTTGATGGGGACAGTGTAGAGGGAGTTTTACTCTGTATCTAACCCCGTGCTGTACCTGTCCTGGGAGTGTTTGATGGGGACAGTGTAGGGGGAGCTTTACTCTGTATCTAACCCCGTACTGTACCTGTCCTGGGAGTGTTTGATGGGGACAGTGTCGGAGGAGCTTTCCTCTGTATCTAACCCCGTGCTGTCGCTGTCCTGGGAGTGCTTGATGGGGACAGTCTAGGGGGAGCTTTACTCGGTATCTATCCCCGTGCTGTATCTGTCCTGGGAGTGTTTGATGGGGACAGTGTAGAGGGAGCTTTACTCTGTATCGAATCCCGTGCTGTACCAGCCCTGGGAGTGTTTGATGGGGACAGTGCAGAGGGAGCTTTACTCTGCATCGAACACCGTGCTGTACCTGGCCTGGGAGTGTTTGATGGGGGACAGTGTAGAGCCAGCTTTACTCTGTATCTAACCCCGTGCTGTGCCTGTCCTGGGAGTGTTTGATGGGGACAGTGTAGAGGGAGCTTTACTCTGTATCTAACCCCGTGCTGTACCTGTCCTGGGAGTGTTTGATGGGGACAGTGTAGAGGGAGCTTTACTCTGTATCTAACCCCGTGCTGTCCCTGTCCTGGGAGTGTTTGATGGGGACAGTTTAGAGGGAGCTTTACTCTGTATCTAACCACGTGCTGTACCTGTCCTGGCAGTGTTTGATGGCGACAGTGTAGAGGGAGCTTTACACTGTATCTATCCCCGTGCTGGAACTGACCTGGTAGTGTTTGATGGGGAGAGTGTGGAGGAAGCTTTACTCTGAATCTAACCCCGTGCTGTACCTGTCCTGGGAGTGTTTGATGGGGACACTGTAGAGGGAGCTTTACTCTGTATCTAACCCCGTGCTGTACCTGTCCTGGGAGTGTTTGATGGGGACAGTGTAGAGGGAACTTTACTCTGTATCTAACCCCGTGCTGTACCCGTCCTGGGAGTGTTTGATGGGGACAGTGTAGAGGGCGCTTTACTCTGTATCTAACCCTGTGCTGTACCTGTCCTGGGAGTGTTTGATGGGGACAGTGTAGAGGGAGTTTTACTCTGTATCTAACCCCGTGCTGTACCAGTCCTGGGAATGTTTGATGGGGACAGTGTAGAGGGAGCTTTACTCTGTATCTAACCCCGTGCTGTACCTGTCCTGGGAGTGTTTGATGGGGACAGTGCAGGGGGAGCTTTACTCTGTATCTAACCCCGTACTGTACCTGTGCTGGGAGTGTTTGATGGGGACAGTGTCGGAGGAGCTTTCCTCTGTATCTAACCCCGTGCTGTCGCTGTCCTGGGAGTGCTTGATGGGGACAGTCTAGGGGGAGCTTTACTCGGTATCTATCCCCGTGCTGTATCTGTCCTGGGAGTGTTTGATGGGGACAGTGTAGGGGAGCTTTACTCTTTATCTAACCCTGTGCTGTACCTGTCCTGGGAGTGCTTGATGGGGACAGGGTAGGGGGAGCTTTCCTCTGTATCTAACCCCGTGCTGTACCTGTCCTGGGAGTGTTTCATGGGGACAGTGCAGGGGGAGCTTTACTCTGTATCTAACCCCGTGCTGTACCTGTCCTGGGAGTGTTTGATGGGGACAGTGTAGGGGGAGCTTTACTCTGTATCTAACCCTGTGCTGTATCTGTCCTGGGAGTGTTTGATGGGGACAGTGTAGATGGAGCTTTACTCTGTATCCAACCCCGTGCTTTACCTGTCCTGGGAGTGCTTGATGGGGACAGTGTAGAGGGAGCTTTACTCTGTATCTAACCCTGTGCTGTATCTGTCCTGGGAGTGTTTGATGGGGACAGTGTAGAGGGAGCTTTACTCTGTATCCAACCCCGTGCTTTACCTGTCCTGGGAGTTTTTGATGGGGACAGTGTAGAGGGAGCTTTACTCTGTATCTAACCCCATGCTGTACCTGTATTGGGAGTGTTTGATGGGGACAGTGTAGAGGGAGCTTTACTCTGTATCGAATCCTGTGCTGTACCTGTCCTGGGAGTGTTTGATGGCAATGTACAGGGAGCTTTACTCTGTATCTAACCCCGTGCTGTACCTGTCCTGGGAGTGTTTGATGGGGACAGTGTAGAGGGAGCTTTATTCTGTGTCTATCCCCGTGCTGTACCTGTCCTGGGAGTGTTTGATGGGGACAGTGTGGAGGGAGCTTTACTCTGTATCTAACCCCGTGCTGTACCTGTCCTGGGAGTGTTTGATGGGGACAGTGTACAGGGAGCTTTACTCTGTATCTAACCCCGTGCTGTACCTGTCCTGGGAGTGTTTGATGGGGACAGTGTAGAGGGAGCTTTACTCTGTATCGAATCCCGTGCTGTACCTGTCCTGGGAGTGTTTGATGGGGACAGTGTAGAGGGAGCTTTACTCTGTATCGAATCCCGTGCTGTACCAGTCCTGGGAGTGTTTGATGGGGACAGTGCAGAGGGAGCTTTACTCTGTATCTAACCCCGTGCTTTATCTATCCTGGGAGTGTTTGATGGGGACAGTGTAGAGGGAGCTTTACTCTGTATCTAACCCCGTGCTGTACCTGTCCTGGGATTGTTTGATGGGGACAGTGTAGAGGGAGCTTTAGTCTATAGCTAACCCAGTGCTGTACCTGTCGTGGGAGTATTTGATGGGGACAGTGTAGAGGGAGCTTTACTCTGTATCTAACCCCGTGCTGTACATGTCCAGGGAGTGTTTGATGGGGACAGTGTGGAGTGAGCTTTACTCTGTATCTAACCCTGTGCTGTACCTGTCCTGGGAGTGTTTGATGGGGACAGTGTCGAGGGAGCTTTAGTCTGTATGTAACCCAGTGCTTTACCTGTCGTGGGAGTATTTGATGGGGACAGTGTAGAGGGAGCTTTACTCTGTATCTAACCCCGTGCTGTACCTGTCCTCGGAGTGTTTCATGGGGACAGTGCAGGGGGAGCTTTACTCTGTATCTAACCCCGTGCTGTACCTGTCCTGGGAGTGTTTGATGGGGACAGTGTAGGGGGAGCTTTACTCTGTATCTAACCCTGTGCTGTATCTGTCCTGGGAGTGTTTGATGGGGACAGTGTAGAGGGAGCTTTACTCTGTATCCAACCCCGTGCTCTACCTGTCCTGGGAGTGTTTGATGGGGACAGTGTAGAGGGAGCTTTACTCTGTATCTAACCCCGTTATGTACCTGTCCTGGGAGTGTTTGATGGGGACAGTGTACAGGGAGCTTTACTCTGTATCTATCCCCGTGCTGTACCTGTCCTGGAAGTGTTTGATGGGGACAGTGTAGAGGGAGGTTTACTCTGTATCTAACCCCGTGCTGTACCTGTCCTGGGAGTGTTTGATGTGGGCAGTGTAGGGGGAGCTTTACTCTGTATCTAACCCCGTGCTGTACCTGTCCTGGGAGTGTTTGATGGGGACAGTGTAGAGGGAGCTTTACTCTGTATCGAATCCCGTGCTGTACCAGCCCTGGGAGTGTTTGATGGGGACAGTGCAGAGGGAGCTTTACTCTGCATCGAACACCGTGCTGTACCTGGCCTGGGAGTGTTTGATGGGGGACAGTGTAGAGCCAGCTTTACTCTGTATCTAACCCCGTGCTGTGCCTGTCCTGGGAGTGTTTGATGGGGACAGTGTAGAGGGAGCTTTACTCTGTATCTAACCCCGTGCTGTACCTGTCCTGGGAGTGTTTGATGGGGACAGTGCAGAGGGAGCTTTACTCTGTATCTAACCCCGTGCTTTATCTATCCTGGGAGTGTTTGATGGGGACAGTGTAGAGGGAGCTTTACTCTGTATCTAACCCCGTGCTGTACCTGTCCTGGGATTGTTTGATGGGGACAGTGTAGAGGGAGCTTTAGTCTATAGCTAACCCAGTGCTGTACCTGTCGTGGGAGTATTTGATGGGGACAGTGTAGAGGGAGCTTTACTCTGTATCTAACCCCGTGCTGTACATGTCCAGGGAGTGTTTGATGGGGACAGTGTAGAGTGAGCTTTACTCTGTATCTAACCCTGTGCTGTACCTGTCCTGGGAGTGTTTGATGGGGACAGTGTCGAGGGAGCTTTAGTCTGTATGTAACCCAGTGCTTTACCTGTCGTGGGAGTATTTGATGGGGACAGTGTAGAGGGAGCTTTACTCTGTATCTAACCCCGTGCTGTACCTGTCCTCGGAGTGTTTCATGGGGACAGTGCAGGGGGAGCTTTACTCTGTATCTAACCCCGTGCTGTACCTGTCCTGGGAGTGTTTGATGGGGACAGTGTAGGGGGAGCTTTACTCTGTATCTAACCCTGTGCTGTATCTGTCCTGGGAGTGTTTGATGGGGACAGTGTAGAGGGAGCTTTACTCTGTATCCAACCCCGTGCTCTACCTGTCCTGGGAGTGTTTGATGGGGACAGTGTAGAGGGAGCTTTACTCTGTATCTAACCCCGTTATGTACCTGTCCTGGGAGTGTTTGATGGGGACAGTGTACAGGGAGCTTTACTCTGTATCTATCCCCGTGCTGTACCTGTCCTGGAAGTGTTTGATGGGGACAGTGTAGAGGGAGGTTTACTCTGTATCTAACCCCGTGCTGTACCTGTCCTGGGAGTGTTTGATGTGGGCAGTGTAGGGGGAGCTTTACTCTGTATCTAACCCCGTGCTGTACCTGTCCTGGGAGTGTTTGATGGGGACAGTGTAGAGGGTGCTTTACTCTGTATCGAATCCTGTGCTGGACCTGTCCTGGGAGTGTTTGATGGCAATGTACAGGGAGCTTTACTCTGTATCTAACCCCGTGCTGTACCTGTCCTGGCAGTGTTTGATGGGGACAGTGTAGAGGGAGCTTTATTCTGTATCTATCCCCGTGCTGTACCTGTCCTGGAAGTGTTTGATGGGGACAGTGTAGAGGGAGCTTTACTCTGTATCTATCCCCGTGCTGTACCTGTCCTGGGAGTGTTTGATGGGGACAGTGTGGAGGGAGCTTTACTCTGTATCTTACCCCGTGCTGTACCTGTCCTGGGAGTGTTTGATGGGGACAGTGTACAGGGAGCTTTACTCTGTATCTAACCCCGTGCTGTACCTGTCCTGGGAGTGTTTGATGGGGACAGTGTAGAGAGAGCTTTACTCTGTATCTAACCCCGTGCTGTACCTGTCCAGGGAGTGTTTGATGTGGACAGTGTAGGGGGAGCTTTACTCTGTATCTCACCCCGTGCTGTACCTGTCCTGGGAGTGTTTGATGGGGACAGTGTAGAGGGAGCTTTACTCTGTATCGAATCCCGTGCTGTACCTGTCCTGGGAGTGTTTGATGGGGACAGTGTAGTGGGAGCTTTACTCTGTATCGAATCCCGTGCTGTACCAGTCCTGGGAGTGTTTGATGGGGACAGTGCAGAGGGAGCTTTACTCTGTATCTAACCCCGTGCTTTATCTGTCCTGGGAGTGTTTGATGGGGACAGTGTAGAGGGAGCTTTCCTCTGTATCTAACCCCGTGCTGTACCTGTCCTGGGAGTGTTTGATGGGGACAGTGTAGAGGGAGCTTTAGTCTGTAGCTAACCCAGTGCTGTACCTGTCGTGGGAGTGTTTGATGGGGACAGTGTAGAGTGAGCTTTACTCTGTATCTAACCCTGTGCTGTACCTGTCCTGGGAGTGTTTGATGGGGACAGTGTAGAGGGAGCTTTAGTCTGTATCTAACCCAGTGCTTTACCTGTCGTGGGAGTATTTGATGGGGACAGTGTAGAGGGAGCTTTACTCTGTATCTAACCCCGTGCTGTACCTGTCCTCGGAGTGTTTGATGGGGACAGTGTAGAGGGAGCTTTACTCTGTATCTAACCCCGTGCTGTACCTGTCCTGGGAGTGTTTGATGGGGACAGTGTAGAGGGAGCTTTACTCTGTATCCAACCCCGTTGTGTACCTGTCCTGGGAGTGTTTGATGGGGGCAGTGTAGAGGGAGCTTTACTCTGTATCTAACCCAGTGCTGTACCTGTCGTGGGAGTATTTGATGGGGACAGTGTAGAGGGAGCTTTACTCTGTATCTAACCCCGTGCTGTACTTGTCCTGGGAGTGTTTGATGGGGACAGTGTAGAGGGAGCTTTACTCTGTATCGAACCCCGTGCTGTACCTGTCCTGGGACTGTTTGTTGGGGACAGTGTAGAGGGAGCTTTACTCTGTATCGAATCCCGTGCTTGACCTGTCCTGCGAGTGTTTGATGGCAATGTACAGGGAGCTTTACTCTGTATCTAACCCCGTGCTGTACCTGTCCTGGGAGTGTTTGATGGGGACAGTGTAGAGGGAGCTTTATTCTGTATCTATCCCCGTGCTGTACCTGTCCTGGGAGTGTTTGTTGGGGGATAGTGTAGAGGGAGCTTTACTCTGTATCTAACCCCGTGCTGTACCTGTCCTGGGAGTGTTTGATGGGGACAGTGTAGAGGGAGCTTTACTCTGTATCTAACCCCGTTATGTACCTGTCCTGGGAGTGTTTGATGGGGACAGTGTACAGGGAGCTTTACTCTGTATCTATCCCCGTGCTGTACCTGTCCTGGAAGTGTTTGATGGGGACAGTGTAGAGGGAGGTTTACTCTGTATCTAACCCCGTGCTGTACCTGTCCTGGGAGTGTTTGATGTGGGCAGTGTAGGGGGAGCTTTACTCTGTATCTAACCCCGTGCTGTACCTGTCCTGGGAGTGTTTGATGGGGACAGTGTAGAGGGAGCTTTACTCTGTATCGAATCCCGTGCTGTACCAGCCCTGGGAGTGTTTGATGGGGACAGTGCAGAGGGAGCTTTACTCTGCATCGAACACCGTGCTGTACCTGGCCTGGGAGTGTTTGATGGGGGACAGTGTAGAGCCAGCTTTACTCTGTATCTAACCCCGTGCTGTGCCTGTCCTGGGAGTGTTTGATGGGGACAGTGTAGAGGGAGCTTTACTCTGTATCTAACCCCGTGCTGTACCTGTCCTGGGAGTGTTTGATGGGGACAGTGTAGAGGGAGCTTTACTCTGTATCTAACCCCGTGCTGTCCCTGTCCTGGGAGTGTTTGATGGGGACAGTTTAGAGGGAGCTTTACTCTGTATCTAACCACGTGCTGTACCTGTCCTGGGAGTGTTTGATGGCGACAGTGTAGAGGGAGCTTTACTCTGTATCTATCCCCGTGCTGTAACTGACCTGGTAGTGTTTGATGGGGAGAGTGTGGAGGAAGCTTTACTCTGTATCTAACCCCGTGCTGTACCTGTCCTGGGAGTGTTTGATGGGGACACTGTAGAGGGAGCTTTACTCTGTATCTAACCCCGTGCTGTACCTGTCCTGGGAGTGTTTGATGGGGACAGTGTAGAGGGAACTTTACTCTGTATCTAACCCCGTGCTGTACCCGTCCTGGGAGTGTTTGATGGGGACAGTGTAGAGGGCGCTTTACTCTGTATCTAACACTGTGCTGTACCTGTCCTGGGAGTGTTTGATGGGGACAGTGTAGAGGGAGTTTTACTCTGTATCTAACCCCGTGCTGTACCTGTCCTGGGAGTGTTTGATGGGGACAGTGTAGGGGGAGCTTTACTCTGTATCTAACCCCGTACTGTACCTGTCCTGGGAGTGTTTGATGGGGACAGTGTCGGAGGAGCTTTCCTCTGTATCTAACCCCGTGCTGTCGCTGTCCTGGGAGTGCTTGATGGGGACAGTCTAGGGGGAGCTTTACTCGGTATCTATCCCCGTGCTGTATCTGTCCTGGGAGTGTTTGATGGGGACAGTGTAGAGGGAGCTTTACTCTGTATCGAATCCCGTGCTGTACCAGCCCTGGGAGTGTTTGATGGGGACAGTGCAGAGGGAGCTTTACTCTGCATCGAACACCGTGCTGTACCTGGCCTGGGAGTGTTTGATGGGGGACAGTGTAGAGCCAGCTTTACTCTGTATCTAACCCCGTGCTGTGCCTGTCCTGGGAGTGTTTGATGGGGACAGTGTAGAGGGAGCTTTACTCTGTATCTAACCCCGTGCTGTACCTGTCCTGGGAGTGTTTGATGGGGACAGTGTAGAGGGAGCTTTACTCTGTATCTAACCCCGTGCTGTCCCTGTCCTGGGAGTGTTTGATGGGGACAGTTTAGAGGGAGCTTTACTCTGTATCTAACCACGTGCTGTACCTGTCCTGGGAGTGTTTGATGGCGACAGTGTAGAGGGAGCTTTACACTGTATCTATCCCCGTGCTGTAACTGACCTGGTAGTGTTTGATGGGGAGAGTGTGGAGGAAGCTTTACTCTGAATCTAACCCCGTGCTGTACCTGTCCTGGGAGTGTTTGATGGGGACACTGTAGAGGGAGCTTTACTCTGTATCTAACCCCGTGCTGTACCTGTCCTGGGAGTGTTTGATGGGGACAGTGTAGAGGGAACTTTACTCTGTATCTAACCCCGTGCTGTACCCGTCCTGGGAGTGTTTGATGGGGACAGTGTAGAGGGCGCTTTACTCTGTATCTAACCCTGTGCTGTACCTGTCCTGGGAGTGTTTGATGGGGACAGTGTAGAGGGAGTTTTACTCTGTATCTAACCCCGTGCTGTACCAGTCCTGGGAATGTTTGATGGGGACAGTGTAGAGGGAGCTTTACTCTGTATCTAACCCCGTGCTGTACCTGTCCTGGGAGTGTTTGATGGGGACAGTGTAGGGGGAGCTTTACTCTGTATCTAACCCCGTACTGTACCTGTCCTGGGAGTGTTTGATGGGGACAGTGTCGGAGGAGCTTTCCTCTGTATCTAACCCCGTGCTGTCGCTGTCCTGGGAGTGCTTGATGGGGACAGTCTAGGGGGAGCTTTACTCGGTATCTATCCCCGTGCTGTATCTGTCCTGGGAGTGTTTGATGGGGACAGTGTAGGGGAGCTTTACTCTTTATCTAACCCTGTGCTGTACCTGTCCTGGGAGTGCTTGATGGGGACAGGGTAGGGGGAGCTTTCCTCTGTATCTAACCCCGTGCTGTACCTGTCCTGGGAGTGTTTCATGGGGACAGTGCAGGGGGAGCTTTACTCTGTATCTAACCCCGTGCTGTACCTGTCCTGGGAGTGTTTGATGGGGACAGTGTAGGGGGAGCTTTACTCTGTATCTAACCCTGTGCTGTATCTGTCCTGGGAGTGTTTGATGGGGACAGTGTCGATGGAGCTTTACTCTGTATCCAACCCCGTGCTTTACCTGTCCTGGGAGTGCTTGATGGGGACAGTGTAGAGGGAGCTTTACTCTGTATCTAACCCTGTGCTGTATCTGTCCTGGGAGTGTTTGATGGGGACAGTGTAGAGGGAGTTTTACTCTGTATCCAACCCCGTGCTTTACCTGTCCTGGGAGTTTTTGATGGGGACAGTGTAGAGGGAGCTTTACTCTGTATCTAACCCCATGCTGTACCTGTATTGGGAGTGTTTGATGGGGACAGTGTAGAGGGAGCTTTACTCTGTATCGAATCCTGTGCTGTACCTGTCCTGGGAGTGTTTGATGGCAATGTACAGGGAGCTTTACTCTGTATCTAACCCCGTGCTGTACCTGTCCTGGGAGTGTTTGATGGGGACAGTGTAGAGGGAGCTTTATTCTGTGTCTATCCCCGTGCTGTACCTGTCCTGGGAGTGTTTGATGGGGACAGTGTGGAGGGAGCTTTACTCTGTATCTAACCCCGTGCTGTACCTGTCCTGGGAGTGTTTGATGGGGACAGTGTACAGGGAGCTTTACTCTGTATCTAACCCCGTGCTGTACCTGTCCTGGGAGTGTTTGATGGGGACAGTGTAGAGGGAGCTTTACTCTGTATCGAATCCCGTGCTGTACCTGTCCTGGGAGTGTTTGATGGGGACAGTGTAGAGGGAGCTTTACTCTGTATCGAATCCCGTGCTGTACCAGTCCTGGGAGTGTTTGATGGGGACAGTGCAGAGGGAGCTTTACTCTGTATCTAACCCCGTGCTTTATCTATCCTGGGAGTGTTTGATGGGGACAGTGTAGAGGGAGCTTTACTCTGTATCTAACCCCGTGCTGTACCTGTCCTGGGATTGTTTGATGGGGACAGTGTAGAGGGAGCTTTAGTCTATAGCTAACCCAGTGCTGTACCTGTCGTGGGAGTATTTGATGGGGACAGTGTAGAGGGAGCTTTACTCTGTATCTAACCCCGTGCTGTACATGTCCAGGGAGTGTTTGATGGGGACAGTGTAGAGTGAGCTTTACTCTGTATCTAACCCTGTGCTGTACCTGTCCTGGGAGTGTTTGATGGGGACAGTGTCGAGGGAGCTTTAGTCTGTATGTAACCCAGTGCTTTACCTGTCGTGGGAGTATTTGATGGGGACAGTGTAGAGGGAGCTTTACTCTGTATCTAACCCCGTGCTGTACCTGTCCTCGGAGTGTTTCATGGGGACAGTGCAGGGGGAGCTTTACTCTGTATCTAACCCCGTGCTGTACCTGTCCTGGGAGTGTTTGATGGGGACAGTGTAGGGGGAGCTTTACTCTGTATCTAACCCTGTGCTGTATCTGTCCTGGGAGTGTTTGATGGGGACAGTGTAGAGGGAGCTTTACTCTGTATCCAACCCCGTGCTCTACCTGTCCTGGGAGTGTTTGATGGGGACAGTGTAGAGGGAGCTTTACTCTGTATCTAACCCCGTTATGTACCTGTCCTGGGAGTGTTTGATGGGGACAGTGTACAGGGAGCTTTACTCTGTATCTATCCCCGTGCTGTACCTGTCCTGGAAGTGTTTGATGGGGACAGTGTAGAGGGAGGTTTACTCTGTATCTAACCCCGTGCTGTACCTGTCCTGGGAGTGTTTGATGTGGGCAGTGTAGGGGGAGCTTTACTCTGTATCTAACCCCGTGCTGTACCTGTCCTGGGAGTGTTTGATGGGGACAGTGTAGAGGGAGCTTTACTCTGTATCGAATCCCGTGCTGTACCAGCCCTGGGAGTGTTTGATGGGGACAGTGCAGAGGGAGCTTTACTCTGCATCGAACACCGTGCTGTACCTGGCCTGGGAGTGTTTGATGGGGGACAGTGTAGAGCCAGCTTTACTCTGTATCTAACCCCGTGCTGTGCCTGTCCTGGGAGTGTTTGATGGGGACAGTGTAGAGGGAGCTTTACTCTGTATCTAACCCCGTGCTGTACCTGTCCTGGGAGTGTTTGATGGGGACAGTGTAGAGGGAGCTTTACTCTGTATCTAACCCCGTGCTGTCCCTGTCCTGGGAGTGTTTGATGGGGACAGTTTAGAGGGAGCTTTACTCTTTATCTAACCACGTGCTGTACCTGTCCTGGGAGTGTTTGATGGCGACAGTGTAGAGGGAGCTTTACTCTGTATCTATCCCCGTGCTGTAACTGACCTGGTAGTGTTTGATGGGGAGAGTGTGGAGGAAGCTTTACTCTGTATCTAACCCCGTGCTGTACCTGTCCTGGGAGTGTTTGATGGGGACACTGTAGAGGGAGCTTTACTCTGTATCTAACCCCGTGCTGTACCTGTCCTGGGAGTGTTTGATGGGGACAGTGTAGAGGGAACTTTACTCTGCATCTAACCCCGTGCTGTACCCGTCCTGGGAGTGTTTGATGGGGACAGTGTAGAGGGCGCTTTACTCTGTATCTAACACTGTGCTGTACCTGTCCTGGGAGTGTTTGATGGGGACAGTGTAGAGGGAGTTTTACTCTGTATCTAACCCCGTGCTGTACCTGTCCTTGGAGTGTTTGATGGGGACAGTGTAGGGGGAGCTTTACTCTGTATCTAACCCCGTACTGTACCTGTCCTGGGAGTGTTTGATGGGGACAGTGTCGGAGGAGCTTTCCTCTGTATCTAACCCCGTGCTGTCGCTGTCCTGGGAGTGCTTGATGGGGACAGTCTAGGGGGAGCTTTACTCGGTATCTATCCCCGTGCTGTATCTGTCCTGGGAGTGTTTGATGGGGACAGTGTAGAGGGAGCTTTACTCTGTATCGAATCCCGTGCTGTACCAGCCCTGGGAGTGTTTGATGGGGACAGTGCAGAGGGAGCTTTACTCTGCATCGAACACCGTGCTGTACCTGGCCTGGGAGTGTTTGATGGGGGACAGTGTAGAGCCAGCTTTACTCTGTATCTAACCCCGTGCTGTGCCTGTCCTGGGAGTGTTTGATGGGGACAGTGTAGAGGGAGCTTTACTCTGTATCTTACCCCGTGCTGTACCTGTCCTGGGAGTGTTTGATGGGGACAGTGTAGAGGGAGCTTTACTCTGTATCTAACCCCGTGCTGTCCCTGTCCTGGGAGTGTTTGATGGGGACAGTTTAGAGGGAGCTTTACTCTGTATCTAACCACGTGCTGTACCTGTCCTGGGAGTGTTTGATGGCGACAGTGTAGAGGGAGCTTTACTCTGTATCTATCCCCGTGCTGTAACTGACCTGGTAGTGTTTGATGGGGAGAGTGTGGAGGAAGCTTTACTCTGTATCTAACCCCGTGCTGTACCTGTCCTGGGAGTGTTTGATGGGGACACTGTAGAGGGAGCTTTACTCTGTATCTAACCCCGTGCTGTACCTGTCCTGGGAGTGTTTGATGGGGACAGTGTAGAGGGAACTTTACTCTGTATCTAACCCCGTGCTGTACCCGTCCTGGGAGTGTTTGATGGGGACAGTGTAGAGGGCGCTTTACTCTGTATCTAACCCTGTGCTGTACCTGTCCTGGGAGTGTTTGATGGGGACAGTGTAGAGGGACTTTTACTCTGTATCTAACCCCGTGCTGTACCAGTCCTGGGAATGTTTGATGGGGACAGTGTAGAGGGAGCTTTACTCTGTATCTAACCCCGTGCTGTACCTGTCCTGGGAGTGTTTGATGGGGACAGTGTAGGGGGAGCTTTACTCTGTATCTAACCCCGTACTGTACCTGTCCTGGGAGTGTTTGATGGGGACAGTGTCGGAGGAGCTTTCCTCTGTATCTAACCCCGTGCTGTCGCTGTCCTGGGAGTGCTTGATGGGGACAGTCTAGGGGGAGCTTTACTCGGTATCTATCCCCGTGCTGTATCTGTCCTGGGAGTGTTTGATGGGGACAGTGTAGGGGAGCTTTACTCTTTATCTAACCCTGTGCTGTACCTGTCCTGGGAGTGCTTGATGGGGACAGGGTAGGGGGAGCTTTCCTCTGTATCTAACCCCGTGCTGTACCTGTCCTGGGAGTGTTTCATGGGGACAGTGCAGGGGGAGCTTTACTCTGTATCTAACCCCGTGCTGTACCTGTCCTGGGAGTGTTTGATGGGGACAGTGTAGGGGGAGCTTTACTCTGTATCTAACCCTGTGCTGTATCTGTCCTGGGAGTGTTTGATGGGGCAGTGTAGAGGGAGCTTTACTCTGTATCCAACCCCGTGCTTTACCTGTCCTGGGAGTGCTTGATGGGGACAGTGTAGAGGAAGCTTTACTCTGTATCTAACCCTGTGCTGTATCTGTCCTGGGAGTGTTTGATGGGGACAGTGTAGAGGGAGCTTTACTCTGTATCCAACCCCGTGCTTTACCTGTCCTGGGAGTTTTTGATGGGGACAGTGTAGAGGGAGCTTTACTCTGTATCTAACCCCATGCTGTACCTGTATTGGGAGTGTTTGATGGGGACAGTGTAGAGGGAGCTTTACTCTGTATCGAATCCTGTGCTGTACCTGTCCTGGGAGTGTTTGATGGCAATGTACAGGGAGCTTTACTCTGTATCTAACCCCGTGCTGTACCTGTCCTGGGAGTGTTTGATGGGGACAGTGTAGAGGGAGCTTTATTCTGTATCTATCCCCGTGCTGTACCTGTCCTGGGAGTGTTTGATGGGGACAGTGTGGAGGGAGCTTTACTCTGTATCTAACCCCGTGCTGTACCTGTCCTGGGAGTGTTTGATGGGGACAGTGTACAGGGAGCTTTACTCTGTATCTAACCCCGTGCTGTACCTGTCCTGGGAGTGTTTGATGGGGACAGTGTAGAGGGAGCTTTACTCTGTATCGAATCCCGTGCTGTATCTGTCCTGGGAGTGTTTGATGGGGACAGTGTAGAGGGAGCTTTACTCTGTATCGAATCCCGTGCTGTACCAGTCCTGGGAGTGTTTGATGGGGACAGTGCAGAGGGAGCTTTACTCTGTATCTAACCCCGTGCTTTATCTATCCTGGGAGTGTTTGATGGGGACAGTGTAGAGGGAGCTTTACTCTGTATCTAACCCCGTGCTGTACCTGTCCTGGGATTGTTTGATGGGGACAGTGTAGAGGGAGCTTTAGTCTATAGCTAACCCAGTGCTGTACCTGTCGTGGGAGTATTTGATGGGGACAGTGTAGAGGGAGCTTTACTCTGTATCTAACCCCGTGCTGTACATGTCCAGGGAGTGTTTGATGGGGACAGTGTAGAGTGAGCTTTACTCTGTATCTAACCCTGTGCTGTACCTGTCCTGGGAGTGTTTGATGGGGACAGTGTCGAGGGAGCTTTAGTCTGTATGTAACCCAGTGCTTTACCTGTCGTGGGAGTATTTGATGGGGACAGTGTAGAGGGAGCTTTACTCTGTATCTAACCCCGTGCTGTACCTGTCCTCGGAGTGTTTCATGGGGACAGTGCAGGGGGAGCTTTACTCTGTATCTAACCCCGTGCTGTACCTGTCCTGGGAGTGTTTGATGGGGACAGTGTAGAGGGAGCTTTACTCTGTATCTAACCCTGTGCTGTATCTGTCCTGGGAGTGTTTGATGGGGACAGTGTAGAGGGAGCTTTACTCTGTATCCAACCCCGTGCTCTACCTGTCCTGGGAGTGTTTGATGGGGACAGTGTAGAGGGAGCTTTACTCTGTATCTAACCCCGTGCTGTACCTGTCCTGGGAGTGTTTGATGGGGACAGTGTAGAGGGAGCTTTACTCTGTATCTAACCCCATGCTGTACCTGTATTGGGAGTGTTTGATGGGGACAGTGTAGAGGGAGCTTTACTCTCTGTCGAACCCCGTGCTGTCCCTGTCCTGGGAGTGTTTGTTGGGGACAGTGTAGAGGGTGCTTTACTCTGTATCGAATCCTGTGCTGGACCTGTCCTGGGAGTGTTTGATGGCAATGTACAGGGAGCTTTACTCTGTATCTAACCCCGTGCTGTACCTGTCCTGGGAGTGTTTGATGGGGACAGTGTAGAGGGAGCTTTACTCTGTATCTATCCCCGTGCTGTACCTGTCCTGGGAGTGTTTGATGGGGACAGTGTGGAGGGAGCTTTACTCTGTATCTAACCCCGTGCTGTACCTGTCCTGGGAGTGTTTGATGGGGACAGTGTACAGGGAGCTTTACTCTGTATCTAACCCCGTGCTGTACCTGTCCTGGGAGTGTTTGATGGGGACAGTGTAGAGAGAGCTTTACTCTGTATCTAACCCCGTGCTGTACCTGTCCAGGGAGTGTTTGATGTGGACAGTGTAGGGGGAGCTTTACTCTGTATCTCACCCCGTGCTGTACCTGTCCTGGGAGTGTTTGATGGGGACAGTGTAGAGGGAGCTTTACTCTGTATCTAACCCTGTGCTGTATCTGTCCTGGGAGTGTTTGATGGGGACAGTGTAGAGGGAGCTTTACTCTGTATCCAACCCCGTGCTTTACCTGTCCTGGGAGTTTTTGATGGGGACAGTGTAGAGGGAGCTTTACTCTGTATCTAACCCCATGCTGTACCTGTATTGGGAGTGTTTGATGGGGACAGTGTAGGGGAGCTTTACTCTTTATCTAACCCTGTGCTGTACCTGTCCTGGGAGTGCTTGATGGGGACAGGGTAGGGGGAGCTTTCCTCTGTATCTAACCCCGTGCTGTACCTGTCCTGGGAGTGTTTCATGGGGACAGTGCAGGGGGAGCTTTACTCTGTATCTAACCCCGTGCTGTACCTGTCCTGGGAGTGTTTGATGGGGACAGTGTAGGGGGAGCTTTACTCTGTATCTAACCCTGTGCTGTATCTGTCCTGGGAGTGTTTGATGGGGACAGTGTAGAGGGAGCTTTACTCTGTATCCAACCCCGTGCTTTACCTGTCCTGGGAGTGCTTGATGGGGACAGTGTAGAGGAAGCTTTACTCTGTATCTAACCCTGTGCTGTATCTGTCCTGGGAGTGTTTGATGGGGACAGTGTAGAGGGAGCTTTACTCTGTATCCAACCCCATGCTTTACCTGTCCTGGGAGTTTTTGATGGGGACAGTGTAGAGGGAGCTTTACTCTGTATCTAACCCCATGCTGTACCTGTATTGGGAGTGTTTGATGGGGACAGTGTAGAGGGAGCTTTACTCTGTATCGAATCCTGTGCTGTACCTGTCCTGGGAGTGTTTGATGGCAATGTACAGGGAGATTTACTCTGTATCTAACCCCGTGCTGTACCTGTCCTGGGAGTGTTTGATGGGGACAGTGTAGAGGGAGCTTTATTCTGTATCTATCCCCGTGCTGTACCTGTCCTGGGAGTGTTTGATGGGGACAGTGTGGAGGGAGCTTTACTCTGTATCTAACCCCGTGCTGTACCTGTCCTGGGAGTGTTTGATGGGGACAGTGTACAGGGAGCTTTACTCTGTATCTAACCCCGTGCTGTACCTGTCCTGGGAGTGTTTGATGGGGACAGTGTAGAGGGAGCTTTACTCTGTATCGAATCCCGTGCTGTACCTGTCCTGGGAGTGTTTGATGGGGACAGTGTAGAGGGAGCTTTACTCTGTATCGAATCCCGTGCTGTACCAGTCCTGGGAGTGTTTGATGGGGACAGTGCAGAGGGAGCTTTACTCTGTATCTAACCCCGTGCTTTATCTATCCTGGGAGTGTTTGATGGGGACAGTGTAGAGGGAGCTTTACTCTGTATCTAACCCCGTGCTGTACCTGTCCTGGGATTGTTTGATGGGGACAGTGTAGAGGGAGCTTTAGTCTATAGCTAACCCAGTGCTGTACCTGTCGTGGGAGTATTTGATGGGGACAGTGTAGAGGGAGCTTTACTCTGTATCTAACCCCGTGCTGTACATGTCCAGGGAGTGTTTGATGGGGACAGTGTAGAGTGAGCTTTACTCTGTATCTAACCCTGTGCTGTACCTGTCCTGGGAGTGTTTGATGGGGACAGTGTCGAGGGAGCTTTAGTCTGTATGTAACCCAGTGCTTTACCTGTCGTGGGAGTATTTGATGGGGACAGTGTAGAGGGAGCTTTACTCTGTATCTAACCCCGTGCTGTACCTGTCCTCGGAGTGTTTCATGGGGACAGTGCAGGGGGAGCTTTACTCTGTATCTAACCCCGTGCTGTACCTGTCCTGGGAGTGTTTGATGGGGACAGTGTAGAGGGAGCTTTACTCTGTATCTAACCCTGTGCTGTATCTGTCCTGGGAGTGTTTGATGGGGACAGTGTAGAGGGAGCTTTACTCTGTATCCAACCCCGTGCTCTACCTGTCCTGGGAGTGTTTGATGGGGACAGTGTAGAGGGAGCTTTACTCTGTATCTAACCCCGTGCTGTACCTGTCCTGGGAGTGTTTGATGGGGACAGTGTAGAGGGAGCTTTACTCTGTATCTAACCCCATGCTGTACCTGTATTGGGAGTGTTTGATGGGGACAGTGTAGAGGGAGCTTTACTCTCTGTCGAACCCCGTGCTGTCCCTGTCCTGGGAGTGTTTGTTGGGGACAGTGTAGAGGGTGCTTTACTCTGTATCGAATCCTGTGCTGGACCTGTCCTGGGAGTGTTTGATGGCAATGTACAGGGAGCTTTACTCTGTATCTAACCCCGTGCTGTACCTGTCCTGGGAGTGTTTGATGGGGACAGTGTAGAGGGAGCTTTACTCTGTATCTATCCCCGTGCTGTACCTGTCCTGGGAGTGTTTGATGGGGACAGTGTGGAGGGAGCTTTACTCTGTATCTAACCCCGTGCTGTACCTGTCCTGGGAGTGTTTGATGGGGACAGTGTACAGGGAGCTTTACTCTGTATCTAACCCCGTGCTGTACCTGTCCTGGGAGTGTTTGATGGGGACAGTGTAGAGAGAGCTTTACTCTGTATCTAACCCCGTGCTGTACCTGTCCAGGGAGTGTTTGATGTGGACAGTGTAGGGGGAGCTTTACTCTGTATCTCACCCCGTGCTGTACCTGTCCTGGGAGTGTTTGATGGGGACAGTGTAGAGGGAGCTTTACTCTGTATCGAATCCCGTGCTGTACCTGTCCTGGGAGTGTTTGATGGGGACAGTGTAGAGGGAGCTTTACTCTGTATCGAATCCCGTGCTGTACCAGTCCTGGGAGTGTTTGATGGGGACAGTGCAGAGGGAGCTTTACTCTGTATCTAACCCCGTGCTTTATCTGTCCTGGGAGTGTTTGATGGGGACAGTGTAGAGGGAGCTTTCCTCTGTATCTAACCCCGTGCTGTACCTGTCCTGGGAGTGTTTGATGGGGACAGTGTAGAGGGAGCTTTAGTCTGCAGCTAACCCAGTGCTGTACCTGTCGTGGGAGTGTTTGATGGGGACAGTGTAGAGTGAGCTTTACTCTGTATCTAACCCTGTGCTGTACCTGTCCTGGGAGTGTTTGATGGGGACAGTGTAGAGGGAGCTTTAGTCTGTATCTAACCCAGTGCTTTACCTGTCGTGGGAGTATTTGATGGGGACAGTGTAGAGGGAGCTTTACTCTGTATCTAACCCCGTGCTGTACCTGTCCTCGGAGTGTTTGATGGGGACAGTGTAGAGGGAGCTTTACTCTGTATCTAACCCCGTGCTGTACCTGTCCTGGGAGTGTTTGATGGGGACAGTGTAGAGGGAGCTTTACTCTGTATCCAACCCCGTTGTGTACCTGTCCTGGGAGTGTTTGATGGGGGCAGTGTAGAGGGAGCTTTACTCTGTATCTAACCCAGTGCTGTACCTGTCGTGGGAGTATTTGATGGGGACAGTGTAGAGGGAGCTTTACTCTGTATCTAACCCCGTGCTGTACTTGTCCTGGGAGTGTTTGATGGGGACAGTGTAGAGGGAGCTTTACTCTGTATCGAACCCCGTGCTGTACCTGTCCTGGGAGTGTTTGTTGGGGACAGTGTAGAGGGAGCTTTACTCTGTATCTAACCCCGTGCTGTACCTGTCCTGGGAGTGTTTGATGGGGACAGTGTAGAGGGAGCTTTATTCTGTATCTATCCCCGTGCTGTACCTGTCCTGGGAGTGTTTGTTGGGGGATAGTGTAGAGGGAGCTTTACTCTGTATCTAACCCCGTGCTGTACCTGTCCTGGGAGTGTTTGATGGGGACAGTGTAGAGGGAGCTTTACTCTGTATCTAACCCCGTTGTGTACCTGTCCTGGGAGTGTTTGATGGGGACAGTGTACAGGGAGCTTTACTCTGTATCTATCCCCGTGCTGTACCTGTCCTGGAAGTGTTTGATGGGGACAGTGTAGAGGGAGCTTTACTCTGTATCTAACCCCGTGCTGTACCTGTCCTGGGAGTGTTTGATGTGGTCAGTGTAGGGGGAGCTTTACTCTGTATCTAACCCCGTGCTGTACCTGTCCTGGGAGTGTTTGATGGGGACAGTGTAGAGGGAGCTTTACTCTGTATCGAATCCCGCGCTGTAACAGCCCTGGGAGTGTTTGATGGGGACAGTGCAGAGGGAGCTTTACTCTGCATCGAACACCGTGCTGTACCTGGCCTGGGAGTGTTTGATGGGGACAGTGTAGGGGGAGCTTTACTCTGTATCTAACCCTGTGCTGTATCTGTCCTGGGAGTGTTTGATGGGGACAGTGTAGAGGGAGCTTTACTCTGTATCCAACCCCGTGCTTTACCTGTCCTGGGAGTGCTTGATGGGGACAGTGTAGAGGGAGCTTTACTCTGTATCTAACCCTGTGCTGTATCTGTCCTGGGAGTGTTTGATGGGGACAGTGTAGAGGGAGCTTTACTCTGTATCCAACCCCGTGCTTTACCTGTCCTGGGAGTTTTTGATGGGGACAGTGTAGAGGGAGCTTTACTCTGTATCTAACCCCATGCTGTACCTGTATTGGGAGTGTTTGATGGGGACAGTGTAGGGGAGCTTTACTCTTTATCTAACCCTGTGCTGTACCTGTCCTGGGAGTGCTTGATGGGGACAGGGTAGGGGGAGCTTTCCTCTGTATCTAACCCCGTGCTGTACCTGTCCTGGGAGTGTTTCATGGGGACAGTGCAGGGGGAGCTTTACTCTGTATCTAACCCCGTGCTGTACCTGTCCTGGGAGTGTTTGATGGGGACAGTGTAGGGGGAGCTTTACTCTGTATCTAACCCTGTGCTGTATGTGTCCTGGGAGTGTTTGATGGGGACAGTGTAGAGGGAGCTTTACTCTGTATCCAACCCCGTGCTTTACCTGTCCTGGGAGTGCTTGATGGGGACAGTGTAGAGGAAGCTTTACTCTGTATCTAAACCTGTGCTGTATCTGTCCTGGGAGTGTTTGATGGGGACAGTGTAGAGGGAGCTTTACTCTGTATCCAACCCCGTGCTTTACCTGTCCTGGGAGTTTTTGATGGGGACAGTGTAGAGGGAGCTTTACTCTGTATCTAACCCCATGCTGTACCTGTATTGGGAGTGTTTGATGGGGACAGTGTAGAGGGAGCTTTACTCTGTATCGAATCCTGTGCTGTACCTGTCCTGGGAGTGTTTGATGGCAATGTACAGGGAGCTTTACTCTGTATCTAACCCCGTGCTGTACCTGTCCTGGGAGTGTTTGATGGGGACAGTGTAGAGGGAGCTTTATTCTGTATCTATCCCCGTGCTGTACCTGTCCTGGGAGTGTTTGATGGGGACAGTGTGGAGGGAGCTTTACTCTGTATCTAACCCCGTGCTGTACCTGTCCTGGGAGTGTTTGATGGGGACAGTGTACAGGGAGCTTTACTCTGTATCTAACCCCGTGCTGTACCTGTCCTGGGAGTGTTTGATGGGGACAGTGTAGAGGGAGCTTTACTCTGTATCGAATCCCGTGCTGTACCTGTCCTGGGAGTGTTTGATGGGGACAGTGTAGAGGGAGCTTTACTCTGTATCGAATCCCGTGCTGTACCAGTCCTGGGAGTGTTTGATGGGGACAGTGCAGAGGGAGCTTTACTCTGTATCTAACCCCGTGCTTTATCTATCCTGGGAGTGTTTGATGGGGACAGTGTAGAGGGAGCTTTACTCTGTATCTAACCCCGTGCTGTACCTGTCCTGGGATTGTTTGATGGGGACAGTGTAGAGGGAGCTTTAGTCTATAGCTAACCCAGTGCTGTACCTGTCGTGGGAGTATTTGATGGGGACAGTGTAGAGGGAGATTTACTCTGTATCTAACCCCGTGCTGTACATGTCCAGGGAGTGTATGATGGGGACAGTGTAGAGTGAGCTTTACTCTGTATCTAACCCTGTGCTGTACCTGTCCTGGGAGTGTTTGATGGGGACAGTGTCGAGGGAGCTTTAGTCTGTATGTAACCCAGTGCTTTACCTGTCGTGGGAGTATTTGATGGGGACAGTGTAGAGGGAGCTTTACTCTGTATCTAACCCCGTGCTGTACCTGTCCTCGGAGTGTTTCATGGGGACAGTGCAGGGGGAGCTTTACTCTGTATCTAACCCCGTGCTGTACCTGTCCTGGGAGTGTTTGATGGGGACAGTGTAGAGGGAGCTTTACTCTGTATCTAACCCTGTGCTGTATCTGTCCTGGGAGTGTTTGATGGGGACAGTGTAGAGGGAGCTTTACTCTGTATCCAACCCCGTGCTCTACCTGTCCTGGGAGTGTTTGATGGGGACAGTGTAGAGGGAGCTTTACTCTGTATCTAACCCCGTGCTGTACCTGTCCTGGGAGTGTTTGATGGGGACAGTGTAGAGGGAGCTTTACTCTGTATCTAACCCCATGCTGTACCTGTATTGGGAGTGTTTGATGGGGACAGTGTAGAGGGAGCTTTACTCTCTGTCGAAACCCGTGCTGTCCCTGTCCTGGGAGTGTTTGTTGGGGACAGTGTAGAGGGTGCTTTACTCTGTATCGAATCCTGTGCTGGACCTGTCCTGGGAGTGTTTGATGGCAATGTACAGGGAGCTTTACTCTGTATCTAACCCCGTGCTGTACCTGTCCTGGGAGTGTTTGATGGGGACAGTGTAGAGGGAGCTTTACTCTGTATCTATCCCCGTGCTGTACCTGTCCTGGGAGCGTTTGATGGGGACAGTGTGGAGGGAGCTTTACTCTGTATCTAACCCCGTGCTGTACCTGTCCTGGGAGTGTTTGATGGGGACAGTGTACAGGGAGCTTTACTCTGTATCTAACCCCGTGCTGTACCTGTCCTGGGAGTGTTTGATGGGGACAGTGTAGAGAGAGCTTTACTCTGTATCTAACCCCGTGCTGTACCTGTCCAGGGAGTGTTTGATGTGGACAGTGTAGGGGGAGCTTTACTCTGTATCTCACCCCGTGCTGTACCTGTCCTGGGAGTGTTTGATGGGGACAGTGTAGAGGGAGCTTTACTCTGTATCGAATCCCGTGCTGTACCAGTCCTGGGAGTGTTTGATGGGGACAGTGCAGAGGGAGCTTTACTCTGTATCTAACCCCGTGCTTTATCTGTCCTGGGAGTGTTTGATGGGGACAGTGTAGAGGGAGCTTTCCTCTGTATCTAACCCCGTGCTGTACCTGTCCTGGGAGTGTTTGATGGGGACAGTGTAGAGGGAGCTTTAGTCTGCAGCTAACCCAGTGCTGTACCTGTCGTGGGAGTGTTTGATGGGGACAGTGTAGAGTGAGCTTTACTCTGTATCTAACCCTGTGCTGTACCTGTCCTGGGAGTGTTTGATGGGGACAGTGTAGAGGGAGCTTTAGTCTGTATCTAACCCAGTCCTTTACCTGTCGTGGGAGTATTTGATGGGGACAGTGTAGAGGGAGCTTTACTCTGTATCTAACCCCGTGCTGTACCTGTCCTCGGAGTGTTTGATGGGGACAGTGTAGAGGGAGCTTTACTCTGTATCTAACCCCGTGCTGTACCTGTCCTGGGAGTGTTTGATGGGGACAGTGTAGAGGGAGCTTTACTCTGTATCCAACCCCGTTGTGTACCTGTCCTGGGAGTGTTTGATGGGGGCAGTGTAGATGGAGCTTTACTCTGTATCTAACCCAGTGCTGTACCTGTCGTGGGAGTATTTGATGGGGACAGTGTAGAGGGAGCTTTACTCTGTATCTAACCCCGTGCTGTACTTGTCCTGGGAGTGTTTGATGGGGACAGTGTAGAGGGAGCTTTACTCTGTATCGAACCCCGTGCTGTACCTGTCCTGGGAGTGTTTGTTGGGGACAGTGTAGAGGGAGCTTTACTCTGTATCGAATCCCGTGCTTGACCTGTCCTGCGAGTGTTTGATGGCAATGTACAGGGAGCTTTACTCTGTATCTAACCCCGTGCTGTACCTGTCCTGGGAGTGTTTGATGGGGACAGTGTAGAGGGAGCTTTATTCTGTATCTATCCCCGTGCTGTACCTGTCCTGGGAGTGTTTGTTGGGGGATAGTGTAGAGGGAGCTTTACTCTGTATCTAACCCCGTGCTGTACCTGTCCTGGGAGTGTTTGATGGGGACAGTGTAGAGGGAGCTTTACTCTGTATCTAACCCCGTTGTGTACCTGTCCTGGGAGTGTTTGATGGGGACAGTGTACAGGGAGCTTTACTCTGTATCTATCCCCGTGCTGTACCTGTCCTGGAAGTGTTTGATGGGGACAGTGTAGAGGGAGCTTTACTCTGTATCTAACCCCGTGCTGTACCTGTCCTGGGAGTGTTTGATGTGGTCAGTGTAGGGGGAGCTTTACTCTGTATCTAACCCCGTGCTGTACCTGTCCTGGGAGTGTTTGATGGGGACAGTGTAGAGGGAGCTTTACTCTGTATCGAATCCCGCGCTGTACCAGCCCTGGGAGTGTTTGATGGGGACAGTGCAGAGGGAGCTTTACTCTGCATCGAACACCGTGCTGTACCTGGCCTGGGAGTGTTTGATGGGGACAGTGTAGGGGGAGCTTTACTCTGTATCTAACCCTGTGCTGTATCTGTCCTGGGAGTGTTTGATGGGGACAGTGTAGAGGGAGCTTTACTCTGTATCCAACCCCGTGCTTTACCTGTCCTGGGAGTGCTTGATGGGGACAGTGTAGAGGGAGCTTTACTCTGTATCTAACCCTGTGCTGTATCTGTCCTGGGAGTGTTTGATGGGGACAGTGTAGAGGGAGCTTTACTCTGTATCCAACCCCGTGCTTTACCTGTCCTGGGAGTTTTTGATGGGGACAATGTAGAGGGAGCTTTACTCTGTATCTAACCCCATGCTGTACCTGTATTGGGAGTGTTTGATGGGGACAGTGTAGAGGGAGCTTTACTCTGTATCGAATCCTGTGCTGTACCTGTCCTGGGAGTGTTTGATGGCAATGTACAGGGAGCTTTACTCTGTATCTATCCCCGTGCTGTACCTGTCCTGGGAGTGTTTGATGGGGACAGTGTAGAGGGAGCTTTATTCTGTATCTATCCCCGTGCTGTACCTGTCCTGGGAGTGTTTGATGGGGACAGTGTGGAGGGAGCTTTACTCTGTATCTAACCCCGTGCTGTACCTGTCCTGGGAGTGTTTGATGGGGACAGTGTACAGGGAGCTTTACTCTGTATCTAACCCCGTGCTGTACCTGTCCTGGGAGTGTTTGATGGGGACAGTGTAGAGGGAGCTTTACTCTGTATCGAATCCCGTGCTGTACCTGTCCTGGGAGTGTTTGATGGGGACAGTGTAGAGGGAGCTTTACTCTGTATCGAATCCCGTGCTGTACCAGTCCTGGGAGTGTTTGATGGGGACAGTGCAGAGGGAGCTTTCCTCTGTATCTAACCCCGTGCTTTATCTATCCTGGGAGTGTTTGATGGGGACAGTGTAGAGGGAGCTTTACTCTGTATCTAACCCCGTGCTGTACCTGTCCTGGGAGTGTTTAATGGGGACAGTGTAGAGGGAGCTTTAGTCTGTAGCTAACCCAGTGCTGTACCTGTCGTGGGAGTATTTGATGGGGACAGTGTAGAGGGAGCTTTACTCTGTATCTAACCCCGTGCTGTACATGTCCTGGGAGTGTTTGATGGGGACAGTGTAGAGTGAGCTTTACTCTGTATCTAACCCTGTGCTGTACCTGTCCTGGGAGTGTTTGATGGGGACAGTGTCGAGGGAGCTTTAGTCTGTATGTAACCCAGTGCTTTACCTGTCGTGGGAGTATTTGATGGGGACAGTGTAGAGGGAGCTTTACTCTGTATCTAACCCCGTGCTGTACCTGTCCTCGGAGTGTTCGATGGGGACAGTGTAGAGGGAGCTTTACTCTGTATCTAACCCCGTGCTGTACCTGTCCTGGGAGTGTTTGATGGGGACAGTGTAGAGGGAGCTTTACTCTGTATCTAACCCCGTGCTGTCCCTGTCCTGGGAGTGTTTGATGGGGACAGTTTAGAGGGAGCTTTACTCTGTATCTAACCCCGTGCTGTACCTGTCCTGGGAGTGTTTGATGGGGACAGTGTAGAGGGAACTTTACTCTGTATCTAACCCCGTGCTGTACCCGTCCTGGGAGTGTTTGATGGGGACAGTGTAGAGGGCGCTTTACTCTGTATCTAACCCTGTGCTGTACCTGTCCTGGGAGTGTTTGATGGGGACAGTGTAGAGGGAGTTTTACTCTGTATCTAACCCCGTGCTGTACCAGTCCTGGGAATGTTTAATGGGGACAGTGTAGAGGGAGCTTTACTCTGTATCTAACCCCGTGCTGTACCTGTCCTGGGAGTGTTTGATGGGGACAGTGTAGGGGGAGCTTTACTCTGTATCTAACCCCGTACTGTACCTGTCCTGGGAGTGTTTGATGGGGACAGTGTCGGAGGAGCTTTCCTCTGTATCTAACCCCGTGCTGTCGCTGTCCTGGGAGTGTTTGATGGGGACAGTGTAGAGGGCGCTTTACTCTGTATCTAACCCTGTGCTGTACCTGTCCTGGGAGTGTTTGATGGGGACAGTGTAGAGGGAGCTTTACTCTGTATCTAACCCCGTGCTGTACCTGTCCTGGGAGTGTTTGATGGGGACAGTGTACAGGGAGCTTTACTCTGTATCTAACCCCGTGCTGTACCTGTCCTGGGAGTGTTTGATGGGGACAGTGTAGAGGGAGCTTTACTCTGTATCGAATCCCGTGCTGTACCTGTCCTGGGAGTGTTTGATGGGGACAGTGTAGAGGGAGCTTTACTCTGTATCGAATCCCGTGCTGTACCAGTCCTGGGAGTGTTTGATGGGGACAGTGCAGAGGGAGCTTTACTCTGTATCTAACCCCGTGCTTTATCTATCCTGGGAGTGTTTGATGGGGACAGTGTAGAGGGAGCTTTACTCTGTATCTAACCCCGTGCTGTACCTGTCCTGGGATTGTTTGATGGGGACAGTGTAGAGGGAGCTTTAGTCTATAGCTAACCCAGTGCTGTACCTGTCGTGGGAGTATTTGATGGGGACAGTGTAGAGGGAGATTTACTCTGTATCTAACCCCGTGCTGTACATGTCCAGGGAGTGTTTGATGGGGACAGTGTAGAGTGAGCTTTACTCTGTATCTAACCCTGTGCTGTACCTGTCCTGGGAGTGTTTGATGGGGACAGTGTCGAGGGAGCTTTAGTCTGTATGTAACCCAGTGCTTTACCTGTCGTGGGAGTATTTGATGGGGACAGTGTAGAGGGAGCTTTACTCTGTATCTAACCCCGTGCTGTACCTGTCCTCGGAGTGTTTCATGGGGACAGTGCAGGGGGAGCTTTACTCTGTATCTAACCCCGTGCTGTACCTGTCCTGGGAGTGTTTGATGGGGACAGTGTAGAGGGAGCTTTACTCTGTATCTAACCCTGTGCTGTATCTGTCCTGGGAGTGTTTGATGGGGACAGTGTAGAGGGAGCTTTACTCTGTATCCAACCCCGTGCTCTACCTGTCCTGGGAGTGTTTGATGGGGACAGTGTAGAGGGAGCTTTACTCTGTATCTAACCCCGTGCTGTACCTGTCCTGGGAGTGTTTGATGGGGACAGTGTAGAGGGAGCTTTACTCTGTATCTAACCCCATGCTGTACCTGTATTGGGAGTGTTTGATGGGGACAGTGTAGAGGGAGCTTTACTCTCTGTCGAACCCCGTGCTGTCCCTGTCCTGGGAGTGTTTGTTGGGGACAGTGTAGAGGGTGCTTTACTCTGTATCGAATCCTGTGCTGGACCTGTCCTGGGAGTGTTTGATGGCAATGTACAGGGAGCTTTACTCTGTATCTAACCCCGTGCTGTACCTGTCCTGGGAGTGTTTGATGGGGACAGTGTAGAGGGAGCTTTACTCTGTATCTATCCCCGTGCTGTACCTGTCCTGGGAGCGTTTGATGGGGACAGTGTGGAGGGAGCTTTACTCTGTATCTAACCCCGTGCTGTACCTGTCCTGGGAGTGTTTGATGGGGACAGTGTACAGGGAGCTTTACTCTGTATCTAACCCCGTGCTGTACCTGTCCTGGGAGTGTTTGATGGGGACAGTGTAGAGAGAGCTTTACTCTGTATCTAACCCCGTGCTGTACCTGTCCAGGGAGTGTTTGATGTGGACAGTGTAGGGGGAGCTTTACTCTGTATCTCACCCCGTGCTGTACCTGTCCTGGGAGTGTTTGATGGGGACAGTGTAGAGGGAGCTTTACTCTGTATCGAATCCCGTGCTGTACCAGTCCTGGGAGTGTTTGATGGGGACAGTGCAGAGGGAGCTTTACTCTGTATCTAACCCCGTGCTTTATCTGTCCTGGGAGTGTTTGATGGGGACAGTGTAGAGGGAGCTTTCCTCTGTATCTAACCCCGTGCTGTACCTGTCCTGGGAGTGTTTGATGGGGACAGTGTAGAGGGAGCTTTAGTCTGCAGCTAACCCAGTGCTGTACCTGTCGTGGGAGTGTTTGATGGGGACAGTGTAGAGTGAGCTTTACTCTGTATCTAACCCTGTGCTGTACCTGTCCTGGGAGTGTTTGATGGGGACAGTGTAGAGGGAGCTTTAGTCTGTATCTAACCCAGTCCTTTACCTGTCGTGGGAGTATTTGATGGGGACAGTGTAGAGGGAGCTTTACTCTGTATCTAACCCCGTGCTGTACCTGTCCTCGGAGTGTTTGATGGGGACAGTGTAGAGGGAGCTTTACTCTGTATCTAACCCCGTGCTGTACCTGTCCTGGGAGTGTTTGATGGGGACAGTGTAGAGGGAGCTTTACTCTGTATCCAACCCCGTTGTGTACCTGTCCTGGGAGTGTTTGATGGGGGCAGTGTAGAGGGAGCTTTACTCTGTATCTAACCCAGTGCTGTACCTGTCGTGGGAGTATTTGATGGGGACAGTGTAGAGGGAGCTTTACTCTGTATCTAACCCCGTGCTGTACTTGTCCTGGGAGTGTTTGATGGGGACAGTGTAGAGGGAGCTTTACTCTGTATCGAACCCCGTGCTGTACCTGTCCTGGGAGTGTTTGTTGGGGACAGTGTAGAGGGAGCTTTACTCTGTATCGAATCCCGTGCTTGACCTGTCCTGCGAGTGTTTGATGGCAATGTACAGGGAGCTTTACTCTGTATCTAACCCCGTGCTGTACCTGTCCTGGGAGTGTTTGATGGGGACAGTGTAGAGGGAGCTTTATTCTGTATCTATCCCCGTGCTGTACCTGTCCTGGGAGTGTTTGTTGGGGGATAGTGTAGAGGGAGCTTTACTCTGTATCTAACCCCGTGCTGTACCTGTCCTGGGAGTGTTTGATGGGGACAGTGTAGAGGGAGCTTTACTCTGTATCTAACCCCGTTGTGTACCTGTCCTGGGAGTGTTTGATGGGGACAGTGTACAGGGAGCTTTACTCTGTATCTATCCCCGTGCTGTACCTGTCCTGGAAGTGTTTGATGGGGACAGTGTAGAGGGAGCTTTACTCTGTATCTAACCCCGTGCTGTACCTGTCCTGGGAGTGTTTGATGTGGTCAGTGTAGGGGGAGCTTTACTCTGTATCTAACCCCGTGCTGTACCTGTCCTGGGAGTGTTTGATGGGGACAGTGTAGAGGGAGCTTTACTCTGTATCGAATCCCGCGCTGTACCAGCCCTGGGAGTGTTTGATGGGGACAGTGCAGAGGGAGCTTTACTCTGCATCGAACACCGTGCTGTACCTGGCCTGGGAGTGTTTGATGGGGACAGTGTAGGGGGAGCTTTACTCTGTATCTAACCCTGTGCTGTATCTGTCCTGGGTGTGTTTGATGGGGACAGTGTAGAGGGAGCTTTACTCTGTATCCAACCCCGTGCTTTACCTGTCCTGGGAGTGCTTGATGGGGACAGTGTAGAGGGAGCTTTACTCTGTATCTAACCCTGTGCTGTATCTGTCCTGGGAGTGTTTGATGGGGACAGTGTAGAGGGAGCTTTACTCTGTATCCAACCCCGTGCTTTACCTGTCCTGGGAGTTTTTGATGGGGACAATGTAGAGGGAGCTTTACTCTGTATCTAACCCCATGCTGTACCTGTATTGGGAGTGTTTGATGGGGACAGTGTAGAGGGAGCTTTACTCTGTATCGAATCCTGTGCTGTACCTGTCCTGGGAGTGTTTGATGGCAATGTACAGGGAGCTTTACTCTGTATCTATCCCCGTGCTGTACCTGTCCTGGGAGTGTTTGATGGGGACAGTGTAGAGGGAGCTTTATTCTGTATCTATCCCCGTGCTGTACCTGTCCTGGGAGTGTTTGATGGGGACAGTGTGGAGGGAGCTTTACTCTGTATCTAACCCCGTGCTGTACCTGTCCTGGGAGTGTTTGATGGGGACAGTGTACAGGGAGCTTTACTCTGTATCTAACCCCGTGCTGTACCTGTCCTGGGAGTGTTTGATGGGGACAGTGTAGAGGGAGCTTTACTCTGTATCGAATCCCGTGCTGTACCTGTCCTGGGAGTGTTTGATGGGGACAGTGTAGAGGGAGCTTTACTCTGTATCGAATCCCGTGCTGTACCAGTCCTGGGAGTGTTTGATGGGGACAGTGCAGAGGGAGCTTTCCTCTGTATCTAACCCCGTGCTTTATCTATCCTGGGAGTGTTTGATGGGGACAGTGTAGAGGGAGCTTTACTCTGTATCTAACCCCGTGCTGTACCTGTCCTGGGAGTGTTTAATGGGGACAGTGTAGAGGGAGCTTTAGTCTGTAGCTAACCCAGTGCTGTACCTGTCGTGGGAGTATTTGATGGGGACAGTGTAGAGGGAGCTTTACTCTGTATCTAACCCCGTGCTGTACATGTCCTGGGAGTGTTTGATGGGGACAGTGTAGAGTGAGCTTTACTCTGTATCTAACCCTGTGCTGTACCTGTCCTGGGAGTGTTTGATGGGGACAGTGTCGAGGGAGCTTTAGTCTGTATGTAACCCAGTGCTTTACCTGTCGTGGGAGTATTTGATGGGGACAGTGTAGAGGGAGCTTTACTCTGTATCTAACCCCGTGCTGTACCTGTCCTCGGAGTGTTCGATGGGGACAGTGTAGAGGGAGCTTTACTCTGTATCTAACCCCGTGCTGTACCTGTCCTGGGAGTGTTTGATGGGGACAGTGTAGAGGGAGCTTTACTCTGTATCTAACCCCGTGCTGTCCCTGTCCTGGGAGTGTTTGATGGGGACAGTTTAGAGGGAGCTTTACTCTGTATCTAACCCCGTGCTGTACCTGTCCTGGGAGTGTTTGATGGGGACAGTGTAGAGGGAACTTTACTCTGTATCTAACCCCGTGCTGTACCCGTCCTGGGAGTGTTTGATGGGGACAGTGTAGAGGGCGCTTTACTCTGTATCTAACCCTGTGCTGTACCTGTCCTGGGAGTGTTTGATGGGGACAGTGTAGAGGGAGTTTTACTCTGTATCTAACCCCGTGCTGTACCAGTCCTGGGAATGTTTAATGGGGACAGTGTAGAGGGAGCTTTACTCTGTATCTAACCCCGTGCTGTACCTGTCCTGGGAGTGTTTGATGGGGACAGTGTAGGGGGAGCTTTACTCTGTATCTAACCCCGTACTGTACCTGTCCTGGGAGTGTTTGATGGGGACAGTGTCGGAGGAGCTTTCCTCTGTATCTAACCCCGTGCTGTCGCTGTCCTGGGAGTGCTTGATGGGGACAGTCTAGGGGGAGCTTTACTCGGTATCTATCCCAGTGCTGTATCTGTCCTGGGAGTTTTTGATGGGGACAGTGTAGGGGAGCTTTACTCTTTATCTAACCCAGTGCTGTACCTGTCCTGGGAGTGCTTGATGGGGACAGGGTAGGGGGAGCTTTCCTCTGTATCTAACCCCGTGCTGTACCTGTCCTGGGAGTGTTTCATGGGGACAGTGCAGGGGGAGCTTTACTCTGTATCTAACCCCGTGCTGTACCTGTCCTGGGAGTGTTTGATGGGGACAGTGTAGGGGGAGCTTTACTCTGCATCTAACCCTGTGCTGTATCTGTCCTGGGAGTGTTTGATGGGGACAGTGTAGAGGGAGCTTTACTCTGTATCCAACCCCGTGCTTTACCTGTCCTGGGAGTGCTTGATGGGGACAGTGTAGAGGGAGCTTTACTCTGTATCTAACCCTGTGCTGTATCTGTCCTGGGAGTGTTTGATGGGGACAGTGTAGAGGGAGCTTTACTCTGTATCCAACCCCGTGCTTTACCTGTCCTGGGAGTTTTTGATGGGGACAGTGTAGAGGGAGCTTTACTCTGTATCTAACCCCATGCTGTACCTGTATTGGGAGTGTTTGATGGGGACAGTGTAGAGGGAGCTTTACTCTGTATCGAATCCTGTGCTGTACCTGTCCTGGGAGTGTTTGATGGCAATGTACAGGGAGATTTACTCTGTATCTAACCCCGTGCTGTACCTGTCCTGGGAGTGTTTGATGGGGACAGTGTAGAGGGAGCTTTATTCTGTATCTATCCCCGTGCTGTACCTGTCCTGGGAGTGTTTGATGGGGACAGTGTGGAGGGAGCTTTACTCTGTATCTAACCCCGTGCTGTACCTGTCCTGGGAGTGTTTGATGGGGACAGTGTACAGGGAGCTTTACTCTGTATCTAACCCCGTGCTGTACCTGTCCTGGGAGTGTTTGATGGGGACAGTGTAGAGGGAGCTTTACTCTGTATCGAATCCCGTGCTGTACCTGTCCTGGGAGTGTTTGATGGGGACAGTGTAGAGGGAGCTTTACTCTGTATCGAATCCCGTGCTGTACCAGTCCTGGGAGTGTTTGATGGGGACAGTGCAGAGGGAGCTTTACTCTGTATCTAACCCCGTGCTGTACCTGTCCTGGGAGTGTTTGATGGGGACAGTGTAGAGGGAGCTTTAGTCTATAGCTAACCCAGTGCTGTACCTGTCGTGGGAGTATTTGATGGGGACAGTGTAGAGGGAGCTTTACTCTGTATCTAACCCCGTGCTGTACATGTCCAGGGAGTGTTTGATGGGGACAGTGTAGAGTGAGCTTTACTCTGTATCTAACCCTGTGCTGTACCTGTCCTGGGAGTGTTTGATGGGGACAGTGTCGAGGGAGCTTTAGTCTGTATGTAACCCAGTGCTGTACCTGTCCTCGGAGTGTTTCATGGGGACAGTGCAGGGGGAGCTTTACTCTGTATCTAACCCCGTGCTGTACCTGTCCTGGGAGTGTTTGATGGGGACAGTGTAGGGGGAGCTTTACTCTGTATCTAACCCTGTGCTGTATCTGTCCTGGGAGTGTTTGATGGGGACAGTGTAGAGGGAGCTTTACTCTGTATCCAACCCCGTGCTCTACCTGTCCTGGGAGTGTTTGATGGGGACAGTGTAGAGGGAGCTTTACTCTGTATCTAACCCCGTGCTGTACCTGTCCTGGGAGTGTTTGATGGGGACAGTGTAGAGGGAGCTTTACTCTGTATCTAACCCCATGCTGTACCTGTATTGGGAGTGTTTGATGGGGACAGTGTAGAGGGAGCTTTACTCTCTGTCGAACCCCGTGCTGTCCCTGTCCTGGGAGTGTTTGTTGGGGACAGTGTAGAGGGTGCTTTACTCTGTATCGAATCCTGTGCTGGACCTGTCCTGGGAGTGTTTGATGGCAATGTACAGGGAGCTTTACTCTGTATCTAACCCCGTGCTGTACCTGTCCTGGGAGTGTTTGATGGGGACAGTGTAGAGGGAGCTTTATTCTGTATCTATCCCCGTGCTGTACCTGTCCTGGAAGTGTTTGATGGGGACAGTGTAGAGGGAGCTTTACTCTGTATCTATCCCCGTGCTGTACCTGTCCTGGGAGTATTTGATGGGGACAGTGTGGAGGGAGCTTTACTCTGTATCTAACCCCGTGCTGTACCTGTCCTGGGAGTGTTTGATGGGGACAGTGTACAGGGAGCTTTACTCTGTATCTAACCCCGTGCTGTACCTGTCCTGGGAGTGTTTGATGGGGACAGTGTAGAGAGAGCTTTACTCTGTATCTAACCCCGTGCTGTACCTGTCCAGGGAGTGTTTGATGTGGACAGTGTAGGGGGAGCTTTACTCTGTATCGAATCCCGTGCTGTACCTGTCCTGGGAGTGTTTGATGGGGACAGTGTAGAGGGAGCTTTACTCTGTATCGAATCCCGTGCTGTACCAGTCCTGGGAGTGTTTGATGGGGACAGTGCAGAGGGAGCTTTACTCTGTATCTAACCCCGTGCTTTATCTGTCCTGGGAGTGTTTGATGGGGACAGTGTAGAGGGAGCTTTCCTCTGTATCTAACCCCGTGCTGTACCTGTCCTGGGAGTGTTTGATGGGGACAGTGTAGAGGGAGCTTTAGTCTGTAGCTAACCCAGTGCTGTACCTGTCGTGGGAGTATTTGATGGGGACAGTGTAGAGGGAGCTTTACTCTGTATCTAACCCCGTGCTGTACCTGTCCTCGGAGTGTTTGATGGGGACAGTGTAGAGGGAGCTTTACTCTGTATCTAACCCCGTGCTGTACCTGTCCTGGGAGTGTTTGATGGGGACAGTGTAGAGGGAGCTTTACTCTGTATCCAACCCCGTTGTGTACCTGTCCTGGGAGTGTTTGATGGGGGCAGTGTAGAGGGAGCTTTACTCTGTATCTAACCCAGTGCTGTACCTGTCGTGGGAGTATTTGATGGGGACAGTGTAGAGGGAGCTTTACTCTGTATCTAACCCCGTGCTGTACTTGTCCTGGGAGTGTTTGATGGGGACAGTGTAGAGGGAGCTTTACTCTGTATCGAACCCCGTGCTGTACCTGTCCTGGGAGTGTTTGTTGGGGACAGTGTAGAGGGAGCTTTACTCTGTATCGAATCCCGTGCTTGACCTGTCCTGCAAGTGTTTGATGGCAATGTACAGGGAGCTTTACTCTGTATCTAACCCCGTGCTGTACCTGTCCTGGGAGTGTTTGATGGGGACAGTGTAGAGGGAGCTTTATTCTGTATCTATCCCCGTGCTGTACCTGTCCTGGGAGTGTTTGTTGGGGGATAGTGTAGAGGGAGCTTTACTCTGTATCTAACCCCGTGCTGTACCTGTCCTGGGAGTGTATGATGGGGACAGTGTAGAGGGAGCTTTACTCTGTATCTAACCCCGTTGTGTACCTGTCCTGGGAGTGTTTGATGGGGGCAGTGTACAGGGAGCTTTACTCTGTATCTATCCCCGTGCTGTACCTGTCCTGGAAGTGTTTGATGGGGACAGTGTAGAGGGAGCTTTACTCTGTATCTAACCCCGTGCTGTACCTGTCCTGGGAGTGTTTGATGTGGGCAGTGTAGGGGGAGCTTTACTCTGTATCTAACCCCGTGCTGTACCTGTCCTGGGAGTGTTTGATGGGGACAGTGTAGAGGGAGCTTTACTCTGTATCGAATCCCGCGCTGTACCAGCCCTGGGAGTGTTTGATGGGGACAGTGCAGAGGGAGCTTTACTCTGCATCGAACACCGTGCTGTACCTGGCCTGGGAGTGTTTGATGGGGGACAGTGTAGAGCCAGCTTTACTCTGTATCTAACCCCGTGCTGTCTCTGTCCTGGGAGTGTTTGATGGGGACAGTTTAGAGGGAGCTTTACTCTGTATCTAACCACGTGCTGTACCTGTCCTGGGAGTGTTTGATGGGGACAGTGTAGAGGGAGCTTTACTCTGTATCTATCCCCGTGCTGTAACTGACCTGGTAGTGTTTGATGGGGAGAGTGTGGAGGAAGCTTTACTCTGTATCTAACCCCGTGCTGTACCTGTCCTGGGAGTGTTTGATGGGGACACTGTAGAGGGAGCTTTACTCTGTATCTAACCCCGTGCTGTACCTGTCCTGGGAGTGTTTGATGGGGACAGTGTAGAGGGAACTTTACTCTGTATCTAACCCCATGCTGTACCCGTCCTGGGAGTGTTTGATGGGGACAGTGTAGAGGGCGCTTTACTCTGTATCTAACCCTGTGCTGTACCTGTCCTGGGAGTGTTTGATGGGGACAGTGTAGAGGGAGTTTTACTCTGTATCTAACCCCGTGCTGTACCTGTCCTGGGAGTGTTTGATGGGGACAGTGTAGGGGGAGCTTTACTCTGTATCTAACCCCGTACTGTACCTGTCCTGGGAGTGTTTGATGGGGACAGTGTAGGGGGAGCTTTACTCTGTATCCAGCCCCGTACTGTACCTGTCCTGGGAGTGTTTGATGGGGACAGTGTCGGAGGAGCTTTCCTCTCTATCTAACCCCGTGCTGTCGCTGTCCTGGGAGTGCTTGATGGGGACAGTCTAGGGGGAGCTTTACTCGGTATCTATCCCCGTGCTGTATCTGTCCTGGGAGTGTTTGATGGGGACAGTGTAGGGGAGCTTTACTCTTTATCTAACCCTGTGCTGTACCTGTCCTGGGAGTGCTTGATGGGGACAGGGTAGGGGGAGCTTTCCTCTGTATCTAACCCCGTGCTGTACCTGTCCTGGGAGTGTTTCATGCGGACAGTGCAGGGGGAGCTTTACTCTGTATCTAACCCCGTGCTGTACCTGTCCTGGGAGTGTTTGATGGGGACAGTGTAGGGGAGCTTTACTCTGTATCTAACCCTGTGCTGTATCTGTCCTGGGAGTGTTTGATGGGGACAGTGTAGAGGGAGCTTTACTCTGTATCCAACCCCGTGCTTTACCTGTCCTGGGAGTTTTTGATGGGGACAGTGTAGAGGGAGCTTTACTCTGTATCTAACCCCATGCTGTACCTGTATTGGGAGTGTTTGATGGGGACAGTGTAGAGGGAGCTTTACTCTGTATCGAATCCTGTTCTGTACCTGTCCTGGGAGTGTTTGATGGCAATGTACAGGGAGCTTTACTCTGTATCTAACCCCGTGCTGTACCTGTCCTGGGAGTGTTTGATGGGGACAGTGTAGAGGGAGCTTTATTCTGTATCTATCCCCGTGCTGTACCTGTCCTGGGAGTGTTTGATGGGGACAGTGTGGAGGGAGCTTTACTCTGTATCTAACCCCGTGCTGTACCTGTCCTGGGAGTGTTTGATGGGGACAGTGTAGAGGGAGCTTTATTCTGTATCTATCCCCGTGCTGTACCTGTCCTGGGAGTGTTTGTTGGGGGATAGTGTAGAGGGAGCTTTACTCTGTATCTAACCCCGTGCTGTACCTGTCCTGGGAGTGTTTGATGGGGACAGTGTAGAGGGAGCTTTACTCTGTATCTAACCCCGTTGTGTACCTGTCCTGGGAGTGTTTGATGGGGACAGTGTACAGGGAGCTTTACTCTGTATCTATCCCCGTGCTGTACCTGTCCTGGAAGTGTTTGATGGGGACAGTGTAGAGGGAGCTTTACTCTGTATCTAACCCCGTGCTGTACCTGTCCTGGGAGTGTTTGATGTGGGCAGTGTAGGGGGAGCTTTACTCTGTATCTAACCCCGTGCTGTACCATTCCTGGGAGTGTTTGATGGGGACAGTGTAGAGGGAGCTTTACTCTGTATCGAATCCCGCGCTGTACCAGCCCTGGGAGTGTTTGATGGGGACAGTGCAGAGGGAGCTTTACTCTGCATCGAACATCGTGCTGTACCTGGCCTGGGAGTGTTTGATGGGGGACAGTGTAGAGCCAGCTTTACTCTGTATCTAACCCCGTGCTGTGCCTGTCCTGGGAGTGTTTGATGGGGACAGTGTAGAGGGAGCTTTACTCTGTATCTAACCCCGTGCTGTCCCTGTCCTGGGAGTGTTTGATGGGGACAGTTTAGAGGGAGTTTTACTCTGTATCTAACCACGTGCTGTACCTGTCGTGGGAGTGTTTGATGGGGACAGTGTAGAGGGAGCTTTACTCTGTATCTATCCCCGTGCTGTAACTGACCTGGTAGTGTTTGATGGGGAGAGTGTGGAGGAAGCTTTACTCTGTATCTAACCCCGTGCTGTACCTGTCCTGGGAGTGTTTGATGGGGACACTGTAGAGGGAGCTTTACTCTGTATCTAACCCCGTGCTGTACCTGTCCTGGGAGTGTTTGATGGGGACAGTGTAGAGGGAACTTTACTCTGTATCTAACCCCGTGCTGTACCCGTCCTGGGAGTGTTTGATGGGGACAGTGTAGAGGGCGCTTTACTCTGTATCTAACCCTGTGCTGTACCTGTCCTGGGAGTGTTTGATGGGGACAGTGTAGAGGGAGTTTTACTCTGTATCTAACCCCGTGCTGTACCTGTCCTGGGAGTGTTTGATGGGGACAGTGTAGGGGGAGCTTTACTCTGTATCTAACCCCGTACTGTACCTGTCCTGGGAGTGTTTGATGGGGACAGTGTCGGAGGAGCTTTCCTCTCTATCTAACCCCGTGCTGTCGCTGTCCTGGGAGTGCTTGATGGGGACAGTCTAGGGGGAGCTTTACTCGGTATCTATCCCCGTGCTGTATCTGTCCTGGGAGTGTTTGATGGGGACAGTGTAGGGGAGCTTTACTCTTTATCTAACCCTGTGCTGTACCTGTCCTGGGAGTGCTTGATGGGGACAGGGTAGGGGGAGCTTTCCTCTGTATCTAACCCCGTGCTGTACCTGTCCTGGGAGTGTTTCATGCGGACAGTGCAGGGGGAGCTTTACTCTGTATCTAACCCCGTGCTGTACCTGTCCTGGGAGTGTTTGATGGGGACAGTGTAGGGGGAGCTTTACTCTGTATCTAACCCTGTGCTGTATCTGTCCTGGGAGTGTTTGATGGGGACAGTGTAGAGGGAGCTTTACTTTGTATCCAACCCCGTGCTTTACCTGTCCTGGGAGTTTTTGATGGGGACAGTGTAGAGGGAGCTTTACTCTGTATCTAACCCCATGCTGTACCTGTATTGGGAGTGTTTGATGGGGACAGTGTAGAGGGAGCTTTACTCTGTATCGAATCCTGTGCTGTACCTGTCCTGGGAGTGTTTGATGGCAATGTACAGGAGCTTTATTCTGTATCTATCCCCGTGCTGTACCTGTCCTGGGAGTGTTTGATGGGGACAGTGTGGAGGGAGCTTTACTCTGTATCTAACCCCGTGCTGTACCTGTCCTGGGAGTGTTTGATGGGGACAGTGTACAGGGAGCTTTACTCTGTATCTAACCCCGTGCTGTACCTGTCCTGGGAGTGTTTGATGGGGACAGTGTAGAGGGAGCTTTACTCTGTATCGAATCCCGTGCTGTACCTGTCCTGGGAGTGTTTGATGGGGACAGTGTAGAGGGAGCTTTACTCTGTATCGAATCCCGTGCTGTACCAGTCCTGGGAGTGTTTGATGGGGACAGTGCAGAGGGAGCTTTACTCTGTATCTAACCCCGTGCTTTATCTATCCTGGGAGTGTTTGATGGGGACAGTGTAGAGGGAGCTTTACTCTGTATCTAACCCCGTGCTGTACCTGTCCTGGGAGTGTTTAATGGGGACAGTGTAGAGGGAGCTTTAGTCTGTAGCTAACCCAGTGCTGTACCTGTCGTGGGAGTATTTGATGGGGACAGTGTAGAGGGAGCTTTACTCTGTATCTAACCCCGTGCTGTACATGTCCTGGGAGTGTTTGATGGGGACAGTGTAGAGTGAGCTTTACTCTGTATCTAACCCTGTGCTGTACCTGTCCTGGGAGTGTTTGATGGGGACAGTGTCGAGGGAGCTTTAGTCTGTATGTAACCCAGTGCTTTACCTGTCGTGGGAGTATTTGATGGGGACAGTGTAGAGGGAGCTTTACTCTGTATCTAACCCCGTGCTGTACCTGTCCTCGGAGTGTTCGATGGGGACAGTGTAGAGGGAGCTTTACTCTGTATCTAACCCCGTGCTGTACCTGTCCTGGGAGTGTTTGATGGGGACAGTGTAGAGGGAGCTTTACTCTGTATCCAACCCCGTTGTGTACCTGTCCTGGGAGTGTTTGATGGGGGCAGTGTAGAGGGAGCTTTACTCTGTATCTAACCCAGTGCTGTACCTGTCGTGTGAGTATTTGATGGGGACAGTGTAGAGGGATCTTTACTCTGTATCTAACCCCGTGCTGTACTTGCCCTGGGAGTGTTTGATGGGGACAGTGTAGAGGGAGCTTTTCTCTGTATCTAACCCGTGCTGTACCTGTCCTGGGAGTGTTTGATGGGGACAGTGTAGAGGGAGCTTTACTCTGTATCTAACCCCGTGCTGTACCTGCCCGGGGAGTGTTTGATGGGGACAGTGTAGAGGGAGCTTTACTCTGTATCTAACCCCGTGCTGTACCTGTCCTGGGAGTGTTTGATGGGGACAGTGTCGAGGGAGCTTTACTCTGTATCTAACCCCGTGCTGTACCTGTCCTGGGAGTGTTTGATGGGGAAAGTGTAGAGGGAGCTTTACTCTGTATCTAACCCCGTGCTGTACCTGTCCTGGGAGTGTTTGATGGGGACAGTGTAGAGGGAGCTTTACTCTGTTTCTAACCCCGTGCTGTACCTGTCCTGGGAGTGTTTGATGGGGACAATGTAGAGGGAGCTTTACTCTGTATCTAACCCCGTACTGTACCTGTCCTGGGAGTGTTTGATGGGGACAGTGTAGAGGGAGCTTTACTCTGTATCTAACCCCGTGCTGTACCTGTCCTGGGAGTATTTGATGGGGACAGTGTAGAGGGAGCTTTACTCTGTATCTAACCCCGTGCTGTCCCTGTCCTGGGAGTGTTTGATGGGGACAGTTTAGAGGGAGCTTTACTCTGTATCTAACCACGTGCTGTACCTGTCCTGGGAGTGTTTGATGGCGACAGTGTAGAGGGAGCTTTACTCTGTATCTATCCCCGTGCTGTAACTGACCTGGGAGTGTTTGATGGGAAGAGTGTGGAGGGAGCTTTACTCTGTATCTAACCCGTGCTGTACCTGTCCTGGGAGTGTTTGATGGGGACAGTGTAGAGGGAGCTTTACTCTGTATCTAACCCCGTGCTGTACCTGCCCGGGGAGTGTTTGATGGGGACAGTGTAGAGGGAGCTTTACTCTGTATCTAACCCCGTGCTGTACCTGTCCTGGGAGTGTTTGATGGGGACAGTGTCGAGGGAGCTTTACTCTGTATCTAACCCCGTGCTGTACCTGTCCTGGGAGTGTTTGATGGGGAAAGTGTAGAGGGAGCTTTACTCTGTATCTAACCCCGTGCTGTACCTGTCCTGGGAGTGTTTGATGGGGACTGTGTAGAGGGAGCTTTACTCTGTTTCTAACCCCGTGCTGTACCTGTCCTGGGAGTGTTTGATGGGGACAGTGTAGAGGGAGCTTTACTCTGTATCTAACCCCGTGCTGTACCTGTCCTGGGAGTGTTTGATGGGGACAGTGTCGAGGGAGTTTTACTCTGTATCTAACCCCGTGCTGTACCTGTCCTGGGAGTGTTTGATGGGGACTGTGTAGAGGGAGATTTACTCCGTATCGAATCCCGTGCTGTACCTGTCCGGGGAATGTTCGATGCTGGGAGTAGGAAAAGAAGTCAAACAATGTGCCATTTCCTATCAGTAACTCCCTTAATTTTGATAAACTCAAATTTGCCCCACTCTCTTTCAAATGAATATTTCCTCCTTGTTGTGGCTGTTTTCATTCACTCAGTTTTTCATCATATGTGAACCTTGAGCTGTAGAAAGGTGAATGAAAATAGATAACCTTTGATCTATGGAGTAACCGGGATCTACTCAGAATTACTGGGAATCCTTGAGGATTTATATCATGGTTGGTTTCAGATAGTTTTTGGGGGTGGGTGGGGGTGGGTGGTGGTGGTGGTAATATCGGGGAACATTTTTACTCGATAGTGTTAAAAATTATATGCAACTGTATTGAATGAAACACATCTCTCCCTTATGTTCCAGGTCTCCTGTGACAATGAAAGCACTTCTTATCACTATCCTGGCGGGTCTGGTCTGTTCACGACCCCTTGCAGAAGGTAAGATGTAAAACAGGCCATGCACAGCTATTAGTCCACCACCTTGCGCTCTCTTTTCTCGGGCTCCTCGATGTCACACTCGGTCAAATGCTACTTTGATGTCAGGGGCAGCCACTCTCCCCTCACCTCTGGCATTCAGCTCTTTTGTCCATGTTTGAACCAAGGCTGTAATGAGGTCAGGAGCTGAGTGACCCTGGCGGAACCCAAACTGAGCGTCCGTGAGCAGGTTATTGCTGAGTAAGTGCCGCTTGACAGCTCTGTTGATGACTCCTTCCATCACTTTGCTGATGATGGAGAGCAGACTGATAGGGCGGGATTGGGCTGGGTTGGATTTGTCCTGTTTCTTGTGTACAGGACACACCTGGGCAATTTTCCACATTGCCGGGTAGATGCCAGTGTTGTAGCTGTACTGGAACAGCTTGGTGTGATGACCCTACTTATCGATCTCCCCATGGGGCTCGTGGAGTATGGGTTCCCATGGTAGCGGGTGGTGGTCCATCCAGATGGGACACATGAGCCATTTAAATGCTCCCAGACTCGGAGTGGAAGTTCCGATAATCCCAGGCTGGAACATTTGTGTTGTACGCTATGGCATTCGAGTTAAAACAATCCTGTATAGCCTTCATCTTCCCGCCTCCTGGATTACTACCTTTGGATATGGGCGTGGCAAGTTCTGGAGCCCAAGTCTTCAGTATTATTGCTGGAATATTGTCAGGGTCTATCGCCTTTGCAGTATCCAGTGCCTTCAGCCATTTCTTGCATGTAGGCAAGAAGGGTAGTTAAGAGCAATATGCCCTGTAAATTGCAGACACACATGGCTGTATGGCAACCCTGTCGATATGTGCAAGGTGCTCATAAGTTGTCCCCTTTAAGATACCATGTGTGTCATATTGAGGTCAGATCGGGTAATATTGGCAGATTTTCTTCCCACCACACAAACACCAAGCATAAGTTACATTTACACCTTTCATTTCATAAAATATCCCAAGGTGCTTCACAGGAGTGATTATAAAACAAAGTGTGAAGCCGCATCAGATAACCCAAATCTTGGTCATTGAGGTCGATTTTAAGGAGTGTCTTAAAGGTGGAAAGTGATGTAAAGAGGGGGGATGGAGAGGTTTGGGGATGGAATTCCAGAGCTTGGAGCCCTGGCAGCTGAAGGAGCGGGGAACAATGGCGGAGCAATTAAAATCGGAGTTGCTCGAGAGGCCAGAATTAGAGGAGCACAGAGATCTCGGGGGGGTTGTGGGGCTGGAGGAGATTCCAGAGATAGGGAGGGGGAGAGGACTTGATGGGATTTGAAAACAAGGATGAGAATTTTAAAATCAGGACGTTGATTGATCGGGAGCCGGTGTAGGTCAGCGAGCACACGGAGGGTGAGAGGGAAACGGGACTGGCTGTGAGTTAGGACACAGGGCAGCAGGGTTATGGGTGATCTCTGGTTTACAGAGGGTAGAATATGGGGGGGCAGCCAGGAGAGTGAGGGAATAGTCAAGTCTGGAGGTAACAAAGATATGGATGAGGGTTTCAGCAGCAAATCAACTGAGACAGGGGCCAAGTCAGATGATGCTAAGGAGATGGAAATAGGTGGTATTAGTGATGGTCTAGATATGTGGTCAGAAGTTAATCTTGGGGTCAAATGTGACACAAGTTTGCGAACAGTCTGGTTTAATCTCAAACTCTTGTGGGTGCAGTTGATAGCTAGGAAACAAAGCTTGTGACAGAGACCAAAGATGAATGACTTCAGACTTCTCAATATTTAGTTGGAGGGAATTTCTGCTCATCCGGTACTGGATGTGGGATAAGCAGTCTGATCATTTCGAGACAGTGGGGGGGGGAGGGGGGGGGGGGGGGGGGGGGCGAGAGAGGTGGGGGTGAGGTAGAGCTGGCTGTCCTCAGTGTGAAAACTAACGCTGTGCTTTCCAATGATGTCACTGAAGGACAGCACGTCGATGTGAAATAGGAGGGGGTCAGGGATAGATCCTTGCGGGGGGGGGGGGGGGGGCACCAGAGGTAAGAGTGCGGGAACAGGAAGAGAAGCCATTGCCGGTGTGTGATGAACGGTTACTGCCTTATCATCATGTAAGGTGATGTCCCCTTTAAGACCGGGCTTGGAACCCTGGGGACTCCGCCTCTGGCTCCGCCCATCTGGGAGCCATATATAAAGGGCTGCCTCATGGGCTGTGTAGCAGTCAGCACTTGTCTCAGCTCTAACATAGTTCTTAGTCTAATAAAGCCTTCTTTACAGTTTAATCTCTAAGCTTCGTTATTGAGGGTACCTCACGGTGATTCTCAGACTACGATTCGATAGATCAGAATGGAAGCAGGTGGGAGCCGTCCCCACCCAGCTGGACGAAAGTGGAGAGGCTGTTGGAGGAGGATGGGGTGGTCAGCCTGTGTCAAAGGCTGCGGACAGGGAGAGAAGGACAAGGAGGAAAGTTTCCCTTTGTCCCAGTCACACAGCATCTCAACTGTGACTTTGATCAGTGCTGTTTCGGTATCAGGGGAAGAATCCTGATTGGAGGGATTCAAAAGCATGGAGCTTTGGGAAAGATGGGAGCGGATTTGGAAAGTGACAACATATTCAAGGCCTTGGGAGAGGAAAGGACGGTTGGAGGTGAGGCGGTAGTTTACAATGACAGAGGGAATAAGGGGTGGTTCCTTGAGGAAAGGGATGATAACAGCAGATTTAAAGGGGCGAAAGACAACTTCTGAAGAGAGAGAACCGTGAACAATATTGGCTAACATGGGAACCAAGAGGGTACTTTGGATGGTCATCAGTTTAGCTAAGAAGGACCGAGGGAGCAAGAGGTAGATTAGTACTGATGAGGACTGTCAGAGGATACAACAGGATTTAGATTGTTTGAAGACTTGGGCAGAGAGATGGCAGATGGAGTTTAATCCGGACAAATGTGAGGTAATGCATTTTGGAAGGTCTAATGCAGGTAGGGAATATACAGTGAATGGTAGAACCCTCAAGAGTATTGAAAGTCAAAGAGATCTAGGAGTACAGGTCCACAGGTCACTGAAAGGGGCAACACAGGTGGAGAAGGTAGTCAAGAAGGCATACGGCATGCTTGCCTTCATTGGCCGGGGCATTGAGTATAAGAATTGGCAAGTCATGTTGCAGCTGTATAGAACCTTAGTTAGGCCACACTTGGAGTATAGTGTTCAATTCTGGTCGCCACACTACCAGAAGGATGTGGAGGCTTTAGAGAGGGTGCAGAAGAGATTTACCAGAATGTTGCCTGGTATGGAGGGCATTAGCTATGAGGAGCGGTTGAATAAACTCGGTTTGTTCTCACTGGAACGAAGGAGGTTGAGGGGCGACCTGATAGAGGTCTACAAAATGATGAGGGGCATAGACAGAGTGGATAGTCAGAGGCTTTTCCCCGGGGTAGAGGGGTCAATTACTAGGGGGCATAGGTTTAAGGTGAGAGGGGCAAGGTTTAGAGTAGATGTACGAGGCAAGTTTTTTACGCAAAGGGTAGTGGGTGCCTGGAACTCGCTGCCGGAGGAGGTGGTGGAAGCAGGGACGATAGTGACATTTAAGGGGCATCTTGACAAATACATGAATAGGATGGGAATAGAGGGATACGGACCCAGGAAGTGTAGAAGATTGTAGTTTAGTCGGGCAGCATGGTCGGCACGGGCTTGGAGGGCCGAAGGGCCTGTTCCTGTGCTGTACTTTTCTTTGTTCTTTGTTCTATTTCATAGTTCTTTTACAGACTCATTCCTCACTGCTACACATAATTGCACAGGTTTGACAAAGAGGTTTGACAAGAAAATGTCATTTCCCTTCACAGGTACAGCCACCATTCAGTGTGTTTGTGAAGGAGCTGATTGCATGGGAGACCGATGCATTGGGAAGTTGTGCTTTCAGACACACAGTGCCAATAATGGACTATTGGTCCATCAAAAAGGCTGCTTAAGTAACGAGAGTTGCATCCAACTATCAACTAAAGGGGTAACAGAATGCTGCAACAGTTTCCTTTGCAATGCCAATTCCATGCAAATGCCCACTGAAGGTATGCCAACCTATTGAGTATGTGGCTGAATATTTGGTCTTGCAGAGGTAGATATTACAGAATAACAGTTTAAAACATCTCAAGCATTGTACCTTGGCAGAGTTTAGCCTCACTTTTGTTTTAAATTGGGCGAACAGATTGACCACCTGGCTGGCGGATGGGAGTGGGTCGTTGAGCACAACTGGATGAGAAGTGGGAAGGTCCCTGGACGTCTGCAGATTGGGAAGGCCCAAGGTCTCTCTGAGGGTCTACACAGGGGTTTCATTCCAGCTCCACCTGGCTCACAAGAACATCAAGGAGCAGGGAAGTTTCATAACATGGGAGCACAGAAAAAGAGGCCATTCAGCCCATCACGTCTGTCTGTGAGAACTACTCAACTAGTCCCACTCTCCTGCCCTTTTCCCCATAACCCTGCAAATGGTTCTCTTCAGATAATGATCCTTTTGAAAGCCACCATTGAACCTGCCTCCACCTTACTCTCAGGCAGAGCATTCCAGATCCTAACCACCCTTGTGTAAAAATGTTTTCCTCATGTCACTTCACGTTCTTTTGCAATCTATCGTCCCCAGGCCTCTTCTGACCAGTTGACTCCTCCCATTTTTTCAATGTTGCCGGGCAACAGACAACTACCCATGCAGAAACCTTCAAATTACAGTTATTTCTTTTTTAACAAACATTTTATTCAGGCATTTATGGTTTTATAACAAAAGATACAAATACAAATGTAAACATAATTCAGTGCGTAACACCCCCCTCCATCTCTCACTGTTCCCGCCTAAGCCAAACAAAAATAACCTAACTTCCCCTGCCCCCCCTTACACACTAACCCCCCCCCCCACCAATTGAATCTGCTAACAGTTTAGTTTTCCACCAAAGAAGTTGATAAACGGCTGACACCTCCGAAGGAACTAATGCAGGTCGGGAATATACAGTGAATGGTAGAACCCTCAAGAGTATTGAAAGTCAGAGAGATCTAGGTGTACAGGTCCACAGGTCACTGAAAGGGGCGACACAGGTGGAGAAGGTAGTCAAGAAGGCATACGGCATGCTTGCCTTCATTGGCCGGGGCATTGAGTATAAAAATTGGCAAGTCATGTTGCAGCTGTATAGAACCTTGGAGTATACCCCTGATTTCGGGGGCTCCGAGTCCCTCCATGCTAGCAATATCCGTCTCCGGGCTACCAAGGAGGCAAAGGCCAAAACGTTGGTCTCTCTCGCCCCCTGGACTCCCGGTTCTTCCGACACTCGAAAAATCGCCACCTCTAGACTCGGCGCCACCCTTGTTTTTAGTACCATGAACATGACATGTGCAAATCCCTGCCAGAGTCCCCTGAGCTTCGGACATGCCCAGAACATGTGGACATGATTTGCGGGCCCTCCTGCACACCTCACACACCTGTCCTCAACCCAAAAAAACCTGCTCATCCGGTGAAACACCTTGAATTGTATCAGGCTGAGCCTGGCACATGATGAGATCACGTTGACTCTGAGGGCATCCTCCCACAGACCCGCCTCGAACTCCTTTCCCAACTCACCTTCCCATTTACACTTTAGCACACCTATCTGGGTTTCCTCCCACTCCATAAGTTCTTTATAGATTTCCGATACCTCCCCCTCCCCCACCCCCATTCCAGAGACTACCCTGTCCTGTATCCCCTGTGGCGGTGAAGCGGAAAGGTCAAAACCTGCCTTCGCACAAAATCCCTCACCTGCAGATATTGAACCCATTCTCCCCCGGCAATTCAAACTCCTCCTCCAGATCCTGCAAACAAGGAAAGCTCCCATCAGTAAACAGATCTCTCAGCCTCTCAATACCTGCTCTCTGCCACCTCCGAAACCCCCGTCTAACCTGCAAGGCACAAACTGGTGATTACCCCAGATCGGAGCCCACACCTACGCTCCCTCCACTCCCATTCCGCCACTGTCCCCATACTCTCAGGGCCGCCACTACCACTGGGCTTGTGGAGTACTGGGCCGGCGAGAACGGCAGAGGAGCCATTACCAGTGCCCCTAAACTTGTGCCTATACATGAGGCCACCTATACCTGCTCCCACTCCCACACCGCGCGCCCCTCCCCCCCAACTACCCACTTCCTTATCATGGCTATATATGCCGCCCAGTAACAGTTCCTAAAGTTCGGCAGTGCCAGCTCCCCCCCCCCCCAGCACTTTGTTTACTTCCGGGGTTTTACCGGTTTTACCCACCCACACAAACCCAGAGATCACCGCATTCACCCGCTTAAAAAAGGCCTTTGGTATAAAAATAGGGAGGCACTGGAAAACAAACAAAAATCTCAGGAGAACCGTCATTTTTACGGTCTGTACCCTTCCCGCCAGTGACAGCGGGAGCGTGTCCCACCTCCAGAAGTCCTCCTTCATCTGCTCAACTAACCGGGCCACATTTAATTTGTGTAGCTGCTCCCATCCCCGAGCCACCTGAATATCCAGGTGACGAAACCCCCCCCCCCCCCCCCCCCCACCGCTGTAAACAGCAACTGTCCTCTCCTGCCCCCTCACCTGGATCACAAAAACCTCACTCTTACCCATATTCAATTTGTACCCCGAGAACCTGCCAAATTTCCCAAAGATTTGTATAATCTCCCCCATCCCCCCCTAACGGGTCAGAAATATACAGGAGTAGGTCGTCTGCATATAACGAGACCCTGTGTTCCACGCGCCCCCTCCTCCTCTGGACTAGTCCTTTCCAGTCCTTTGACGCTCTCAGCGCCATCGCCAATAGCTCTACAGCCAAGGCAAACAACAGTGGGGGAGGGGACAATCCTGCATTGTCCCCCGGTGCAGTCTAAAGTAGTCCAAACTCACCCGGTTCGTTCGCACACTCTCCACCGGTGCCTGGTACAGCAACCGCACCCAGTCAACAAAACCCTGTCCAAACCCAAACCGTCCCAGGGCCTCCCACAGATAATTCCACTCCACCCGGTCAAAGGCCTTCTCCGCGTCCATCGCGACCACCACCTCTGCCTCCCTCCCCTCGGAGGGCATCATGATTACATTCAAGAGCCCTCTAACATTGGCCGTTAGCTGCCTACCCTTAACAAACCCCGCCTGGTCCTCCCCTATCACCCCTGGAACACAGTCCTCTCTCCTCGAGGCCAGAATTTTGGCCAGCAATTAGGCATCAACATTCAGTCGGGAGATTGGTCTGTATGACCCGCATTGCTCTGGGTCCTTCTCCCGCTTCAGGATCAATGATATCGAAGCCTGTGACATTGTTGGGGGAAGGACACCCCGCCCCCTTTCCTCATTAAATACCCTCACCATCAGCGGGCCCAGCATCACAGAAAACCTCTTGTAAAATTCCACTGGGTAGCCGTCTGGTCCCAGGGCCTTACCCGACTGCATGGCCTTCAATCCCTCTACTACTCCTACAATCCCGATCGGTGCTCCCAACCCCTCCTCCAACCCTTCCTCCACCTTCGGAAACTCCAACCCTTCCTAAAACTGCCTCATCCCCTCCACCCCAGCTGGGGGCTCCGACTCAGACAGCCGACTGTAAAACTCCTTGAACATCCCATTCACCCCCGCTGGGTCCAAGACCGTGTTCCCCCTCTGTCCTTCCTATCTCCCTGGCCGCCTCCCTTTTCCTGAGCTGGTGTGCTAGCATCCTACTGGCCTTCTCACCATATTCATATATCGCCTCCCTCGCCTTTATCAACTGCTCCACCGCCTTCCCTGGGGATATCAGACCAAACTCCACCTGCAGCTTCTGCCGCTCCTTCAACAACCCCGCCTTCGGGGCTTTAGAATACCTTCTGTACACCTGAAGAATCTCCCTAACCAGCCTATCCATCTCTACCCACTCCACCTTCTCCCTATGAACCCGTATTGAAATTAGCTCTTCCCCCTAACCACTGCCTTCAGCGCCTCCCACACCGTTGCTGCCGAAATCTCCCCCGTGTCATTTATCTCCAAATAATTCTGGATAGCCCCCCTCACCCACCCGCACACTCCCTCATCCGCTAACAGTCCTACATCCAATCTCCATTGCAGGCGCTGACCCCCCTCATTGCTCACCCGTTAATCCACCCAGTGTGGGGCATGGTCCGACACTGCATTTCTCTCCAGATCTGCTTTTCAAAGGCCAAGACCTTAAAATTATATCTCGGTACCAATGACATACATGTTAAATAGGCCCAGACCACTGCCGTTAATAATAATCTCAATTATTGTCACAAGTAGGCTTACATTAACACTGCAATGAAGTTACTGTGAAAAGCCCCTAGTCGCCACATTCCGGCGCCTGTTCGGGTCACAGAGGGAGAATTCAGAATGTCCAATTCACCTCACAGCACGTCTTTGGACCGTGGGAGGAAACCGGAGCACCCGGAGGAAACCCACGCAGAAACGGGGAGAACGTGCAGACTCCGCACAGACAGTGACCCAAGCCGGGAATCGAACCTGGGACCCGAGTGCTGTGAAGCAACAGTGTATAACCATTGTGCTACCGTGCCACCCCAAATATCACTGGGACAGGACAAAACCTTGAAGTTTTGGAGTCTAATCCTTCTCTACTTACCTATTGATGGGATGGGGGGAGGGGGGGGCGGGGGGGGGGGGGGGGGGCGGGGGCATGTGTGAGGGAAGGGGGCGGTGAGTGGTTTGCAAATAAAATTCAAAGGACGCCTGCACTAAAATGGTGGATTGATGCATGTCAAATGGGTTAACTGAGGGTTTGTGTAGGTACCAAATATGTACCAGCAATAAACACTAGCCATTGGTAACATCATGATTTGCTTATTCCCACCAGTTGTAGTTGAGAAGAAGCTCGAGAAGTTTGACTGTGTTTGCGAGGGAGGATATTGTGACACGAAGACGTGCATTGGTTACCAGTGTTTTGTTTCCATGGACAGCGAACACCCTGATGCAGTCTCAAAGGGTTGTCACCATCTCAAAGATATTCCCTGTAACCAATCAAGTGCCGTTTCCCGAATGGTGTGTTGCAAAGGAAACTTCTGTAACTACAATATTACAGCGGAAATAGGTAAATGCACGTTTCCAGATTTACTCGCCAACCCTTCTGTTGGGGGATCAACCCTGTTGATAGTCTTCAACACTCACCATTTGCCAGAGTTTGCAAAGGCGCCGCCTTAGCATGGTGATATCCAGCTTGGGGATGGTGAGGCAGAGGGAAGGAGGGGTGGGAAGGTGGGAAGTGTTGGTCTGGGTCCCAAATGAGCCAAAGGAATTGAAACTCCTGGCATCGGGAGTTCTACCCTTGCAACATTGTCCTTGTAATGGAGCAGACAGAGTATTTTACCTGCTGAACCATGAGACATAGGAGCAGAATTCGGCCACTCGGCCCATCGAGTCTGCTCCGCCATTCAATCATGGCTGATATTTTCTCATCCCCATTCTCCTGCCTTCTCCCCATAACCCCTGATTCCCTTATTAATCAAGAACCTAGCGATCTCTGTCTTAAAGACACTCAGTGATTTGGCCTCCACAGCCTTCTGCGGCAAAGAGTTCCACAGATTCACCACCCTCTGGCTGAAGAAATTCCTCATCATCTCTGTTTTAAAGGACCGTCCCTTTAGTCTGAGATGGTGTCCTCTGCTTCTAGTTTTTCCTGCAAGTGGAAACATCCTCTCCACGTCCACTCTATCCAGGCCTCACAGTATCCTGTAAGTTTCAATAAGATACCCCCTCATCCTTTTAAACTCCAACGAGTACAGACCCAGAGTCCTCAACTGTTCCTCATACGACAAGCTCTTCATTCCAGGAATCATTCTTGTGAACCCCCTCTGGATCCTTTCCAAGGCCAGCACATCCTTCCTTAGATACGGGGCCCAAAACTGCTCACAATACTACAAATGGGGTCTGACCAGAGCCTTATACAGCCTCAGAAGTACATCCCTGGTCTTGTATTCTAGCCCTCTTGACATGAATGTTAATATTGCATTTGCCTTCTTAACTGCCAACTGAACCTGCACGTTAACCTTAAGAGAATCGTGAACAAGGACTCCCAAGTCCCTTTGTGCTTCTGATTTCCGAAGCATTTCCCCATTTAGAAAATAGTCTGTGCCTAAATTCCCCCTTCCAAAGTGCAAACCTCACACTTTTCCACATTGTATTTCATCTGCCACCTCTTTGCCCACTCTCCTAGCCTGTCCAAATCCTTCTGCCGCCCCCTTGCTTCCTCAATACTACCTGTCCCTCCACAGATCTTTGTATAATCTGCAAACTTAGTAACAGTGCCTTCAGTTCCTTCTTCCAGATCATTAATGTATATTGTGAAAAGTTGTGGTCCCAGCACCGATCCTTGAGGTACACCACTAGTCACCGGCTGCCAGACTGAAAAAGACCCCTTTATCCCCACTCACTCTGCCTTCTGCCAGTCAGCCAATCCTCTATCCATGCCAGGATCTTACCCTTAACACCATGGGCTTTTAACTTATTTAACAGTCTCCTATGCGGCACCTTGTCAAAGGCCTTCTGGAAATCTAAATAAATCACGTCCACTGGTTCTCCTTTGTCTACCTTCCTTGTTAGCTGCTGAAAGAACTCTAACAGATTTGTCAGACACGACCTCCCCTTGACAAAGCCGGCCTGACTCAGTCCTATTTTACCATGCACTTCCAAGTACTCCGCGATCTCATCTTTAATAACGGACTCTAAAATCTTACCAATGACCAAAGTCAGGCTAACCGGACTATAATTTCCCGTCTTCTGTCTCCCTCCCTTCTTAGTAAGAAGTCTTACAACACCAGGTTAACGTCCAACAGGTTTGTTTCGAATCACTAGCTTTCGGAGCGCTGCTCCTTCCTCAGATGAATCAGCAGTGCTCCGAAAGCTAGTGATTCGAAGCAAACCTGTTGGACTCTAACCTGGTGTTGTAAGACGTCTTACTGTGCTCACCCCAGTCCAACGCCCGCATCTCCACATCATGGCCACCCTTCTTATGCAGTGGTGTTACATCAGCCACTTTCCAGTCCTCTGGGACCCCTCCTGCCTCCAGTGATTCCTGAAAGAACATCACCAATGCCTCCACAATCTCCTCAGCTATCTCTTTTAGAACCCTGGGATGTAGTCCATCCGGCCAATGGCAGAGCATCGCAGAAAGATTAGAGGCCTCCATAAGTGGGACCCTGGCAAGTTTTGTTTGGGTTTCTGAAGTCTCCAGCCAGTACAGCAGGACATTAGCAGACCCCTGCTGATTTTCAGGGCCACTGTTTTTTTTAAGCTTTTTTGAAAGTAAGAACTATTGGCGGCATGGTAGCACAGTGGTTAGCACAGTTGCTTCACAGCTCCAGGGTCCCAGGTTCTATTCCCGGCTTGGGTCACTGTCTGTGCGGAGTCTGCACGTTCTCCCCGTGTCTGCGTGGGTTTCCTCCGGGTGCTCCGGTTTCCTCCCACAAGTCCCGAAAGACATGCTGTTAGGTAATTAGGACATTCTGAATTCTCCCTCTGTGACCCGGACAGGCGCCGGAATGTGGCGACTAGGGGATTTTCACAGTAACTTCATTGCAGTGTTAATGTAAGCCTGCTTGTGACAATAAAGATTATTGTTAACGGTAGTGGTTTGGGCCAAGGATGAGACTCCCAAGGCGTAGGCCTATTTAACATGTATGTCATTGGTACCAAGATGTAATTTTGAGGCCTAGGCCTTTGAAAAGCAGATCTGGAGAGAAATGCAGTGTTTTTTGTCGAGTTTCATCCCGAGCAGCTCCGTGACGCAGGACTCTGTGCCCTATGGGCTGTTCCCAGGGGGACACACCGAGACAAACATCAACTGTTGTTGGAAGATCGCCAACTCGGCGAAAGCAAACTTGTGACGATTAAGATTATTAAAGGGTTTAGCATTACAGAGTTACCCTCTATTTCAATGGACCTGCCATTTATCATCATTTCATGCTCAAGGACATTTGTTTAGAACATAGAACATAGAACAATACAGCGCAGTACAGGCCCTTCGGCCCACGATGTTGCACCGAAACAAAAGCCATCTAACCTACACTATGCTATTATCATCCATATGTTTATCCAATAAACTTTTAAATGCCCTCAATGTTGGCGAGTTCACTACTGTAGCAGGTAGGGCATTCCACGGCCTCACCACTCTTTGCATAAAGAACCTACCTCTGACCTCTGTCCTATATCTATTACCCCTCAGTTTAAGGCTATGTCCCCTCGTGCTAGCCATTTCCATCCGCGGGAGAGGGCTCTCGCTGTCCACCCTATCCAACCCCCTGATCATTTTGTATGCCTCCATTAAGTCTCCTCTTAACCTTCTTCTCTCTAACGAAAACAACCTCAAGTCCATCAGCCTTTCCTCATAAGATTTTCCCTCCATACCAGGCAACATCCTGGTAAATCTCCTCTGCACCCGCTCCAAAGCCTCCACGTCCTTCCTATAATGCGGTGACCAGAACTGTACGCAATACTCCAAATAAATGGAGTTATTATGAATTTGTATTTCCCGAAGGTGCATTGCCAGGTCAGAAAGCTTTGATCTTTGATCAGCTTTACCTGAATTGGGAGTTTTTTAGCTTCTGAGTCAGGAGGGCCAAGGTCCACTCCATGTGGCTTGACCATGGAATCTATGTTGATCCTCCAGTGCCGTACTAAGGGAGTGTCTTTTGGTTGAGATGTTAAACTGAGGCACTGTCTGCACCCTCACGTGGAATTAAAGATCCCATGGCCTCCATTTTGAGGAAGAGCAAGGGAGTTCTGCCTGATGCCCTGGGCCAACATTTATCCCTCAACCAACATCGTTCACCATTGGCTGTGAACTGCTGTGGGACGTCCTGAGGCCATGTATGATAATAATCTTTATTGTCACAAGTAGGCTTACATTAACACTGCAATGAAGTTACTGTGAAAATCCCCTAGTCGCCACATTCTGGCGCCTGTTCAGGTACACGGAGGGAGAATTCAGAATGTCCAATTCACCTAACAGCACGTCTTTCGGGACTTAGGGGAGGAAACCGGAGCACCCGGAGGAAACCCACGCAGACACTGGGAGAACGTGCAGACTCCGCACAGACAGTGACCCAAGCCGGGAATCGAACCTGGGACACTGGCGCTGTGGAGCAACAGTGCTAACCACTGTGCTACTGTGCAGCCCAACCACTGTGCTACCATGGCTGCCCGAAAGATACCATATAAACCCAAGGCCCCTCTTCCTTTATCTAATTCCCCTGCGATATAACTGAGGTTGCAGACATGCAGAGACATGGTGCAACATTGTACGATGTAGTTTGGGGTATTTTTTTGCATCTGGGAGCAATGCACTGTTGATTGTGACCAACCCAAGGCAGAATTCGCAGCGTGGGCCATCATTTCGTTCCAGCCATCATTAACGTGTGCTCTGAGACAACCCATGGAAGTCAGCTGACACCGTCGGGTAATAGGCATAGCCAGAACCGAGATGTGACTTTAGGGTACCAGAGTATGGATGAATCTTGCACGTGTCCAGTAGTTTCAATGTCACACTGAATTGAAGTTTCAAAACTAAGGGCGAGACGTTCTGCTCCCACATGCCCCGGGACCAGAAATTCACGCCTGAGACCTTTCACTTGTCTGTCAAATTGTCTGTCCCCCCGCTACAATTCCTGTGGCAGCCGGGACTGGAAAACTTCCCCCTAGATTTGGTCAGGATATCAAGAAATATGGAGCAAAGGCTGCTAAATGGAGTTGCGATACAGATCAGCTATGATGTCATTGATAAAATAGGTCAACAGTCTATTCTGGAGGAGGGTGAACAGCCAGTGGCCGTGGTCACATCGGTACAAACGACATGGATTTAAAAACGGGATGAGGTCATAAAGGCAGAATACAGGGAGCTCGGAAGGAAATCGGACCTCGAAGGTAGTGATCTCAGGATTACTATCGGTGCCACGTGCTAGTCAGAGTAGAAATGACAGGATATATAGGATGAATACGTGGCTGAAGAGATGGTGTCAGGGGGAGGGTTTCAGATTCCTGGGGCATTGGGACCGGTTCTGGGGAGGTGGGACCTTTACAAACTGGACGGGTTACACCTGGGCAGGACTGGAACTGATGTCCTAGGGGGGCTATTTGCTCGAGCAGTTGGGGAGGGTTTAAACTAAAATGCCAGGGGAATAGGAACCTCTGCAAGGAGACAGAGAAAGAGGGAGCAAGGACAAAAACAAAAGGTAGAAAAGTGAAGAAGAAAAGTGATCGGTGGAGAAATCAAGGGCAAAATTCAAACAGGGCAGGAGAGAAAAATATTGGGAGCAAGACAAACATTGTGAAAAATACAAACGTAAAGGCTCTGTGCCTTAATGCACGGAGCGTTGGCAATAACGTGGATGAACTAATCGCACAGATAGATATAAATGGGTCTGATATAATTGGGATTTCGGAGACATGGCTGCAGGGTGACCAGGGATGGGAACTGAATGTCCCAGGGTTCTCAGTATTTAGGAAGGACCGGCATAAAGAAAAGGTGGTGACGTGGCACTGCTGGTTAAAGAGGAAATTAACACAATAGTGAGAAAGGATATTAGCTCTGAAAATGTGGAATCTGTATGGGTAGAGTTGAGAAATACCAAGGGACAAAAAACATTAGTGGGTGTCAAATATAGACCCCCAAACTGCCGTGGTGAGGATGGGAATGGCATTGAACAAGAAATTAGAGATGCATGTAACAAGGGAATATCGGTGATCATGGGTGATTTTAATCTTCACATAGATTGGGCAAATCAATTTAGCCACAATGCCGTAGAGGAGGAATTCCTGGAGTGTATATGGGATGGTTTTCTTGACCAATATGTGGAGGAACCAACTAGAGAGCAGGCCATCTTAGACTGGGTACTGTGTAATGAGAAGGGAATCATTGCCAATCTGGCTGTACGAGACCCCTTGGGGATGAGCGACCATAACATGATGGAATTTTCTATCAAGATGGAGAGTGAAGTAGTTGATTCGGAGACTAGGGTGCTGAATCTTAATGAAGGGAACTATGAGGATATGAGGCGCGAGTTGGCCTTGATAGATTGGGGAGAGTTACTTAAAGGGATGACAGTGGATAGACAATGACAAACATTCAAGGAACGCATGGGGGAACTACAGCAACTGTTCATTCCTGTCTGGCAGAAAGGCAAAGGGGGTAAGAGGGCCAATCCATGGCTTTCAAAGGAAATTAGAAATAGTATCCGATACAAGGAAGAAGCATACAGATTGGCCAAGAAAAATAATAGGTCTGAGGATTGGGAGCAGTTTAGAATTCAGCAAAGAAGGACAAAGGGATTGATTAAGAAGGGGAAAGTACAGTACGAAAGGAAGCTTGCAGGGAACATAAAGACTGACACTAAGAGTTTCTATAGATATGTGAAGAGAAAGAGATTGGTAAAGAGAAATGTAGGCCCCCCACAGACAGAAACAGGGGAATGCATAGTAAGGGACATAGACATGGCTGAGCAATTGAATACATACTTTAGTTCTGTCTTCACAAATGAGGACACAAATCAGATCCCAGAAATGTTGGAGAATGAAAGGTTTAGTGATAGGGAAGAACTGAGGGAGGTCAACATTAGTAGAGAAGTGGTGCTGGGAAAACTGATGGGATTGAAGGCGGATAAATCCCCAGGGCCTGAGAATCTGCATCCCAGAGTGCTTAAGGAGGTGGCTCTGGAAATAGTGGATGCATTGGTGGTCATCTTCCGGGATTCTATAGACTCTGGAACTGTCCCTGCAGATTGGAGGGTAGCTCACCTCACTCCGATATTAAAAAAGGGAGGTAGAGAGAAAGCAGGGAATTATAGTCCAGTAAGCCTAACATCGGTAGTGGGGAAAATGCTTGATCCATTGTCAAGGACTTTATAGCAGAACATTTAGAAAGCAGTGGCAGGATCAGTCAGAGTCAGCATGGATTTATGAAGGGAAAATCATGCTTGACAAATCTGTTGGAATTCTTTGAAGATGTAAACACTACAGCTGACAAGGGGGAGCCAGTCGATGTGGTATATTTGGGCTTTCAGAAGGCGTTTGACAAAGTCATGCACAAGAGATTATTGTGCAATATTAAAGCGCATGGGATTGGGGGAAATGTATTGAGGTGGATAGAAAACTGGTTGGCAGAGAGGAAACAAAGAGTAGGGATTAATGGGTCCTTTTCAAATTGGCAGGCAGTAACTAGTGGGGTACCACAGGGATCGGTGCTGGGACCCCAGCTATTCACAATATATATTAATGATTTGGATGAAGGAACAAAATGTAACATCTCAAAGTTTGCAGACAATACCAAATTAGGTGGGAGGGTGAATTGTGACGAGGATGTAGGGATCCTTCAGCAAGATCTGGACAGGTTGGGCTAGTGGCCAAACCAATGGCAGATGCAGTATAATTTGGATAAGTGTGAGGTTATTCACTTTGGAAGCAAAAGCAGGAAGGCAGATTACTACCTGAATGGTTGTAAATTGGGAGAGGGGAGTGTGCAGCGGGACCTGGGTGTCCTTGTGCACCAGTCACTGAAGGTAAGCATGCAGGTGCAGCAGGCGGTAAAGAAGGCTAATGGTACGTTGGCCTTCATTGCAAGAGGTTTCGGGTACAGAAGCAGGGATGTGTTGCTGCAATTGTACAGGGCCTTGGTGAGGCCACACCTGGAGTATTGTGTGCAGTTTTGGTCTCCTTCTCTGAGGAAGGATGTTCTTGCTCTCGAGGGTGTGCAGCGAAGGTTCACCAGACTGATTCCAGGATGGCGGGACTGTCATATGAGGCGAGATTGACTGGGTTGGGATTGTTCTCGCTGGAGTTCAGAAGAATGAGGGGGGAATCTCAGAGACTTATAAAATTCTAACAGGACTAGACAGGGTAGATGCAGGGAAGATATTACCAATGATGGGTGTGTCCAGAACCAGGGGTCACAGCCTGAGGATTCAGGGTAACACATTTCGGACAGAGATAAGGAGACATTTCCTCACAAAGAGTGGTGAGCCTGTGGAATTCATTACCACAGGAAGTAGTTGATGCTAAAACTTTGAATATATTGAAGAGGCGGCTGGATCTAGCACTTGGGGAGAATGGGATCAAAGGCTACGGGGAGAAAGCAGGATTAGGCTATTGAGTTGGATGATCAGCCATGATGGTGATGAATGGCGGGGCAGGCTCGAAGGGCCAAAAGGCCTCCTCCTGCTCCTATCTTCTATGTATCTATGTACTCCTGTTGTTATATTCCTATTAGGAATCAAGTAACAGTAGATTCCAGAACATTTCCCAAGGCATTCCTCATCGTCAGTTGATGAAAATAAGCTGGGAGACACAAGAACACAATAGGTAGGAGTAAATCCACTGGTCTATGGAGCCTGCTCTCCCATTCAATACGATCGTGGCTGATTTTGAGCTTCAACTCCATGTTCCTGGCCACTCCCTATATTCCTGGATTTCCTAAGGAACCCAAAACTCCCTCTATCCCAGCCTTAAATGTAGATGGACTGCAGAAGGTCACTCTGTGGAGCCATCCAGTGGATAGGAGGTAGATTTAGATTTGGGTTTATTGTCACGTGGACCAAGGTACAGTGAAAAGTATTGTTCTGCGTGAAGTCCAGGCAGATCGTAGAATCATAGAATTTGCAGTGCAGAAGGAGGCCATTCGGCCCATCGAGTCTGCACCGGCTCTTGGAAAGAGCACCCCACCCAAGGTCAAAACCTCCACCCAACACTAAGGGCAATTTTGGATACTCAGGGCAATTTATCATGGCCAATCCACCTAACCTGCACATCTTTGGACTGTGGGAGGAAACCGGAGCACCCGGAGGAAACCCACGCACACACGGGGAGGACGTGCAGACTCCGCACAGACAGTGACCCAAGTCGGGAATCGAACCTGGGACGCTGGAGCTGTGAAGCAATTGTGCTAACCACAATGCTACTGTGCTGCCCAAAGATCATTGCATACATGAAAATACATAGGACATACGATAAACACACAATGTAAATACATAGACACAGGCATCGGGTGAGCATACGGATTGCAGTACTGCTCAGTAGAGAAGATGTGTGAAGAGATCAGTTCAGTCCATAAGAGGGTCATTCAGGAGTCTGGTGACAGCGGGGAAGAAGCTGTTTTTGAGTCTGTTCGTGCGTGTTCTCAGACTTCTGTATCTCCTGCCCGATGGACGAAGTTGGAAGAGTGAGTAAGCCGGGTGGGAGGGATCTTTGATTATACTGCCCGCTTTCCCCAGGCAGCGGGAGGTGTAGATGGAGTCAATGGATGGGAGGCAGGTTCGTGTGATGGACTGGGCTGTGTTCAAGACTCTCTGAAATTTCTTGCGGTCCTGGGCCGAGCAGTTGCCATACCAGGCTGTGATGCAGCCCGATAGGATGCTTTCTATGGTGCATCTGTAAAACATGATAAGAGTCAGTGTGGACATTGGAATATTGAAAATCTTGGCAATGATAAACGGTACTTGACAGGGGAAAAATGAGCAAAAATCGTGAGATTGGGAGGAAATATGTGTGGACAGGAAGTGTGTGCCCAATACAAGATTTGGAATAATATTGGAGTCCCCTGTACGATTGCTGGAGTCATGTCCGAGTAGTTGGTACAATTGAGAATGTTCGAGGGGAATGCTGGAGGAATGCTGACTTATTTTGAAATCTTTGCTTGACGCTCGATTTTTCAGTTACCTTATAATCATTTACAGGTTTACAATCACCTTTGGAATTTCTTTCACTGTAGTCCTTGAGTAAACGAATATCACCCAAGCAAATAACTCTGTCCACTGCACTCTGTCAAACAACCTCTCAGCCCTGTTTAGATAGCTTCAGTGGTTGAAGATTACTAGGCGTGATCAAAGTGAGGGATCTCATTGTTACCCTTCACTCTGATATGATGGTGGTACATTATGTTAAACCAAGATTAAAGGGTGATCTTTAAATTTTTCCAATTAAGGGGCAATTTAGCGTGACCAATCCACCTACCCTGCACATCTTTGGGTTGTGGGGGTGAGACTCACACAGACACGGGGAGAATGTGCAAACTCCACACGGACAGTGACCCAGGGCCGGGATTGAACCTGGGGCCTTGGCACCGTGAGGCAGCAGGGCTAACCACTGTGCCACCGTGCCGCCCCGTTTTAAGTTGATTATAAGATTTAATAGGGTAGATAAAGATAAACCATTTTCCTTTGGTGGGGGGAGTTCCAGAACAAGGGGACATAACCTTAAAATCAGAGCCGGGTCGTTCAGGGATAATGTCGGAACTGAAAATATAAATTGCCATAAAATAGGTGGCTGAAGAGGAGGCAGAATGGAAGCTGCTGAAGAAGATAACAAAAATCATGCACCAAAAAATGCTGAATGCCCGAGGTATGGGTTTACGGCATACATTTTACAAACATCGAGTACCACAGGAGTCCAAGAATTATTCGAGTCCCACATCAGTGTATAGTTCCTAACATACTGCATCTCAAATCCATCTTCAAAGTTTTGTCAGAAACCGTCAGCCTCCCCCACCTGTTTCAAGCGACAAAGCCTCCCCAACCCTCCCCTGCCCAACAAACCTCGTCACTCCCAGATATTCACTCGGAGTTAACATGACGTCCGAGGCCGTTAAAATGGGTTCAGGCCGGGAAAATGTTTGGGAAACACTGAATGACAAACGGCCAGAATTTTCCGGCCCCTTCAGCTGGTCGGATCTTCCAGTCCTGTTGAAGTCAATGGACTTTTGAACGGTTCACTGCATCCTCCCCCGCCACCCCCCACCCAGCCACCCCAGCCACAACGGGGCCAGAAGCAATTCTTCACTTGAAGGGGAATGGGAATCTGGGACTCTTCCCCGCCCCCCCAAAAAAAATAATCTTCATTAGGCTGGGGGCAATTGAAAATTTCAAAAATTGAAGTTGATAGATTTAAATCAGGCAAGGGTACTAAAGATTATAAAACCAAGGAAGGCTTCTGGTACAGATCACCCGTAATCTTACTGGATGGCAGAACAGGCTTGAGGGGTTGAATGGCCTCTCCTGCTCCAGTGCTCTGAAGTATGTCTACCACCCCTGAAGTCTGAAGATGGTGACAGTCTCCTCTTTCTGCTCATCACCTCCTGCAATTGTTTGTTTCCTCAGTCTCTCCGAATCGAACCAATAATCTCAAGATCGTGATTGTGATGGTGATCCTAATTCTGGTGCTCGGTGTCCTGGTGGCCTTGTTGCTGCTGTTTTACCAGAGGTTCTGCAGATACCAAATGGATCCATTTCTCGATAAGAATGAAGAGCACAGCAAGGCACAGGTGTTGAGAGTAATCGAGCTTGGAGACAACACTCTCTCTGTAAGTTTTCCATTCTTCCTCACCAGCCGAAGAGTAGAGCCATTACATAAGGACAGCATAGCTTCATGATGATGAGCGGAGGGATGAGAGTATATAGTTACTGGTGAGAGTTCTGAGGAACTAAGGTTCGACTCGCTGAAGCAGAGATGGCGAAAGGGAGGTTTGAAAGAGGCAAACAAAATTTGAAAATGTTTCAACAGGGTAAATAGGGAAAGGTTATTACCACTGGTCAATGAATCAGCAAAGGAGGGCATGGACTGAGGTCCAATGCTGGTATGTAAACAGGAAGGTTAGAAGAAATTATACCAGAGCATCTCAAATTGTGGGCCACAATCCCCAGTGGGGTTGTGAGATTTTGGGGTCATAATGGCTGCCATGGAGCTTGAATTTATTCCTGATAGCTGCAAGGTCCCTTTAAATCCCCCTGTGGCCGAATGGACTGCTTCCCCACCCCTAGTCAAGAACTAAAGCTCCCGCCCCCTCAACAACCCCACTCAAGATCTGTAACCCCCCACCTGTTTCAAGCAACAAAGCCTCCCCTGCTCGACAAACCTCGTCACTCCCAGATATTCACTCAGAATTAATATCATGTCCGAGGCCATTAAAATGGGTTTGGGCTGGAAAAATGTTTGGGAAACACTGAATGACAAAAGGCCAGAATTTTCCGGCCCCTTCAGCTGGTCGGATCTTCCGGTCTTGTCGAAGTCAATGGTTCCCTCACAATGGAGGGGAGGGGGGGCAGCACCAGTGGTGTGGGTATCTCTGGCACAGCCCGTCGAATAGCCACGCCAGCAACAGGTGGCTCGACTGGTGAGCATCATTGTCAAGCCCGATTGCACCCTCAGCTGAGCTCCGCCTGCTTTCCTGAATCCCTAGTTTGCAGCCAGGGCCAGGAACAGGCAGTCTCAATGGGGAGGTGGACACTGTACTGTCATGTGAGTGTCCCTTTAAGAAAGGTTTTTGTCTTATCACATGGCTTCAGTGATGTTATTGTGTGGGTGGAGCTGGGCTGTGGCTCTGAGTTTTACTTTCGCTTTGAGTTTTGGACTGGTTTTGAACTGCACAGGTTGAAAGAAGGGTTTCGCTATCTTCATTTTAAAAGCTGTTTCCAGACTGCTTGATAACTTAAAAGAGATAATTGCTTCCTGGAAGGAATTCAAACCTGTTTGAAAAGGGGAACAGAGTATCACTAACAAGTCTTACACCAGTGAGAATGCCGTGTGCTGGGCCATACCTTTGAAAAGGGGTTTCTGGTTTTGATTGGATTTTGTTATTGAATTAGAACAGTTAAGGGGGAATTCATTAAGGCATTTACATAGATTACTGCAGCTGTGTGGGGGCTTTTATGTTTGTACTTGATAAAAATTCTTACTGTGTGTGTTTATACAAATGTTAACTAAATTCTTAGAATAAAGCTTGTTTTTTGATTAAAAGCGCCAAAGTCTGTTGAATAACACCTGCAAGGGAGGCTCTCGCGCTCATCGTAACCAAAATCAATAAACAGTTATAGGTCAGGTGAACTCCATAATATACTTTGGTGTTTTCTAAACCCTGGCCCATAACACTACTCACAAGCAGTACTGTCCTCGCTTCCAGCAATCGTTAAGAATTTAAAAGCCCACTTTAACAGGTAGAGAGCAGTAATGTACTTGTGAGTTCCTACTAATAGCTGTTCTTATCCTTCATAAAAATAACAAAGGCTTCTTTTTGTGACTCATTTTAGAACCTGTTTGATCACTCCTGCACCTCTGGTAGTGGATCTGGACTCCCGTTCCTTGTCCAGAGGACAGTGGCACGGCAAATTACACTGGTGGAGTGCGTAGGTCAGTGCAAACCATTTAGTACACCTTTGTAATGAACCCATGTTCATCCTCTTAAGAGATTGAATGAATCGAGTATAACATTTCAATTGCAAACCTACCTCAAGTTATCTCTGTTAATCGAATTGCTGTGTAAGGAGAGGAGTGGAGGGTTTGAATAAATGTTTGAAACACAGAAAGATCCAGAGCTTTGGAGAGACCACGATTCCATTTGGATTGCTCGAGCCAAAAGCTAGCAAAGTCTCAATGGGCCAAACGGCCTTGTCTTGTGCTGTTAAATGGCCGGGGGGAAAAATTGCATTTATATAGCACCTTTCACAACCTCAGAATGCCCCCAAATGCTTCACAGTCACTCAAGTATCTGAATATGAGAAATGTAGCAGCCAAATTGTGCACAGCAAGCCCCCACAAACACCGATGCGGCAATGATCAGATAAACCTTTTGGCGGTGTTGGTTCAGGGATAAATATTGGTCCCAGGACACCGGGGAGAACTGGCAGACTCTTCTTTGAAACTGAACTTTTGTGGCCTGTGGGGGGAATGCATTTCTCTGGGAAGTGTAATCAGCAGGACCCCTGGTGTGTTGCCATTTTGGATGTGGAAACTGTAACAATAGGCACGATTTAATGCTCAAAAAAGAGTCCTGTTTTGGGCACATATAGCAGAGTCTTCCTCGGGCACCTTGCCACTGCCAGCCTGGCACCCTGGCAGTGCCACCTGAGCATCCTGGCAGTGCAAGGCTCAGTGCCAGGGTGCCTGGGTGGCAGTGCCAAGGTGCCAGGCAGACAGTGCCAAGGCACTCAAGTGGCAGCGGGAATGCCAGGGTACCACCCTGCCCAAGGCCCGACCACCCGGGGACTCCAATGCTCTGGGAGACACCCTCAGGTGCTGTTATCATAGATGATCATAGAATTTACAGTGCAGAAGGAGGCCATTCGGCCCATCGAGTCTGAACCGGCTCTTGGAAAGAGCACCCTACCCAAGACCAACACCTCCACCCTATCCCCATAACCCAGTAACCCCACCCAACACTAAGGGCAATTTTGGACACTAAGGGCAATTTATCATGGCCAATCCACCTAACCGGCACATCTTTGGACTGTGGGAGGAAACCGGAGCTCCCGGAGGAAACCCACGCACACACGGGGAGGATGTGCAGACTCCGCACAGACAGTGACCCAAGCCGGGAATCGAACCTGGGACCCTGGAGCTGTGAAGCAATTGTGCTAACCACTGTGCTACTGTGCTGCCCACATGCCTGCCCCACGTTTGTGTGGACCAGTGTTAAACAGCACATGGCGAGGTCTCCCAGGCGCGGTGGGTAGTTCCAGGGCTCGGGAGAATCGGGTGGCAACATATTTAAATGCACTCAAGGCTCGCTTCAACTTAAAAAAAAAAATAGATTTTAATCCAAACATAACATAAAAACATTACACAACCATCCAAAAAAACAGCTGAAGCACAAACAATTTGCGCTGACTTAAATATGTTAATCTGGATATCGCCCAGCGAGGGCGATATCGAATCGTGACATCTCACGAGATCTCAGTAGATCTCGCGAGGTGTTCCGAGTGTTGTAAATGTCACAAGAGGCCTCGCGCAAGCTTTGACGGCCCCGGTTGCGTCACCGAGTCGGGCGCGACGAGGCCATTCGATCCCTCTCCTCTGCTACTTTCCTCCTTTGTGGTCCTTGCCCAGGTCAGAGGCAAGAAGAGTCATCTATTAGACCACAAACTATTTTTAGATTCTTGTCACCAATATTATCTTATTGTTTATGTGGCACTATGTTCCTGGTCACTTGGTTTGTGCCGAAAAAATAATACCCGCCCTTCCAGCCCCCTCTCTATTCTTGCATCCGGACTCAGTTACTCCAGTTCTAGCCCAAATTCCAGAGTTTTTGAATCATGAGCTCATGCCCGTTGGAATCTGGACAGAGATAATCAAACTGATTTCACTTGGCACCAGCTTCAGTAAGAGGAGAGATTCTCTGCATCAAATGGAATGAAGGATCCCAGGAGTTTCAGTCCTTTGGTACCTTTGCTCTTCCACATGTGTGAAAAGTCAGTCTTTCCTGTGCTGGGTAGAGAGGAAATATCCCTCCTCCATTGCTTGGGTTTGAACCTGCGTTCCATAGGCCAGATGACAAATGTTTCCAACTGGACAATCCTTCTTCCACTCCCCTCCTAATTATTCTCTTTATTTTAATTTGCAATTTTCCTCCTTCCCACGTTGCCATTCCATGTGTGTGAACGACAACTTTCGGAAAACTATTTGCCCATGGAGGGCATCACAGTCAAGCCCCAATCCTCGTGGTGCATCCTTTTCTGGCAGGGGGTTATTGAACAGTGATGAGCCTTGGCCTGTTTTCTTCCCCCTCCTTTAGGTTCAGAGGCACTTTGGCCAAATGAGGCGGCGTGGTAGCACAGTGCTTAGCACTGTTGCTTCACAGCGGCAGGGTCCCAGGTTCGATTCCCCGCTGGGTCACTGTCTGTGCGGAGTCTGCACGTTCTCCCCGTGTCTGCGTGGGTTTCTTCCGGGTGCTCCGGTTTCCTCCCACAAGTCCCGAAAGACGTGCTGTTGGGTGAATTGGACATTCTGAATTCTCCCTCAGTGTACCCGAACAGGCGCCGGAATGTAGTGACGAGGGGGCTGGATTCTCCGTTTTTGGGACTACGTTCTCCCACCTGCGTGAAAACTGTGGTCTTTTACGCCAGGAAAACTGGTGTCAAAAGGCCACAGATTCACCGTCTTGCAGGGGGCTAGCAGGCAGCTGTCATAGAGCTCGCAGCTCTAGCTGCCGATACGGCTCCCCACACTTCCGGGTCAGAGGTCGCGCTTGCACATGGTGGCCTCCAGCGGCCGTGCCGTGCTCCATGGCGGACTCAGCCCGCTGACCTGAACCGCGGAAATAGTGCCCCACATCGGCTGCTCGCCCGAACCGGACCACCCGCACACATAGCCCCCAGTCCCGAATGAGGCCCCCCTGCCCTCCAATCAGCCCTCCTCCGACTGTGGCGGCCGCGGACTGAGTCCGCAGCAGACAAGTGTGTTTCCCGAGTGACAGGACCAGATTAGAAATACACTGTCAAAGGGCAGCACGGTGGCGCAGTGGTTAGCACTGCTGCCTCACAGCGCCGAGGTCCCAGGTTCGATCCCGGCTCTGGGTCACTGTCCGTGTGGAGTTTGCACATTCTCCCCGTGTTTGCGTGGGTTTCACCCCCACAACCCAAAGATATACAGGATACGTGGATTGGCCACGCTAAATTGCCCCTTAATTGGAAAAAATGTAATTGGGCACACTAAATTAATTTAAAAAAAATTTTTTTTAAAGAAATACGCCGTCGGGAATTTGGCCGCTTGGGGGCGGAGAATAGCGGGGCGGGCCTCAGGAAATGGCCTCAGGAGGTGGATACTCATCGTGCCCTACTCCCAGAGTACGCCGCTTTTCGGGGGGCGGAGAATCGCGGAACCGGCGCCGGTCTCGAGTTTGTGCGGGAAACTGGATTCTCCGCCCTGTCGCTGAATGCGATTTGGCCGTTGGGGTGCAGAGAATCCAGCCCAGGGGTTTTCACAGTAACTTCATTGTAGTCTCAATGTGAGCCTACTTGTGATACTAATAAAGATTATTATTATATTATTATGATGTCCCAGAAGCCTCACTTCAAATCAACTAACTCTGTTTAAGTTCAGAGCAGCTGATCAAAGTTGGATTCCTTCTCCTGCGTAGAGCCCCATTCCATATCAAAGAGCGGATTTACCTCCATTAGACGATTGGAGGAGCGTGCTTCCCTTGTTCTAACTCTTTTGTGTCTTGCTTAGGAAAAGGACGGTATGGGGAAGTGTGGCGAGGCGTGTGGCAGGGGGAAAACGTGGCCATCAAGATCTTTTCCTCCAGAGACGAGCAGTCCTGGTTTCGAGAGACGGAGATCTACAACACAGTCTTACTGAGGCACGATAACATCTTAGGTAAGTGTGGCAGAATCCTCGCAAGACGTGCTGATGGAGGGCTGAAGAGATCCAGTTTGATTTATTTTGTAATTGTATTACAGTCGCTGCACTAAGCCCCTCCAGGTAGACCCTGAGATATTTTCTTGACAAGAGAGCAAATCCCTCTCATAATAGTTGTCAAATTTATTCCGTTATTTTCCCCCTCTGCTCCTGAAGGTGTTGACTGTTATTGCTCAATGCTCAATACCATCCACCTGTTTGGTATTGGATAAGATTATTGAAGAGTATGGAACTAAGGAGAGTCAATGCAATTAAGATACAGATTAGCCATTTTGATGAAGGAAATTAATGTTCCTAACTTTCTTGTAGAACATAGAATTCCTAAAGTGCTAAGGAGGCCATTCATCCATCATATCTGCCCACTCCCCCTACCCTATCCTCCTAACTCTACCTAACCTGCACATCTTTGGACACAAAGAGACAATTTAACATGTCCAATCCACCTAACCAGCACATCTTTGGACACTAAGGGACAATTTAGCATGTCCAATCCACCTAACCTGCACATCTTTGGACACAAAGAGACAATTTAACATGTCCAATCCACCTAACCAGCACATCTTTGGACACTAAGGGACAATTTAGCATGGTCAATCCACCTAACCTGCACATCTTTGGACACAAAGAGACAATTTAACATGTCCAATCCACCTAACCAGCACATCTTTGGACACTAAGGGACAATTTAGCACGGCCAATCCACCTAACCAGCACATCTTTGGACACTAAGGGACAATTTAGCATGACCAATCCACCTAACCTGTACATCTTTGGACACAAAGGGACAATTTAGCACAGCCAATCCACCTAACCTGCACATCTTTGGATACTAAGGGGCAATATATCATGGCCAATCCACCTAACCTGCACATCTTTGGACTGTGGGAGGAAACCGGAGCACCCGGAGGAAACCCACACAGACACGGGGAGAACGTGCAGACTCCACACAGACAGTCACTTGAGGCCGGAATCGAACCCGGGTCCTTCGTGCTGTGAGGCAGCAGCGCTAACCACTGTGCCACCATGCTGTCTGTGCTTTTACAAGGAAGCTAGGTAAAAACAGAAGGGGGAAAGAAACGGATAGATTGATGGGTTGATGAAGAGTGGGAAGAGGCTCACATGGAGCATGGATCAGATGGACTGAATGACCTATTTCTATGCTGTAAAATCCAATGTCATTCTGTGGCAGGTTCCTTTGCTCTTCTGTCATCCTCTCCACCTGATTTTCCTTTTATTCCCTGGGCTTGATCGATCGAGTGTGAATCTTTAGCCTGTCTGCATTGTACCCTGATATGTTCTAACCTGTTGTCCTTACCTACTCCCTCTCCAGGCTTCATCGCCTCAGACATGACATCGCGGAATTCGAGCACCCAGCTCTGGCTCATAACGCGCTACCACGAGAATGGCTCGCTGTACGACTACCTGCAGTGTAACACAGTAGACACAGAGGGCTGTCTGAAACTCGCCCTGTCCATCATCAGCGGCCTTGTCCACTTGCACGCAGAAATCATCGGCACACCAGGAAAAGCAGCCATCGCTCATCGGGATTTGAAAAGCCGAAATATTCTCGTCAAGAAAAACCAGCAATGCTGCATAGCAGACTTAGGTAACAGCGACTAAGCAGATTGGCTCTTCTCGAGGCCGCCTTGATATCCTGTAGCTAAGACTGACAAACAAGCAACAGTCTGTTTACCTCCCCGTTCCTCGACTTCCTTCACCTCACTCTCGATCTTCCCATTTCAACTCCCACTTGCCTTCGAAAGCTGTCTCCATGGAATTCATGTCTGTGTCTTGTGCCACCTTTCCCTCACCTTAACAACTCTCGAGAAGGCCTGAAATGTTAGTGCTCTTACCGTACCTCGGAGATTATTTCAGCCTGTCTCTTCCGCTTCTTGACATGGATATGGGGAGACAAAACATATGCTGCGGAATTCTCCGTCGGCGGGAACCTCCGCTTCGCCAGCTGCTCACCCACATCCGAGGGTTTCCTGATGGCGTGGGGGCAGCCACAATGGGTAACTCCATTGGCCGGCTAGCGGGATCGGAGAATCACGCTGCCGGTGGGGGTGCGCCGCGGCGGAAAACGGGGGTGGGATTCTTCGACCCCAGGCCAGGTCGGAGAATCGCCGGGGGGGGGGGGCGATTCACGGTGACCCGAGAATCGCGCCATTGGCGCCAGCACGGCACCGGTCGGGGGCCGCTCTACACGGCCCTCCCTCGGCGATTCTCCGCGTGCGATGGGCCAAGTGCCTGCCGCGATAGGCTGAGTCCTGCCGGGACCGTTCACATGTGGTCCTACCCGGCGGGACCTCGGGTTTCATGCTGCGGGGGGGCGGCCTGATGGAGGAGGGGGGATCCGACCCCAGGGAGGGCCTCCACGGTGGCCTGGCCCACGATCGGGGCCTACCGATCGGCGAGTGGGCTTATCCTGGTGGGGGCCTACGTTCCTCCGCGCTGGGCTCCTGTAGGTCTCCGCCATGTTGCGTCGGGGCCGGCGTGGAGAAGGCAACCCACGCGCATGCACGGACTCGCGCCGGCCGTGCTGGCAGCTGGAGCAGCGTGAGGCTCTCCAGTGCCCTGCCAGCCCCTTGTGCGGTGCAGGATCACTGATCCGAGGGGCCTGTTGACACTGTTGTAAAACACTCCGGCGTTTACGACGGCAGCAACACTTAGCCCCACGATCAGAGAATCCCACCCCAGGTCTTGCGGTCCGGAGAATCCCACTAATGCTGTCTGACAGGATCAATTCTAGTCTCCAACCCTTCCTTCCCGCCTGCCCTGCCTCCTTTCTCAGGTGAATCTCATCCCTCTATTTTTATTTCTGCTTCTTATGATTGGAACTCCCCTGCCTATTGCTGATCATTATTCACAGAACTGTTACATGGAAAGAGGACTGCATGCTGATCTTAGTTTCATCTTCCGATCAACAAGGCATTGCCATCCTGTTGTGTTGCCTGCTTTCCCTTCCTATTGCCTCCCTCCGTCGGACAAAATTGTTGCACAGGTGCCATCATCTACCTCGAAAGAAAGTGAGTGTTGGCAAGCGGATTCTGTACGCACCAGTTTGCACACTATCCCAGCAAGAATGGTCAGGGACAGAATCAATTTCTTCCCCTCCCCCACACCCTTCTAGGACCGCGAAAGACTGATTGTAGCCTTTTCTTCAGCCAAACTCAAAAACCTGGGGCCTACTGGTCTGCACAGTTAACTGCAGTGGAATTTTACAAACATGTGAACAAAGGAAAACCCAATGATACCACAGTTTTCTTAATAATGTCCAGCATGACAGCATCCCACTTCAAACAAATACATTTTGGTTTTGTGGTTTTAAATTTCCTTATTCACTTCCTCTCTGTCCCAAACACAGTCTTCAAATTATTTAAAGGCTTCTTACTCTGGCCACAACTGCCAACTATATGATGGCAATAGACACCACACAGACACATCACACGTGTGCCCATGCCCTTCAGCTTTGCATTCAGTGCTTTCTTGGTTCAATCGTTTAGCTCAAAGTCAGAAGGTTATGAATTCAAACCCACTCCAACACTTGGGCACATAATCCAGTTCAGTACCGAGCGCTGGACTATCAGAGTGGCCATCTTTTGAAAGATTTGTAAATTCAAGGTGCTGACCCGCTCTTTATAATCTTTATTGTCACAAGTAGGTTGACATTAACACTGCAATGAAGTTACTGTGAAAATCCCCTAGTCGCCACATTCCAGCACCTGTTCGGGTACACTGAGGGAGAATTCAGAATGTCCAATTCACCTAACAGCACGTCTTTCGGGACTTGTGGGAGGAACCCGGAGCACCCGGAGGAAACCCACGCAGACACGGGGAGAACGTGCAGACTCCGCACAGACAGTGACCCAAGCCGGGAATCTAACCCGGGACCCCGGCACTGTGAAGCAACAGTGCTAACCACTGTGCTACCGTGCTGCCCGTTTGTCCAGATATCATTACTGCAGTTCATAGTAATTTATGGCAAATTATTGACTATTCTGAGAAATATGGTGAGGTGCTTTTGAAATGCAGGGTCTTTTGTAATCTTATTACCCAGATGATAGGATAATGCTTTGACTGCAGCTTCCCTCGCCTGATGTGTATTTGTGGGTAAGTATGTAGCCAGCTGTGTAGTACAAACATCAGGAAAAGAATAAGCAGCACAATCAATAACCAATCAGCAGGTTGCCTGTAAATAATCAGTAGCCAATCAGCAGCGACTCCCTGAACACAACTAGTTGCCAATCAGCAGCAGGATGTCTACGCAACCAATAGTCAATCAGCAATAGGTTGCCTGTATGAAAAAGTAGCCAATCAGCAGCAAGTTGCCTGTTCACAATCAGTAGCCAATCAGCAGCAAGTTGCCTGTTCACAATCAGTAGCCAATCAGCAGCAAGTTGCCTGTTCACGATCAGTAGCCAATCAGCAGTAAGATGCCTGTTCACAATCAGTAGCCAATCAGCAGTAAGTTGCCTGTTCAGAATCAGTAGCCAATCAGCAGCAAGTTGCCTGTTCACAATCAGTAGCCAATCAGCAGTAAGATGCCTGTTCACAATCAGTAGCCAATCAGCAGTAAGTTGTCTGTTCACAATCAGTAGCCAATCAGCAGCAAGTTGCCTGTTCACAATCAGTAGCCAATCAGCAGCAAGTTGCCTGTTCACAATCAGTAGCCAATCAGCAGTAAGATGCCTGTTCACAATCAGTAGCCAATCAGCAGTAAGTTGCCTGTTCACAATCAGTAGCCAATCAGCAGCAAGTTGCCTGTTCACAATCAGTAGCCAATCAGCAGCAAGATGCCTGTACGCAATCAGTAGCCAATCAGCAGCAAGTTGCCTGTACGCAAACAGTAGCCAATCAGCAGCAGGTTGCCTGTTCACAATCAGTAGCCAATCAGCAGTAAGTTGCCTGTTCACAATCAGTAGCCAATCAGCAGTAAGTTGCCTGTTCACAATCAGTAGCCAATCAGCAGCAAGATGCCTGTGCACAATCAGTAGCCAATCAGCAGCAAGTTGCATGTTCACAATCAGTAGCCAATCAGCAGCAAGTTGTCTGTTCACAATCAGTAGCCAATCAGCAGTAAGTTGCCTGTTCACAATCAGTAGCCAATCAGCAGTAAGTTGCCTGTTCACAATCAGTAGCCAATCAGCAGCAAGTTGCCTGTTCACAATCAGTAGCCAATCAGCAGCAAGTTGCCTGTTCACAATCAGTAGACAATCAGCAGTAAGTTGCCTGTTCACAATCAGTAGACAATCAGCAGCAAGATGCCTGTGCACAATCAGTAGCCAATCAGCAGCAAGTTGCCTGTTCACAATCAGTAGCCAATCAGCAGCAAGTTGCCTGTACGCAATCAGTAGCCAATCAGCAGCAAGTTGCCTGTTCACAATCAGTAGCCAATCAGCAGTAAGTTGCCTGTTCACAATCAGTAGCCAATCAGCAGTCAGTTGGCTGTTCACAATCAGTAGCCAATCAGCAGCAAGTTGGCTACTGTTTGTGAACAGGCAACTTGCTGCTGATTGGCTACTGATTGTGCACAGGCATCTTGCTGCTGATTGGCTACTGATTGTGAACAGGCAACTTACTGCTGATTGGCTACTGTTTGTGAACAGGCAATCAGCAGTAAGTTGCCTGTTCACAATCAGTAGCCAATCAGCAGCAAGATGCCTGTGCACAATCAGTAGCCAATCAGCAGCAAGTTGCCTGTTCACAATCAGTAGCCAATCAGCAGTAAGTTGCCTGTTCACAATCAGTAGACAATCAGCAGTAAGATGCCTGTTCACAATCAGTAGACAATCAGCAGTAAGTTGCCTGTGCACAATCAGTAGCCAATCAGCAGCAAGATGCCTGTTCACAATCAGTAGCCAATCAGCAGCAAGTTGCCTGTTCACAATCAGTAGCCAATCAGCAGCAAGTTGCCTGTACGCTATCAGCAGCAAGTTGCCTGTTCACAATCAGTAGACAATCAGCAGTAAGTTGCCTGTTCGCAATCAGTAGCCAATCAGCAGCAAGTTGCCTGTTCACAAACAGTAGCCAATCAGCAGTAAGTTGCCTGTTCACAATCAGTAGCCAATCAGCAACAAGTTGCCTGTACGCAATCAGTAGCCAATCAGCAGCAAGTTGTCTGTTCACAATCAGTAGCCAATCAGCAGTAAGTTGCTTGTTCACAATCAGTAGCCAATCAGCAGCAGGTTGCCTGTTCACAATCAGTAGCCAATCAGCAGCAAGCTGCCTGTTCACAATCAGTAGCCAATCAGCAGTAAGTTGCCTGTTCACAATCAGTAGCCAATCAGCAGCAAGTTGCCTGTTCACAATCAGTAGCCAATCAGCAGCAAGCTGCCTGTTCACAATCAGTAGCCAATCAGCAGCAAGTTGCCTGTTCACAATCAGTTGCCAAACTGCAGCAAGCTGCCTGTTCACAATCAGTAGCCAATCAGCAGTAAGTTGCCTGTTCACAATCAGTTGCCAAACTGCAGCAAGTTGTCTGTTCGCAATCAGTAGCCAATCAGCAGCAAGTTGCCTGTACGCAATCAGTAGCCAATCAGCAGTACGCTGCCTGTTCACAATCAGTAGCCAATCAGCAGCAAGTTGCCTGTTCACAATCAGTAGCCAATCAGCAGTAAGTTGCCTGTTCACAAACAGTAGCCAATCAGCAGCAAGTTGCCTGTTCACAATCAGTAGCCAATCAGCAGCAAGTTGCCTGTTCACAATCAGTAGCCAATCAGCAGTAAGTTGCCTGTACGCAATCAGTAGCCAATCATCAGAAAGATGCCTGTTAACAATCAGTAGCCAATCAGCAGCAAGTTGCCTGTACGCAATCATAGACAATCAGCAGTAAGTTGCCTGTTCACAATCAGTAGCCAATCAGCAGCAAGTTGCCTGTTCACAATCAGTAGCCAATCAGCAGCAAGTTGCCTGTTCACAATCAGTAGCCAATCAGCAGTAAGTTGCCTGTTCACAATCAGTAGCCAATCAGCAGCAAGTTGCCTGTGCACAATCAGTAGCCAATCAGCAGCAAGTTGCCTGTTCACAATCAGTAGCCAATCAGCAGCAAGTTGCCTGTTCACAATCAGTAGCCAATCAGCAGTAAGTTGCCTGTTCACAATCAGTAGCCAATCAGCAGCAAGATGCCTGTACGCAATCAGTAGCCATTCAGCAGCAAGATGCCTGTTCACAAACAGTAGCCAATCAGCAGCAAGTTGCCTGTATGCAATCAGTAGCCAATCAGCAGCAAGTTGCCTGTTCGCAATCAGTAGCCAATCAGCAGCAAGATGCCTGTTCACAATCAGTAGCCAATCAGCAGCAAGTTGCCTGTACGCAATCAGTAGCCAATCAGCAGCAAGTTGCCTGTTCACAATCAGTAGCCAATCGGCAGCAAGTTGCCTGTACGCAAACAGTAGCCAATCAGCAGCAAGTTGCCTGTTCACAATCAGTAGCCAATCAGCAGCAAGTTGCCTGTACGCAAACAGTAGCCAATCAGCAGCAAGATGTCTGTTCACAATCAGTAGCCAATCAGCAGTAAGTTGCCTGTTCACAATCAGTAGCCAATCAGCAGCAGGATGCCTGTTCACAATCATAGAAAATCAGCAGTAAGTTGCCTGTACGCAATCAGTTGCCAGTCAGCAGTAAGTTGCCTGTTCACAATCAGTAGCCAATCAGCAGCAAGATGCCTGTACGCAATCAGTAGCCAATAAGCAGTAAGTTGCCTGTTCACAATCAGTAGCCGATCAGCAGTAAGTTGTCTGTTCACAATCAGTAGCCAATCAGCAGCAAGTTGCCTGTACGCAATCAGTAGCCAATAAGCAGTAAGTTGCCTGTACGCAATCAGTAGCCAATCAGCAGTAAGTTGCCTGTTCACAATCAGTAGCCGATCAGCAGCAAAATGCCTGTACGCAATCAGTAGCCAATCAGCAGTAAGTTGCCTGTTCACAATCAGTAGCCAATCAGCAGTAAGTTGCCTGTACGCAATCAGTAGCCAATCAGCAGCAAGATGCCTGTACGCAATCAGTAGCCAATCAGCAGTAAGTTGCCTGTACGCAATCAGTAGCCGATCAGCAGCAAAATGCCTGTTCACAATCAGTAGCCAATCAGCAGCAAGATGCCTGTTCACAAACAGTAGTCAATCAGCAGCAAGATGCCTGTTCACAAACAGTAGCCAATCAGCAGCAAAATGCCTGTTCACAATCAGTAGCAAGTTGCCTGTACGCAATCGGCAGTAAGTTGCCTGTACGCAATCAGTAGTCAATGAGCAGTAAGTTGCCTGTTCACAATCAGTAGCCAATCAGCAGCAAGATGCCTGTTCATAATCAGTAGCAAGTTGCCTGTACGCAATGAGTAGCCAATCAGCAGCAAGATGCCTGTTCACAATCAGTACCCAATCAGCAGCAAGTTGCCTGTACGCAATCATAGACAATCAGCAGTAAGTTGCCTGTACGCAATCAGTAGCCAATCAGCAGTAAGTTGCTTGTTCACAATCAGTAGCCAGTCAGCAGCAAGATGCCTGTTCACAATCAGTAGCAAGTTGCCTGTACGCAATCAGTAGCCAATCTGCAGCAAGATGCCTGTTCACAATCAGTAGCCAATCAGCAGCAAGTTGCCTGTACGCAATCATAGACAATCAGCAGTAAGTTGCCTGTTCACAATCAGTAGCCAATCAGCAGCAAGATGCCTGTACGCAATCTGTAGCCAATAAGCAGTAAGTTGCCTGTTCACAATCAGTAGCCAATCAGCAGCAAGTTGCCTGTACGCAATCAGTCGCCAATCAGCAGTAAGTTGCCTGTCCGCAATCAGGAGCCAATCAGCAGTAAGTTGCCTGTTCACAATCAGTAGCCGATCAGCAGCAAAATGCCTGTTCACAATCAGTCGCAAGTTGCCTGTACGCAATCAGTAGCCAATCAGCAGCAGGTTGCCTGTACGCAATCAGTAGCCAATCAGCAGCAAGTTGCCTGTACGCAATCAGTAGCCAATCAGCAGCAAGTTGCCTGTACGCAATCAGTAGCCGATCAGCAGTAAGTTGCCTGTTCACAATCAGTAGCCAATCAGCAGTAAGTTGCCTGTACGCAATCATAGACAATCAGCAGTAAGTTGCCTGTACGCAATCAGTAGCCAATCAGCAGCAAGTTGCCTGTACGCAATCATAGACAATCAGCAGTAAGTTGCCTGTATGCAATCAGTAGCCAATCAGCAGCAAGATGCCTGTTCACAATCAGTAACCAATCAGCAGTAAGTTGCCTGTTCACAATCAGTAGCCGATCAGCAGCAAAATGCCTGTTCACAATCAGTAGCCGATCAGCAGCAAGATGCCTGTACGCAATCATAGACAATCAGCAGCAAGATGCCTGTTCACAATCAGTAGCCAATCAACAGCAAGATGCCTGTTCACAATCAGTAACCAATCAGCAATAAGTTGCCTGTTCACAATCAGTAGCCGATCAGCAGCAAAATGCCTGTTCACAATCAGTAGCCGATCAGCAGCAAGATGCCTGTTCACAATCAGCCAATCAGCAGCAAGTTGCCTGTACGAAATCATAGACAATCAGCAGTAAGTTGCCTGTACGCAATCATAGAAAATCAGCAGTAAGTTGCCTGTACGCAATCAGTTGCCAGTCAGCAGTAAGTTGCCTGTTCACAATCAGTAGCCAATCAGCAGCAAGATGCCTGTACGCAATCAGTAGCCAATAAGCAGTAAGTTGCCTGTTCACAATCAGTAGCCGATCAGCAGTAAGTTGTCTGTTCACAATCAGTAGCCAATCAGCAGCAAGTTGCCTGTACGCAATCAGTAGCCAATAAGCAGTAAGTTGCCTGTACGCAATCAGTAGCCAATCAGCAGTAAGTTGCCTGTTCACAATCAGTAGCCGATCAGCAGCAAAATGCCTGTACGCAATCAGTAGCCAATCAGCAGTAAGTTGCCTGTTCACAATCAGTAGCCAATCAGCAGTAAGTTGCCTGTACGCAATCAGTAGCCAATCAGCAGCAAGATGCCTGTACGCAATCAGTAGCCAATCAGCAGTAAGTTGCCTGTACGCAATCAGTAGCCGATCAGCAGCAAAATGCCTGTTCACAATCAGTAGCCAATCAGCAGCAAGATGCCTGTTCACAAACAGTAGTCAATCAGCAGCAAGATGCCTGTTCACAAACAGTAGCCAATCAGCAGCAAAATGCCTGTTCACAATCAGTAGCAAGTTGCCTGTACGCAATCGGCAGTAAGTTGCCTGTACGCAATCAGTAGTCAATGAGCAGTAAGTTGCCTGTTCACAATCAGTAGCCAATCAGCAGCAAGATGCCTGTTCATAATCAGTAGCAAGTTGCCTGTACGCAATGAGTAGCCAATCAGCAGCAAGATGCCTGTTCACAATCAGTACCCAATCAGCAGCAAGTTGCCTGTACGCAATCATAGACAATCAGCAGTAAGTTGCCTGTACGCAATCAGTAGCCAATCAGCAGTAAGTTGCTTGTTCACAATCAGTAGCCAGTCAGCAGCAAGATGCCTGTTCACAATCAGTAGCAAGTTGCCTGTACGCAATCAGTAGCCAATCTGCAGCAAGATGCCTGTTCACAATCAGTAGCCAATCAGCAGCAAGTTGCCTGTACGCAATCATAGACAATCAGCAGTAAGTTGCCTGTTCACAATCAGTAGCCAATCAGCAGCAAGATGCCTGTACGCAATCTGTAGCCAATAAGCAGTAAGTTGCCTGTTCACAATCAGTAGCCAATCAGCAGCAAGTTGCCTGTACGCAATCAGTCGCCAATCAGCAGTAAGTTGCCTGTCCGCAATCAGGAGCCAATCAGCAGTAAGTTGCCTGTTCACAATCAGTAGCCGATCAGCAGCAAAATGCCTGTTCACAATCAGTCGCAAGTTGCCTGTACGCAATCAGTAGCCAATCAGCAGCAGGTTGCCTGTACGCAATCAGTAGCCAATCAGCAGCAAGTTGCCTGTACGCAATCAGTAGCCAATCAGCAGCAAGTTGCCTGTACGCAATCAGTAGCCGATCAGCAGTAAGTTGCCTGTTCACAATCAGTAGCCAATCAGCAGTAAGTTGCCTGTACGCAATCATAGACAATCAGCAGTAAGTTGCCTGTACGCAATCAGTAGCCAATCAGCAGCAAGTTGCCTGTACGCAATCATAGACAATCAGCAGTAAGTTGCCTGTATGCAATCAGTAGCCAATCAGCAGCAAGATGCCTGTTCACAATCAGTAACCAATCAGCAGTAAGTTGCCTGTTCACAATCAGTAGCCGATCAGCAGCAAAATGCCTGTTCACAATCAGTAGCCGATCAGCAGCAAGATGCCTGTACGCAATCATAGACAATCAGCAGCAAGATGCCTGTTCACAATCAGTAGCCAATCAACAGCAAGATGCCTGTTCACAATCAGTAACCAATCAGCAATAAGTTGCCTGTTCACAATCAGTAGCCGATCAGCAGCAAAATGCCTGTTCACAATCAGTAGCCGATCAGCAGCAAGATGCCTGTTCACAATCAGCCAATCAGCAGCAAGTTGCCTGTACGAAATCATAGACAATCAGCAGTAAGTTGCCTGTACGCAATCATAGAAAATCAGCAGTAAGTTGCCTGTACGCAATCAGTTGCCAGTCAGCAGTAAGTTGCCTGTTCACAATCAGTAGCCAATCAGCAGCAAGATGCCTGTACGCAATCAGTAGCCAATAAGCAGTAAGTTGCCTGTTCACAATCAGTAGCCGATCAGCAGCAAGTTGCCTGTACGCAATCAGTAGCCAATAAGCAGTAAGTTGCCTGTACGCAATCAGTAGCCAATCAGCAGTAAGTTGCCTGTTCACAATCAGTAGCCGATCAGCAGCAAAATGCCTGTACGCAATCAGTAGCCAATCAGCAGTAAGTTGCCTGTTCACAATCAGTAGCCAATCAGCAGTAAGTTGCCTGTACGCAATCAGTAGCCAATCAGCAGCAAGATGCCTGTACGCAATCAGTAGCCAATCAGCAGTAAGTTGCCTGTACGCAATCAGTAGCCGATCAGCAGCAAAATGCCTGTTCACAATCAGTAGCCAATCAGCAGCAAGATGCCTGTTCACAAACAGTAGTCAATCAGCAGCAAGATGCCTGTTCACAAACAGTAGCCAATCAGCAGCAAAATGCCTGTTCACAATCAGTAGCAAGTTGCCTGTACGCAATCGGCAGTAAGTTGCCTGTACGCAATCAGTAGTCAATGAGCAGTAAGTTGCCTGTTCACAATCAGTAGCCAATCAGCAGCAAGATGCCTGTTCATAATCAGTAGCAAGTTGCCTGTACGCAATGAGTAGCCAATCAGCAGCAAGATGCCTGTTCACAATCAGTACCCAATCAGCAGCAAGTTGCCTGTACGCAATCATAGACAATCAGCAGTAAGTTGCCTGTACGCAATCAGTAGCCAATCAGCAGTAAGTTGCTTGTTCACAATCAGTAGCCAGTCAGCAGCAAGATGCCTGTTCACAATCAGTAGCAAGTTGCCTGTACGCAATCAGTAGCCAATCTGCAGCAAGATGCCTGTTCACAATCAGTAGCCAATCAGCAGCAAGTTGCCTGTACGCAATCATAGACAATCAGCAGTAAGTTGCCTGTTCACAATCAGTAGCCAATCAGCAGCAAGATGCCTGTACGCAATCTGTAGCCAATAAGCAGTAAGTTGCCTGTTCACAATCAGTAGCCAATCAGCAGCAAGTTGCCTGTACGCAATCAGTCGCCAATCAGCAGTAAGTTGCCTGTCCGCAATCAGGAGCCAATCAGCAGTAAGTTGCCTGTTCACAATCAGTAGCCGATCAGCAGCAAAATGCCTGTTCACAATCAGTCGCAAGTTGCCTGTACGCAATCAGTAGCCAATCAGCAGCAGGTTGCCTGTACGCAATCAGTAGCCAATCAGCAGCAAGTTGCCTGTACGCAATCAGTAGCCAATCAGCAGCAAGTTGCCTGTACGCAATCAGTAGCCGATCAGCAGTAAGTTGCCTGTTCACAATCAGTAGCCAATCAGCAGTAAGTTGCCTGTACGCAATCATAGACAATCAGCAGTAAGTTGCCTGTACGCAATCAGTAGCCAATCAGCAGCAAGTTGCCTGTACGCAATCATAGACAATCAGCAGTAAGTTGCCTGTATGCAATCAGTAGCCAATCAGCAGCAAGATGCCTGTTCACAATCAGTAACCAATCAGCAGTAAGTTGCCTGTTCACAATCAGTAGCCGATCAGCAGCAAAATGCCTGTTCACAATCAGTAGCCGATCAGCAGCAAGATGCCTGTACGCAATCATAGACAATCAGCAGCAAGATGCCTGTTCACAATCAGTAGCCAATCAACAGCAAGATGCCTGTTCACAATCAGTAACCAATCAGCAATAAGTTGCCTGTTCACAATCAGTAGCCGATCAGCAGCAAAATGCCTGTTCACAATCAGTAGCCGATCAGCAGCAAGATGCCTGTTCACAATCAGCCAATCAGCAGCAAGTTGCCTGTACGAAATCATAGACAATCAGCAGTAAGTTGCCTGTACGCAATCATAGAAAATCAGCAGTAAGTTGCCTGTACGCAATCAGTTGCCAGTCAGCAGTAAGTTGCCTGTTCACAATCAGTAGCCAATCAGCAGCAAGATGCCTGTACGCAATCAGTAGCCAATAAGCAGTAAGTTGCCTGTTCACAATCAGTAGCCGATCAGCAGTAAGTTGTCTGTTCACAATCAGTAGCCAATCAGCAGCAAGTTGCCTGTACGCAATCAGTAGCCAATAAGCAGTAAGTTGCCTGTACGCAATCAGTAGCCAATCAGCAGTAAGTTGCCTGTTCACAATCAGTAGCCGATCAGCAGCAAAATGCCTGTACGCAATCAGTAGCCAATCAGCAGTAAGTTGCCTGTTCACAATCAGTAGCCAATCAGCAGTAAGTTGCCTGTACGCAATCAGTAGCCAATCAGCAGCAAGATGCCTGTACGCAATCAGTAGCCAATCAGCAGTAAGTTGCCTGTACGCAATCAGTAGCCGATCAGCAGCAAAATGCCTGTTCACAATCAGTAGCCAATCAGCAGCAAGATGCCTGTTCACAAACAGTAGTCAATCAGCAGCAAGATGCCTGTTCACAAACAGTAGCCAATCAGCAGCAAAATGCCTGTTCACAATCAGTAGCAAGTTGCCTGTACGCAATCGGCAGTAAGTTGCCTGTACGCAATCAGTAGTCAATGAGCAGTAAGTTGCCTGTTCACAATCAGTAGCCAATCAGCAGCAAGATGCCTGTTCATAATCAGTAGCAAGTTGCCTGTACGCAATGAGTAGCCAATCAGCAGCAAGATGCCTGTTCACAATCAGTACCCAATCAGCAGCAAGTTGCCTGTACGCAATCATAGACAATCAGCAGTAAGTTGCCTGTACGCAATCAGTAGCCAATCAGCAGTAAGTTGCTTGTTCACAATCAGTAGCCAGTCAGCAGCAAGATGCCTGTTCACAATCAGTAGCAAGTTGCCTGTACGCAATCAGTAGCCAATCTGCAGCAAGATGCCTGTTCACAATCAGTAGCCAATCAGCAGCAAGTTGCCTGTACGCAATCATAGACAATCAGCAGTAAGTTGCCTGTTCACAATCAGTAGCCAATCAGCAGCAAGATGCCTGTACGCAATCTGTAGCCAATAAGCAGTAAGTTGCCTGTTCACAATCAGTAGCCAATCAGCAGCAAGTTGCCTGTACGCAATCAGTCGCCAATCAGCAGTAAGTTGCCTGTCCGCAATCAGGAGCCAATCAGCAGTAAGTTGCCTGTTCACAATCAGTAGCCGATCAGCAGCAAAATGCCTGTTCACAATCAGTCGCAAGTTGCCTGTACGCAATCAGTAGCCAATCAGCAGCAGGTTGCCTGTACGCAATCAGTAGCCAATCAGCAGCAAGTTGCCTGTACGCAATCAGTAGCCAATCAGCAGCAAGTTGCCTGTACGCAATCAGTAGCCGATCAGCAGTAAGTTGCCTGTTCACAATCAGTAGCCAATCAGCAGTAAGTTGCCTGTACGCAATCATAGACAATCAGCAGTAAGTTGCCTGTACGCAATCAGTAGCCAATCAGCAGCAAGTTGCCTGTACGCAATCATAGACAATCAGCAGTAAGTTGCCTGTATGCAATCAGTAGCCAATCAGCAGCAAGATGCCTGTTCACAATCAGTAACCAATCAGCAGTAAGTTGCCTGTTCACAATCAGTAGCCGATCAGCAGCAAAATGCCTGTTCACAATCAGTAGCCGATCAGCAGCAAGATGCCTGTACGCAATCATAGACAATCAGCAGCAAGATGCCTGTTCACAATCAGTAGCCAATCAACAGCAAGATGCCTGTTCACAATCAGTAACCAATCAGCAATAAGTTGCCTGTTCACAATCAGTAGCCGATCAGCAGCAAAATGCCTGTTCACAATCAGTAGCCGATCAGCAGCAAGATGCCTGTTCACAATCAGCCAATCAGCAGCAAGTTGCCTGTACGAAATCATAGACAATCAGCAGTAAGTTGCCTGTACGCAATCATAGAAAATCAGCAGTAAGTTGCCTGTACGCAATCAGTTGCCAGTCAGCAGTAAGTTGCCTGTTCACAATCAGTAGCCAATCAGCAGCAAGATGCCTGTACGCAATCAGTAGCCAATAAGCAGTAAGTTGCCTGTTCACAATCAGTAGCCGATCAGCAGTAAGTTGTCTGTTCACAATCAGTAGCCAATCAGCAGCAAGTTGCCTGTACGCAATCAGTAGCCAATAAGCAGTAAGTTGCCTGTACGCAATCAGTAGCCAATCAGCAGTAAGTTGCCTGTTCACAATCAGTAGCCGATCAGCAGCAAAATGCCTGTACGCAATCAGTAGCCAATCAGCAGTAAGTTGCCTGTTCACAATCAGTAGCCAATCAGCAGTAAGTTGCCTGTACGCAATCAGTAGCCAATCAGCAGCAAGATGCCTGTACGCAATCAGTAGCCAATCAGCAGTAAGTTGCCTGTACGCAATCAGTAGCCGATCAGCAGCAAAATGCCTGTTCACAATCAGTAGCCAATCAGCAGCAAGATGCCTGTTCACAAACAGTAGTCAATCAGCAGCAAGATGCCTGTTCACAAACAGTAGCCAATCAGCAGCAAAATGCCTGTTCACAATCAGTAGCAAGTTGCCTGTACGCAATCAGTAGCCAATCTGCAGCAAAATGCCTGTTCACAATCAGTAGCCAATCAGCAGCAAGTTGCCTGTACACAATCAGTAGCCAATCAGCAGTAAGTTGCCTGTTCACAATCAGTAGCCAATCAGCAGTCAGTTGGCTGTTCACAATCAGTAGCCAATCAGCAGCAAGTTGCCTGTACGCAATCATAGACAATCAGCAGTAAGTTGCCTGTTCACAATCAGTAGCCAATCAGCAGCAAGATGCCTGTACGCAATCTGTAGCCAATAAGCAGTAAGTTGCCTGTTCACAATCAGTAGCCAATCAGCAGCAAGTTGCCTGTACGCAATCAGTCGCCAATCAGCAGTAAGTTGCCTGTCCGCAATCAGGAGCCAATCAGCAGTAAGTTGCCTGTTCACAATCAGTAGCCGATCAGCAGCAAAATGCCTGTTCACAATCAGTCGCAAGTTGCCTGTACGCAATCAGTAGCCAATCAGCAGCAGGTTGCCTGTACGCAATCAGTAGCCAATCAGCAGCAAGTTGCCTGTACGCAATCAGTAGCCAATCAGCAGCAAGTTGCCTGTACGCAATCAGTAGCCGATCAGCAGTAAGTTGCCTGTTCACAATCAGTAGCCAATCAGCAGTAAGTTGCCTGTACGCAATCATAGACAATCAGCAGTAAGTTGCCTGTACGCAATCAGTAGCCAATCAGCAGCAAGTTGCCTGTACGCAATCATAGACAATCAGCAGTAAGTTGCCTGTATGCAATCAGTAGCCAATCAGCAGCAAGATGCCTGTTCACAATCAGTAACCAATCAGCAGTAAGTTGCCTGTTCACAATCAGTAGCCGATCAGCAGCAAAATGCCTGTTCACAATCAGTAGCCGATCAGCAGCAAGATGCCTGTACGCAATCATAGACAATCAGCAGCAAGATGCCTGTTCACAATCAGTAGCCAATCAACAGCAAGATGCCTGTTCACAATCAGTAACCAATCAGCAATAAGTTGCCTGTTCACAATCAGTAGCCGATCAGCAGCAAAATGCCTGTTCACAATCAGTAGCCGATCAGCAGCAAGATGCCTGTTCACAATCAGCCAATCAGCAGCAAGTTGCCTGTACGAAATCATAGACAATCAGCAGTAAGTTGCCTGTACGCAATCATAGAAAATCAGCAGTAAGTTGCCTGTACGCAATCAGTTGCCAGTCAGCAGTAAGTTGCCTGTTCACAATCAGTAGCCAATCAGCAGCAAGATGCCTGTACGCAATCAGTAGCCAATAAGCAGTAAGTTGCCTGTTCACAATCAGTAGCCGATCAGCAGTAAGTTGTCTGTTCACAATCAGTAGCCAATCAGCAGCAAGTTGCCTGTACGCAATCAGTAGCCAATAAGCAGTAAGTTGCCTGTACGCAATCAGTAGCCAATCAGCAGTAAGTTGCCTGTTCACAATCAGTAGCCGATCAGCAGCAAAATGCCTGTACGCAATCAGTAGCCAATCAGCAGTAAGTTGCCTGTTCACAATCAGTAGCCAATCAGCAGTAAGTTGCCTGTACGCAATCAGTAGCCAATCAGCAGCAAGATGCCTGTACGCAATCAGTAGCCAATCAGCAGTAAGTTGCCTGTACGCAATCAGTAGCCGATCAGCAGCAAAATGCCTGTTCACAATCAGTAGCCAATCAGCAGCAAGATGCCTGTTCACAAACAGTAGTCAATCAGCAGCAAGATGCCTGTTCACAAACAGTAGCCAATCAGCAGCAAAATGCCTGTTCACAATCAGTAGCAAGTTGCCTGTACGCAATCAGTAGCCAATCTGCAGCAAAATGCCTGTTCACAATCAGTAGCCAATCAGCAGCAAGTTGCCTGTACGCAATCAGTAGCCAATCAGCAGTAAGTTGCCTGTTCACAATCAGTAGCCGATCAGCAGTAAGTTGTCTGTTCACAATCAGTAGCCAATCAGCAGCAAGATGCCTGTTCACAATCAGTAGCCAATCAGCAGCAAGTTGCCTGTACGCAATCAGTAGCCAATAAGCAGTAAGTTGCCTGTTCACAATCAGTAGCCGATCAGCAGCAAAATGCCTGTTCACAATCAGTAGCAAGTTTCCTGTACGCAATCAGTAGTCAATCTGCAGCAAGATGCCTGTTCACAATCAGTAGCCAATCAGCAGCAAGATGCCTGTTCACAAACAGTAGCCAATCAGCAGCAAGATGCCTGTTCACAAACAGTAGCCAATCAGCAGCAAAATGCCTGTTCACAATCAGTAGCAAGTTGCCTGTACGCAATCAGTAGCCAATCTGCAGCAAGATGCCTGTTCACAATCAGTAGCCAATCAGCAGCAAGTTGCCTGTACGCAATCAGTAGCCAATCAGCAGTAAGTTGCCTGTTCACAATCAGTAGCCGATCAGTAAGTTGTCTGTTCACAATCAGTAGCCAATCAGCAGCAAGATGCCTGTTCACAATCAGTAGCCAATCAGCAGCAAGATGCCTGTACGCAATCAGTAGCCAATAAGCAGTAAGTTGCCTGTTCACAATCAGTAGCCGATCAGCAGCAAAATGCCTGTTCACAATCAGTAGCAAGTTGCCTGTACGCAATCAGTAGCCAATCTGCAGCAAGTTGCCTGTTCACAATCAGTAGCCAATAAGCAGCAAGATGCCTGTTCACAATCAGTAGCCAATCAGCAGTAAGTTGCCTGTACGCAATCAGTAGCCAATCAGCAGCAAGTTGCCTGTTCACAATCAGTAGCCAATCAGCAGTACGTTGCCTGTTCACAATCAGTAGCCAATCAGCAGCAAGTTGCCTGTTCACAATCAGAAGCCAATCAGCAGCAAGTTGCCTGTACGCAATCAGTAGCCAATCAGCAGCAAGTTGCCTGTTCACAATCAGTAGCCAATCAGCAGCAAGATGCCTGTTCACAATCAGTAGCCAATCAGCAGCAAGATGCCTGTTCACAATCAGTGGCCAATCAGCAGCAAGTTGCCTGTACGCAATCAGTAGCCAATCAGCAGCAAGGTGCCTGTTCACAATCAGTAGCCAATCAGCAGTAAGTTGTCTGTTCACAATCAGTAGCCAATCAGCAGCAAGATGCCTGTTCACAATCAGTAGCCAATCAGCAGCAAGTTGCCTGTTCACAATCAGTAGCCAATCAGCAGCAAGTTGCCTGTACGCAATCAGTAGCCAATCAGCAGCAAGTTGCCTGTTCACAATCAGTAGCCAATCAGCAGCAAGTTTCCTGTACGCAATCAGTAGCCAATCAGCAGCAAGATGCCTGTTCACAATCAGTAGCCAATCAGCAGCAAGTTGCCTGTACGCAATCAGTAGCCAATCAGCAGTAAGATGCCTGTTCACAATCAGTAGCCAATCAGCGGCAAGTTGCCTGTTCACAATCAGTAGCCAATCAGCAGCAAGTTGCCTGTTCACAATCCGTAGCCAATCAGCAGCAAGATGCCTGTTCATAATCAGTAGCCAATCAGCAGTAAGTTGCCTGTTCACAATCAGTGGCCAATCAGCAGCAAGTTGGCTGTATGTAAACAATAGCCAATCAGCAGCAGCAGGTTGCCTGTAGGTACAGTATTGGGATACAGGGGAAGGTGATGTGATGTGAGGGGAGCGGGATGCTGGGGTGGTGAGGAAGGGGGCGGGGTGTTGGTTGGGTGGGAGGAATGCAGAGGAGGGAGCTGTCCGAATCTGAAACTGCATCGGAGCAGGTGAAGAGGTGCCAAATCCAGGCGAGGTATAATCACCCCACGTAGCTGGGAAACCCACAGGCGCGGGCGTGTGCCAGCGACAATCCCGACAGCCGGAGAACAATAACATTAAAATAAACAAAGTTGTTTGGGAGTACTGAACTTGAGTATTTCTGAAAAAAGAACCATGCGATCAAAGCTTTTCATCTGAGCACAGCTTGCAAGAAATTATCAACAGTAAAGGGAACAGGGTCATTTACATCCAAAACGTTAACTCTGTTTCTCTCTCCACAGATGCTGTCAGACCTGCTGAGTTTATCCAGCATTTTCCGTCTTTTATAACAATTTATACTGCATTGGAAGACAATGTTGATTGGTGGAGGTGTTGCCATGGGGAATGTAGCAGGAAACGGTTAATTGCCAAGATTTTCTTCAAAATTGTCACCTGGTTTGAATTCTCATGAATAATAACTTAATAGAATAAAATAATTTACCTGGACAATTAGGCCAGGTGGTGCATTGGCACAGTATGGCGCCTGACTAGTTATCCCCTTTGCCGGTCTATTCTTGCCTCCAAGTGACCCTTGACTCCACCGAACCACCTTGACCTGAATCATCCCTGTTCCGAATCACCTGATCCGAGATCAGACGGGATGCAAAATCCCTGGTCTCGAGGTTGCCGCTTTTGGTGTTCTGTACCTGGAGTACACCATCCTAGAATTATAAACATTGATCCAGTATGTTTATCTCTCTTCAATAATTTTGTGCCTTGATGCTGTCTGAATCATTGCAACCTTTCTCCTTCACTACACTGCAGGTTTGGCTGTCATACACTCTCAGAATAACGACTTCCCGGACATTGGAAACAACCCCAAAGTCGGGACTAAGCGTTACATGGCTCCGGAGGTCCTGGATGAGACAATCTGCACCAACAGATTTGAGTCATACAAATCGACAGACATCTGGGCATTTGGTCTTGTATTGTGGGAGATTGCAAGGAGAACATTGATCAATGGTAAGTACACAGAACATAGAACAGTGCAGCACAGTACAGGCCCTTCAGCCCACAATGTTGTGCCGACCATTTATCATAATCTAAGATCAACCTAACCTACACCCCTTCAATTTACTGCTGTCCATGTGCCTGTCTAAGAGTCGCTTAAATGTCCCGAATGACTCTGACTCCACCCCCTCTGCTGGCAGTGCATTCCACACACTCACTACTCTGTGTAAAGAACCTCTGACATCTCCCCTATACCTTCCTCCAATCACCTTAAAATTATGTCCCCTCGTGACAGCCATTTCCGCCCTGGGGAAAGATTTATGTTTTCTGCTGGTTTCCTTTTGTAGTTCATGTTAGCTCTTTTGATTTTACTTTTAGTAGCCTTTTGCTGACCCCTAAAGTTCTCCCAATCCTCCAGTTTACCACTAGCTTTTGCAGTATGGTATGTCCTAGTTTCTGCCTTTAGGTCTTCCTTGACTTCCTTGTTTAGCCATGGAACATTTTTCTTCCTTTTACATTTCTTTTCCTCTCAGGAATATACTTTAATTGAGAGGTGTTTAATATCTCCCTGAACATCGCCTGTTCTAGAAGCTGCAAGAGTGCTGCACAAACAGTTTTTGAGATCCAGTGGCTTAACAACAGGGGGAAGCCATTCAGCCTCTTGACCCTTTCTGCCATTCAATCCAATTTTCCATTCAATCCCACAGCAGACTTGAGGTTGAATGAACTCACAGGGTTAGTTTATTTTATTTTTTTCTAAAATCTTTTTATTGGCTTTTCTCATATTTATAAACAGTTGTTGCTTATATACATTACATTTTTCTTGCCCGCGCTAATTTGCTTTATTTTACAGAGAGGTTTGTTTTGTCCTTCATTTGACTAACTGTACGTACATTTTGCTGCCCTCTGGATCAGTCTATGATATCCCCCTTCCTCCCCCCACACCCCCCCCACCTCCCATTGGTTTCAGCACCCTTCCTCTTCTCTTTTGGTTTCCCCATTTTCCTCTCCGCACCCCCCCCCTCCCCCCAGGTTGCACAGTCTTTTGGTTCTTCATCTTTTTTTTCCTGGCTTACTCCTCGTTGCTGGCCTCGACGAACCACCCCCAAGTATCCAGGAAGCCTTCCTCTGACCCTCGGGTGACGTACTTAATCTTCTCCAGGTGGAGAAATTCCGAGAGGTCAGCGAGCCAGTCTGCAGCTGTGGGTGGTGCTGCCGATCGCCAGCCGAGCAGGATTCTCCGGCGTGCAATTAGGGAAGCGAAAGCAAGGGCGTTGGACCCCTTCCCTATGTGTAGCTCGGGCTGCTCCGATACCCCGAAGATTGCCACTATTGGGCATGGCTTCACCCTCATCCCCACAACCTTGGACATTGCCTCGGAGAAGGCTGTCCAGAACCCAGCAAGCTTGGGGCAAGCCCAAAACATGTGGGTGCGGTTGGCCGGGCCCCTCTGGCACCGCTCACCTTTGTCCTCCGCCTCCGGGAAGAACCTGCTCATTCGGGTTCTGGTCAGGTGTGCTCTGTGCACCACTTTGAGCTGCATTAGGCTTAGCCTTGCGCAGGAGGAGGTGGAGCTCACCCTGCTCAGTGCTTCGCTCCAGAGTCCCCATCCTACCTCTGTCCCCAGTTCGTCCTCCCATTTTTGTCTGGTCTCGTCCAGTGGAGTCCGGGCTCTGTCCAGTAGCTGTCCGTATAGTTTCCCACATAGCCCCCCCTTCTCGCTGCTTGTGCCTATCAGGTCCTCTAGTAGTGTGGTTTCTGGGGCCCCGGGGTACCCCACTGTCTCTTTGTGCAGGAAGTGCTTTATTTGGAGGTGTCTCAATTCCTGTCCTTTTTTTTTCTTCTTTTTTTTATACATTTTAGAGTACCCAATTTAGGGCAATTTTAGCTTGTTCAATCCACCTACCTGCACATCTTTGTGTTGTGGGGGCGAAACCTACACAAACACGGGGAGAATGTGCAAACTCCACATGGACAGTGACCCAGAGCCGGGATCGAACCTGGGACCTCAGCGCCGTGAGGCTGCAATGCTAACCACTGCGCCACCGTGCTGCCCCAATTCCTGTCCTTTTGCTAGTTTCCACTTCCTCATCAGTTCGTCCAGACTGGCGACCTACATAGATTTCCCCGACCGTCAATGTGCCCCTGTCCCGCCTCCATCTTTTGAAGGTGGTATCTAGCATGGCTGGGGGGAATCTGTGATTGCCGCAGATGGGGGCCATGGGGGACATTTTGGTTATCCCGAAGTGCTGTCTCAACTGGGTCCACGTTCTCGGCGTAGCCGCTACCACTGGGCTCGTTGTGTACCTTGTTGAGGAGGACGGGAGTGCTGCTGTAGCCAGGGCCCGGAGGGTCGTTCTTTTACAGGATGCCTCCTCCATTTGTACCCAATCTGTGTCGGGTTCTTGTACCCACCCCCTCACTCTTTCTGCTGTTGCTGCCCAGTGGTAGTATTGTAGGTTCGGTAGAGCCAGGCCCCCTCTGACTTTCCCTCTTTGCAATGTCGGTTTGGGAATTCTCGGGTTCTTGCCCCCCCCCCACAAACATCATGATTAGCCTGTCTATGTTTTGGAAAAAGGCCTTGGGGATGAAGATCAGGATGGATCTAAACAGGAAGAGGAACCTTGGCAGTACGTTCATCTTGACCCTCTGCACTCTTCCCGCCAGGGAGAGTGGGAGTGAGCCCCACCTTTGTAGGTACTTTTTAACTTCCTCCACCAGGCTGGTCGGGTTCCACTTGTGGATCTGTGTCCAGTCTCTGGCTATTTGGATCCCCAGGTAACGGAATCTGTTCTGGGCCGTTTTGAACGGGAGCCCCTCCAGCTCTGCCCCTCCCCCGTTTGGGTTCACTGGGAATGTCTCGCTTTTGCCCAGGTTAGGTTTGTAGCCCGAGCAGGTTCCAAACCCTTTCAGTATTTGTAGTATTGCCTTCAGTCCCTCCTGTGGCTTCGCGACATAGAGGAGCAGGTCGGCTGCATAGAGTGAGACTCTGTGCTCTCTGTCTCCGCTCCGGATTCCCTTCCAGCTTTTCGCGTCCCGCAGGGCTATCGCCTGGGGTTCAATGGCTAGAGCGAACAAGAGTGGGGCAGGGGGCAGCCCTGTCTTGTTCCCCTCTGCAGCTGGAAGTATTCAGAGCTGGTGGTGTTAGTTCGAACACTCGCTTTGGGAGCGTTGTACAGGAGCCTCACCCAGGCGGTGAATCCCGCTCCTAGCCCAAACCGTTCCAGTACCTCGAGGAGGTATTTCCATTTGACTCTGTCGAAGGCCTTTTCTGCGTCCAGGGAGACGATCACCTCTGGAGTTCTCCCCCCAGAGGGGGTTATTATTACGTTCAGCAGCCGCCTGATGTTCGCTGTGAGCTGCCTACCCTTGACAAAGCCGGATTGGTCCTCTGCGACCACCTCTGGTACACAGCCCCCCAGCCTTTTGGCCAGGACCTTTGCGAGTATTTTCGGGTCCACGTTCAGCAGTGAAATGGGTCTGTATGATCCGCACTCCGTCAGGTCTTTATCTTTTTTGGGTATCAGTGAAATTGTGGCCTGAGCTAGCATTGGGGCAGGGTGCCCCTTGCCAGTGAGTCCGCGAACATGTCCCTGAGGTGTGGGGCCAGGACTGGGCGAATTTTCTGTGGAAGTCTGCCGGGAACCCATCGGGTCCCGGTGCCTTCCCCGCCTGCATGGAGCTGATGCTCTCCATGATTTCTCCCAGGTCTATTGGTGCTTCCAGCTCCGCCTGTCTGTCTTCCCCCACAACTGGTCGTTCCAGTCCGTCTAGGAACAGTTTCATCCCCGCGTCCCCGTTGAGGGGCTCAGAGGTGTACAGTCCCCGGTAGAAGGTCTCGAATGCCCGATTGACCTCCTTTGGTTCTGTTACCAGCCTGCCCCTGCTATCCTTTACCTGCGCTATTTCTCTTGTGGCTGCCTGCTTTCTCAGCTGGTGAGCCAATAGGCGACCAGCCTTGTCTCCGTGTTCGTAGAAGGTCCCCTGTGTCTGACAGAGCTGGTACACTGCTTTCCTAGTAGATAGCAGGTTAAAGTCCATTTGCAGCTTTTTCCTCTCCGCCAGCAGCCCTATGGTCGGGGCCTCGGAGTATTTTCTGTTGACCTCCAGGATGGAGTCCACCAGTTGTTGCCTGGCCACCCTCTCTTCCCTATCTCTGCTTGCCTTGTAGGCTATGATCTCTCCTCTAATCACGGCCTTCAGTGCCTCCCAGAACGTGGAGGGTGAGACCTCCCCGTTTTGGTTGTTACTCACGTAGTCGCCTACGGCCCGCAATGTTTTCTGACAGAAGGCCTTGTCGGCCAGGAGGTCCGTGTCCAGCCTCCATGTGGGGCGCTGGGCACGGCCTGTCTCCAACCTCACATCCATATAGTGTGGAGTGTGGTCGGAGATAACGATCGCGGAGTACTCCGTTCCCGTGATCCCTGGAAACACCGATTTCCCCACTGCAAAGAAGTCGATACGGATGTATACAAAGAACAAGAACAAAGAAATGTACAGCACAAGAACAGGCCCTTCGGCCCTCCAAGCCCGTGCCGACCATGCTGCCCGACTAAACTACAATCTTCTACACTTCCTGGGTCCGTATCCCTCTATTCCCATCCTATTCATGTATTTGTCAAGATGCCCCTTAAACGTCACTATCGTCCCTGCTTCCACCACCTCCTCCGGTAGCGAGCTCCAGGCACCCACAACCCTCTGTGTATAAAAAACTTGCCTCGTACATCTACTCTAAACCTTGCCCCTCGCATCTTAAACCTATGCCCCCTAGTAATTGACCCCTCTACCCGGGGAAAAGCCTCTGACTATCCACTCTGTCTATGCCCCTCATCATTTTGTAGACCTCCATCAGGTCGCCCCTCAGCCTCCTTCATTCCAGTGAGAACAAACCGAGTTTATTCAATCGCTCCTCATAGCTAATGCCCTCCAGACCAGGCAACATTCTGGTAAATCTCTTCTGCACCCTCTAAAGCCTCCACATCCTTCCTTCTGGTAGTGTGGCGACCAGAATTGAACACTATACTCCAAGTGTGGCCTAACTAAGGTTCTATACAGCTGCAACATGACTTGCCAATTCTTATACTCAATGCCCTGGCCAATGAAGGCAAGCATGCCGTATGCCTTCTTGACTACCTTCTCCACCTGTGTTGCCCCTTTCAGTGACCTGTGGACCTGTACTCCTAGATCTCTTTGACTTTCAATACACTTGAGGGTTCTACCATTCACTGTATATTCCCTACCTGCATTAGACCTTCCAAAATGCATTACCTCACATTTGTCCGGATTAAACTCCATCTGCCATCTCTCCGCCCAAGTCTCCAAACAATCTAAATCCTGCTGTATCCTCTGACAGTCCTCATCGCTATCCGCAATTCCACCAACCTTTGTGTCGTCTGCAAACTTACTAATCAGACCAGTTACATTTTCCTCCAAATCATTTATATATACTACAAAGAGCAAAGGTCCCAGCACTGATCCCTGTGGAACACCACTGGTCACAGCCCTCCAATTAGAAAAGCATCCTTCCATTGCTACTCTCTGCCTTCTATGACCTAGCCAGTTCTGTATCCACCTTGCCAGCTCCCCCCTGATCCCGTGTGACTTCACCTTTTGTACTAGTCTACCATGAGGGACCTTGTCAAAGGCCTTACTGAAGTCCATATAGACAACATCCACTGCCCTACCTGCATCAATCATCTTAGTGACCTCCTCGAAAAACTCTATCAAGTTAGTGAGACACGACCTCCCCTTCACAAAACCATGCTGCCTCTCACTAATACGTCCATTTGCTTCCAAATGGGAGTAGATCCTGTCTCGAAGAATTCTCTCCAGTAATTTCCCTGCCACTGAAGTAAGGCTCACCGGCCTGTAGTTCCCGGGATTATCCTTGCTACCCTTCTTAAACAGAGGAACACATACATCGTGCACCTGCGAAAAGAACAAGGACTCCTTTTCTCCCGGGTGCAGGAACCTCCATGGGTTCACCGCCCCCATCTGTTCCATGAAGGCCCCTAGCTCCCTAGCCATGCCAGACGTTATCCCCGTTCTGGAGTTTGATCGGTCGGTCAGTGGGTCCAGCACGCAGTTAATGTTGCCCCCCCATGATCAGTCGGTGTGTGTCAAGGTTGGGGATTTCTGCCATGGTCTTCTTTATGAATTCTGTGTCGTCCCAGTTGGGAGCGTACACATTTACCAGTATGGCCGGTGCCCCTTCCAGGACACCGCTGACCATGACGTACCTTCCCTCGGGTCCGTAACTGCCTTGGTTTCCGTAAACCTCGTCCTCTTGCTAATTAATATTGCTGGCCCTCGTCCCGTAGCATGAGTGGTAAGTCGGTCCTTCTCCCTCAGGTGGTCTCTTGTAGGTAGATTATGTCGGCTTTTCGGCTTCTTAGGTGGGCGAAGACTCTGGATCTTTTCACTGGGCCGTTGAGTCCCCTTACTTTCCAGGTAACAATCCTGGTGGGGGGTTTCTGACCCCCCCGGTCCTGTGGGATCACCCATACTTACCTGGTGGCCGTGCCCCTGCACTCCGGGGTTTCCCTTTGCTAGGGTGCCATCCAGAATGGCCAGGGTCACTGCTCTCACCATGGGGGTCAGGCACCAGCATTCCGGGATTTCCCTTTGCCCAGGGGGCACCCAATATGGCCACCAGCTCTGTGTACGCTACGTGGGTACGCCCCTGCGCTCCGGGGTCTCCCTCCAACCTGATGCCCTCCCAAGTGGCTGTTTGCGGCGCCCTCTTGGTTCCTCGCCCTGCTCCCTGCCTGCCGAGGCCTATGCCTGTACTGCTTCACTATCTCACCCTTCTCTTTGCTTATTTTTTGTTCTGCGCTCTCCCCCTGACTCCCCCCCCCCCCCAGCCCCTGTACATTTGTTCCCCCCCCCCTGCGTTCTCCCCCCCCCCCCCTTCTGCCCCCCCCCCCCCCCCCCTCCCCTGAGAGGCACGCTGCGGCCCTCCTTCCTTCCTGCCCTCCCGTGCTGGCCCTCCTCGCTAGTTACGTGGCCCTCCTCACAGTATTCACCCAGTTCTGGCGCTACTCAATCTTCCTCCTACTAGCCCTTGTCTCGCCCTCCTGTCTGCATTTCCCTCGCTCCACTCCCCCCCCCCCCCCCCCCCATTGCATTGAGAGAGGAGACAAGCCCTGAAATGAGGCCGCACAGTCCAGCACAAGGCATAACACACGTGCACAGTTCATGATCCCATCGTCCTTGTTTGCGGTCTGTCCTCCGCTCTTTGGTCTGGTTTTCCTTTTCCGTCCCCATGTCCTTCATTGCGGTTGCATCTGCTCCTCCCCCAGTTTGTTTGCTCCAACAAACACATCAGCCGCCGCTGGGGTGTTAAAATACAGCTCTTTCCCCTCAAACGTTACCCAGAGTTTGGCCGGGAATAACATCCCAAATTTAGAACATAATAAATACAGCACAGAACAGGCCCTTCGGCCCACGATGTTGTGCCGAACCTTTGTCCTAGATTAATCATAGATTATCACAGAATTTACAGTGCAGAAGGAGGCCATTCGGCCCTTTGAGTCTGCACCGGCTCTTGGAAAGAGCACCCTACCCAAACTCAACACCTCCACCCAACACCAAGGGCAATTTGGACATTAAGGGCAATTTATCATTGGCCAATTCACCTAACCCGCACATCTTTGGACTGTGGGAGGAAACCGGAGCACCCGGAGGAAACCCACGCAGACACGGGGAGGACATGCAGACTCCGCACAGACAGTGACCCAAGCCGGAATCGAACCTGGGACCCTGGAGCTGTGAAGCAATTGTGCTATCCACAATGCTACCGTGCTGCCCTTAAGAACAAATAAATCTACACTATATCATTTTACCGTAATCCATGTACCTATCCAATAGCTGCTTGAAGGTCCCTAATGTTTCCGACTCAACTACTTCCACAGGCAGTGCATTCCATGCCCCCACTACTCTCTGGGTAAAGAACCTACCTCTGATATCCCTCCTATATCTTCCACCTTTCACCTTAAATTTATGTCCCCTTGTAATGGTTTGTTCCACCCGGGGAAAAAGTCTCTGACTGTCTACTCTATCTATTCCCCTGATCATCTTATAAACCTCTATCAAGTCACCCCTCATCCTTCTCCGTTCTAATGAGAAAAGGCCTAGCACCCTCAACCTTTCCTCGTAAGACCTACTCTCCATTCCAGGCAACATCCTGGTAAATCTCCTTTGCACCTTTTCCAAAGCTTCCACATCCTTCCTAAAATGAGGCGACCAGAACTGTACACAGTACTCCAAATGTGGCCTTACCAAAGTTTTGTACAGCTGCATCATCACCTCACGGCTCTTAAATTCAATCCCTCTGTTAATGAACGCGAGCACACCATAGGCCTTCTTCACAGGTCTATCCACTTGAGTGGCAACTTTCAAAGATGTATGAACATAGACCCCAAGATCTCTCTGCTCCTCCACATTGCCAAGAACTCTACCGTTAACCCTGTATTCCGCATTCATATTTGTCCTTCCAAAATGGACAACCTCACACTTTTCAGGGTTAAACTCCATCTGCCACTTCTCAGACCTTGCTTTTGTGCAGTGCTGATTCGCCTTGTTGAATTCAGCCCTTTTTTTTGGCCAGGTCCGCCCCAATGTCCTGCTACGCCGTTATGGTCTTCCCTTCCTACGTGCTCTGTCTCGTTTGCCGGGCCCACTTTAGGATTTTCTCGCTGTCTTGGAACCGGTGCAGCCTTTCGACAATCGCTCTGGGCTGGCCCGGCTTTGGGCTTGGGTTGGAGCGACCTGTTTCTGGTGGGTTTGGGAATACCTCCTTTCCCACTAGCTTTCCCATCATTTGGGTGATGTAGCCTCATGTAGTCTCTGCCCTCTATCCCCTCTGGCAGACCCACTACTTTAATGTTCTGCTGTCTGGGCCTATTTTCCTGGTCCTCCACTTTCCCTCTTAGGCTCCCCCTGGGCCATTACTAACCTTTTGACCTCGGCTTCTAGGGTTATGACCTTGTCACTCTGGTCCGAGGCGGCCGTCTCCAACTCCAGAATCGTTTCTTTCTGTGCCTTCATTTCCCTTTCCAGGCTTTCGATGGTCTGCTGCATTTTGTGCGTCGTCTCCTTCATCATTGGGTTTCCTTTTTTGGGTTAGTTTATTTTCATACACTGAAGACACGGGAAGAGGCCCCGACATTGCCTCCCTTGCATTCACACACTAAAAGAGAAAGGAAGTACAGAGACCACAGAGAAAATAAATATTGGTCCACGTGGCTTCCAAAGTCCAGAATCAAAGTTCAATGAGGTATCACGGAGGCCGGTGGATAATTCACCTTTCCGGTGGTGTTAACTGCACACGATTAGATAGGTATGTGGAATCGATTAGTCTTGGAGGCGATTACACAGAATTTCCAGGCGTAGATGGAGGCTAGGTGTTGAACCTGGGCCAGAGCTCTTTGTCTTTGAGGCTGCTAGTCAAATGCTAAAAAAGCAGAATAAGCAAGGCAATATTACTGGTTCCACAAGACAGCAGTGTATGTCATATGACTCCCACCTCTCCACAAGGCCTTTGTGTATCCCTTGTATGGGTTCCCAAGATTGTAAAAAGTCTCAACCATTAAAAATTGAAAGCGGGCAGCAGGGTGGCGCAGTGGTTAGCACTGCTGCCTCACGGCGCCGAGGTCCCAGGTTCGATCCCGGCTCTGGGTCACTGTCCGTGTGGAGTTTGCACATTCTCCCCGTGTCTGCGTGGATCTCACCTCGACAAACCTAAAGACGTGCAGAGTAGGTGGATTGGCCACGCTAAATTGCCCCTTAATTGGAAACAATTAATTGGGTACTCTAAATTTATATTTTTAAAAACTGAAAGCAAAGTTGAAGGGACCTTAGCAGACAGGCAGACTCCTGTTGGCCAGCTTGGGTTATGAAATGCAAGTTGTCCTTGTCGAACTCTCTTTGACCCACAGTGGGTCATTAGTGTCTCTTCAGAGATCACGAGGTGCGAGTTTCTCCGATACTGCCAGGTAACTTCTTTTGTTCGGGGCTCACAGACAGACATAGATTCAGGGCAGGATTCTCTAGCTGTTCGCTGGCAGCGGGATTCTCTGGTCCCACCAGCAGTGCACCCCCCCCCCCTACCCCCCGTGGGTTACCCAGCAGTGTGGGGTGGCTTCAATAGGAAGCCCATTGGAAGACAAGGGGCGGGATTAGAGAATCCTGCCGCTAGCGAATGGTGCGCCAGAGTCTCCGCCCTGCTCGCAGCGGGAGCAGGGCGGACTTGCGGCGGAGAATCCCGCCTGAGCCTGAGCCTTTTTAGGTTTTTGTTCAGTTTGAAAAATTTGGAGATAGCAATGAGCATATCTTTCGATATTTTATGTAAGGTGAGGTCTTTGTCCCTCCCAATGGGGTGAGATAGAGTTGGTTGGGAGGAGGTTTGTGGGAAGTATAAACACTGACGTGGACTAGTTGGCCTGATTCTGTGCTGTAAGTTCGATGCATTAAAATGAGGTTTCATAGAAATTTCCACAACTGCTACGATAATGACCACAGGAAATTTATCATTTACTTCCACATCGTTGGAAGAAATGGGCTCCTGTCATCAGTTCTCTCCATTCGGCCAGAGTTCCACAATCTTGTGTTTATTTCATGCAAAATTATCACTGATTGAAAACAGTGTAATCTTCATGTCAGCACCCAGTTTGGGGCATAGGGAGAGTAATGAGCCTTGTGAACGTATTCCTCTTGATTAGAAAATCAGCGACAAGCCAAGCAGACGTGGCTGCCAGACCGTCCTAATCTTATCGAGCCGTTCTTATGGAGGATATATAGAAGAGTGTGGGGAAGAGGTCACAGAAGGGACTCAATGAGGTTCCCTTGTCTGCCAATGATTCTGAATACCACAGAAAAGATTTGGTTCATTAGCAGTCATTCAAACAAACAGGTCAGGTTAAAGTTATCTGTGTTTATTCGGGTTTGTGGGTCTGGAATGACTTAAAGTTATTTGCAAGTTTTTTCTTCCCCCAAAGAAAACCAGTAATTCTATGTGGGTTGGCGAGCTGTCATAAATTTCTCATGTTTAATCGTCCTGCTTGGGACCATTTTATTTTTAAAAATCAGATGCGGGGAGGGGTTGTTCCATGTCCTCTGATCGCAGTGAACGAGTGACACCCCAATGGAGTTTTACATGCCATAGAACATAGAATTCACAGTGCAGAAAGAGGCTATTCGGCCCACCGAGTCTGCACCGGCCCTTTGAAAGAGCACCCTACCCAAGGTCAACACCTCCACCCAATCTCTGTAACCCAGTAACCCCACCCAAACTTTTTGGACACTAAGGGCAATTGATCATGGCCCATCCACCTAACCTGCACATCTTTGGACTGTGGGAGGAAACCGGAGCACCCGGAGGAAACCCACGCAGACACGGGGAGGACGTGCAGACTCCGCACAGACAGTGACCCAAGCCGGGAATCGAACCCGGGACACTGGAGCTGTGAAGCAACTGTGCTAACGTGCCGCCCTTGTTTCCAAAAAGAAATCATACATGGGGAGTCACTTTAATAATAATAATCTTTATTGTCACAAGTAGGCTTACATTAACACTGCAATGAAGTTACTGTGAAAAGCCCCTAGTCGCCACATTCCGGCGCCTGTTTAGTTACAGGGTTCCCAAATGCCAAAGAGCTTCCTGTGCCGACAGGAATTTGATGCTCTGCTTAGGGACATCTCAACATGGGAAAGATCAGAAATGATTTTTTATGAGGCGTGAACCATCTTGAAACAGTCAACTGCCGAAGAACACAGATACTAACCTAAATGGTGCGGAAGGCAGATATTAGCCAAGAAATTGCGTCATTCAAAAAAGTCATCTCATCTCCCCCTCTGGTTTCTTTGCCAATTATGTTAAATCTGTCTCCTCTGGTTACCAAGACTCCTGCTAGTGGAAGCAACATCTACTCTATCAAAACCTCTGATGACTTTGAATGCCTCTGTTAAATCTCCCCTTGACCTTCTCTGCTCTAAAGAGAAGCTTCTCTAGTCTCTCCATGTATAAAAGGTGAGATGGTGGTACAGTGGTCATAGAACATACAGTGCAGAAGGAGGCCATTCAGCCCATTGAGTCTGCACTGACCCACTTAAGTCCTCACTTCCACCGTATCCCTGTAACCCAATAACCCCATCGAACCTTTTTTGGTCATTAAGGGCAATTTATCATGGCCAATTCACCTAACCTGCACGTCTTTCGGGACTTGTGGGAGGAAACCAGAGCACCCGGAGGAAACCCACGCAGACACGGGGAGAACGTGCAGACTCCGCACAGACAGTGACCCAGAGGGGAATCGAACCTGGGACCCTGGCGCTGTGAAGGCACAGTGCTAACCATTTGTGCTACCGTGCTGCCCAGGGTGTGGGCTTGGGTTAGGGTGCTCTTTCCAAGGGCCGGTCATGTCATCAGTGGCCTAGGCTAATGCTCTGGGATTTAAATTTCACTACTAAATCTGGAATATAAAGCCAGTTTCTGTAATGGCGGCCATGAAACTATCATTAATATGTTATAAAAACCCATCTGGTTCAGTAATGCCCCTTCAGGGCATCCTTACCCGGTCTGGCCTACATGTGACTCCAGACCCACGGCAATGTGGTTGACTCATAACTGAAATGGCAGAGCGAGCCATTCAGTGGAAGGGAAATTAGGGATGGACAACAAATGCTGGCCCAGCCAGTGATGGCCCCATCCCAGTGCCATTCTGGCCAATCTCCACTGCATCCTCTCCGGAACTTGGATTGGATTTGTTTTATTGTCACCAAGGTACAGTGAGAAGTATTGTTCTGCGTACAATCCAGACAGATCATTCCATAAATGAAAAACATAGGGCATACATAAATACACAAAGTAAATACATAGACACAGACATCGGGTGAAGCATACAGAGTGTAGTACTGCTCGGTGGCACAGTGGTTAGCACTGCGGCCTCACAGCTCCAGGGTCCCGGGTTCAATTCCGGCCTTGGGTGACTGTCTGTGGAGTTTGCATTTTCTCCCCACATCTGCATAGGTTTCCTCCGGGTGCTCCAGTTTCCTCCCACAGTCCAAAGATGTGCAGGTTAGGTGGATTGGCCATGATAAATTGTCCCTTAGTGGCAAATAGGTTATGTGGGGTTACTGGGTTCCGGGGATAGGGTGGAGGTGTGGGCTTAAGCAGGATGCTCTTTCCAAGAGCCGGTGCAGACTTGATGGACCGAATGGCCTCCTTCTGCACTATAAATTCTATGATTCTATGAGATCAGTTCAATCCATAAGAGGGTCATTTAGGAGTCTGGTGACAGCGGGGAAGAAGCTGTTTTTGAGTCTGTTCGTGCGTGTTCTCAGACTTCTGTATCTCCTGCCCGATGGAAGAAGTTGGAAGAGTGAGTAAGCCGGGTGGGAGGGATCTTTGATTCTGCTGCCCGCTTTCCCCAGGCAGCAGGAGGTGTAGACAGAGTCAATGGATGGGAGGCAGGTTCGTGTGATGGACTGGGCAGTGTTCACGACTCTCTGAAGTTGCTTAGGGTCCTGGGACGAGCAGTTGCCATACCAGGCTGTGATGCAGCCAGATAGGATAATTTCTATGATGCATCTGTAAAAATTGGTATGAGTCAATGTGGACATGCCGAATTTCCTTGGTTTCCTGAGGATGTATGGGCACTATTGTGCTTTCTTCGCCATAGCGTCGACGTGAGTGGACCAGGACAGATTGTTGAAGATGTGCACACCTAGGAGTGTGAAGCTGTCAACCATCTCCACCTCGGCCCCGTTGATGCAGACAGGGATATGTATGATACTTTGTTTCCTGAAGTCAATGACCAGCTCCTTAGCTTTGCTGAATGGTCTCCGCTGACTTGTAAAAAATAAATATCAGTGGAAATCCTATGCCACAAATGTTTGGACAGCACAATCATACACAGTAGACCTGTGAAACCACTCTAAAGCCCATCTACACTATTCCCTTATCATCCATATGTCTATCCAATGACCATTTAAATGCCCTTAGTGTTGGCGAGTTCACTACTGTTGCAGGCAGGGCATTCCACGCCCCTTACTACTCTCTGAGTAAAGAACCTACCTCTGACATCTGTCTTATATCTATCTCCCCTCAATTTAAAGCTATGTCCCCTCATGCTAGACATCACCATCCGAGGAAAAAGGCTCTCACTGTCCACCCTATCCAATCCTCTGATCATCTTGTATGCCTCAATTAAGTCACCTCTTAACCTTCTTCTCTCTAACGAAAACAACCTCAAGTCCCTCAGCCTTCCCTCATAAGATCTTCCCTCCATACCAGGCAACATCCTGGTAAATCTCCGCTGCACCCACTCCAAAGCCTCCACGTCCTTCCTACAATGCGGTGACCAGAATTGCCCGCAATACTCCAAATGTGGCTGTACCAGAGTTTTGTACAGCTGCAACATGACCTCATGACCCCAGAACTCAATCCCTCTACCAATAAAAGCCAACACACCGTCACAGACCTCAATCCCCAGACACATTTGTGAATTTTATTTGAGTTGTGGATGTCATCCCACCCTGGATTGAGGTTGTAGCTAAACCGTAATGGCTGGGCTGGAAGGGTTCTGGTCAGGGGCCTTTCCTGTGATGCAGGTTGTTTGTCTGCTCTTCCCATATACAGCCCCTTTAAACTGTCAGCATGTCAAAATTAAAGATCTGAGAAGAGTGAAAGTCTTCCCATCTACAGCTTTTAAACCCTTTAAACTGTCTGTCAGCTTGCCAAGTTCAGAGATCTGTGAGAAAGGTAATGTGGTGGAAACCTTTGAAGCTGTTATTTCACAGGCATTTTCATAGCCTTTTAACTCACTGAAGCCTCTTAAAAAGATTACACAATCGATGGCACGGTTGCACAGTGGTTAGCACTGTTGCTTCACAACTCCAGGGACCCGGGTTCGATTCCCGCTGGGATCACTGTCTGTGTGGAGTCTGCACGTTCTCCCCGTGTCTGCGTGGGTTTCCTCCGGGTGCTCCGGTTTCCTCCCACAAGTCCCGAAAGACATGCTGTCAGGTGAATTGGACATTCTGAATTCTCCCTCTGTGACCCGAACAGGCGCTGGAAAGTAGTGACGAGGGGATTTTCACAGTAACTTCATTGCATACAAAGTGGCGAGGGTTAGCGGGAAGCCAGAGGATTGGGAATCATTTAAAAGCGAGCAGAGGACAACTAAAAAAGCAATAAGGGGGGAGAAGATGGAGTATGAGTGCAAGCTAGCTAGTAATATAAAGAAAGATAGGAAGAGTTTCCTTCAATATATAAATGGTAAGAGAGAGGCAAAAATAGACATTGGACCACTGGAAAATGTGGCTGGAGAAGTAATAATAGGGAACAAAGAAATGGCAGAGGAACTGAATAGTTACTTTGCATCAGTCTTCATGGTGGAAGACACCAGTGGGATGCCAGAGCTCCAGGAGAACCAGGGGGCAGAGGTGAGTGCAGTGACCATTACTAAGGAGAAGGTTCTGGGGAAACTGAAAGGTCTGAAGGTGGATAAATCACCTGGACCGGATGGACTACACCCCAGGGTTCTAAAAGAGATAGCTGACGAAATTGTGGAGGCATTGGTGATGATCTTTCAGGAATCACTGGAAGCAGGAAGGGTCCCAGAAGACTGGAACGTGGCTAATGTAACACCCCTGTTTAAGAAGGGAGGGAGGCAGAAGACAGGAAATTATAGGCCGGTTAGCCTGACTTCGGTCATTGGTAAGATTTTAGAATCTGTTATTAAAGATGAGATCGTGGAGTACTTGGAAGCGCATGGTAAAATAGGACTGAGTCAGCACGGCTTTGTCAAGGGGAGGTCGTGTCTGACAAATCTGTTAGAGTTCTTTGAGGAGGTAACAAGGAAATTAGACAAAGGAGAACCAGTGGATGTGATTTATTTAGATTTCCAGAAGGCCTTTGACAAGGTGCCGCATAGGGGACTGTTAAATAAGTTAAGAGCCCATGGTGTTAAGGGTAACATTCTGGCATGGATAGAGGATTGGCTGACTGGCAGAAGGCAGAGAGTGGGGATAAAGGGGTCTTTTTCAGGATGGCAGCCGGTGACTAGTGGTGGGACCACAACATGGATTGGATTGGACATGTTTATTGTATTTTTCTGCGAGCAGCTCAACAGATCATTAAGTACATGGGAAGAAAAGGGAATAAAAGAAAATACATAATAGGGCAACACAACATATACAATGTAACTACATAAGCACTGGCATCGGGTGAAGCATACAGGGTGTAGTGTTAATGAGGTCAGTCCATAAGAGGGTCATTTAGGAGTCTGGTGACAGCGGGGAAGAAGCTGTTTTTGACTCTGTTCGTGCGTGTTCTCAGACTTCTGTATCTCCTGCCCAATGGAAGAAGTTGGAAGAGTGAGTAAGCCGGGTGGGAGGGATCTTTGATTATACTGCCCGCTTTCCCCAGGCAGCGGGAGGTGTAGATGGAGTCAATGGATGGGAGGCAGGTTCGTGTGATGGACTGGGCTGTGTTCACGACTCTCTGAAGTTTCTTGCGGTCCTGGCCGAGCAGTTGCCATACCAGGCTGTGATGCAGCCCGATAGGATGCTTTCTATGGTGCATCTGTAAAAGTTGGTAAGGGTTAATGTGGACATGCCAAACTTCCTTAGTTTCCTGAGGAAGTATAGGCGCTGTTGTGCTTTCTTGATGGTAGCGTCGACGTGGGTGGACCAGGACAGATTTTTGGAGATGTGAACCCCTAGGAATTTGAAACTGCTAACCATCTCCACCTCGGCCCAGTTGATGCTGACAGGGGTGTCTACAGTACTTTGCTTCCTGAAGTCAATGACCAACTCTTTAGTTTTGCTGGCATTGAGGGAGAGATTGTTGTCGCTAAAACTCCACTAGGTTCTCTATCTCCCGCCTGTATTCTGACTCATCGTTATTTGAGATCCGGCCCACTATGGTCGTATCGTCAGCAAACTTGTAGATGGAGTTGGAACCAAGTTTTGCCACGCAGTCGTGTGTGTACAGGGAGTAGAGTAGGGGGCTAAGTACGCAGCCTTGCGGGTCCCCGGTATTGAGGACTATTGTGGAGGAGGTGTTGTTGTTCATTCTTACTGATTGTGGTCTGTTGGTCAGAAAATCGAGGATCCAGTTGCAGAGTGAGGAGCCAAGTCCTAGGTTTTGGAGCTTTGATATGAGCTTGGCTGGGATTATGGTGTTGAAGGCAGAGCTGTAGTCAATAAATAGGAGTCTAATGTAGGAGTCCTTGTTTTCAGGGATGTCCGTGAATACCTCTGCCAGCTGGTCCGTGCAGGCTCTGAGTGCACGACCAGGGATCCCGTCCGGGCCCGTCGCCTTCCGAGGGTTCACTTTCAGGAAGGCCAATCTGACTTCGGAAGCTGTGATGGTGGGTATGGGTGAATTATGGGCTGCTGGGGTACTCGACAGCGGATTGTTGGTTACCTGTTCGAACCGAACATAGAATGCATTGAGTTCATCGGGGAGGGGTGCGCTGCTGCCAGAGATACTGTTCGGCTTCGCTTTGTAGCCCGTTATGTTGTTTAGGCCTTGCCACAACCACCGAGAGTCTGTCTGTGACTCTAGCTTGGTTTGATATTCTCTCTTGGCATTCCGGATGGCTTTGCGGAGGTCGTACCTGGATTTCTTGTATAGGTCAGGATCGTCTGTCTTGAACGCCTCAGATCTGTCCTTCAGTAGGGAGTCAGTCTCGCGATTGAGCCATGGTTTCCGGTTGGGGAACGCACGTACTGCTTTCTTTGGCACGCAGTCGTCCACACATTTGCTGATGAAGTCTGTGACGGTGGTGGCATACTCATTTAATTTGGTTGCTGAGTTCCTAAATATGGACCAGTCCACTGTCTCTAAGTAGTCACGTAAGAGCTCTTCTGTCTCCTCGGACCAGCACTGCACAACCTTCTTAGCTGGATTCTCCCGCTTGAGTTTCTGCTTGTATTCCAGGAGAAGGAGCACCGTCTTATGGTCTGATTTCCCAAAGTGCGGTCGGGGGATGGAACGGTAGGCGCCCTTGATTTTTGAGTAGCAGTGGTCAAGAGTGTTGTCGCCCCTGGTGGGACAGGAGATGTGCTGGTGGAATTTTGACAGTACAATATACAATATTCACAATATACATTATTGACCTGGAAGAAGGTACTGAAGGCACTGTTCTTACTTTTGCAGATGATAAAAAGATCTGTAGAGGGACAGGAAGTATTGATGAAATAAGGGAGCTGCAGAAGGATTTGGACAAGCTAGGAGTGTGGGCAATGAAGTGGCAAATGAATAAAAGTGTGAGGTTATGCAGTTGGAAGGAGGAATTTAGGCACAGGCTATTTTCTAAATGGGGAAATGCTCAGGAAATCAGAAGCACAGAGGGACTTGGGAGTCATTGTTCACGATTCTCTTAAGGTTAACTTGTAGTTTCAGTCGGCAGTTAAGAAGGCAAATGCAATGTTAGCATTCATGTCAAGAGGGCTACAATAGGGATGTACTTCTGAGGCTGTATAAGGCTCTGGTCAGACCCCATTTGGAGTATTGTGAGCAGTTTTGGGTCCCGTATCTAAGGAAGGATGTGCTGGCCTTGGAAAGGGTCCAGAGGAGGTTCACAAGAATGATCCCTGGAATGAAGAACTTGTCGTATGAGGAACGGTTGAGGACTCTGGGGCTGTACTCGTTGGAGTTTAGAAGGATGAGGGGGTATCTTATTGAAACTTACAGGATACTGCGAGGCCTGGATAGAGTGGACGTGGAGAGAATGTTTCCACTTATAGGAAAAACTAGAACCAGAGGACACAATCTCAGACTGAAGGGACGATCCTTTAAAACAGAGATGAGGAGGAATTTCTTTAGCCAGAGGGTGGTGAATCTGTGGAACTCTTTGCCGCAGAAGGCTGTGGAGGCCAAATCACTGAGTGTCTTTAAGACAGAGATAGATAGGTTCTTGATTAATAAGGGGATCGGGGGTTATGGGGAGAAGGCAGGAGAATGGAGATGAGAAAATATCAGCCATAATTGAATGGCAGAGCAGACTCGATGGGCCGAGTGGTCTTATGGTCTTATTGCAATGTTAATGTAAGCCTACTTGTGACAACAAAGATTATTAATTAAGCTGAGAAGCCTAAAAGATTTGAACTGCGTTGTTTACATTCAATTCCACAGACCATTGCCTTTTGATTGACAGGTCCAGGCAGTTTCAAAGGAAGGCGAACTGTTGTTTATTTATACAGCTCTACAGGGGTCCACTAACTCAGAGGATCAGTTTTTTTTCTAACCACAGCTTTTTTTTTTGTTCTGATGAGCTTCCTGGAAAGGCCAGGTGCTGAAGTGGGGTGCTGCGGGGGGGAAGACTGGGGAGAGGGCTGAAGGGAAGGACTTCCAGCGATCCAATGGGGGGCGCCCCAATCTGAGGAGTGGGACCTGTCAAGAGAGATTGAGCCCCTCCCCTCTCAGGTCCACGTAAAACCACGATCCTCTTTAAAACATTTACTATGTGCCATTGAATGTCATGAAAAGCTCGATTGCGGTTAAAAAAAAACATTCTAGGTACTTTTAAAAAAACATTTAGAGTACCCAATTCAGTTTTCCCAATGAAGGGGCAATTTAGCGTGGCCAATCCACCTTCCCTGCACATCTTTGGGTTGTGGGGGTGAAACCCACGCAGACACGGGGAGAATGTGCAAACTCCACATGGACAGTGACCCAGAGCCGGGATCGAACCTGGGACCTCGGCGCCATGAGGCAGCAGGGCGAACCACTGAGCTATCATGGTGCCCCATTCTAGGTACTACTGGATGGCTTTTCAAGTTCACTCCTAGCACCGGTGGCGGTGCCATTTTTCCGATGCTCCGCCCCCTCAAAAACGGCGTACTCGAGGAGTACACCGCACACCGTCGGGCCGGCCTCAGGACATCACCTGAGGCCCTCCACCGATGCTCCGCCCCCGATGGGCCGAGTCCCCGACGGCGTCAGTCACGTGTCCTCACTTTTCGGGGATCTCGCGTGGTGGCTCGGTGTCCAGCACCGCCAGTCGTGGGGGAGCCGTTCCGCTGGCAGGGGGGGCTTCGACGGGGGCTGGGGGGACTGGTGGAGGGTGGTCTGAGGGTTACAGGTTGGCAGTTTTTGGGAGGCCGGGTCCACGCTCGGCTGGCGCCATATTGTACGGTGGGGCCGACGCAGTTCGCCGACATGCACGGGCATGGATTCAGCCATTCTGCATACGTATCGGCAGGTAAAGCCAGGGAGCTGGATTCTCTGATTTGGAGACTATGCCCCCACGCCGGCGTGAAATTATGGCATTTTACGCCAGGAAAACTGGTGCAAAAGGGCCACGGATTCCCTGTTTTGCTGGGGGCTAGCAGGAAGACCGCGTGGAGCAGCCGGCTCGAGCTGCCGATACGCCCCGGAGAATTGCCGGGTCCGTGGCCGTGCATGTGCACGGCTACGGCCTGCAGTGGCCGTGCTACATGGCAGCCGCCGACCGCGGACCCGGCCCGCGGAATTCTGACCCCCCCTTTGGCCGGCTCGCATGCCCTGGACCAACCCCCACAGTGCCCCCAGCCCCGAACAATGCCCCCCCCCCGCCCATGGATCGGCCCTCCCCCGACTGTGGCAGCGCTGGACTGAGTCCGCAGCCGCCACGCTGAGTTCCCGAGGGGTGAGACCACACGCGACCCATGTCGGGAACTCGGCCGGTCGGGGACGGAGCAAATAGTCACGAATAAGTCCAATAAGGAATTTAACATCTTTACCCAGAAATTGGTTGAGGTGAATAACATTAAAGGGGAAGTTAGATAAACACGAGCGAGAAAGGAATAAAAGATTATGTTGATGGCGTGAGATGAAGCGGAGACTCGTGGGGAGCATAAAGGCTAGCATACACCATACGGGCTGAATGGCCTGTTTCTGTGCTATAATTACTTTGTCCTCACTGTGTGATGGAAGTGAGGGAGAAAATGGGCGTGATCTAACGGGATCTCGCAAGATGGAACTCGCCCAGCGAAGGCAAGACACAGATATACATATTTAAATATTCACATAGATGATTTGGAGTTGGGGACCAAGGGCAATGTGTCCAAGTTTGCAGACGACACTAAGATAAGTGGTAAAGCAAAAAGTGCAGAGGATACTGGAAGTCTGCAGAGGGATTTGGATAGGCTAAGTGAATGGGCTAGGGTCTGGCAGATGGAATACAATGTTGACAAATGTGAGGTTATCCATTTTGGTAAGAATAACAGCAAAAGGGATTATTATTTAAATGATAAAATATTAAAACATGCTGCTGTGCAGAGAGACCTGGGTGTGCTCGTGCATGAGTCGCAGAAAGTTGGTTTTCAGGTGCAACAGGTGATTAAGAAGGCAAATGGAATTTTGTCCTTCATTGCTAGAGGGATGGAGTTTAAGACTAGGGAGGTAATGCTGCAATTATATAAGGTGTTAGTGAGGCCACACCTGGAGTATTGTGTTCAGTTTTGGTCTCCTTACTTGAGAAAGGACGTACTGGCACTGGAGGGTGTGCAGAGGAGATTCACTAGGTTAATCCCAGAGCTGAAGGGGTTGGATTACGAGGAGAGGTTGAGTAGACTGGGACTGTACTCGTTGGAATATAGAAGGATGAGGGGGGATCTTATAGAAACATATAAAATTATGAAGGGAATAGATAGGATAGATGCGGGCAGGTTGTTTCCACTGGCGGGTGAAAGCAGAACTAGGGGGCATAGCCTCAAAATAAGGGGAAGTAGATTTAGGACTGAGTTTAGGAGGAACTTCTTCACCCAAAGGGTTGTGAATCTATGGAATTCCTTGCCCAGTGAAGCAGTGGAGGCTCCTTCATTAAATGTTTTTAAGATAAAGATAGATAGTTTTTTGAAGAATAAAGGGATTAAGGGTTATGGTGTTCGGGCCGGAAAGTGGAGCCGAGTCCACAAAAGATCAGCCATGATCTCATTGAATGGTGGAGCAGGCTCGAGGGGCCAGATGGCCTACTCCTGCTCCTAGTTCTTATGTTCTTATGTTCTTATGTTCTTATGTATAAATGAGCCATTCGGCACCTTGAAATATGTTTCCCCCATGATTCTCCCGAGACCCGGGAAGGAACACCCTCACCTGGGAGACCTCGCCATGGCGACGTTTAGCACTGGTCCACAGAAACATGGACCAGGCGTAACGGCACCTGGGGGGGGGGGGTCTCCCAGACCATTGGAGACTCCTGGGTGATAAGGACAGGGTTGGGTGGCACCCTGGCTCTCCATCTGGCACTGCCAATGTGTCAGGGTGATAGGGCCAGCGTGCCCAGGATTGGGCCTGAGGGGGGTCATGCTCATGAATGGGGCGATGAGGGGGGACTAGGAAGGGTGAGGGGTGAAGGGTGGGTATGAAGGTGCCTCCTAAAGGTTGAGGAGGTAAAGGGTGGGGGTCCTGAAAACGGGGAGGGCACCAAAAAAGGCACGGGGAGGCCCTGAGCGACCCTATAGCGGGGCGTCCTCACTTGACAGGGGGGTAAGATAATGCTCATGTGTGCAGGGGGGTGACTGTGAGGGACCTTCAAGCTCACTTAGAGATCAGGGCACCCTATCAAAATGGCGGCCTGTTCTCCGAGGAGTGTGTCTGGCCAGCGAGTTCAGCTCCCCCCCCCCCCCCACCCCAAAATCCCACACTATCGTTCCCATTCGGGGCCTCAGGGGGGAACTCCCCGACGAAGCCACACTTAGTCCCGTTCTCTGCACTGAGGAGCTCCGCTCGCCGGCACTCCTCAGCGCAGAAGGAGATCAGGACGTATAAAGGGGTCCTTGGGCTCCCCGCACCGTGCCGGGCATCCACGGGCCCGACCGCCTGGAGGCCTCCGATCCACTAGGAGACTTCCCCAAGTGCCTTTCCGTCTGTCCCCGTTTGTGGAGACCAGCAATCAATGGCATTTGCCCGAGATCTCCAAGGCGAAGGGGTTAGATCACGGAGGTGCATACAAGAGTGCGACTAGCTGTCTCACTCTAATATGCAGATTTGCTAAAACGAGATCCACGGCTAAAACATAATGGGCAGGATTCACATCGCGACGTCTCATGAGATCACGTTAGATCTTGCGAGCCGTGATGAGCCACGTAGAGTGATCTACCGGCCTCTACCGGCCTCTCCCGGCCTCTCCCGGCCGTGTCACCTCCCGGCCTCTCCCGGCCTCTCCCGGCCGCGTCACCTCTCGGCCTCTCCCGGCCTCTCCCGGCCGCGTCACCTCCCGGCCTCTCCCGGCCTCTCCCGGCCGCGTCACCTCTCGGCCTCTCCCGGCCGCGTCACCTCCCGGCCTCTCCCGGCCTCTCCCGGCCGCGTCACCTCCCGGCCTCTCCCGGCCGTGTCACCTCCCGGCCTCTCCCGGCCTCTCCCGGCCGCGTCACCTCCCGGCCTCTCCCGGCCTCTCCCGGCCGCGTCACCTCTCGGCCTCTCCCGGCCTCTCCCGGCCTCTCCCGGCCGTGTCACCTCCCGGCCTCTCCCGGCCTCTCCCGGCCTCTCCCGGCCGCGTCACCTCCCGGCCTCTCCCGGCCTCTCCCGGCCGTGTCACCTCCCGGCCTCTCCCGGCCTCTCCCGGCCGCGTCACCTCTCGGCCTCTCCCGGCCTCTCCCGGCCTCTCCCGGCCTCGTCACCTCCCGACCTCTCCCGGCCTCTACCGGCCGCGTCACCTCCCGGCCTCTCCCGGCCGCGTCACCTCTCGGCCTCTCCCGGCCTCTCCCGGCCTCTCCCGGCCTCTCCCGGCCGCGTCTCCTCCCGGCCTCTCCCGGCCGCGTCACCTCCCGGCCTCTCCCGGCCGCGTCACCTCTCGGCCTCTCCCGGCCTCTCCCGGCCTCTCCCGGCCGCGTCTCCTCCCGGCCTCTCCCGGCCGCGTCACCTCCCGGCCTCTCCCGGCCTCTCCCGGCTGTGTCACCTCCCGGCCTCTCCCGGCCTCTCCCGGCCTCTCCCGGCCTCTCCCGGCCGCGTCTCCTCCCGGCCTCTCCCGGCCGTGTCACCTCCCGGCCTCTCCCGGCCTCTCCCGGCTGTGTCACCTCCCGGCCTCTCCCGGCCGCGTCACCTCCCGGCCTCTCCCGGCCTCTCCCGGCCGCGTCATCTCCCGGCCTCGTCACCTCCCGGCCTCTCCCGGCCGCGTCACCTCTCGGTCTCTCCCGGCCTCTCCCGGCCGCGTCACCTCTCGGCCTCTCCCGGCCGCGTCACCTCCCGGCCTCTCCCGGCCGTGTCACCTCCCAGCCTCTCCCGGCCTCTCCCGGCCTCTCCCGGCCGCGTCATCTCCCGGCCTCTCCCGGCCTCGTCACCTCCCGGCCTCTCCCGGCCGCGTCACCTCTCGGCCTCTCCCAGCCTCTCCCGGCCTCTCCCGGCCGCGTCACCTCCCGGCCTCTCCCGGCCGCGTCACCTCCCGGCCTCTCCCGGCCGCGTCACCTCCCGGCCTCTCCCGGCCGCGTCACCTCCCGGCCTCTCCCGGCCTCGTCACCTCCCGGCCTCTCCCGGCCGCGTCACCTCCCAGCCTCTCCCGGCCTCTCCCGGCCTCGTCACGTCCCGGCCTCTCCCGGCCGCGTCACCTCCCGGCCTCTCCCGGCCGCGTCACCTCCCGGCCTCTCCCGGCCGCGTCACCTCCCGGCCTCTCCCGGCCTCTCCCGGCTGTGTCACCTCCCGGCCTCTCCCGGCCTCGTCACCTCCCGGCCTCTCCCGGCCTCGTCACCTCCCGGCCTCTCCCGGCCTCTCCCGGCCGCGTCATCTCCCGGCCTCTCCCGGCCTCGTCACCTCCCGGCCTCTCCCGGCCGCGTCACCTCCCGGCCTCTCCCGGCCTCGTCACCTCCCGGCCTCTCCCGGCCTCGTCACCTCCCGGCCTCTCCCGGCCTCTTCACCTCCCGGCCTCTCCCGGCCTCGTCACCTCCCGGCCTCTCCCGGCCTCTCCCGGCCGTGTCACCTCCCGGCCTCTCCCGGCCGCGTCATCTCCCGGCCTCTCCCGGCCTCGTCACCTCCCGGCCTCTCCCGGCCTCGTCACCTCCCGGCCGCGTCACCTCCCGGCCTCTCCCGGCCTCTCCCGGCCGTGTCACCTCCCGGCCTCTCCCGGCCTCTCCCGGCCGCGTCACCTCCCGGCCTCTCCCGGCCTCGTCACCTCCCGGCCTCTCCCGGCCTCGTCACCTCCCGGCCTCTCCCGGCCTCGTCACCTCCCGGCCTCTCCCGGCCGCGTCACCTCCCGGCCTCTCCCGGCCTCTCCCGGCCTCGTCACCTCCCGGCCTCTCCCGGCCGCGTCACCTCCCGGCCTCTCCCGGCCTCTCCCGGCCTCGTCACCTCCCGGCCTCTCCCGGCCTCTCCCGGCCTCTCCCGGCCTCGTCACCTCCCGGCCTCTCCCGGCCTCGTCACCTCCCGGCCTCTCCCGGCCTCGTCACCTCTCGGCCTCTCCCGGCCGCGTCACCTCCCGGCCTCTCCCGGCCTCGTCACCTCCCGGCCTCTCCCGGCCTCGTCACCTCCCGGCCTCTCCCGGCCTCGTCACCTCCCGGCCTCTCCCGGCCGCGTCACCTCCCGGCCTCTCCCGGCCTCTCCCGGCCGTGTCACCTCTCGGCCTCTCCCGGCCTTGTCACCTCCCGGCCTCTCCCGGCCGTGTCACCTCTCGGCCTCTCCCGGCCGTGTCACCTCTCGGCCTCTCCCGGCCTCGTCACCTCCCGGCCTCTCCCGGCCTCGTCACCTCCCGGCCGCGTCACCTCCCGGCCTCTCCCGGCCGCTTCACACCACGCTGCATTTCGAGCGTAACATGGCAGGTAGATCGCGCCCTAAGTGTGGGTCAATACTGGTGTGGAGAAACCAAAAGGGCCAATGAAAAACACACTGCCAAATATCAACCAGAATTCCTGCTTCTCACTATTTAGTACATGTGATGCTTAGTCCTGTCCAGGAATTAATGATGAATATCTTGGACACTGCTGGAAGCAACCAGGCGTCAAAAAGAGTATTTTTTCATTCCTGGATGTTACAAATATTAGAGATGATCTGTTTCTGTACATTTGATGCAATGTCGGAGGAAACCTGCTTTTGTTTTTGCCACCTGCCTTCCACAAGTTGAAACTGTCACCCTCTGCAGTCCTGAATTAGGAGTTTCTGAGTAAATATATGAACCATTCGGCCCCTCGAGCCTGCTCCACCATTCAATAACATCATGGCTGACCTGATTGTGGACTCAACTCCATTTTCCTGTGCTCCGCAACTCCCTCGTCAATCAAAACTCAAGAGTACCCAATTTATTTTTTTTCCAATGAAGGGGCAATTTAGCGTGGCCAATCCACCTACCCTGCACATATTTGGGTTGTGGGGGCGGAACCCATGCAGTGACCTGGGGTCAGGATTGATCCTTGGCCCTCGGCGTTGTGAGGCAGTCAATCAAAAATCTAACTAACTCAGCCCTGAGCACATTCAATGACCCAGACTCCCCTGCTCTCTGATACAGAGAATTCCACAGACTACCAATGCTCAGAGAAAAAAATGGCCCCTCATCTTTTGTCTTAAATGGGGGACCCCTGGTGTCCCCTTAAAACATAGCACATTACAGTGCGGTACAGGCCCTTCGGCCCTCGATGTTGCGCCGACCTGTGAAACCACTCTAAAGCCCATCTACACTATTCCCTTATCGTCCATATGTCTATCCAATGACCATTTGAATGTCCTTAGTGTTGGCGAGTCCACTACTGTTGCAGGCAGGGCATTCCACACCCTTACTACTCTCTGAGTAAAGAACCTACCTCTGACACCTGTCTTATATCTATCGCCCCTCAATTTAAAGCTATGTCCCCTCGTGCTAGACATCACCATCCGAGGAAAAAGGCTCTCACTGTCCACCCTATCCAATCCTCTGATCATCTTGTATGCCTCTATTAAGTCACCTCTTAACCTTCTTCTCTCTAACGAAAACAGCCTCAAGTCCCTCAGCCTTCCCTCATAAGATCTTCCCTCCAAACCAGGCAACATTCTGGTAAATCTCCTCTGCACCCTTTCCAATGCTTCCACGTCCTTCCTATAGTGCGGCGACCAGAACTGCACGCAATAATCCAAATGCGGCCGTACCAGAGTTTTGTACAGCTGCAACATGACCTCATGGCTCCGAAACTCAATCCCTCTACCAATAAAAGCTAACACACCGTACGCCTTCTTAACAACCCTCTCAACCTGGGTGGCAACTTTCAGGGATCTATGTACATGGACACCGAGATCTCTCTGCTCATCCACACTACCAAGTATCTTACCATTAGCCCAGTACTCTGTCTTCCTGTTATTCCTTCCAAAATGAATCACCTCACACTTTTCTGCATTAAACTCCATTTGCCACTTCTCAGCCCAGCTCTGCAGCTTATCTGTGTCCCTCTGTAACCTGCAACATCCTTCTGCACTGTCCACAACTCCACCGACTTTAGTGTCATCCGCAAATTTACTCACCCATCTTCTACGCCCTCCTCCAGGTCATTTATAAAAATTAACAAACAGCAGTGGCCCCAAAACAGATCCTTGTGGTACACCACGAATAACTGAACTCCAGGCTGAACATTTCCCATCAACCACCACCCTCTGTCTTCTTACAGCTAGCCAATTTCTGATCATTACCGCTAAATCACCCTCAATCCCATGCCTCCGTATTTTCTGCAATAGCCTACCATGGGGAACCTTATCAAAAGCTTTACTGAAATCCATATACACCACATCAACTGCTTTACCCTCATCCACCTGTTTGGTCACCTTCTCAAAGAACTCAATAAGGTTTGTGAGACACGACCTACCCTTCACAAAACCGTGTTGACTATCCCTAATCAAATTATTCCTTTCTAGATGATTATAAATCCTATCTCTTATAATCCTTTCCAAGACTTTGCCCACAACAGAAGTAAGGCTCAATGGACTATAGTTACCGGGGTTGTCTCTACTCCCCTTCTTGAACAAGGGGATCACATTTGCTATCCTCCAGTCTTCTGGCACTATTCCTGTAGACAATGACGACATAAAGATCAAAGCCAAAGGCTCAGCAATCTCCTCCCTAGCTTCCCAGAGAATCCTAGGATAAATCCCATCCGGCCCAGGGGACTTATCTATTTTCACACTTTCCAGAATTGTTAACACCTCCTCCTTATGAACCTCAAGCCCTTCTAGTCTAGTAGCCTGAATCTCAGTATTCTGCTCGACAACATTGTCTTTTTCCTGTGTGAATACTGACGAAACATATTCATTCAGCACCTCTCCTAGCTCCTCGGACTCCAAGCACAACGTCCCACTACTGTCCTTGACTGGCCCTACTCTTACCCTAGTCATTCTTTTATTCCTGAAATACCGATAGAAAGCTTTAGAGTTTTCCTTGATCCTACCTGCCAAAGACTTCTCATGTCCCCTCCAGGCTCTTCTCAGCTCTCTCTTTAGGTCCTTCCTGGCTAACTTGTAACTCCCGAGCGCCCTAACTGAACCTTCATGTCTCATCTTTACATAAGCCTCCTTCTTCTTCTTGACAAGTGATTCAACTACTTTAGTAAACCACAGTTCCCTCGCTCGACCACTTCCTCCCTGCCTGACAGGTACATACTTATCAAGGACACGCAGTAGCTGTTCCTTGAACAAACTCCACATTTCCATTGTGTCCATCCCCTGCAGTTTCCTTCCCCATTCTATGCATCCTAAGTCTTGCCTCATCGCATTATAATTGCCTTTCCCCCAGCTATAACTCTTGCCCTGCGGTATATACCTATCCCTTTCCATCGCTAAAGTAAACGTAATCGAATTGTGGTCACTGTCATCAAAGTGCTCACCTACCTCCAAATCTAACACCTGTCCTGGTTCATTACCCAGTACCAAATCCAATATGGCCTCGCCTCTCGTTGGCCTATCTACATACTGTGTCAGGAAACCCGCCTGCACACATTAGACAAAAACTAACCCATCTAAAGTACTCAAACTATAGCGTTTCCAGTCAATATTTGGAAAGTTAAAGTCCCCCATAACAACTACCCTGTTACGTTCGCTCCTATCCAGAATCATCTTTGCAATCCTTTCCTCTACGTCTCTGGAACTTTTCGGAGGCCTATAGAAAACCCCTAACAGGGTGACCTCTCCTTTCCTGTTTCTAACCTCAGCCCATACTCCCTCAGTAGAAGAGTCCTCATCAAACGTCCTTTCTGCCACCGTAATACTGTCCTTGACTGACAATGCCATCCCTCCCCCTCTTTTACCACCTTCCCTGAGCTTACTGAAATATCTAAACCCCGGCACCTGCAACAACCATTCCTGTCCCTGCTCTATCCATGTCTCCGAAATGGCCACAACATCGAGGTCCCAGGTACCAACCCACGCTGCAAGTTCACCCACCTTATTCCGGATGCTCCTGGTGTTGAAGTAGACACACTTCAAACCACCTTCCTGCCTGCCGGTACACTCCTGCAACTTTGAAACCTTACTCATGACCTCACTACTCTCAACCTCCTGTATACTGGAGCTACAATTCAGGTTCCCAAGCCCCTGCTGAACTAGTTTAAACCCTCCCGAAGAGCATTAGCAAATTTCCCCCCCCAGGATATTGGTACCCCTCTGGTCCAGGTGTAGACCATCCCGTTTGTAGAGGTCCCACCGACCCCAGAATGAGCCCCAATTATCCAGAAATCTGAATCCCTCCCTCCTGCACCATCCCTGTAGCCACGTGTTCAACTCCTCTCTCTCCCTATTCCTCGTCTCGCTATCATGTGGCACGGGTAACAACCCAGAGATCTAAGTTTCCACCCTAGCTCCCTCAATACGTGCCTTACATCCCCATCCCTTTTCCTACCTATGTCTTGGTGCCTATGTGGACCACGACTTGGGGCTGCTCCCCCTCCCCCTTAAGGATCCCGAAAACACGATCCGAGACATCACGCACCCTGGCACCTGGGAGGCAACACACCAACCACGAGTCTGTCTCGTTCCCACAGAATTTCCTATCTATCCCCCTAACTATGGAGTCTCCAATGACTAATGCTCTACTCCTCTCCCCCCCTTCCCTTCTGAGCAACAGGGACAGACTCAGGTGACATCCTTGAGGCCGTCCCAACAGCGTACGGCGTACTTCTCGAGTACGCCATTTTAAGAAAACAAAATTTACAGTATCCAATTCATTGTTTCCAGTTACGGGGCAATTTAGCGTGGCCAATCTACCCTGCACATCTTTGGGGTGTGGGGGTGAAACCCACGCGGACACGGGGAGAATGTGCAAACTCTGCACGGACAGTGACCCAGAGCTGGGATCGAACCTGGGACCTCGGCGCTGTGAGGCAGCAGTGCTAACCACTGCGCCACCATGCTGCCTGGGAGTATGCCATTTTTGAGGGGGCGGAGCATCGGAAAAATGGCACCGCCCCCGATTTCGGCGTAAAAAGGGATTCTCCGGCCGATCGCCAAACGCGATTTAGCCGTCAGCAATCGGAGAATCCCACCCATGCTCTCAGCATCCATCCTGCCAAGTCCCCTAAGGATTTTATATCTTTCGATCGGATCACCCCGTAAGAAACCCTCAACAACAGGAGCTGCCATGACCGTCCCTTCTACTGCCTTGTCTCATGCCCTTCTAGCAAGATGATCGGCGGTGAGAATCAGGCACAAGTGGGAAAGCCTGTCTTCAATCTTCAACTGAGGTCATCCCCCAGCCTGTCAAAGCCAATCCTGAGACATAACCGGAGGTCTCAACCACGGCAGCCAGGAGGGAGGCGAGTAGTCTCGGTCCAATAGAACCACCTTGCAGATGGTCGTGAAGTGGCCAGGTGCTCCAGGTTCCATGTGTAAATCCCTCCTGCATTGCTATGGTGAGGTTGGAGATGCTCCAACAACCTACCTGGGGTGTTCAGCACGGCTTCAAAACAGGTTAGCATCTCTAGCGATAGTAGGGCATCCCAAAGCACTTTCCTAAAGTTTTGCACAGCAAGATCCCACAAAGATCCCACAAAGAGCAATGTGATTATGACCAGATAATCTGTTGGTTTTTTTTGTGATACTGGTTGAAGGGTAAATATTGGCCAGGATGCAAGGGGGGGAAGCATAGTGTCACAGAATGTTTTCCAACCGCCAGAGAGGGCAGACAAGGTTTAACGTCACATCCGAAAGACATCACCCCTGACAGTGCTGGGAGCAAGAGTCTAGAATTTTCTCTCAAGTCTCTAGAGTGGGACTTGAATCTGGAAGCTTTCTGACACAGAGACAAGAGTGTTGCCGACTCAGCCACAGTTGACACTGCAATGTCTTGAAGATATCCTGAAGGTCTTTCGCTCAACTCCCTCAGGTTCAGTGGAGAGCGTTGGTGGGACCTCTGGCTGGAGCCACAAGCAGCTGTTTCCTGTTCTTCAGCTGCTACTTCCACTTCCAACTTGTCACAGAATCCCTACAGTGCAGAAGGAGGCCATTCGGCCCATCGAGTCTGCTCCGGCCCTTGGAAAGAGCATCCTACTTAAGCCCACGCCTGCACCCTGTCCCCATAACCCCACCTAACCTTTTGGACACTAAGGGCAATTTATCATGGTCAATCCACCAAATCTGCGCACGTCTTTGTACTGTGGGAGGAAACCGGGGCACCCGGAGGAAACCCACGCAGACACGGGGAGGACGTGTAGATTCCGCACAGTCACCCGAAGCTGAAATTGAACCCGGGTCCCTGGCGCTGTGAGGCAACAGTGCTAACCACTGTCACTGTGCCGCCCATAGTGACAAGTGTCACTTTTGACTGACACTTCACTTCGACCTCGTTCCACAAACTCACAAAATGCTCTGGGCTCCTTGGTGCTTGGGAGTGTGTGACACAACCTACTGTGAACTGCTCGAATGGTGGCAATCTCACTGGTCCCTGGCACTTTATCCTCACCCTGTGGGAATAGAAAAGGAAATGGTTTCACGATGGGCTGCCTTCTTAATGTAGCAAGTTGCAAGTGTGGGTAATGCTGCTGTTGGACATGCCCCGGGTCACTGTCCATGTGAAGGTTGCACATTCTCCCCATGTCTACGTGGGTCTCACCCCCACAACCCAAAGATGTGCACAATCACAATAACCTTCAAACGTTACTTGCCAACCAATCGGCAGCCTTTTCTCCTGTGTATAAATTGTGATTGTTCGAAATTTGGCATTTTGGGGCTTGTCCTGATGAATGCAAAATGAAAAACTTCAGCAATATGTCTCTCTATTCAGCAATATTCAAGTACAACTTCTGCAAAGATGCTTCTTTTTAGCTCCTTTGAAGGGAAACGTTTAAAGGTTGCAATCTAAATTCTAAGCTATTCTTCCCGAAATATTTATTTCACAGGAGTGTCTTAAAGGAAGATGGAGAAATATTGAGGTGGAGAGATTTAGGGAGGGCATTCTGGAGCTCAGGGAATATAAAGCGGTTTTTTCTTGTGTTACTTTTGACTGCATGGGTTCTGCTGCTTGTAACAATATAAGAACATAAGAACTAGGAGCAGGAGTAGGCCATCTGGCCCCTCGAGCCTGCTCCACCATTCAATGAGATCATGGCTGATCTTTTGTGGACTCAGCTCCACTTTCCGGCCCGAACACCAGAACCCTTAATCCCTTCATTCTTCAAAAAACTATCTATCTTTATCTTAAAAACATTTAATGAAGGAGCCTCTACTGCTTCACTGGACAAGGAATTCCATAGATTCACAACCCTTTGGGTGAAGAAGTTCCTCTGAAACTCAGTCCTAAATCTACTTCCCCTTATTTTGAGGCTATGCCCCCTAGTTCTGCTTTCACCCGCCAGTGGAAACAACCTGCCCGCATCTATCTGATCTATTCCCTTCATAATTTTATATGTTTCAATAAGATCCCCCCTCATCCTTCTAAATTCCAACGAGTACAGTCCCAGTCTACTCAACCTCTCCTCGTAATCCAACCCCTTCAGCTCTGGGATTAACCCAGTGAATCTCCTCTGCACACCCTCCAGTGCCAGTACATCCTTTCTCAAGTAAGGAGACCAAAACTGAACACAATACTCCAGGTGTGGCCTCACTAACACCTTATACAATTGCAGCAGAACCTCCCTAGTCTTAAACTTCATCCCTCTAGCAATGAAGGACAAAATTCCATTTGCCTTCTTAATCACCTGTTGCACCTGTAAACCAACTTTTTGCGACTCATGCACTAGCACACCCAGGTCTCTCGACACAGCAGCATGTTTTAATATTTTATCATTTAAATAATCATCCCAAAAATTTTATCATTTAAATAATAAGATCTCCTGAAAGCTCTACTCTAATTCAGGGAATGGTAGTACACAGGTTCTGTTTTCTTTTGTTAACATCAAGTCTTTATTAACTATCTGTAACTATATACATGTATACAGTGATGGGTACAGGCACGGAGCTATCTCCATTTCCATGTGTTAACACATCCCTGCTCAACACACTGATCCTAGGTCTGGGTCCTGTGTCTTCTTGCATCACTGTGTGGGCAGAGCGTGGTCCCCCGGTATTTCTTTTTTTTTTAAATTTAGTGTACCCAATTAAATTTTTCCAATTAAGGGGCAATTTAGCGTGGCCAATCCACCTACCCTGCACATCTTTGGGTTGTGGGGGTGAAACCCACGCAAACACGGGGAGAATGTGCAAACTCCACACGGACAGTGACCCGGGGCCGGGATCGAACCCGGGACCTCGGTGCCGTGAGACTGCAGTGCTAACCCACTGCGCCACCGTGCTGCCCTCTGGTACCCCAGTATTTCCTATTGAACCCGGTATTCCCAGGCTGTCTCCCATCTGAGTAGCAACAAAGTCAGCTCAGATTCTAAGACCAGACAGGATTGGGCATTTTCAGATTAGCCTGGCCTGTTAGGGGACTAGTGATGTAGAGACCTGGACTACGAATAGAAACATAAGAACTAGGAGCAGAAGTCGGCAATTCAGCCCTTGGAGCCCGCTCCGCCATTCAATCAGATCCTGGCTGATCTCTTCCTCAAATCCACCTTCCCGCCTGTTCCCCATATCCCTTTAACCTGTTTCTTTTATCAGAAATATATCTATCTCCTTGAAACTATTTAATGACTCTGATTCCACCGTTCCACAAATTCACCACCCTCTGCGAGAAGTAGTTCCTCCTCATCTCAGTTCTAAATCTATTGACTCTCAACCTATATCTGTGACCTCTGGTTCTAGATTACCTCACAAGGGGGAACATTTGGTCTACGTTTACTTCATCAATCCCTTTTAATATCTTGTACACCTCAATCAGATCCCCTCTCATCCTTCTAAACTCCAGCGAGTATAGACCCAAACTGTTTAATCGCTCCTCTTGCAGCAACCCTTTCACCCCCGGAATCAATCTGGTGACCCTCCTCTGAACTGCCTCCAAAGCCACCACATCCTTCCTCAAATAAGGAGACTAAAACGGGACACAATGCTCCAGATGTGGTCTCACCAACACCCTGTACAACTGCAACAACACTTCTCTACTTTTACACTCCAGTCCTTTTGCAATAAATGCTAACATTCCATTTTCCTTTTTAATTACCGGCTGTTCCGGCAAACCGACTTTCTGTGATTCATGAACAAAGACACCCAGATCTCTCTGTCCAGATGTATTTTCCATTTACATAATTTACCTGACTATTGTTCTGGCCAAAATGGACAACCTCACACTTATCTACATTAAACTCCATCTGCCACATTTTGGCCCAATCTCCTAGTCTATCTATTTCCGTCTGTAAAATCTGTATCTCCTCTTCACTGCCTGCTTCCCCATCTATTTTAGAATCATCCGCAAATGTTGCTATGTTACACTCTGACCCTGCTTGCAGATCATTGATATAAATTGTAAACAGTTGAGGTCCGAGGACTGACCCTGCGGCACCTCACTAGTTACGGTTCGCCAGCCAGAGAACGACCCATTTATCCCAACCCTCTGCTTTCTGTCAGTCAGCCAATCCTCAATCCCCTGAGATCTCACCTTCTGGATCAGTCTTTTATGTGGCACCTTGTCAAACGCCTTCTGGAAGTCTAGATATACCACATCTACAGGTTTCCCATTATCCACCTTGCTGGTTACATCCTCAAAGAACTCCAGGAAGTTTGTGAAGCATGACTTACCTTCATAAAACCAGACTGACAATGGTGGATTGAGCTTTGTCTTTCCAAATGTTCAGTCATTTCCTCCCGAAAGATTGATTCCAGGAACTTCCCCACCACAGAGGTCAAGCTAACCGGTCTATAGTTTCCTCATCCAGAGGAAATCCCACCATCATAGCTGTTAAGTAGATCAATCTTGAAATAAAAATATAGTGGGCGTGGTTTTCGGCAGCAAGAGGCCCATACCGTTCGCTGGCGGTGCGATTTTATGCTCCCACCGCTGCCAATGGGAATTCTCATTGAAGCCACCCCCACCGCCAGTAAACTCACGGCTGGGGGTGCACTGCTGGTGGAACCAGAGAATCCCATTGCCAGCGAATGGCAGTAGAATTCTGGCCAGTATCAATGATGGTGATCAGGGACTAAATTAGCTGTTAATCCGCTGGGAACGGGGCATTTGCCCTTCTGCATCAGGAAGCCCTGCCAGTTAAACACATAATCAGGCTGACCCTCCAGTGCAATGCTACACTGTCAGAAATGCTATCGTTTGGTTAACATGTTAAACCTCTCAGGTGTGCAGCACGGTGGCGCAGTGGTTAGCACTGCTGCCTCACGGCGCTGAGGTCCCAGGTTCGATCCCGGCCCTGGGTCACTGTCCGTGTGGAGTTTGCACATTCTCCCTGTGTCTGCGTGGGTCTCACCCCCACAACCCAAAGATGTGCAGGGTAGGTGGATTGGCCACGTTAAATTGCCCCTTAATTGGAAAAAATGAATTGGGTATTCTAAATTTTGGGGAAAAAAATTTCAAAACAGGTTGTCAATCTCATTGCTGTTTCTGGGAACTTGCTGAGAGCAGGTGGGTCCAACAATTCCATCGCCAGTTTTAAGGAGCTTTATGCTTGGCCTGGGTTAAATTTGACGCAATTATTGGACATCTTGCTGGCTGTTCCCAAAGCTATCAACCAAACAAAGGCCCGTCCAGTTTAGTGCATTTTCAAATGTGGTCATTCAAATTCGGGATGTCCTTGAAACTGCCAGGACGATATTTAAGGAGCTGCAGCTGTGTGAGAAGATGAGATTTGATTATTTTTAATTGACTCGTGGGTGAAGCCAGCATTTACTGCCCATTCCTGATTTTCCTGAACCGAGTGGCTTGCTCACATCTCGGTCAGACTGGGCCACGATGGCAGATTTCCTTCCCCGAAGGACATTCGTGAACCAGATGGGTTTAGACGACAATCCCGTAGCTTCTCTGAGCTGGATTTCGGGCAGAGGACAGGGTCTTCATTAAATCCAGCAGGCAGCCTGCCTACCCTGCATGTTCCTCTCCCCACTTCAATTTTACCATCTAACCTGCAGCAAGACAAGTCCATGCCAAGCAGCCACGCCCAGCAGGGTTCCCCCCAGCCAATCGGAGGGCCCTCCCGAAGGTCGTTACCCTCCCAGGTTGCCTTGGCTTCCCTTCCTACCCCCCACCCCCACCCCCCCCAACACCTCCCCCTCACCCCAGTACTACATCACCCTGGATTGCCATGGTGAGCCTTATAAACCGCCTGCCTCCAAACTCTTGCCCAGATCATATGGCCCAACCACAACTGGCACCAGCCCCTCCCAAAAATGAAAATCCCGCCTTTGAAGGCACTTTCTCCTGAGTCGGGAACCCCTGGCCGCCTCGGTGATAAAAATCCAGGCCCAGATCTTCAGTAAACCTGTGGGTCTGTGTGGCTCAATCCCACAGGGAACAAAGCATTTGCCAACTAAGCCATGGGGTGGCGCTCTCTGCCTAGCTTTCAGATGAAGCCACTGGCAAATGTCACACAAGTCAGCTTGTTGCCAAACTGCTACAGGAATCTCTTTAACTGCTTCTGGCTGAGAGCCATCTTTTGTGTTGATTTGCTTTCAGCTGCCTCGGCCCTTAGCTCTGGAATGTCCTCCCTACACCTCTCCGCCCCCTCACACTGCTTCAAATCAACTCTTTGATCAGGCCTTCGCTCACCTGTCCTAATATCTCCTCATGTGGCTCAGTATCAAACTTTGTTTTTAAAGTTCCTGTGAAGTGCCGTAGCACATTGAAGGTGTTATATTGATACACCTTGTTGTTCTTTAAGCATTCAGTTCAATCGGTAAGCAATTTCAAAATTGTTGAGGGAACTGCCTTGCATGGATGACAGGGCAAGGGAGCAAAGGTTAAAGGTAAAGTAAGATGCTTTGGTAGATGTTTGACGCCCGCTCTATATCCAATGTGAAGGCCTGAAATTCAATAGATTTTGGGGGGGGGGAGGTGTGTAAAGGGCTGTGAATCCTGGAACCGCTGATATAAGAGACACTGCTGGCTGATAGCGGGGTTTAGGTCACAAGACAGACACGGGTACATAGGGCTCGTTTAGCTCAGTGGGCTAGATGGCCGGTTTGTAATGCAGAGCAAGGCCAGCAGCATGGGTTCAATTCCCGTACCAGCCTCCCCGAACAGGCGCTGGAATGTGGCGACTGGGGGCTTTTCACAGTAACTTCATACTTGTGACAATGAAGGATTATTATTATCTACCACATAGAGGAGGTAGATGAGCAAGTGCCCTCATGTCTTCTCCAGACATTTTTTTTTATTTTATTTTAAATTTAGAGTTCTTAAGGGTCACTTTGATGTGGCCAATCCACCTAACCTGCACATCTTTGGTGGGTTGTGGGGGTGAGACCCACGCAGACATGTGCAAACTCCACACGGACAGTGACCCAGAGCCGGGATCTAACCCAGGTTCTTGGCGCGTGAGGCAGCAGCGCTAACCACTGCTGTCTCCAAACATGTGTTGCCATTGACCTCTGATACCTTATTCAAATGACAATTCTTCACGTAAGAATCCAGACATCCGAGTTATTCAGGCAAACAGGGAGTGGTACGGAAGCTGCGAGTTTCCTGACAGCGATTCCTTATTCAAGGATTGTTAAGATTCCTGGGAATCCAGGAGTGTTTGCAATGTGTTCTTGGTTGGGGTTTTTTCCTCATTCCTCCAGTGTGCATCTCTTCTTTCTCTCCCAAAGGCGTTCATTGAATACTGGGGTAGGTAAGGTCCCGCCCTCAAGTGACAGCCAGTGACGTACCAGCCTCCCCGAACAGGCGCCAGAATGTGGCGACTAGGGGCTTTTCACAGTAACTTCATTTGAAGCCTACTTGTGACAATAAGCGATTTTCGTTTCATTTCAGGGAGCGATAGGAGGATATTCAACCATGGGGGGCATTGCTGCTGAGGGGCATCCAGGTCTCAGCCAAACACTAAAGGCAGGATCAACTAGTATCATCTCTGCATAGCTCTGAAAAGGCTGATTGTCCTTCGCTCTAGCCTCGAAGCATGGTGGGCACTTCTAACACCACTGCTCCTGTTCCATCTGCGCAACATGTAGTGTTTAATTGTTCTGCATTTAATTGAGAGTGTGGTGCCTGATCTATGCTTGATTGGTTAAGCCTGAGTGTGGACTCAGAGCAAAGTAACCAGACACTACAGAAGCTACAAGAAGCTGAGCTGGGATCAACATTGAGTGCGGAAGATATTTTCAAACTCTTGTTAATAAGTCTCTTCTTTCTCTGTATGGGCAGCATGGTAGCATTGTGGATAGCACAATTGCTTCACAGCTCCAGGGTCCCAGGTTCAATTCCTGCTTGGGTCACTGTCTGTGCGGAGTCTGCACATCCTCCCCGTGGGTTTCCTCCGGGTGCTCCGGTTTCCTCCCACAGTCCAAAGATGTGCAGGTTAGGTGGTTTGGCCATGATAAATTGCCCTTAGTGTTGGGTGGGGTTGCTGGGTTATGGGGATAGGGTGGAGGTGTTGACCTTGGGTAGGGTGCTCTTTCCAAGAGCCGGTGCAGACTCGATGGGCCAAATGGCCTCCTTCTGCACTGTAAATTCTATGATCTAAGCCTGTTGCCCACTTAGAATAATAATAATTTATATTATTGTCACAAGCAGGCTTACATTAACACTGCAATGAAGTTACTGTGAAAAGTCCCTAGTTGCCACATTCCGGCACCTGTTCGGGTCACAGAGGGAGAATTCAGAATGTCCAATTCACCCAACAGCACATCTTTCGGGACTTGTGGGAGGAAACCGGAGCATCCGGAGGAAACCCACGCAGACACGGGGAGAACGTGCAGACTCCGCACAGACAGTGACCCAAGCCGGGAATAGAACCTGGTGCTGTGAAGTAACAGTGCTAACCACTGTGCTATCGTGCCGCCCTAAAACTAGGATCATCTCTGCGTAGCTCTGAGATATAGAAAATATACAACAACTAGAACAACAGGATAACTCCCTGATCTACAGAGTTCCATGGGATTTTTAAAAACCAACTTGAATCACACAGACAGAGCCACAATTCAAAATATCAGCTGAACGATGGCACCTCTGCCCATACAGAACTTTCTTAATGCTGCAATCTGGATTATGTGGGTTCAAGACCTAGCGTGGGGTTCAAGGAATACTACCAACTGAGATAAGCTCATGGAAGGCTAACAGGTCACTCAACACAGAGGATGAGGTGCATCAGGGAGAGTTGTGTTTCACAGAGAGGCTGGGATAAGAAGGGGACATTGTTTTGGGGCCTGGAGTACATCAGCAAGCGTCTCACCTGTGCCCACTCGCTCTGAGTCACAAGGTTGTTGTTCAAGTCCTTACTCCAGAAACAAAAGCTCGTAATCCAGATTGACACTCCAGTGCAGTACTGAGGGGGTGCTGTACTGTCAAAGGTGCACCCTTCAGTGATGCCAAGTCTGCCCCTTTCAATTGTGTGTCAAAGATCCTGTGGCACTATTTGGAAGAAGAACAGGGGGAAGAGTTCTCCCCGCTGTCCTGGCTGATATTTATCCCTCAATCAACATCACGAAAACAGATCATTCAGTCATGATCGCAAGGCTGTTTGTGGGATCTTGCTGGTGTTCTTGTGAGGGTTACTGCATTTAGTGAGGTAGCGTGCTACTGAATTCACGGCTCGCGGGTTTGCTGAATATTGCTGATGCAACATATCCTTCACAGGACGAGAGACAGTAGTGACCAGCGTCCAGGAGTTGACCAAAGCCACTCTAATTGTTCCTTGTGTTGAATACAGGAGTCACAGAAGAGTACAAGCCACCATTTTATGATGTGGTTCCCGCTGACCCCAGCTTCGAGGACATGAGGAAAGTTGTCTGCACTGATCACCAGAGACCCAACATTCCCAACAGATGGCTCTCCGACCCGGTATGTACCTGGTTATTCTTGTATTCCCTGTTTTGAAAAGGGGCCTCGTCACCTTGATGAAGTCCAGCTTGCAGACAGTATGCAATGACACAACTGGTGCTGCACTGACACAACAATTGCATTTATGTAGCACCCTTAACGTGGCACGACATGCCGAGGCCCTTCGCAGGAGTGATTACCAAATGCAAATCTGACCCTGGGCCGAGGAGATAGTAGGACGGGTGACCAAAAGCTTGGTCAAAGAGGAAGGTTTTAAAGGAAGAAAAAGAGATGAAGAGGTTTAGGGAGGGAATTCCAGAGTTCATAGGGCCCAGGAAGCTGAAGGCACAGCCGTCAATGCTTCAAATCTGAGATGCTCAAGAGGCCAAAATTAGAGAAGCACAGAGATTTCGGAGGGTTATGGGCCTGGAGGAGACCACAGAGGTAGGGAGAGGTGAGAGGCCAAGGAGAGATTTGCACATGAGGGGAATTTTATAAATCAAAGGTTCTGGGCGTGCGGGTCCACAGTTCCCGAAAAGTGGCAACACAGGTGCCAAGGTGATTAAGAAGGCATATGGCATGCTTGCCTTCATCAGCCGGGGCATTGAGTACAGGAGTTGAGAAACCTTGGTTAGGCCGCATTTGGAGTATTGCAGTTGTGGTCACCATGTTATCAGAAGGATGTGGAAGCTTTGGAGAGAGTGCAAAGAAGGTTCACCAGGATGTTGCCTGGTCTCGAGGGTGTTGGCTGTGAGGAGAGTTTGAATAAACTAGGATTCTTTTCACTGGAAAAGCGGAGGCTGAGGGGAGACCTGATAGAGGTCTACAAAATTATGCGAGGCATAGACAGGATGGACAGTCAGAGGCTTTTTCCAAGGGTGGAGGTGTCAATTACAAGGGGGCACAGGTTCAAGGTGAGAGGGGGAAAGTTTAAGAGAGATGTGCAGGGTAAGTTTTTCACGCAGAGAGTGGTGGGTGCCTGGAACCCGCTGCCAGAGGATGTGGTGGAAACAGCACATTAGCAACATTTAAGAGGCACATGGATGGGTCCATGAATAGGGAGGAAATAGAGGGATACGGACCGAGTTAGGGCAGCAGGGTTTGTTTTTAGTTAGGGCATCATGATCGGTACAAGTTTAGAGGGCCGAAGGGCCTGTTCCTGTGCTGTACTTTTCTTTGTTCTACAATTATACAGGGCGTTGGTGAGGCCACACCTGGAATATTGTGAGCAGTTCTGGTGTCCGTGTCTGAGGAAGGATGTTCTTGCTATGGAGGGAGTGCAGCGAAGGTTTACCAGACTGATTCCTGGGATGGCAGGACTGTCATATGAGGAAAGACTAACTGGGTTAGGATTATATTCATTGGAGTTTAGAAGAGTGAGAGGGGATCTCACAGAAACTTACAAATTTCTAACAGGGGAGATTCAGAAAGAATGTTCCCGATGGTGGGGGAGTCCAGAACTAGGGGGCATAGTTTGAGGATAAGGGGTAACCTTTTAGGACTGAGGTGAGGAGAAATTTCTTCACCCAGAGAGTGGTGAATCTGTGGAATTCACTACCACAGAAAGTAGTTGAGGCCAAAACATTGTGTAATTTTGAGAAGGAATTAGATACAGTTCTTAGGGCTAAAGGGATCAGGGATATGGGCGGCACAGTAACACAGTGGTTAGCACTGTTGCTTCACAGCTCCAGGGTCCCAGGTTCGATTCCTGGCTTGGGTCACTGTCTGTGCGGAGTCTGCATGTTCTCCCCGTGTCTGCGTGGGTTTCCTCCGGGTGCTCCGGTTTCCTCCCACAGTCACATGAGAATGACTAGAGCGAGGGTAGGTCCGATCAAGGACAGTAGCGGGAGATTGTGTATTGAGTCTGAAGAGATAGGCGAGGTCTTGAACGAGTACTTTTCTTCTGTATTTACAAATGAGAGGGGCCATATTGTTGGAGAGGACAGTGTGAAACAGACTGGTAAGCTCGAGGAAATACTTGTTAGGAAGGACGATGTGTTGGGCATTTTGAAAAACTTGAGGATAGACAAGTCCCCCGGGCGTGACGGGATATATCCAAGGATTCTATGGGAAACAAGAGATGAAATTGCAGAGCCGTTGGCAATGATCTTTTCGTCCTCACTGTCAACAGGGGTGGTACCAGGGGATTGGAGAGTGGCGAATGTCGTGCCCCTGTTCAAAAAAGGGACTAGGGATAACCCTGGGAATTACAGGCCAGTTAGTCTTACTTCGGTGGTAGGCAAAGTAATGGAAAGGGTACTGAAGGATAGGATTTCTGAGCATCTGGAAAGACACTGCTTGATTAGGGATAGTCAGCACGGATTTGTGAGGGGTAGGTCTTGCCTTACAAATCTTATTGAATTCTTTGAGGAGGTGACCAAGCATGTGGATGAAGGTAAAGCAGTGGATGTAGTATACATGTATTTTAGTAAGGCATTTGATAAGGTTCCCCATGGTAGGCTTATGCAGAAAGTAAGGAGGCATGGGATAGTGGGAAATTTGGCCAGTTGGATAACGAACTGGCTAACCGATAGAAGTCAGAGAGTGGTGGTGGATGGCAAATATTCAGCCTGGATCCCAGTTACCAGTGGCGTACCGCAGGGATCAGTTCTGGGTCCTCTGCTGTTTGTGATTTTCATTAATGACTTGGATGAGGGAGTTGAAGGGTGGGTCAGTAAATTTGCAGACGATACGAAGATTGGTGGAGTTGTGGATAGTGAGGAGGGCTGTTGTCGGCTGCAAAGAGACATAGATAGGATGCAGAGCTGGGCTGAGAAGTGGCAGATGGAGTTTAACCCTGAAAAGTGTGAGGTTGTCCATTTTGGAAGGACAAATATGAATGCGGAATACAGGGTTAACGGTAGAGTTCTTGGCAATGTGGAGGAGCAGAGAGATCTTGGGGTCTATGTTCATACATCTTTGAAAGTTGCCACTCAAGTGGATAGAGCTGTGAAGAAGGCCTATGGTGTGCTCGCGTTCATTAACAGAGGGATTGAATTTAAGAGCCGTGAGGTGATGATGCAGCTGCACAAAACTTTGGTAAGGCCACATTTGGAGTACTGTGTACAGTTCTGGTCGCCTCATTTTAGGAAGGATGTGGAAGCTTTGGAAAAGGTGCAAAGGAGATTTACCAGGATGTTGCCTGGAATGGAGAGTAGGTCTTACGAGGAAAGGTTGAGGGTGCTGGGCCTTTTCTCATTAGAACGGAGAAGGATAAGGGGCGACTTGATCGAGGTTTATAAGATGATCAGGGGAATAGATAGAGTAGACAGTCAGAGACTTTTTCCCCGGGTGGAACAAACCATTACAAGGGGACATAAATTTAAGGTGATATGTGGAAGATGTAGGAGGGATATCAGAGGTATGTTCTTTACCCAGAGAGTAGTGGGGGCACTGCCTGTGGAAGTAGTTGAGTCGGAAACATTAGGGACCTTCAAGCAGCTGTTGGATAGGTACATGGATTACGGTAAAATGATATAGTGTAGATTAATTTGTTCTTAAGGGCCGCACGGCAGCATTGTGGTTAGCACAATTGCTTCACAGCTCCAGGGTCCCAGGTTCGATTCCGGCTTGGGTCACTGTCTGTGTGGAGTCTGCACATCCTCCCCGTGTCTGCGTGGGTTTCCTCCGGGTGCTCCGGTTTCCTCCCACAGTCCAAAGATGTGCAGGTTAGGTGGATTGGCTAATGATAAATTGCCCTGAGTCCAAAATTGCCCTTAGTGTTGGGTGGAGGTGTGGGCTTCGGTAGGGTGCTCTTTCCAAGAGCCGGTGCAGACTCAATGGGCCGAATGGCCTCCTTCTGCACTGTAAATTCTATGATTCTATAACGAGAGGATTTTCACAGTAACATCATTGCAGTGTGGCCGAAGGGCCTCCTCCTGCTTCTATTTTCTATGTTTTTATGTTCTCCTCACGTCTGCGTGGGATTCCTCCGGATGCTTGGGTTTCCTTCCACAGTCCAAAGGTGTGCAGGTGAGGTGGATTGGCCATGCTAAAAAAAATAGCCCCTTAGTGCAGGTTAAGTGTGGTTACAGGGTTGCTGGAATAGGGCGGGAGCCTGGTTAGGGTACTCTTTCAGAGGGCTGGTGCAGACTCGGTGGGCCGAATGGCCTCCTTCTGCATTGTAGGGATTCTGTGATTTTATGAATGAGGGTTTCAGCAGTAGATAAGCTGCAAGGGGCAGAGGTGGCTGATGTTATGGTGTTGGAAATAGGTGGCCTTGCTGATGGAGAGGACGTGGAGTTGCATGATCTAGGAGGATGGTGAGCTTGAGAACAGTCGGCCTCACAGTCTTTGTGTCACCAAACTGTCCTGGACATACTGGCCGGAATTCTCCCATTGGGATTCTCTTTTCCCGCCGACAGCGCGCCCCCGCTTGCGGGTTTCCGGCGACGTTGTTTGTTTTCAATGGGAAATCCAGGTCGAATCCCGCCACCAGTGACCGGCGGGCGTGCGGCTGGGAGAACGGGGAATCCGTTGAAATGCTATCCGCTAACTAAAATTAAGATGCGCATTTCTATAGTACCTTCCATGGCCTTAGGAAGCCCCAAAATACTTTTTAAAAATATATTTAGAGTACCCAATTAATTTTTTCCAATTAAGGGGACAATTTAGCGTGGCCAATCCACCTACTCTGCACATCATTGGGTTGTGGGGGCGAAACCCACGCAGACAAAGGGAGAATGTGCAAACTCCACACGGACAGTGACCCAGAGCCGGGATCGAACCTGGGACCTCGGCGCCGTGAGGCAGCAGTGCTAACCACTGCGCCACAGTGCTGCCCTGGATGCCCCAAAATAGTTAACAACCAATGAAGTACTTTTGAAGTGTAGTCACTGTTGTAATGTAGGAAACGCAGCAGCCAATTAATGCACAGCAAGCTTCCACATATTTTTTATTTACTGTTTAAATAAATTTAGAGGACCCAATTCATTTTTCCCAATTAAGGGGCAATTTAGTGTGGCCAATCCACCTATCCTGCACGCTGCACATAAGAACATAAGAACATAAGAACTAGGAGCAGGAGTACGCCATCTGGCCCCTCGAGCCTGCTCCACCATTCAATGAGATCATGGCTGATCTTTTGTGGACTCAGCTCCACTTTCCGGCCCGAACACCATAACCCTTAATCCCTTTATTCTTCAAAAAACTATCTATCTTTATCTTAAAAACATTTAATGAAGGAGCCTCTACTGCTTCACTGGGCAAGGAATTCCATAGATTCACAACCCTTTGGGTGAAGAAGTTCCTCCTAAACTCAGTCCTAAATCTACCTCCCCTTATTTTGAGGCGATGCTCCCTAGTTCTGCTTTCACCCGCCAGTGGAAACAACCTGCCCGCATCTATCCTATCTATTCCCTTCATAATCTTATATGTTTCTATAAGATCCCCCCTCATCCTTCTAAATTCCAACGAGTACAGTCCCAGTCTACTCAACCTCTCCTCGTAATCCAACCCCCTCAACTCTGGGATTAACCTAGTGAATCTCCTCTGCACACCCTCCAGTGCCAGTACGTCCTTTCTCAGGTAAAGAGACCAAAACTGAACACAATACTCCAGGTGTGGCCTCACTAACACCTTATACAATTGCATCAGAACCTCCCTAGTCTTAAACTCCATCCCTCTAGCAATGAAGGACAAAATTCCATTTGCCTTCTTAATCACCTGTTGCACCTGGAAACCAACTTTTTGCGACTCATGCACTAGCACACCCAGGTCTCTCTGCACAGCAGCATGTTTTAATATTCTATCATTTAAATAATAATCCCTTTTGCTGTTATTCCTACCAAAATGGATAACCTCATATTTGTCAACATTGTATTCCATCTGCCAGATCCTAGCCCATTCACTTAAACTATCCAAATCCCTCTGCAGACTTCCGGTATCCTCTGCACTTTTTGCTTTACCACTCATCTTAGTGTCGTCTGCAAACTTGGACACATTGCCCTTGGTCCCCAACTCCAAATCATCTATGTAAATTGTGAACAGTTGTGGGCCCAACACTGATCCCTGAGGGACACCACTAGCTACTGATTGCCAACCAGAGAAACACCCATTAATCCCCACTCTTTGCTTTCTATTAATTAACCAATCCTCTATCCATGCTACTACTTTGCCCTTAATGCCATGCACCTTTATCTTATGCAGCAACCTTTTGTGTGGCACCTTGTCAAAGGCTTTCTGGAAATCCAGATATACCACATCCATTGGCTCCCCGTTATCTACCGCACTGTTAATGTCCTCATAAAATTCCACTAAATTAGTTAGGCACGACCTGCCCTTTATGAACCCATGCTGCGTCTGCCCAATGGGACAATTTCCATCCAGATGCCTCGCTATTTCTTCCTTGATGATAGATTCCAGCATCTTCCCTGCTACCGAAATTAAGCTAACTGGCCTATAATTACCCGCTTTCTGCCTACCTCCTTTTTAAAACAGTGGTGTCACGTTTGCTAATTTCCAATCCGCCGGGACCACCCCAGAGTCTAGTGAATTTTGGTAAATTATAACGAGTGCATTTGCTATTTCCCTAGCCATCTCTTTTAGCACTCTGGGATGCATTCCATTAGGGCCAGGAGACTTGTCTACCTTTAGCCCCATTAACTTGCCCATCACTACCTCCTTAGTGATAACAATCCTCTCAAGGTCCTCACCTGTCATAGCCTCATTTCTATCAGTCACTGGCATGTTATTTGTGTCTTCCACTGTCAAGACTGACCCAAAAAACCTGTTCAGTTCCTCAGCCATTTCCTCATCTCTCATTATTAAATCTCCCTTCTCATCCTCTAAAGGACCAATATTTACCTTAGCCATTCTTTTTTGTTTTATATATTTGGAGAAACTTTTACTGTATGTTTTTATATTCTGAGCAAATTTACTCTTATAATCTATCTTACTCTTCTTTATAGCTTTTTTAGTAGCTTTCTGTTGCCCCCTAAAGATTTCCCAGTCCTCTCGTCTCCCACTAACCTTTGCCACTTTGTATGCTTTTTCCTTCAATTTGATACTCTCCCTTATTTCCTTAGATATCCACGGTCGATTTTCCCTCTTTTTACCGTCCTTCCTTTTTGTTGGTATAAACCTTTGCTGAGCACTGTGAAAAATCACTTGGAAGGTTCTCCACTGTTCCTCAACTGTTTCACCATAAAGTCTTTGCTCCCAGTCTACCTTAGCTAGTTCTTCTCTCATCCCATTGTAATCTCCTTTGTTTAAGCACAAAACTCTAGTGCTTGATTTTACCTTCTCACCCTCCATCTGTATTTTAAATTCCACCATATTGTGGTCGCTCCTTCCGGGAACATTCCCTGCTCTTCTTGAATAGCGCCATGGGGTCTTTCATATCTGCCTGAGAGGGAAGTCAGGGGTTACTGCTTAACATCTCATCCCAAAGATGACGGGCGGGATTCTCCCAATGGGAGTCTAAGTGCCGACCCCGGAGTAAAAACTGGAGAGTTTTACTCCGGCATCAGCGCCCGTTCCGAGACCCCTATTCTCCCCCCTCTGTGGGGCTAGCAGGGGCGTCGCGCGATTTATGGGGGCGGGGCCTCAGCGCGGCGTCAGAGACCCGGCGCCACGTAAAAGACGCGGCACCTTGGGTCCTGCGCATGCCCAGTTGGACCGACGCCAACTAGCGCATGCGCGGTGGCCGTCCTCCCCGCACAGACATGGCGGATGGATCCAGGCTTGACGGCGGAAGAAAGGAGGCCCGCCGACAGAGAGGCCGGCCCGCCGATCGGTTCGTCCCGATCGTGTACCAGACCACTCCGGAGCCCCCACCCGGGAACGGAGCCGCCCCCCTCCCACAGGCCGCCCCCCTCACAGGCCGCCCCCCAAGCCTTCGCGACGAGTACCCGCCGGCAGTGACCAGGCCGTTTACGCGTGGCTGCTCAGCCCATCCGGGCCAGAGAATCGCCGCTCGCCGTTTGCGGCGATTCTCCAAGCGGCCCGCCGCGATTCGCGCGACGCTGGTCTCGGAGGTGGGAGAATCGCGTGCGGGGGTCGGGGCGGCGTGGCACGATTCGCGCGGCACCCCGGCGATTCTCCCACCCGGCCGGGGGGGCGGGGGGGGGTGAATACCGCCCGACACTTCCGACAGTGCAGCGCTCCCAGCACTGGAGTGTCAGGCGGGATTTTGTGCTTGAGCTCAGGAGTGGGACTTGAACACACAGCCTGCTGACCCAGAAGTGAGAGTGTGTTCCGACTGACTGACACCAAATTAAACTGAGAATGCCAGACAGAAATGCAAACATTTAAAAAAAATTTTAGAGTACCCAATTAATTTTTTCCAATTCAGGGGCAATTTAGCGCGGCCAATCCACCTACCCTGCACATCTTTGGACTGTGGGAGGAAACCGGAGCACCCGGAGGAAACACAGGGAGAATGTGCAAACTCCGCACAGACAGTGACCCAAGCCGGGAATCGAACCTGGGACCCTGGCGCTGCGAAGCAATTGTGCTAACCACAATGCTACCGTGCTGCCCACTGCTTGGGTCACTGTCTGTGCGGAGTCTGCACGTTCTCCCCGTGTGTGCGTGGGTTTCCTCCGGGTGCTCCGGTTTCCTCCCACAAGTCCCAAAAACGTGCTGTTCGGTGAATTGGACATTCTGAATTCTCCCCCTGTGTACCTGAACAGGCGCCGGAATGTGGCGACTAGGGGCTTTTCACAGTAACTTCATTGCAGTGTTAATGACACCAATAAAGATTATTATTATTTGGTGTCTGGCACCTTATGTAATACTCTAAGTGATGTTTTATACAGCTCTAGCATAATCTCCTTGACTCTTATTTGGCCAATAAAAGAACGTTTTTCCCTTTATTTCAGAGATTATCATAGAATTTACAGTGCAGAAGGAGGCCATTCAGCCCATCGAGTCTGCACCGGCTCTTGGAAAGAGCACCCTACCCAAGATCCACACCCCCACCCTATCCCCATAACCCAGTAACCCCACCCAACACTAAGGGCAATTTTGGACACTAAGGGCAATTTATCATGGCCAATCCACCTAACCCGCACATCTTTGGACTGTGGGAGGAAACCGGAGCACCCGGAGGAAACCCACGCACACACGGGGAGAACGTGCAGACTCCGCACAGACAGCGGAGTCCTTACCTTCTTAACCACATTATCCATCTCTTCAGCCACCCTCCGGGATTTGGACATTCACTCCATGTGTTTCAACCAACACATTTGGTATCCTGCCGTTTATTGTATATTCCCTTGCCACGCTCACACTCTCTCATACTTTTGAGTCAACCGTTCCAGCCAACACCTAAAAATTATTTCTTTTTTTTTTGATTGTGGGAGCTTGCCGTGCGCAGATTCGCTGCCCCATTTGCTCACGTTTTAGCAGTGACCCCATTTTAAAAGCGCCCCATTAGCTTGTGAACGGCGCTACATGAATGCAAGCCATGTAGATAAAGGATCTGGATCGGCGCAGGCTTGGAGGGACGTAGGGCCTGTTCCTGCGCTGGAATTTTCTTCTTTGTTCTTTGTTCTTTGTTCTTCTAAGTCTCTGGCCGGAGTTTTCAGGTCCTTCCTGCCGGCGACATCTTACGGCCCCGCCGATGGCTGACCCCTGAGCACGTTACCCAACGGCAGAGGGTGCGAACGCAAAATCCCGTAAGAGTGTAGACATCAGCGGATCTGGAATATTCCGCAGTGGCCAATGGTGGCCTGCGCCACCGAAAAATAAGGGGGCCGGAAAATCTCGCCCTTTTGTTGCGAGCTGCTGTCAACTCACAGTGCAGTTGCAGTTTCTGGCCACTATGTGGCTGAGTGCAGTAATCCTCCGGACTATCTTTCCCAACATTGTTTTGATTCTGTATCGAAAGAAACCACCTGCGGACAACGTTAAAGGCAATTTATTAATTTCCGTCTCCTTGTCTGTCCTTGAACTCATGGTTTTGTTTGTTTGGTTTTCTTTAGATTCTGTTCCCCCTTGTCAAGCTGATGAAGGAATCCTGGTACCAGAACCCATCTGCCAGGCTGACTGCTCTTCGCATCAAAAAGACCCTGGGCGCTCTGTCCAACTCGGACAACTTGTTCCACAAACTCAAACCAGACTGCTAGCTCCTCGAAACTCGACCTCTCAAACAAATAACAAAAAGCTCTTAAATCTTCTCGGCTGGCAGCTGCCAGTTAATCCACTCTGTCTCATGTCCTTTTTAAACTTACAATACAAACACTCCTTGAGGCGTCTGCTCTACAGTGCTTGGCTTTATCTCCTTGTGGATTCCGCTTCGAATTGACCTCAACAGGATCGGTGAACTGCTCAGTATGTCAGGATAAAGGAAAGTCTTTGGAACTTGCTTCACATCTTATCACAAGAGATGTTGAGTGAGAGAGGACTAGATAAATGATGGCCCTGCTTTTGTGCCCTTTAGGAAATGAGAGCAGTCCGTGTGCAACAAAGGTAGTTAAACGTAGCACCCCCCCCCCCCCCCCCCCCACCCCCCCCACCCACCTCTCTCTCTCCCACATGGACAATGTCCATCTTGGACCTGTGAACAGCCAGCCCCACGGGTAGACACTGGCCAAGCTTTCCTCAGCGTTTCCCCGCCTTTCTTGTTTCAGGAGGCAGGTGTTTTTCCTCAACGTTCCTCTCCTCCTCTACCTGGGGGCACTGATGCCCAAGTCTGGTCCACGGTTACCAGGCGTACCCTCGTGAGAGTCCATTTGGAGCTCATTGTGGGACTCTGCCTCCAGGAGAAGATTAAGGCAAAGAAATAGGAAAAAGATAAGAAAAGCAGAATGCTCACATCGTCACGGAAACGTATTTCGAAAGATGGACAGGATTACTCAGGGTTTCCCCCAGTGGCGTAGGGAATGGCAAAACTTGGTATGGCCCTCAGCCATACAGATCAAAAGGTCACTCAGATTCGATTTGTGGACTGCAGATTTAGCTGGTTGGAGCTAGAATAGCAGTTTGGGGGGTGCTACAAATGGCTTTTTAGGAGTGAAGGGATGAAGAAAGCAGCCAAGGAAACTCCTCCTGATTGCTATCCAGTGACCCCCTTCCATGTGTGTGAGTGTGTGTGCATGGGTGTGAATGTGTGAGTGTGAGAGTGTGTATACGTGAGAGAGAGAGTGTGTGTGAGACTGTGTGTTTGTGAGACTGTGTGTGTGAGAGAGTGTACGTGAAAGAGAGTGTGTGAATGTGTCAGTGTGTGGGTTTGTGTGGGGTATATGTGTGAGAGTGTGTGAGGGAGAGTGGGTGTGTGAGAGAGTGTACGTGAGAGTGTGTGAATGTGTCAGTGTGTGGGTTTGTGTGGGGTATATGTGTGAGAGTGTGTGAGGGAGAGTGGGTGTGTGAGAGAGAGTGGGTGTGTGTGAGAGAGAGAGAGAGAGTGGGTGTGTGTGAGAGAGAGTGGGTGTGTGAGAGAGAGAGAGTGGGTGTGTGAGAGAGAGAGAGTGGGTGTGTGAGAGAGTGGATGTGAGAGAGAGTGGGTGTGTGTGTGTAAGAGAGAGGGAGAGTGTGTGTGTGTGTGTGTGTGTGAGAGAGAGAGAGAGAGAGTTGGTGTGTTGTGGGAGAGAGTGAGAGTGGGTGTGTGTGGGAGAGAGTGAGAGTGTATGTATAAGAGAGCGTGTGCGTGAGAGAGAGAGTGTGTGAGAGTGTGTGTGAAAGAGAGTGTGTCTGTGAGAGAGTGTTTGTGTAAGAGAGCCGGTGAGAGAGAGAGAGTGTGTGAGTGTGTGTGAGAGAGTATATGTATGTGTGTGTGTGAGTGGCTGTGTAAGTGGGTGAGTGTGTGCGAGTTAGTGTGTGTGTGCGGTGTCTGTGTGTGAGAGAGAGTGTGTGTGTGTGTGAGAGGGAGGGTGTGTGTGTGTGAGAGAGAGAGAGAGAATGTGTGTGTGAGAGAGAGAGAGTGGGTGTGTGAGAGTGGGTGTGAGAGAGTGTGTGTGTGAGAGAGTGTGTGTGTGAGAGAGTGTGTGTGTGAGAGAGTGTGTGTGTGAGAGAGTGTGTGTGTGAGAGAGTGTGTGTGTGAGAGAGTGTGTGTGTGAGAGAGTGTGTGTGTGAGAGAGTGTGTGTGTGTGAGAGAGTGTGTGAGAGAGAGGGAGTGGGTGTGTGAGAGAGAGTATGTGAGAGAGAGTGTGTGTGTGAGAGAGCGAGGGAGTGGGTGTGTGAGAGAGAGTATGTGAGAGAGAGAGAGTGGGTGTGTGTGAAAGTGTGTGTGAGTGTGAGGGAGAGTGGGTGTGTGAGGGAGAGTGGATGTGTGAGGGAGAGTGGGTGTGTGAGGGAGAGTGGGTGTGTGAGAGAGAGTGGGTGTGTGAGGGAGAGTGGGTGTGTGAGGGAGAGTGGGTGTGTGAGAGAGAGTGTGTGTGAGAGAGAGTGTATGTGAGAGAGAGAGAGTGGGTGTGAGAGAGAGAGTGGATGTGAGAGAGAGTGGGTGTGTGTGTGTAAGAGAGAGGGCGAGTGGGTGTGTGTGTGAGAGAGAGAGAGTGGGTGTGTGAGAGAGAGTGTGAGAGTGGGTGTGTGTGGGAGAGAGTGAGAGTGGGTGTGTGTGGGAGAGTGTGTGTGTGTGAGAGAGAGAGAGTGGTTATGTGAGAGAGTGGGTGTGTGTGGGAGAGAGTGTGTGTGTGAGAGAGTGTGTGTGTGTGTGTGTGTGAGAGAGAGTGGGTATGTGAGAGTGTGTGAGAGAGTGTGTGTGTGTGGGAGAGTGTGTGTGTGTGAGAGAGAGAGAGTGGTTATGTGAGAGAGTGTGAGAGAGTGGGTGTGTGTGGGAGAGAGTGAGAGTGGGTGTGTGTGAGAGAGTGTGTGTGTGTGTGTGTGAGAGAGAGAGAGTGGGTATGTGAGAGTGTGTGAGAGAGTGGGTGTGTGTGTGTGTTTATGAGGCGGTGTGTATGTGAGAGAGTGTGTGTTTGTGAGGTTGTGTGTGAGAGAGAGTGTACGTGAAAGAGAGTGTGTGAATGAGTCAGTGTGTGGGTATATGTGTGTGAATGTGTGGGAGTGGGTGTGTATGAGAGTGTGTGCATGTGAGTGGGTGTGTGTGAGAGAGAGAATGTATGTGCAAGAGAGCCTGTGAGAGAGAGTGTGAGTGAGTGTGTGTGAGAGGGTATATGTATGTGTGTGTGTGTGAGTGGCTGTGTAAGCGGGCGAGTGTGTATGAGAGAGTGTGTGTGTGAGAGAGAGAGAGTGGGTGTGTGAGATAGTGTGTGAGAGAGAGAGTGGGTGTGTGAGATAGTGTGTGAGAGAGAGAGTGGGTGTGTGAGATAGTGTGTGAGAGAGAGAGTGGGTGTGTGAGATAGAGTGTGTGAACAAGAACAAACAAAGAACAAAGAAAAGTACAGCACAGGAACAGGCCCTTCGGCCCTCCAAGCCAGTGCCGACCATGCTGCCCGACTAAACTACAGTCTTCTACACTTCCTGGGTCCGTATCCCTCTATTCCCATCCTATTCATGTATTTGTCAAGATGCCCCTTAAATGGCATTATCGTCCCTGCTTCCACCACCTCCTCCGGTAGCGAGTTCCAGGCACCCACTACCCTCTGCGTACAAAACTTGCCTCGTACATCTACTCTAAACCTTGCCCCTCTCACCTTAAACCTATGCCCCCTAGTAATTGACCCCTCTACCATGGGGAAAAGCCTCTGACTATCCACTCTGTCTATGCCCCTCATAATTTTGTAGTCCTCTATCAGGTCGCCCCTCAACCTCCTTCGTTCCAGTGAGAACAAACCGAGTTTATTCAACCGCTCCTCATAGCTAATGCCCTCCATACCAGGCAACATTCTGGTAAATCTCTTCTTCACCCTCTCTAAAGCCCACACATTAGTCCACACATCCTTCTGGCAGTGTGGCGACCAGAATTGAACACGATACTCCAAGTGTGGCCTAACTAAGGTTCTATACAGCTGCAACATGACTTGCCAATTCTTATACTCAATGCCCCGGCCAATGAAGGCAAGCATGCCGTATACCTTCTTGACTACCTTCTCCACCTGTGTTGCTCCTTTCAGTGACCTGTGGACCTGTACTCCTAGATCTCTTTGACTTTCAATACTCTTGAGGGTTCTACCATTCACTGTATATTCCCTACCTGCATTAGAACTTCCAAAATGCATTACCTCACATTTGTCCGGATTAAACTCCATCTGCCATCTCGCCGCCCAAGTCTCCAAACAATCTAAATCCTGCTGTATCCTCTGACAGTCCTCATCGCTATCCGCAATTCCACCAACCTTTGTGTCGTCTGCAAACTTACTAATCAGACCAGTTACATTTTCCTCCAAATCATTTATATATACTACAAAGAGCAAAGGTCCCAGCACTGATCCCTGTGGAACACCACTGATCACAGCCCTCCAATTAGAAAAGCACCCTTCCATTGCTACTCTCTGCCTTCTATGACCTAGCCAGTTCTGTATCCACCTTGCCAGCTCACCCCTGATCCCGCGTGACTTCACCTTTTGTACTAGTCTACCATGAGGGACCTTGTCAAAGGCCTTACTGAAGTCCATATAGACAACATCCACTGTCCTACCTGCATCAATCATCTTAGTGACCTCCTCGAAAAACTCTATCAAGTTAGTGAGACACGACCTCCCCTTCACAAAACCATGCTGCCTCTCACTAATACGTCCATTTGCTTCCAAATGGGAGTAGATCCTGTCTCGAAGAATTCTCTCCAGTAATTTCCCTACCACTGAAGTAAGGCTCACCGACCTATAGTTCCCTGGATTATCCTTGCGACCCTTCTTAAACAGAGGAACAACATTGGCTATTCTCCAGTCCTCCGGGACATCCCCTGAAGACAGTGAGGATCCAAAGATTTCTGTCAAGGCCTCAGCAATTTCCTCTCCAGCCTCCTTCAGTATTCTGGGGTAGATCCCATCAGGCCCTGGGGACTTATCTACCTTAATATTTTTTCAGACACCCAACACCTCGTCTTTTCGATCTCAATGTGACCCAGGCTATCTACACCCCCTTCTCCAGACTCAACATCTACCAATTTCTTCTCTTTGGTGAATACTGATGCAAAGTATTCATTTAGTACCTCGCCCATTTCCTCTGGTTCCACACATAGATTCCCTTGCCTATCCTTCAGTGGGCCAACCCTTTCCCTGGCTACCCTCTTGCTTTTTATGTACGTGTAAAAAGCCTTGGGATTTTCCTTAACCCTATTTGCCAATGTCTTTTCGTGACCCCTTCTAGCCCTCCTGACTCCTTGCTTAAGTTCCTTCCTACTTTCCTTATATTCCACACAGGCTTCGTCTGTTCCCAGCCTTTTAGCCCTGACAAATGCCTCCTTTTTCTTTTTGACGAGGCCTACAATATCTCTCGTTATCCAAGGTTCCCGAAAATTGCCGTATTTATCCTTCTTCCTCACAGGAACATGCCGGTCCTGAATTCCTTTCAATTGACACTTGAAAGCCTCCCACATGTCAGATGTTGATTTGCCCTCAAACATCCGCCCCCAATCAATGTTCTTCAGTTCCCGCCTAATATTGTTATAATTAGCCTTCCCCCAATTTAGCACATTCATCCTAGGACCACTCTTATCCTTGTCCACCAGCACTTTAAAACTTACTGAATTGTGGTCACTGTTCCCGAAATGCTCCCCTATTGAAACATCTACCACCTGGCCGGGCTCATTCCCCAATACCAGGTCCAGTACCGCCCCTTCCCTAGTTGGACTGTCCACATATTGTTTTAACAAGCCCTCCTGGATGCTCCTTACAAACACCGCCCCGTCTAAGCCCCTGGCACTAAGTGAGTCCCAGTCAATATTGGGGAAGTTGAAGTCTCCCATCACCACAACCCTGTTGTTTTTACTCTTTTCCAAAATCTGTCTACCTATCTGCTCCTCTATCTCCCGCTGGCTGTTGGGAGGCCTGTAGTAAACCCCCAACATTGTGACTGCACCCTTCTTATTCCTGATCTCTACCCATATAGCCTCACTGCCCTCTGAGGTGTCCTCCCGCAGTACAGCTGTGATATTCTCCCTAACCAATAGCGCAACTCCGCCTCCCCTTTTACATCCCCCGCTATCCCGCCTGAAACATCTAAATCCTGGAACGTTTAGCTGCCAATCCTGCCCTTCCCTCAACCAGGTCTCTGTAATGGCAACAACATCATAGTTCCAAGTACTAATCCAAGCTCTAAGTTCATCTGCCTTACCCGTAATACTTCTTGCATTAAAACATATGCACTTCAGGCCACCAGACCCGCTGTGTTCAGCAACTTCTCCCTGTCTGCTCTGCCTCAGAGCCCCACTGTCCCTATTCCCTAGTTCTCCCTCAATGCT